>NC_054836.1:26203055-27522773 GCF_018345385.1 Vulpes lagopus
AAATATTTTTTACGTGACAAAATAAAAATTAACCATTGATATTTTTAAGATAGCCAGCTTCTCTGATATATTTAAAATATACTGGATTTATACAAACATCCAGGAAGATGATTGCAATAAGTAAGATTTGATTTTTCATTTAACAATATTTAGGGAGAAGTTCCATGCACAATGAACTTTTCATCTTACTGTTTTTTATTCACCTTAGTTCACTCAAATACACCTTATACAATGTGTGGGATCCCAGTTCCTTCCAAGGTCTATAGAAGGATAAATTATTTGAATTTAGGAAAAAAATAATAAAAAGTATCAGCAAGGGAGTTAGTGATGCTGAAATAAATATGACTCATTATTTTCAGAGCAACTTAGAAAGAAAATAATATAGACTGGCATCTAATCCAAATAAAGATTTGATGTAGATGTATAAATGCAACGGAATGTAATTCTTTTGCTTCTTTTCCCCATTAGATGTCAATCTCCTTCTTTTCTTTCCCTTTAGTGTCGAACTGGGTAAAAGCTAAAGAGAGGCTGTATCATAGGTAATTATATCTATGAAAAGCAGAAAAATCTAGAAAAAAAAACCCAGAATACATTAAATTCACCACAAAATATCTGGAACAATAATCCCCCTTTTCACTTTTCAACCTCAAGTGCTGGTTTGGATTTTACCTAATGCTGCCCTGCATGATGATGTTGGTCCCTGTACAAAGACAACACTGTATGTTTCAAAGTCGAAAGGCTAATTTCTCACTACTAGCAGTGTCTGTCAGTGTCTTATCCCAGAGAGTATCTTTCTCTACTGAACAGTGACTGAGTCACAGGAGAAAACAATTCTGCTTGCTGGAAGAAAATAGGATGGAAGGAATTATGACGGTTACCAGATGTTCCACTGCCCCTGAGGGGGCACCAGAATGTTTCTGCATATGCTGTAAACAGCATAAACTGTCAAATCATGGGACCCTGGGGCTTGGTGCTCATGCTGCTCTGATGTGCAAAGTCATAGCATTTGAGAGTTGAAAAGATCCTTAGAGATGCTCTTAGTCAAAGGTTTTAAACTATGTCTTGAGTTCTATGTTTCCTAAGTGTGACTCAGAGATTACTGAAGAGTAAGGGGATCTCCCCAAAATAGTAACAGCATTCATGGAAAGAAATGTAAACATCTTACATCAGGGTAACAACAAGACAGGATATTTTATCAAACAAAAACGAGTTGTGAAAGTCTGGGGTAATTCTTATGGTGCAGGAAAGGAAACTTGTGGAAAATCACCATCTCAGTAGCTCTATGACATTCCTAGAGGGGAGACCTCAGAAGTCAGAGGTTGATTCAGGAATCTAGGCCACAATAGGTCATGTGGCTTGGGAGTCTAGAACTTAAATTATTCCCTAAGACAAAATATCAGGGCAGGAAATAAAGGCTTCTCAATACAAGTCAACCAATTCTTACAATCCTTCTTAATTTAAATATCTATGGCAAATTAAAATGTTGCTTAGAAAATATTATTTTTCAATGCTATTTTTTTTTCTTTTAAGTAGGCTCCATGCCCAGCAGGGAGTCTAACACAGGGCTTAAACTCATGACCCTGAGATCAAGACCTAAGCTGAGATCAAGAGTTGGATGCTCAACTGACTAACCTCTCTATGCTATTTTTAAATGGCAATTTAGTACTGTATTGTCTTTATGATGATTTAATTCTTATTCTATGTTACCTGCTTTCAAATAAAAAAATATCCTGTGAATTCCCAAAGAACCTCCTCATTGCCACCACTGAAAAGGGAGAGAGAGAGTGAGAGAGAGAGAGAGAGAGATTGACAAAAAGGGGGTAAAGAAAAAAAGAAAAAGAAAGAATGAAGGAAAGAAAGAGAAGAAAGGAAAGAGAGAAGGGAAGAAGGGAGGGAAGGAAAGAAAGAGGGAAGAAGAAAGAAAGGAAGAAGTAACTATTCCTGTGGCTATAACTAAAGCCCGTTATGAAGGGACATGAGACTTTAACATAAGCAATGGCATTTCTCTAGGGTTAAACAGATATTGATTAACAGCAGGGTAGATGCACCTGCCTGACTCACCATCACTGTTGATGCATACAACCTCCTGAACTTGACTGCCTGGGCCACACTCTTTTCCATTGTCTGGTTCACAGTCTCCAAGCCTCACTGCTTTCCATTCATAGCAGGATGGCTCTTCACAGGGAATGGCTTCCAGTAAGTGAGGGCAGTTCCCAGTGCCCCCGGAGCCTCCAGTGGGCTCATTGGTAATGCGCCGCTTCCTCAGTTTGAAACCTGAATTATTGGGGAAGGACACATTTATTGTTATTGACATAGGTTGAACATTTCAGAGGGCTGAATGAAAACTCGAGGGAAAGTTGGATGAGTAGAGGGTAGAAGTCATATCTGCTTTAATCACTAATATATCCCCAAACTCTTGCTTAATGTGAACTCATTAATCATTCATTAAATGAATAAATGATTGAATGAACAGAATGACCAAGGAGGGAAGGCAAGAAAAGTCATATATCTCTTAACTACTTCATAGGACTGGAGAGAGGTAGAGAGGCAGAAGCAGAGAGACAAAGAGAAAGACACACATACACATATACACACACACCAAGAAAATGATTTTGGTTGATTTGGAAAGTCTGTAGTTATAAAATATTCAAAGAAACAATGAAATCTCAAGCTATTTAGAAATATTCATGACCAGACAAAGTGCTATTACCTTGAATTTTTCAACACTATCTCATAATTAAATTTGAAAAGAAACCTCTGAGAAGTTGGATGGTCCCAGATAAATCGTCTCTTTGAGCCTTAGTTGATTTTAGATGCCCTGGAAATAGGAACTAGTGATGATATAAAGCATCTGGACTCTAATGAGGAGTGTTCAGAGCCATGCTCTGTGCTTTAATAGTACCTAAGTGTTGCCCTTCTGGACAGTGTATACCAAAATTAATAAGTCTGCTTATTGCTATGTGAACATATTAGAATTTCCAGCAAAATTAATGTCTGTTTACTGTTATGGGAACATATTAGAATCACTAGAATACTGTCTTTGAAAGAAAATAAAATGTTTTTAATTACTAGATCATGTGAAAATTACCCCATCGTGCTCATAAGAAACCACTGCATTTATTCTACTCCTCTTAGATATATCATTTACTTCAAAAGAGCAATAGAAATTTTTTTTCCCTTTCTTACCTTCACAGTAATAAGGAGTTCTGTTTATTGAGGACTAGCTATGGATCAGGCACCGAATTAAGTGCTTTATGTTTATGATCTCATTGAATCTTTAGAGAAAACTTTGGTAGCAGATATCATATCCTTTTTACAGAAAAGGGGACAAAGATTTAGATAATTAACTTCAGTTTTAATGTTCTGGTACTAACATTAGAGTAGGTTTATTCATCTTTTGCAATCGATACTCATTGGCCATTCTGGAAAATATCATAGATGAATAAGCACAAGTAGCACAGAGGAGCATTATAAAATAATTCATGTTTGACTCAACCGATGGGAGTTTTAAGCACATCATATTAATAGCACATACCTTTTTTGCCTTGCTGGTCATTACAGTTTTCATAAGTACAAGGTCCCCAAGCTGACCAAGGTGAAACCTCACATTCAATAGGACAGGGAATGTGGCACAGCTGTGTAGTATTAGGGACAGGGCCAGTGCATGATTTCAAGTCCACTGGTTTTGAGGCTGTTTGGATAAAAATACAGAGATTCCTTAAGAATTAAATAGTTATGGTTAACAATATGATTGTTCTGTGTGTATAAAGAAGGGAAAGTGCCACCAAGACATTCATCCTAGAGAAAAAAAAAGAAGGGATAGGGAAAAAAGCAGCATAGTGTAGTTCAAGGAAACTGGACTAGAAGTCTTGGAGATTGTTTGATCACCAGCTTCATCTCTTATTAGCCCAGTGGTTAATAATGTCGAGACTAACTTTCTCAATCGGTAAAATAATCTTTAAGGTCAATTTTATCTCTAAAATTCTATATTTAGATTCTAAATAAATGGAATCTGTTTCAGAGGACTGAACACAGTGGGAGAGGGCCTACAGGTATATATGGAAAAAGTCTCCACTGGGTGGCTTCTGGTGGAGCAATCTTCCTTCCCTTTTGGTCCACAAAAGGATAATCAGTGGACATAATGAAGACCCCATTCCACCAATGGGGTTTCTCTCTCTACACCAGCTATGTGACTCACAAGATACCTTCCAGAACTTCTGTAGAATACATTATCTGCATATGTGATCCAAATCTTAGAATTGCTAAGGCAACTAATTCAAAATTGTCCATGTCTTTTCATATGTTGACCAATGAACTGTGAATAAATAGTGCTTGTCCTTGCTTCCCTTCTATTTTGATGTTTGAAGTTTGGCTACTTTGTATGGGACACACTTTGACACTTAATGTCAAGATGTGTCCATAGTGGCTAAAAATGACTTAAGAAAGAAAGATATTTGAAGCTTTACGGAAAGCAGAAGAAAACCAAGTTTAGCGGTATATTATATAATATAAAGCTATAGTTGCTATTGTTGTAAAGATTTTAAGGAGTAAATGTCTTTGACATTCCCTTTAATTAAAGCTAGTTGCTGTTTCTATCTGATAATTTGGAATGCCCACCCTTGTGGAATAGTGGACTGAAACAACAGAGGTCTTAGATAATTCTCATTCTCTTTATGTAAAAAACTATCAATTGCAATCACGTGGGTTACATTTAGAAGCTCATAGAGAAATTAAGATATTTTAAGCTATATTATCCTAACTTTTAAATAAAAGTACTAAATATATTTATTTATAGTTTAAGCCCTAAGGCAAACTGTAGGTATTGTGCATCCCTCAACTTCCTGCATGTGCACACACACACAATCATAAATGCTACCTGAAGGCTATTAACTCCTCTTTCTAAAATAGTTTTTTAGCTCTGAAAAACATTCTACAGATTTTTTTTTCTTCTAGGAGTGCATATCTTAAACTTTTTCACTCCTCGCCTTTCCCCCACCTCCCACTGCAGTGAAAATAAATGGGTACTCCTACTCCACTTAGTATGGAGCATCATGAGCATTTTCACTTAAGTTTATCAGAATTGTTGCTACTGTGCATCATAACATCAGTCACAGCCAAGAAGGATTAATTTTGTTGCTTTCAATGGTGAAAGCATTTCACACACTAATGACAGAAAATACAGAAATAAATGCTTCATTTCTTTAAATATAAAAAATAACAATGTCAATGATACATATTTCACATAAAATGAAAAAATTAATATCTGTACAGGCTTAAGAGTCTTGTGATGGTTAATTTTATGTGTCAACTTGTCTGGGCTGAGGGATGCCCACATAACTGATAAAACCAAATTGTTTTAAGGTGTATCTGTGAGGATGTTCTGGAAGAGATTAGCATTGGAATCAGTAGATTGAGTAAAGAAGACAGCCCTCACGAGTGCAGGTGGGGCATTATCCTATCCATTGAGAACACAGGTAGAAAACAAAAAGTGGACGAAGGGTAAAATCTTTTTCGAGTCGTGGAATCCATCTTCCCCTGTTCTTGGAGATGAGTTCCTGGTTTTGGAAAACCAGAATTACAGCAGTGACCATCTTCCCATAATTCTGTGAGCCAATTCCTATAATACATCTCCTCATATATCTATACATATATCCCATTGATCTGTTTCTTTGGCGAATCTTGACTAATATAAGGCTACAATATTCAGAAAAACTCCTATAACTACAAATTAACATAAGTAATTTCTTCACTTGTGGAGTCTTTCACACTGCAATTTAAATTAGCAACTGTGTATATAATTACCTGAAAAGTTCCAATTTTTCTTTTTTTAAAATACTATTTATTTGAGAGAGAGAGAGAGAGAGAGAGCACAAGCGGGGTGAGGGGTAGAGGGAGAAACAGACTCCCTACCAAGCAGGGAGCCCAATGTGGGGCTGGATCCCTGGACCCCGAGATCCAGACCTGAGCCAAAGGCAGATGCTTAACCAACTGAGCCATCCAGGCACCCACTATTTTTTTCCTTCAATAGACTAAAAGTGACTTTAAAATTTAGTGTTATTACATTGATTTGGAAATTATGTCACTAGGAAGGGAAGTCTATTTTTTTGCAAAGCCTACTTTGACCATGCAATTGTAAGGTTGAAAACTTGAGAAGGGAAAACAGGTTTTATCAGGCTAACACATTGTTTCTTATACCTGGTCATTTTTAAAAATAAGCTTAATTTTAGCTTTTGGTGTATTTTGAATAAATCAAACAGAATAATTAGTCATTAGAATCTTCTTGAGCTATTAAGAGAAAAACATGATGAATAAAGGCTTGAGAAAGTATTGCCTGAAACAAAATACTCTTCAGATCTTCTGCTAAGCTAATCAAGTCTATACTGAATAATAGTCATTGAAAATTAACCTCAATTTTATAGATGTCTTTATATAAAAAAATAAATACATATTTGAATATATATATTTGTTGTATATGATTCTATTCCTTTGGTGATTTTTATTTTAGTCTTTTTTGTAAGTAGAATATATATATTGATTAATGTAAAATCACAGATACAAGCTGAGCTCCTCAATAACTAAGTCAATTCTATATTTGCCCAGGAATTATTTGGAATCAGTGTGATTCAATAAATTAAGCAAAGGATAGTCTCAGGAGAATTTACTAGATTCTAGTTTAATCTATGAGATATAATTCTTGTAGTTCTGTATTATATAACTCAGTGCTTACTGCTGATCCCATATTCTCAAATATTGAGATTTGAATTTTTTAGAATGGTACAGTAATTATTTTGTATATTTTTATCACTTAAGAAATTATTCATCCAGTATAAGTTTCAAAGAACTTCTATTAATTTAAAAAATATTATTGTTGATCTCTTGAAAATAAAGGTGACATATCATTGTTTGCATATGATTTTAAGGGTATACAATCATTTGTATTCTTCATGAGGTCATAAAAAAATGTCCAAACTTTTCTGGACCTAATTAAACAAGCCAAAAACACATGAGGCCCCTAAAAATACAAAAACATTTTTGTTTTACTGTATTTGCCCCCTCTTTTCCTATTTTCTTGATAAAAATAATATATTTTAGATTTTCCACTTTGATTTTTCAATTATTTTCTTTTAGTCTACATTGTCAAATTTATGTGTACAAAGTCGTGGTGTTCCTTTGTTATTCTTTTGCTGGCTGGCTGTAAGGTCTACAGTAATACACCTCCTGTTAAATTGACATTCCCCTGATGATGGTGATTGGTGTCTTTTCTCTTTTTACTCTATCAGCCTTGCTAGAAGCTTCAATTTTAATGCTCTGTTCAAAGAATCAGCTCTTTGTTTCATTGATTTTCTCTATTGTTTTGTTTTCAATTTCATTGATTCCTGTCTTCTTATTTTTTATTATTTCCTTCCTTCTGTGGCTTTCTTCTTCTTTTGCTCTCTTTTTCCTTGGTTCTTGAACTGGGAGCTCAGATTATATTGATTTCTGTCTTATCTTCTTTCCTGATGTATTTAGTGTTAGGAACTTCTATCTCAGCACTGCTTTAGCTATGTCACACAGATTTTTGATACATTTTCATTTTCATTCAAAGTATTTTGATTTTCCTTGAGAATTCCTTTTTCACACATGGATTATATAAAAGTGTGTCCTTTATTCTCTAAGTGTTTGAAGATTCTACTGTTATCTTTTGGTAACAGAATTCTAATTTGATTCCAATTGTGCTCAAAGGACATGCTCTGTATGATTTAAATTCTTTTAAATTTGTTGAGGTTTGTTTTATGAATAAGAATATGGTCTATCTTGGTATATGTTCTATAGACACTTGAAAGGAAGGTGGATTCTGTTCTTTTTGGATGGACTGTTCTATAAAGGCCTAGCAGATTCTGTTGAATGAGATGGTGTTGTTCAGTTCTTCTAAATCCTTGCTGATTCTCTGCCTAGTTGTTCTATTAAGTGTTGGGGGTAAAATGTTTTCATCTCTGACTTTAATTGTGAATTTGTGTATTTCTCCTTTTATCAGTTTTTATTCACATATTTTATGATATATTGTTTAGTACATACACATTTAGGATTTGTCTTCTTGGTGGATTGACTCCTTTGATAACATAATGTTCTTCTCAGTTTCTATATTTTTTGCTTTCATGTCTGATTTATCTGATATTAACATACCACTCCTGCTTTTTTTTGGATAATATTTTCATGATGTCTTGTATTCCATTTTTTTGTTTTCAGTCTGGGTATATTGTTATAGCTGAGATGAGTTTCTTGTAGAACATGTCATATTTTTTAATACACTCTACCAATTTGTGTCTTTTTTCCTTTAGGAGTTTAGTTTTGTTTTTGTTTTTTTTTTTCTAGATACAGAATAGATTTCAATCTTTATATTGCATTAGGAGCAAATTATAACATTGCCTGAGCAGGCATTTGTTAGGGCTTTTAAAAAAATCTGCACCTGCCAGTGTTTCTGGATTCTGGCTTCTTTCACACCAAGTCTGAGATATGAGAGGCAGAAAGATAACCAAGGGAACTTATGGCTTTGTTTCTTGGGCCTTAAGATCTCTAGCTTGCCTTCCTTCTTCTCTCCAACTTTCAGAGTTGTCTTATGGTTTGTTTGTCATGTATTATCAGGATATATATTTTTTTCAATTTAGCAAGAGCATTAGGAAAACTGACATGTCCTCTATCTTCCTGGAAGCAGGAGCCTATGTGTTATTTTAAAAGTAAAACCTTTCAGGCAGCCCTGGTGGCTCAGCAGTTTAGCACTGCCTTCAGCTCAGGGCATGATCCTGGAGATCTGGGATCGAGTCCCACATTGGGCTCCCTGCATGGAGCCTACTTCTCTCTCTGTCTATGTCTCTGCCCAGCCACCCTCCCCCGCCCCATGTGTCTCTCACGAATAAATAAATAAGATCTTTTTTAAAAATAAACCTTTCAATTTTACAACTGGGATTACAAGAAAGGAAAATCCTCAAAAGATTCTCCAAATCCACAGCATGAACCTTGATATGGTACTAGAGCCCTAAAGCTGCCCTCTCTTGTAGGGGCATTATTGATCCTAGGTTATATAACTTTCAGTTTTAATGGCCTGATGGGAGATGTAGAATTGCATATCTAGAGTTCTTTAATTATCAGGGACAAAGGCAGGCATTTTCAGACAGAAATGAAAATTTATCTATAATAGATCATCAATATGGAAATTTCCAAAGGACTTATTTCTCCTGAAAAGGAACGTGAATACAGAAATAAGGTCTACAATGCCAGATGGGATGGTAGTCAAAGAAAATATTACATGTGAGTAAAAGTAAATGCTGAATGTAAAGCTTGATTATAATGATTAAAGAGGGAAGTGTGATAAGTAAAATAATGGTTCCTCAAAGATTTTATGCCTTAATCTTTGGAATTTGTGAATATATTATTTTTTTAAGAAAATACTTTGTTTATTTGAGAGAGAGAGAGAGAGAGAGAGAGACAGAGATAGTGAGAGAGCATGAGCAGGGAAGAAAGGGAGAAGCAGGCTTCCTGATGAGCTGGGAGCCTGATGCAGGGCTGGATCCCAGAACCCTGGGATCATGATCTGTGCCAAAGGCAGGCACTACATGAGTATATTATCTTAATGGAGAAAAGGATGTAGATGTGATTCAGGTTTTAAACCCTGAGATGTCGAAATCATTCAGATTTATCTAGGCAGGCCCAATCTAACCATATGAGTCCTGAAAAGCAGATACCTTTTCCCAGATGGTCAGAAAGATGAGGCGGAAGAAAGAGAAAGGATTCAAAGCAAGAGAGGTGCCTGATTTGCCACTGATGACTTTGAAGGAAGTTGGAGGAGAAGCAAGGAAAATGGGGGGCCTCTAGCAGCTATGAACAGTTCTCAGATAGACAACCAGGAAGGAAATGGAGATCCTGATACTCCAACTGCAAGGAACTAAATTCTGCCAACAATCTGAGATGAACAAGGAAACAGATCTTCCCCTACAGCCTCCAGAAAGGAATGCAGCTCTCCTAAGCCCTCAACTTTGGCCTGGAGAGACCCATGTCAGGCTTGTGATCTACAGAACTATAAGATAAGGTGTTAAGTTTGTGGTAAGTTGTTATGGTAGCAACAGAAAACTAATAAGGGAGTTATAAATCACAAGATAGAACTAAAATACAAGGGATGTCTGGGTGGCTCAGTGGTTGAGCACCTGCCTTTGGCTCAGGTCATGATCCTGGGGTCCTGAGATCGAGTCCTGCATCAGGCTCCCCTCCGGGAGTCTGCTTCTCCCTCTGCCTATGTCTCTGCCTCTCTGTGTGTTTCTCATGAATAAATAAAATTTTTAAAAATCTTTAAAAAAATAAAGTACAACACTACATAACATATTAGCTGATGAAGGGTAATCAGAGGTGACCTAGTTGAAAGCCCTTAGGAAGGTAAATATATTAATTTTAGGCTACATTTACTTGAGTCTTTACCTTGATATTTTAAAGTAACCTCTTTATATATATAAAGATTATATATATATATATATATATAATATGGGAGGACATATTATATATACATATATATATATGGATTTAGCCCTATGTCCTCCCTCATATTATATATATATACATATATATATGTCACATATATATAATCTTATATATTATATATATTATATATATAATCTCTTTATATATATAATTTCCAAACCTAGGGAAGCTATGTAATAACAATAAAAATATTGCAATAAATTCAAAGGGAGCCAAGAAAGGAAAAACAAAACAAGACACAGAAAAAGTGGAACAAAGAGAATAAAATAAGATGGAAGAAATGACTGCAAAACACTAAACTTTTAACCAGTAAAAGCCAAAAGCTATTAGACTGAATAGAAAAATAAAATCTGTAATAACATTTTATATTCACTAATTTGTCAAAAATTTAAAAGTTTGATAACATCAAGTGCTAGAGAAGATGTAAAGCAGTTAGAACAGTTAAACACTGTTGGAAGAAATCTAATTTGTTTTAACCATTTTGGAAAATAACTTGGAATTCTAAACTACAGTTGAAGATATGCATACTACCAGGTATATATCCTGGAAAAGCTATTAGACATTTACCTCAATAGATATTGATAAGAGTTATCATTGAAACATTGTTTATAATTATCGATATCCAGAAACAATTCAAGTGTCCAACAAAAAGGGAAGGAATATTAAATTATCCTTGTCCATACTACATAATACTATGCAGAAGTGGAAATAAATGAACTAGCACAATCATCAATATGATTAAAATAACAAACATATCAAAAGAGTGAAGGAAGCAAGTTTAGGAAGAACATATACTAAATGATACCATCCATATAAAGTTACAAGAAATAAGCCATATCATCATGTTTTGGGATAAATACATAAGTCTGGGAAAGAGGAGAATGTCCACTATTGTCTAGGAATTGGCTTGATACTTTCAACTAGGCCTTTATTTTTTTAGGAGCTGACCTGGCACCCAGAACTTTGCCATGGTGTTCTGTTGGACATAAAAATTTTG
The DNA here is from genome assembly GCF_018345385.1 of Vulpes lagopus. Classification (NCBI taxonomy): domain Eukaryota; kingdom Metazoa; phylum Chordata; class Mammalia; order Carnivora; family Canidae; genus Vulpes; species Vulpes lagopus. The sequence goes on from NC_054836.1 coordinate 26,214,559, forward strand.
CAGAACATCATCAAATAAGATAAGGTAATCCTAGACAATGATGGTGTAAGACAAAAAATAAGACTACTTTATTTAAGTAAAAACAAGGTCACTATGAGAACCATAAACAATATCAAACATTCCCCTCTCCCAGACAATGAGTGAGCACTGCTTCTTAAAAAAAAAAAAAAAATTGTTGATTATAGCTTTAACCTCTCTCCAGGCTTTCCTCCTTCCAAATATGATTTATCAAGATATCCTATCATAGAATTATTCTTGCTTCCTTATAGCATTCAATCCAGAGCAAAGTCCACTTGTTTAAATTCTCCTAAAAATCACTTAGTTGAAACCTAGATCCTGTTAAGTACTTCCTGACACTCTTACAAGATGCCATGGCTGCCCATAGTATTGGTTCTCCCTTGCTCAATTAGTAATAAACCCAACTTGTTCAAATACAGGTGTGTTCCTGATGGTCTTTGGTTAAAGAGCACAGACAAGTCAACATATATAGAAAAACAAAGAATATTAAACATAAAATTAGAATAGGAATTCCACTTGTGGATAGAGTGGGATGTATTTATTTCATAAAATTGTTTATTGGTATTTACTATGTGCTAAGCAATGTTGCAGTATTGTAAGTACTTAACAAATACTAATTTATTTAATTCTCACAAAACCCCATGGTGGTAGCTATTTCAATCATGCCCATTTGGAGAGAGGCAATAATTATGCCCCAAATGGGGAAACTAAGTATGGAGAGGAGAGATTAAATAACTTTCCCAACATCACTAAGTTAGAAAACTATAGATTTGGGGTTTATATCCAGGCAGTTTGGCTTCCTCAGTGTGTATTTCTAACTACTACTCCTGTGATCTTGGAAGGATCCATGAAGGAGTTTCAATAATATGTAACATATCTATATAAATACAGACACACACAAATACATTTGAAATAGATCATAATGAATTAAAAATATAGTTAATGGAGATTACTAATATGGTATGTGTCATCTTAATGTAATAATATAATGACGCTGTTAAGGTAATACAATTTCAACCCTGGTAGTCCATTAATGAAAATTATTTTGACTTTTGTGTGTCAGGTGGGAATGAAAACTAAATTTCTATCAAGAACATGCTGTCCAATTAAATTACTATTAAAACAAAATGTTCTGCACTTATATGAATAAGAACGGATACTTCTATTGAATTTACCAAATTAATTTTTTAATCCTTACAGCAATCTTCTGATGTAGGTACAATCGTATCCAGAATTTGAAGATGGGGAAACTGAGGAACAGAAAGGTTAAGTAACTTGCCTATGATCACACAGCTAATTAGTAGCCGCTAGCATTAGATTTCAGAGACGATGCTTTTAGCCACTCTCCTGTACTGTTATGATGATTAGCAGAAGCCATATTCTTCCCCATTTCTTATCTCAACTTCCAGAAGTCTATAATATGAAGAGTGGCTTAACTAGAACACATACGTTCTTAAAACAGCCTATTTGGTTATTGTTGTGAGGGGTGACAGAAGGAAGTGGGAATATTCATATGGAAAATGAGTCCTCAGTATTTTAATAAGAAACAGTTGAGATTCTCATCCATTTTTAACATCAAATTTTCGAAAACTAAATAATTTTTGTTCTAATGTCAAAAAATATGCCACATGTGTATTTTTAACTGTTTTTCACCATGGAAATATGCATTCAGATTCTCAAAATATTTTAAGTCATAGATCTTCATATTCAGTCTATTTTTCAGACCCATTTGTAAAATAATATGCCTTTTCTGCAGTCGTTCAAAAAATATATTAGGGTTCAAAGGTTGAAAAAATGCAATAGTTGAATAATTCATTCATCCATTTAGCAAAACAGCTGAGCATTTTAGGCATTCAAAACCTCCTGATGTTGCTTTTATTGTCCATTGTCTTCCCTGAAAACCCACCTTTTTCTTGAAATAGCATTGTTTCTTTTACCAAGCTTATTTGAGTGCTAATTCACCATTACAAAGAAATTCTATTGGATTTCAATCTTAAATTCCGTATAGGAACTGACAAAAGAGAAGCCAAAGACTTAAAAATAAAAATCAGTTACAAAGAACTTTCCTTTTCTTTGTTATTCTGTTGTTCAGTCAGTTAAAAGAAATATTAAATGTCTTTTTTTGTGTAAAGCCCTACCATTGTATTAGGAACCATATGCCAAAGGTGCTGCAGGGCCAATGACAGTGTCAACAGTGATATTTTTTTGCTTGTCTCTCTTAATTATTACAAATGTGTGGCAGTAACTTAATGTATATTTAACCAAAGTAGTTTTAATTCCAAGGTTCTATTGATAATTTACTCAACACCCACTTACATGTCACCTAGAGGCACTATAAATTTACTTTCAAGAATTGATGTCAAGCTAATAAAGAAAGCCTTTATTCTGAAAATTAACCAGGTTCTACATGTAACAGTGATTGCTTAAAGTTTTTTGAAGATGGTCTTGCATATTATTCACAGAAATTTCTTTTGTCTTTTAAAGGCTGATAAATGGGGACATAAAATCCATCAAGTTCTTTTTAATAATATAGGGCATTGTTTTTAAGATAAATACTTAATCTTTAATCAATTTTGTAACTATATTTAAAACAATGGTTGAGAATTAGCTCTCAATATTTAATGTGCTTCAAAGCTCCCTGCCAGTCCTTTCTGGCTATGATTAACGCAGATTGAGCTGTTGTTTTTGATTAATCTTTTCTTATATTAACCCAAGGCACTACACAGATCTTCCTTGATGTATGGTGTTATGTTCCCAATAAATCCAATGTAAGTTGAAAATGTCATTAAGTCAGGAATGCATTTAATACATGTAACCTACCAAACACCATAGCTTACTTAGCCTTTCAGAACATTTACATTACCCTACAGATAATAAAGTGTTGAATATCTCATGTAATTTATTGAATACTAAAAGTGAAAAATGGAATAGTTGTTTGGGTACAGAATGGTTGTAGGGATACTGGTTGTTGACCTTCATGATCATGTAGCTGACTAGTAGCTGCAGCTTACTGCTACTGCCCACCATCATGAAAAAATATCATAGCACATATTGCCAGCCCTGAAAAAAAAATCAAAATTCTAAATTCCAAGTATGTTTTCTACTGGATCTATATCACTTTCACACTACCATAAAGTCAAAAAATTTTAGGTTGAACCATCCCAAGTCAAGGACTGTCTGTATAGGTTTCAGACGCCCACATAGCAGTTTTTGAGTTTGTTTTCTACATCATAATTAATGTCAGTACCCACAGACTTGTTACTTCTGTGCAATTCATAAATCGATAGCCTTGATTTTCATCACCAGGCCATCCTACTTGTTTACATTTTGCTTCTTCTTTGCTTGTGCTTGCTGCTTGGATACTCTCTTCTTTGTGTTGAGATTGCAAATCAAAACATTTGACTGAGATGATAAAACATTAAACAATTTTCTTTTTACATTAAGCTGCTTCAGAGCTGAGCTATTAGGAGTAGTCCCTGAATTTGGAATTGTGATACTTTTACATAGGCCTCTTGACTTTTTTATTGTTTATTCTTTGAGAGGTAAATCAAGAGGTATACTTGGTTTTAGTCAAGTGGAAGTTACAGTGGATTCATTTAATAAATTTAGATGAGATTCTCCCCAAATATTCCAATAAAGGATATTTAGGTCCAGGTTAAAATAAGAAGTGAGTATTCCTCTTTCTTACTTCTCAGTTGTACATTCTAGATTCAACTTGTCAATTAGGGATGTTGAGGAGATTGACGATGAGGAAGGAGCTAGTACATGAACACTAGCTGTGTTGTAAAAGATATGGATAGACTTCTGAGAAAAACCTTCACTGTAAAGGACTCACCACACGACAAGTGGTTTGCTGTCTGAAACCTGTTAGCAGAGTCAGGAGGGCACTGAGTGATGGGCCTATTCTTGTTCTTGTGTCCAGCCTTTACTCTGCTGGGTTGGGGTACAAGGCAGAACACTGTCAACATCCCTACCTGCTTCTTTCAGAAACTCTACTCAGTGTCATAGGCATTGTTCTTTTGCTTTGATGTCTCCGTTCCTTCAATTTTTATATCAGTATCATCTTAGCAAATAGAAACTCCTTTAAGGGTCTAGCTTCTACATGAGCTCACCTCTTGTTTCAAGGATTGATGCAGTTTTTTCTCTATTTGTATATGCTACTGGTCATTTTAGGGACTTATAAAGAGAGGTCCATGTGCCTATGTTCACAATGCCATATTGCCTAGAAAAAACTATCCTCATGCCTTGACTCAAATAAAACAGAATGATGTTATCTTTTTAAGTATTTATAGAAACAAACATATGTCAGATAATTTCTCTCAGTGACCCTGATTCACATGAGACAAGAATTTTTAAAAATATGTGGGACTGTTCAAAATATCCATCTTCACAGCAGTACCAATCGTATGAAGATTTAAATTTCACAAACTGTATCAACAGCTTGATGAGGACATCACTCTCCTACTACAGGGATGTACCATCTGTTGCAACACTGCAAATATGGAGTTGGGTTCCCCTCCCCCTTTAAAAAAACAGGACATGTTGAAGCACTGTCTATGGAAAACTTACCCTGAAATTTTCCAATAACACATCAGTATTGACTCAAATTTCCATATACAATGTCCTTAACTTGAAAATAACATTAATGCATAGTGTAAAGTAAAAGAAGCAGTTTGGCACTTGGATGTTACCACAATATAATGGCAGAGAATCTTGGCAGTTAGAATTTCAAACAACTGCAACTGTTGTTTCAAAGTGAGTAATAAAAAAGAATCAAAATATCTAATCAAACAAAATCTACAACTAACTCCACATACTTGCTATAGATATTATTCTGATGACCAAGTGTGTTAGTCAGCTAGGGCTGTCGTAACAAAATACCACTACCTAGGTGGCTTAAATAGCAGAAACTTATATTCTTACAGTTCTGGAGGCTTTAAGTCTAAGATCAAAGTATTGCCACAGTAGAAATCTGGTAAGAATTGCAGACAACTACCTTGTTGCTGTGTCCTCACCTGGCTCTTTCTTTGTGTACACACATCCCTGGTGTATCTTTCTCTTCTTGTAAGGACATCAGTTCTATTTGGGTCAGGTCCCACTCTTTTTTTTTTTTTTTTTAGGTCCCACCCTTATGACTTTGTTTAACCTTAATTACTTCTTTAAAAGCCCTATCTCCGGGATCCCTGGGTGGCGCAGCGGTTTGGCACCTGCCTCTGGCCCAGGGCGCGATCCTGGAGATCCGGGATCGAGTCCCACATCGGGCTCCCGGTGCATGAAGCCTGCTTCTCCCTCTGCCTGTGTCTCTGCCTCTCTCTCTCTCTCTCTGTGACTATCATAAATAAATAAAAATTAAAAAAAATAAAAATAAAAGCCCTATCTCCAAAAAATGTCACATTGAGGATTAGGGTTTCAACATGTGATTTGGAAGGAAAGGGACACAATTCAGTCTGTAACACCAAACTTGATGGGATACTGAAGAAAGAAATAATCTGTGAATAAAGACTTAAGTGTAGTCCAGTGTGTGACCATAATACACGGATCTATTTTATCAACTCTTCCCTGTTCTGGGGGGAAAAGAAACTATGCTAAACTTGCACTCATTGAAATTTCTCCACAGCAGATTACTGCCACTGTGACTGTCTGACCACACCTTATTTAGAAGCACACAGATGTAAGTATCTCCAATATGAGCTTTTTTGTTTTTCCTAAAATTTTCCATTATTTTCTCAAAATCTCCATTTATAGAATTCTAGGTATAGAATCCTATTTCCTGATTATTGTGTGGGCAGAAGAGGAACTTGCCAAAACGTTTGGAGAAGTTTTATGGCTTTTTCCTCTAATATCTTGGAGTCAAAAAATAAACTACAACCTGGAACACGGAGGGATGGCCAAAAGCACCATTTGTGGGTTGCTTTGAATCGTAACATCAAAACTACAAATGAACCATTGTGGTAATGCGTTACTTGGTTCCAGGCCCACTCAGATTTTCTAGCCCATCTAGTTATTTTTGCCTGTCTCAGATCTGATGCTAATTCTAGTCTAAATTCTCTATTTAGTCCTCTATAGTTATTCTTTAATTTCTCCCTATACTTTGTCAGGATCAGGTCTACCTCATGAATATTTGCTTAATTAATTCACCCAACAAATGTTAATTGAGCACCTACTATATACCAGACATATACTGTATACCTGGGGTGCTTAGGATTAAGCAGACAACAAAACAGACAAAGGTTTTTGCTTTCCTATAGTTAGCATTCTCATAAAGGGAGTGGGGAAACATAAGATGAACCAGAAGCTTAGTAACTAATAACTGACACAGTATGGTATAAGCAAAAAGTGCTATGAAAAAAGAGGGGCACCTGGGTGGGTCAGTCAGTTAAGCAAGTATCTGCCTTCAGCTCAGATCGTGATCTCAGAGGCCTGGGATTGAGCCCAGCATCAGGCTCCCTGATCAGTGGGGAGTCTGCTTCTCCCTCTCCTTCTGCCCCTCCCCACCATTCCTCTTTTCTGTGTCTCTCAAAGAAATAAATAAAATCTTTTAAAAAAAGTGCTTTGAAATAAAGAAAAAAAGAGCAAGGCTCTAGGAGTATGTGTGTGGGAGGTGGGATACAATTTTAAATAGAAGGGTCACATCTAGCCTTCTTTTTTTTTTGGATTTTATTTATTTATTCATGACACACACACACACACACACACACACACACAGAGGCAGAGACACAGCAGGCTCCATGCAGGGAGCCCGATGTGGACTCGATTCCAGGACTCCAGAATCATGCCCTGGGCCGAAGGCAGGCACTAAACTGCTAAGCCACCCAGGTGTCCCTCATTTAGCCTCTTCAAGAGAGAAATATTTGAGATAAGGCTGAAAGGAGGGGATGGAGTTAGCCAAGCAAATGTCTGTGGATAAAGCATTCCAGGACAGCAAAGGAAACCATGTACCTGGAGTGAAAGGAGCAAAAGGCAGAGGAGTCAGAGATGGGATCCAGCAGTCAAGAGAGGGTAGAGAGACTGACTTTTACTGGGAGTGAACTGTAGCAGGGCTTTGAGCAGAAGAATAACACAATCGTTCTTTTAAGATATAAAAGTGCTCTGCTGCTGTGTGCAGAGTCAATTGTGAGAGTGACATGGGACACAGGGATATATATTAGGAAGCTATTGCAATAATTCAGGCAAGAGATCATGATCCAGACTAGGGAGTGAAAATGGAGATGTAGTGGTCAGATAAATATTGAAGGGAAAGCAAGTATAATCTCCTGAGAAGTGAGTCTTGAGAACAAGAGAGATAAGAACCAAAAATGACCCCAAAGAATTTGATTAAAGCAATCAATGCCCAGCCCTGGGTTGTCACTGCAGTTTCTCCTTGTTCTTGACTTAAACTGTGATCACTCTATTCTCTCATACTGCTCACTCAGAAGATCAGGGTCCTGTGCTCTATACATTTCAAAGGACAGAAATCCCCTCTGTTTCTTCTTCCTGTACCTCCAATTCTTGCCCTACTCTGTTCCACCTCCAGTTAACCTACCCATTCCTGCAGCTGCCAGCTGAATCAGCAGGTGTGGACTAAATGTCTGGTTTGACATTTAAATAGCAGAGTTTCTTGACACTTTCAGGGTCTCCCTTTAGACTATAACGTGAGGGCCACTAATGTTCACCCTACTCATGGTTTAAGACACATAAAATAGATGTTAAGCCTCCTTGGAAAAATAGCAGTAACATTTCTGGGATTTTTATTTAAGTCTAGCATGTATTTTTTAAAAACAAACCTAAAAGGTCAAACATGACTGAGTTACAACATCACCTGTTGGAAAATGTCATCAATGTAACCTTAGAGCTTTCTGGAATTTGACAAAGTTACTGGATTCTGAGGTAGTGGAACAGAAATCAAGACTTTTATAATCGATGCTTAACCTTACCAACAGTGGCTTTCTGATTTTCAGGCCATGCAACAATTTATGGTAGGGATGACGGATGATGACAAGGTTTTGTTTTGTGTTTGACAAGGGTTGTTTTAAGGAAGGAGACTCCTGGGTACCATCCCCAGTAATTCCAATTCACTACATTTGGATTGGAATCTAGGAACGACCTAGGAATATGTATTTTCAACAAGCACTTCAGCTGATTCTGACGCAAGTAATGCTCATAGTACCCTCTGAGAAACACACCTATGGAGGACTGGATGCCATAGCACCATGGCACTAAATGCTTACTTTTTAGAAAATGTTATGTACATTCCAGAACACAGCTCCATACACTTTGGTAAAGAATTGCTTGCTATTGTTTTTGGTCATAAGAATATCAAGAATTATTTCTCCAGTGGTATTTTATTTTTCCTACTGGTGACATATTTCTTCCTGGACATTTTTCTAAGCCTAAATCCACATTTTTATTTATGGCAGCATATAAACTGGGTTTGGATACTTTCCCCAAGCATACATTATACTCTTTTTAAATAAAACTGCTGAGAAGAATGATACTGGTGATTCAAAAACATCTGCCACCGTAGACCTCACACCTCCCTAGGAAATCTGCCTGGAGGTTGGATATTGGTCATCTCCCTGACTCACTGTTATGGGCTGATAATACTGTGTCTTAGGGAAAAGGGAAAGATTCTTAAAGCAGGTTATCTTGTATATCTTAGATATTAACCTCTTATCAAATTTGTGGTTTGCAAATACCCTCTCCCATTCTGTAGGTTACCTTTTCATTCTGCTGATGGTTCCTTCTGCTGTGCACAAACATCCTAGTTTGATGTAGTCCTGCTCACTTATTTTTGCTTTTGTTGCCTCTGCTGTTCATGTCAAATGCAAAAAACTAACACCAAGATTCATCTCAAGGAGTTTACCTCCTCTGTTTTCTTCTAGGAGTTTTATGGTTTCAGTTCTTAACATTAAATTCTTTAATTCATTTTGAGCTGAATTTTTATTAGTTATTAATGAGCCCTTCTTACATTTTATCTCACAGGTTTTAACTTTTTAATCTCAACTTTATGTCTTTTACATCTATGTTTTCACCGACTTCTAGTCTACTATAGTTACCCCAAATCTTATTCATTTTCATTTTCATTTTTTATTCTAATGGAATTTTAAGTATTCTATTTATTACCTCATTATTTTTTTCTCTAAATCTTTCCTTGCAATTTAGAAATTCTACTCCTAATCTCTTCTACTATTATATTTAAGTTTCTTGTTCTCATATATTTCAGACTTCTTTCCTCTGGACAGCAAAAATGTGCTGTATGTGCAGCAGGGTCATCTTTCACTTTGTTGACTTTGTTTATTCCCAAAGCATCTCTGAGTGTTAAAAAAAAATGGAATGGACTGTTTTTTTCACATTATGCATCATTCAGAGTTTACATGGAGAGCTACTTGTTTTAAAATTTATTGAGTCTGACACAGAGAATCACTCAAAGTAGAGAAAAATACATCAAGCAAGGAGGGACTCTAGGCAAATGGGTTGGGGAGGGCTTTAAGCTTCTGGCTTCACCTTGATGAGAGACCAGGTGGTATACTACCTGAAAAAGAACTTTTGAGATGGTATTTAGGAGCGGATCCAAAACCGGGTATCTGGTCTCACAGGTATTTAGCCTAGTTCTTGTATTTGCATGTCATGATAATTTCTATCTCTGTTCTTGATGGATTCATCAAATGACCTTCTTGGCTTTTCTCAGCTCCTTTCTCTGGTCAGAGGAGAGTTTCTCTATGGGCTCAGCTGCATTTCAGTTGGGAAGCCGCAATGATTTATAAAGATTGATATGAAATCAGCTGGCATTAAATAGATCCGAGAACACAAATATAAGAAAGGGAAGAACCTGGTATTCCTTTGAAGACAGTTTTGGTTTTACTGGATACAGCTCTTTGGAAATGAGGAAATGGTGGAGGGTCCACAGATCCTTAATTTATCACCCAAATGAAAATTGGGATGTGATTCTGGAGGAAGGCTGAGAACTGGGCTTGAAGGCACTCACTCAGTGCTCAAGGTCTAAGCTAGAATTGTGGGAATGTTTTGCCTTCACAGAACTTTTATTGAATTACACACTTTTCCCCCCTTTGTTGAGTGGAAATTTATTCTAAATCATAGGCCGTACTTTATATTTTAAATCATATTGATTGAGACCTTACTATATGCCTGGCATGATTCTAAGTGCAGTATATGGATTCTCTCATTTAAAATTTTGACAGGTTTTAGTATTTCCATTTTATAGAGAAGGGAACAGGTTCACAGAGAGGGTAATAATCTGTTCAGTATCACATGGCTCAGGCATTCTGTTTTCATAATCTATACTCTAAACTGCTTGGTAATCATTTCTCTCAGCTTTTATTTTTCTGAAGATGTTAGTTTGTCATGCCTAGTGTTGACAAATATATTCACCATCTATAGAAATCTGACAATTATTTTCAGTGAAGACACTGTTTCATTGTTCTATGGCCTAATCATTGTCTCCAATGAAATTTCAATCCTCATTTGTTATCTTTATTCACATGTACATATCACATGTTTTTTTTTCCTTTTGCTGCTTTAAAAATACTCTATCTTTAGATTAAACAATTTGAGCATAATGTATTTTTGCTATTATTATCTTTGTATTTATCCTGCGTGGGGTTTGCTGAGCTTCTTAAATCTGTGATTTGTTCTTTTTCAATAAATTTAAGAAATTTTTGGCCATTATTTCTTCAAAAAGGTTTTCTGTTAGATTAGGCTCTCTCCTCTAATATCATTAATACCTTGATACTATTTCATCAGTCACTGAGTCTCTGTTCACCTTTTCCCAGCTCAGTCTCCTTCCTCTTTGTTCTTCAGATCTGATAACTTCTACTGATCTGTCTTCAAGATCACTTAGTCTTTCTTTAGCAGTCTCCCAATTGTTAACCCAAGTCAATAAATTTTTTATTATAGATTTTTGTTATATTCTTGAAGTTCTATATTTTTATAATGTCTACTTCCTCAAACTTCCATCCGTTTGTGTCCCAAGACAATCTTATCCTTTAAATCCCTCAATGTATGTGTAAGTTTCTTAAAGTCTTTGCTTGCTAATTCTAATATCTGGGTCATCTTAAGGTATTTTTCTATTGATGTTTTTCTTCATGATGGGTCTTTTTATTCTAATTCTTTGCACATGAAGTAACTTTTTAATCACTGGACTTCATGAATGGCATGTTGTAGAGTCTGGATTATGTCATTTTCATTTTTAATTTTTTTCTATTTTATATCTTCCTTTATAAGTTTTGTTCTGTCACACAGTTAAATTGCTAGAAAATCCTCCTTATCCTTATAGGTTTGGTTTCCTTTGGATTAAGGTTTGTTTGGTTCAGATTTGAGCTTGGTTGTAACAGTGTTGTCCTTACCCTGAAGTCATGGTCTTTCAAAGCTCAAGGTGTTTAATGAAAATTCTTCACCATCATAGGGCTGGAACTCTGATGCTTTCCAGCATGGCATTACCTATACAATTACCTTTCAGTCTTCACTTTGCAGTACAGGTCTTCTGCTAGACTTCACAGAGTATAATTCTGTACATGTGCAGCCCAACCATGGGCAAAGTACCTATGATGTATCTCCACATGGACTCCCAGACTCTGCTCTAGTACTTCTAATACAGAACCCCTTTCTCTCTACCCAGCCCTGAAATTTCCAGTCACTTTAGCAATCCAGAACTTAGATGTTGGATGACTTGGTTCAATAACACTTGATAATATGCTTGCTTTCAGTTTTCCTTCTGTCAGTAAAGAGCTTCCAGTAGAAGACCAGAGTGATTGATTACCTCACAACTGTGATCAGAGTCTTTACTGTTTGCTATTTGATGTAAAAAAAGAGGTGCTTTGCATATTTTGTCCAATTTTTAGTTATTCGTATTGAGAGAATTCCAGTTACTTGATTATGGCTTGAAGCAAAAGCCTAACAATAAGTTTGGTTTTCTAAAGATTTAAAGTATTTACTTAGGCTTATTATTTAGAGGTTTTGTGATGTTTTTCTAAATACACATCTTAGAATATTCATCTCTCTGGCTATTAGAAGGAGAAATTTTGCTCAAGTAACACTAGTTGCTAATCATATGTATCAATGCTTGGGGGTCATTACTAAGTCCATTTATTCATCTATTCAGTGAACACTTGTTATATATTATCTATTTTGTGAGTGATATTTTTCCCCTAAGTAGCTTGAAGGGATTTATTAACACATCTATTTAACAGATCATGCAGCTTGAACTATTCTCTAATGTTGTTTTAAAACATTTATTTATTTTGTCATTACAAGAGTGTGTGCAGGGGAGACAAGCATATCTGACTGTTATGATTCAAGATGTCAAAGAGAAAGATCAACATATAGGAGTTGGTCCCTCAGAGAATTTGGTATATATATTTTGGTATATTTGGTGTGTGTGTGTGTGTGTGTATGCAAATAATACCCTGGTAATCCAAATAATATTATTCCCCAGTTATAGTCTCTCACATCACCGTATTTTAATCTTCTACATAGTACTTATTGCTACCTGTTATTTATTTCATTTGCTTATAGTCTCTTTCCATAAAATATAAACTCTGTGACAGAAGGAATCTTGTCCGTGTTATTCACTTCTCAGTTTTTAGCATTTAAACAGTGTTTACACATAGAAGGCACTCAGTAAATTTTGGTCTAATAAATGAATGACCTTCTGCCATATAAAATTGAAACATGGGCATTTTCATACATGTATAGCTTTATTATCATGAAATAGGAATAATCTTAACAGATCATTGGCTCTGAGACCTACCTGCTATTTAAAAGAAGGCACACATTCTAAAACCAGTATCATTGAAATAGTTCAAGCTGCATGATCTGTTGAATAGATGTGTTAATAAATCCATTAAAGCTACTTAGGGGAAAAATATCACCCACAGAAATATCACTTTTGCCCAACGTTAAACTGGCTTACAATTAATAACTCTAACTCAATGGCACAATGGTTACTATCACAAGCTCTCAGGAGCCAGACATTTTGATCTACAATCCTGAATATGATATTTATTAGCTAAGTGCCTTGGTAAAATAATTTAATTCCTCTGTACCTCAACATTATATAAATATAGTATTTACTTCATAGATTTTCAGTGAGGGTCTAATAAGCAAATAAATGTAAAAGAGAACAATGTCTCACATAATTCTCATACTATTATTATTATTTCAAGTTAATTCATTTAATTCCATAGATTTATTCTAGGGAGTCAGTTTATCTTGAAGAAGATACTGGAAAGGTAAATTGCTTCTTCTAAGAGATGGCATTATTGTTGAAGGCAGATCTCCCTTCCATGTGTTTCAGATTTTTGTTATGGCTTATAAGCTATAGAATAGATTTATGACCTTTAATTTTCCTTTATCTATGCCTAAAGTTTTTCCTTGCCCTGCATCTCGTTAGGCATGGATTCATCCTTCTGTTCGAAGTGAGATAATATTTTATTCAAGTTTATGTCTTTGTCAAGCCTTTCGATTTTCCTTTAGGAATGCTAATCCTTTCCTCACCCAGATGATGACTGCAAAATGTGTCCCTGCATTTAACTGCACCTAAATAGAAACCAGAATAGCGGTACTCCAGATCCTTGTGTCAGGGGATGTAAGGGAACTCTCTGCCTCTCAATATCTATCAAAGCTCTGAGGAGGGTTGCCTGAGGGAATAGCTGTGCATCCATTTGTTTAGATATTCTCAACTCTATCCCTGGGTTATCTTGCTTAGCAGAGACCTATAAATCTGTACTATATCACATCAATCCTCACTGATTTGCCTTTCCTGAGTTACACTTATATTTAAGCTAATGGCCTACATTGAGGAAAACTGCTTTAATAAAAAGCTTCCATATAAGATTCATTGTGGTATTTATTATAAAAATGTTAATAAGGGTATAATTTAATATAGTTACAGTGTCATCTTTATGAAGGTCTACTGGTCAATGTTTTTCAGACTCCAAAACAGAAATTGTTATGCTTTTCCTTTAAAAATGTTTTCTATTGTCTAATGGACACTGTGAATTTTATAAATTATGTAGCATTCCTCTTTGCATGGGCTATTATAAGCTTAGAGCCAAAACTTGTGGTCTTACTTTAAGAAAAATCACAGGATTTTATAGGATACATTTTGTACATTATTTTTTTATATTCATATTGGCATTCACCTACTAGCATTTTTCTTTTGCACCATATTACTCATCCACTTATCCCTAAAATCACTTTATCTCCTTTTACTGTATGCACCTACATAAAACAACATGGAGCATAGGTAATTATTAAAAATCACATATTGAATGCAGGATATTTCTTTTCTAACTGTGCATAGAATAAAAGCTACTTGATGAATTCAAGTCACTCTCAAACCATCAATATGAGTTATTTTCCCATAAAGAATATCTACTATGGGGAAATCTACATATTTTTTATAGAAGACAATCATTACCCTCTCTAAAGCATACTACATACAGCACAAATGCATATTGTTCATGTGAAAACATTGACTATAATTCATAGCCAGCAGCTGCAGGCTTGATTCTGACAGTAAAAAGTCTGGGACAAAAAGCAGATCACATCAGGTGATGATACAACACAGTAAAGGCACCTACTCATTGAACCATATGAAATTGAAAATAGTCTACGGATCTTGACCTGCAAAGAATAGCAATTTCATATGATTCAATATAATACAGGTTCAAATAACCATTGACAAGAATCCACATTGACCTAAGAGAACCATCTCAGGAATAAACTTCTTGGGTTGAATCCTAAAAGGGCTTAAATTATGTTTAATTTTCCTTCAATTTTCTGTTATTAGAGGCAGACCTCTATGGCATTTTTATTTATTTTGTAATAGAGATAACATCAGATAATATAATCCACTTACTTTGTGATTTTGATAAAGTTGTGGACAGTGATTGTACCCTGTCATTTACTCTGAAGCAAATTCACAGAGCAGGGGAGTATTATTAGAGTTTAGATTCTGAAGCAAAACAAACAAACAAACAAAAAAAAACCACAAAAAACAAACAATGACCCAACCAACCAAACAAACAAAAACTGGCTTTGAGTCTATCCTCTGTCACTTACTGTTTTAATAGGTGTAGAAAATTATTCTCCATTTAGTCATGTATTAACGGATAGATATTATCTATCACAACATGTTAGTTTCTTTTCTTATCTCTTTGTTATGCATATATATTTGGAAAACAGTAAGAAATGGATCAAGAGCTATCTTGGTGAAAAACAGGATTTTATTTCGAAGTCTTTTAGAAATTTCTCATGAAGTAGGATACTTAATTGATCCAAGCCTTTGTAATCAGACCTAGCTGAGAACATGTAAAACAAGGACTTTTCTAATAATTCTTTTTGTCTCCATATTGTCATTAATATTATTTGGACAAGAAGAACTAAGTTCTCCAATGCATAAAGCTGTCTAATCAATGTGGTTTTAGATGCCCAGAAATTCTGGGCAGATGGACCAGTGTGGCCTTCTCAGGCTGTAAAACAAGGAAAATGTTCTTTTTTGAGCAACCAAACAATCCCAGGGTTCCTGTAAGTTTTTCCTTCAGAATGCTTGAGCAAGAGTGCTGCTTAAATTTCTCAAAGATTCAGCATCACAAAGTAAGGGAAGCTGTGATTATTCTGCATCTCATAATGCTAGCAGTAAAATTAGTTATATTTCTTTTTAGTTTGGATTAATACAAATAAAGTCTACTCTTTCCAAGAAAGGAGAAATTTTATATATAATGTAAGTACACCACAGAAACTTGGGACATATTGTAAAGAGACTCCATGAATTATATATCCTCTGTTATGTTTCTTAACTAGCAAGGCTGGTATACCATTATGCCTTTGAGACATGTAGATGTTTTAGAGTAAAACTATTTTAACTATCTCTCCTCTTTTCTCAAATTAACCAGAAAAGTAAAGACATAAACAAAAGCAATGAATATTCATTTTGGCAAAAAACAAGTAAAAGGCCTTATGCTAAGATGTGTTTTACATATGTTCTCATTAGCCCTTTGCAGAGGACAGGAAAACAAAGAAGCATAGGAATGAAGTTGGTGAAACACAGAGATGAATCTGAAATTAAACTCTATGAATCAGATGACGGAGAACTCAACATCCTCTGAAGGGTTTTCTTAGTCTTAAAACATTTCTAAACAACACAATCAGCAAATCTCCCCAGGCCTCTGGTAAGAGTGATGGACATTAATACTAAAATTTAGGAGGGAAAAAACACCATGTCCTCCTCAGAAGTTTGAAATACTGATGGTGGTGGCATAAATATCCATGAGAGAATTGTAAAATAATAGAATTATATATAATCAAGTGGTAAATTGTGTAATATAGTCTGAGAAAGCTATTGGCTTTGGGTGAAGAAAGATCGCTGACATCTTATGGTGTGAAAATGATTATTTGAAATAGGAGGAGGTTATTTGGGATAGTTTGGGGACAATGGCTGAAGGGATTTTAATGCAGAAAGTAGAGGAGCATCAAGAAAAAACATGACAGAGATGACAGAGATGTTAACTGGTTTCTGTTGCAACATAGGTAATCCTTATCTTAGAGAAAGTCCTCGTGTATTGGCAGATTCAGTCCAGACTGAATTAAGTCCAGACTTAATTCAGGGCTACATGAGAACATGTAGCTTTGTTGAATATCAAAAATGTGAAATTGTAAAGAAGTACATCGAAACTATCTAATTACAAGAATATAGACAGCGACTTTGAATTATTGAATTATGTTCAATATACAATTTTTTTTCACAAATTACTTCGCCCAACAAGAGGTATTCCAGTTTAATAATATAACAATACGGATCCTGTATTTTCAGTGTATTTTTGTGGGCAATAAATGGTGAAACCTTTCCAAGATGAATCTGTTGTCATGGCTTCCTTTTCCCACTGCTATTCTCCCTGGTTTATTTCCCTTTTTATTGCCCATTGCTTTTAGAAGGAATAAATATTAATGAGTTCCACAATGTAGTTTGTACTCCTCTGTTAACACCGGTGAGAGTAGCTACTCCCTATTGAGCAATCATCAGCAAGGCAGGCAACAGTCAGCCACAAACCATTTCTTTTACATTCTTAGAGAGCAAGAGTGTGCCTCTGAAAAAAAAAATGCTATTCATTCACCAGTACGCATCCCTGAGTGCTTGTTTCAAAATTCCTTCTGGTGCTATCATTCATCTACAGCGCACTGAGAAATAAGTGCTTAAGGGTTACAAAAAGCACATGGTACTACAGTCACTTGACAGTGGCAGGTTATGTGACATCTTGTCTACCATCTTTCTTTCATTAATGGAAGGTTCTTCTCTAACAGCCATGGATGGCTTCATTCTATCTGAGGTTACAGGTATGAAGTAAGATGAAACAGTGTCTGAGAGTGTTAGGTGTTTGACCTCTCCAATTTCCTAGCTTAACTACTAGCAAGGCTTCGTGGTTTTCCAAAGATTTGCAGCCCAGGAAGATAAAACCAGGGCTTGATGAATGAAAGTAAGACTGGTAGAACTAAAAGTTCTACTTCACTTTGGAGGACATCCAGTGACTTTTCCCAGTCACTCCATTTTCCCCGCTCTGCCCTCCCGAACTGTGGAAAACCTCTTTTCTGGACATGCATGCCTTTGTTTCTGAGTCTCATCTTAAGGCAGTGATTCTCTTTGGATCTAACAGAGACCAAAAATCTGTTACAATTTGGGACAGATTTATTGAGAAGCCTATGAAGCTTAACGTTTAGGGTCCTTCTCATATACACTCCCCATCTGAGACCCTGGCAGAGATCTTAGTGATTTTGTATTTGGAATTTTGCTTTTTAAAAGACTTTTTTTTTTTATAATAACAAGAGTCCCTTAAATTATGTAAGCTTTCAGGTTCTGGAAACCTGGAGCTTCCCTACCCCTATCCTAGTCTCTCCTATAGTTTTGGAAAGGCTTTTAAAAGGACTTTTATGAGCTTTATGGAAAAAAATCAACTCTTGATTATAATCAGAATGGTGCTTATGAAAAAGACAGAGATTCCTAAACCCATTCCAGACTTACAGACTCACAATTTCAGTGGATAACATGTAGAATTGTTGCATTTTCTTAAAGCATCCAGGTGATACTTAAACTACATTCTGAGGATATATACTTCCTGCAAAAATAATTCACCCAGTGAATGAGGGTAAAGGTTCTTTATTAAGGGTGGGCCATGGTTGCAGTGTTCTTTCAGGGCTTAATTGAAGAATCTCAAATGGGTATGTATGTAGAATTCTCTCCATGTCAATCTTGAAGGGTCAGTTCTGAAACCCCAGTAAATAAAACTACAGTTCCAAGGTTATTCTTATGCTATAACCTCCCTGAGGACAGGGATCAAGTCTGCTTTTTTAAAACATTCTATCTTCAACATATAAACCAGTGGTGCAACTTAGTAATTGTTTAGTAAGTATTTACTGAGTGAATGAAGGAATATCAAGTGGGATATTCAAATTTGTAGCACTTCATCAATCAGATTGTGATTGACAGGCAGCCCCGGTGGCTCAGTGGCTCAGCAGTTTAGAGCTGCCTTCAGCCCAGGACGTGATCCTGGAGACCTGGGATTGAGTCCCACATCAGGCTCCCTGCATGGAGCCTGCTTCTCTCTCTGCCTGTGTCTCTGCCTCTCTCTCTCTCTCTCTCTCTCTCTCTCTCTGTGTTTGTCTGTCATGAATAAATAAAATCTTTAGAAAAAAAAAGAGATTGTGATTGACGTTCAGACAAGTAACACTTCGGAGAATGGGCACAGAATAAGTGTAACATTAAGTCACTAATTCCAACTGTTTGTTTCCCACATTAAGCACTTAATCTTTGCATCAACCAAATAATTAACATAGTGTCTTAATAAATTCAATCAATATTGTCACTGTCATGATATCATTATTACTATTGTTTTCTTGTAGACTGGGCATTTGGGACTTATGTTTAAGTATTGTAAGTATTTCATTAGACTTCACGCTGCTAGAGAAATTCCATTGTTTCTAGCATGTTACCATCTCTTTGGGGCATAAAAATTATTTTCCAATGTTTTATCCTTGTTAGCATATTATTTACATATTTTATCAGCATAACATCTATGACTGTTTTAGACACCAACATAGGTAATACATTTTATCCTCTCTAGGTAATAATTTTTTGACATGATTACCTTTGCTTAGGTAATAATGCCCATGTATGACATGCATCTTTCCCACTAGCAAACTGAGGAAAATGAAGGACAGAGAGGGAGAAAGGTTTGATATACAGGTACTCATGAACTTTCACATGTTCCTCTCCTTCCTTTTTAGTTAATTTTTGTCTTTTTCTTTATTCCTTTTACTTTGTCCTTATATAGTGGATGGACTGAAATCTCACTATACTATATCTTAGCATGCATATATCACTATATTGCTTGGAAATTGTCTTTGTTGATTTTGTACATTCCTGTCTTTCATAAAATCTAGAAATTTTTCTCATTTTTTCTAGTCATTCCCTTATTTTGAACCTTCTTCTTTAATTCTGCATGACTTACTTCACTTTTATTCTCAACTCCTATTTTCAATGTTGCATTTTGAATAATTTCCTTCCATTTGTCTTGAGCTTATTAGTAACTGTTGAGCTCAATCTGTCTAATCTGCCCATTTACTTTCAGTAAAAGTACTTTTCAGTTCTAGAACTCCTTTTTATTTATTATTTTTTTAAAAATCTGGTCTTTTTTGATTGTGACTTATTGTATTTAATGTTTTAATTTTTCTCTTTACATCTTTAGTAAGTTCTAGCATATATCATTTACGGTCTCTAACTCCTATTTCCAATATTTTCAACATTGCAAGTCTAACCTTAATATTTGTTAGGTATTTAAAATCCTGTTTAAAATGGATTATTTTTTTCCTCATGTACTTTGCAGTTTTGATTGTACAGTTTATCTGGGGAATTACTGTGGTTAAGGTATTCCCATCTTCAGAGTTTGGGCTTTTACTTATGTCAGGAAATCTGGTAACACCATTGGCCTAATGCCATTTCTTTTGTTTGTTTGTTTTGTTTTGTTTTGAGTGGCATGGAGTTTTTTAATTTGGAAGGCAAAAAGGTTACACTTAATGGGAAGCAGAGGTCATGTTAATAAATGCCCATTACAAAGCTGCTCTAACACAGAAGCAAGGAAACTTCTCTGGGCTCTCCACCTACATTCGAAATCAGAGTTGGTAGTTGCGTATCAATCTGAAGAAAATCCACATGTCCAAGTTGCCATCTCAAAAGTTCTCATCCAAGGGAAATCAAAAAGTGAACATTCTTGTAGTTTCCCACTCCCTAATTAAGTAAATGGGAATAATTCAGCCAACGAAGTTCATTACAACAAGGTGCAGGATGGTGCTTGCAAACAGAAAATCAGCAAAGGCTCGCTCTGGGGGATGCCTTGGAAATCTGCTTTGTTCTGTGGGTTGATCTGTATTCTTAGGCAAACTGCTAGGATGAAGCTCCCCACACAAGAGATGAAGCCCGAGACAAAAGAGTTGAAGGGGAAGGTCCCCACGAGGAGACAATAACCGAACTGCTGCGCCCTGGTCAGCAGTATGTACAGGAGGTAGCGTCAAGCAACTTCAGGCGCTGAGGAGTGGAGCTCAAGTACTCTTCTAGGAACTGCGAGATAACCCACACTACCAACGTTGACATGACTACACACTTGCTTCTCTTCTCCAGCCTATGCCCCCCAAACTCCCGGTGAAACCCCCTACATGCCATTTCTTATATTAATTTCTCAACTTCGTGATCTTTGAACAGAAATTTGAAACTTAACTAACTAGTAGTGAGTACAGGCCCATGGCTGGAATTCGTAGGAGAGGGTTATTCAGACTGAGGTTGAGGCTGATTGTGGTTCCTTTGTGTTCTTCCTTTGTAGATAAATTGAGTTTCTCTACTCATTTACTGGTGCAATAGTAAGTGATAAAGTGATACTTTATCACTTGAAGAGTGATAAAGTAAAGCAGTATTTCTGCTTGTACTCTGTTTTTGGCTGAAAATTTTATGTCATACCCCTTAACTGGCATCACTCCTCCTGAATCCCTGTAATGGATAGCCCTCCTCCTGTATGTACCATCACTGCCTGAGGGCAACCATGGAAAGTATCAGGTCAACCTTCTTGGTTTGTTTTGGGAAATCATTTAGTTAATTAAGACCTCAGTTCTGCTCTTAGAAGCATTTAAAACATTACTGTATACTGTCTAGGTCTTCTGTAAGGGGTGATTTTCAGCTATTCTAATCTGCCATATTGCTGGAAATGGAACAGAAGAGTCATTTAACAGGTATTTTTAGGCAAATAAAGTTAAATAGTGTGCATAAGGATTCAAGGCCAAGCAGAAAATGAGACTTCTGGATTAAATGTCCAGGGTTCTTCTGAAAGTAGCCTTAAGACGGAAAATTCAAAAGAGTTTTTTTAAGCGATGTATGTAGCTAGAAAAGAGAAATAAGATAAAGATGTTCTCTTAAACGAGTGGCCAAACTGAAACAGTGCATGACTTTTGACTTTCCTCATTTGATCTAACAACTAGAGCATGTTTCCTGTATTCAAAGTCAGAGGTGTGAATAATTGTTTATTCAGGGATGAAGGTTGTGTATGATAGCACCTTGCTGATATAAAGAATCCCTTAAGCATATCTGAAATGTTCAAGAAATAATTTTCGGACAAATTAAGGAAAAATGCATAGCATTTTACAAAGCGGAGAGTAAATATGTCAAACAACAAATGTTTATTAAATGTTGACTAAGTCAAAGGTATTATAAGTCCTTTTTCATGTTAGAATGGCTTCCAAGCTGTCTCATTTTATTTATTTGTATATATATTTACATATATATTCTTTTGATTGCTTTTTTGGTTGAATACTTCTTGATATCTCATTAGTAAGCTCTTTCTCTGATAAAAATCCTTAGTTACCTTGGGGGTAGACCACTGACCAGCTTAATCTAATTCCCAGCATGTAAGTTTTTATTAGCTTCTATCCCAGCGGCTGACACCTCTTGGCAACTCACTTTCTATTTTGTTATCTATTCATCACAAATTTCATAGGGTTAACAGCCCTTCTCTCCCACAAAATATCCTGAGAAGTAATTTCCGAGAGATATCTGATATTTTCAGGTATTTCCTATGTTTTAGTTATTCTATAATTGTATCACAGTACTTTTTACATCTACTACATTGGTGTAAACTGTTTCCAAAAGGTAGCTGTGGTGTGACTTAGTTCTTTTTCAATTATCTTATTAAGATTAGTAAAGCCCAATATGAACACTTTTCACAATTTGACAAATTGTGAAAAGTGTTCATATTTTCATTAACTTATTTCAACAAAAGTGTTCATAAACCAAATTTTATATATTTGTATATATAATTATGGTATCCTAGTGACATTTTTAAGTCAATAAATTTAAAAATCTTTTTATGTTTTTCTATAATTTACATCTACCTAATGATGCTATTATAGAAAGTCAAGAATCAGGAATGCACTTCTATCTCAGAGGTCAGCTTTGATACATTTCTAGAAAAACAGTAAAAGTAAACCACTATCTTTCCTAGACAGTTTAAGAATTCTATCAGAAAATGTATAATATCTAATACACATTTCTGATTGAAATGGCATGTAAAATGTTCTCACCTACCTGTTATTTCAAAAGTGATGGATAGGAAAGGTGCAGCACTAGACTTCGACGTACTCTGATATTTACTTTCTGAAATAACAGGGAAACAGCACCATAAGCACAGCCTTTTTTTTTTTTTTTTCCAAAATAGATTTGACTAAGTGGGCTAGTTTGTGGAAACTGTGGATAAACGACTATAATTATAAATAATCTGCATTCCATTTAAAGATGGTGACTATTTTATTCTCCCTATTTCTTTGCAGAACAAGGGAAAATAGAACTCTTTATTCACCTTTCTGTCTACCCATTCACAGTTCAACTATCCTTCCTCCCTTCCTTTTTTCCTTCTTTTCTTCCTTCCTTCCTTTCTTCCCTCCCTCCATCCATCCATTATCTTTCCATTGATCCTCCTTTCTGCTGGTTTATCTTATTATATGCCATCATACAGGCTCATTATCCAGGCTGTTTTTCTTAATAATCTCAAATCCCACAGGCCTTACCCAGATTTCAGTGTGGATTTTTTTTATATGTTTTCTATAAAATAATGTTCTACAGTTTCCTGATAAATACATTATATCACAGAAAGTTTCGTGGTGCTTTATAACCAACACTCTTGGTTTCCCTTATTTAAAAACATGTTTAATCTGTATCAAAAGAAAGAATGTCTTGATTACTATAGCTAAAATCTACTTTCATTTCACTTTGAGCCTTCTAAACAATCAATTCCTATTCATGCATCCAATGATCAACAACATTTTCACCAGCTTTCTAGCTACTGCTAACTTCCCCATGGCAGGGGCCCTTCCTGTCATATTCTGATAAGGGTAGATTTCATGTTAGCATTAGCTGAACACTCTTTACAGTCTGCTGGAATTCTGACCAGCCTGCTGGACAGAAATTGTCCATGGTTTTACTACTAACTCTTCTTGGTAGAAACTTGTCAAACTTTTCTTCTAAAGAAGTGGTAATTTTGCTCATCTGAAAGTTGTCAAGATTGGGAGGGATATCTATGGTCTATAGCAATATATGAATAAAATGTGGATACTCTTCAAAATCATGTAGATACATTTTTCTTCTTGTCTATAGACACTATCACCAACTTAATAAATATTCTCATGTATAATTCAACTGACACAGACAGGATACTAAGTTGTAAATATAATACATTATACTTTGCGACTACTTTAATAATACATATTTTGATTTCCTGGAAATTATACATATTAGCTTCAGGGAGGAGAATTTTTATGGCTCAGTGTGGTGTGAGTCTATTAAGAATAGTGAATATACCAATGAATAAAATGATATAATGTGGCCCCCTCCTTGTACTAATGTGGTCATTATCATTCTTCTGTGTAATGTGACATGCCAAGATAATAAAGGGATTTTTTGTGAACTTCATATCACTTGTTTTAAGTAATTTTATATCAAGAAATTTTAAGTTAAAGTATTTTATTTTGGGTTAAGGTATTTTTTAATAGCATGGTTAAATGTGAAAACAAGACATTTATTCATAGAACACTTAGTGAGAATCTACAAAAGCAATTGTTCTTCATATTAACCACAATATGAATTGCTCTTGGGGTAGGTTGTTCATTGCTACACAATCAGGATTACTTGAGATCAGTACCTTCTTATTAGGATTGATTGAAGGAGTTATTTCGAGAACTTTCCCTCTCTTTATCAAGTAAACTTTCATTCTTTTGTATTTATTAAAGGAAAATAGAATGTGAGCAATCCTCACAGCCCACAGCCTAATTATTCTCCATTCACACATATTTATAGTCTTTACATTTCACCCTTGGGATGCTGGCATATTGAATAAGTTTCCCATTGGGAAATGTTAAGTGCTTCTGGGGAGGGGGTATTCATAAAGCCTAACTTCTTAGGAAAAAAAGCTGTAACTTTTAGGGAGAATTAACTGTTTTTACAAAGACTATATGGAGCTTATTAGTATTCTTGGTATTTAAAATGAAAGGACACAAATTCCTAAGGTATTCATGTTATATATTTATATGGTAAATATTAATATTAAGCAAATCAATTATTTCCTTATCCATGGGTCTTTGCTTTGGTATTTGCTTTAGTCCAACAGATGCATCGTAACAACCATATTCTTTGTGTTTTCCTTTTTCTCTGTGACTTTTATTTTTGGTGCTCTGCCATGCTTTCACAGAGATAGGGAGAGTCCATGACAAAATGATTAAAAAAAAATACCTAGTTGCAATTCAGAATTCTGAGGGATCTTTTGAAAGTAATAACCCACAGGACATAATTGACATTCAGAAACTAAAATCTGATCTACTTCTAGCAATGAAATTATACTACTCTGAAAGGACTGCTATAATAAATCCACCTAAGAGTGTTAAAAATGTAGCCATTAAAATAGCCAAAAAATATTAATGTACTAACATTACATGTTTTATGCTACTTCCTTCCAACCTCAAGATACATTAGTAGTAAAATGTATCCCTAGGCTAGATTCCTAAATGAGTTGACATGCTACGTAAAGTTAGTGGCTGCAAAACAATTAAATTTTGCAAGTTGCAAATGCAGAATTTCAGTATTGATTTTCCATGAGTCGTTACTCACACCACTCATTTGGGGGGAAGGCAGAGGAGTCATCTCTTCTTTTGTTTATTTGAAACAGCCATTTCTGTTGGTTCTTTCCCTTCTCTTCTAGTCATCCCTCACCAGATTTTCTCTCTGAATATTCTCATTTTTGAGGTCTTTATTCTTATTCTTTTCCCTTTCCAGCCAACATATTTGCTGGAAAATACTAACCTATCCTATTTACAACTTGCCAAATACAACATACTCATCTTGCTTGGCAGGGTTTCTCTTTTGTTTTTGCTTTTCCTTAATGGTGTGCTTTAATACATGCTGTCTCCTCTGCCTGGAATAAAATTCCTCTTGCATTCTTGACCCACGTACTATATGGAATGGGTGTGCCATCACTCAGCTACAGTGCCACTTCCTCTAAGTTTCTGTTTCTATGATACCACTGCAGTTATTCTAAAACTCACATTATAATGCTTTCATATTGTATTATTACTATTGGTTTGTTTGTGTGTCCTCATGGTAACCACATTCCTGATACAAATTTGTATTGGTATTTCCATCCTCACTACCTTACACAATTTTGGGAACTCTGTTGGCAACTAATAATAAATATTTATTAAACAGTCTAATGACAAGAGCCCTGCTATTCCTCAAGGAGGGAAGATAAGAAGGTCTACTCATAACATTGCTTAAAAACATTCCTATTTGTGGGAACTTAAGAGCAACTAATTGAATATAAACTTGATCCAATAATGATTAGAATTTTAGAGCAATATTAATATATACTACATATACTTTTGGCATAATGGTCATATTGGACTCACTTATCCTTTGGCACACTTACCATATCTGGTCCTCAGATTGAGATTTAACCAAAATGTTCTAAGATATGTTTACCAGTCAGAGGGTTTAATCAAAGGGTTTTTTAAAAAGTCATACCTTTGCATTAATTTTTGTTTTCACTGTATTTGTATTCTGCACTTATTCTGTACTTATTTCATTTAAATTCAAATTGAAAATTTCACCCAATACCATAATTAACTTGTTTTTCAACCATATCACAAATAGCAAAAGGGGTTGCTCACAAGCAGGTTTTACATTTCATGTAAGAGAACTCTTGACTTGAGAATACATATAAGCATTTTATATATATATTTATAAGATACTTTATTCTATTTTTAGAATTAAATACTCCTGCTAACTTTTGACTCAATGCCTGCAGTCAGAAAATTTAAAGAGACTTGTCAGTAAATCAGAACTGACCACACAATTGGATTAAAATTTTTTTACAACCAAAATTTAAATTACTGTTCACTGTAGTGGATATCAACCATGAAGATGTGAACAGAATTATGGCTATTCATGTTCCAAATATATCTATACATCTATCTATCTATCATCTATCTATCTATCTATCTATCTATCTATCTATCTATCATCATCTATCTATCTATCTTCCTGCAGGATGAGTCCATGCTCAGTCTCCATTTATAAGTCCTTAAGAAGAAGAAGACAGTTTACCTTCTTTGTCCTTGTGGGTGTTTAAGTGTGAGAGGAGGTTTTCATTGGCCTGCACGCAGTATACCTCTCGTGTCTGGACTCCTCCTCCACAGAGGGCTGTCTGGTTGCCCCGCCTCTTGTCCTGCTGACTGAGCAAGGGGTCCACACGGCACTCCGCCCACTCTGTAGTTCTCCAGCCATACCTACAGAAAGAAAATGCTGGCAGTGGCAACCACGTTTATTAAAACTTTGCTCTGCTCTTCTTATATTTTTTTTTCTTAAGAAAATTAATCTAGAAACCACTTCCCTCTGAATCAGTCATAGACTACTACATCTGTGGTGCAGATTCAATTTCTTCTTTATCTTCAGCAGTGCTCCATTTGAAAAGGGGTTAAATTTAGGATGATCCTGTTTTAATTGCAATTACTGGAAGTTACTTATAAATATTTTATGAAAAGAGAGCATAATGCTGAAAACATAAAATTTTATGTTCAATTAAGCTGAACTCAGCCTTGCCCTTTCTAGATGCTTATAAACAAAGGAGGATTGAAATCTGAGAATGGAAAACATTCTAAATGACGATCCACCCAAACATTTGTTTTGCCTTTAATAAAATGCATGAAAATTACTACTTCATACTGGATCAAAATTATAATTGTGTGTTAGGATTAAAAAATATAACATAACAATTCAGAGTTTTCTCTTTATTGTCAAGAATGAGTGTTTTTTTCTGTAGCACTGAGAATCCCTGATGAGTGCCTGATGAATGTTGAAAAGAGCTGACGTTTCTAATCAGTGGAACACAGGAAAGACGATCTGTGGTTCTAAATTAAAGCTCCAATCAACATTATGATGTGAAAGAAATGTCGGGGGCTTGTCAGCCCAACTCGTGCTTTAAGGAGATAGCCAGGGAACCATTTCCCGATGCCACTAAAGATAGAAAGTGATGGCATTTCTCCACCTCGAGGAAAATGGATATTCTAAAAGCATAAAGAAAATGGCTCATGTAGCACTTTGTGTCACTTTAACCAAGATGCTTCCTCAGTAATCAGATTAACAGCCAACACAGGTACAAATGGAGGTGCTAATGTTCATCTCAATTAGACAAAAAAGTTAAAGGGCCCTCTAGATGTCTGATCTAGGTGACTTGCTATGTCAATGGTAGAGTTTCATGACAGTGAAACTGACCTTCCCATCCATTTTTTTTTTTTTACAAGTGGCTGAACACAGGTGCAGGAACATCTTGACATATGTTTATAAAGGAAGTACAGCACTCAGGTAAATGAAAAACAGCATAGATAATTAATGCCTTGAGTGAAAGGGTGGGGTGAAGGGAGACAAGGAAAGTCAAACCAAACAAGTCATTCCTTAGAGGAATTAGAATTTAAAAAATTATTTTTTATAGAATGGTGTGCAAATATAGGCCATTCTAGGATTACATTTTTCCTAAATTAAATTGGTTACACATCCTAAAATAAAAATGCTACCCTTCAAAAAGGGAAAGAAAAAAGAGATTGAGAATATATATTTATTTTGTTAGTAGTATTTGAATATCTCAGAGGATAAGGAATGAAACATCTAGCTAAAAGGAAAAAAAAAAACCCTCAAAGGAGAAAAAACATGGAGATCCTGACAAGTTCCTCAAGCCTGTTACAGAGAGAGAGGAACAAAGGTCAGTGGGACAAGCAGAGAAGTTAGGAAGGAAATTCCGTGCAGTTTGCAGTCATTTGTTACATCAGGAGAGAATAGATGATTTCAGAGTGCTGAGTAACTGAAGGTCTCATGTAAATCATCACTGTCTTTGCTATCACTTGTTATTATTGTTTGAAGCAGTAGTAGTAGGATCAATTTTCCTCCTCACTGATTTGTGAGGTTTGCATTGTGTGCGTGTTCTTTAAATGTTTGAAATATTCCAGAGAAGCTCTCAGTGAAGCTTCCACCTACCTCGGAGAAACTAAGATTCTCCAAGTTGTTTTATAAATATTCTATATTCAGACTAAGCTGAAATGTATTTATTGCCAAGATAATTCAGAGAAATGTCTTGGAAATATTTTTTAAGGATAAAAAGGATTATGGTATGCTGCTGAATGTTTCACAATCAGTATTATTTCACCTGAATTCAACAAACATTAATTAGGCACTTACTGTGTGCTGGGCCCTGTAATGTACACTGGTGACAAACAAAGCCAAACAAGGTAAATAATCCTGTCCTCAAATAGCTTAAAGTCTCATTCTTTTGGTGTAGTATCTTACCCTCTTCAACAGGATTTGTTATCTATAGCATTGAATTTTAATAGGCTTTGCTTCATAAGCAACAGGAACCTGTCCTCTGAAAGTTTATTTTATGTTATAGAATGGGGATTGACAAACTAAGACCCAAGAACCAAATCCAACCTGTCCACTGTTTCTATAAATAATGGTTTATTGGAACATAGCCACTTATTTGTTTATATTTGATCTCCCCTCCAATGGTACTGTTGAGTCATTGCCACAGAGATACATGTGGCCCATAAAGCCTAATATACCATTTTCCCCTTTACAGAAGAAATCTATCAATCTGTATTACAGAAAATATATGAGAATTGCTGCTAAAATTCTAGACTTCATGGAGATTTGAAAATATAGCTTGCTAAAGACACATTTATTCTGTAAAAGCAGAATTTTTTAAAGACAGTGTTTGTAAAATGGCATTTTATTTTTTTCCCACTTAGAATTTGTAAAAATCACTATTTCTCAACATACTATTCAGTTAAAGTCAAATGGGTAAGTGAATCTGGGGAGACAGGCAATCTGGGGAAACTTCATAGAAGAAACTACAGTCCCTAATTACTCACGTGGCACAGGGGGCAACTGCATCTCCTTGAGACACACAGGGTTCTTTTTCTTCAAGTTCTGGACACTCTTTCTCGCTGCCAATAGGAAACTGCCTAATGATCCGCGTCCTGACGCGAGTGCCTCTGGGGGATGTCATGTCATGGCATGTTTTTGAGCAGGGACTCCATTCTGACCACTCTGACACCTGGCACTCTTTGGTGATCACACAGGACTGGAAGGTCATTGGCAGCTTCTCTTGCCGGCAAAAGCTGCAAAAGAACATTGGTATTCTCATCACAAACTATTAAGCATTTATGAACTTTGTCTTCTACACTCTAGGGTAAAATAAGCTTGGACATTTTTATTTCTACTTGGAGGTACAATTCCAATTTCATTGAAAATATATCAACATTTATGATGTGTAAAAGCAGTTAGACTCAAAGCTAACATTTGCATTTCCTCCTATTTTCTAAGAGTTGTTAAACTATTCATAGGAAATAGAAAATAAAGGGACTAAACAAAATTAACTGGAACTAAAGTTCACCATATTGTTCACTTCACTCATTCCAGACTTGTTTTAATTTAGAAGATGTGAAACCAAGAGCTGTTAACATATCATTTTCATTGTTGAGTGATTTAAACAAACATGCCTGGCTAACTTAATACAATACTGTTTTAGGTAGAAAATATAAATAAATACAAATTTAACATTATTTTTAACATCATTTGAAGATTTAGCTGCCACTTACAATGATAATGTATGCTTATTCAAATAGATCAACTTTTCTAGTTCACACTTTAATATACAACATACATATGGGCATCTTAAATATATCATAAACATTAGAAATAGAAGTCTATTTATGTATTAAAGAATACTCTCTAAATAGATCTCCCATATTTACTTATGAGTAAAGTATTTACTCAAACTTTTCTTTCTCTACTCCTACTTGCGTTAGAGGGATGTTGGAATCTAAGTTGAAACGTATACACATGAAGATGATGTTATGAATGCCAATGACTACAGGCATATGCACTTTGAGTGGTTTTCCTGGAATTGGATGGCCTTGAGCTGATTCTTAGTTGAACTCTTGCCCATTTTCAATAACCAATAGTGCATGTTTACAAGACACAGGCAGCCTGTCGCCATGATGGAGCCATCTGTTCTAGTGGGAGAATGCACTGATAATCCTGTCTTGTCATTCAGGTGCTATATTTAACTATGGTAATTAACCATACCGAGAGGCAGGTCCATTCTAATGCAACAACTCACATTCAATCTTCTTAATTCTACTGGCATGTGTACGAAAATTGCATTCCTAGGAGACAATTACGGCTCAAAGCATCAAAGTCAATTTGTTTGAGTTGAGACGTCTGGGAAGAAGAATCATCCGAGAATAGTGGTAAAAGGGCCTTGTGAGTCAGCTCTGTTTTTCTTATAACAACAGAGAGAATCAAAATCCAATTTTTACTCAAATAGCATGTATGGAGTATTAATAATACATTAGGTACAATACTAATTACAGAGCAAAACTTCCTTTGTAATGAGTAAGTTTGCACTTTTACACTTATGAGTTCATTCACAAAAATCAGGCAAGATATGGCTAAATCATTACCTCTATAATACCTCTCTCTACACAATTCTCCATATTTAATTTCCCCTTAGATAATTTCTTATCTTTCATGAGATTGTCTTCATATAAACAGGCATATATTATCCACCATGTAATACTTCCTAAGTTCATGTTTCCATGTTCCAGGCAGAGGCATTAACCATTCCTTTCAATCTTTTGCAGAGAATTTGACCATTGGTTAACCACCTCTAGTTAATTACCCTGGTAATCTGATAAAAGTTGAGAAGTCAACTATGCTACTACACTGTATTATTTTTGACAAAATGACCCCTTGGGATAAATTCCACCTGCAGTGGGGAAACTACAAATATCTGGTAGATGGCCACAGTTTTGGGCTTCCGTGAATGTGGCAACTCTTAGAACAGGGCTTGTTTTTATAGGGACCTTGCAGGCTATGACAATGAGGTTGCCTCAAGAGATACCAGATGAGACTTTTAAGCCAGGGCAGCTCTTAGGTCTGTCTGATGTAGAACTTTTCTTCCATTTGGGTTGTGCTGCATGGATTTCTATGAGGATTCCCACCAGATGAGGAATGTCTGATGCTAGGATCAGGTCAAGTTTCAATTCTATATCCTTCTAAGCAGACCTGATGCCAAATGTGGCCTCTGGTAGTCATGTGGGTCTTGTGTATGTGTAACCTAAGTTTTAAACTTCATTTGAGACTCCCAACAATCCTCTATGGACATACCATTATTATTTCCATTTTATAGGGAAGGAGTCTCCAAAAGGTTAGGGAACATGGTCAAGATCATATAGCTAGTAAGTAGATTAGAATTTTAACTTGGATTTTTAAAAATCAGAGCCCATTTTCTCAACCATTCTTCCCTACTTCTCACAATTTAAGCTATAAATCTTGGTTTGTTAGAGCAAATGCTGTAGCTGAGGCCAATGCCAAAGTTACTTGCTGATTGTCAATCAGCTAAGTATTGCTATTTCACTGCTCCGGGATTTGTACTATCCATGTACTTTGTAAATGTGCTGCTTGTCCTCAGGAAGAATTAGTAATTATGGAAAAATCAAAACAAATATATTTCCTTGATAAATTTTAATTTTCAGGACAGGTCCTACATATGAGAAACTAGAACAGACACAAAATAGCATTAAGTTACATATATTAATATGTGACATATATATTATTCACCCATCAATCTATTGTCTTTCCTGTAATTTTCCAATACTCCAATTATTTCAACAAATTGTATTAATTCTACTTAATATTGGGCTTTGGGTGTACAAAGTCAAGATTAATTAAGTTGCAAGCATATACTTCTGCTTGGGGAGGCACGGAAGATTATATGAAGTAGTAGGTCAATATGGTGAATTTTAAACAATGCATATTATTTCATTTAATGCAAAAAACCTGTTAATCATTAGGAATTTTCAGATTAAGAGAAAGAATTTGTGGAGGTATGAAATAAAAGAGCAACTGGTTGATGGGGAAAACAGATTTTTTCTTTGGCCTCAATGTAAGGAGTTTGTGTTGTATGGTAGAAATAGGAGCGGAACTGAAAAGTAGGTCAGATCAAGGGCAGTTAGGTCTATCCAGAAAAGCACTTCCTGTGGATGAGAGCACCACTGAAAATTGTGCAGCAAAAAGGAGATGGTATTTGTATTTTGTATACATTTTAATGGTGAGGTAGAGGGTGGAATATCAGGACACAAGATTGGAGATGAAGGCTACGATGATGATTATGATGATGTCACTGACATAATGCACATATCAATAAATACAAACATGTATTGAGTGCTTACTATGGACAAGTAATGCTTAAGCTGAGAGGTATGATCATGAATATGAGATTAACCATTATTGAATGTCTACTATAAGACATGCCCTGTGTTGAGTTTTACCTAGAATATCTAATTGTAATCCTTATAACTACTCTGTAAGGTAAGACATGCCCTGTGTTGAGTTTTACCTAGAATATCTAATTGTAATCCTTATAACTACTCTGTAAGGTAGAAAGCCATTTGTTTAAGATAAGGAAATACAATCTAAATGTCTCCCCTAAATCCAGCAAATAACAGAACGACGATTCCAACTAAATCTTTCTGCTTATGAGGCTTATGAAGGTGCCAACCAAAGTGATAGCAATAGAAATTAAAAGGAGTTACCAACTGTAAGAAAAAAGGAGTTAGAATCCATGCAACCTGATGGATATTTGAAAAGAAGAGGAAACATTAAATAGCTTGGAGGTTATTTAACTTTAGCAATCTCATGAGCAGCACTGTATGTTTTTTTAACTTTTAACTTGGAAAGTGAAAAGAAGAGGAAACATTAAATAACTTGGAGGTTTTTAACTTTAGCAATCTCATGAGCAGCACTGTATTTTTTTTTTTTTTGAATGGGGAGCATGGAATGAGAAGCAAGTTTCTGGCAGTGGATAAATCAGTTTAACATTATGTCTTGATTTGATATGGACATATCCAAGATATATCCAACTGGCTAACGTTCAGTAGGCAGATCCAGAAACAAAGGTTGGGATTAGTTGAAAGTTCTGAATGGCTTATATACTTGTAATAATCATGAACACATCAGAGTTGAAGGTCAAGGCAATAGGAGTATCTGAAGACTCACACACTGCGGTACATTTTAGGCCTTGGTATGCCCATTTTGTGATTGTTGGCGAGATTAAATAGGGTCACAGAATGATCCATGGTTACTAAATTATTCAGCTGCCATTTGTACTAGTCTTTCCTTTATTCTGGCCATGCAAAAAGTTGACCCTAAGAGCTTAGAGGAACTATACACATCCTGGTTCATTAAGGTTTTCATGAGAACATGCCCCTTCTCAGAAAGTCAGAGGCTATGCCTCTGCAAGGGTGGTCTGAGAGAAGATGTGATGGTCACTGTGACATTTTCCTTTTCCTTTACATGCTATGTTCAGGATAGCCTGGATGGCCAAGACTTAATGGAACAAAAGCTGGGCTTTGAGACAGAAGCAGATGTTAGTTAGCATACCTTACATCAGACAGAAACAAACATGTATTGAATGCTTACTATGGACAGGCAATAAACCAGATAAATACTGAGGAAAAAAAAGAAATAGTGGAAAGTAGAGTTCAGTACCTGTCTTGAAGAAACTTTACAAGAGATGATAGAGCACAGATATTTTTGACAGTTACTTTTAAGCTGCAATGAGCCACATCTTTGACATTTTAATTTCAGGTCAAGGTTAAAACTGATAAATTGTAAATTTCAGTTTTGGTAATTCAAGTTATTCAAGTTCACAAAAATAGAATGCAATTGAATTCAAATCCTTTTTTTCCCAAAATTATTTCTGTAGTCCAATCATAACATCAGGGGCACTTAGGTGGCTCAGTGGTTGAGCATCTACCTTCAGCTGAGGTTGTGATCCCAGGGTCCTGGGATCGAGTTCTGCATCAGGCTCCCCGTGGGGAGCCTGCTTCTCCCTCTGCCTATGTCTCTGCCTCCCTCTCTGTGTCTCTCATAAATAAATAAATAAAATCTTAAAAAAAAACTTAATAGTCATAACATCGATGGAAATATACCTTCTTTCTAAAGGTAGTCTAATCTGTCTCCTAAAATACCATTATCATTCTTTAGCTTCTTAAAGAGAAACTTCTAAGTAACCCCATTTCCTCAGGATTTAACCTCAACTTTCTTTTCTGGTATCCAAAGCTCTCTGTTATCTGTCACTGTGCCAATGCCCTCCCTCAGATTGTCACTCAGCCAGTAGCGTGGAGCCCTGCCCGCTCTTCTCACTGAATTCACAAATGAGTAGTCCCATTCTTCTACCCACTTCTGTCTACACTGATTGTACAGGACTGCCACATGGAACCCCATCTGCCATCTTCTTTGCTTCTCTGAAGCAAGCTATCTCCACATTTAGGTAGCATGTCTATAATGCTCAGGAAAAGTCTCCAAATGTGGCCTGAAGCACCTCTGCCACAAAAAAATACCAGGTGAAAATAGTTCCTCTTCACGGGAAGCTAATAAAATTATAGACTGAAGATCCGGCATCATAAGCTACTAGTAAAAGATAAATGTGTTTTAAAATAGATGGGCTGAATGCACTGAGGGGGGTAAAAAAGTGGCACCTTGCAAATCCCACTTAAAACCTCTTTGCTTTGAATTCTCCTTTAATCCTCCCCTCCTCTTCTTCTCTCTTGATAAAGACAAACAAAAAACAACTGTTCATAATAAGGCAAAAAAAAAAAAGAAAAGAAAAAAGAAAAAAAATATGGTTGGATGTCATCATGGCACTTTGTTTTTAATCTAGGGGAAGTAATAAATTAGTCAGAGTAGCTTCTCCTTGTCTTGCTGAAGACTAACATCTGTAGTCTAGGCCCCTGGAGATGGAAATTGTTTCTAAGGCTAGAATTTGGCTACTCAAAGTCAGATGTGTGGACCAACCATTGTAATTAACTGGAGCTTATTAGGCATATAGAATCTCAGGTCACTGGGCTGTACAATGGGATCATAATTAGTATTTTAAAAATGTTTTCAGCTGATCTAGAAGCAGAATAAAGTTTGAGAATATTGTTCTCGACAAGCTAACTCCAAACCACTCCAAAAACATGAGCCATCCCATATTTATAGTTGGCAAATAAATCTTTATGAGATTTACCCTTACTTCTTATATAACAGAAACTGAGTAGATCACACAATAAGATTTATTACCAGATATTAGATGGTTTATAAAATAATTGGGTAGGCTAGAGGAAAAGGCATCTAAGCCAAGCTTCCAGTACAACTTCTAATCCTCAGAATCATATTACCATTTCTCTCATCCTTAAAGCTGCCTTTGTGGCTACAGGAAGCCACCTATCTGGCACAAACTACTCTGTGAAATGGGACCTTCTGTCTTTTCCTAAGGATCTCAACACAGATTCCAGGCCAAGCACTAGCACATTATTGGAATCTAAATCACGCACACACATAAAAAAATACAGGAATCTAAATCACATCCAGACTGCAAGCAACTTTGAAAAATATGATACAGTTTTCTGCCTTACTAGGACTGAAAATCCCACAAAAGCAGTGCTATTCAAAATGTGATCCACAGATGAGGGCAACTGTTTGTTAAGGGAATGCAATGAGCTAAGCACAAGAGTTAAAAGCAAGTACCGAGGCATTTTTAAAGCAGTTTGAAGTTTGCAAGACCCAAGCACATGATCTTTGTATGCAATTTGATGAACAGGATATAGGCCAGTTCTGAGGTGTAGATGTAGAATTCCGAGGTGAGATGCATATGGCATGAGCTATATTCTAAATGTATACAATGGGACCGTGTTATTTGATCAGTAAGAAAGCAAGCAAACACAAAAATAAAACCAGTAAATGACTTCGGATCCTTTGCTGTAGAGAGCTTGAGAAGCTCTGCACTGGGGGAGTGGGATGGGATGATTGATGACCCAGCCCATCTGTGGTACCCCCTGAATGCAGCTCAATTCCTACTACACGAGGCCTATAGAATGTGATGAGCACAGGGACTTTTCAGAAACATAAATCACTTTGGCACTTAAGAACATATTATCTGTAAATAAGATTCATGGTAATGTATCTTTTTTTAGTTCATGTAGAATTAGTCTATAAGCACTTATAAAATTCTCACTGAATTTCTGAAAAGATTTCATTTATTTATTTGGGAGAGAGAGAGAGCACAGAGTGAGAGAGAGAGCATGAGCAGAGGTGGGGACGGGTAGAGGGAGAGAAAGAAGCAGAGTCCATGCTAAACAGGAAGTCTGATGTGCAGAGCTCAATCCCAGGCCTCTGGGATCATGACCTGAGCCAAAGACAGACATGTAACTGACTGAGCCATCCAGGTGCCCCCAAACCGTAATTCTTACTGAATTAAAGACCATGTTTTCTTCCTATAAAGATGCAAATGAATTAAAGAATACTATTCATGTTACAGGAGAATTTTCTATATAAAGAATTTTACCCTAAATCTTCTTGTAATATTAACAAGCATCCCCAAATTTTGTAATATGAAAAAATACAATTTGGTGTTCAGAGTAGATCAAAATATCAGTTTGTATAATGGGAAACATATGTGTAGGCTTGAATACTCTAACAACACGGTACATATTTAATTTGATTAGGTTTTTTTTTTCCAGGAATGAAATGGTTGTCCCAATGCTGGCCAGAAAAAGGTAAGGGCAATGGGACTTAAGCCACTTAGAGTATTACTATAACTCTACAGACTTCCTGAGAAAAAGAGGACATGCTTTCTGAGGTAGATGCATTTCTCACATGCACTAAGATAGCCATCAACCAACTGACAGTCATACCCTTAGTCCCATTTCTTATGCTTACCTATAAACAAATTTAATTTTTTAAAGATTTTATTTATTTATTCATGAGACACACACACACACACACACACAGAGAGAGAGAGAGAGAGAGAGAGAGAGGCAGAGACACAGGCAGAGGGAGAAGCAGGCTCCGTGTAGGGAGCCTGACATGGGACTTGATCCCAGGTCTCCAGGATCAGGCCCTGAGCTGAAGGCAGAGCTAAATCGCTGAGCCACCTGGGCTGCCGCAAATTTAATTTTTAAATTATATTCAGAGATTAATATAAGAACATAATGCTCAGATATATTTATTTTTCCTACTAATCTACCCGTTGCTTTTTCAATAAAAAAAATGCACGGACCAAGAGGATGGCCCCGTTTTTCTGGCTCCCCAGTTCGTAGCAAGACAGAAAATGATGCTGTGGTTCATAATTAAGAGACCCAAGATATTCCTAAGTTGCTCCTTTCAAGTAGCATGACTGGTCAGGTAGACATTATACTGCTTCATAAATTTCCCATATAGTGAAATTACATCTTCCTAAAAGACCTCTAAGGTCTCTTCAATAAAATTGAAGACTCTTAAATTTTCATGGCCTAGCCAATCTAAATAAGCCATCTTATTGGCTTGTATTTGCAGATTGAATCTTTAAAAATCTCCATCTTTATATTCAAGCTGCATTCCTTTTTTAAACACAAAATTAAATTTCCTGTAATTTACCATTTATTTATCAATTTGAATGAACAGTTTGCAAATTTTCCAAGCTAATTTCATTCTCTAAGTGTGCCCTTTCCTTTACAGAATTCAGCAAGTTAGAAGCAATAATTCTCATGGAAGCCAAATGCATGCACAGTCAAACCACTTTCCTTATAAAGGCAGAGGTCTTTCCCCTTGCTTTGATGTTTGAAAATCTTTTGTTGAGCTGCTGGGGAATGTTGCCAAATGGTGTCACCTGCCAGCTGGAGTGATCATATGCTCCCTATTAAAGCTCAGGGCCATGCTGCTGGTCAGCAGCTGAATGTGAGGCTATCAGCGCAGCATGTATTTAGTAATGGGATAAACTGCTACAGCAATGAGGCCTCCCTGGAAGGGCCAGTACATATATTTTCTATCCTTTCACACAGCGAATGCTTTCATGCAGCTGCTTCCTTATCACTCATGCTGTTCCAGGTGGCGAACCATAGTGCAGCTTCATGGCGCAATCCCACATCCACCCCAAGTGAAAACTACATAGCTTTATGAGGGAGGGTAAAAACCATCTACCAGACTTCTCAAATGGTTATTGTGGCATGATTAATTTTGGCATTCTTTAACATTAAGGAGTTTTTGCCTCTATTTTTAAAATTCACACTAAACAAAAAGAGAAGGAAAACATAACCATGGTGCTATTTAGGTATTATTTTGGGTTCTGTACCTAATTTCATGGTCTGAAATCAAGAGTTTCCAATGAGTACCAATGAGCAATTCTCAGACATGAGCATGGTGTCGGAGAATTCAGCTCAATGCTGACATCATGTACCTAGTTCCATCCTACGGAACTATCTCCATCAGATACCAGTTCCAAGTCCAAGTCATCATCTGTGTTTCCAACCAATCCGCTATAGACCAGAAGTTCCCCAAACCTTCTTCTTGGGTTTGACAGAACTCAGGAGAAACATTTTACTTCCTAGATTGCCAGTTTATTATAAAAGAACAGAACTCAGGAATAGCCAGATGGAAGAGCTGCAGAGGACAAGGCACAGAAAAAGGGTGCCGAGCTTCCATATCCCTTCTCGGCCCACCACCTTCACCTCACCCAACAGGTCCACAGGCTCACCAACCTGGAAGCTCTGCAAACCCCATCCTTTTGGCTTCATTACACAGGCATGATTTATTAAATCATTGGCCATTGGCAACTCAGTTAATGTCATGTGCCTCTGCCCTCCTAGAAGGGTAGGGGGTGGGATTGAAAGTTCAACCCTCTCTAATCACAGGGTGGGCTCCAATGGCCATAAGCCTTCATCTCTAGGTGCTTTCCAAAAGATGTTTCACCTCATTAACATAAAAAAGGCACCTTTCTCATTCTCAACATTTATGAAATTCCAAGTGTTTTAGGAGCTGTGAACCAGGAAATGTGGATGAAGATCAAATATATATTTTTCTTATACATCACAATATTGTGTATCAATTATTTAAAAGTATTATCAAGTATCAATTCAAAGGTTAACTGTTGTAACTTTTATGACAAATGGAAGAGAGAGAAATCATGTCAAATACATCCAAATTAAGGGACAGAAGTTAAAGGAAAGAATGCTTTGGGGAAATGATAATGACTGGAAAAAAAATTTTAAGGATTTTATTTATTTGAGAGAGAGAGCGCACGCGAATGGGGCAGAAAGATGAAGGGAGAGGGAGAAGCAGACTCCCCACTGAGGAAGGAGCCTAACAACACAGGGCCCCACTCCAGGACCCTGGGATCATGACCTAAGCAGAAGGCAGATGCTTAAGTGTCTGACCCACCCAGGTACCCCTGGAAATTTTTTTTTTGTTGACTAAAACACTGGATTCCATAAGCATTCACCTAACCTGCCCAATTCTCCATTTCTCCATTGTTTAGTTAATCTACAGGTCCCAGTGATTACTGAAACTAGTATAGCACTTAACCATAAAATGTAATTCAGAATTCATAGGAATGTAAGAAAATCAATGCAATTGTTCTAAAAGATTGCCAACTGTTCCTGCTTTTGATAGCTGATTCTAGAACATTTCCCTGCCCTTTTTCTCTTTTCTCTAAACTTTCACTCTCTTAGATGAACATCCATAACCATGAATTCAACTAAAATAACTGGGGACGTATTTCTACTTACCTAAATACAATAGCTCCCAAACTGAATTCAACATTTCCCCCCCTAACCTGGCTTGCTGCATCTCCCATTCCTTCTGATTCTTCATTGTCCACTCCACTCTTGCCAATTTAGCAACAATTTATCACAAATCCTTATGCAGAGTATCCTTTCAATCAACTCTAGTCTCCCTTTCCACTCATACAGTCCTGAGCCAAGTATTCTTTGTCTAACAGGAGTAGGAGGGTGAACTGCCATTTTTCTTTAATTTGTCTTCTGTATTCACTGTCCTGCACTGCCCTGCCAGAATGATTTTCCTGACAAATTTGTATTTATTTATCATCTGTTCAAGAATTCACAATCCCTAGAGTTCACATTATTCAGCTGGAACCCTTCCCCCTCACTCTCAAGGTTCTTCACACCATCCCTATCATCTTCTCAAGGATATGAAAATGTGGGATGCTGATTATATCTGTCCAAACTCTTTACAGCTCCTGTTTCTCTCTCATTTCTTTTGGCTATCTTAATCTTTCAACGACCTGCTCAAGCCCATGACATTTTTATCGAATGCCAAATTTAACAAGGGAAATTCTCAAATATTGAATTAAAATTAGGAAGTGATATGTCCAGAATCGAGGAGACTTATGTTAATAATAATTCCTGTGACAAAGAGAACTGGTCCCTAGAACAGTAGACCATCAGGATTGACAAAGAGGGTGAAATGGTTCAGATCAGGGGCAGAAATCCTGTTTCACACAGAGAAGCATTCCAAAATATTATTGTCACCCAACGAGTAAAGAGCTGCCTACAGAGAGATAAGGTCTAGACAACTGAAGCGGGGTCTAGGCGAACATCCATTAGGGTAGGGCACTGTGGCCTTAGGGAGGGAGGTTAAAGGGACTTTAGTGAGAGGTACTCCTAGACCCTCCTCACTCCCAGTCTATCCAGACATTCTTATTTCGTCTATTTTTTTTTTTTTTAATATTGGAGCCACTGTTAAGTTTTGTTTAATTAGATGTCCTGGTGCCATGTTTTTTTCTCTTTTTACTAGTGAAAGAATAAGAGAGAATCAGCCCGGAGAGAGTGGAAAGACCTGCAATACTTGTCCTTCTTTGTAACATGATCTTGAACAAATCAGTGATTCTCTCCAAGTCTAAATTAGAGATGGCAGCATTTGGCTTTTCTATTTTACAGCATAGCTGTGAGAATCATGTTAGTAATGGACATGAAAACTACCTGAAAATGCTTAATTCCTACAAATGTTTAGTATGAAGATGATGGCAAAGATGAGGTAAATAAACTCACATATTTGAATCTACCTTCCATACTCACATTCTTCTCTGGAAGCTACCTCAAGTCACCCTAAAACTGTCATCTCTGCTGACACAGAAAGGGACATTTGATGATTTACTGTCTGGTTCATCTCTAAGTTCTGCAGGTATGATACCATTTTCTCCTGTACTGAACTTTAGTCTTCCTCAAATATTGTAGCTTTATTTTTTTATCTGTTTATTTTTGCTTCAATGCTGGAGAAAAATAGTGACATACAATCAATTGATAGACTGCACGATGCAGATAACCAGACAGGAAGAAATCATTGTCAACGCAGTGGGGGTAGGTAGTAACCGGGTATTTTGAAAGTGATAAAACTAGAGAAGCTTTACAGTGGAAGATATAAAGAGTTATGGAGAAATAGTACTTTAAAATATCCTCCTCACTACTCAAAAGCTCTTTA
Organism: Vulpes lagopus; assembly: GCF_018345385.1. Classification (NCBI taxonomy): domain Eukaryota; kingdom Metazoa; phylum Chordata; class Mammalia; order Carnivora; family Canidae; genus Vulpes; species Vulpes lagopus. Next base: position 26,256,497 of record NC_054836.1, read on the forward strand.
ATAAATTCTTTAAATATGCAGTCTGTAGGATGAAGAACACAGTTTGCTCAGTTCTTTCTACACTGAGACAAATGGGAAAGCTAAATCATTTAAAAGAAGATAATTCTATTTGCCATTCTGCAATGCATTCTCAAAGGCTTCCAAAGGCTCAGGGAAAAAACCAAGACATTCAGAAATGGGACTTAAAAATCAACATCTTTAGATAAATTGCAATAAATAGGAAAAATGAAAAGTTATTAAAAGTATATAGGAATTCCTGATAGAATATTTGTTCAACTTAATGGAAAAGTGCCTATGGTTGGCTACATTTTTATCTCATCATTTTTTTCATTATGTTTCTATATATATATATATATATATATATATATATACACACATTGTAATCTCAGCTATTTCTCTTTAGTGTTAGAAATCTCTTTTGTTGAATTCAAGTTACATGGAAGAGGATGCTTAAGAGAGATTAACAAAAAGAGGAAGGCAGATTCCCTGTATAAATATCTATTTGACATGTTATAATACAGAGAGGGCTTCAAGTTGTAAATTGGAGTCTGATCTGGGCTCTAATAACCACAGTGAAAGAATCTCATGTTTCAACTTCAATTGTATATATTTGTCATAACTATGAGAATTTGGAAAGATATTTTTCAGCTAAAATCCAAGTTCTTTTTAAATTGCAAGTCTATTTTAAGTGTTAGGGATCTAACTAAATCAACATTTAATGTGTAATAAAAGAAATGAATCCAATTTTTATTTTAGAGGAGGAAGGCAATGCATTAACTGTATGCAGATGGCACTTTTAAATATATAGATTTTCATTTTGGGAAGGGAAAACTGACTACAATGTTATTTTATTGTGCTACATATTCTATGATAACTGAGTAATAAGGCTATTCTTCAGAGTATATTAATTCTAATATTAATGGATAACTGTGTACTCAGGCAGGAGACCTATTATGTTACTTATAAAAATAATTACTGCACATTAAATGTTTACAAGGTAATAAATATTCATGATCAATTTCATTAATATTAATAGTAACCATCATCATTGATTTAATGGTTTGCTAGGCATTATATCTCATTATTCGTTCAGAAAAGCTGTTACACATACTGTATTTGTAATCAAATGCAATAAATTTATAGATTTAATAATGTTACAACATAATTTACTGGGCTTTAAACTTCCTGAATCAAAGCAATATATAAAAACACAGGGTGTTGAAGGGGGTAGGCTAATACAGGATGCGTTGCTATGACTGGCCATAAGTTTCATGAAATTATCATAAAGCACACAAACTTATTTCTGTGTTTAAACCCAAGGTAATATCCCCAGGTGATTCTTCATTTAAAAAAAAATTAAGATTTTATTTATTCAATTGACATAGAGAGAGCACAAGTGAGGAGCAGAGGGAAAAGGAGAAGCAGGCTTTCCACTGAGCAGAGAGCTGATGAGCATGTGAATCCCAAAAGCATCATCTGAGGTGAAGGCAAACACCCAGGTACCCCTTCTCCAATTTTTACAGGTAAAGTAACTGTGACCCCAAAATGATAAGTAATTTGCTGAATTTATTGAATTGCTGTTATTGGCCCTCTACTTCTGTAAGTGCCGTCATCTTAGAGTCTGCTGAGAAACTTTAAGTTCTTCATGACAGCACCCCCAGCCCCAAGCTACCATATCCTGAACTGTCTAAGGTAAAGGTACCAGATCCTTGCTGCTGGGGTTCCATGACCCTCCAAATGGCCTACCAAACAGCATCCAAGATGACCCCATGCTGTTCTCCCTCTCCATATCATGATCTTCATGGAGTCTGTAGGAAGCAATCTTTTGCCATAATTATCTCAGAGAAGTTAGGACCTACCCCATAGCCTTTGAGGACACAGCAGTATTCTGTTGGCATTCCCACTTCAAAGTATCAATCAGCTCAATCTAAATAGATTATCAGACACCAGGAAATGGAGAGGTCTCCAGGAAATGCCTCTTATTAGGTATGAGGTAAAAAGTGTATCTGCTCTTTTCAAAAAAGTCACGTCACAAATAAATCCTTTCTCAGTACTTTGACGCTTTTCTATATTTGTTAACTGTTTATGAGGATCAAAAATTGTCAACAAGTGTTCACATATTTACTTTTGAATCACATCTCTGTTTTCTAGAGATATACTGCATATTTGCAAACATAAGCATCCTTAACATATGTTCATATTTATGTAAATACATGTATGCAAATCTGTGATTTAAAGTATCAAAAATGATTTTATTGGGTCATATATTTTGATAGTATTACCAAATCATCCTTCAATATAAAATCTTAATTTATATGCTGATCAGTAGTGTATGAGTCCCATTTAATCGTAACCCAAACTTGATGTTATAAAACTTTTATGTACAGTCTTTAAAAAACTGAAAGGGTAATAAGTGATTAACTCGCTGTTGTCTTACTTTGTACTTCTCTGTACAAATTAACTGGCTTCTTACCTTTTCTTTGCTTTCACATGGTAAGGAGAACAAGACAGTTTCACTATCTTTCTGTAGGGTTGCCATGATTTTTATGCAGGGATTTCGCTAATATGAAAACAACTGCATGTCATTTAAGGGGTGTGATCATCCTGAGAGAGAGAAGCAAATGGCTACAGAGGTGTTTGGTTATTTATTCCTCACCAGCTAGAATGTAGCTTCTGGCTCTAGAGATGTTGAGTAGTGAGCAGTGAGTAGAGGCAGGGGGCCACTGCTGGAGCTGTCCTCTGGTGGGACTGGGTATTTTTCCAGGTGTACTTCTTCCAGCTATATGGCATCCACGCTTGTTTCTCGGGCTCTCCCAGGAATTCTGCACTCTGCCTACTGCCAACAATAAACTCCTTTCTGCTTTAAAACTCCTTTTTGCTGTTTGTTCTTTGTCATCAGTGGATAAGAAAACTGGCCAGTATACTAGTTTTCTAATAAATTCACTTAAGTCTGTAATTACTACTTTAGTCAAATACCACACTGTATATTTTCATATATAGTGTACTCATCTGTCTTATTTATAAATAGTTGTCAAGTCCTTAGTTCTATCTCCTTTTTAGTCCAAAGGTATATATTTTTCTTTTGGGTATCTTTTACTTACCAGTTCTAATTGTAATATGTAATTACAGTAAATGTAGTCAGTCGGAAATAAATGGAAGACCACTGATTTAATCCAGATTTGTCTGGTCTCACAGAGTGTATTTTTATCCACCACATTATATAATTTTGAAGTCTGTGATTTTCTCCATTATTTTGATTACTTTAATGGAGGAAGTCCATCTACAAATTAGATAATGTTTATGTTTTCTTCTATTTTCCTTTATTATTTAACATTTAAAAATATCTCACTAGCATTTGTTTTGTTGTACTGTGTACAATAGGGCTCTGAATTTATTTTTAAAAGCATTCTTATATATTCTTATGTTATGTAATATATAAATTACTTATATATTACTTATGTCACAGTACTTTTATTGAATGAAGTTTCCTTTATCCACTGATTGGTGATACTTCCTTTGCAGTACATGAAAATTTTTAAAAAGAAAAAAATAATTAAACCCTTAATTTTTATGTTTCTCTGTAGTATATAAGCACACTGCTAGCCTCAATTACTTTAGACACATTCGCCACTACTGCCTTCATGAAGTTGTCCCAATTCTCAATTTCTCTGCTTTTAAGAGCAACATGTAATATCACAAAATATGTCTAGAATTCAGATCAGCATGGTGTTCTAATTTCGCCTCTCTCTTCCCGCTAAGTTAGATGTACAATAAAATCAGCTCATGAGGACACATGTGGGAATGAACACCAGTAAGCCACATGTCCTATAACAACAATATGGTCTGACAACTGTGATCCAAGGCTATCTCAAGAAGCAGAAGTAAATTTTGGATAGCATTGCTTTATCTCATCCAAGAATGATGTGATATTTAAGAAGCATCATCAAAGTTGAAATTTCAGTCTTCTCACTTTTTCTCACACATTAAAGGGAGTCCAGAAAATGTGGTTTCTATCAGCACTGATGAAGTTGCTCATTCTCTTATTCACTTAAAGCCCAAGGAAGGGCTTACTCTTCAGTTCTTTTAACCTTTCCCTCTTGGTTCCTTGTGAATCCTTGTTCTTTTACTTTGGCCAGCCCTTTGGAGCTCTCCCCAACATTTTGTTTCGCCACAACCCACGGACCCCACAAAAGCCTAGTTCTTTTGTTCTCTAGCTTGCTTTTCTTGAGAGAACACTCTCCTGCAGCTTTTTTCATATTTCCCTCATATAGGGGAAAGAAAGGCCAGGGGAAAGTATTAAATAGTGAAAGAACAGAAGAAGGCTGTGGATTCTCATAAATTATTGATTTTGATCCTTTAACTTAACCATTAATTTAATTTGTAAAGGTAATTATCATCTTATTCTTCAAGGAGACTCAGGAAAAAGTTGCTGAAATAATAACATAAGCAAGAGTTTTAGAATCTCAAAGTGATGGTATATTAGCACTTTGCAAAACAACTCTGAGAAATTTATGCAGCTATCTGTAAGCAAGACATTCTATTAGCCCGAGATTTCCTCTAGCGGAGATAAATTTTTTATCTGGTCCATAGTACTTCGATGCCTCTTAAACTGCTTTACAGAACTACTGTTTGGACTCGTGTTCTCAATATTTACCAGCTACTAACAGAAGAAACCAAAGTATGCACAACACACATGCACACACACGTATGAATGCAAGCATGTACACAGACACATTTTTAAGAACAAATCATGTTTCATTTTTTTTCTATTAGCTGTTCAGGTATCTCAATCTAACTTTTGTTTTTAATCACTGTCACCAACTTCCACATGTGATTCTAAAACTTCACCTAATCTCTCCCTTCCCCTCTTCTTTCACTAATTGCATTTATACATCTATATATATATCGAACATTCATTCACTCGTTTAGCTTTTTTATTGTAAATCACCCCCAAGTCCTTATAGGAAGTAGACTTTATAATCACTAAATATGAATACTAACAGAGACTTGAAATCTATATACAAATTTCTAGGATTTTATTGTTGACAAATGACACCAATACTTCACACTATTTGGCATTCTACTTATCACAGATTATCAACAATCATCAATTTCTTTGTTGTTACATTAAATACCTTTTGTTGGATGTTAATGTCTGGTCTAATTAGGAAGTGAACTAGGATAAAAGAAAATTAACCACAATGTTTTGTTTCAATGCTTAAATGACTCTTCTTTAAGTAATAGGCTATTTAAGAGATCTAGAGTTAATTGAAAATTGCCATTATCAAGTCTTTCTTCAATTAGTAATCAGAAAGAAAGAACACATATTTCTGTTCTGTATTTGAAGACCATAGGTCTCACTGCCAGCTCTGAGCTCCAGTGGGATTTGACACATACAAACTCTAACTACTAAGACTTTGTACTTCCTTAAATAGGATTGAATTTGGGTAAATTCCATATCACTCAATGTTCTAAAGCCTCTCATCTTTAATTATTTTTATGATAAATCAATCTTAGTATGAAGCATAGAATGGTTCAAGGTTTTCTAACTATTCACAGAACTGAAGACACTTGAAAACTCAAATACTATATTAATGCTAAGTGACGTGATTTTGATCAGGTATTTTCTTGTGTACTAGTGATTGAAAATAATTACTTTATAAACTTAAATATATCCCTAAGAACAAAATCTGTATTGATTAATGTCATAGTTGCAACTGCTTAGTTCATCCAACTGAAAATATAATGCAAATGAAATAATTGGCATAAATATTGGAAAAGATGAGAGAAATTTCTTTTGTTAAAGCTAAGATTATATAATCTGAAAACTTCAGAGAATTTAATAAAACTCTTTGGGAATTAAAAAGAGAATTGGCAATGTGGATGGATGTAAGTTAAATATGTACAAATCAAATAGTTTTACCCTTATAAATGCACACAGACACAGAAATGTTAAAAAAATCTATATTAGCAAGAAAAAAAATCACATACCAAATATTTAGGAGCAATTGTAGCAAGAAATATCCAGAATCCATATAAAAATTGTAGTATATTATTTAATAACTTGACACATAAGAGCAGAAGGGATCCCTGGGTGGCTCAGTGGTTTAGCACCTGCCTTTGGCCCAGGGCGCGATCCTGGAGACACGGGATCGAGTCCCACATTGGCTCCCGGCATGGAGCCTGCTTCTCCCTCTGCCTGTGTCTCTGCCTCTCTCTCTCTCTCTCTCTCTCTCTCTCTCTCTCTCTATGTCTATCATGAATAAATAAATAAAATCTTTTAAAAAATAAGAGCAGAACAAATAGAAAACTATAAAAATTCTTGATAGGATTTCAAAGTTACATTCAAATATGAATTATTCCAGTTAAAATCACATGGTTCATCATAGAATTAGATATAAAGGCCAGCTAGAAAATCACAAAAAAAGAAGAGCAGAAAGGGGAGTATTTGCTATTTAAAATATAGCAAAATATACATTCATTATAGAAATGTCCATATGGTATCATATAGAAGGAGATAAATCAGTCATACAGTATAGAGAATCCAGAAATGGATTCTAAAAAATGTGAGATATTGATAGTTCAGAATGAGGAAGATATGGCCTATTTAAACAGTACCAGATAGCCAAAGCAAATTTAAAAAAAAACTCACAAAACTGAAGCCCTGTCTTACACATACACAAACTAAAGCCCAAAAGAGAAGATGTAAATTTAAAATTAAAACAACATAATATAGTTTAGAAAGATTTAGGAAACTTAATTTGCAACCTATGACTAGGAAGGCCACCTTAACCTTAAATGAAAATGCACAAGCAGAATAAAAGGCAAACATGTTCGATGTCTTAAAAACTCAAAACTTGCACTAGTCAGTAGACTGATAAATGTGTACAATCTAAAATGGATGTTACAAAGACTGAATTACTGTGACATAAGCTGTTATAAATTGATAAGAGAAACACAAACAGAAGAGAAATGAACATGTACTCTGTTCATTTTATATGTAGATGCATGGCAGCAGAAACTCAAAGATCCATATACAAATGATGAAGTGCTCAAGTTTGTCACCCAGGGAAATGAAAAATCAAGCAACAGTGTCATATAACTTCAGCTTGCATAAGACTGGTAACAAGAGCTTTTTTGTTCAGAGGAACAAGAGAAAAAGTGTACTCTTATTAAACACTGGGTGTTAGCACCTCCTTGGAAAGTATCTAGAAAAATCTTTTAAAATTAAATTTGACCCAGCAATCCCATATCTGGGAATATGTGCTATAAAAGTAAAAATATCAATTCACATAGAGATATATATATAAGGATATTTATATAGTTCCTCATGTAGCTGATTCCTAGTAGTCAGTCATAAGCCAGAAATAATTTAATCACCATCAGCAGGGAATTTAAGAATTAAAAAAAATTATGGATTAGAGTTATTCCTTATAAATTGAAAGGGTTTCCACAGGGTTTCATTTAGCTAAATGAAATATGTACAATATGATCCATTAAAAAACAATGGACCGAGTAAGCTAGTTGCCTGCATGCATATGTATAATCATTATGTGTAGTCTTATATGAATATGGCTTGTTAATATAACATACCTCATGGGTAAAGGAAATGTGCTTGATGTATTAATATGATACAAAAAATGGGGTAGTAAATTTAGGATGCATGATATAATCCAACAGATACATAACATGATGCTCAGCCACCAAGATTATTAATAGTGGTTACTTCGGTTATTTCAGCGTGGTTGGATTCTTGGTAGATTTTCTTTTTGCTTTATATTTTAACATCGTGCTCCCAGTTTAAAGATATTATTAATTTTATAAACAGTAAAATAAGTCTATTCCCACTGTGTATGAAGAGTAATAAAATATTGTTTATATAATTGTATTATGCAATATTTACAGGTAAACTAGAGGACACAAGACTACAGAAATATGATCAGGAAAATTAAAAAAAAATGAACTGTGGTTTCATTTATTGTTACTGAAATATACTGGATGTTCAAAGCTTTCAGATATCAATTTCAGTGTAATTTTATAATATTGATGACTGCAACAAATACTACAACAAATGGGGGTGCCTCGGTGGCTCAGTTAGTTAAGTGTCTGCCTTCAGCTCAGGTCATGATCCCAGGGTCCCTGCTCAGCAAGGAGCCTGCTGCTCCCCCTGCTTGTGCGCACTCTCTGTCTGTCAAATAAATAAAATCTTTTAAAAAATACTACAACAAACAGTTGAATCACTTATGATCTTTGGCACCATATCTAGTCACAAACAACTGTTTTCAGAGATAAATTTTTTTTTAAGATTTTTTATTTATTTATTCATAGAGACACAGAGAGAGAATGAGAGTCAGAGACACAGGCAGAGGTAGAAGCAGGCTCCATGCAGAGAGCCTGACATGAGACTCGATCCAAGGTCTCCAGGATCACGCCCTGGGCTGCAGCCAGCACTAAACCGCTGCGCCACCGGGGCTGCCCTCAGAGATAAATTTTGATATGATTTATGAGTTTTACCTAAGCTTTTAATTTAAAATAGGCAGCTAAATAAAGGACCATTTCTCCCATTTTTGTACTTTCAAGAAGACAGGTAACATGGAGAAAGACACAGAAATATAAACAGCAAGTGATTGAATATGAGTCAGTTCAAATATTTTTGATTTTCTAATTGTACAATTGATATTTAACTATGCTGTCTTCCTAGAATAATGTGCCTATTTTATAATTATTTTGTTAGTGCCTATATGACATCATTTCCACCTTTGTATAAGTAGAAAATGCTGAATAAATATGTGCCCACCAAGTATTGCTCATCTCTGACCTAGAAAAAGGCTCTAGTCTGGTGTAACCCTTCCTGACAATCCATTATACTCTACTCTTGGGTCTGGAGAGTAAGTTATTAATGGCAAACCAAGGGGTTGACAAACATCTGATGACTTGTGTGATGATTTTTCTTAATAAAAACTAGTCATCTAAATAACTGACAATTCTATTCTTACTTTATACCTTTTTCTCCCTCAAATACTCTACAGTTGTAATTCCAATGGACATTCAACAATCACTTTCTTTTGTTGAGGTATATTCCACTATTAGTTTTTCATTTTGTTTTAGCATTTTCTTTAGAAGTCTAAAATATTCTTATCCATCTTGTCATTTAAAAAGTTTCTGGATAAAATTCACCAGAACTTTTTTTTTTTTTTTTAAGCCAGTGGTAGATCTATGGGATTGAGGCTACTGTCCTAGATTAATTTATTTACATATAAAAGTACTGTCACACATTTGTGTACAAATGAAATAATAAATATAATATTTATAAAGAGATTACCCATTTAAGACGTAACTGAAATCATAACTTTAAAAAGTGATATTGTCAGTGTGATCATTTGTAATAGAAGTGATCAGTGCAAAACGATCAATGGAGTTTCAGGGGCCATATTTACTAGGTGTTAATGACAAAACCCATCTTATCCTTTGGCAGCCATGAAGTGCTGAACACCTCCTCAAAGTCCCCTCAGGGGACAAGGATCAGAGAGATATTTTCTAGTAGTTCACAGTCCAGTTGACAAAATACATGAATGATAAAACCTATGCTTACTATCAAAGGAAAATTTAGCAAAAGTGAAGCATTTCATTTAGACCCAAGATGATAGAACTAGATCTTTTCCGTTATTACTGTTTGTTCAACTTTTCCATCAGCCATTCTCAGAAAATGTCTCTGGTGAGCAATAAAAACTTACCATTTGATAATGTTCATGGCAACAGAACAGGACTATTGCCCCCACTTTCAACGTAATCTCAGCTCTACTTGTGCCTTTGACTCCCCTGGGCCCCAGGCTGTCATCTTGATAATGAAAGTAAGTGGTAAAATGAAACTATGCAAAAATATGTCACCAGTGCCCTCTTACCAGGGAACTCCACAAATCACATTAGGAAATGTTTCTTTTCAAATTGATTTATTTCACCGCACTTTGCTGTGGTTGTTCAAATGCAAACGGCTTCAGAAATCATATTTGCAAGTCTAAAATTAAGAGGACACAGTAGAGCATATGCATCATTCATGATGATTTCATAGCATTCCCTAGCCTGATTTACAGTTGTCAAAATTAACATTACATGACATGATCCATTATGTGTTTTGTTCAACATTATATTATCCAAATAACGACATATTCCTTTCAAACTAATTTCAATTCGTTTCAACTCTACCTTTTTTTTTTTTTTGTCGTTTCTACCCTTTCCTTTCTTTCTGCCAAGGTAGCTTATAAATTTTATATGATTCTATATATGATATCATAATTTCCAATATAATCCTTATTTTCATATTTTTATTTTTTAATCTCAGATTTGGTTTATCTCACTTTCTTTTTTTTTTTTGGTTAATCTCCTTTATTACATAGAAAACCCCACATTTTCCTGAACTAAGTCATAGGATTCTGTCATGGAGGAGTGGTTGTAGTCATTAGTCTGTGACAATAAAAGATAAAAAATATAAACAAATTCTCTCTGCATCCACCTTTATTTTGAATGTAGTATCTTACAAATCAGGAAACAAGGATGGAATAATAAGAAATGCTGGTAATAAATGATTTTGCAATAAAAATCTAAGATGCACTAATTCTTTCATCAGGAAAATCTCTATGATGTATTTGAAGATCAATATATTCAATGACATTGGCTGTCACATATTTGTACTGGGTTTACTGAATATCATAAATCATGCAAAAATTATTTTTAAATATCCTTATCAAAATAGTAAACTTTTGGGGTACCTGAGTTGCTGCTCAGTTAAGTATCTGACTTCAGATCTCATCTCACTTCATGATCTCAGGGTCTTGAGATTGAATCCCAAGTCTGGCTCTGCACTGAGCATGGAGCCTGCTTAAGATTCTCTCTCCTTTTGCCCTTCCCTCACAGGTTACACACATTCTCTCTCTCTCTCTCAGAAAAAAAAAAAAAAAAAGTAAAGTTTTACAGAAATAGAATTTTATTTTGTGCTTAGTAGATTTATCTAAAAATTGTATCCTATTAATGATATTTGGATGCTTCTAGAATTTAAAATACTTTCCCTGGCTAATATGAGTAGAATCCATGATTCTATGAGCCGAATAGAAAGGCATAATAACAGTGAAATGTATATACTTACAACATAAACACTTATCTTCTTAACACTAGTGTCATCCTAGTATATGAAAGGTATATAGATGTAAAAAAGGTGCTTATTTTCATTATAAAATCAAATATATGTTGATTTCTTTCCATCTACAGAATATAACTGCCCTTTTGAAAGATATTTAAAGAACCCAATGATAAGATAAAGTTTATGTTCTTGTCCCCTTTTGTTTTCAATGATCTTTACCATCTAATTATTTTATTTTATTTTATTTTATTTTATTTTATTTTATTTTATTTTATTTAGCTTTTATTTATTTAATCTGAGAGACAGAGAGAGAGAGAGGCAAAGACACAGGCAGAGGGAGAAGCAGGCTCCATGCAGGGAGCCCGATGTGGGACTCGATCCCGGGACTCCAGGATCACACCGTGGGCTGAAGGCAGGCGCTAAACCGCTGAGCCACCCAGGGATCCCACCATCTAATTATTTTAAATTTGTTTTTTATTTATTTATTCATGATAGACATAGAGAGAGAGAGAGGCAGAGACACAGGCTGAGGGAGAAGCAGGCTCCATGCTGGGAGCCCGACTCAGACTCGATCCCAGGACTCCAGGATTGTGCCCTGGGCCAAAGGCAGGCGCTAAACCCCTGAGCCACCCAGGGATCCCCCATCTAATTATTTTAAAAGCACCTTTAACTGTTAATAAAAATTTCTCTTTCAGGAAGATGGTGGAATAGTAAGAGGACCCTAGCCTCACGTCCACCAACAGATATACCTAGATAACACTCTCCTCAGTGCAAATAATCCAGAGAATGACCCAAAGACTCGCAGAATATGTTCTGCAAATAACTGTAGAGAAGAGGCCACATCAAAATGGTAGGAAGGGCAGAGACACAGTCAGGAATTAGAGGGCCTCATAGGACTGTCTGCAGAAGGAAGGGATGCAGCTGCTGAGGAGAGGGGAGAGAAGCAGACTCCTACACGGAGGAAGATGAATCCCCATAACATTTGGCTTTGAAAACCAGAGGGCTTCAATTTCATAAGTTCTTATAACAGCATGGCATAAAATTTGGAATTCTAAAAACTCAGCAGGCTCAGTGCTGGGAGATCCTAGAGGGTGAAAAGAATTTGAGTGTCCAATCTTAAAGAGACAGCACAACAAACAGCCCAGAAGCAGCAGTTTGAAAGGTGCTTGGTGTATATGAGAGGGAGTTATTTATTAATCTCAGAACACGTCCAGAGGAACAGAAATCTCTGGGGAAGTCTTCCAGGAACACAGAAATTGACAAGCGCCATTTTCCTCTCTCATCCCCCAGCATAAACACAGGGTTACCTGTAGAACTTGTTACCTAACTTGCTAGCACTGCCACCCCAGCCTGAACTGTGCTTCTGCCAATCCACACACACCCCCCATTCTGCAGTTGTAGTGCTGCAGGGCTGCTTCCATAGAGAAGGGGGCAGGCCCAAAGCTTGCTAGCACTGCTGCCCCACCTCACCCTCTGTGCTGTGTTTCAGCAGATCCACCCTTTCCCACATGCTCTCGGCCAGAGTCCATACGGGGTGGTGCCAGAGGCCTGATAGTATGCAAACAGCCTTTACAATGGCCACACCACTCCAAAGTGATTCCTGCCCCAGAGAGAGGGAAAGATAATCACACACACACACACACACACACACACACCAGTTACATGGAAGCCTTAGCAATGGGCCAGTGGCAGATAATTGGGCTCACTACAGGGTACAACACAGAGAAAGCACCATGCAGTTTGGCATTGCTGCATTTCTGGCAAATGCCTGGTCTGACTCAATTCAAGGCCAAGGCATCCCCAGAATGGCTCACTAATACCACAAGAAGAAAACACTGCCCACTACGGGCAAAGAGAGCCCTGGCAGATGACTAAACTGAAGAAAAAGGTGGTTCAGATACAACAGCAGGGCATAAGCATCATATATAGAGCACACCCCTGAAGTGCCAGGTCCTGGTGAACATGAGACATGACAGGGCAGGGCACTCCAGGATCTCTTCTCCTTAAGACCATTACTTTCAAGTGCAGGAGATGTAGCTGTCTTTCCTACATAGAGAAACAGACACAGAAAATTAGACAAAATGAGGAGACAGAGGAATATGTTCCCAAATGAAAGGATAAAATCACAGCAAGAGACCTCCTAAGAGAAATAAATGGAGATAAGTAACATGTCTGATAGAGAATTTAAGGTTATGAACATAAACATACTCATTGGACTTGAGAAAAGAATGGAGGATATCTGTGAGATACTTAACAATGAGATAGAAAAAAAAAAGAACCAGATATGAGGAACACAATAAAGGAAATTAAAATCACACTAGGTGGAATAAATAGCATACTAGATGAAGCAGAAGAACAAATCATCAGCAACCTGGAGGAAAGAGTAATAGAAAGTAATCAAGCTAAGGTGATAGGAAAAAAAATGTGCAAAATGAGAAGAGACTTCGAGAAATCGACAATACTGTCAGGTGAAATAACATTCACATTATAGGGGTCCCGTAATAAGAAGAGAAAGAAAGGTGGAAGAAAATTTATTTGAAGAAATAATAGCTGACACCTCCCCAAATCTGGGAAAGGAAGCAGAAATGCAGATCCGGGAGGAACAGATGTGTCCCAACAAAATCAACCAAGGAAATCCACACCAAGACACACAGTAATTAAGATGTCAAAGAGCACCGATCAAGAATTTTTAAAGGAGCAAGAGAAAAGAAAGCAGTTACACATAAGGGAAATCCCATAAGGTTATCAGTAGATTTTTCAGCAAAAACTTTGCAGACCAAAAGGAGTGGCATGATATATTCAAAATGCTGAAAGAAAAAAAAAATCTGCAGTCAAAAATATTCTATGCAGTAAGGCTATCAATTAGAATAGGAGAGATAAAGAGTTTCCCAGACAAAGAAAAGTTAAAGGAATTCATGACCACTAAATCTGCCCTACATGTTAAAGGGGACTCTTTGAGTGGAAAGGAAAGACAGAAAGAAGAGCAAAAGAAAAAAAATAGGAAGCATAAAAGTAGCAGAAGTAAGTATATCTGTAACTATCAGTCAAGAGACTCACAAAAATAATGTAAATATGACACCATAACCTAAAATGGATAGAGGAGAGAAGTAAAGAGTGGATTCAAACTTAAGTGACCATCAACTTAATATAGACTGCTATATTAATAGTATAGAAGGTATTATATACAAACTGAATGGTAACCACAAATCAAAATACAGTAATATAAAAGCACAATATAAGAAAATAGATCCCAAGTATATTACTAAAAAAGCTAACTAGTCATGAAAGAAGAGAGTAAGAGAATAAAGAGAAAAACTGCAAAAACTACCATAAAACAAGCACAAAATGGCAAAAATACATATCTCTCAATAATTACTTTGAATATAAATGGACTAAATGCTCCAATCACAAGACACTGGGTGACAGAATGGATTAAAAAAAAAAAAAAACAACAAGACTCATCTATATGTTGCCTACAAGAGACACTTCAGATCTAAAGACACACACAGATCGAAAGTGAAGGGACAGAGAAGCATTTATGATGTCAAAAGAAAGCCAGGATAGCAATATGTACATTAAAAATATAGACTTTAAAAGAAAGACTGTACGAGAGACAAGGACAGTATATAGTCATTCACAGGACAATCCAACAAGAATATATAACAATACTGTGAATATTGTAAATATTTTTGTACCTAATGTGAGAGCACTCAAATACTTAATGTAGTTAATAACAAATATAAAGGAAATAATTGATAGTAATAGAATAACAGTAGGGAACTTTTAACATCCACTTGCATTAATGAACGGATACTCCAATCAGAAAATCAACAAGGAAACAGTGGATTTGACTAATATACTAGACCAAATGTATTTAATATGTTCAGAACATTCCATCCTAAAACAGCAGAATACACATTCTTTTGAAGTGCACATAGAACATTCTCCACAACAAATTACACATCAGGACACAAAACAAGCCTCAAAAAATTCAAAAAGATCGAAAACATACCATGCATCTTTTCTGACCATAATGCTTTGAAACTAGAGATCAACTGCAAGAAAAAAATCAGAAAGGGCACAAATACATGGAGTTTAAGTAACATGCAGCTAAACAAAGATTGGGTCAATCAAGAAATCAAAGTGGACATCAAAAAATACACCGGCACAAGTGAAAATGAAAACACAAGGGTCCAACATCTTTGAGATGCAGCAAAAGAGGGAAATTCTAAGAGGGAAAGGTATAGCAAAATAGGCTTACCTCAAGAAGTAAGAAAAGTTTCAAATAACTCAACCTTAAACATAAAGAAGTTAGAAAAAGAATAAACCAAACCCAAACCAAGTAGAAAGAAAGAAATAGTAAAGATGAAAGCAGAAATAAATTAAATTAAACAAACAATAGAACAGATTAAACCAGGAGCTAGTTCTTTGTAAAGATCAACAAAATTGATAAACCTTTAGCCAGACTCATCAGGAAAATAAAAGGATTCTAAACAAAATCAGAAATGAAAGAGAAGAAATGACAACTGACATCACAGAAATGCAAAGGATTATAAGAGAATATTATGAAAAGTATATGCCAACAAATTTGACAAGCTAAAAGAAATAGATAAATCCTAGAAACATATAACCTCCCAAAATTGAACCACAAAGAAATAAAAATTTGAACAAGCCAATTACGAGCAATGAAATTGAATTAGTAATCAAAAAGCTCCCAACAAACAAAAGTCCAGGACCAGATGGCTTCACAGGTGAATTCTACCAAACATTTAAAGAAGAGTGAATACCCATTCTCAAACTACTTAAAAAAAAACAGAAAATGGAGGAAAGCTTCTAAATTTATTCTATAAAGGCCTGTATTATCCTAGTGCCAAAACCAGATAAAAACACTACAAAAAAACCCCCAGAAATACAGTCCAATATTTCTGATGAACATAGATGTAAAAATCCCCACCAAAATAGTAGCACACTGATTCCAACAATCCATTCAAAAAATCATTCATCACTATCAAGTGGGACTTACTGCTAGGATGCAAGGCTGTTCCAATATTTGCAAATCACTCAATGGGATACACCACATCAATAAGAGAAATAATAAAAACTATCTGATAATTTCAATAGATGCAGAAAAAGCATTTGACAAAGTACAACATCCATTCATGATAAAAAAAAAACCTCACCAAAGTAGTTCTAGAGGAACATACCTCACTATAATAGAAGCCATATGTAAAAAAGTCCACAGCTGACATTATCCTCAATGATGAAAAACTGAAAGCTTTATCCATAAGATCAGGAAAAAGACAATAATGTCTACTCTCACCACTTTTATTCAACATAGTACTAGAAGTCCTGGTCGAATCAATAAGGCAGAAAAAGGATTAAAAGGAATCCAAACTGGTTAAAGTAGTGAACCTTCTACTATTTGCAGATGACATCTTGCTACATCTAGAAAACCCTAAAGATTCCACCCCAAAACTACTGGAATGGACAAAAAAAAATTCAGTAAGGTTGCAGGATACAAAATCAATGAAAAGAGATCCGCTGCATTTCTATACACTAACAACGAAGCAACACAAAAAGAAATTAGTAAGCAATCTCATTTACAAATGCACCAAAAGTAATAGAGTACCTAGCTATAAACTTAACCAAGGAGGCAAAAGACCTGTACTCTGAAAATTATAAAACACTGATGAAAGAAATTGAAGATGATACAAATGGAAAAACTATCTATAATCATGTATTGAAAGAACACTGTTAAAATGTCCATACTACCCAAAGTACTCTACAGAATTGATGTAATCCCTATCAAAATACAACAGCATTTTTCACAGACCCAGAACGAGTA
Source organism: Vulpes lagopus (assembly GCF_018345385.1). Lineage (NCBI taxonomy): Eukaryota > Metazoa > Chordata > Mammalia > Carnivora > Canidae > Vulpes > Vulpes lagopus. The sequence goes on from NC_054836.1 coordinate 26,273,476, forward strand.
ATCCTACAATTTGTATGAAATCACAAAAGACCCCAAATAGCCAGAGGAATCTTGAAAAAGAAAATCAAATCTGGAGGTATTACAATTCACATTTCAAGTTATACTACAAAGCTGTAGTAAACAAAACAGCATACTACTGGCACAAAGATAGACACACATATCATCAGAACAAGATAGAAGGCCTATAAAAAAACCTCATGATTATGTGCTCAATTAATCTTCCACAAAAAGGTAAGAATATGTAATTGGAAAAAGACAGTCTCTTCAACAAATAATGTTAGGAAACTTGGATAGCTATATGCAAAAGAATAAAACTAGCCCACTTTCTTACACCATACACAAAAACAAACTCAAAATGGATTAAGGACCAAACTCTGAGATGTAAAACTGTAAAAATTCTAGAAGAGAGCACAGGTAGTAATTTCTCTGACATCAGCCATACCAACATTTTTCTACATATTTCTCCTGAGGCAAGGAAAATAAAAGCAAAAATTAACTACTGGGACTACATCAAAATAAAAAGCTTCTGAGCAGTGAAGGAAACAACCAACAAAACTAAAAAACCAACATACTGAATGGGACAGGATATTTGCAAATGATATATCCAATAAAGGGTTAGTATCCACAATACATAAAGAACTTATAATACTCAATACCTCCAAAGATCCAATTAAAAAGTGGGCATAAGACATGAAAAAACATTTCTCCAAAGAAGACATCCAGATGGCCAACAGACACATGAAAAGATGCTTAATGTCACTCATCATCAGGGAAATGCTAATCAAAATTACAATAAGATATTACCTCACACCAATCAGAATGGCTAAAATAAAATGGCTAAAAAAACCCCACAAGAAACAAGTGTTAGTAAGGATATGGAGAAAAGGGAACCTCTTACCCTGTTGGTGGGAATGCAAAATAGTACAGTCACTGTGAAAAACAGTATGGAGTTTCCTCCAAAAAATTAAAAATAGAATTACTATATGATTTAGTAATTCTATTCCTGGGTATTCACTTAAAGAATACAAAAATGCTACTATATATCCATTTATATTCCACAGTGGAATAGTATTCAGCCATAAAAAAGAATGGTATCTTGCCATTTGCAATGACATGGATAGAACTAGAGAGTATAATGCTAAGTGAAGTAAGTGGCTCACAGAAAGACAAATGGCATATGATTTCACTCATGTGAAATTTCATAACAAAACAAAGAAAAAGAGAGGGGGGAGAAAGACATAAGCCCCCAAATAGACTTTTTTCTCCCTCTGGACTCTTAACTACAGAGAATAAACTGATGGTAACCAGAGGAGAAGGCATCAGGAGGATGGGTGAAACAGGCCATAGGGATTATGGAGGACACTTATCATGATGAGCACTAAGTAATGTAGAGAATTACTGAATCTCTATACTATACATCTGAAGCTAAAAAAACACTATGTTAACTACACTGGAATTCAAATAAAAACTTAATAAAAATTTTAAAAACCACCAAAATTTTCACATTTTGCTGAGCTATTCTCAACTTACACAACAATTTTACATGCCAGAGAGCTCCGTTTTCAATAAAAAGTGTTTGAAAACCTGCATGAAATCCAAAGTGCATCAGTATACCACATCTTGGATAAAATCCCAAAGTATTCAAATTTCAGACTACTGAAAATAATTTCTGAGATATTCATAGTTATTATTCTTGACTTAGACTATATCTCTTTTCCTATCTCTATTCTTATTCACCTTCCAAAAGGATTACATGTGTATTCATATACATGTCAGTTAGTGGTCTGGTTTATGTCTATGAGAAGTCTTTTGAAAGCTTTTCCTTTTTTAAGCCAAGAAGAAAATTACTGTAATCTCAACTATCAATGGTCATAAGTGATTCTTCTTCAAAAACCTGCTTTGTTTTTTCCAGCACTGTACACTGTACATGATGGTCCCAACAGTTCAAAATCTTTTCAGTACAATGGCTTCTTGTACCAAGCACAGTAGAATTATTTTGCTCACTTACAATTCAACTCCTGTCCTGGTAAATACTACTAAACAAAATTTCCCTGGTCACAACTTTTAGAATCTAGTATCACTGACCATATATTTGTACTAAATGGAGAAGGAAATATTTGTCAAAGAAACCTTTGGGAAAAAGCTAGATAATCACTCTATAATAAGATGATAAGAAAAATAAAGAACATAGCAAGGTCAAAGTGTGAGTAGAGGCTTAAAATCATGGCTAATATATAAGCAATAATTTTAAGAAGATAGTAAAACATAAAATTACTAATACAATATATTAATAGACTCTATAAGAGTTAGCATATTCTTAATTAGGTTATAGAAATAGTGCCTTAATAATTTGTTAAACTCCTTATCCTATGTGGACTTTTTTTCCCTTTGAAAGCATTTCCTCCTATTTAAATCCCTTCTTGTTATATTCCAGTCAGAGGGAGACTCAGTACTGCCCATATAAAAGTAGCAGAATTCCAGCAAATAAATGAAAACAATGGGTGAGATCACAATTGCTGTTAGGGAGAGGCAAGGTCACCACCCCAAACAGTGGTCAGGCAGTGCAAGGAAGTGCCAGCTCAAGGAAATTTGCTCTCACACGGGCTCAAGAAAGAAAGTTAAACTTAGCACAATCAAATGGAATATATTACTAAGGCTCTGAGGAAAAGTGAGGAAATTAGAATGGACTTTATTTAAACTTTATGTGAGGAAGGAATAAACAGTGGTATCTATAATTTGACTTATGGTTGGTCCTTGGTCCTCAGAACTTTCTTTTAACTTATTAAATAGTCTTAAAAAATTACCTAAGAGCTTCCTTTTGTTCAATTGCTCCATATGAGAGGTCATCATTTAAACCAAAACACTCCTGTGAGGTAAAAGAGAGAGGTATAGGAGGGGTGAAGTCAGCTCAGGCATGATGAGACAGACCATTGTTCCTTAGGATGTGGGAAGTGATCCTGGTAGTCACACTGATTGGATATTCAGAAGAATTTGCTAGAGGTTTATAGGTAAACATTAACAATACTAGCTTTAGTCTGCCAGCATCAGTGTCAATTACTTGATAGTTGTGACTAAACAGTTTAGTGGTTTCAAGATACACAAACAGGGGTAGCAGATAACATAAATAAGGATGCTTATAAATGTACCAAAAAAGTTAAACTAAGTAGACTAATGCTTATAAACTATTGGAGTACATTTACAATATCAAGGAAGATATATGTTATTTCTCCTTACAAAATATAATTTTATAATTTCTACAAAAATATATTTAACTATGCAATAGTAATTGTTTAGTTTTAACCAGTCACAGTAATATTAAAATACATTCTATACACTGTCTCACGAATGAAACTGATATCCTATATTCTCTTAGGTAAATATGATTTATCTATCTGCAGGACATTCTTTTATTTTATTTTTTTAAAGATTTTATTTATTCGTGAGAGACACAGACAGAGAGGCAGAGACATAGGCAGAGGGAGAAGCAGGTTCCCTGCAGGGAGCCTGATGTGGGACTCGACCCCAGGACCCTGGGATTACGACCTGAGCTGAAGGCAGATGCTCAACCACTGAGCCATCCAGGTACCCCTGTCTGTGGGATATTCTCTTGCAAATCTCAGTTACACTCTTTATAACCTGCGGAAGTGTTGGTTTTCCTAGTGGCCTCAGTTATTTACTAAAAGGCTCAATTTCTTTTTTTTCTTTTTTTTTATACTTTAAGTTCAATTTGCCAACATACAGTATAACACTCAGTGCTCATCCCATCAAGTGCCCTCCTTAATGTCTGACACCCAGTTACTCCATCTCCCCACCTACTTCCCTTTCTGCAACCCTTTGTTTGTTTCCCAGAGTTACGAGTCTCTTATGGTTTGCCTTCCTCCCTAATTTTTTTCCACTCAGTTTACCTCCTTTTCCTTATGGTCCCTTTAACTATTTTTTATATTCCAAATATGAATAAAACTACATGATAATTATCTTTCTCTGATTGACTTATTTCACTCAGCCTAACACTCTCCAGTTCCATCCATGTTGATGTAAATGATAGGTATTCATTCTTCCTGATGGCTAAGTAATATTCCATTGTGTGTATACACACACACACACACACACACACACACACACACACACCACATCTTCTTATCCATTCATCAGTCAAAGGACATCATGGCTCCTTCTGCAGTTTGGCTATTGTAGATACTGCTGGGGTGCAGGTGTCCCATCATATCACTACATCTGTATCTTTGGGGTAAATACTCAGTAGTGCAATTTCTGGGTCATAGGGTAGCTCTATTTTTAACTTCTTGAGGAGCCTCCACACTGCTTTCTAGAGTGGCTGCATTAGCTTGCATTCCCATCAAGAGTGCAAGAGGTTCCCCTTTCTCCACATGCCTGTCAACATTTGTTTCTAAAACTGAAAGAATCAATTTTCATTCTTTAACATTTATTGGGGACCAATTATGTGCTAAGAATTGTCTTAGCTGAGTAGGAGATAGAATGGTTAATATTGTGTCTATCTTTGATGAAGTAGCTTGTGTAGCATTCATCTATTGCTATTGCATATATTCTTATATATATATAGAATATTTCCTGACATAAAATAGATCATAACTTCTGAGAAAACTTTCAAAACTTAATAAAATGTAGTTTGTAATGAAATGTGGGGCCTGCCATAATATAAATAACCTAATAAGTTGTGTTGTTTTAAGTGCACCACTAAAGAGGTATCTTTTACTCAAGGAATGAAATTAGGTTGAGGGAAAGAGCAGAAGGAAATATAAACAAACTTAGGTAATACCGTAGGTATTACAGATCAGGATGGGAGGTGTGCATCGACTCAAGTCTGAACAGAAAAATATCATGCAGTCAGTGAGAGATGTTAAAATGTTAAATAAAGAGCAGAAGACAAGCTTTCTTTTTTCTTTTTTTTTTTTTAAGACAAGCTTTCTTTATAAAATTTTGACAAGAGTAGCCATCTTGAAACCTAATGTTGATTTAGTGAAACAGTGTATATAGTTATTGGGCCTGTTGCTCTACTATTTTGAAGTGAATCTGAACACCTCTGGTAGGATGAAAATATCCGTGCTTCCTTTTTACCGATTCTAGGTAAGCATATGCTTTGCTTCTCCCCGCACTGTTGTACTCTATAATAAAAATGGAGCACTTTCTGGAAACATGCAAAAAAAATTCAAAAAGGGAAGACTGACATTTCTGCTATGAAACAGCCTTATTATAAAAAGGTGGAGGGATGATAATTAGATCAGATCCAAAAAAGCTATAACCCCTAAAACAAAAGATATCAATAAGCTTATTTCAAAAATGGCTGTGCTTCAAGTTTTGAAATATGTGCCCATCTGCTGAGACTGAGCCTAAGCTTCCTTCTAGAAACACTTTTATGAGAACTGCCTAGGCATCCAGGTCAGCACCTGGGTCTCACATATACAACAACTGGGCAGCCCTGCTCAAGGCTATGTCGCTGCCCTCTGCTTTTGCTCTTTTTTGGGTGATCTGGGCAAGTTCCTTAAAATTTCAGATACTCAACTTTGCTATCTATAACATAGGAATAGTAATATCTGCTTTATTTTATACATGATGATTTTTAAAAAATTACTTACACATAAAAATTATGTTTTTGTGTAAATGCAAAGTTAATTCTATACCTAGCCAATGTTGGGCACAGAGTACTGCATAGTTAATAATTGTTTACTGGTTAATTATAATATGCATATCACATGGTAATCCTATTCATGAATCTCCACTGACCAATATAAAAAGTTTATTTTACTTATATATATAAATCTAAATATATTTATGAAATATTTATATTTGTATTTATATGACACATTTATATATAAAATATACATTTATAAAAATTGTGTATTAGACTAAAAATCACTACTCTTCATGGTTTGCCTTAAGATTTTAGGTAAAGATAATGTGAACCCACATTGATTAGCAAAATGCTAGTACTGTTTTATTTCTCTTATACTGTTTTTTTTTAAGATTTTATTTTAAAAAAGAAGATTTTATTTATTCATGAGAGACACAGAGAGAGGAAGAGACACAGGCAGAGGGAGAAGCAGGCTCCATGCAGGGAGCCTGATGAGACTCAATCCCGGGTCTCCAGGATCACGCCCTGGGCGGAAGGCAGGTGCTAAACTGCTGAGCCACCCAGGGGTCCTTATCTTATACTGTTTTATTTTTTTATTTTTATTTTTTTTATTATTTATTTATGATAGTCATACAGAGAGAGAGAGAGAGGCAGAGACACAGGCAGAGGGAGAAGCAGGCTCCATACACCGGGAGCCCGACGTGGGATTCGATCCCGGGTCTCCAGGATGCGCCCCTGGGCCAAAGGCAGGCGCCAAACTGCTGCGCCACCCAGGGATTCCCCTCTTATACTGTTTTAATATGATTTTTAGTAGTGTACATACTTTTTCAATAGTGCATGGATTTAATCGATAAATAAATGCTACCTATGTTGGAATGCATTCAAAACACTGTTTTTAATAAAAGTGGAAATGACCGACTCACAGGACATAAAATCTAAACATTTAAGCTGGACGTCCAAGATTTGCCTGGTTTTTCCTTGGGTCTAGTTTCTCATTCCTTTATAAGGAAATCTCTGGATGTGTGAATGATCAGTGTACATCACATCCTTGCTCAGTGAATCATTACTGATTCAAATCTCAGGGCCTTTGTTCTTGCTGTTTCCATATATTTCTTCCATTATCCTCTCCTACCTTAGGCATATCTACTAAGCCATAACCTTAGCAGCGTTTCCTCCCAAACGCCATTTCTAATCCTGTCAACCTCACTCTAGGAAGAACTTGTTGCCTAGATTGTCACTTGCATATACTCTCTATATATAGACATAAGATAGTACTTGTTGAATTTTATTGCTTTTTTTGTGCCACTCTTCCCATAGCAAAGAACAGGTCCTTGAGATTACAGTGGCTGCTTTTTTAATTTTTTGGTTATATATTCCAGCACCCAGAATGTCTTGATGTCTTGTACTTTGTTGAACAAAAATATAAATAAGCAAATGCATAGTTTATTAAGTAATACATAATAGCAGTGACATAGAAGTAGTTCTCTGACTCTTAACATTGTACTCTAGTATAGCTGTTATATCCATCAGGGAGCAGAAAACAGATTGCAAAGTCACATAGGTTAAATGAGAAGAATTTAATAAAAGGATTATTAACAAAAGTGTGTGTAGTGCTCAGAGAAATTACCAACAGATGGGGGAGCACCCTGGGGTTAGCAGGTATGGGAAGATTATCATCCCAAGGTGATAAAGGGGTGATAGGAAAAAGATTTTACCAGAACCTGAGATGGACCTAGAGCTGTAGGGCAAAACTGCTGGAGAGCCTTTTGTTGGAGGTACTTAGTCACTGCTGACCCCAAAAGACAGGAATATATACTCAATGCCTCTCTTCCCACAGTCTTATATGCTGTTGCTGCCTCCTATGGGTCGGATCCAAGCAGAAAGAAGAGAACCAGAAAACTTTAACAAGGATCAGCCTCCCTCCACATAAGCAGCAGAGTCTAGAAGGGCTGAGAGTGGCTCTCTAAGAGAGAAATGTAAATGTAATATACTGTCCAGGCAGCTCTGCATTTTGAGACAAGTAAAGCCACATACTTCTGTTAACTCTATACGTACAAAAGAACGTGGGCACATTGACTCTATTTCTTCAGCCAATTGTGGCCAGCAGGAAGGTGAGGCAAGCTGATGAAAAAAATGGTGAGCATCTGGCAAATCAATACTTTCAATGTTACAGAAAGTTTTTTAATCTAAAAGCCTGCTATTTATGCATGAAAAGTAGTAATTTTATAAATGGATTCTAAATAACCTAAAAGTAGTCAGTATTACTTTAAATAGTAGGGCAATTTACCTCCTTCTTTTTGGTAAGGTTAGCATTAGATTTGCAAGTTCACCGATTCACAGAGCCATCCTGCGGGGATGGGCACTCAGGAGCTCCACAGCACACCCACCGAGTAAAAACTTCATCGATACTTTCAAGACTGCAAGCTGTCCTGTTGTACCTGCACTAGGCATGCATTTGTTCTGATGTTTCTGTATGAATGGATTTTTAAAACACGTCAAAATTCATTAAATTTCTGCCATGAAAGATATATGGGATGTTATATCCACAATTTTAGGTATAGTTTCGGTTCAGAGTTCCTAGGAATCACAAAGCTTGGAAGGCTTTCAGAGATTTTTTGGCTCTCTCCTTCCTTCACTCATCACGACTTCCTTCACATGCATTTGTCCACAAGAAAACGGAGTCCCAAAAAGTTTAAATTATTTGCTCAATACTATGTAGCCATGGGCGTATAAGTTTCCCTATTTTTATTACTTATTTCTCCTAATTATCTATTACTTAAGTTCTCTTATTGATTTGGCCAGGTTTTTTGTTGTTGTGTTTTATTTCTTTCTTTCTTTCTTTTTTTTTTTTTTTACTATTACATAGCCAGTTGCTTTATGTTCACCTGAAAGAGAAGGATGGAGTAGTTAACAGCTAGCATTCTAAGGTAAAATAGGAGTTAGGCACAAAGAGACCATGTTGAGAAGAAATACACCCATATCTTAATAGATATAATTTTGAAGATGAAAGGGTATGTCAGAGAAGTATGAGTTTAGAAAAAAAATGCAGAAAGCCACTTGAGTGTCATGCACTACTATCTGAAATACCAAGACTGAATTTATATAAAGCCTTAAAAGGAAAAATATAATTGATAACAAAATGACAGAAAAATACTCCAATGTGCCAATGTTTCCAGGGATACTAGATTATTCTCCTCTCCATACCTTAGCCAGCTTTTTAAAAAGATTTTTTTAAGAACAGTTTTAGATCTACAACAAAATTCAAAGCAAGGTACAGAGATTTATCATAAACTTTCTGACCCTCCACATGTAGGCTCCCCCATTTCACATCATTCATCTGAAGGGCACATTTTTTAACAAGGATGAAACTACACTAAAACACCAACATCAATCAAAATCCACGCTTATATTAGAGTTAACTCTTGGCGCTGTACATCCTGCCAGTTTGCAGAAATATATAGCAGCATATGTCCATCATTATAATATCCTACAGACTATTTTTTACTTCCCTAAAAGTTATCCATGCTCCCCCTATTCATTTCTCTCTCCTACCTAACACCTGGCAACACTGTGTAGATATTATGTGGATGTATGTTTTCACTTCCTTTGGGTAAATGCCTAGGAGTGTGATTGGTGGATCCTATGGCAGTATGTTCAGTTTTGTAAAAAACCTCCAAACTGTCTTCCAGAGTTGCTATACCATTTTGTATTCCCACCAGCAATATTCATTTTTGTTGCTTCACATCCTCACCAGCATTTGGTATTTTCAGCGTCCTGGAGTTTTGCTATTCTAACAGGTGTGCCGTGGTATCTTATTGTTGCTTTAAAATGCATTTCCTCAATGACCTATAATGTAGAGCATTTCTTCATATGCTTATTTACCACCTGACTTTCTTCGGTGGTGAAGTTATGGTCTTTGGTCCATTTTTAAATCAAGTTGTTTTCTTATTGTTCAGGTTTAAGAGTCCTTTGTGTATTTTGGATAAGCATCTTTTATCAGATGAGTCTTTTGCAAATATTTTCTCAGTCTGTGGCTTGTCATTCTCTTGACATTGTCTTTTGCAGAGCAGAAGCATTTAATTTTAATGAAGCACAATTTATCAATTATTTCTTTCACACATCATCTTTTGCATTGTATCTTAAAATGTATCATCATGCCCAAGGTCATCTGAGTTTTCTCTTATGTTACTTTCTAGAAATGTTATAGTAGTTTTGCCTTTTGCATTTAGGTCTATGATGCATTTTGAGTTACTTTTTTGGGGAAGGTTATAAGGTCGATGTCTAGATTTTGTAGGTGTGGGTGTGTGGATATTCACTTATCCCAGCACTGTTTGTTGAAGAATCTCCTTGCTCCATTATATTGTCTCTGCTCCTTTGTCAAAGGTTAGTTGACTGTATTTTTGAGACATAGTTAATTTTTGCCCTTATACGTTTATTCCTAAAATAAATGTCTGCTTTATTAGTTATCTAGAAACTACATAGATCTGGGTGTTTTTGTTTGTTTGGTTGGTTTTTGTTTTGGCTTAGCCAACAGAAATATGTTTCAGATCCCAGTTCTGTCTTATTCCTTCAGGAATGTACCAAGTGGAATTTCCCATACTTCTTAGCAGTGCATCCACTGGATTTATAATTATAAGTAATTGTCTTTGTCCAATACAACAAAACAAGGCATGTTCAAATGGAAAATATCTTCCAAAGTAGGCACTACTTCCACTAAATGTTGCTTGTATTACTTATAGCAGATTTTGTAGTTCTTCTGAAACATGTTATATCTTTATATGCAGATTCAGGACTTTATTTCAAGTCTAGGACAGCTAAACTGTCCTAGAGGTGAGAGTGGCTCAGAGTAAAGCCTTAAATCTCAGGCTACATTTGTTGCAATCTGGAGGTGTCTGCCTCCCCTACCCCTTTTATTCCCCACTTCACCTTTGACAGCTTCTCTGAGCAAGGAGACCTGGGAAATTACATTCTCACTGAATTACCCTCCAGCTATACTTCCCCTGTGATTCTAGGGTGAAGAAGTGGCTCTTAAAGGACCCTCCTCCACATTTCCTGTGGCTTGCCTGTACTCTCCTCCCATCCACGCCCAACTGAAATAATCCAGTGATAAGATCCTGAAATGAATCTTTCAGGATTATATTCCAATTATTTTAAAGGAATCTCTTTCATGACTCAAGTCCTAGGTTCCTTTTCTTTTTCCTTTTTTTTATCTGCATATAGAAGTGCTTATTTCTTTTAATAATATTTCTGGTTAGGGCAGGATAGTGGAATACAACTGTGCTTACTCTCTCATGTTTGTTTAGAAAGCAATTACTGCATTGAACTGAAGGTGTGTGTCCTTCCAAAATTCATACTTGGATACCTTAACTCCTAAATGTGATAGCATTAGGAGGTGGAGCCTTTGGGAGGTAATCATGTCACAAAGTGAATCCTCATGAAGAGCATTAGCATCCTCATAAAGGGACCCAAGAAAGCTTTCTCCCACTCTGTGTCCATGTGAGGATACAATGAAAAGACAGAAGTCTAGAACCCAGAATAACGTTTTCACCAGTGAATCTGCTGTTGCCTTGATCTTGGACTTAGCCTTTGGGACAATGAGAAATAAATTGTTTATAAGTCACCTAGTCAATGGCACTTTGTTATAAGAGCCCTGAGCCCTGACTGAGATATGTACTTCACTTGCCAATAGCTACATATTGCATACAGGGAAGCACTGTGATTTATTTATTTATTTATTTATTTATTTATTTTTTTTTTTTTTAAGCACTGTGATTTAACTAGTCATTTTATTAGTGGAATTCAGATTGTTTTGCTACATCAAATCATGCTATCATGAGAGCTGTACATATATTTAGAAGAAACTCATAGTAATAGAATCACTGACCAAGGTAGTGTCCTTTTAAAATTTTGAGACATAATCGCAAAATTATTTTTCAAATAGGTTGCACCAATTTTTGCCCCCACCAAGAGTATGTTTTTTGTCCCCAATTCTTTAATATCAAATGCTATTATTAATAAAATACCAAGTCTCAGACTTCTATCCTTACAAAGACCTGCTTCCAGGGTTGGCCCTTGGTAGGCATCTGGGAACTTACCTGGTAAACAGTTATCTACACTGCTAAAAAAATTTTTCTCTGAATGAGAAAACTGCCATAAATGATAAAGTTGTTCATTATGCTTAATTTATTTGTATAAACAATGTGGTTTATCGTGAACATTTGCTTTCCTTCCAGGAGTTTAGGATTTTTGCATGTGCTAAGCAGAAGGTGCCTATGTGATCAATCTCCAATAAAAATTTGGGACACTAAGTCTCTAATAAACTTTCCTAGAAGACAGTGCCTTGTACAACTTGCTGCAACTCTTCATTGGAGGGATTAAGTGCAGGCTGTGAATTTCCACCAGGAGAGGATACTGGAAGCTTGAAATTTCCAGGAGAACCTCATACAGAGTTTCCTCAAGACTTCACCCCATGCATATGTTCCTTTATAATTTTGCTTTGTATCCTTTCACTGTGATGACTCTCAGACATATGCTGAATCCTTTGAGTCCTTCTAGTGAATTCCCACCCCTGGAGGTGGTCTTAGTGATCCCTGACATGAAATTAAACATTTTTATTTACTAATTTGATAGGTGAAAAGGGGACTAAACATATTTTGTATTTCTTAATTATGATTGAGGATTAGCATATTTTTTGTGACCTGAACCTGTCCTTTGCTGATTTTAAAAGATTTTAATTTTTAGAGCAGTTATAGGTTCACAGCAAAATCGAGTGCAAATTACCAAGAGTTCCTATAAACCTCCTGCTCTCATACATGCATAACCTCCCCATTATCAACTTCACTCACTAGAATAGAACCTACATGCATACATCATAACCACTCAAAGTCCGTGTTTACACTACAGGTAACTCTTGGTGTTCTATAGTCTATGGATTTGTGCAAAACTATAAGGGCATATGTCTATCATAATATCATACAGAGTAGTTTCACTGCCCTAAAAATCTTTTGTGCTCCTCTGTTCATCTCTCCCTTCCACCTAAACCCTGACAACACTTCTGCTCTTTTCACTGTGTCTATGGTTTTGCTTTTTCCAGAATATCAGAGTTGGAATCATACAGTATGTAGTCTTTTATTTCACTTAGTAATTATGCATTTAGTTTCTTCCATATCTTCTCATGCGTGATAGCTCATTTCTTTTTAACACTGAACAATATTCCATTGTCTGAATATTCTATAGTTTATCGATTCATCTTTTGAGGGAGATCTTCAAGTTTTGGCAATTATGAATAGAGTTCTTATATAAGTATCTATTTGTAAATATTTGTGTAGATATAAGTTTTCAGTCCTTCTAGGTAAATACTAGTGAGCACAACTGCTAGATCACATGGTAAGAAGTGTGTTTAGTGTTGTGAGAAACTGCTAGGCTATCTTGTAGTATAGCTGTAACCATTTTGCATTCCCACCAGCAATGAACCAGTTCCTGTTATTTCACATACTCACCAGCATTTGGTATTGCCAGTGTTCTAGATTTTGGCCGCTCTACCAAGTTTGTAGTATCTCTGTTGTTTTAATGTGTATTTCCCTGACACCTATGATATAAAGTGTCTTTTCATATGCTCATTTGCCATTTGTAGATCTTCTTTGGTGAGGTGTGAAGGTCTTTGGCACATTTTTAAATCAGGTTGTTTTCTCATTGTTGAGTTTTAAGAGTTTTTTTAAATATATTTTGCATAATAGTCCTTAATTGCAAGTGCCTTTCGCAAATATTTTCTAACCAATCCGTGATTTACCTTTTCATTCTCTTGATCTCTGCTTATTTTCAATTACGTTTTGACCTTTTTCTTAATATTATGAGTCCTTATATATTAAGAAAATTAGCTCTTTGCCAATGAAAAGTTCACATAGTTTTTCTCGGTTTGCTATTTGGGCTTTAACTTTTGGGGGGGGGCGGGGCTTTAACTTCATTAATATTTTTATTCAGCAAAATTTACTCTTTTTAAAAAATGTAGTTGACTATTTTCCTGCATGATCTATGCATTCTGTGCCCTGAACTGTCCTTGTTTAAGACTTTAAAAGCTTTATCCTTTCTTCTAATACTATTGAAAAATCTGAAGTATTGAATATACCTGGGCTTTGCTTTGGTATAACAAGCATCAAAGGCATATAATTTGTCTTTATTTTTATTTTTATTTTTTTACAATTCATCTTATTCCTTTACATGGCAAAGCAACCGCCCCCTCAAACAAAGTAAATTAATTAATTTCCCCCCCAAACTGGAAATGCTCCTTCACCACGGGTGACATTTTATGAGATTTTGCAGATCTTATTTCTAGACCCTATTCGTTTTGATCTGATTATTCATTCATGAACATAAATTTGTTATTACTATTTTCATACATTAAAATACATTTAATTATCTTGGGACATTATTTTTTTCTACTTTTAGTTTTCATTTTTTTTTTTTGGCCTTTCTTACACATTTATTTTTCCCTTATAAATTTATAGTAACAATGTGGGGACAATTGGTATATTTAGTAGGTGTTCAAGATAGGCACACATCTATTTTTTATGTTTCTAAGTCTGGCGTTCTGTGCAGAACTTTTTTATAGTCAGGTTTATGTACAGATTTATTTTTATCGTTTTTACTTTCTAAAAAATCTTTTAAAATTTTTATTTAAACTCATGTTAGTAAACATATAGTTTCAGTGGTAGAATTTAGTGATTCATTAGTTGCATATAACACCTGGTGCTCATTACATCAAGTACCCTTCTTTTTTCTTTTTTTTTTAAAGATTTTATTTATTCATGAGAAAGAGAGAGAGAGAGAGAGAGAAAGAGAGAGAGAGAGAGGCAGAGACACAGGCAGAGGGAGAAGCAGGCTCCATGCAAGGAGCCCAATGTGGGACTCCATCCCGGGTCTCCAGGATCATGCCCTGGGCCAAAGGCTCGCTAAACCACCTAGTCACACGGGCTGCCCTAGGATATTATTTCAACCCCTTCTAGCAGAATATAACCATATGTAACTTCAATCTGTGGATTAAAGTCTTAATTTCAGGAAAGTCTTCTATTATATCCTTGTGTTTTGTTGTTGTTTTTTTCTGTTCTAATTTTTCTGGTCCTATCTTCAAGAACACCAGAGTTTCATATAGTGATCTTTCTCACTTGTTTCCACAACCATCATTTTTTAAAATGATTGCAGTTCAGTTGGATGTTCTCAAACTGTTCTCTATATCATTGACTCTTTACAACATATTTTTTTCACTTTTTGTTGCTTCTTATATAAAGCCATTTCTTTTTCTTGTTTTTAATTCCCCTCCATTTCTTTTTGGAGCTTTGCCAAATCATTCATTCAGTTAATGAGTTAAACTCATTCAATTTTCTTAGCTCTTCTGTTTTTGGTTCAGAAACACCATATTTCCTTTACTATCTTTGGTTTCTTGGAGATCTGCTTGCCATTACTTTCATATCAACTATTGGCCTCGGGCAATACTCTACTTAAGCCTACCTGATACTCCCTGCTTCATAGGGAAGCCCTCTGTGTCATGGCGTGTTGTATAGTGATTTAGAATTCTCATCCACTGTTCATCAAACTTTAATCCTTCAATCCATCAAACTGGTAGTCCTTTCTCGACAGTAATGGCATACTGAGTTTCTCATTCGGTCTTGCCTATTATGCCATTCTGTTTTCAAACAAACTCAAAGGTGCTTTGGCAGCCCTTTCTTTTAACATAGATCATGCCATACCAAGGAGGAGTCATTGGTTTGGCCCTCACAAAGTGCAGGCTACTCAACGATCTTGAGGGTTCACAAAAGTCACAAAAACATAATACCCTTCTAAGTTTCTTCCTTCTGTTAGGTTCAGTTTCTCCACATTCTCTAAATCTGTCATTTGTGATTTGAGACTGTGACTGTTTCCTATTATCATGAAAGAATAGACTTTCATTTGTGTTTTTAATTCTTATTGATTTTAGTCTGTTTGAAAACAAAAAGCAGGCCATATCTATCATCTGCAACTTGGATGTTCTAGCAGTAATTCTGCTACAGTTATATTTATTTGCCTATGAACTGTTTCCCCATAATTCTTAGGTTTATTCAGCCAAATTCATTTAGTTACTCTTAACAGATGTTGGCAGCCTTATTAAATGATTTTTTTTACCCTCTGACATGACAAAATTGTTTCTGAATCTGATATAAGGTGAAACACTTTAAATTTGATCTGTGGCTCTCTCCTTTGTTGGTATTAACCATTCACTCTCTAGTTCACTAGCTTCACAGATGTGATGCAATGTTTGAGCAAAATGTAGGACAAAATACCTGATTTTTGTCTCTTCTTCACTAAGACTTTAACTTTCTTAATCATATATATTTTCCCATATATATTCTTATATATAATTCTTAAATGCAAGAAACATTAATAACCAATTTAATGTAAAGTTTAATCTATACCCTATTAAGTTATAACATGCATGCAAGTATCATTCTATTGTTAGATAGGATATTTCTAACAGAATATAAGTACCTGACAAATAATCTACACATTTTTAAATGTGTTTGCTTATTTCAAAGAACCAAATGGGAATATTAGGTTCAATGCAGTGGCAGGTACTATCCTAATTACACTTTTAATTGAGTGGTCAACATTAAATTAAATGTCTACTGCATGTTAACTTAGTGACAGCAGGAGACAACTCAAGTTGCCCTGGAGGCTCATTTAATTACTTGATGGGAGCCAAGTAACTAATATAACTGAAATACATCGGGAAAAGAGATCAGGAAATCAGAATAAGATTGTCAGACAAGAATAAAACAGGGATTGAATTGAAAACACACATGATACAGAATCAGAGGTGAACACAGGTACACTTAAGGGGTTGTAGGGAACTTAGAGGATGAAGGCAGATCAAGCAACCATTAATGAGACCAAGAAAGGAGCTGGACCGATGTCACTAGATGGAAGAAAAAGCAGATTATTGTGTGGCTGAGAGAAAATACGACTTGTGTAAGTACAAAAAGGGAAGGGACTAGCACATACCCTAAAAATAGCAACCAGAAAAACACTATGCTGAGAGAAACTATTGTTTAGATAAATCAACTATTTATTGTTTACTCATTTATTTAAACTATCCTGCTTTCAATCAGTTTTCAAATTCCATAGATGGCAAAGAATGAGTGAAGGAAATAATGGTGAGAAAAAGATGAAGCCTGTGGGGTATGTTAGTAAACAATACACTTGCCACACAGTCCTATTCATGTTCCCAGGAACCAAACCAAACAGCAACGTGTGATTGGTTACAAGATTTCCAGGGCCATAAGGAAAGCAACCCAGCTGCTCACCAGCAGCACATGGGTTGAGGCTTCGGTAAAATTTATCTTATGTGTTTTTAATCAAGAGAACAGACTGTGTGATGGAGTATATGACACTTTCAATGTCATTTCTACAATAAATATGATATAAAATTCTGAGTGATGTTACCATAATTTCACTCAGTTCAGTCCAAATCATAACTGCATAAATAGTTCAGAAAAAGCAATTATGCAAATGATCCAGATAAGACACTCCCAGATGGTCTGGCTTATCCAAGAGCAAAATTTAGAATATCCAGAGAACATCATATCCTTTAGATAATCCTCAATGAATAATCCTCAATGAATATTTTCACAACAAATAAACCACATATGAAAAAGTCTTTCATAATATAGTCATTATTTACCCAGAAATAATTTGACAAATAATTTCTGTCTAGAACATGCAGCGAATTAATTACATGTTTTCTAAATGATGCTACTCATAATTAAATAATGTCTACTTACCTTAGTTTCTTCTGATTCCCCCTTTTTCCTCTGGGGAGATTTATTCCATTTTACAAAATGTGAAAGAGAATTATTCTTAGGTATAGCTCCCTGGGTGGTTGTTTAGATTTTGTTTATAGGGTAATTCTGAAAATGCTATAAATCTGGAGAGATTACAAGTGTGCTTTATTCTCTCTAAAATAAAGATCTGAATTCACAATCCCCAAACTCTAGCTTCTAAGTAAGTTTCCCCCCTTGCCCCTGTGGGTGGAAACAGCAGTGTTGACCTAGTACCATCTCATGGAGAATAGATCACGCTACAGATTTTTGACAGGAACATTTAAATTAACTCTGGTAGTATAGTGCCTAAGCATGAGCAAAAGAAATAATGTCAGGAAACCCACAGAAGCTTAAGTGCCTTAAAGCAGAAACGTTACACTTGGGGGTAGCTCATTCTAGGCTTTAAGAATATGAATCTGGGGACTTAGTAGAGTCTTAAGTACTTTCTAGTCCATGGCCTTGGCAGAGAGACACACCCAGTTAATGGTTACAAAATGTTACCTCAAATCAGCAGCTTTTCCCGTCTTGTTAGTACACATAACCTCTCTGGTCTGATACCCAATCTGGATGTCCCAATATTTGTTCTCTTGTCTGTTCTGTCTGTTTCTGTTTCTCTTTTTCTTAATAAGCTCACGGGCTTCGGGATCCTTCACTCCTTTTCCTCGGTCCTTCTCGCGTTCTTTATTCTTCCCACGTCTCCTTGCTTGTCTTACTTGTCTTGAGTGGGGCATCGAGCATGAGCTCCAGGGACCCACGTGCAAGCTGTACATGCTCTCTTCATCTTCACAGGGGCTGGACTGGCACACCTGAAACTCTGTCAAGTTTGGGCAGCCAGAACCTCCAAACTGGGGAGGTGCCACCACATGCCGTGTCCGGTGCTGGAGCCCACTGCCACAAGTCTTGGAACATTCTGACCAGGCGGAAAACTCAGACACGATGCAATCTTGCTGGCAGGGGATGAGGCAGGCCTGTTCCAGGAGAGGTTTGGGCTCAAAGTACTCACAAATGATATCCTCTGCGGGAATGTCCTTCTCTTTCTGGATGCACGTTATTTCTCTCACCTGGATGCCTTCCTCCCCCTTAATGCACTCAGGGGGTTTCTCCAGGCTCTTGGATATCACAGGCTGACACTGGTTCCAAGGTCCCAGCCTCCAATCATACAACTCCTTGTGCCAGTCACACACCTTGAAACAGTTTTGCTGGTTGCTGGGTCTCTCAGCCTGCTTACAGTTTGTATGTAATGTGGTCCATCCTTCCACATGAGCACACCACACGGCCCGGGTCTGAATGCCTCCTGGACCACATTCATCTCCCATACACCGGCCCCATGGACCTGAAAATGATACAAGAGTTAACAGGGCCACTGGAAGAAAACTATAAGTTATTTCACTTTCCAGAAAGATGTTTCAAAATCTAGTACATTAACTTCCCTGAAGTGTTATAAAGTAGGTCTCTGTGCATGAGTGGCGGAAAGTAATGATCTGTACTCAGTATTTTTGCAAAAGGAGAAGTGTGTCAGAGTCTATATAAGGTAACCGCTGGGACTAAATTTCTTTGGGTCCTTCTGGGATTATGAAAAGTTTGCTTTTCTTCATTTTCTTAGTTTTAAATATAGAACTGTTGCTTCTAAAGGACATCGGAAATCAGTCACAGGGAAAACACATTATTACCCCTGCCTCATTGCCAACAAATCATGTCAGTAACAGGTTAACAAAGGAGCCCTCGGTGAAGAACTCTATCTCCTACAGGCTTTTCTTTTCCTGAGCAATTAAGGATTCTGTACAATGTGTTCTCTTCTACCTCATTTTCCATTCTGTACCTCCTATGACTGCAAAAGTCTAGTGGATGTATACCTGTACTGATGGAAGTGTTCCCTTACTGGCCATCAAAGCTAAGAAGTTAAAAATCTTTTAAGCACATTCTGCCTTTAAATTCCACCCCCCCCAAGGGACCCCTGGGTGCCTCAGCAGTTGAACATCTGCCTTCCGCTCGGGTGTGATCCAGAAGTCTGGGGAGTGAGTCCCACATCAGGCTCCCTGAGAGGAGACTGCATCTCCCTCTACCTATGTTTCTGCCTCTCTCTGTGTGTCTCTCATGAATAAATAAAATCTTAAAAATTAAATAAATAAATAAACAAACCCCCCAAATTAATTTTTTTCTCATCTTCCCAGTGAAATATAAAGATGGGCAAGAGAATTAAAATTTAACTCAAGAACTTCTGTGATTTTCTGAATGTTGAAGGGTTACCTGGAGTTTTATCAATTTGTTTCCTAAAATAGAAACTATTTGGGATTATAGAGTTGTTTTATGGAACACTTAAGTCAGTAGCTTTAGTATAAGGTCAGCTTTTTACCTTAGAATTACTCTTAGTGAAAAAAAAAATCCTCTTAGCATAAATTGAAACCTACTTATTTGTACATATTTTTTAAAGTACAATAGGATTTTCAGCACTTTTACAGCTTTAATATATGAAATTGGGAATTATATGTAATATTATATGTAATTATATAATTTATTATTTTGGAATTTTAAAGAAACATAATGATCATATAGAATTACATGATTTTCAAAATGTGGACTATGGAACTTGAGGAATTACTTGATGTAGAACCATCTTCAATATATTGTATTGGAAGGTAATGGCTTGTCTATAGTACTGGGGCTCTAGGGGTGCCTAGGTGGCTCAGTTTGACTGTCTGCCTTTGACTCAGGTCCTGATCCTGGTCCTGGGATCAAGTTGTGCATCAGGCTCTCCACAGGGAGCTGCTTCTCCCTCTGCCTATGTCTCTGCCTCTCTTCCTGTGTCCCTCATGAATAAACAAATACAATCTTAAAAAAAAAAAAAAGGACTGGGCTCTATGGTCTCCAATCCCACTCCACTGCCCTTCTACATCATTCCTGTATCTATAAGAGGAGCTCCATTATTATTATTCTTAAAACACAGGCTGATATTATGCATAAGATATTATCTGACAAGAGGCTTTTGCTGCTGAAAAGTGAAAACTATGAAATGAAACCAAAAGATTTACTCTATTGACGAGAAAAACAGGTGACAGGAAGAGGAAGTGATTTCCCCAAGTTGATATCTTGAAGGAATAACAAAACCATCCTGGATTTCAGATTCTTGTTATTTTAGTTTTATGATTTTAGAGCTTAAGGCTTAGATATCCCATGCAAAATGTTTAATCCAGAAAGAGTGAAATAAGAAGAATGTGTTTGTTCATCATGTGTAAACATTTAATCTTAACTAGAAACATGTTTATGAGCATGCCAACTTCATTACAAATGGAATAATGGAGTTGAAAATAGGATAATATTTTCAATCATTCTCTTTACTAATTAATTATTAGTAGATGAAAATAAGAATTGGATATTTGGCATATCCATATCATTAGTTTACGAAATTCACATGCAAAGAACCATAAGGGCTTAAGATACATTTAGGGAAATATTCTTCCCAGAGTGTCAAAACTTTATGAGCTAAGAAAGTCAGTGAGTTTGTTATATCTGTCAACATGCAATATCTGATATTTTAATCTTATCTTTAATTTTTCAAAGGAAAATATATACCCATAAATGTGTTGATGCTCTTAGAGATTTTATAAATATTCAGTTCAAGAACCACAGAACCTAGGATGCTTCTCAATAAGAGATTACAATTTGTGTAAAATTTTAGAATTAATTCTACACATATTTGGTATTATTTCCTCTTCCCTACTGTGCTTAAACAAAACAGTAATCTAAAAAACAAACAAACAAAAAACAACCCAGTAATCTTTATTTCCCACTCTAAGCATGGAATATAAAGGTACATTTATGTTGCACCATCAAGTGAGGAGCAAGCTAAATAATGCCAGTAAGTCTAAATTTCAAAGTATAAGGGTCTTGAAACAACCCAGAGTCTAAATCTTAGATTAATTCATGAGGACTCCTTGATATTTATTGTTTCCAATCTTTGATATTAATTATGAGTTTAGACTAATGAATTAGATTAGGACTATTAGCCAGCCTTATTAAAAAGAAGAGAGAGAAGACTCAAATTAATAAAATCATGAATGAGAAAGGAGAGATCACTACCAACACCAAGGAAATACAAACGATTTTAAAAACATATTATGAACAGCTGTACGCCAATAAATTAGGCAATCTAGAAGAAATGGACGCATTCCTGGAAAGCCACAAACTACCAAAACTGGAACAGGAAGAAATAGAAAACCTGAAGAGGCCAATAACCAGGGAGGAAATTGAAGCAGTCATCAAAAACTAGGTTTTTAAAAAAGTTTTTTATTTAAATTTCAGTTAGTTAATATACAGTGTAATATTAGCTTCAAGAGTGCAATTTAGTGGTTCAATACTTACATGTAACACTCAGTGATCATCACAGCAAGTACACTCCTTAATCTCTATCACCAATTTAACCCATCCCCCCACCCACTTCACCTCTGGTAACCATCAGTTTGTTTTCTACAGTTAAAAATGTGTTTCTTAGTTTGCCTCTCTCTCTTCTTTTCCCTATGCTCATTTTTTTGTTTGTTTGTTAATTCCACATATGAGTGAAATCATATGGTGTTTGTCTTTCTGACTTATTTCATTTAGCATAATATTCTTTAGCTCCATTCATGTTGTTGCAAGTGGCAAGATATCACTCTTTTTTATGGCTAAATAATATTACACTGTATATATATACCACATTTTTATCCATTCATCAGTCAATGGACATTTGGGCTCTTTGCATAATTTCAGTATCATAGATAATATGACTATAAACATCGGGGTGCATGTATCCCTTCAAATTAGTATCTTTGTATTCTTTGGGTAAATATCTAGTAGTGCAATTACTGGATTGCTGGGTAATTCTATTTTTAAGTTTCTGAAAAACCTCCATAATGTTTTTCAGAATGACTGCACCAGTTTGCATTTCCACCAACAGTGCAAAGGTTTCCCCTTTCTCCACATCCTTGAAGGAGGGTTAAAGGTAACATACCTCAACATAATAAACGCTATCTATGAAACACACAGCTAATGTCATCCTCAATGGGGAAAAACTGAGGGCTTTTCTTCTATAGTCAGGAATAAGACAGAGATGTCTACTTTTATACTGTTACTTAATATAGTTCTGGAAGTCTTAGCAACAGCAATCAGACAACAAAAAGAAATAAAAGACATCCAAATAAGCAAGGAAGAAGTAAAACTTTCACTATTTGCAGATGAGATAATACCCTATGTAGAAAATGTGAAAGACTCCACCAAAAAAAACTGTTACAACTGATACATGAATTCAGTAAAGTTGCAGGATACAAAATCAATGTAAAGAAATCTATTGCATTTCTATACACCAATAATGAAGCAGCAGAAAGAGAAATTAAAGAATCAATTCCATTTACAATTGTAGCAGAAAACTTAAGATACCTAGCCAAAGAGATGAAAGACCTGTATTCTGAAAAGTATAAAATACTGATGAAAGAAAATGAAGATGACACAAAGAAATGGAAAGACATTCCATGCTCATCATGGCTTTGAAGAACAGATATTGTCAAAATGTCTATACTACCCCAAACAATCTGCACATTTAATGTAATTCCCATCAAAATACTGTCAGCATTTTTCACAGAGCCAAAACAATTCTAAAATTTGTATAGAACCACAAAAGACCCCAAATAGGCAAAGCGACCTTGAAAAAGAAAAGCAAAGATGGAGGTATCACAATTCTGGACTTTGAGTTATATTCCACAGCTCTAGTGATTAAAACAGTACGGTACTGGCACAAAAATGGACATACAGATCAATGGAACAGAATAGAAAACCCAGAAATGAACCCACAACTGTAAGGTCAATTAATCTTTAACAAAGCAGGAAAGAACATCCAGTGGGGGGGGGGGCAGTCTCTTCAACAAATAGTTTTGGGAAAACTGGACAGCAATATGCAAAAGAATGAAATTGGACCACTTTCTTATATCATATACGAAAATAAATTCAAAATGGACTAAGACCTAAATGTGAGACCTGAAACCATAAAAGTCCTAGAGAACATAGGCAATAACTTATTTGACATTAGCCATTGCAACTTCTTACTTAGATAGGTCTCCTGAGGCAAAGGAAAAGAAAGCAAAAATAAACTTTTGGGACCTCATCAAGATAAAAAGCTCCTGAACAGCAAAGGAAACAATCAACAAAAGTAAAAGGCAACTTACGAAATGGGAGAAGATTTATGCTGATGTAATTGTATCAAATGATGTATTTGATACAGGGTTAGTATCCAAAATATATAATAAACTTATAAAACTTAACACACCAAAAATGAATAATCCAGTTTAAAAAATGGGCAGAAGACATGAACAGACATTTTTCCAAAGAAGACATCCAGATGGCCAATAGACACATGAAAAGATGCTCAACATCATTCATCATCAAGGACATACAACTCAAAATTACCATGGGTTATCACCTCACTCCTGTCAGCATGGCTAACATTAAGGATACATGAAGCTAGGCTTTTATCCTTAAATTAAAAATAACAACAAAGAAAATGTAGCAGTTATAAATTTGGCACCTAAAAATATTTAATTGAATTTTTAACATAAGTTTAGATACTATTATTAATGGGTGTGTTTTAACTAATTGATGAAAATTAAGATTTTTTTAAAGATTATTTATCTCTTTGAGAGAGAGAGAGAGCATGAGCAGGGGGAGGAGCAGAGGGAGAGGGAGAAGCAGACCCCCTGCTGAGCAGGGATCCTGGGATCCTGGGATCATGACCTGAGCTGAAGGCAGATGCTTAACCCACTGAGCTACCCAGATGCCCCTGAAAATTATTATTTTATTATAGAAATCTTAGATACAAAGTGTGAAATAATTGTAAGTCTGCCTCTCATTGCTGGGTACAGAAAATATACATCCCCAAAACACCCCCCCCCAAACTATGAAGAATGTAACACTAGACAACAAGTTTGAGAATTACCTTAGAAAAGAAGTGATAAAGACAATAAACTCTTATAAACCAAGTTTTAGCTACAATTCCAGGTTTATATCTACAGTTGTTCAAAAATAGAAGTGGATGATGATCACTTTGAAAATAACTCTTGGTTTACTAACACCAAATGAAGGACAGGTCCCATTTTACACATTCTCAGAATATTCTCTATATAATTTCTCACATTACATTTATCATAATTTCAATTAAATGATTGAATAATCATTTGCATATCATATTAGACTGACTTTATGGCCCCTAATGTACAGAACTTTGTCTTCTGCAACATTTGGTTTGATCATGTTAATTTTCAGGGCTGGTTTTTGAATGAATTTCCTCAACTGTTTTGCTCAGAAAAGAGAGAATTTAGTTTGCAGAACTTAATATTCAAAGCATTACATGATTGACGTCAATGCCAGTAGAAAGAAAGAAATTGAGTTCAAGAAAACTCCTATTTCATATATAATGACAAGGAACAAGCATTTCTAAAGTTTAGGTAATTACTAAAAACATACATTCTAAATACAAATACAACTCCATTCCATTCCAAAAAATATGATCACAGATTCCTATTAACCAGCTATTCATGATAACACTGTTGGGTTTATTTTATTCCAAGTCTATTTATATTGAGAACCAGAAGATAGGGCATCTCAAGAAAATTCCGTGGAGATTTGTAAGAATACTCACTAGGTAAGGTAAAACAAAATGCATGAAGGCACCAATGGAAGTAGAGGTGGCAAAATAATCACAACTGAACCTTAAAAAAACCTCATTCACTTTGCAGACTTTAACTGCTATCTTATCTTTTCATTGCACCTTGAGTATTGCATGTGTGTCCAATTAACAGACCTCTTGAAAAAAATCAGATCTTTACCATTGTACACCTGATGAACTGCTGTCTACTTCTGTCCTCTAAGCAGTCTTAGTATGATCACACATTGAGCAGAAAGAGGACCACATCTAAAACTGCTCTTGACAGCTAAGAATTGTCAGCCCAATTAGCTACCATGTTTCAAAGAAAACAAATGTTTCAAAGTACAATTTGAAAGCACAATACGCAAACTCTATCAAGTAAAATATGAAGTCCTCTCCCAAATACAATATGAAAAGGTGACATTTAACTCCTATGTTTCTGCATAAAATGTTAAATCTTAGCCCCACATCTATTAATGTGGCTAATGGGGCTAGATTCCCCACATCTTACATTACTAGGAATGAGAAATGGTGGTGCTGGAAAGGTGGTGTATGTGTGTGTTGAGGGGAGGATGTTTGCTTTTTAACAAGAACAGAAAGAATTTCTCTTAACTTCACTTATTGTTCTTGTTCATGATTATATAAAGAAAACTTGGAATCTAATTGCACAAAACAAAGGATAGGCAGATTTCGACTTAAGGTCTTGGATAATATCTCTTTATGAATGGAAATGTATTCCTGCATACAAATTTGTAGGATTGTGTTCATCCAGTATCATGCAAAACACTTCTAGGATGTAGGTCAATAAATATATGTAGAACACTTAGCTTGACAGATTTTATGTAAATTGAGAAATACTAGATATCTTATTCCACTAAAAAGGAGTTAAAGCAACTGTTTGCATGCCCAAAATATTTATGTAATTGATAGACTCACAATACAAATATTTTCACTTGGAATTGATGCAGAATTATGTTTCATAAAAATAAATTTAAATGAATGCTGCTTGGCTTAGTTTTTCATAGATAGTGCCTTAAATATAATTGTTAATCAATTTTCCAAAAAATGTTAATAAAAACAATGATCCTATTGTTATTTCTGATAAGTACGATTTTGTTTTATTTTACTTTTCTAAAGATCTATTTTTGGGCACCTGGGTGACTCAGTGGTTGAGCATCTGCCTTTGGCTCAGGTTGTGATCCCGGAGTCCTGGGATAGAGTCCCACAGGGAGCCTGTTTCTCCCTCTGCCTGTTATCTCTCTGCCTCTCTCTCTCTCTCTCTCTCTGTGTGTCTCTCATGAATAAATAATATCTTTTTAAAAAGTAAAGATGTATTTATTTTAGAGAGAAAGAGAGCACGTCCCACAAGCTGGAGGAGTGGGCAGAGGGAAAGGGAGAGAACCAGACTCCTCACTGTGCGTAGAGCGGGGCTTGACCTCAGGACTCAGATCTTATGGTGTGAGCCAAAAAGAAGAGTTGGATGTTTAACCAACTGAGTCACCCAGGCACCCATAAACAGGATTTTATTACATGTTCATTCTCTTCATGTTGTTCAAAACTCTCTATTTTAGTCTACAAAAGATGGCCTTTTAAATTTAAAATTAGTATTTTGCCCACCATACTCAATACTACTTCTAAGACTATTATATGTCAAGGGCATGAGAGCAATAAAAGGTCGAGTCTATAAAAGGACACATTATTGACAGGTGGTGAGCAACTGTTCCAAAGAGCCTTATAAAAGATAAACACTATAAAAGGAGCATGAGAAAATTATGCAAACTACTTTCTGCCCTTGTTTGCTATAAACCTCTCAAATGAGCCAGTTTCTTGTTTGACTAAATATGTTTGCATCCTTCAAATGAGATAGTGCATTTTCCCTTCCAGATTTGGTTATGGAACTGCATGTCCTAGTTTACCAAGATCAAGAAATGCACACACAGCTTAGTAACATACTGGATTCAATGTCATGAATGCTGTGCAATAACCTATTTTGAAATTTGCAATGCATAGAATTTTTTAAAATTCTATTTGTTTTTACTCAGGCAAATCAGTATAGAAAAACTTAGAAATTACTGCTAAAAGGAAAGATAATTCCTCATAAATCCCATGAAGTAGAGGCAACCAATCACATATTGGCTGCCATCCTATTAGGCAATTAAAAATATATTTAAATAAATTAGAATCTTGTTATAAGTTGTTTTATGATCTGTGTTTTTATTTCACAACATGTTACCAAAAAAATCCATTTCAAAAGATATGAGGGAGGCCTCAGACACACACACACACACACACACACACACACACACACTCTACACACAGACTGAACCTACTAGTTATTTCATCTTGTTTGTTCCTTATATTTACACAATTAGATCTATACTATGGTTGTACAGTATGCTATATCAATTTATCATGATTTCACATATTCTATTTGTTGAAATTTAGGTTTTTTTCCCCATTATATCAAACATTTAAGAATGCTACAACGAACATATATTGTTGTACATCGGTTAGGTAATTCAGTCAAAAGTTCTGTAATTCTTCAATCCTTTTATACATCTACTATTGCAGAAGTCCACACCAAAATGTATGTATTTACCCTACCACCAGCAATTAATGAGTTTCTTTTTCCCCTGTTATCAACCGACTGCTATTTCTCCACATTTAGATTTATTCTGGGGGAATCTTATGTACTTATTTCCATCCTTTGACTATTTTAACTATAAATATAGTGTTTATTCCTTTAAATCCAATCCTCCAACTCCTATGGTTTCCAGAAAGACTTGAAAGCTTTTGGAAAATTGATGATATCTTTCCCCCTTTTCACTACTGAAACACAATTTTGCTTATTTTGTATTCATTTGGTCATTTCAATAATTTTTACTATGAGTAGAAATAAACACATGAACTTAAATGTCTTGAAGTAGTTTCATAGATTGGTAATCCAAATGCCTGGCATACTGTACCATTCAATGACATACTACTTGATTTAATTATAAATATGTGCTTTGTCTAGGAGTTCTCTACATAGATTTATAAGCACAAAAACAATTGTTTAATAATTTACTGACCTAAAATAGATGAAAATTTCCTTTTTAAAGAAAAACAAAAGGAGAGCTCATAACTTCTTTGACTTCAGTTTTAATTTAATTTCATTTAATTTTAATTTAAAATATAACTCTCAAATGACAAACCAGTTTGGTGGATAAGAAGAGATCACTGTGAAGTCAAGCTGAGCTTTCATCTCCAAGAAGTAATTAAATTTTAATAAGAAATTACATAAGAATGTAAAATTAAATGTACAAAATTAGAACAAGCCCTTTAAATCTGATGAGACAATGAATGAGGAATCACTGATAGAATAGCTGATTTTACAGTTTGCCAAGTATAGTAATCTATATTTAGCCCCTATCATGTTTGATCTCTCAAGAAAATAGCTTAACCTCTCTGGATCTTGGTTTCCTTTAATTGTAAAACACATTATAAACCACATCATTAACTTTGATCATCTTGTAACTCTATGTGAAACACAGACCAAAGTTATCAGTAATACCAGGAGTATCTCTGATAAAGTTGTGAAATAGTTTTTTCTGACACAAAAAAACTCTCACTTTCACGTGACTTACTATTTTAAAGTCTATGTGCATCAGTGATGATTTCTTTAGGCTAGACTCCATTATAGTGAATAATTAGTCAAAGGGTACTGAAAATTTTAAGGTTTTTAAATATATGTTGCACAGCTGATTTTTCAGATAAACTTATGGAACTCTAAATCCCATCATGACACCCTTATCAGCACTGTTACCATATATATTTTTTGTTGCTTTGATAAATACAAATCCATTGTTGTTTTAATTGAATTCTTATTACATATGGCCTTAAACATAATCATTTCCTTTTCTGTGATTTATTCAATTAGTTTATTCTGCAGTGGTGTTGTGGACTTTTCTTTTTATCTTAATACATTTTGTTGATGATATTAACAATTTCTATGCCCTTTAAAAATGTAGTATTTTTTTTCTCTCATATATTTTTTAAAGATTTTATTTATTTAAGAGAGAGAGAGCACAAGTAGAGGGAGTAGTAGGCAGAAGGAGAGGGAGAAGCAGACTCCCTGCTGAGCATACAGCCTCACATAAGGCTCGGTCCCAGGATCCTGAGATCATGACCTAAGCTGAAGTCAGACACTTAACTGACTGAGCCACCCAGGTGACCCTAAAAGACTAATTTTTTAAGAGGGGACGCTTGGGTGGCTCAGCAGTTGAGCATCTGCCTTTGGATCAGGGCCTGTTCCCAGGTCCAGGGATTGAGTCCCACATCAGGCTCCCTGCGAGGAGCCTGCTTCTCTCTCTGCTTGTGTCTCTGCCTCTCTCTCTCTCTCTCATGAGTAAATAAATAAATCTTTAAAATATAATAATACTGTACTAATTTTTGAAAGAGAAATATATAAAACAGTGAAGCACTTATGAGCTTTTTCATTCATTCAATTTAATAAACATTTGTTTGGAGTATATTATGAATGCTGTTGGGAATTGGAGATTCCTTTGGACCTTATAACAGCCCTGCCTTCAATGCTACCTGTTGTCTAGTTGGGAGGCAGGTTAAAAAAATAATAAAAATTATACATATATAATATTATATATTTTTTAAAATTATAAGATTATGACTTGACACCTGAGACCATGACCTGGGCTGAAGGCAGACATTTAACTGATTGAGCCACTCAGCACCCCCATTTTTTTATTGTTTATGATGTTTTCTATGTTTTTAATATGGAAATTTTTCACTAACACTGTCTTATTCTTCTTTCATTGCTTTTAGGTTGAAAGTATTTTCAAGTACAAAGATATAGACAATATTCATAAAATTTTACAAAAGTTTCATTCTCTTTATAGATTCATTTAAAGCAGGTATATTAAACCCATTAGGAATTTATTTTGAGTATGTTTAAAGGCACACTTCTGAACATTTTATTTTCTCCATAATCAGGTAATTTTACCAAGAATACACAAAACTATTATTTTAAGGTACTCACTAGCATCAAAACATGGAAATGAGAACTGCTTAAACACTGTATCCCTGGATTTTATTGCTAGACTTAACTTTATTGCCATATTTTATTTATTGCTATAGTTTATTTGTACAGCATACAGTGTACTTGTACATATATGATTTCTCTTGATTTTTACATTGTGTTAGATATGAATAGATTGTTGTACTATCTACTAGGCTCAATTTCTTAAGACTAGAGAAAAATATAAAGCCATAAATGTCCCAAATATTTGTTGTGTCATAGGACAGTTAAACATTCCAAAAAATAAAAGTGAACAATCCAGATAGGGAATTCATGCTGCCATAATGAAAAGTCCCCAACTTTTGAATAATGTTCCATTCAAATATTAGGATGCCCAAACTAATTTTGTGAAGTATTCTTCAGGATGATAAACTGCGAAGTCAGTATTTTCCTTCCAAGCTTATAAAATTTGTTAGAGCTTCCATTAGAAAACACAAAATGTTACACTAATAGTACTACTGTATGTCAAAATTAAAAAGATCTATTTGAGATGTTACACTGTCATTCTATAAAACAATATTTAACTCCATTCCTCCATGTCCCCCAAATAACAACAACAACAAAAACACAACTTGAGATTTGTATTAGATTCCATTACACATGTGATTGGCAACAAAATATTTACAGAATACAGATAGAAATTACTGATCATAACAAACATGTAAACTCAACAGCCTTGAAGATATGCCGAGTCATTAATGTGGTCTTCCATACTTTGCTTTAAGAGAATGGATTTAAGGTAGCAACATCAAATTTACTTAGAGTATATGCTGTCATTGTGTGAAATTGGGTTCTGTCCAAAAAAAAAAAAAAAAAAAGAAGAAGAAGAAGAAGAAAGAAAACAAATAGTTCTGCCTTTTGAGTGATATCAAAGCATGGCAATGAGAGCTATAGAATGATAATCCCCAAAATGTTAAACACAAAAACTTTTTATGCATATCCAACTACATAAGCATATATTTGGTTACAATCCTCTCAAAATGTGCATATTCAACTGTCTGAGCTGAATGGCTTTAAGGAAGCTAAGCCAAGGAGGGTTTTTGGAGAGATGGTATCCCATCATTTATAATTACTACTTCATCTCAGAGAACTCTGATACAAATTGTAAGTGAAGTTTTCATATAGCCAATCAAATCTAATAGCCTGTTGTCTAGTCTTGGATTATCCCAAAAGTAGAACTTGAGACAAAAGCTTGTATGAAATCTGTTTATTTTAGAAGTAATTTCACAGAGACTTCCACATAAAAGAAGTACAAGGGAAGCCTAGGCAAAGTTTTTACATACTTTATTCAATTTTCTGGATCCATATGGTCCTGATCCCAAATACTCCATTTTCATTGTACAAGGGATTTTTATTATGTGCACCCAACCATCTTATTTGATGAGTTTCATAATAGCCCACTCAGGACAGACAACTTCAGTCAGAGTCAACTAGTATCTAACATACAACATCTACTAGGACACAATAGCAAGCCAGGATCTGGGTGTATCTGTTATACAGCTTTTCCCACCCCTAAAGGCAGTTCTCTGTAGAAAGCATGGTTTTGCTCCAAAACCGTAGGGGTCTATGCTGCAATACTCCAATTAGGGCTAGCCAGAGTTTCCACATAGTCATTATATCTATCAGAAATCAGTCTAATAACATCAGATTTTCTGGGCCATTATGCTAAACTCAGCTTAACAACTTGTACCACAGACGAGACCTGCTGTATGGAGGTCTCTACCATAAGATCCATTCCAAACTGGCCATCCTCCAATCATTAAATGGACTGCGGTAGTATTCCCAAGTATGATATATGCCACTTTCAAAATGCAAAAAGGCTGTGGGGCGCCAGCATACAAGACAGCCCAATGATTCCTGGTTCTTGGTATTCAAGCCTTCTATAGTCCCTTCCAACACTGCATAGAGTTGACTTGTGGAACCACTAACATATTGAAGAAATACTGGTATATGATGTACAAGTATAGGTCCAAAGAGATATTATGGCTTCTGATTTGCCTTCTTTTTGGTTGGTTCTGGGAGAAGGCAGCTACGATAGCATGAGTATAGTCGAGCAGGTTTTTTAAAAGGACTTGAGATCTCCTGCCAACAGCCTTGTGAGTTGAACCCATGAACTCCTTAGAAGCAGCTCCATCAGCACCAGTCAAGCCATCAGATGACCACAGGCCTGGCCAATGTCTTAACCATAGCCTCATGAAAGATCTTGAGTCAGAACTATCCAGCTAAGCTGCTTCCAAATTTCTGGCACGCAGCAACTGTGAGATAATGGATGTTTATTGGTTATACTTTGCTAAATTTTCAGGCAATTTGTTATGTAGGAATAGTTACCTAAGGCAGACTATGGAACCTGAAGGAGGTATATTGCCACAGCAAAAAATCTAAAATATGGGAGGGGCACACTGGAGCTATGTGGGGCAAAAGCTGGAAGGACAATAAGGAAAGTGTTAGTAAAAGCCAAAGGTTCATTACAAAGACAGTTAAAAGGCCACTTATGGTGATTGCCAGAAAGGACTTAAAAAGAAGTGAGGAAAGTATTACTGGAAACTTAGGGGAGTTCTTATTACATCATGGCAGAAAGATCAGCAAGACTGTCACCTAAAATAATGTGTAAAGTAGGAGATATTACTAGTGGATGGGGCGATCTAAGATTCCCAGTGTATTGAGGGTGCCACCTGGTTTTTCTCATTAGGGAATCTCTAATATGTGCTGCTTTCTATTTACCCAATGCAACACACATGCCATGAATGCAGTGGACCACTGTGATATTCTAAGGAATGTCAAGACAATCAAGGTCCCTGCCAACTATATTTTGACAAAAGGCAGAAGTGTTAATTCGGCTCGGAATGAGGGAGTGAAGGCATCTGCTGTACATTCTCAAGTAAAAACAAACAGCTTTTAGTTCTTTTCACTAATGGAATCTGAGAAAGAACGCCTTTGCTAGATCAGTATCTCTATACTGAATGCCAAAAACAGTGTTGATTTGTTCTAGTTTAGACACCACATCTTTCATAATAGCTACAATTGGGCCTAACACTTGGTTAAGTTTACAGCAGCCTGCTGTCATTTTTCAAGATTCATCCAATTTGGTTTTACTTTTTTTCAGAGGCCATACAGGTCAATTAGACAGGAATGTGATATGAAACCACCTCTCCCACATTTTTTCAATGCTTGATGTGGCACTAATTTCTGGAATTCCTGCAAGGATATTATGCTAGAGGATAACAGAAAATACTTTACCATCTACAATTCACCTCAATCTATCAAAAAATCATCTTAGTAACTCTCAGTAGCAAATTACTTGTATGCTAACCTAGCAATTGAGAAAGCAAAGTATTTATCCACTTGCCCCTATACTGCATCAGTTATGAATGCCCCATGATCGTTAACATTAACTTCCTCACAATTTCAAGTTGCACATGAATGACTGCAGAGTGGATTTCTGCAGGCATTTTAAATTACATCAGAGCAGCTCTGGGAAAGTACGTTGGTCAGCCAGTGGTAATTCTGCACCTGTGTGAATGTGGTTGGTTAAACCTGTGCAAAACAGGAAGTCACAGGAGACCTGCAGGTGGAGCCAAAAGGATCTGAAATGGCACACAGTAGCATCCCCTGCCTAGCAAATGGTGAAGGGTTTTGTTTTGTTTTCCTTCTAAAAATGCCAAACCAAAGGCATCCGTTTTTCTACAAACAATGTACCTTCAGGATTAAATTGCTAAAGATTGGACATGTCTGAATTTTTGTCACATTTATTTATTCATTCAACAGATACTTAGTACTGGCATACAACATGCTAGGTGATGTGATAAGCATGCAAGATAGATATGTATTCAAATAAGAAAGCACTACAAATGGTGGGAACACCCCAAATTCCATTAATTGGTAGATGGATAAACAAAATGTAGTATGTGCATACTATTACTTAGCCTTAAAAGAGAATGAAATTCTGATATAGACTATAGAATAAATGAACCTCAAAAACTTATGCTAAGTCAAATATGCCAGACACAAAAGGACAAATATTGTATGATCCACTTATATGAGGTACCTGGAATAACCAGTTTAATAGAAACAAAAGGCAGACTGCCACCAGGAGTTACAGGGGACTGGGAAAGGGGAATTACTGTTCGATGGGTAGAGAGTTTCAGTTCCGAATGACAAAAAAGTTCTGGAGATGGATAACAGGGTGGTTGCACAATAATGTGACTGTACTTAGAGCCATAGAATTGTTCATTTGCAAGTGGTAAAATGGTAAATTTTATGTTATGTGTATTTCACCATAATAAAAAAGATATATAACACTACAACAAATTCTAGCCAATACTTTTTTATATTCACATCTATATTCCTCTGAAATTTAGAGGATCTTTCTGGATATAACAACATGGTGCTAAGGTTCTATGAAGTTACTGCCAACTTCAAAGCCTTGGGGAATTCTTAAATTCCTTAGACTTAAAAACGAATTATTTAAGATCTATAGGCAAAAATGGAAGAATCAGTTATAGATGTGATAGACTTTTCCTTGTTTTATTAAACAATGAAAAACAAAAGGATAGCTTAGAGACACCTATCACTATAAGGTTAGTGCTTCACATATTAGGCAGTTATCATTAGAAATAATATATTCCAAGTTTTTCCCTGAATGATGTTACATTGTTAACTGCATACTTCAACAACTGAAATAAAGCTTTAGCCAATAATGTTAGATTGTGGATATGATCCACACAAAATAGAAAAATAAAAATGAAGAGGAAGGAATAACCAACCTTTTGACATCTATGCTGTTTTCATTACACATCTAGAAACATTTCAATCTTTGAGACTTTAGAACATTTTTACCCATACTCTGGTTAACAGATATACATATATACATGTATATATATACATGTATATATACCTCATATATATATATATATATATATATATATATATATATATATATGTTACTTTTTCTTTTTTATAAAGCTCATTTTCAGGTATTACATTTTAGTATTCCTTAGCATATAATAAGCCACTCCTGATACTGGAGTGACCAAAATGGCATCATTTCAATAAATTTTTAAGGACAACAAATTCTTCTTTTTATCTTCATTCTTTTCTAAATCTTTTTCCTTAAAAAGATCAATGTTACAGACTTAAGAAACCGAGAAGTGAGACTTCTTTACAAGAGAAGGTAACTTCATGGTTACCCTAAATCAAGAACCATATGCATTGCTGTATATTTTTATAATCTCCATATAATTTCTAACCCACAAAATGATGTAATTATATAGAGTTAGAAAGGAAAGTAACTCAAATACCTCAAACATTAAATTTCTAACACACTAATTGGTATGCATATGATGTAAATGTAAATGTAAAGTATATGTAAATATTCTTTTTAAATACAAATGTTTTTTGCTATGAAAATACTTCATCTTAAAATGAATATTTCATCTGAAGCCAAGTTAATCTTTCCAAACTGTGTGTGTCCAAGGATCTTCAATGTATGGTTTAGGGTAGTCATTAGCAATACTAGTGCCTTAGAAATGTGTATTGGACCTTAGATTGTTATTTCCATAATGGGTAAACATCAGCTAAATTTTGTAAAGTTAAATGAAAACTTCAAATTATAAGATGCCAGGAAAAATAATCAGCAGATAATCGCTTAAAAATACACATGTAAATCACTTCAATTTCCCAAAAGGTGAATTGAGGAATATCTTAATTTTTCAATAGGATTTTCCCAGCTTTGATAATAACATATAAACCACAAACATTTATAATCTTCTCAAGAAATAGCATTTAATCAGCATGTCCTCTGTTAATAAAATCAGGGGAAAAAAATCAGGTAATCAGTTTTATCTTTAAAGAAATGTTACCAATAAAGCAGTGTTGAAGATGCATACAATTTTGTCAGTTATTTTTTTAAACTGTGAATAATACATCTTTATTTATTTTATTTACTTTTTTTTAAAAGATTTTATTTATTCATTCATGAGAGATAGAGAGAGAGAGACAGAGAGACAGAGAGACAGAGAGGCAAAGACACAGAGAGAGAAGCAGGCTCCATGCAGGGAGCCCGATGTGGGATTCGATCCGGGGACTCTGGGATCATGCCCTGGGCCTAAGGCAGGTGCCAAACCGCTGAGACACCCAGGGATGCCCTAATACATCTTTAATAAAATTGCCTTTTAGTTTGATACACTAAGGTCTTATCCAAAACTAGGGAGTCAGAAATGAACATCAATTTTCTGTTTTTTGTTTCTATGCACATTTGTTCTGTGTTTGGGTATCAATTTCTCCTTAGAAACTTATTTTTCATGGCTGACAAATTTTACAAGTATTAAATAGCCATAATTTAAAAATCATATTATATTAATACCAGTTTATGAGGCCAATCTCTACTTTGAGACACATCATTAGTCTTTTTGAAGACCACATGTTGATGTAATATTTCTTCTGCTTGATTAAAAATCACAGTAAGGATGCATTTTAAAAACATATATCTAGTGAAAATAACTCACAGCATCAATTCACATGGTCTCACCAAGTAACTGGTTCCAAGAGTATGACAGAGAATTAGCTAAGGCAGATGGTTAGAGGAAGGGAAGCTGATAATTGCACATTCATGGAAATTGTAAAATTTAAAACTGAAGGACACCATAGTGCTATATAGCGCAACATTTTATAGCCAAGATCTTAAGGCCATTTTAAGTTAAATGCAGGTTATGCAGTTACCAACCAATCCACTACAAACCAGGTATCCTGACTTCCCAGCTCAGTACCCTCACTTTCTACCTTAGGACACTGGTTCAGATGAGTAGCTCACAATGGAACTGTATTTATCAAGCTCCAGTTAGTAAGTTATCAAAGTGATCTTAGGCTTCATAAATAATTTACTAAATTACAAACAAAAAATGTCATTATCTTGGCACCTGTGATTTGCAAGGATTCACAGATATCATGTTAATGAAATCTTTCTTTACCTTTAGTTCTGTCAACTTCAGGTGGAATATTTCTGGTGAAAAGAGCTTATTGTTGATTATAGTTTTCCATTCTGGTGATGGATAGATTTAGTTTTTTCCCCTATATGCCTATAAAATCTTCCTTTTTAAGAATTCTAATCTAACTTTTTCCTCACAGCTTTTCAAATATTTTAAAACTCTGTACTACATAATATTCTTTTCTTTTTCTTATTCCTAGTAAGATTCTGGTCTGATCACTACACTTGATGTTTTTCTGTGGCACTGTTAGATTATACAATAATATCACAGAACAATCTGGGAACAATAAAGAAAATAAAAGAGTAGACAAATAATAAATGAAATATCTAACCACATATCTCTTACTCTTACTGAGCTTGTTTTTCAAAAAAGGCAAATAATCTTATATCCATTTCAACATGATGAGTCTTTAAGGTTCTTTAAATACTGTTATCTCACACATTCTGTCGAGGTTCATTCAGGCTTTCTTTTTTTAAGATTTAATTTATTTGAGAGAGGGACAGACAGAGAGAGTACATGCAAGGGAAAGGGCAGAGGGAGAGGGAGAAGTAGGCTCCCCACTGAGCAAGGAGCCTGACTCAGGGCTCAATCCCAGGGTCTTGGGATCATGACCTAAGCCAAAGGCAGACACTTAACTGACTAAGCCACCCTGGCAAACCAAGGTTTAGGCTTTCTTGATTTACACTGTAGTTGGTGTGTAGTAAATTTACTTGCTATGGCCATTCTTTTGGTAATTGCTTGGCCAACTCAGTACCATAAGGACAAAGGCACATACTGAAAAATCCTGTTCCCAAATACCTATTTCTTCAAAGAATCCTATCCAGAGGCCTGACTAGAGGAATTAGATGTATGTCTTACTTCTGAGCTCTTCCAGATTCCTTAATCAGCAACCTGTACTGACTCTGGTTCTTGAGGTGCCATGCATTCAGACATCACCCCCCAAACCTTTTTCTCTGAAGGCTATAATTACACTACATGGTCCAGAATCGATATTTTGTAGGTTACATTTGAAGATAAATGTTCATAATACGTATTTGTATGCTTTGGCATGATATGTATACAATGCTATTAAGTTATAACAGCAAATACACAGCAAATGCTTTATACATCTATATTCATCAATTTAGTATTCTTTTGGTGCAAAGAAGTGAGAATTATTTAAATCAAAATTACTCTCGTAAATTTTGAAGCAATTCCAGTGCTAAAAATGTTCTGAGCATTTTATACTGAATGCTCATTATTTGCTAGAGTACAAAGGTCATAGTGGCTCACAGTTCACAGATGGTCTCTAGGCTAAGTAGGACATACCAGAGGGATAGAGAAAACTTGCATTTTGATAACCTAGCCTATTTTCCCTACCGGAATTTAATTTTTATTTTTAAAAATTGTGTCTTATTATGGTAAAAACATCAAATGTGAGATACATCCCTTAACTTTTTATCTCTTAATTTTTAATCTATAATACATTATTTTTGACTATAGGTAAAAGTTGTACAACAAAAAGATCTATTCAACTTATTCATCTTGCTTAACTGACACTTTGTGTCCATTAATTTACAGCTCATTTTCCCCTTTCCTCGGCCCTGGCAACCATTCAACTCTCTGCTTCTGTGAGTTTGACTATTTTAGATATCTCTATTCACTAACACATTTTATCCATTCTTCTGTTGATCGACATTCAGGTTTTTTCCAAATCTTGGCTATTGTGAATAGTGCTACCATTTTTCCA
This sequence comes from Vulpes lagopus, assembly GCF_018345385.1. Taxonomy (NCBI): domain Eukaryota; kingdom Metazoa; phylum Chordata; class Mammalia; order Carnivora; family Canidae; genus Vulpes; species Vulpes lagopus. The sequence continues at coordinate 26,312,385 of NC_054836.1, forward strand.
AAGAAGACATACAATGTCCTACAGGTATATGAAAAAATGTTCACTGTCACTATTCATTAGGCAAATGCAAATCAAAACCACAAGGAGATATTACTTTACACCTGTCAAGGTTACTGTCAAAAAAAAAAAAAAAAAGACAATACATGTGGTGAAAATGTGGAAAAAAATGGAATCCATATGCACTGTTAGTGGGACTGCAAAATGGTCAAGTGCTATGGTAAACAGTATAGGATTCCACAAAAAAAAAAAAATTAAAAATCACCATATGATCCAGAAATCTCACTTCTGGGTATTTATCAAAAAAAAAAAAAAAGTGAAATAAGGATATCAAAAGTATATTAGCAGATGCCATTTTTTTGCAGATATCATTTTTAATGATAATATTTCTGATATATTGACTTTGGCTCCAAACATTAATGTAGATCACCTATTCTTCTTAAGATGAGACTGCCAACTGTCTAATTATCTAATACCTATGATCACCTTCATAACAGTATCTGGTTAATTGAAGAATTCCATTCAACTTAATTTACTAAATTCCATGAGTGCTTACAATTTTAAGCACATAGATGTGTCTGCCAATCCAGAGAATCAGTTAAAATTATTTTTTTCTACATTTACCCATAAGCTTCTCAAGTTGAACACTTAAAATCAGAGGTAGGTGGAATTTTCTTCCATGTTACTGAAAAATCATAATTGGAAAATTCAAGAAGTTTTTGATGTAGAATAACAAAGAAGAGCACTGATATCTTCTTTTGAAAAATAACAGAGGAAAAAATAATTAACTACTAATTATTCATAACAAGTTCTATGGTAATTTTGTGATCCAATTGTCAAACCTGCCCTGTGGTAAATTTCATATGGCATTCTGTTGGCATTACTTTGAAGCGCAGTGATGAGAAGACTTATATTTGAGCAACGTGGCCTTGATAATATGCTTATTTCATATTTCACTAGCTGACATGTAGTAATTACAAATAGACAGTGAGCTTTGTGAGTTTTAATCAGAGATGGAAAAATAGGTATAATGAGAGCCTAGAGAAGGAAGACAGTATATTCTTGGTGAGGAATTCACAGCTTGATGGAAATAATGGAATTTAAGTTGGATGACTACAAATGGAAAGGGAAAGGAACTTACGGTTGGACAGGTACAAGTATGGGTGTACAGAATGCCAGGAAGAGGGAGGGCATAACCAAAAACAGGAAATGCACACTGAACGTATTCATAGGCATAGGAGCATAGATATGAAAAGTAAAAAGTGCTTGGAAACAGGTTGGGGAAGGTGTCAGAACCTACAGGAGAATCCTAGCTTGATAAATGTTATAATACTCTACCGTAGGCAATCCTAACTTCCAATAATTGGTGTTAGTTGTGCTCAGTCATTCTCTTTTCGTGTTATGTAGGTTTAAGATTCTTGCATCTACCCTACATGTTTTGACATACTGTTAAATTGCATTCTATACTGCTCACCAAATATTTTGTGTAGGCAAACCTATTTCTTGAATAAGATTTTAAACCTCTCAGAGATAGGAGCTTTGTCACATTACTTCTGTAGTTCCCACTGTAGAGACAGACTGCCAATAAATGTAATTATGAAAGTTTTTCCGAGAGTACATTTAAGATATAATTGGTGTTGCTCCTTAATAAATACTTGATAAGCTGCAAGAGATAGCAGAAGATTGCCGTTTCCAGAAACCTTCAAAGGAAAAGGTTCTGAATTTAAAATAAAATAGTCTGACATCCTGTATGAATTATCAAGAGACTAGAAAATAGAGTACCTAGCTATGGAGGTCAAGGTTATTTTATACTCAAAAAGTGACAGTAATGAAAGTCAAGCACTAGATAGCATGGCCACCCTGTCAGTATCAACAAAGGACTAGCAGTCAGGGAGTACAACATCAAAAATGCACCAATTGCAGGGCTGGGCTAATTGGTGAGAAAAATGAACTTGCAGTTTAAAGAAATTTGTGCCTAAAATTTAATCCAAGGCTCTACCAGCTACTCAATGACATTAGACAATTAAAATAAATAAAGTATGGATCTTTGTTTTTAAGATCAAACTATCTATGAATGTTAAAGATAAGATTTAACTCTGTGAACTTTATTGATATTATCCTTCTGATTTATTTTCTTTTTTCTCTGAGGTTATCATCAGAAGGAAGGATGTTTATCACATGATTTTATTTTAGACCTTTTTTTTGTCACTTGCTAATATGCTTGCTAATATGTTTAAGTGATGGAATTCAAATTATGTTCCCCATATAGGCCTTCTCTCACACTAATGGTGCTAATGGTTGACTCATTATTTCAATGGCATTTTCTTCAGTGTCACAATGTCTCTCTGAGAATGTGTTTCATTTTTATAATTGCTATCATCCTGAAGCATCCCGATTTCTTCGGTGACAAGCATTGCCCCTAAGATTTGAGATTCACAGCTCTCCCAGGAAATCTCAATCTCTTAGAGAGTTTTTACTCATTTTGCCAAAGGCTGAATTTTTTATCTGTAGATAAGCAGTTTTCAGAATTTTGTACCATAAAAAAATTCCAGTCATGTGTTCTTTGATAGCTTACAGTTTTCATGACATAGGGAATTATAAAGCAGGGGCTACTGGTGGTAAAATTCCTGTTATTTCTGACTTTTCTGTAGCTCCTGGTAAACATGGTAATGTTTGCTTCTAGAATTCTAAAACTACAGGCCACTCATCTTTTTTTGCCTACCTTAAACCTGTTCTCTGCACTGAACAGCCAGAGGAACTTTTCCAACATACAAATAGGTTCACGTCACCATCTTGCTTAGAACTATTTGATACTTTCCCATTACTATTAGGTTAAAGCAAAGCTTGTTAGTATGAGCTATAAATTCTAGTAGGATTTGACCTGTCTCTCCCTCTCTGAGATTGTCTTGTATTTTGCTTCCTCTTGATACTATGCTTTAACCACACTTTCACTTCTACTCCATTTCCTCTCAAATAGACCCCACTATAGCACTTAGTGTGTTGCAATTATTTGTCTTTCTTTTCTCTCGATTATTAGTACCTTGAAAGATAGTCTTATTAGTTTTCCCATCCCCAATGCTTAAGACAATGCATATCACATATTAATAACTATTATAAAATATTTGTTTAAGGAATATATTTAAATGAATAAAAATTCCAGCTGCCTAATTAGAAAAATTTATCACTGCTAATACATTAGTGAGGAGAAACACCCACCCACCCCCCAAAAGAGCACACTACCTTAATTTAAACCTTCAAAGGAAAGGTTCTGAATTTAAAATAAATATAAATATAAATATAAATTTTCACAGAAATCCTATGTAAGAATGTATACCCTTTCTAGTCAAAGTGTTATACAGGACCAGAAACTTTAATGATGTTTGGGAGCTTATTAGAGATAATAATCGACACTGATTTATAAAAGAGCATTATATCAGAGTAGATACAGAGGTATATGTTCTTATATGTAAAGAATTAATATGGAGAGAAAGCCAATTTCTGCTAAGATAATTTATAAATTAATTTTGGTTTTCAACAAGTAGATAATGGGTAGCAACTACCTGCCATGGACTATGTGAGGCCCTGGACAGACCACAATGTTTAAAAGTAATGTAGTTACTGCCCTCTTGCTGTGTTTCACCTATTCAGAAGATTAACATTAAAGAAGCAAATAAAAACTATTATACTGGGTAGTCCTGGTGGCGCAGCAGTTTAGTGCCGCCTGCAGCCCAAGGCGTGATCCTGGAGACCCTGGATCAAGTCCCATGTCAGGCTCTCTGCATGGTACCTGTTTCTCCCTCTGCCTGTGTCTCTGACTCCCTTTCTGTGTGTGTGTGTCTCTATGAATAAATAAATAAAGTCTTTAAAAAAATTTAAAAAAAATAAAAATAAAAACTATTATACTCATAATTAAAGCAAAGTCTAACAAAAAATTCAGGTTAATATAAATCAAATAAAAATTCTAATAAAATAATTTTAGAAAGGAATGATTCCAAATTTTAATTCATGTGAAAATCAACTATATCTAAATAAACATTATGAATAAAAATAGTGATATTGAGCCTTGTTCTACTTTTACATTAAACCATATTTTAATATCATAAAAAATAAAAATATGATGGCCAAGTAAGAATATAAGAATATTCAACAGGACATAGTAAAATATTTGAAAATATATATGTAAGTAAAATATGATAAAACTGGCATTTTGTATTAATAATAAAATAAAACAAAATACAAAATAAATAATAAATAACATTGAATCATTAATTAACTCTTTGACAAAAGAAGTTAAATCCCTACCTGATAAGATGCATCAAAATAAACTTCATTATGTATAAAAGAGGCAAATATTTTTAAAAAACCTGTTATAATCCAAATTAAGAAAAAATGTGTGTGAAAGTATTTTTGAGACAAGGAAAGAAGTCTTCTGTTTCTAACTTTGATATAATGGCTTGTGTCAGACCAATCCTTTCAATGAGAACAAGTAGAAAATTTGACTAAGCTTTTAAAAAATCTGTTTGGAGACACCAGAGACAATCACACAGCAAGAACTTGAAGAAAACTAAGATCGAGACAAAAATGAAGTCCAGCATAAGTAGTCTGACATTAGCTTGTACCCTTGAGACATTTTATAATTCTTTTTTTTATCCATTTTCCAATTCTTAAACTATGACCAAGAAGTAAAGAAGATGAGTAGAACTTTAAGCAGTTTTAGGGATCTGAGAAGAAAATATGATATCCCGGATTGACCAGAAAGAAGGATAACACACATCTGTTAGTTATGATTTCCAAAAGGCTATCCCTATGGATAAAAGAAAAAGGGGGAAAAAGATAACTTTTTAAGAAAGTTGAAATTCAACTTCTAATCAGCTAAATTCAGATTAGGTGAAGGCAGTCTTTTTGTAGCTTAACATTTTAAACACACACACACACACACACACACACACAAATCCTATCTGGGAGTATATGTCAATTATTCAGAGAACCCCCCACCTCCCCACACACACCTTCTTAAAACTACAAAGGCTGGTATTCAGCCAAACATTGTTTAGAATATCAAAATATGGAGAACCATATATGAGTCACTAGACCTGCACATTAAAGTAACTGTGATCAATATTTTCTAGAAAGTGGAAAACATGATGGAGAATTTTCAGCAGAGATCAGAAATTTATTTTTAAATAGTCAAATGCAAAACATAGAACTGGAAAACAAAGCAACTGAATTAAAAGCTTGATAGATTTAGCAGCATGAATAGTGAGTAGAAGATAACTCAATTATAGAATGATGCAAAGATTGAAAAAAAAAAAGAACATATGGAACATGAAAGAAATCTTTAACATTTCAGTTAGTAGGAAAACAAAAAATTTCCAAGAATAAAGCATTCAGAAATTAATTTTTTTAAAAAAAGACTGAAAATGTAAATCCAAGTGAATACTGAATGTATAAAGCAATGGTAAGTGTGAGCCACTAAAAGGTTAGCCAAAGAATGTATAATTAATGAGGTATTAGAGGAAAAAAATTGATAAAAAATAATTAATAAAAGAAAAGAAAAATGTAGAAAAAACAGAAAAGAGCTATACAAAACACTATACAAAATATATAAAATAGCTATACAAAGACTATAGAAATTATATAAATTTATTCAAAATGCATAAATTTCCAATGAATGCAAATTAACAAACTATAGAAATGATTTCTGAAAGTATAGTCTTCATCAAATGTAAATTAAATAAATATCTCAGGCAAGAGACAAAAGTGATCTGATGGGATAAAAACTCAAACCTAACTTCTGCTGCTTGCAAGAGTAACACCTTAGATATAAGGAAATGAAGCCATAGCCAAAAGATGAACCCACAATAAATGTCTCCTGAGGTAAGGGAAAAAGAAGCAAAAATAAAACCGGTAGTACATCAAAAAAAGCTTCTGTACAGCAAAGGAAACAACCAACAAAACTAAAAGACCGCTTACTGAGTGGGAGAAGATATTTTCAAATGACATATCCGATAAAGGGCTAGTATCCAAAATTTATATAGAGCTTGCACACAGCTATACACCAAAGGACTCAAATAAGACAATTGAAAAATGGGCAGAAGACATGAAAAGAAATTTCTCCAAAGAAGTTATACAAATGGCAAACAGACACATGAAAAGATGCTCAAATCAGGGAAATGCAAATCAAATTACAATGAGACATCACTTAAACCTGTTAGAATGGCTAAAATAAAAAATACAAGAAACAGTAAGTGTAGGCAAGGATGTGAAGAAAAAGGAACCCTCATGCACTGTTAGTGGGAATGCATATTGGTTCAGCCAGTATGGAAAAGAGTATGGAGGTTCCTTAAAATTTAAAAACATGATCCAGTAATTCCACAATGGGCATTTACCCAAAGAATACAAAAGCAAAAATCAGAAAAGATAAATGTACCACTATGTTTATAGCAGTAATGCTTATTATAGCCAAATTATGGAAGCAACCCATGTCCACCAATAAGTGAATAAAGAAGATGTGGTATGCACACACTCGTGCATGCACACACGCAGAGTGGAATTTACTCATAAAAAATAATGACATCTTGCCATTTGCAACAACATGGATGGATCTAGAGAATATAATGCTAAGTGAAATAAGTCAGAGAAAGACAAATAACATGTTATTTCACTTCTATGTAGAATTTAAGAAACAAAACAAAGAAAGAGAAAACAAGGGCCAAAAACCCAGATTCTTAACTACAGAGAACAAACTAATGATTGCCAAAGAGGAGGGGAATGGGTGGGGGGTTAAGTAAAATAGTTGAAGGGGATTAAGAGTATACCTATCATAATGAGCACTGAATAATGAACAGAATTTTTGAGTCTCTATATTATACACCTGAAATGAATGTAATATCTTATATTAAGTATACTGCTGGAATTAAAATTTTAAAAGAAGATGAAGGAAGTTAGGGCATGCAAACATTTAAAGAAAGCTAGTATAGCTATAGTAACATTGGACACAGTGTATTCTGAGAAAAGAAGCATTGAAGGCATTTAATAATAATAAAAGTATCAATTTACCAAAACAATAAAACGTTTTATAATTTGTATGTACCTAATAATAACTGGCCTCAAATGTATAGAGGAAAAATGGATAGAACTACAAGAAATACACAAATACAGAATCATAATAAAAGACTTTAAGACCCATCTCTTATTAACTGATAGAAGAATTACAGAAAGAATTGGTAGCAATTTAGAAGACTTAAACAAGGGGCAGCCCCGGTGACTTAGCGGTTTAGTGCCTGCCTTTGGCCCAGGGCCTGATCCTGGAGACGGGGAATCGAGTCCCACGTCGGGCTCCCTGCATAGAGCTTGCTTCTCCCTCTGCCTGTGTCTCTGCCTCTCTCTCTCTCTCTCTCTCTCTCTCTGTGTCTCTCATGCATAAATCAATAAAATCTTTAAAAAAAAAGACTTAAACAACATCACTAACAAAATCAACATAACTGATATTATATACCATTATATCCAGAGTTGCAAAATATACTCTTTCTTTTGAATGCACACAAAACATTGACCATGACTGATCATCATCTGCTGACTTTAAAGCAAATCTCAACAGATCTCAAAGAAGAGAAATCAGAGTATATTCTCTGATCATAATGGAATTAAGTCATAAATCAATTTTAAAAAAAGAACAATTAGAAATTCCTACAATACTTGAAAATTAACAATACACACCAACATATGTGTCAATGAATAAATCACAATGCATATTAAAATAAGCATTTTGTTGCAAATGAGAATAAAACTGACTTATCAAAGTCTGTGAGATAAAACTTAGAGTAATTAGAGGAAAATTTATACCTTTAAGCGCTCAAGTTGTAAGTAAGGAGAAAAGGCTGGAAAAATTAAGATTTAAATATTCATCTGAAGAGGTTAGGAAAGAGTAATAAACTCAAAGACAGAGGAAAGAAGGAAATAGTAAGGGTAAAAGCAGACATTAATGGAATATAAATCAAATGTTCCATACAGAAAAGTCATTTTTTAAAAAGACTGAAAATATTGATAAACTAAGACGAATGTACTTTAAGACAGCATTTTCAAATGACTATTAGAAATAAAAAAAGGAGACATCCTTAGAGATTCTGCAGACATTAGAAAAACAGAATACTATGAAAATTAAATAAATTCCCAAACACAAAGCTTATCAAAACTGACATTAGACACAGAAAATTTAAATATTGCCCTATTCAACCCATAGAGAAAAGGTTTCCACAAAGAAACATCATGGCCCGAATGGTTTCACTGGTGAATTCATCCATCCAAACATCCAAGGAAAACAAACAAACAAAACGTGTGATATTTTGACCCCTAAAATATTCCAGAATATAGAGAAAAAGGGAATCATTATCATCTCATTTTATAGAATCAGACTAGCCTTGATCCCCACACCTGACAAGGACATAGAGGAGGGAAAAATGGTAGGCCAGTATCTCTAATGAACACGAATGTAAAAATTTTTAAAAATTCAGAAAAACAATCCAATAATATTGTAAAAGTATAATACATCATGACGAACTGGAGATGCTTCCAAAAATACAGATTGTTTTCAATGTTTGAAAATCAGTGTAATGAAATGAGAATTTCTCCATGTATATTAAGTATAGGATGTTGAACTAAATATATAAGAATATCAATTTTGTTGGACAAAAATATAACTGGTGAATTTTTTTTACCTTCTAAGATCATGAATTTCCATTTTTTAAAAAAGATTTTATTTATTTATTCATTCATTCATGAGAGACAGAGAGAGAGAGAGAGAGAGAGAGACACAGGCAGAGGGAGAAGCAGGCTCCATGCAAGGAGCCCGACATGGGACTTGATCCGGGGTCTCCAGCATCACACCCTGGGCTGAAGGCGGCGCTAAACCGCTGGGCCACTGGGGCTGCCCTCCATTTTGTTTTTAAATAATTCTGATATATTTCCTTTAAAAAAAATATAACATGTTATGGTAAAAATAGAAGTCAACCTACTTTCTGGTTTCTTATTCTAGATGCCATTAGGACTAAACATTGACTTTTTATCCATGCCTTGTATTATACTGGTGCTCTCTGGCCTCATTTTGAGTATAAAATATTATTATTCATCTTTTATTGCTTTCAGTCTCCAATATTCACAGTCTTTTATGAGAAAGTCAATAAATTTTTCTAATATAAAATGTCTTAAGAAGGCCAATAAGTTAGATGTTAGAACAATAAAGAGGGGTTTTGAAGTACCTCAAAGCATATGTATTTTGTTCCTGTTTATAACAAAACACAATCTATGGCAGTTCAAAGAATGGAGTTCTCAGAGTATAGTCAGTTATCAGATGAATCTGAGTTTGTGGAGATGCTGGTCTTTTATTTAGTATCCTTCTTTGGATCATTTAACACTTGTAAACATTTTTACATTTATTTCCTCATTTTTATATAGAGGATAATAATAGAACACATCTTATAGTGATGCTGTGAATATTAAATAGATCACACACTTAATAACACTATTATTGGCAGGGAAAAAACCCAGAGATCAGAAATCACATTTACCTACGGGTCAGAAATGTATTTTGACATTTTAGTTACTTACTAATGAGTAGCAAACAGCCACTGAAACTGATACAAGGCAGTATAGGGCTATCACTCCTAACACTGTAAACTACTTTGCGCGTAGAAACACAAAAGATAAGAGATAATGTGCTTTACAAAGCACTGAAATTACTACCAAGGACAGAGTTGCGAGACATATTTTGAAGTACATGATGGTAACCTTAAAGTGCTTTTTCGAACCTCTGAATGCTGTCCCCCTTAATTGCATTTATTGAGACTCCAGTTTTCCTTGGAAACAATCTTTCTCTTTAAATTCTACTCATGGATCACCTTGAGAGCCTCTTATCTCTGTCACATTTTCGTCTTCCTTATCTTCTCTTTCAAGCACTGAATGGAATCAATAAGAGAGTGTCACTTTCAAATAAGATGGATGCAAATCAAAGAAAAGGGAAAGGGTGACTTAAGTATTAAATTGACTGGTCTGTTAACTTGAAGCAGAATTTCACAATTCAGGATCCATCGATACCGATTCACAGGTAAAGCACCATCAAAGGCTTTGTCTGTGATGTCAAGCAGAGTTTACGTGGCTGCTTCTTGATGGCATAAGCATGTTCAGATCCCAAATAAAGGAAGGAAAAATCTCCAGTTCTCTGCATTTATAAGGTCATGCGGCAAAGCTCACTTCTAAGGAGGGAATGTGAGTGGTGGAAGAGCCAATCTTCCGAACTAGTTATTATGCCATGACGCCAAAGGATTTTCTAATTTCCACTGAAATTATTTCTGCCCATTAATGTTAATTACCAATAATTTTCAGACCCTGGCAGCTAGAACAGTTTTGCAGGCACATAAATTCAATAAATATGGTATGAGTAGAACTAATAAGTGGTAAGGTGGAGACCTAAAACCCCAGAGAAAAATAAGGCAAATGTGAGTTGGGTTTGTATCGTGTCCTTAATTGAACCCTTCTTGATCTGTTGGACACATACGCCCACACTCAAAAGCCATTCCCATCTCTTCTCAAGAAAACTCCCTCTACTATGACAGTAACAAACCTTTCACAATATTGAGATAAAAGGGGTTTGGAGCACTCCTCTCCTTTTGTAATCTCTAGATGTTCACATATAAAATTCCCTTTACTAGCATGAGAGCACTCTAAGATTGTGTGGCACAGTGAAAAAAGCACAGTCTTGAGAGTTTCAAAGACTGGAGCCACCCAGGTCAGACATTTTAGCTGCAGGGTGGATTCAGGTTTTGTGGGATTAGAAGCCTGAACAACAACAACAACAACAACAAAAAAAAAAAGAAGCCTGAACAATTTGGGAGTCCTAAGGAAAATAAGAATACAAAGTTACCAACTGAAAATTAGGTCTAAGAGCAAAGTTTTAAATAGAATGAGAAAACTGAATAATCAAAAATTGCAAATATTTTAAAAGAACAAATATAAAAGCATATGACCACATGAAAATGTCACCAGAACCTCTTCCCTCACTTGGGACTTTAGACGGTATCTGTGCAAGTGAAGAACTTTCCTCTCTTCAAAGGAAACTCTCCTCTAATTATCCAGGTAAAGATGACCAGGTTATTTACTTTATTGATTCTGAATTAATGATTTGGACCTAAAAGTTTGTAAGAAAAATCATTTTTTAAGTAATACATTTAGAAATTGTCCTGGGCAGTTCCCGTAGGTGCTCAATAAATGGTAAGTAATAATTAATATAATTACAATTTACATTCTTTTCTTTTAAAAGATTTTATTTATTTGAGAGAGAGAGAGAGAGAGAACTTGCACAAGTGGGGGGAGGGGCAGAGGGATAAACAGACTCCCTGCTGTATCGGGAGCCTGGCTTGGGCCTCCATCCCAGGACCCTGATATCACAAGTGGAGCTGAAGTCAGATGCTTAACTGACTGAGCAACTCAGGTGCCCCTATAATTTACATTCTATTAAATACTGCTTACTACAGTGACCAGTATATTTACCCAATACCTTGAGTAATATCCTTTATCATTTCTATCAAGGGACACATAGTACATTTGACTGTCCAGTGGTGATGAAACAGTTTTTTGTATTCTTTTAAAATATAATGCTAATCTATAGTGCAACATTTTATTAGAAAATACGGGTATGTTTTATAAAACATATCAAAATTAAAATAAAATATTTACTTTCATAAATATGAGAGCTGACATTCCATTTTATAGCAGCAATCAGCTAATAATTTAGAAAAAGGAAGAATTGGGACACTTAGGTGGCTCAGTGATTGAGCATTTGCCTTTGGCTCGGGTCATGATCCCAGGGTCCTGGGATCAAGTCCCACACCAGGCTCCTTGCGGGGAGCCTGCTTCTCACTCTGTCTATGTCTCTGCCTCTCTGTGTCTTTCATGAATAATTTTTTAAAATTCTTTTTAAAAAAATAGAAAAAGGAAGAATTAAAACATCTGAAATTTCATTACTGCTCACTGCATTAATTTTTTACCAATTTAATGCAAATATATTTAAAAGAAGTCAGAAAAACTAAAATGTCTTCTTGCATCCTGTAGAATCCAGAGAGTATCATCATGTTTGTTTGTTTGTTTTTAACAGGTTTTATATAAGTGTTAGCTATATGAAGTGGTATAGGTCTAGTCATTGAATGTGATGAGGATGCACTCAGCTTTCTCAACAACTCTTTTCCAGTATTGCTTCAGCCTAACATCACAAATATTTGAATTCTTTCTTATGCTCCTGCTTTCTTAAAAGTCATTATTAATCACATCTTTTCTATCAAAAGCTTAGCCTCCAAATAGGAACAGCTATCCTAAATACTAAAATCATATTACAAAGTAAAGAAAGCGACACCTGAGTGGCTCAGTGGTTGAGCATCTGCCTTTGACTCAGGTCATGATCCCGGAGTCCCAGGATCGAGTCCTACGCCGGGCTCCCCTTGAGGAGCCTGCTTTGCCCTCTGCCTATGTCCCTCATGAATGCCTCCATGTCCCTATGTTTTTTTTTTTTAATGAATACAAAAATAAATAAAATCTTTTAAAAAAATAAAAAGTAAGGCAAGATGGAGAGAAAAGTATTTTTACTCTGTGGAGCAAATGCAGTGGTTGTAGATTATAGATAGCCACATTGCAATAAAGATACTCTTGAAAAAGAAGGTGCTGCTTTTGTACCCACAGTTAAAACATCAATAAATGTTAACGGTTAAACTGGAATTCTACTATCATCTATACATCTGTATAGATATGTTACCATGAAAATATCAATGTGTAAAATTGAGAGTAATCTACAATAACTATTCTTGATAATTCCTTGTGATTTATTAACATCAACAGTAGTAAAGCATCTTCAGACCATCTTTTGATAAGACATGAAGTGTTGTGAACTACACTGCCCTCATGTAACACATGATCCCAGGCTAATGACAAGAGAAAAGTTGGGTAAAACACAATCTGAGAAGATTCTACAAAATTCCTGACAAGTACTCTGAAAATTGTCAAGGTCATCAACAAGGAACACTTCAGAATCTAACAACCAAGAGAGTCCTAAGGAGATATGATTGCTAAATATAATGAAATATTCTAAATGGGATCTTATAGCAAAAAAGATAGAAAAAAATCTGAAAAAAGAATGGACTATAGTTAATAACAATAGGTCATCACTGGGTCACAATTGTAATAATGGGTTGTTATCATATGACATCATAATGAGATAAGAACCTGATCTGGGCTGTTTGTGAAATCCACTATCTTTGTAAATTTTCTATAGATCTAACAGTACTTTTAAATAAAAAATGTATTTAACAACCACAAAAAGCAACCTTGAAAACAATAGGAAAGGAACTGCTCAACTGCTTTATAAAAATACTTAGAAAAAAATTCCCAGTCTATACATTAAAAGCATATGAGTTAGGAAAAAACAACACACACAATTTCAATAATAGTTAAACCAAAGCACACTCTTCTAGAGTTAGAAGAGAATTCAGAGACCACTGAGCTCAAATGCTTTACTGTGAGGGCATTGAAAGCAGAAAATTGAAGCGCTATTTCCAAGGTCAAGCTGGGAGTCATGATAATGAGCTGGGCCAAGAAATACAGGTCTCTGAAGCTGGTGCAGTGCTATTACTTTTCCTGTAAGAAATGGAAGTGTTATGGTTTTCAACCTCACAATTTATCAGCATAATTAAACAAGAGTAAGTGAATCAAGCAAATAGTGAACATTTATAAGCCACAAGTAGGGGTTAAAGGGCCTGCCCTCAAAAGACTCAGAATTTCATGGAATCAGTAAAATTAAGTCCTAAAATAGAGGTGATACTGGAGCAAAGTGGAAACATAGAGCAGGACGCATTGTAATCTAGCCTTCTATCTTGAAAGGTTTGAAATTATTTCATTAAGTTAAACGGACTTATTTGAAGTCAAATAATGAGCCTGGGCATTGCTAATTATTATGTACATGGTATAAGTATGTAGATATTGCTCAATGTACCGAATTCTTTACCTAATTAAACTCAACTTTCAAAAAAGGGGTTGGAATAGTATTTTTAGATGAAAGGCTGCTAGCTATGTCCACAGCAGAGCTCTCATCATTTTGCCTGGAGTCACAGTTTGACATTTTCCCCAGTTTGAGCTATTTAGCACTTAATATTTCTATTTCCCTAACCTATATACCATTATGTATATAAAGAATGTCTGCTACAGAAATGTTTCACCTGCAATGTGAAAGGGCAGAATAAAATATGAATTCATTTATTTATAGCTTAAATAATTAATTTTGCAGTTAATATGCATTTTCTCTCCTACTTCACCAGAGGAGAGAAAAAAATCCACCAGTCACCTCCAACAAGAAATATTTATTATAAAAGAAATATCACACTTAAAAATATAGTTTCTGAAAATCAGTATTTTAAGTCATTAATTTAAGGCATTTTTTTACTTTCAGTTACTATACTATGTGCAGAGATACAAAGAATAAAATGCTTTGCCTGTCCTTGATTAATTCAGTAACCAGTCCTGTTACTGGGACTGGTTACTTTAAAACCCTTAACAAAAATAAATAAGTAAAAAAAAAAAAAAAAAACCCTAGCAGATGGAATAATGCTAAAATTTAAGAAATACACAAAGTATCAAGTGACCCCAGATAAAGACATGACCAACACAGTTTAGGAAATTAGAGAAAGCTCAAAAACCACCTGATTTTATGATTTTACTTTCCCTAATTCTAGATAAATGATTGGTTCTTAAAAAAGTAAAACTATGGTTTTTAAAAAGTCTTACATATGGAGGTTTTATGAACATAGATTAATATGAATTAATTATTAACAAGTTAATTAATAATTAATGTAAATAAGTGGGTCATAACCAGAATCTAATGATCTGGCTTCAAAGACACAATGCCTTTAACTTTATTTATTATCATCATAGGTCCACAGAAATTAGGGAAGAGACATTGTCTCATCCCACAAATGTAATCTTCCATTTGAGGGTCCATTGCCCCTAAAGATTTTCAAATCCCTGTGACTGCACTGGAAACCTATGAGCCATTTTCATTCCCAGTCACAACTCTCTCAAACTTTTCATGTCTCAGTAAGCTTATATTTGCATTTGCATATGTGTGTGTTTGTGTGAAACTGCGTGTGTTACAAATGTCAACAACATAAATTGCTATGTGTGATATTCAACGGACACAAAAAAATTAAAAACAAAAACAAAAACAAAGAGAAAGGAGGAAAGCACCCTAAGCAGAGCAAACAACCTAAACCAGAGGCAAACAGCAAAAAATCCTTGGATTAATATGTTGCTGAAGAGTCCAATTTAGCTACAATGTAAGATACAGGGAGTAGGACATAGACTGGAAGTCTAGTTTTCATCTACAGAGCCCTGAAGGCTGGGGTAAGGAATTTATACTTGAAGCTTCAGGCTCTGTGAAACAAACAGAGAGCCATCACTACACAGAAATCTTCAATGAGTAGACAGAGGCCAAAAGCTTAAGGCCCTGTGGCTGTAGAACTGGAAGGAAGACAGATGATCCAGGCATTCAGCAGGGTACAATCTGGGCTCTCAATTCTTAATTTTCATAAATCTAAAGATGGCAAATATTTATATTCAAGAGTTTGCCTTAGGGTCCTGCGAGGCACCTAAACAAACTGATAAACAAATTCAATCTGGGTCAGTGGGTGAAAATAAGATGATATACTCTGTATTAGCATATAGTTGGCCATAAACTGACTCTGGAAAGAGATGATGGCTAAAATGCACATTTCCAGAATTCTGAGAGTTTAATAAAATGATCCATTGGGGTCTCATAACAAAGCATTGTAGACAGTATTAACTTATTTAGCAAAAAAAAGCATGGGCATTATATACTTCAAAGTCCTTGATATAAATCTATTATTCCAGGGATTTGATCCCATCATTTGAAGATACTCCCAGAGTATCCTAAGAAAATTGAGTCCCGATACTCAAATTACCCCACAAATATCTCTGTCTCCTTAGTGCTGTGACAGCTAGCAAATACCTTTTGCTAAATGCTCACATTTTCTTAAAAGACTGGCAGCACAGCAACTGGTCTTAGATGGTGAGACTCCCCGAATTCTATAAAATAATGCTATTCTGCATAAGATTTAACAAGTTCACTGATGTTTCAAGTTTGAAGTTTCAAGAAGTTTTCATGTGTGCAATCCTGGAGACTAATAGCAGGTAATGAAGAGCCCTCCTGTCATGTCTGTGGAATATCTGAAGGCTACAAAGGAACATTAATAGACCTTAGATGGTAAACAGTGGGAAGGGAAAGCAGCAAATGCTTTTACTTGCTTTTCTGATGCTCCCAGCATTAGTGAAATCAATCTTCAAAATGAGAGGGAAACTTAATGGCCAGCCCCTTTTGATAGCCTCTGGTTGTGCCTCTGGCTTTGCATGGTTTTATTTATAAGACATTACAAAAAACTCCTAGGATAAAGCAGTTTACTTTTTAGTTCCAGATGTGATTCAGAGCTATAAATTGCTTATTAGTAATAGTCAAATACCTCATTATTTAAATTGTAGAAACAACAGTAAAATGATTTTATATGCATAAAGTCTATAAGACATTCCTCTTGCTGAGAAACATCCTATAGAGATAGCCTTGTGTTCATTTATTATTCATCATAATTTGCAGTTTGCTGAATTGCTGTGAAGCCCATTTACAGCTTTACACACCCTTTTAAAAGATGGCCACATAAAATCTTTGTTGTTGTTTTTATTTCCTAAATTGCGACACTTAGCTTTATTTGTAGTTGGATGATGAGAAAGATACAATGCATATAATGTATTACAAAGCAGATTTACAGAAGATTCAATTAAGAAAGCACTTTGGGAAAAAGAACAAACTGAGGACTGACAGAGGAAGGTGGGTGGGGGATGGGCTAGATGGGTGATGGGTATTAGGAGGGCACTTGTTATGATGTGCACTGGGTGTTGTATGTAAGTGATGAATCATTGAATTCTACTCCTGAAACCAATATTGCACGGTATGTCAACTAACTACAATTTTTAAGAAGATTTATTTACTTATTTTAGAGAGAAAGAGTGAGCACTCTCTCATACGTGCAAGTGAGGGGAGGGGCAAAGGGAGAGGGAGAGAATCCTCAAGGGGACTCCCTGCTGAGCACAGAGCGCCATAGGGCACTTGATCCCAGGATCCTGAGATCATGACCTGAGCCAAAATCAAGAGTTGGATGCTCAACTACTGAGCCACCTAGGTGCCCAAACTAACCAGAATTTAAATAAAAAATTTAAAAAGAAAAAAAAGGATGTACTTTGGGCTATCATGAAATCTTACTAGGACAATGAAACACAATTTACACATTTCATCTGCAATATATGTAATCCAAAGAAGGATGATTAAATTTTTCATTGTAATTTCAATTTTCTCATTCTGTGGTTGTCTATTTATGGGATTCCTGCAGGACTAAGAGAGTTTATAATCAGTAGTGTATTGAGAGTCTGATGATTAAGATTTTAAGAAAATCTTAAGTAAAAAGTAAATACTCTTTTTACTGTTCTTTTTCTTCACTCTCTTAGCTTCATTCCTTTTTCCCTCACTTTTTAAAATAAAATAATGCCAATTATTATGAAGAATGGAATTCGGGACAATTTGGGACATTTTAACTCCTAACTTTTACAAACTTATTATTAGCACCTATAAAATATTCCAGAACTTCTGGAATACTTGATGTAACTGTGAAGGTTTGTTCATTTCCTGGCTGTATTTCTAATGAGAGAATCATTATACTTCTCCTTTTTTTTCTCCCAGATATTCCCAAGGGAGAAACATTAAAATACTTAAAAGGTTTTTTGGGTTTTTTTTTGCAAACTCAGGATGTAATTTCTGATTCTTCTTTTTGCTTAAAATATTATTTTCGTTCTTGCTGTTTCCCATCAGAGGATAGCTAGTACAACTGCTTCTATTTAAAATTTACTATATTAAATTTTTTTTTGGTTAGTCTGATATCTAGCCATAAAATACACATTTCTCTTTATTATTAAAATTCCCTCACTGGATTATGTTCTATCTTAGATTAATATTAAGATTTTAATACTAAAGTTATGGATCATTCTATTGTTCTTCCAGTTGAACACATTTTGCAAATTTACATTTATATTATGTGACATCTCCAAAGGCACAACTGTTAAATCTTTATTAGCAATATATAATAACAACCATCTCTGTCTCACTTTTAACTTTTGCCAACAATTTTGATTTAATAGTGCCACATATTTACTTCTGGGGGGACAGTTAAATTACTTTATAAACAAGAAGTCATTATATACATTGCTGCGTGGAGCCATGTTGGAGCCTGAGGCAAAAGGAAATATGCAAACTCTGGCTTTAATGGAAGCAAACTCATCCATCTTTCTTTTTTTTCAAACTCTACTTCTTTGCTTATCTCATTTTAAACTGAGAAAACTGCCATACTTGACAATTTCTCTTGATCGAGAGACAATCTAAAACAATTTTAATTAGGTTCAGTCACATCAAAATTATAATAATATGTTTTGTACCAAATATTTAGCATAAAATATCACTTAAACATCTGTCAATTATAATATTCTGAAAAAATTACCCATTAAAAATACATAAAAACATGTATCAAGAGGTATACATTTTTCTTTTTCCCTCAGTTTCTTTTATGGTTCAGCAGGGCAGTATTGTTTATTTAAAATTTTTTATATTTTGATCATGATAAATTTTTGCATTATTTTTATTTCAAAATTTTAAATATTACATTAAAATGTTATTACCTTCATTACTAATATTACATTAAAATATTATTACTTTGATTACTGAGGGGTTTGTTGGCAGCCTCATCTAAATTCTGCACTGTCTTGCTTGCCTCATCCTAATTCTAGTCTAATATATAACAAAATCACCAGGTGTGAAAAAAATGTGCACTAAAATACAGAAATACTAAAAAAATCTATTTTGCTAATAAGCAGAGGATTTTGTACATTTAATTTCAAAATTATTTGGGTCACAGTAAGTAGGAATGACTATCCTACTGTGGAAATACCGGTTTATGGCTTCAGTGATCTATGGATTGATTCTCAGGGGTAAGAAATATGAAATACACATAGAGCTTAAAATCACAAATTTGTGGCAGATATTTTTTTTAAAGATTTATTTATTTTAGAGAGAGGGGGTGTGTGTGCATGTGTGTGTGAGTGGGAGTAGAGGCAGAGGGCAAGGGAGAGAGAGAATCTCAAGCAGACTCCCCACTGAGCACAGAGCCTCTTAGGGAGACCCCAAGACTATGACTTGAGCCAAAATCAAGAGTGGGCCACTCAACTTACTGAGCCACCCAGGCACCCCAAGTCCAAGATTCTTAAAACATTCTTGTCAGTAAAAACAAAATGAAACAAACAAACTAAAAAAAAAAAAATTTACTGAAGCAGAATATCTTCCGTTCATTACTGAAAGGGGAACAACAAGATTGGGTTTTATTATGAAGATCAGAAGAGCTACCTACACTTACAAGTTTCTTCTTCATTTCAACTTTTACAGTAACACTATTTGATACTATTTCTATCATCTCCAAGGAATATTTTGGCAGACAAAGAAAAGTAGAATGCCAGTGATAAGCCAGAAAGTAATTCAAACATTCATATCCCACAGATGGTCATAGTGGGTGTCAATCCTGCCAAGCCCTGTGCTAGCAGCCAATGAAGCTGACCAGTGTCTTCCTGTGGCTCTAGGCAGACCTTCTCAACTCTGCTGTGAGTTGGAATCATCTGGGAAACTTGTTAACAATACTGATACTTGGGACTTACCCAAAGCCAATTACTGGAAATCTCCTGGAGCCCAAGCACCAGTACTGTTTAAAAGCTCCCCAGATATTTTAAAGTGCAGCCTGCACTGAAACGCACTGGCTTACAGTCTAATGGAGAGAAGACCGGTATTGCATACAAATGTCCACCCCGATCTTCAAAGTGAGATGATGCCACGGGAGAACAAAAGGATGCTGTTTTAGAGAAGAAGAAAAACTGCCTACACAGGATATACACAGACCTTCTTGAGAGATAAAAAATTAAAGAGAGATTGAAATGATGAGGCACCAGCCACAGAAGGCGCAAGAATAGGACATTTCAGGCAGAAAAGAAAACCATGAGCAATGTTTAAACAGGAAAAGAAGGATTGAGCTGAGTGTGCAGGACTGCAGAGCAGCAAGGGGTGAGTGGAGGAGGAGAGTGATTAGGAAATAATAGTTTTGGGTACCTGCCCTTCATCGAGCCCAGTACTCTGCACTCACCTTGCATTATCCCAGTTAATTCACATATCAATCCTTTAAGATTTGCCAAAAGGTAAGTAAAGTGTAATGGTTCAAGCTATAATGAAAGATATAATAAAGATAGACTTCATTGAAATTCATGTAGATAGAATGTAAAGGTGATTTTTTTAAGTGAGTTCCCTCCCCTTTCTCCTCCATTTGTTTTCTCAAGTGCGAATAAATTTTGTAGGCTTTCCTTCTTTTTAGAGCTAAAATGTGACTAAGAATTACTAAATTTTATATAATATAGTGAAAACATTTAAGAAACGATGATGTAAGCTGTGGCCATGATAGGGCTATGTCATAAAAGATTAAGCTACAGAGTCTGAACTAAGAAATTCTTTATTTGACAAACTATCTGCCCAGCAATTATGACCAAATTGGTTAAAGCTGCTAAGATGGTAACTATTATGTCAGGTCAAAGCACTTGCTGGTTCAATGACGGCCTTGATATCACAGTGTGCAATAAAATGCTTTTCTCTTCACTGTCATTTTCCCTAATTTGATTGAAATACAGAAGTAACTTTTACTGGAACAGGGTTCTGACTTTGTACAACCGACAGTGTAGAGAGTAGATGTGACTTCTGTGACCTTGGCCTTGTCATATCATATTGAGAAAGGGTTTTTGAGAAGTTTTTTGAAAGAGTCCATACTCCTTTTTGGTCAACTGAAAATAAAATCTTTTTTTTTTTTTTTTTTTTTTACCCTTTTATCAAACCAAGTAAATGAGGCTATCCTCTTAAGAGCCATAGGTTAATGTCACAGGCCATCTCTGGTCCTGCTTCTATGGTCACATTACTTTAGAAAATGGAAATGTCATTCCCAGGTGCCATTCTCCTTCAGGCAAAAAGGTTAACCCACAATTTTGAAAAATATAAGAGGTCAGGCCTTTAGAAATCAATAGTAAATGGAGTGAAGACAGCTTTTTATGTATGGAATCTACTCCAATTAAGAAAGCTCTCACCCATTTGGAATGAATAAAGAAGAAAAGGTTAGCTTTGGACAAAGACCACTAAGCATCTATCCCTGCCAAGCTGGGCTCCAGAGATTTGTATCTGCCTGCACTACATTCAGAGCTTAGGCTGTTACTAAAATGCTGCCAAATTATAAATTTCATTTTGTTTCAAGGAATATTAGGAGACTTCTTTAGCTCACATCAGATAAAGAATTCATGTTAAATATCACCTATGAACTTAAATAGTCAACATTACTATATATTCTTCTTAGAATGGAGAAAACAACATTCCACATTCTTGTGAAATTCTTAGAGATTTAAATATTTCTTTAGCTTCTGTTTCAAAGGATAAATTGCTTTTCTGTTATAATTGATTACTATATATTTTTCTACCTGACTCTTCAGGGTCCAAAAAGAAGCCAAACTTTGTATACAAGAAGCAGCACACGTATTGACTTTGGTTCAGAATGTGGGAAGTGGCCCTATATTATGAAAATGTTTGCTTTTTCTCAAAATTTGTATGACAGATTGACAATATATGGAAAGTAAAAATATACTGTAATTCAGGCATGAAGTAAGTCCTCATAGTGACAAAGACATACATATCAGTGATCTCTCTTTTTCTCAAACTATATTTCCTGAAACCTAGTCTGACTGGTAGCAACAATTTATTTCACTGGCTCTCTGGTATTTTATTTCCAATCATGAAATCTGTGCCAAGCCTGGTGTTTGTGCTTTCTCTTCAGCTCTATTACTTAAGCAAGTGGCCCCCGCATTTCAGGAGATGGAAGTTTTTAAGACAAATTTGTTTCCTTGAGGACTCTTGCTCCATGGTAGGTATGCTGACTCATGCTAGCAGTCCTTTTGGAGGAGATTCGTAATCTGAAAGCTAATTTATGCCCCTCCCTAAATAACTTATGCTTTCTCAAATCTTCTTCTTGGGGAAAATAAGCTAACAATTTCATTACAAGAATCTCTTTTAAAAAATATTAATGGACTTAAATTATATACATAGTTGTGCTGATACCTCTAAACTCCTTACTTTGCTGAAATACATCCTTTTAAAATGTTAGTTGAAGGGTGCATAGATGACTCACTCAGTTAAATGTCTGACTTTTGATTTCAGCTCAGGTCATGATCTCAGGGTCCAGGGATAAAGCCCTGCATGGCAGGGGAGGTTCCCTACTCAGCAGGGAGTCTGCTTGTCTCCCTCTGCCCCTTCCAACATCCCCCTCACTTACATAAGCATGCGCATGTTTCCTCTCTCTCATTAAGATAAATAAATAAGTAAATTTGACAATTCCATCAAATTTTTGAAGAAATATAGGAAGGAACCTGATTTACATATAAATGAAAATGTTTATAATGTGTTAGGTATTATCCTTTAAGGTTTGGTGTGAATGTAATTGCAAACAAAGGAAATAATTCACATGCATGCATAAATAAAATTTACTTAACATATTTCTTGAACCTGGTAGGTCCAGCACTAGGGGTAGGCATTGAGGATACAATGATCAGCAAACAGCATGATTGTCATGGCCCTCAAAGAACTCACAAAGAGGGAAACAGATATTAATCAAATGCTTCCAGTTAAATGCATGGAAAAAACTGCAACTGCAACAAATACTATCAACAAGAGGTATATGGTACTACCAAATAGTGGAACAGAGGTATTTCACCTGGTCCAGAGGGGTTCAGTGGAAGCTTCCTCACAGAATGAGAGGGTGAGCTTCTATAAAGACTGAAGAGAGAAAAACTTGGCAAAAAGCTACATTTCCATCAATTACAGTTGCCTCTGAAACCCTTCCAAAGGTTTCAGATTTTCTACAAGTCCTTTTGCAAGAATGATTTACAAATGTTATAATTAATTACATATAACATTACACATGAAAACCAACAATAGGGCAACCTGGGTGGCTCAGCGGTTTTGCGCCGCCTTCAGCCCAGGGCGTGATCCTGGAGACCCAGGATCGAGTCCCATGTTGGGCTCCCTGCATGGAGCCTGCTTCTCCCTCTGTCTGTGTCTCTGCCTCTCTCTCTCTCTCTCTCTCTCTCTGTGTGTGTGTGTGTGTCTCATGAATAAACAAATAAAATCCTAAAAAAAAAAAGGTAACCTTTAAAAAAAAAAAGAAAACCAACGATAACAAAATATTCAGATAGATAAATAAGTTTGATTTCTCACTTTATTTACACTGAATGATTTAGGTTATTTTGGTGGCTTTTAAAT
Organism: Vulpes lagopus; assembly: GCF_018345385.1. Lineage (NCBI taxonomy): Eukaryota > Metazoa > Chordata > Mammalia > Carnivora > Canidae > Vulpes > Vulpes lagopus. The sequence goes on from NC_054836.1 coordinate 26,335,912, forward strand.
TCTGGATATGAGTGAACGTTTGGGCATATATGATATTAAGAGAGAAAACATTCATGTTGCTCTGAAACTTAGCTGCATACTATAAAACAGGAAATACTATTCTCATGAAATGACATTTATCATTAAGACATGAAATAATAATTAAGGGGCACCTGGGTGGCTCAGTGGTTAAGTATCTATCTGCCTTTGGCTCAGGTCATGATCCGAGGGTCCTGGGATCGAGTCCCACACCGGGCTCCCTGCCTGGAGCCTACTTCTCCCTCTGCCTATGTCTCTGCCTCTCTCTCTCTCTCTCTCTCTCTCTCTCTCTGTGTGTCTCATCAATCAATAAATAAAATCTTAAAAAAAGGAATAATAATTAAAAAATAACTGAATTTTTGAAAATCACACATGGCTACAGTAATATTCTACCAATCAGCAGTCAGAAAAACTCAAAAACAAAGCCCAGTCACAAAGAAGTCTCATGTTTGATTAAGTCACGAGTGTCAAGTAGAGTAACATGTGAGGCTATGAGAGACTGGTTGGGTAGGGCAAAAATAAATCCAAAGGTTCTAGCTCAACAGAACCTGATGAGATCAAAAATAACAACCAAGATCTGTGGAAGTAAAAAACTGTTAATAGAGATTATAGTTACAAGGGATATCTGGGTGGCTCAGTGGTTGAGCATCTATCTGGCTTTGTCTCAGGGTGTGATCCTGGAGTCCTGGGATCGAGTCCCACATCAGGTTCCCTGCATGGAGCCTGCTTCTCCTCCCTCTGCTTATGTCTCTGCCTCTCTCTCTCTATGTCTCTTGTGAATAAATAAATAAAATCTTTAAAAAAAATAAAAGAAATGATAGTTACAAAATTTGAACTCTGAAAACAAAGTAATGCTTGGATCAAGCATAATTATAGACCTAGTGTAATGGCTTCATACATTTCTAACAGAAGCGTGTGCTTACAGTGATTTTGATATCTAAATAAGAAGCTAATAATTTATGCAAATGGAATGGATAAAATGATGAGTCTTTATAGTTAAATGAAGAGTGTATTATTTCAAGAGCAATTCTGTGTTATCTCCTATGGGAAAATAGGACAGCTTTATTCTAGGCCATTGGTTTTAACACTGCTGTTTGGTTTTAGACACCGATTATTTCTTTTAGAGGCTAAACTATTAGGCAGGTACTCAAGATACATAACAAAGAAAACGTAAAGCTGGACTGGTTTGAAGAGGATTAGGACATAGGCATCAGCTAGCTCCATCCCACTCTCCTCCCACCTATGCCCTGCACCTAAATACCTCAAGAATTCTTACAAAAATAGTTTAAAAATCACTGCCTTAAATAAATTTAAAGACAACCATGTGGGGGACCTGAGTGGCTCAATAGGTTAAGTTGCCAACTCTTGATTTTGGCTCAGGTCAGTATCTCCTGTCCTGGAATGGAGCTCTGTATTGGATTCCACAGTCATTAGGTAGTCTGCTTGAGATTTGTGCTTTCCTTTTCCTTGTGCCCCTCCCCCTACTTGTACACTTACAGGTTCTCTGTCTTTCTCTCTCAAATAAATAAATAAAATAAAATCTTAAAAAAAATAGTAAAGACAACTTTCCTTAAAATAACAAGAGTATTTTAGGGAATGTTCTTGATGTAAACATTTAAACATATGAAATGTGAACCATGGAACTAATTTTTCTATATGAATTTCCAGACATAAATACTGAACTTTGCAAATAAAGGATATGGTAAGATGTCTAATATCTTTCCAGAAATAATATTATACCTTAAACAATAATTTAAGCCCAATTGTTGAAATGCTTCAGGAGAAGATTCTATGATCATGTCTATGCAATCCCTCACACCACACACCGATAGCCCATAAGCTTCTGTTTGTATCACTTCCTCAGATACTAACTTATACCTTGTAATTGAAGGGAATCTTAACCTATTATAATTTTTCTAAGAAAATATGCTATTGTAATATTATATGTACTCCTGATAATTCTTGGCCTCTCTGCTTAAGCCTAAATCAGTGAACTTTCAAGACTATAAACTTGTCAGTTTGTAAGAAACACTTTAAGGACAACTTAAAATAAGAAAACAGAAATGTACTTTATGTAGATACACATTTAAATTTTCCATATAAGAAACATTTCTTATCAAGTATATATTCAGTTCTGAAAATGGTGTAATCTTGAAGATAAGGGACTATTATAATTTAGTAAATTTATTAATGTAGAGTGCTATCAAAAACAAGTATACCATTTGATGGTGCAAAGAATACATTTATATATTACCTAGATGGATCATTAGAATTCAGTAAAGCTAGTAATAATATATATTCTCCACATACTATAATTTTGAAATAAAATCAAAGTTTAAACTAATATGCTCAAAGTTAGTTGGCTAGAAAGTGATTGAGGTGAGACTAACATTTAGTCATGAGTTCAAAATGAGTGCTGCTGGAGTTACCTACTCAACATACTGAAGGTTCGGCAGCCTGGATGGTTCAGCGGTTTAGTGCCGCCTTCAGCCCAGGCCTGATCCTGGGGTCCAGGGATCGAGTCCCAACCATCGGGCTTCCTGCGTGGAGCCTGCTTCTCCCTCTGCCTGTGTCTCTGCCTCTCTCTCTGTGTGTGTCTCATGAATGAATAAATAAAATCTTAAAAAAAAAAGTCAAAATACTGAAGGTTAACCATAATTAGACACCATTTTGTTTCCAAAATAAAAGAATAATAGCTTTGGTATGGACTACCTTTATTTCATCTTGGGTTTCTATTCATCTTGAAAACAAAGACAGAATTACATTACAGGGTTCCTGTTGGAGGAAACTAGAAAATATATATGCACAGAATCTGGCATGTCTCAGGTTCATGTACCATGATATATGATAGTTGTTGTATGGTTTACATTATTGTTATTACATGATTATTTATTTTAAAAAATCTGCAATACACAAAAATTGCAATTAATTAAGACATCTCTATTTTACTTCTCTCATGAAAGTTTAATAAATATTTTTATAGTAATTTATTTCATAAAACTCAGGATAATACATTCACTTCTTACTTTTTTCAACATCTAAATAATTCAGGTTATAAGAGTACTCACAGAAGTTTCCATTTGAGATTTTAAAATGTACAGACATATAAAATTATAAATGAGTATACCTAGGGATTTTGCCACTCTTAACTACTTGCTTCATCATTCACTCTTGCTATCATTTCATTCCATTGCACCTCTCAGCTATCTTTCTAAACCTGACTCCAGTTGAGTGACTAGATATTTTGGACTTTTACAGTGTTACTGTTGGCATAGCAATAATCACTGTTTGCCTCCACACATTTCAAGCAAGGGCGAAAGTAGACCAACTCTATGCTCTTCCCAGGCCATGAGAAACCACAGTCAGATCAATATCTGTTGGAGAAGAACAGGAACAGAAACAGTATCCAATATTTTTATGCCTATTCCCTGGCATCTCCCAAAATCCAAGCTCTATGCTATCTCCACTGCAGTTTTTCAGTTAAACAGAGTATTCAGACATAGAGTAAAGTACCAATGCAAGGGCTTAAATGACAGATGTTGCCTCACAGAGGAATTAGCTGACTGTCATCCCACCAACTGAAAAGGAGCTAGTGAAGCTTTCATAATTTCGAGGGATTGCTCATCACACTACTCTTGAAGTTTGTTATATATAGTTCATAGCAATAAATATAAAGAGACAAATGGGTTTCTGTTTTAGTAATGTTTCTCTGAACATAGCCACAATATTTGAATTGAAATATATACTTCCCATTCCATTTTTTTTACCTAAATGTATTAACCTATTACACTCAATTTCTTAGAAATAGAATTTGATTTGTATCTATACCAAAAGAGTGGGGATTCAAAGTCTAATTCTGATGGACTATTCCACAAAAATGTTAGCATAACGATTACAAACTGCAATGATGTGATGAGTTCTAGAATATAAATCTAATGTAAAGAATTGAATATTAACTTGCTGCATACCAGAATCCTTACCTAGACTGTATCATTTAATTTTAGTAATAACTCTGTGGTCAATTTTTATCATTCATATTTTATGGACGAGGAAACCAAGACTCACTCAGTGAGGTCAATAAATTTCTATGATCACATGGGTAGTATCTGGATGAAATGATATTAAATTGGGTATATCCGACTTTATTTTTTTTTAATTTTTTTTTAAATTTTTTTTTAAATTTATTTATGATAGTCACACAGAGAGAGAGAGAGGCAGAGACACAGGCGGAGGGAGAAGCAGGCTCCATGCACCGGGAGCCTGATGTGGGATTCGATCCCGGGTCTCCAGGATCGCGCCCTGGGCCAAAGGCAGGCGCCAAACCTCTGCGCCACCCAGGGATCCCGGTATATCCGACTTTAAAGTTCACATATTTCTCATCACAGAATTAGGTCTTCTTGTTCATCTCTCACTGATTACAATATACCTCAATAAAGGAAAGTATAAGCAAAAGAGAGAAAATACAAGAACAGTCAGAAAAATGAAGTCTCAGTATGAAAATCTAAGGATATTTAACCTATAGTTAGTAACTTAGTTATTAATTCATTTATTCAATTAACATTTAATGAGTGCCAAATTGGAATCAGTTTCTGGGCTAGTTGCTAAGGATCCAGAAAATTATTAAGATATAATCTGTATGCTCAAAAGCCTACTTAGTATTAAAGGGAGAGGAAAAAACAAATCCTGATTTCCATGCAATGTCCGTTACATGCATAAGGTGCTATGGAAAGACAAAATTGAGGACCTCCTCTGTTTCAAATGGAGTGGAGCAGAACAGCCTAACCAAGGAGGCATTAACTGAACTCCTATTACAGGACACTAGAGAGTTAACTTGCCAGATGAGGTGGAAAAGGATGTTGGGCCAGCAGTTAATTGATAGATAATATGGAAAACTGGGGATCCCTGGGTGGTTCAGTGGTTTAGCACCTGCCTCTGGCCTGGGGCATGATCCTGGAGTCCCAGGATCGAGTCCCACATTGGCTCCTTCCATGGGGCCTGCTTCTCCCTCTGCCTGTGTCTCTGCCTCTCTCTCTCTCTCTCTCTCTCTTTTTCTCTCTCTCTTTCTTGAATAAATGTATAAAATCTTAGAAAAAAAAAAGGAAAACTAAATGTTGCTGTGACATGTATGTTAGGATATAGTAGTAAATGATGCTGGAAAGTGCACGGAAACAGATTCTGAAGGACAAGCTAAATAGTTTGGACTTCATCTTGAATATGGTGGCAAAATCAATGACACTTTAAAAATTAGGGGGAAAATCAGAAAAATGGACATTTTGGAGAGACCTTATAGCAGCAGTGTGAAGATTAGATTGAAGGTGAACATGATTTAGGACAAAGGGATTAGGGGGCTATGGCAGTGGTCCCCAATAAATGATAATGGAAGAATGAAATAAGTTTCAGTGTAGCTATGATACTTGCTGAAAGGATATAAGGTATAAAGTAGTACAAGGAGTTTGGGAAGACTCGATTTCTAGACTGAGTCATTTGATGAATGTTGAGACCAGTTACTAAGCTAGGGAATGCAGAAGAACCCGGTTTGGTGGGGGAAATGATGAGTTTAACTTCCATTCAGACATGCTGTGTTTTAATTTCTCTGTAGGACAAAGATCTAGTTAGACATCTTCAGTAGGCAATTTGAAACAATGAATTGGCAACAGAATGACTAATCCATAAATGAAGGTAACCCTGCCAAAATATATTATTTTAAACATTTACTAAAGGAAAAAAATTAGATTTCTTTTTTTTTTAAGATTTACTTATTTTAGAGAGAGAGAAAGAGCATGTGCACAAGCATGTGGAGGGGGAGACAGAGGGAGGGAATCTCCAAGTGGGCTCCATGCTCAGCAGGGATAAAAATTAGGGGGGAAACCAGAAAAATGGACATTTTAGAGAGACCTTATAGCAGCAGTGTGAAGGGCTCGACCTCAGGACCCATGATAGCACAAACTGAACCAAAACCAAGAGTCAGATGCTTAACTGACTGAGCCATGCAAGTGCCCCTAGATTTCTTATGTTAGTTCTTTAAGCATATTTAAGACAAACAGCTGTAATATTCAAGAAAGTAAATTTTAATTCAGTATAAGGAAGAACTTCAAAAACATGTTCTAAAGCATAAAGAAGCTGCCTCAGGAGGGAAAATCTGGGTAATGCTCAAAGAGAGGGAAGAACTATTATGAATGTCAAACAGGGAGTTCTGGCATCCTGCAGATCAAGGTTTGGAAACCCCTGTATATACCGACACCAGGCAAGTAGCACAAATAATTGAAGAGAATCAGCAGTAGTTTCATATGGACAGCATGTGTCCTATCTATAATGGAACTTGAATTCTGCTCTGATTACAGCCACAAGAGAAAATGGACACACCACTCTAGTTTTGATCAGAAGTTCAAGAAAACTAGAAACAAGAATTTTGTGGGAAATATCAAGCTTTTAAACACTGGCGATGAATTCATTATCTCTGAATGTGGTGAGGCCAAAACTGTCTTCTCTGTGGATTTAATAATGGATTCGGACATTGCCTACTGCGAGAGTTAGGGTTCTCCCAACTTAAGATCTGTAAATAAATACTGTACTTCTCAGTGTTTTAATATATCATAGCTTAAAGTCCCCCTATATTTTTACCTAACTATATTATTTGCGATTGACCAACCTATCTTTTGCAATAAATCTTCCAAAATCTTCCTGTATTGCATTCTCTATACTTGGAATAACCTCCCCACTCTGCTCAGACTGCCGACTGTCCGTTAACTTTTTAAGGCCCAATTCATGCCCAGAAGTTTTCACAGATGACCTCAGGAAGAATAGAATTTTCATTTTCCCTAAATCAGCTGACAATTATTTTTCTATGCTTGCTCCATGTGGTCATATTTTTTAATTACAAACTCCCTGAGGGTAGTGATGACTTATGTGATTTTATATCTTATGTGGTATTCTGCATAAATTTAATGGTTAGTAAATATTTCTTTCATGAACATCAAGGCAAATCTTGAGACATTATATAGCAAGATAAACATTTTATGTCAAGCCTCAAGCAAAGGACATGTACAATTCCTGTTCTTCAGGTGTTTATTGAACCCTCAATAATAATAATAATCATTGCTATCGATCCTTTACGGTTTACAAATGTCTTTCAAATGTCTTCTCATTAACCTTTGCAAGAACTCTTCAAGATGAAAGTGGAAGCTATTGTGATTAATCTCCCATCTATTTAAAGATTTCTGTGTAGAAAACACAGGAATCTATAGAGTAAGAAGACTAAACTGAAGGTCACCTAGTTTCCATACTTAGGTGCCTTCCTAGGAGTTGAAATTACAAAGTTCCTCCACTTAAAAATCACACCAATCCAATACATGTAATAGGCACTGCATACTGACATCTTTTAGTAAACTACGGAGTCTCTGATAACTGGTGTTGCATCTATATACTAATTGTACAACTGCCCCCAGTTGATCTGGAAGCTATGAACTGTTTTTACTACATAATTATCACAATCATTAGCCTTTGATGGACTCTGACATTTAATATTTAGGTCCAGTGGCATGTCTGATTCCACTTAACTTTTCTTTTTCTAAAAACAAAAACTTGTTGGAAATATGTATCTAAATATGATATAGTGATTACTTCTCTCTAAAATATTTCCATAAAAATTTACAAATCAGAAAAAAACCACAACCTGCATAGATACCCTTGCTCTGATTTTTGGATCAGATAATATGGTAATAATAATAATAGATAGGAGCCCCTGGCTATAAAGAATTTAAACAGGCAATCTGAGAAGTGATTTTTTTTTCATTCCTTCAAATTGCATGAGTTGGCAAATCAACAATACTGTATTTCATTTCGGTTTTCATATAATTTATTCACTGCTGCAAGGAGACAAGACCCTCCAGGGAATGTCCCAAATCTATGTAATGTTACCCCTTACTCTATGTTCCATTTAGCTATACAGCTGACAGATGTGACAAAATTGCAAGTAGCTGGGCAACTCCCCCAACTGGGCCAAGGGAAGCAATTCCACCAGCTGCACAGAAGAAAAACTGCAAATTATTCCACACTCAGGTTAAATTATTTCAAGTTAATTTGCACTTGAAGTTCTCTCACCAAAGACACCTTTATTTCTCAATGTGTCACAGAGCTGTTCTGGGCTGATTCTATTTAGGTTCATAACAACACTTCAAATTGGAAATCATCCAACATTGAAAGGAAGTACAAAGATTAAGGAATTTGCTGATTTCAGAAATGGTAATATGAAAAGAGAGCAATGTTAATTATAGAAACTAACAGTCTAATCATTTTAAATAGGTACCTAAAATTGGAAAATCAAATCAGATTTTGAGTCAGCTAGATACCCTAAGTTTATTTTTTATTTTATATGAAAAAAAGCAACTTTTTAAAAAGAAGCAGATCTGTATGTAGGCCCTTGAAATGCTACTGATCGTTTTGTTTTTGCATTCACAATGCCAAGATACTGTAACATTGCTAAGAGGCAGATAGCTAATTAGGAGTGAGAAAAACCCAATACAGCAAATCTGCAGCAAGAAAATAATGAACCTGTGTCATACTAATAAGATAGCATGACTTGTGCATTTGAGTTAGTTAGATGCTGACCTTGAGGCATGGAATCCCAAGTTCTATCTAAGCACTATGGCCTCACTCTTTAAAAGGCATTAGCTTTTTTTTTTTTTTTTTAATCATTTCCTATGGCCATAGAAAAGAGAAAATGAAGTACAAGAATGTAGTATAAAGTAAAATTGAGCCCATATTGTACTAGTATTGTTCTACTTATATAATGTTTTTTATTCTTCCTGAGAAAAATCGGGTGAAAACCCACTAGAAAAAGTCTTTCCAGTAAAAATACTAACTTAAGCTTTGTACCTTTCAGAATGTCCAGCTACTAGTACTGATTCTTAATTTTCTTATCAACTTGTTTTGGTTTTCTGATCTTATGACGACAAATTCTCAGTTTGATACACTTAAAGTGAATCTTGCATCATGCAGAAAGGATTCTTTAAAATTCAGTACATGAGTTAACCTAAAAGTTAATTATGTTGATAAAAATTCTAAGTAAATACTGCATGTAGTTTTTTTGTTTTGTTTTTTGTTTTTTTTTTTAAATTCTCCTTCAGACTCACACTTAATTTTAGAATATGCTACTTTTGCTTTTTGGTGGCAGTACTTCCCCTGGGTGAAATCTTCAGCTTTCCACCTATGTAACTAAAGTGTGATAGTTATTGCCTAACAGACTTCTTGAATCTGATGTAAATAGAATGTGTTATAAGGTGATTATAATTTGTATCAATTAGAATGTCAGGGAAGGCACTGAAAGTGTACATATAGATGGCTGTTTTATCCCAAATACATCTTGTGTTATCCTAGACAAAATATGAAACAAAATATCACTACTTCAGCAGCAAAGGCAGACCACTATAAAGGAAAAATATTCTTAAAATTATACGGAGATAATATTTATTAGTTAAAAATTTTATAAACAGTTTTATTAATTGTAATTATTTGTAGTTATTGAAGATTTATTATTTTAATGAAGCAATTACTTTCTGAAAACCACAAGGCATACAACATGATAAAAATATGGACTATTTTACAGGAGATCTTCTGGTTGTAGATCAAGTTAAATAGATGCCACTTGTTAGATCAATTGCTGGCAGGCTTCCAACTCATGGGATAACAGAAAAGAAATTGATTAAGTAATGTACTCTCCTTTTTCTATAATAATAGTGTAAGAACATACATAGTCACTGGCACTCATTTCAAAGACAAACCCACCATATGATACTAGAAATGCCATAACTGTTGGAAAGTAGTTGAGTTTTGTGTAATTCTGTTTTTTTCTATTAAGAAATCTACATAAAGATATTTAAATCTAACACAAAAAGATATTATTTCAAGTTAGCAATTAATATATATATTGGCCTCAGTGGAAAAAATTAAGAGCTCAGTTTATAACTCAAATGGCAGGAACTTCACATGCAAAGTCTCTAAAAATTATAGCTAAAACTGTAGTTGGAATGTTTTCATGTTGTTCCTGGGTACACAGCCCTTCCTGAAAGTAGATGGACTAAATTTTCTCTCACAACCATTTCTGAAAATTGTAATAATTTATTTTGATCTTAATGGCAATCTCACGTTGAGATTGTTGTGGCCTGGATTTCATAGCTGTTTGCTCTCGCTGCCTTATCTATCTAATAAAATGTTCCTATGTTCATGATTGCCTCACAGACCAGGGAAAAATAACAGACTGCATCTACACGTGATTCTAGTTTCTCATTGGAAAAAAATTGGCAATTTTAATGAATGGCTTGTATTTAAATTTATATGCCTAGGTTGTTGCATTGTTCTCTTTAGAGAAATGGAATCTTTAATTTTATATTAATGTTATTTTACAAGAACATGAAAAACACCCTCCCTTTTCATATCTTTTGTAATTGTTTTTATCATTTTTATTAGTGTTAAGTTAGGTTTTTACATTTAAAATAGTGATTTTTGCTTTAAAATTTGAAAACGTAATAAAATGTCTTAGGATTCTAGCTGCATGTGTCAAGATGTGCACACCACTCGAACGTGGATGTTTCATACCAAGATAAATCAGATCATGCAAGTAGCATACAGTAAATGTATTTGCAGGGCTTTTATGTACAATTCATACAGATTTTCAATATGCAGATATTTCTTTAAAGATGTGTACAAATCATTTAAAGTCTCATGGACATGGATTATTTTCCTTCTTAGTTCTGCAATACATTTGTTTCATTATCTGAATTTTCTGAACAGTTTTTCTAAGCCATAAATATCATGACAATTTGCTAGAAGGATATGTTAAAAAGAGAAAGAAAACTATTTCAAATTCCATAAAGATCTCTTTCTCAGCTATACTCTACATGGAAACTGACAGAGACTATTATACAGAAACTGCTGGGGGTTTTTTGTTCGTTTGTTTGTTTTTTCTAGTGTAGTGCTTCAAAGACTTCACTGTGCAAATAAATCATCCGGGATCTGGTTAAAAATTCAGACTTTGATTTACTAAGTCTAGGGCTGGAATTGACATGTAGCATTTCCAACATGCTCCCCAATGCTGTAGGTACTTGAGGCATAAGTCACAATCTGAGTTGCAAGGCTCAACATATTCATATGACATATTCATGCTCTTTCTGCCTACTTCTCAAATACATATAAACCAGAAGAGCTGTCTCAGACTACATTTCCTATAGTTGGCTCATGTGATAATAAGTGGGCTATGGAGGGATGCAGTTTCAGAGCCAATCTCTCCCTCTGCCTCTCAGGACCAGGGCATACCTGAGAGTACTTTCCTGCCAGGAGATGACTTCATGGCATGCACTTGACTACATCTTTTCACTTCCAGGCCTCAACTTTGACTACAGCATAGACTTATTTTCCAGGTCTGACGTCTGTTTCATGCCTCTGTCCATATTCTAGTTCTATAAAGCTTACATAGCTGTTTAGATCATTGTGGTCAGTAAATATATTAGTTCTCCACTGCTATATAACAAATCACCACAAACACAGCACCTTGAAACACCCATATATTTTTTCACACTTCTGTAAGCCTGAAGTCAAGTATGGTCTGGCTAGCTTTTCTGTTCAGGGTATGAGGAGACTAAAATCAAGGGTCTGGGGAAATCTACCAGTAGGTTCATTCCAGCTACTATAGAATCAAGGTTCCTACTGCCTCATGATTATGGTCCTTATTTTCTTTCTGGCTCTGGATAGGAGGTTACTCTCAGGTCTTTTCTAGTATTTCTCTCCATCATCAAGGCTGTAATTGTACCTTAAATCCTTCCTATGGTTTGAATCTCTGGTGTCTGTCACCAGCCTGAGAAAGCCCTCTGCCTTTAAAAGGCTCATGTGATGGTTAGTCAGGCCCACCTGGATAAATCTCCATATTTTAGAGTCAGTTGAATTTGAATTTTAACTATATCTGCAAAATCTCTTCACAGTAGTACCTAGATTAGTGTTTGATTGAATAAATGGAACTGAGAATCTGGGAGGAGCCATTTTAAAATTCTTCCTAAGCAAATGAAATAATGCTTTGTGTTTCAATTCCTTCATGTGTAAATGAGGATGATATTAATATCTATCTCACAAGATATTTGTGACAAATATTGGAACACTATCTGTCTCATGCTAGGTATTCAATATCTATTAGCTACAATTATTATCATCAATATTATAGTCATTGACATCTTTTACTTCTTCAACCTTATTCCCGTCCCTGGTACTAGATGAGCTCAGTGTAATTTTTCTTAGCTTTTTAAAGTTGTTTCTGCTCCGCCTTCTGAAAACTCTGAAGCAGCAGCAGTCTGAATGGCCTTGGTATCAGTTTCACCCAAATGAGCTAGCACATGTTTTGCTGAACACAATCATTCACTCTTTTGGGCAGTGCTCAAACTCTGGTGCTGAAGAGGCTAGACACCTTTTACCAAATTGTCTTAAAATGCCTAATTACAGACATAGGAGCACATCTGCAATCTATGAGAAATGTCTTCAAATGAACTCACACACACATACACACCTGTGCTTATTACTATTTCTGCTTTGCAGTTTAGAAACTAGGATCAAAGAGATTTATGTCAGAATAAAAATTACTTTACTAAATAAGGTTTATTTCACTATGCCCAATAAGTGGTAGCACCAGGATTAAAACCCAGTCAATGTAGATCCAATGTCCATGGTTTTTGCTGTCCTGTCATTGCCTCTTTCACTAATCACAAGAGTAGTTACTATTCTTCTGGAATTAATATTTGTCATTATCTGAAGAAATACAGATTTCTTAAATAATTACAAAATGTATTACTATGTACTAGGGTAATAGTACAACTGCCTTAATATGCAGTTGGCATTTAATAAATTTTTGTTCAGAGAATATTAAAATTAAATATGCATTATGATGTCTGTCTGTACTTTGACCTTCTCCTTCCCTTTGATCTCATATATACCTATTATGTTTTCCTAATGCTCTGAATTAATAGACTCCGATGGACAATAAGACCTATGGAAATGCACTGAACAGTAGTAGTACCTGTAGTATAGAGGTATAAATACTATATATATATACTTATATATAATATATCATTTTTGAAAGAGGAGCAAAGCTCAGATCCAAGAAGCTTTTCTGTTAAAGGTATCCCCCCTATTTAGTGCAGTGGAGGAAGAAGAATTTCTCATACAGAAACTTGAATTAATTGGAGTTTAATTGGCAACAGATACTGACTTGAGCTGAAAACAAAATAGGTTTCAGAATACATTAGATTATCACTTAATTAGTGGTATCTTTGAACCAAAAACCAATCTTTACACTAATTCTATACACAGAACAAGTATTTAATTGAAAGGAACAAAGCACTGGAAACCCTCACTAGGGTCCCTAATACAAGTGGGAAAAAGATAGTTTCTACCTACACTAGTTGTTAAACTTTTTTTTTTTTTTTAAGATTTTATTTATTTATTCACAAGAGACACAGAAAGAGAGAGAGGCAGAGACACAGGCAGAGGGAGAAGCAGGCTCCATGCAGGGAGCTTGACGTGGGACTTGATCCCGGGTCCTGGTCTCCAGGATCAGGCCCTGGGCTGAAGGCAGCGCTAAACCACTGAGCCACCCAGGCTGCCCAGTTGTTTAAATGTTTAATCAAACTTTAAAGCCAAACTGCAAACAATTAAATCATGGGTATACCATTACTCCTAATAACACAAGGCTGCCTGAAACCCCAAATCCTCAGCACTTTCAAGTTGAACATGGGGATAAAATAAGAAAAACGATATTTTTAAGACATAGAAAGTAACCATAGATAATCGCATACCTTGGTATACCTAAATAGATCATACTGTTAATGGAATTACAATGTTCTCTTCCCAAATCATGCACAAGATATAACTGACTTAACTTTGTGGGGAATAGGGATATAGGTGAAGTATCTGCTTTAGAGCAATGTCTCTTTGCAGAATGTCTTTGATGGACAAGAAGAGGAGATAGAGACCTTTAGACATCTTAGTAGTATTGGGATTCTCAAAGAGATCTCTACAAGGCTGGTTCCACATCTAACTTTATAGTTTTCTCACCCTCCATTTAATTTTTGCCAATTTTGCTTGCATCAGTTGACCTATATTTCCATCACTTGCACCCAGAATTCCATCTTTATCATCCAATTACCCCAAAGTCATACTCTGGAGTTAAAGACCAATTTTCATACAAAATCATCAATTCTAGGATTATGCTTTCTGAATATTATATATTTATCCTCTGGTTGAATTGTTCAACTTTTCCCAATATGAAATTTATTTCAATCTCATTAGAAGTTGAATATAATTACTGCTTTGATTTTCTCACATTTCTCTTCATCTATCTTTGATATAGTGCCCTAAAATTTCATTAGTGGCCCTGCCAAAACCCTAATATCTTTTTGTTGTATGCTTTATCCATATCTACAGTGGAGCTTCCCAGAATTTCTGGAGGGGAAAAATCTACTCACCAGCCAGTCTGTTATCATCATAAATTCATGATCAGTGTTCCTCATATAAATTGTGCAAATTATAACATTTTCTCCAGTCAATCCTGGGACAAATATCCCAATGAAAAACAAAAAGCATTTTAAATATTCTCCAAACTCTCATCAAACTTACCCTTTAGGGGGCAGCCCATGTGGCTCAGCAGTTTAGTGCTGCCTTCAGCCCAGGTCATGATCCTGGAGTCCCGGGATGGAGTCCCATGTCAGGCTCCCTTTATGGAACCTCCTTCTCCCTCTGCCTGTGTCTCTGCCTCTCTCTGTTTCTCTGTGTGTCTCTCATGAATAAATAAATAAAATCTTAAAAAAAAAAACTTAACCCTTTAGTTGCAGGACATAAACGTGCCTCATACTTCACAGCAGAATGGAACACCATTGCATGCATTTCAATTTTTCTGTTAACAACCTACAAACCTCCCACTGTTTCAATTTTTGCATAGTGATTAAGAACCTGGGCTTTGAAGCTGGGCTCCTCCACTTACTAATGGGTGCATTAGGTCTGTCAGTAATTTTCTGTTAAGATTCAGTTTCTTCATCTATATAAATGGAATTTAATGGTTTCTATTTTACTGAGATGGCGCAAGGACTAAATTAATCATGTAATGCGCTTACTATGGGGCCTGGCACATGCTAAGGTTCAAGAAATAATTATTCTATTATTGTTATTATTATTATTTTGTGAAATGACTCTTTTTCCCTTACCTCCTGTTTCAGAAGACCAGGTTTCTCACCCACCGAAAGGCCAAAGCTTCCACACATATTTTGACTCTCTACCCACTTCCTTTCACTTTTGTGAATAGTGTTCAGTATTAAGCAATCATTGTGGAAGGTCTTCACAAAGGGCAGTATTTACCACCTGTTGGAAACATCTCTAACAATCCTGCTCCCCAGAGTGGGAATGATAACCTGAGGCTATGCTGGGTCCATGAATTATAGGTGAACGTACGGATGTGCCTCTTCTCCTTCCACTTTCTTTCTAGGGAAAAGGTTGACAGCTTACAGTCTATTCATGGCTCAAGATAGAGAAGAGGTTAAGAAACCATTGTTCTATAGTTTCTGAGACTTGTGGAGGCATAATTTGTCAAGATTTGTGGTGGTTTGGGAACTATATTATATGGCACCATAAAGAAAGTCAAATAATTTAACATGGTTCATTTAAAATAGCTCTCCACAGAAAAAACATACTGTCAGTGGGTACTTTACCTAAGCTAAGTTTAATGTCTGCGCTATATTTTAAATGCTAATCTTTAATTGACATTTAAGAATGAAGTAACTTTAAAATATATACTCAGGTACTATGACTGATTTAAGGAAGTGATTAATTCCCCATGCAGGGAAAGGAAGAATAAAAGCACTGTTGAGTTACGGCATGTAATTTGAAGTATTTGTCATTGTCACGCTGACAGTTTGAGATATCATCAAATATTAGGAAATTAGCTGCTTAGACCTATAGATAGATATAGTGCACTAAGTAAAATAAAAAGCCTCATCATGATTATATTTGCTTAATAAGAGTCACAGAAATAGTTAGAAACAGTTAACCTAAAAGCAGGTTTAAGCTACTGAGGTGAGAAAATATATACAAAACTCAAAAAGTAACTATTATACATTTTAAAAATCTAATATAAAAGTGCTTCCAAATTTAAGTTAGCCTGGCCTAGGAACATCACCTACTTTTAAAAGACAAAACAGTGATAGCCACTTTAATTAGGTGTTATGGTGATTCCAGCATACTATTTTCTTTTCAGAGGCACATGGAATTTTTTTTTTTAATTTTTATTTATTTATGATAGTCACAGAGAGAGAGAGAGAGAGGCAGAGACACAGGCAGAGGGAGAAGCAGGCTCCACGCACCGGGAGCCCGACGTGGGACTCGATCCCGGGTCTCCAGGACCGCGCCCTGGGCCAAAGGCAGGCGCCAAACCGCTGCGCCACCCAGGGATCCCCGGCACATGGAATTTTTATTCCCAATTCACTTCCCTTTCAATCAGCCTGGGCTTACATTGTGCCCCCCCTTCCTTATATCCTTTCCACATTAAAACAAAAAATAAGAGAAGATATGCTTGCAAGTTGGTAACTGAGGGATGGATACAGGAGGACTTTTACCTTTTACATTTTCATTTATTAGGTTTTATAATAAAATAAGTAACACATTTGACATACATGAAGTCATTTAGGTAGGTTCAGTGGGCAAATACTCATTTTTTTTTCTATGGGAAAATGTTTTTGGAATACAACAACCCATGATAAACTAATGCCTGTAAATTAGTCCATGAATGTATTAAGGATTACCAAAATATCTAAAAACCTCATTTTCTATATTCCAATATTATTGTTATTTAGTGTTTCAAGAACCTATCACATAGTAAGACTTCAAGCTGGACCTTAATATACAATGTGTGAATAAAACAAGTGAGCACATGTTACAACATTTAAACACACACAATTATCAATAGTAGCATTTTTATTATTATGGTCTCCATTCTATACAAGTGGTTCAGGTTGTACTTTTTACTAACATACTCTGAAGCTACATTGATCGAGTTCTAAAAATGTTGCAGAATTACCACATTTTGCACCTGAAAACTGATCTAAAAAGGTTATTCCATGTAGATAATATCTGTATATGGTACTTTTCTGTATATCTAAATATGGTATATTTACATTAAAACATGCTATTAAAATTGCACCACTTTGCAATTTATACACATATCTCTTTTTGTTACTGCTAGAACCACTTTATACTGTCCCAGTGTCAACCCAAATGCTATGGTTTTGAATATGAACGTAGACTAAATATTTACAAAATGAAGTGCTACTTTCAATGGGGTGCAAATGACCATTTAAAAGCAGAGATTGCACAATGACCTTGCAAGTGGGAAAGCACACAAAGAGATTTTAGAGGCTACAACTCCTCAGATATTAAAAAGATAGCATTAATTTGCAAAAATACCCTTTATATTTTGGCAGCTACATAATCTACGCTCATTACAAGCTCGTCAATTAAGACAGGACACATGTATTTTGTTTGTGTTCAGTAGTATATTAACATCTTTACTTAAACTCTCTTTGTTTAGGTTACTCTTCATAAAAATTTCTACCACTTGGGTTTTGTAAACATCTGAATGGATGCTATTTAAAAACAAAAATATCAACCACTTAGCAGGAACACATTTGCTTCTTAAAACCAGGCTCGTGAAAAACTAGGTGAGACAATACAAAACAGAGGAAACGTGTTCTAATCACTTTCAAAGATTAAACCCAAGCTTAACAGAAAATCATTAAAATACATTTATCAGAGCCCAAAGAACCAATAACTTATTGGTAAATGAGTGATCAGTCATCGTCTTGTCACTATCTGGACACAGCAGATGCCAGGCAATCCACTCAGCTCTGATTCAGGGTTTTTTAGCTTGTTCTTTGCACACAAAAAGACTTTCTCATTGATGTAATTTCCCTTTCTTTTATTTTTAAAAACATGAACCAAAGAAGTAGACTAAGGTACAGTCTAGAAAAACTTTGTCCACCAAACATGCGCTTGGTTTAAATATAAAATGGAACGAGTTTCCAAAATAATTTAACCATTGAACTCAGGGGGTCACACTGAATTTAGAAAATGAGGTCATTATTTCTGTCCCTGACGCAGGGCAACCACTTTGAAATAGACCTCCAAAGTCTCATATCTAGCTATGACATTATTAATATTTCTAATTCCTTCCACCGATTTTCTTTGAATACAGGCCCAAGGAGCTGTAAGTCACTGTGGAGCCACAGCTGGAGAGTAATTATAGTGTTTGTCTTTAAAAGTTTTTTGCCTCCCTGGTTTGAATGTTACCTCAGTTATGGAGCTATTAATTTTTTACAGACCTTCCGCCACACCCTGCCTCATATGCCAAGTGTGCTGGTTGCTTGCTGAACAAGTACATGTAATTCTGTTGGGTTTAGGAATCACAGAGAATCTTGGCATTTATTTTTAAGGGGAGCCCCAACTGATTTTTGTCTTGCCGTTTGTTAGCTAAAATCAATACATTCTATCATTACAATCTGTGCAAAACCTCGGATTGTGTGTGCCTGGCAGGGAAAACCATCAGAGAGACTAAGATCTTCTCCAGCTATAGAGATATCTTATTTTTATTTTTAATTAATATAAAATGCACATCGAAACCAGAGACTTAAAGACCCAAAGGAATCAGTTCTAAAGCCTTCAGCAGCGTGTGGTATGCTCTCGTTTCCATGTCTGCATCCTTCAATGCTTATTTGATTTTTCTTTGAAATTCATTTGGCTTGGGCCACAGAACTCTTGAAAGTGAAAGAAGCTGATACAAATAAAATATTTTATTCAAGGAACTCTATATTTTTCTGCTTATTTTTTCCTAAGAGGCTGTCAAAAGTTTGAATATGCATATTTTATCTCTTCTGCTTGTCCATGATTTCTTAAACCTAAAAAAGTGTCTATAAATTGGTTAAGAAAACAGCATACAGCTAAATCAAGTTGAAGAATCCAAAGGGTCACTGAAATATTCCTTCCAATTCCCCCCATTTTATATTCTTTTTCACTCCATCTCTGTAAGAGATTTCCAGCTTCTCTGACTAATCACAATTTATTAATTTTCAAAATGTCTGGCTTAAAGCCTGGACTTAAGCTAGCAAAACAAAATAGTTGATACATTACAGAGATAACATAGGGACAATGCTGTAATTTAGTACTTAGTTTAAATCATTTATGATCATTCCTTTAACTTATATAGAAATATTTGCTATTAATCAGTGGACTTTATAATCATAGGTACCATTAAAACATATTTATTTTTTTAAATAATTTTGCTATGTTTTCCACAGATTTGAGCATGTTTCCATAGGTTTGAAAAAAAAAATCACCACCACAACCAGGACAGTAAATATGTACTGTTTGCTTCCTACTATATTTGCCTATGACTGTATTATATTCTACTGAGGGTACAAAAGAACAACATCTCTGGGATGTAGGAAACAACTCCTTCCTAATAAATCAATCAAAAATCAACTTGAGGGGCAGCCCGGGTGGCTCCGCGGTTTAGTGCCGCCTTCGGCCCAGGGCGTGATCCCGGAGACCTGGGATCGGTCCCGCATCAGGCTCCCTGCATGGAGCCTGCTTCTCCTTTTGCCTGTGTCTCTGCCTCTCTCTCTGTGTGTCTCTCATGAATAAATAAATAAATAAAATCTTAAAAAAAAATCAACTTGAGATAATCAAGTATAAATGAACATAAAACCATATGGCCTGTAAAATAAATCAATCATGTTTCAGAAACTAGATCTTTTCAGCGAATATTACACCTGAAACTTCTGAGTAGGTATCTTTAAATTTCACCCTAGCTCTGAACTCTTGTGCCATTACATTTTCTCCACTTAATCTCCAGAGATTTATGCCTTCTCTGATTTTAAAAGTTTTGGATTCTCCCTCTGCCTGTGTCTCTGCCTCTCTCTGTGTGTTCTCTCATGAATAAATAAATAAAATATTAAAAAAAAAAAAAAAAAAAAAAGGCAGCCCGGGTGGCTCAGCGGTTTAGCGCTGCCTTCAGCCCAGGACCTGATCCTGGAGACTCAGGATCGAGTCCCATGTCAGGCTCCCTGCATGGACAGGGCTTCTGTCCATGGGCTTCTCCCAGAGGGCTTCTCCCTCTGCCTGTGTCTCTGCCTCTCTCTCTCTCTCTGTGTGTCTCTCACGAATAAACAAATAAAATCTTAAAAAAAAAAAAAAAGTTTTGAATCACTCAGCTGACAGTGCTCTGTTAAGTGTCATCTCTTATATTATGGTCTAATATGTTGTATTCTAATATGCTAGCTCCATAGTCATTAACAAATAGTTACATGGGTCAACTAAGCACAGTCCTTAAGGAGCTTGTTATACATAATATCATTTAATGTGACTGCCAGATGGCTAGATATAGTATGTGGGCAGATAAAGCATATCAACATAGGAAATATAATGGAAATCTAAGCAATACATGATCATTGGTACATGAATAGTTTATAATATTATTATAAGGACAATTCTGAAAAAGAAGAAATTAAATAACCTTGATTTATTTTGAAAATCCTCTATACTAAACTCTGTTAAGACTGGGAAAATGAAAATGAATAAGGGCATGATCCCTGCTTTCATGGAAATCACTGGTATGACTTGAGCCAGTCTATGACAAAGACAAGGCTATAGGTGTTTTGAACTATTTGTTCAGAATATTTAAGTTATTGCTCTGTTGTAGGTTCTCTGTTCAAGCTGCATAGATTCAATGTGAAACGTTATCTTTGTAATGCCCATAATGCCTTGTACACAGTAGGCATTCAATGAATAATAATTGATTCTCCTAACCACATGAATTTATATCCTCAAATGCCCTACTATAGTCAGATCATCCTCGGATAATAAAATTAGCTGGCATGATTTACATATCACCTGAGTGTCAGGGCTGCTATGCTTTCTGACTTATCAATCTCATGATTTGGCCTGGTAAATGAGTTATGGTGAATTGAATCACTTATGATACCAGTTTGATTTTACGGCCATAACTCATAGAAATGGAATTCATATGGAAGGAACCAGAAGGACTCACTCTCTTCTCTACCCAGCTTCAACTGCTGTCTGAATCTGACATATTACATAAAAAAAATAGAACAAGGCCTTGATACATATGAAGTAATTTAACTTAACTTTGATTATGGTATATTAAATACCTGGAAGGAACTAACACTTGAAGGTTGCAGAAAATGGTCCTTTTTTTTAATCAACAGAGAAATAAACACTTAAATTGAGAAGTGACTGAAATCTGTAGATAGGACAGCAAGTTCATTTGTCAAGAAATTTACTATTTTCTGCTAATTAAATCCTGCTACCTTTTCATGTGAGATGAAAGCTGAAAGTAGTCTGGTTTCTGAACAGGATCAAAGCAAATGTGCCTTCTTATTTGGACACAACTTCATATACCCAGGCTTGCTGGCCACTAATTATTAAAATAGCAAATAAAACATATGTGCAAACCACAAACTTCTTTAATGTCACTGTGCCTAAGAGTGGTGAATTTTCAGTACAAGTTTAGTTTTATAATTTGACTCTACTGAAAACACAAATAACTGAATCAGAACAGTTTAGAAAATTGAAGGGCCTGCTGTATGCATTAAAATGGTAGTTTCAAAACTTTAGCAAGTATCAGAATCCCATAAAGTCTTGTTAAAAAATATATTGGTTGACTCCACCCCAATATTTTTTGATTCAGTAGGTCTGGGATGAGGCCTGAGAATTTGTATTTCTAATAAGTTCCCATATGCTAAGGATGCTGGTAGGGCATGGAACAAGACATGAGAACCAGTGCATCAAGGACAAATTAAGTACATTTTACAAGAAAAAAGAGAAAACTTTGACGGAACTATTGTTCAGGGGCATTTTAATTTCAAATACAAGTACTTCCAGCAATTCATCTTTCTCTCAGACTATTAGGGGAACCTAAATTGGATTCCCAAGGAACTCTGATTTTGTTCCATCCACTTATCAAGGCTGTCTTAGAGATGAAATTCAGCAATGAGTTGTATAAGTCTTGATCTACCAAAATATGCAAAAAATTTAACCTACAAGTCTCAAAAGGGTAGAGGCCAGAATTATTCGAGGGTAGCCATAAAATCCAGGATTGATATCCCCTGCTCAATTCTTGCATGCAGAATTAAAAAGCGCTTCTTCAGTTCTAATGCAGAGAAGATCTGTATACTGACCTACTTCTCAAGAAAGCATGATTGATCAAATTCACAAAATGCTGAGGATAAGTGCTTTATTATTTCACCCAAGAATATATATTTGCATTATTAAATTTCTATTTGTTACATGTCCCTATTTGCAGACTATCATTCACTTTTGATCATCAGGGTATTAAGCAGGTTATATAAAAAATGGAAAGAGAGGAAAATATAGAGTGACTAGAAGTTTCAGGATCTAATCGCCTCATGGTGGTTACTCAAATGTTAATTGTGATTGTTACTTTGATCAAATATTTTTTAAATGGTTTGAAGAGAGCAAACAAAATATATGTACTAAATGGTCTTATATTTATTAAATAATATGTATCAAATAGTTTTAATTCAACAAACTCTCTTCAGTTTACTTTCTATGTGGAAAAGCTTTAAGAATATTCTCAAGACTGTCTTCTTTTATTCTCCAAGGACTGCTAAAAAGTATTGGAAAGTTGAAGGAATATAAATGAATCAGATAAGCAAATGTGCTCTAAGGATTTAGCTAAACACATAGGCAAAGAATTTTTGATGATTTTGTGTTTCAGTGATTTCAAACCATGGGTTTGTCCTCTACTCCATGTACTATAAATGAAGTTGTTTGTAGAACATACTACTCTTGAACGCACCCCAGAGTTCAAAGAAATCCTACTGATTACTTGTGTCAATGCCCCAGGTGAATATGACATTCATATGATCCAAGTGAAGGTTCTGAAATGCCGCTTCAATCTTAAATCTGACATTTACTTGTTTATAGAATTCTCTCTATTCTTATATTTCTTGTCTTTTATATTAAATTCACACTTACACTGCCATGTTTTAGCATTCTCAATTTCCCTATCAGGAAAGTTACACTCTAATTAGCTACCAGGTAAGACTATTATTAGGATTACATGAAATAATGAACTTGAAGCTGTAACACATGGCACAGTATAGATACTAAACATGATAACTTTTGCTAAGGAAAAAAAATCCCACTAGCTTTTTATATCCCAGTAATAATCTGCAGAAGCCTGTGATTCCAATGACAACAAACAACTCTGTTGTGCTCCAGGTTTATTCTGTGGGTAACAACTCCGAAGAAGAGAAATGTGGTCAAAGGCTAATTAATATGTGAATACCCCAGTTGAGATAAAAACTGTTTACTCATCTCCTTTGTATTCATACCACTACAAGCTTCAAGACTATCTGTAAGGTGTTCACTTATTTTATTTAGATTTCTTTTTCTGTTACCAGAAACTATTTTCAAGTCCTCTAGCCAGAAAAAAAAAAAAAAAAAAAGAACAAAAAGAAACAAACAAAAATGCTCAGCTGGAATCTTCTTTTCAGCTGAGAAGTCAATACATGTAGAGAAATGTTCAAAAGAAACCCTTATGCAGGAAACCATGCAAATACGATGGTTTATTTTAACACAGGGTACATAGCACATTGCCCTGAACCAGTTAGCAGCTAGGTAAAGTCATGAAATATATGGATGCTGGAGATTGGCATTCTGTGTTCTCCTCCATTCCTGAAAGGGTTGAAACTTATCTCACTTTTTAGGGCTCAAGTTTACACTTATATTCC
Organism: Vulpes lagopus; assembly: GCF_018345385.1. Lineage (NCBI taxonomy): Eukaryota > Metazoa > Chordata > Mammalia > Carnivora > Canidae > Vulpes > Vulpes lagopus. The sequence continues at coordinate 26,359,782 of NC_054836.1, forward strand.
TTTCCTCTCCAAATAACTTTTTCAGCTTGGCCAAAAGATGCTATGTTATAGTGGTAGCTACTAGGTTTGTTTGGTTTTTCCAATAAATTGAGGGATGGGATGCCTGGGTGGCTCAGTTGGTTAGGTGTCAGATTCTCTTTTTTTTTTTTTTTTTTTTTTTTTTTTTTTATGAGAGACAGAGAGAGAGAGAGACAGAAACACAGGCAGAGGGAGAAGCAGGCTCCATGCAGGGAGCTGACATGGGACTCGATCCCGGTCTCACGGATCATGCCCTGGCTGAAGGCGCACTAAACTGCTGAGCCACCTGGGCTGCCCCAAACTGGAACATTCTGATATGACACAAATACGATCATTAATCTAGGTACCAGACTTTAGGTATTCCCCTTGCCCTGAAATACCGGTATTTTTATTTCTTACAAGCACAGCTATGTGGCCAGATCTTAGGTGAACATGATGTCACAATGGCTCAAGCAGAGTGTCAGATTGCCTGCATGAGCATTAGACTCTACATTTATTACTTACAAGTGTCTTTTATTTAATCCTAATATCAAATTTCACACCCAAGAGGCAGTGATAGAAGTTTCTGATTGTAAGCTATTATAGAAACAAAACTTTTCCATTTCCCATGTAAAAATCAATTTCTTAACAAGCTTTCTTTAAGTATAGTCAAGGCAAAGAGCAAAATTCATACACAAAGTAGATGGTAACCTAGAACCTAGATGAATTTAAGTCCCTTTCAAACTGGAGCATTCTTTTTTTAAATTTTTTTAATTTTTATTTATTCATGAGAGACACAGAGAGATAGAGGCAGAGTCACAGGCAGAGGAAGAAGCAGGCTCCATGCAGGGAGCCTGACATGGGACTCGATCCCCGGTCTCACGGATCATGCCCTGGGCTGAAGGCGGCACTAAACTGCTGAGCCACCTGGGCTGCCCCAAACTGGAACATTCTAAACCCAAGAATAAGTTTAAAATTTCTCCTTCCTTTAAACTTCCATAGCATTACATCTCTACTTGCCTCTGGTCAATTATTCAACTTTGCATGCTCATGCATATGTAAGGAGTGATTAAGTAGAGAAATAATCTTAACTCTTCCAAACACAGAACGCCTTCGTCTATTAACTCCAAAACGATGGTTTATTTTAACACAGGGTACATAGCACATTGCCCCCTGAACCAGTTAGCAGCTAGGTAAAGTCATGAAATATATGGATGCTGGAGATTGGCATTCTGTGTTCTCCTTCCATTCCTGAAAGGGTTGAAACTTATCTCACTTTTTAGGGCTCAAGTTTACACTTATATTCCTTTCCTCTCCAAATAACTTTTTCAGCTTGGCCAAAAGATGCTATGTTATAGTGGTAGCTACTAGGTTTGTTTGGTTTTTCCAATAAATTGAGGGATGGGATGCCTGGGTGGCTCAGTTTTCCAATAAATTGAGGGATGGGATGCCTGGGTGGCTCAGTTGGTTAGGTGTCAGATTCTCTTTTTTTTTTTTTTTTATGAGAGACAGAGAGAGAGAGAGAGAGAGAGACAGAAACACAGGCAGAGGGAGAAGCAGGCTCCATGCAGGGAGCCCGACATGGAACTCAATCTCAGGTCTCCAGTATCACACCCTGGGCTGAAGGCAGCACTGAACTACTGAGCCTCCAGGGCTGCCCATGGTGATTCTTGATATTGGCTCAGATCATGATCTCAGGGTCATGAGATCGAGTCCAGAAAAGGGCTCCACACCCAGTGAGGAGTCTGCTTGAGATTCTCATGCTCCCTCTCAGTCAGCCTCTCTCCCTGTGCATGCTCTGTCTCTATCTAATAAATAAATCTTAAAAAAAAATAGATTGCTAATTTCTTTGTCACAGATAACACTCCCTTCACCCAAGTTTTGAGACTGAGGTCTGAATTTCCTATCATTCTGCTTCTTCAGCAGATTACTCGTGAGGCCCTAAATAGGTACATGCAGAATATGGGGATACTTCCAGGACAAAGTAATTGATAAAATCTTATTACAGATATCAATCAGGTAGCTATTTTAAGTACAACTTCTGCACGGGAAATTCTAATTTTTTTCTTAAGGATAAAGAAAAGAATTGGACCTCAATATATATTACACAGGTCAGAGGATCATATTTCTCAGTATAGTTGGCAAACCTCTGAAAATTCAACTGAAGTCAGACATTCTCTTGTCATTTAAACTTTTAAATTCCTATCAGTGGGTCCTGAGCTCTTAACATGCTTCAGATTATATTAAAAGGAATGCTGGTAATAAAGTCTTTTCAAATGGTGCAACCACTAAATGGATCAAGATCAGTCCTCCTAGAAAAGTGAACAGAACATAATAGGATAAATAAATAAATAAATAAATAAATGTAAAGAAAGGGAGAAAAAATAGACTTCCAGGGAAAATGGCATAATAGGAGTATACTAAGCTCACCTCGTCCTACAGATGTAATCAAATATTGCCCATATCAGTGTAAATAACCCAGAAAACCACCCAAAGTCAGGCAGACCATACTTTCCACATTTAAAAATATGGATATCTATAAAAATAAGTCAAAGGGTTTGCAAAATGTAAGGTTGTAAAGTATGACACTACATACCTACAATATGGGGGGAGTAACAAAGAACGGGTTCAAACTTAAGTGACCATCAACTTAATACACACTGCTATACACATAATATGTTATGCACAAACCTAATGGTAACCATAAATTAAAAACCAGTAAGATATGTACAAAAAATAAAGAGAAAGGAATGCAAGTATATCACTAAAAAAAGCAAGCAAACTGTGAGAGATGAAAGCAAGAGAGGAAAGCACCAAAGAACTACAAAAACAAACATAAAAACAGTAACAAAATGACAATAACTACATACCCATCTGTAATTACTTTAAATAAAATGGACTACACACTCTAATCAAAAGATAGAGGGCAACAGAATAGATAAAAAATCAAGTCCCACCTATTTGCTGCCTGTTAAGAGACTCATTTCAGACCTAAAGAGACATGAGGATTGAAAGGGAAGGGATGGAAAAGCATTATTTATCATGCAAATAGAAGTGAAAAGAAAGCTGGGGTAGCAATACTTATATAAGACAAAATAGAGTTAAAAAAAAGACTAACAAGACAAAAAGAAAGACACTATATAACCATAAAGAGGACAATACAATAAGAAGATATAATAACTGTAAATATTTATACATCCAATATGGCAATGCCCAAATACACAAAGAATCTAAAAGAAACATAAAGGAAGTAACTGACAGTAATACAATAATAGTAGGGGACTTTAACACCCCACTTACATCAGATAAGATTATCCAAGCAGAAAATCAACAACAGTGGCTTTGCATGACTGCATGACACACTGGACCAGATGAATCAAACATATATATTCAGAACATTCCACCCTAAATCAGCAGAATACACATTCGAGTGCACATGGAATATTCTCCAGAATACATGGTGTAATGGGCCACAAAACAAATCAGCAAATTCAAAAAGATCAAAGTCATATTATGAATTTTTTTCTGACCACAATACTATGAAACTAGAACTCAATCACAAATGCACACACACACACACACAAAACAAAAACAAAAACAAAAACAAAAAAATAAACCCTGGGAAAAATGAAAATACAGAGAGGTTCAATAACAAAAACAATGAATGGGTCAATCAAGAAATCAAAGAGAAAACCTAAAAGTACACAGAGACAAATGAAAAGGAAAACAATATGTTCCCAAATATTTTGGATCCCACAAAAGCAGTTCTAAGGGGAAAGTTTATAGCTATATGAGCCTACCTCAAGAAACAAGGAAAATTTCAAATAAACAACCTAACCTTACATCTAAAGGAGCTGGAACAACAAAACTGAAAACCAGTAGAAGGAAGTAAATAATAAAGATTAGAGCAGAAATAAAAACTAAAAAAAAAAAAAACAAACAAAAAAAAAAACAATGGAACAGATCAATGAAATCAGAAGTTGATTCTTTAAAAAGATCCAAAAAATTGATAAACCTTTAGCTAGACTCATAAAAAAGAAAAGAGAAACAGAGAGAGAAGATACAAATAAATAAAATCATAACTGGAAGAAGAAAAATAAAAACCAATGCCACAGAAATATAAAAAATTATAAGAAAATATTATGAAAAACTATATGCCAACAATTGGACAACCTAGATAAAATGGATAAATTCCTGGAAACATATAACCCTCCAAAAATTAATCAGGAAGAAATAGAAAGGTTGAACAGACCAATTACCAGACACGAAATTGAATCAGTAATAAAAACATCCCAACAAACAAAAGTCCAGGTCCAGATGGCTTCACAGGTGAATTCTATCAATTATTTAAAGAGTGAGTACCCATTTTTCTCAAACTATTCCAAAAAATAGAAGAGAGAGGAAAGCTTTCAAATTCATTCTATGAAGCCAGCATTATCCTGATACCAAAACCAGATAAGGATCCAGAAAGAAAGAAAGAAAGGAAGGAAGGAAGGAAGGAAGGAAGGAAGGAAGGAAGGAAGGAAGGAAGAAAGAAAGAAAGAAAGAAAGAAAGAAAGAAAGAAAGAAAGAAAGAAAGAAAGAAAGAAAGAAAAAGAGAACTGCAGGCCAACCAATATCTCTGATGAACACAAATGCAAAAATCCTCATTGAAATATTCGCAAACGAAATTCAACAATACATTTAAAAAATAATTCACCACAATCAAGTGAGATTTATTCCAGGGATGCAAGGGTGGTTGAATATTTGCAAATCAATCAATCTGATACATCACATCAATAAGAGAAAACATAGGATCATAAAATCATTTCAATAGATACAGAAAAAGCATTTGCCAAAGTACAACATCCATTCATGATAAAAAATTCTCAACAAAGTAGGTTTAGAGGGAACATACCTCAACATACAAAGTCCACATATGGAAAACCCACAGTTAACATCATACTCAATTGAAAAAAATTAACTGAGAAATTTCCCCCTAAAATCAAGAGTAAGACAAAGATGTCTACTCCTACCACTTTTGTTCATATAGTACTGGAAGTCCTAGCTGCCACAATTAGACAAGAAAAAGGAATAAAAGGTATTACAAATTGGTAAAGAAGTAAAACTTCCACCATTTGAAGAGGATATGTTACTACATATAGAAACCCTAAAGACTCCACCAAAAAACTACAAGAACTGATAAATGATTTCAGTAAGGTCACAAGATACAAAATCAATGCACAGAAATCCCATTGTATTTTTTTTTTTTTTTATTTATGATAGTCACACAGAGAGAGAGAGAGAGAGGCAGAGACACAGGCAAAGGGAGAAGCAGGCTCCATGCACCGGGAGCCCGATCGATGTAGGATTCGATCCCGGGTCTCCAGGATCGCGCCCTGGGCCAAAGACAGGCGCTAAACCGCTGCGCCACCCAGGGATCCCTCCCATTGTATTTCTATACACTAATGATGAAGCACAAGGAAAGAGAAATTAAGAAAACAATCCCATATACAATTGCACCAAAAATGATAAAATACCTAGGAATAAATTTAACCAAGGAGAGGAAAGACCATACTCTAAAAACAACTGTAACACACTGATGAAAAAATTTGAAAGATATTGAAGATGACAGAAAGAAATGGAATGATATGCCATGCACAAGGACTGAGAGAACAAACATTGTCAAAATGTCCATACTACACAAAGCAATCTACAGATCTGATACAATATCTATCAAAACACCAACAGCATTTTTCACATAACTAGAACAAATTATCCTAAAATTTGTATGGAACAACAAAAGACCCTGAATAGCCAAAGCAGTCACTGTAAAAAAAAAAAAAAAAAGAAAGAAAGAAAAAAAGAAAAATACAGAGGTTCCTGAAAAAATTAAAGACAGAGCTACCATTTCATTGAGTAATTCTACTGCTGTGTATGCACCCAAGGAATATGAAAATAGTAGTTTAAAAAGATATATGCATACCCTAGCCCTTGCGTTATTCAAGGGTCAACTATATTTTCTTTTTTTTTTTTCAACTATATTTTCTCAGTTAATGCTTGCATTAACCTTATGAGGTGGGTATTTTTATATACCCAACTTTGTATACTTTGAGCTACTGAGACATCAGAGGCTCTTGTAATAACATTTGGTTGAATTAGTATCAAATTTTAATTTCAAAAAACCACAGAAAAAAAAAGTGTCCAGAATTACAGTCTAACAATGGGAATATCTGTAGCCAATAGATACCATTTAACTAAATTTGCCAGAAAACACTGTACAAAGAGTACTCTGTATCAATACTCTAGTTGATACCTCTCTCCCCAATGGATCTTTTCAAATTTGAAGAATTTAAACTTGCAAACCACAACAGATTTTTTAGCATGTTCATTTCAAGAGGCACATCCAGGTTAGCTGAGAGAATCCAGGAATGATCGTATGAAGAAGGGGCCTTGGTGAGCACATTATTCTCATTTCCTCTCATGTTAGGCTGTGCAAGTCTGACCAAGTGGTTCGAAGGGTCTCTCATTCTTTATAGCAAAGGAGGATTTGATGGAATAACTTGAGTCTTCCAGATCAATAAAAGTTGGGTCAGAAATTGGATATATTCATTGTTCAAGAAAAAACTGAATATAAAAGTAGTAGATGATTACCTTCAATTTGTTTTGCACCTATATGAAAAGAGTAACAGGGATGTCTGGGTGGCTCAGTGGTTGAACATCTACCTTTGGCTCAGGTCATTATCTTGGGGTTGTGGGACTGAGTCCTGCATTAGGCTCCCTGCAGGGAGCCTGCTTCTCCCTCTGCCTATGTCTCTGTCTCTCTTTCTGTCTCTATGAATAAATAAATAAAATCTTTAAAACAAAAACAAAAAAAGAAAGGATAACATTTTCACTAAGGTGGAAAATAAACTGGGGGAAACCTATGCACCCTAGAGTGGCTGAAGTGGAGTCACTAAGAAGTTACTAAGAAGGGTTCTAGGAGAACCCTTCAAGATGTGACAATAATGTCAGTGCAGAACACAGAGAAGCACATCTGTCTGCCTACAGTCCTCAAGTAGCATAGCCAGCTAACACTGATTCTATTTTACTTCTCTCTCTAGCCATACCTCTTGCCTTTCCAATTTCTTCCCTAAAATCTTTGCCATCCTATAGTACATCATGCCTTCCCCATGCAGGGATTTACACATGTAATTTATTCTTCCTACAATACCCTTCCCTCAACTCTCTCCTCTTGAATGCTCTGTGACTCTTCCAACCCCATATGCCTAGTCAGCTCATAGAAGATGATAATAATGAAGCAGGGACTAAGGTAAATAAAGAAATTACAATACTGGGTTTTGAGGAGGGTGATGTGGATATACAGAATGCTATGAGGAACACAATAGAGGGAGCTGATGCTGCTCTGTGCCCTCTACAGACATCCATATATTCCTGCTCTCCTGACTTTCTTCCCTAGGATCTGGTTTCTGGGCTTTAGGATCTTGGAACTCAGCCGTGACCCTATAAAACTTCTATCTCTAAGTTCTTCAACAAAATAATCACAGAATCTAATGGACTATTTGGTAGCTCTCTTCTAACTCATTATATGCTTCATATTATTTAATTTTTCTCATTCTTATTGCTTATAATCATATCCAAGCTTATATTAAGGCTTGCCTATAACATTCTTCAAGCTGGCTTTTACATCTCTGATAGTTAATTTTATGGTGTCAACTTGATTGGAATGCCCATGCTAAATATTGTTTCTCGGTGTGCCTGTCTGCTAGATGAGATTAAGATTTGGATTGGTAAATTTAGTAAAGCAGACTACCCTCCCCAGTGTGGCCACTCATCATTCAATCTATTGAGGGCCTGAACAGAACAAAGCAGAGGAAAGAAGACTTGTTCCTTTCTTTCATGCCTGCTTGAGATGGAGTATCAGTCTTCTCTAGCCCTTAGACTGGAATTTGTACCATTGTAACTTGGGCTTTCAGGCCTTTGGACTTAACTAGATTATACTACCAGGTTTCACAGGTCTCTAGCCTATAGATGGCGGATCATGGGACTTCTCAGCTTCCCTGATCATATGATAATATGAGTGAACTCCTCAAAATATAAATATGATATACATCATATATATTTATTTCTTTCTCTGGAAAACTCTATTACATTCTCCCTCTCTCTCTCTCTCTCTCTCTCACTTTATACTCAATCCAACCAATTTTAGGTATATGGCTGCCCTGTTTGTCTTTCTGGAAAAAGAAAACCTCTTATATTGCTCCTATAATAATAATATTAATAACAAAAACAATAATTATAACACAAACATAAAACACATAAACATAGAATCCAAAAAACAAAAACACAAAAAAAATCTCAGTAGCAATGAAGAGACCCTTCATGAAATGAAATTGCCTTTCTCATCTTATATTGTTCTTTTTTTTATTCATTCATGAGAGACACACAGAGAGAGGCAGAGACATAGGCAGAAAGAGAAGCAGACTCCTGAGGGGAACCTGATATAGGACTCAATCCCAGGACCCTGGGATCATGATCTGAGCCAAAGGTAGGTGTTCAACCACTAAGTCCCCCAGGTGCCCCTCTACTATTCTTATTAAGAATTCTTCAATTCTCTCTCCTTGCAAAGACAGCACACTTCCTCCATGGCTACCATTTGCTCATAATTTTTCTTATAAATGAAAAAGAGTAGAAGTTAACACTTATTGAACATTGATCATTTACTAGTGTTAATCATTCTAACCTGAGACACAAACTTGACTTGATTCAAAAGTTCTGATTATAAGGACAGTATGAAAGCACTAAAGATGGTATCTCTCAGCCAGAGGTAGAGATGTTAGAGATGATGGCCTCCTAGCAGAGGCGATATTCTGGACTGTCTTTTAGATATCCACATTCATCTGATCTGATTCTCTGCTAAGCCATCTTCATTTGTTTTATTCTTAAGGAACTTCCTTTAGTCTTGTTTCAGCCAGACTTTATTTCCTAACCTCCTGTTTCCGTGTGGAGGAACTTTTACTGTAAAAATATTCCTGCTTCTCCTCACCACTCCTGCTAGTACCTTACCCCTCATCTAGTCTTCTCCATGAAAGGAAGAGAGAATTTAAGTATTTGCACAACACCCTCACAGACTCTTATTCTTTCTTGGAACCAGCCTACCAGTAGTATGGTATATTCTGTTTTATTCTCTGACAATTGGCCTGCCTCTATGGAGCAGTCTGTCTACTGTGCAGCTGTGTTCCTAGAAGGATATGTTCTACTAATTCCACAGCAAGTACTAGGAGGGCCCATTGTGGCCATACTTCCCTTGACCCACAAAGCTATAATTTCTATCTCCATCTGTCCAACTCTTGTCTCTTATTTGGTTCCACTCTAAGAAGTGAATATGAATATGAAATGTATTTTTTATTCTAGCTGCGCCAAACTTTGATGTTTTACCTAGCACTTGAGTACCTATGACCCGAGATACATATCTTCATATAGTTCCTATGATATCTAATTCATGAAGGAACTGAAATTAGTACCTTCTGAATAATCTCTTTTACCATCTTTGCTCACTGTGCACCTTCTCAAATCCACAGTTTCTCTCTATCAAATTCAGGACAATTATCTTTCTCAAGATTTTAGTCCCTAGGTATTGTCAAGGATTATCAGCACTATATCTGCAATCATATGGAAGTAGTTTACATAGGAAGAAATGTAATTCTTTTGGACCAATGCCTAAACACAAATTTGCAAATAGCACTCTGAATTCTCACTTGAGAGTACTTTAATTTTCTTTGATATATAGCTTAGCAAATCCAAAGATTAGCAAACTCATGTTTGTATGATACAATATGTATGCCTCTTTGTATGTGAGCTTTGTTGATTACAGGGATACTATAAACAACCTTATATATTTAAACTTGGTTCCCTCATCAAAATTGCCTAACTCACTATGCCTGCACACACACACACACACACACACACACACACATAAGCACATGAACTATAGTTGTTTCCTTCACTGTCTGGTCTGATAAAATACTCAAAATATTCTCACTTTTTATATGGACTTATTAAGATACTTGCAGTATGAATGCTGGTACATTCTACAGCTTTTATGAATAATCTAAAAGATTATGTTGTGTGGAACTAGCTGATGGTACATTCGCGCCAGAGTCTACGAGCAAGCAATGTGCACAATTGTGACAATTACCTACATTCTTTCCCTTTAAGTGAATCATCAATTTGTGCCTAAATTGCTTTAATCAATAGCTCCTGATACTGTATTAGTCTACTGAGTGCATTGGTGGAGGATAGAAATTGACTAAGGAATTAGCTGATAAGAAATCTTCCCATGATCCACAGTCCTTGTCCTTTTAAACAGTAATTTATACAGCTTCAAAACAAATTAAAAAACAAAACAAAAACTAATATATAATAAATATTTTGGTCCTCATTTTGTCCAAATAATTTAAGACAAAGTACGGTCATGTAAATTTGAATTTCATTGCAAATTTCCCTTTCTGTTTCAACGGATTCTAAACATAGGTACCAATATTGAAATGGGGGAATTATGAATAGCAAAAAGAGAGTCAAAGAAGCAGCAAACATTATCTCATAGTCACTGAGAAATTTTGTAGCTGTATTGAAAATAAGAGTTGGACTTGATCTTTTCTGTACAAACATAATATCTTTGTGTGTGTGTGTGTGTGTTCTTCCTAAAGTCACAGAAGAACAAAGGTCACATCTTTCATCTTCTAGAAAAGGTAAATCTTACGGTCACTTGTATAAAACCTGGATTTACAAACTTCCCATCATAGCTGAAACCATGTTTATCACTGTCAATCTCATTTTCTACGATGTGTCTTCTATATAGGAATGATCTTATTTTCTGGATTCCATCCCTGCTTTTCTGAGGATTTGGTTCTATTGATTATCACCATTACACTATCCTAATTTCATTAACCTTTCAATATGTTCAATATTCTCTCAATTTAATGAAGCAAAACTAAACAAAAATAATAATACTCTTAGTCCCATGTTGAATTTCAGTGCCTTCCCTTTGTCTAACATATTTCTTGCAGTTTAACTCATCCAAAATTGTTATTTTTCATTTCCTTACTCCTCTTTCTATAAGCGACCTACTGCTAATGATTCCCCACCTCCGTCACTGCTCTGAAATTGCCTGAAGCATCAGGCCATCCCAGACATCTACACGGAAAAATCCAATGGATACTTCTCAGTCTTTATTTGTTGGATGCTCAGCAGCATTTGATATTCTTGACAACTTTCTCTTCTTTAAACATTATTTCCCCTGTATTTCAGATTCTTGGTGTTCTGATTTATCAGTCTGCTCCTTCTTCCTCCCCTTGGCAGGCTCCTTCTACTCCACCTCTCCCCTAACAGATGGCATCATTTAGGGCTCTCCTCCATTTTTGTTCTCTATGCTCTCCCTTTAAGTGATTACACCCAATCTCATGCCTTCAATTGCCATGTGTATGTTTATGAACTGCAAATCTTTTTCTTAAGGTAAGAAAATTTATCTTTGGCTTCTGACAAATATATAAAACTGTTAGAAAACTCCACCTCCAACTTTGTTTTTGTATTTGTTTTTTAAAGATTTTATTCATTTGAGAGAGAGGACAGGGAGGGGTAGGGAGGGAGGGAGAGGAAGAAGGAATCTGAAGCAGATTCTGCACTGATCACAGAGCCCAACACAGGGCTAAATCCCACAACCATGAGATCATGATCTGAACTGAAACAAGAGCTGGGTAAATAACTGACTGAGCCACCCAGGAACCCCTCCACTTTCAACTTTTAATCAACATGCACAAAACAAAACTCAACCTTATTCCAAGATTTTGATTCCTTGAATAGTCCTAAAGAATCCTGAATTAGGCCATCTCTCTCCATTCCCACCACACTGCCATAATGCAGCCACAGGTGTCTCTCAGCTGTATTGCTGAACAGAGTCTGCTAATGCTCTCTTAAACGTAGTCTCTTTTCTTTAATTTGCTCTCCAAGTTGCAGCCCTAGCAATCTTTCTACACTAGATAACTGATGTTTGCATTTTTAAAAATTTATTATTTTATTTTGTTTTAATTTATTGTGGGAGGAGCAGAGGGAGAGAGAGAATCTTAAACTAGGCATGAAGCTTAATCTATGACCCTGAAATCATGACCTGAGCCAAAATTGAGTGTTAGGCACTTAACCTACTGAGCCAACCAAGCGCCTCTGCATTTTTATTTTAAACCCTCCAGTGATACCCTAATGTTCTTACGGAAAAATCTAAAATTTGTGCATGCTATTTCAGACCTTCAGATATCTTGCCCCACTCTAGCTCTTCAACTTTGTTTGGAGTCTCCCTTTTGCTCTCTATGCTCCATACATACTGAGTTCTTATTATCTTTTGCTCCTAGGGTCCTTTAACATGCTCTTTTTTCTGCTTCAAAACTTTCTGATTCTCTCTGCCTGGTTTCTCCTCATGGCTTAAATTATTTTTTGTTCCAGAAAACTTATGTGACCCCCACAAACTGCTTAGGTCTTCGCTCGGAGAGTACCATGGCACTATATAACTCCCATTATACCATTAATCAAGTTTATTTACATACTTTCTTTTTTCATATTAATTTGTCCTCTAGTCAAACTGGAAACTCACTGAAGTCAGGTAATGTGCCTGTCTTCACAGATTTTCTTTTCAATTCTCTGTTCATGCACAACAGAAATTCAATAAAGATTTTTTTGATAAAATAATATGTGAAATGCTGATATCTTCTGTCCCAAAAGAATGGCACCCCAAAATACATATCTTTAAAATGTTGTACATATGCCAAACCTCCATTCTACTATCTATGCAAATGTTATTTTTATCAACTCTCTGAAACATCTTAGTAACATTTTTGATTATGTACAAAATAAATTCAGCAGTGAAACCTGAATATTTACCATCCCTGTGAACTATTCTCATGAAAAACTTTATTCATTCCTTCAACAAAAACTGATTGCCTACTAGGTTTTAAGTACTATTCAAGGCACTGGGCATATGGCGATGAAGAAAAGAAAAAGTCTCTGCCCTTACAGAGTTTGCACTATATTTGAAGAGATTTTAAAAAACTACGTAAGTAGATGCATGTTAAATAGTAATAGTACCAATAAAATAAAGCAGATAAGGCAAATCGGAAATGTCACTTTTATTTTTGGGCCAGTTGATTGGCTTTGTAGTTTTTAGATTTATAACCAGAGGATTCTCATCTGGGTGAAGATGAAAGAGATAAGAGAGCTGGCCATGTTTCTATGTGAGAAAACAGTCTTTCAGCAGAAAAGCATGTTCAGAGGATCTGAGGGATAAGCATGACTAGTGTATTTCAATCATAACAAGGAGGTTGGTAGGTCTGGAGCAGAATGAGCAAGATTAAGAGAAAATAAGGTCAAATAGGAGGTAACTAGACCAGACCATATAGCATATTAACAGCCATGGTGAGAACTTTGGATTTTATTCTGAGTGAAGTGGGAAGCCGTCAGAGGGTTGTATGTACTCTAGCTGCTGGAATTAAGAACTGATTCCAAAAGTAGTGAGGGTAGAATTTAGGAGACCAGTTAGGAAGTTATTGCAATAATCCAGGCAAAAGCTGACAATGGTGGCTTGAATCAAAACAACAGGACAGGAAGGTGGTAGAAATTGTGGGACTAGGATATACTCTGATCACTGAACCCTATGTTTTACTAAAGGATTAAATGTGGAGTATGACACCAAGGCTTTTTGCCTAAGTACATTGAATGGAGCTGTCATTTAATGAGAATGTGATATCATTCAGAATATTAAATACTGTTCTGGAGTCAAACTATAATCATTTCCAGTACAGAATTCAATACAGTGCAAAGTCTTTCTGCAGTCAAGCCAGGAGAGCTTGGGCATATGCGCAGAAGCATCTGCTTATTAAACACTTTCAAGTAACTCTCTACTGATCATCTGACTCTGTGATATTGAGAGCAGCACTCTATACTGATTTTATTCCTTACGACTAACCATATGGAATATTACTAAGGATCAAAACCTGAACAAAAACTTAAGGAAAATTTCTGTGTGTTTTTAATACATATACATTTATGTGTATGTTTATAATATATATACATATATGTTTATGTATATATGTGTGTGTGTATATTTTTCCCCTAACAATGTATTATTTAAGTCTAAATGGTGATATTTTGATACCTGATAGGTTAAAACAATGGTTTCAAATTGTTTCCAAAATTGGGAATATTTAAGAAAGCCAAGTTTTTAAATGGGAAAATAACTCTTTTGAGTTAAAGAAAAATAATTATTTTATTTAAGACCTCCATCACATATATAACTGAATACCCAAATCAGCACATGGACATAAGAAGAAACACCCATAAGTACATGCAATACTAAAAAACACTGAACAAGCCTGCTGTAGAAGCTATGAATGCAGCAATCAAAAAAGTAAATGCTGAGAAGTTTCCCCCAGATCAAACCTGGGAAACACTTTTTTGTTAATTCCTTAAGACAACCTTGTAGTGTAAAACCTATTACAAGAATAATGCATCAATTAAAGAAACTTCAAAATTAAGAGCAAAGAAACAGCAGAAAAGCTCTTAACTGAAGATTTATTTGTAAAATTCAAAATCCTACTCAAATATGATTTATGGGAAGATAATGTAATTTAAAATTGGAGTTTTAACATCATCCCTTTGCTCTTTTACAGCAAAATGCTTCAGTTTTAACATACAGAAGCATTAATTAAAAATAAACCCTACTTTCAAATTCCCAGGGATGTCTGATTCCACTTGTTGAATTGATTACGCATGTAATGAAACAGGATTAACAGGTTTAAGTTGATATTCTTAAATTGATCTGTCCTCACCAGAAACTGTAGACAGGGACTGAGGTTACACTGAATATAGTTTTTATAATAAAACCTTGTACTGCACAGTTTTAGAGATATTGTTTTATGGGCTGTTCTGTTGTTAAAGTCCTGAAAGACATATTGAGCTTGTTTGGATTTGAATGGCAGTGGATTTAATAAATTTCACTACTTTCCAGTTCTGTAAAGTAATTTTCCATTAGTGTAGAATCCAGGTTGGAAAATGAAATGTCAACAGGACCACATAAAAATGGAAAATGATTTGTAATTCTTATGACTGAATTTTATGTGCTTAGGTTTTTAAAAATAAGCTACCTCATATATTTAAAATAGACTTGTTTGTGTATATTAAGAAGTTCATGGCAATCTTCCATGTTTATATGTGTGTGAAGGAGGTAGGTATATACATAGTGACTTAAGTATCTAAAAGCATATATGTGACTTTAGTTCCAAATTTCTTATTTTCTCTGACCCCACAGCTAAGTTTAGATATACAATATTTCAAATTATAGGTTGAGTACTTATTTGATTGGAATACTTAAGTGAATTATGTATCCTTGTGAGTCTTTTCTTTTTCATCTATAGAAGGTAATAATTACTTAACAATTACTTAATAGTGTTACAATATTAAATTTCACAATACATGCATAAATACATTGAAAGTGACTTGGAAAAATCTTGATATTTCAACAGAAATAAGACTCACTAATTTATTTATTTATTTATTTATTTATTTATTTATTTATTTATTGAAGATTTATTTATTTATTCATTCAGAGAGAGCGAGATAGAGGCAGAGACACAGGCAGAGGGAGAAGCAGGCTCCATGCAGGGAGCCCGATGTGGGACTCGATCCTAGGTCTCCAGGATCACACTCCGGGCTGCAGGCGGCGCCAAACCGCTGCGCCACCGGGGCTGCCCAAGACTCACTAATTTAAATTATTCTTCTTTCACTGTGGTTATCCCACTTTGGTTTGATCACACTTTCTCCTTTTTTTTTTTAACACTTTATCCTTATTTAGAAAAAAAAATTGCTTGTGCTTTATGAAGAAACAAGATGATGTAAGATAGATTTCATAAGAATTGGAGTAAAATAGGATTTAATATATGTACTGCCAAATACCTATATTTCTTGGCAAAGTTGTGCAGTCTTGAGTGATATAGTCCTTTTTGGCAGCTGGAACCAGAGTTCAAAAGGGAGATGTGGATAAAATATATTTTATATTTCCAATATAAAATGAACCTTCCTATTAATAATTTGACAATGACAATTCATCATGCCTCACCTCATCTAAAGCTTCTGCCACACATCATAGTTTCAGGTCTTAGAAATAATGATTAGGTGCAGCTGTAAAACACACTGATTCAAAATGAAAGGTTCATTAGTCACATAATAGGAGCAGCACCAACGAATTGCACAATGAAATCTGGGATTTCCCTTTTGTCTACTTTTTGGTACTCAATCTGTTTTGGCCTGAGGTCTGCATGCAGACAGATGCCCAGAATTGATTTTTCTGTACCCTAATGATTCCCTTTCCCCTCTCTGCATTAAATTGATTGAAGTGGACAATGACTGTGCTGATATTCTAAATGGATTGTGACTCCCTCATGGCATACCTGAATCAAGGAGAAATGTAATTTGGACCATTATTTTTTTCCACATTGCCTGTTTTTTCTGTGAGTGCCATATGAATCCTGACCAGTGTATGAGTAGCACTAAAATTAACTTATTTCCCCCTTCTATCATCTTCCATAGTCTGAAGAAAATAGCACTGACTTGGGAATCATAAAACAAAATACTTCATGCCTAGTAAGTCTCATGTTTTCTATATTTCCTTTTCAGTCATCTAAGAATAATTCCTCACGTCCATCTCAGCGCTCCTCTCTTGTAATGTACACCAGAGGTTCACAGCAAAGCTCTTGACAGGGCTGCTGTGTCTCTGACAAGAGCTACATGATACACCAACCACGGTCTGGATGACAAGGGCTCAGAGGTTCCCTTCGGAGGAATTGACATCATTTTTGGATTTAATCTTGACACTCTAGTGCTGTTATTACATCAGATTATAGGTATTGTCTTTCTAATAGAAATGTAGGTGACAACTGACCAGAAGACGATTGTACTCTGTCATTATACTAGGAATGCAGCAGGCGATGGATACATATTAGTGAAGCTGAGTCAATGACATTATTACCAACATCATCTGATGTTAATTTTCAATCCTCTTGAACCCCTTATTCATTCTTTTCCCAAAATCCCCTTGCCTTTTCTACTCTCACTGGTCTTCTCTTCTAAGCCATCAGAGTCTCTAATTATAGCAATCTCCCCTTCCTGCTCTCTTTTACCCCTGAGAGAGGATGAAATCTCAGAATGATAGCACCCATAACATGAGAAAGGAGCAATTCACAACAATGATCCAATGGGGGAATAAGTTAATAAATAGACCACCTATAGAAACATCGATTATAAAAAATACCTTCATTAACTACCCTTTTCTGATATCATTTGGACACCAAAATGTTAAAATAATTGATGTACACATTACCAATTTAGTACAACAGATAGATGTGGAATACCATAAGGGTTTCATACTTAAAAATATAAAAGCCATCAATATGTTCCTTACACTATTTCATATTTTTTCTAGTTTTAGAAGAACACTTGACACTTCAGTTCTTTTAAATAAATGATAAAGAGCTTCTCAAAATTATGCTTAAAGATTTTTCATATCAATATGTGTTCATTCATAATATTGAGATTTATGTTTCTCTTAGAATATATTCTTTATTTTTCACTTCCATTAACAATGATAACCCTTTATACCTCACTACTGCAATAGCTTACTAATTGGTATCTCTTTTGTTGGTCTGAAAAATAAACTTGAATTTTTGGACTTTTTAGAAAGCCCTTAAATGACACTCATTGTTTATAGCTGCCTTCAAACTGGAAACAAGCCTCCTACAGTGTTTGTAAGAAGGGAGACTCAAGTGTGATAGGATCTTTTTATTCCAAGTGTGGTCCAGGGACCCATAGCCTGAATCACTCAGGATCTTGTTAAAATGCAAACTCTTGGGTTCCATCCCAGACCTCTTCATCAGAATATATAGAACATTCTCCAGGTGTTTCTCTAGGTTTCACTCTCCATATTTGTAATCTATAAACTAAGAAACACGTTAAGAAGTATTACTAATATTTAGTGTACAGATTGATATGCGAGTCTCACTCAGACCATTTGCTGCATATGCTGTTTTGAAACAAGGTCGGAATCTGATTAAGCTCAATCTTTCTTTTTCACTTGTTTAATAGAGTTTCTATGTATATTGATATATAGATTAAAAGATTATATAATCTAGAGTAGTATAAATCACCTACAACAAATATATGCCTTGCAAAGTATAAACATGAACTGACAATAGGCCAAAGTATGAAAAACACAAGTGAACAAAAAACCAGCATAGCTCATTTTACTTTTCCTGTTGTGAGTTTGTTTCATTCATATTGTAGTATAGGGGGGAAATAATGATTTAGTCATATCTGATAAGAATTTGATCCAATAAGAAATTTTTGGGATGCCTGGGTGGTTCAGCAGTTGAGTGTTTGCCTTGGGCTCAGGGCATGATCCTGGAGTCTGGGGATTAAGTCCCACAGGCTCTTTGCATGGAACCTGCTTCTCCCTCTGCCTGTGTCTCTGCCTATCTCTCTCTCTCTCTCTCTCTCTCTCTCTCTCTCCCTGTCATGAATAAATAGATAAAATCTTAAAAAAAAACAAATAAGAAATTTATTATTACTGGAACTGGCATAAGTACACTTTGTATTTTAAGGTTTGCATTGACCAAAGCCTTATCTTCCCTCAGAATAGTATACATACCCAGTAGACTATGTCTTTCCATATCCATTTGCACACAAAATATTAGTAATACAGAGTATTTATTTTCTAGTTATGTTCAGGTTTCATGGTGAACAAGACATTTTAAAACTGAAGGTTTTGTTAATAAAGACAAATCTCTCTTTTCCAGCAATGTTAAAAGTAACAATAAACCATCATAATAAACCTTCACATAAATGTCCTAAATTTTGAAGTATCTCTTAAATTTCTAACTTAATAATGAAATAATTAAATAATGAAATAAAATTATAGCATTAAGAAAAGATAGATTTATTCTGCTCTGTCAAAGAAAATGACAATATATGGAAAACAATATGGTAGCAACTTAAATGATTTCCTTTGCCAGCAAACTCTTTTTTTGGTAAATTCACACAGAGAACATTGCCAACAAGTTGAAAATCATGCATGTCAGATTATGTTAATTTTGGAAGGTTGCTCATAGTGGGATACAAATAGAAAGTTTCTATCCTGTGTTAGCTTGTGAAAAGCATAGTTTGAGATAGGAAATAAGAAGGTGTATAAAGAAAGTTATGTTCTGATTGGTAGATGAACATTTAATAAAAGTGGTGAGGGACCACTATCTGTAAGTGTAACTGGTAATGAAATGGATTCTAGAATAAGGTTACCAAGAGATAACACTGCATGTGAATTTATTTTACTGTATCCTTCCTGGACAATAGAATGCAAGAGAAAAACTGAAGCACCAAAGACCCAAAGTGCCACAGGATGTTTTAGAAGCAAGCAAGCAAACAAAAACTAAAACTATAGTAAATCTTAATACTCTGTGAGACAGTGACAATGAATATTCACACTACAGAATGCTTTGCTCTTTTTCTCATGTAACATCATTAAAAGAATCAGAGTTAAATGTACGCTGAAAAGTCTTCTCTTAGATAGAAATCTTAACTTACTGCCTTCCTATAGGTTGTTACCTAGTAGACGGTTTGGAAAAGATATAAACATTTTTAATCTGTCTTTCCAAGGTAATATTTTAAACAAATGAAGTTCCAAAGGACATTGTGCACAATTATATTTGCTAAAAATGTACTCACACTTATTTTAAAATGTTCAAAATAATCTCAGTAGGTTTTAGCCCTATGTTTTAAAAGTACAGAAAAAAAGTCTTCCAATTACTTTCTCAAACAACTGGTTGACATTAATGAGACAGAGATACAACCAGCTAATGAATGTTGAAATTTTCAACATCAGCACACTTTCTACAACTGCTAAGTAAATTTGAAATGATTAGCGTTACTTAGTAAAAGTAAACAATCATGCACTCTTTATCTTTGAGATTCATCTGTTTTGTTGTAGAATCATTTTGCAAGGACAAGTTACACTAAATAATAGAGCAGAACTAGCACTTTGAAATTTTTTATTACCATATGTTCAACTGGAATTAAAATAAGTAATAAAGGATTTTTTTTAATTAATGAAAAATATTTAAAGTAGTGATTAACTAAATTGAGTAATGTTCTTTTAATTCCTATTTTTGTGTTTATCATATACAAAGAAAAAATAAAAATGAATGGAACTTCTGGAGGATATCAGATAGTAAATATCAGATATCAGATTGTAAATTCTTCAATCTTCAAGATAGTAAATATTAGATATTTCTACTATCTTCAAGATAGTAAATATCAGATATCAGATTGTAAATTCTTCAATCTCAGTTTTTTTCTTTTTGATTTATATTTTTGTATTATAAAGGCTAATCTTTAAAATGCTAAGTATTATTTTATATAATACATAGATATAAATATTCTAAAGTTACTATCTATTATATTTTTCTTTTCCCAGTTCCTCACCTTTGGTTCAGCATAAGAACTAAGTTTACGATGCTTCTGTCCACAACTTATCCTCCTCATACAAATATTTTGGCTAAGTAAATATTAATCCTCCTGTACACTAGTTAGTAGTTATAAATCATGCTCGGTTCCTTTACCTTTGGATCAATATTCTACTCATCTCTTGCAGCCTGTTGATCACTCATTTTTGAGCCATATCTTTTCACTGATTATCCATTTTATACTTACTTCTCTGTCTCCTCAGAATCCCTCAATCCACTGATAGCTCCTCAGCCAATTATCCTGTAGTGCATCCACTGGCACCCCACAAGGTAATCTCAACCTACCTGTTCATTCACATTTTTTTCTTTCTCCTACATCAACTCATTAGTCCAGTGAAAACAGGCTCCCATCTTCCCTAGTATATACCTTATATAGAAAAGTCTCATTTTGCAATTCATTTGGATCATTACACATCCTTAAAAATGTGTTTTTTCTGGCCTCTCTGCATATCCGATACATTTCCTTCAAGATAGTTTATATTTAGCTTTAACCTTTTTTAATATACTGAATTTATTTGTTCTCCTGAAATTCTACAATATTCATTCCCTAGGCAGGTAATTTGACATTGTACTTATTACTTTGTGCTATATATATTGTCACATTGTATTGCTGCTCCATTATATACATTGATGCATTTTCCTATTTAATTATTTTGCTATCTTTCAGCTTTGTACCTATGAGGTTTGAACTTCCTTGAGGGGAGAGAGCTTCTGAGAGTGCCTACCACGCTGAAGACAGAGTACATGCTTCTTAATAAGTCTTATATTAATTTGAGAAAGATTTATCAAGCATGTAGAATGCATATATTCAAGTATAATTCTTAAAAATTAAGAGTTCTAACTAACTTCCATAATTCCTCAGAGTTACTAATAGAAATAGCTTGTTTGTGATAAATTTTTAAAGTTAAATTGGTCTTATTTCCGATATCTCAAGATCATTTCTTTTTCTATTACTCTTTCAGCTAGTTGTCTACTTTATTTCATTTGTGGAGTTAGAGTAAGTTCAACTGCCTAATCTAAACAAATAACACAAGCAATGAGCCAGACAGCAATCAATGCACCAGTAAAACAGAAATGTAATGTGGTTGAAATGACAGAAGAAATCAAGCTGTAAACTAAATCTCAGACAGCCTTTGCAAGGGAATCTAATTTGTGTTCATGGAAACAGAAATCTTGTTGATTAAAGAATTATGACATATGGTATTCCATCCTTCTCCAAAAATGCTATTAAAAAAGCATTGTATACTTGATCATCCTAATCCTTATTACAAGTAATAGCACCCTAGGTTCAGTTATTTTAGTGTTAGAATCCATAGTACGCTGATATTTTATGATGTTACTATGCATTCCAAGAATTTTCATAAAATTAATAAATGAGTACTCACACAATTAGGCATATATTAAGAACAATGTCACTTGTTACTTAAGGTTTTTAAAAAGTATTTTCCTGGGAAAAACTATCCTCATTTCAGAGATATAATTTTAGCCATAAAAAATAGTGTTGTTGATTGAGCATCAAACACAGTGCCAAGTATTTTTTTTTGAAAACATGAACACATATTTTCATTTTAATAGAAGATCCACACAACATTTTTTGATAATCCTTTTAAAATGACATTGTGAAAAATTTACCATGCAGCACTTCAAACATAATAATCTATAATCTTAAAATAGAAGTAGATGAACCACAATTCAGAAATGCAAAGTAAAACTGAAAAACAAGTACAGTCAGCCATGTGGCATACTGTAGGACACACAATGCAAAGTCATGTTAAACATGAAATTAATTCTTACTCATGAGTTTAACCCTAAAGGGATTATTCTTCCAAGCTTCTACATCAGTGTTCTTTCTTCTATCAAAATACTTTCAGGACATTTTAAAGTCAAAGATATTTCACACTGTGCCTATATTATTTAGTTGATGTGTGACACCCAAAGCATACATGTAGCAAAAGCTTTTCAATTATTTAAACAGCAACAACAATAGCAACAACAGTACTAGTAAATGTACTTTCAACTTTATCTGTGGAGCATTGCCCAGCCTTGGATCCAGAGTTAATTATCTTCATGGCTTTGAAAGTACATGTAGAGGCCTATGGCAGTGACCTCATTGTAAGATTATCAAATGGAGGTTAGGGCATATGAACCATAGCTGAAAGTCTATTTCTTCAGATGAATCATTTTCAAAGTTTGTAACCTCTATCCCTCACACAGATTTTTTAAAAATGCCTTCAAAGAATGCAATTTCAAAGACATGTACATTGGGACGACCCTGGACATAGTTAGCAACATCAAGCTATCTTATATAACCATAAACTCTTAGTAAACACAGTCTCTTGAACATAAATATATGAAGAGTATTGGCTAATATTTCCCAGAACTTTAAACAAACCTGTATGAGGATATATTGACAATCTCTGACATTTCTGTTGTCACCAACTAGCAAAACCATCTCATGCTTTCAACAAAGCAATTTCTTCCCTTTGCTCGTTCCTGTCCTCTAATTTAAAAACCCTCAGGGAATTGGTGCTTCCTGTGGGACTGATGCCTATAGGAGTAACTGAAAAACAGGAATGACATACCCATGTACTATAGATGTGAGTTACTTCACTTCATACTATGTCAGTATCAGACCCATTGTTATTCTCAATGCTGAATTTTCATTTGATGGCTCTAAAAGTCAGAAATGATATCTTGACTTGTCCAATTATCCTATTTTTAACAAAGGCTAAACTTAGTGGACTTTCCCATCTTTATGGGTAACAGTATTTCTCCATAAGAACCCCTCTGTTTCTTTAAGTAGGTCTTTTTATATGTCAGATTCCCCATCTTGAATGCCTTACATTCTTCAGTTAATTATGTCATATGTATTTTCAGCTCAAATTCTTAGTACCCCACCTAAGTATCCCTAAATTAGTTTAGGCAGGCTTTTTTCCTCCTTTATAGTCACAGCAATTTATCATTTATTTTGCATTTAAGACTGTATTTGTTGGGGGGATCCCTGGATGGCTCAGTGGTTTAGCGTCTATCTTTGGCCCACGGCATGATCCTGGAGTCCGGGGATCGAGTTCCACATCAGGTTACCTGTATGGAGCCTGCTTTTCCCTCGCATGTATCTTGGCCTCTCTCTCTGTGTGTCTCTCATGAATAAATAAATGAAATCTTAGAAAAATAAAAGAATATATTTGTTGGTGAGGGGCTTTGAAGTGTCTCTGTTACAGTAACAGAACTGTTTCTGTATATTAAAGAGGGAAGAAACAATGTATTATAATTAATTGACTGTCAAGCACAAGTTTTATGATTAATCTTAAAATTACCTTTTTGTCTCATTGAAACAGGAAAAAATAACATTGAAGTGTAATACAATGCTAAAATTGTTATAGTTCATTTTTGGATGGATAATGACACTTTGATTCATGGGAAGACATTAAGAGCCAAGTACCTTGATAATAATGCAAATATTTTATTTTGACATACTTAGCTATAGGTGTAAAATGGACACATGCATAAAAATATTTTGTATTAAAATAAAAAATATATGACTAGAAAAATGGAACCAAGACTACCTGGTTTATTACACTAAAATGGCAATATACTTATTACATCAAGTGTTATATTGAACATATTTAAATATGTTAAATTTTATTTTATTTTATTTTAAATATGCTAAATTTTAAACACATGATAAATGCATAGCTCTTAATCTTCAACAATACTTTTTTTTTAATATTCTTAATTTACAACTAAATTTTCAGGTTAATATCAAAGGAAAGAAGTGCCAAATACAGTGTTTACAGACACTGAGTGAATCCTTTTCTAATGTTAAACACATGGAGAAAATAAATAAAGACATAATTGGCTAAAGTCATAGATACATCTAAAATATTTTGACTAAATAAACTAGGTCCACATAATAGAAGTCAGAGGAAAATTCTTCTTCATCTTTCATATTAGTACATTTGACATAGTTAGCATTTAATTCAACTAGGTTTTCATTTCTTGGGTTGTTCAAAGTTATGATAGGGCTGCAATAAGACAGTTCTAAATGCTGCTTTTTTTCTCTTTGTGCCAAAATCATAAAGGAAAGCCATTATTTTTCCTGATATGGAAAAGAAAAGGGCTAAGGATACTCAAAATTCTATATACAAGTAGAAAACTAAGTGGCATTAATGGTGAAGAAAAAGGCATTCTTGGCCTTCTGAGAAGGCTAAAAAATCTTTATGAAAATAGGTTGGTGTTTATTTTATTTTGCTGACATAATGAGGGGACATTTTATAAATCAGAATCTGAGCCCACTGGGAAAGTACTATCAGATGGAGAACAGTGGCTGCTTCTGAAGACAGCTACTGTTTTTATGTGTAGTGGTAATAGGGGATGGAATTCCTTGTGGCTCTGCATAAGTGGGAATGAGTAACTCATATTGATTGCACAACAGGGATATGCCATTCCTCTTTTCAATTGTTCCTAAAGGCATCAGGTGTTACAGGAAATACCACTTCCCCAAGGGTCTGTTAAAGGACAGGATCCAGAAGAGCAAAGAAATTGCCTTGTTGAGAACAAAAGGAGGGGGTTGGCCACATGGTGGCTTGTGGAAGGTCATCAAGCATAGTGGCAGAGTAAGGGAGAAGGCTGTGGTCCATGCAAGGTATGTCTCTTCCCCAAGACATCACAAGGCTAAATTTACTACACTCACTCGGTACTTGCCATCAATGGACACTTTCCAGAAAATCTGTGGAGAGATACCATTTTGTGCACAGGTTAGCCCAGAGCTCAAGAAAACCTGAGAAGTAGTCACAAACTCACAAATCAGGGCTCCAAACTTTTGCAGGCCATGAAATTAGAGCTTTGTGCCAATGTATCATATTTTCCAAGGAACAAGGTTCTGTAGGAGTATTTGGACTAGATAATTTCATTTTCTATGCATAAATTTAAAAGTTTAAAAATAAAAGATATAACAAACGATCTCCACAGATGAAAGCACAGAAGTTATAACAAACATTTTGAATCCTTTAAAACAGGAAATAATCATGATTTTCTCAAAGATATTGTACTAATAAAGGCAGCCAGTACGATCACTGAGTATGACAGTGTATTTAATAGTAAACAGACAATTGAAGACATACAGCCAGAACCAAAGAACACAGCAATGCAGCTGGAGAAATGGACTAAGCTATGTGACTATCTCATTTTTCTTAATCCTTTTAGCACTTTAAATGAATGTATCTCACTTATGGTATTTACATATATATTTAACTAATGGTATACCTTGATATGTTTTTATCTCCTCCATTAGATTTCCAGGTTCATGCATGCTGGATCTATGTTCAGTTAACATAATACCCATAAGCACATTCAGCATATTATTTACAGACACATGTTAACAAAATAGCATATCAACAATGGCAGAGAAGGAGAAAGAGTCACCAGCAAAATGCATTACAAATGTTGGCCATGGACTGATATCAATCACAATGGATTAGTCATTCTTTCAAGATAAAAATTTAAGAAACCAGATGAGCTACTCTGTCTCAAGACAATCTGTCATGATTGTCTTAATAATCTTAAGATTTGTGTGGAATCAGAAAAGACCCCGAATAGCCCAGTGGAATATTGAAAAAGAAAACCAGAGTTGGGGGGATCACAATGCCAGATTTCAGGTTGTACTACAAAGCTGTGATCATCCAGACAGTGTGGTACTGGCACAAAAACAGACACATAGATCAATGGAACAGAATAGAGAATCCAGAAATGGGCCCTCAACTCTAAGGTCAACTAATATTTGACAAAGCAGGAAAAACTATCCACTGGAAAAGGGACAGCCACATGCAGAAAAATGAAACTAGACCACTCTCTTATACCATGCACAAAGATAAACTCAAAATGAATGAAAGATCTAAATGTGAGACAAGAATCCTTTAAAATCCTAGAGGAGAACACAGGCAACACTCTTGTTGAACTTGGCCACAACAACTTCTTACAAGATACATCCATGAAGGCAAGGGAAACAAAAGCAAAAATGAACTATTGGGACTTCATCAAGATAAAAAGCTTCTGCACAGCAAAAGAAACAGTCAACAAAACTAAAAGACAACCTACAGAATGGGAGAAGATATTTGCAAATGACATATCAGATAAAGGGGTAGTATCCAAGATCTATAAAGAACTTATTAAACTCAACAGCAAAGAAACAAACAATCCAATCATGAAATGGGCAAAACACATGAACAGAAATTTCACAGAGGAAGACATAGACATGGCCAACAAGCACAGGAGAAAATGATCTGCATCACTTGCCATCAGGGAAATACAAATCAAAACCACAATGAGACACCACCTCACACCAGTGAGAATGGGGAAAATTAACAAGACAGGAAACAACAAATGTTAGAGAGGATGTGGAGAAAAGGGAACCCTCTTGCACTGTTGGTGGGAACGTGCAGCCAGTCTGGAAAACTGAGTGGAGGTTCCTCAAAGAATTAAAAATAGACCTGCCCTACAACCCAGCAGTTGCACTGCTGGGGATTTACCCCAAAGATCAGATGCAGTGAAACTCCAGGACACCTCCACCCCAGGGTTTATAGCAGCAATGTCCACAATAGCAAAACTGTGGAAGGAGCCTCGGTGTCCATCAAAAGATGAATGGATAAAGAAGCTGTGGTCTATGTACACAATGGAATATTATTCAGGCATTAGAAATGACAAATACCCACCATTTGCTTCAACGTGGATGGAACTGGAGAGTATTATGTTGAGTGAAGTAACTCAATCGGAGAAGGACAAACATTATATGGCTTCATTCATACAGAGAATATAAAAAATAGTAAAGGGGAAAGGAGAGAAAATGAGTGGGAAATATCAAAGAGGGAGACAGACCATGAGAGACTCCTAACTCTGGGAAATGAATAAGGAGTAGTCCAAAGGGAGGTGGGTGGGTGACTGGATGATGGGCACTGAGGGGGGCACTTGACGAGATGAGCACTGGGTATTATACTATATGTTGGCAAATCAAACTAAAAAATAAATAAATAAATATTTTTTTTTTAGAAAAAAGACAATGTGTCATGATTGTCTCTTCTCCCAATGGTAAAGAATCGCCTTAGATTGTTAATGCCACTACAACTCCAAATCGTGCTTCATGGACAGCAGTAGATTCTTACGCATCCTGTACATCAATGGTTTCAGTGAAGCCCTAGGATGAAAGGTGAGAGGTACAAAGCACAAGCATCACAAAAGGCAATATCAGGTCATGCCCACATTAATGTGGAAGCCATGGTGGCAGGGTTAAACTAGTGGTAAGCAGCCTCCAAGACAGGCGTAGCTATGAGTATCTGCTGAGACACATTAGAGGAATGTGAGACCCCTCTCTGCGGTGTTCATACAGCGTGAGGAATGATCACTTTAGAAGGTAAATTAAGGCTGTGTCCATCTCCAAGAGTTCCCCGCTGCATTTATAAGACAACTCTAACTCTTTACCGTGACACTCAGCATCTCTCTAACCTTATCTCCTTTGTCTGCTTTGCTCCAGGTGTGCTGGTCTTCTTGCTGCTAATAAAACATGCCATTTCTTTTCCCTTTCAACAGTTGAATACTTAGGAAAGGTGTTCCCTTTGCCAGAAATATCCTTTTCTAGAAACTCAAATAGCACTCTTCTCAGCTCATTTGGTGTTTTCCCAAATGTCATCTGAGAGATGTCTTCCGTATTTCAATGTACCAATCTCCTTCCACAGCATTTTATTTTTATTTTTATATTTTTTTAGCATTTTATTTTTAAATACCTATCTTTTGTTTATGTTATAGTACTCACCAAAACCTGAAAGTATATTAATGCATGCAAATATTTACTACCCTAGAGTCCGCTTTTCTCTACCAGAATGCAAACTCCATAAAGTCAGAAAGTTTGTCTTGTTCCCTACTGTTTTACCAACATCAAGAACACAGTAAGCACTCAATAAATACTTGCTAGATGAGTGAATACCATTTTTAAAAAAAATCCCAGTAGAAGAAAAGAATTGCTATTTATTAAATGATCACTATATAAATTATTACTCAAATTGGGACACTGAGAGAATGTTAACATTTGATAGATACCTCTTATTTAATTAATCATATAATTCCTTGTCCAAACTGGGAAAGTATACAGAGGCACTATTACTAATTACACGATAATAGTAGGCATATGGTGGCCCTTGTGGTCTAAGTACTTTGCCAGGGGTTAAATATAGCTTTTCCACCTGATGTATATAATATTTGTTTTTTTCTAAGATTACCTTGCTTCACAGTCTTAACTCAGGAGAGACCATTTTAATT
Organism: Vulpes lagopus; assembly: GCF_018345385.1. Classification (NCBI taxonomy): domain Eukaryota; kingdom Metazoa; phylum Chordata; class Mammalia; order Carnivora; family Canidae; genus Vulpes; species Vulpes lagopus. Next base: position 26,388,674 of record NC_054836.1, read on the forward strand.
CACCTTTGATGGGAAAGTTAATCCCTGCTTAAGGGATTTAACAGAGAAACAGATTCCTCTTCATCTAATAACATTCATGCCATGCCATGTTCTGAGTATACCTTTATCCTGTGTCCCACCTCTCCCCACCAGTAAAATCCTGAAATATACTTTATGATTAATTTTATAGAGATAAATATGCTATTTATGCACTGAAAAATACTGACAATAAGCTCATGAGTTACCTTTCAGTTAAATTCTCTAATGCTATATTATCTTTATAACTGATGAAATGCTGGATAGGTAGAAATGAAATATTGATTTCATTAAATTTTTAAGCTGTGAGCGTTCATGGGTTAAGGAAAATCTGAGATAATTATTTTTAAATTATAAGGCTAAAACCTCTAGGATAGGGAAAGGAAAATAAAAAGTAAAGTAATATATACACTACCTATATCAACCAATTTTTGAATAACTATGTTGATGACAGAAACAAAGAATAAAGTTTTCATATTATTCCCAAAGTATTTGTGCTTCAAATGATTTTGTTTTTCTTGTCAATAATATTTATAAAATTACCTTAAAATTGTATATGTTTACTGTCTTCAAAGTTCCATGTGCATACATTATTTCATATGGTTATCATACACACACAAAAATATCCTTATATATTGCTGCTGTGGTCATTTTTATTTTATAGATTTGGGTGCAAACTCTTAAGGATAAATGACATGTCCAAGGTCAAAGAAGGCTTAATGTAGGACTTAAACACAGGCTGCCTAAATTCATATTCCTTCTATTTCTTCAAAATAACTCTAACTTCTAACTTTAGAAACACCAAAAAGTTGTAAAATCAAAATTGAACCTGCTTTTTGCTTATTATCTGGTTGTGATTTTCCAAGGAAGCTGTCCAAGAGTCATCGTAAGAAAAAGAGATAGAAAGATAGTTTAAAAATACATATCATTAAAAAGAAATACCAGATTCAACAATCCGACTATAAGGCAGATGAGAGAAAAATAACAATTCCTTTGTTTTTCAGTTATTTAAAAATTTAACTCCTCTTCCAAGTGATCAAATTTGCAAAAATCAGATTCTTTGCCTATGTTTCAATTTTACTTGCATTGAAGAGAAGTAAATTGAATAATGACTTGTTTCAAGAATATATACATACCTATTAACAAAATTATCAAGCCAAATCATTATATAAGACCTTGATGTGTTGACAGCATACATTCTAAGAACTCACTGTCCAAAAGATGAAGGTTTAGATACTCCACTCAAAAATTCTATATTCACTTTTTAACCTTTTTTTACAGTTTTACTGAGACATAATTAATATAGACCACTGTATAAGTTTTTTTTAAGATTTATTTATTTATTTATTTATTTATTTATTTATTTATTTATTATTTATGATAGAGAGAGAGAGAGAGGCAGAGACATAGGCAGAGGGAGAAGCAGGCCCCGTGCCGGGAGCCCGACGCGGAACTCGATCCCGGGACTCCAGGACCACGCCCTGGGCTGAAGGCAGGCGCCAAACTGCTGAGCCACCCAGGGATCCCCAAACCACTGTATAAATTTAAGATATACAGCATTTTGCCTTGATATACATATATTGGAAAAGTTTTACAATAGACCCAGCTAATATCCATCTTCTCATCTAGATACAATTAAAAGAAAAGAAGGAAAAATATTTGGGCCCCTGGGTGGCTCAGTGGTTGAATGTCTGCCTTTGGTTCAGGTCATGATCCTGAGGTCCTGGAATCAAGTCCTATACCAGGTTTCCTGCAGGGAGCCTGCTTCTCCCTCGGCCTGTCTCTGCCTCTCTCTGTGCATCTCTCATGAATTAATAAATGGAATCTTTTTAAAAATAAAAAACTAAAACATTTTTCTCCATGTGATGAGAACTCTTTTTTCAAAATTTTTTTATTGGAGTTTAATTTGCCAACATATAGCATATCAGCCAGAGCTCATCCCATCAAGTGCCCCCCTCAGTGCCCGTCACCCAGTCACCCCAACCCCCCCACCCACCTCCCTTTCCACTACCCCTTGTTGGTTTCCCAGAGTTAGGTGTCAGTGATGAGAGCTCCTATGATTTTCTCTCTTAACATCTTTCCTATGTATCATACACCAATGTTAACTATAGTCATCGTGTTGTACACTACATCCTTACTATTTATTTACCTTATAACTGAAGGTTTGTACCTTTTTAAAACCTCCCTCCATTTCCCCCTCCCACCCCTGTCTCTGATAACCACAAGTCTGATCTTTTTTTTTTCTTAGTTTATTTATTTTTTATTTTTTATTTTTTTTAGATTCCACTTACAGGGAGATAATACAGTATTTGTGTTTCTGTCATTTCACTTAGCATAATGCCTTCAAGGTCCATTCATACTTCTGCAGATGTTAGGATTTCCTTGTTTTTTTTTATGACTGAATAATATTTCATTGTGTATGTGCTTTATCCTTTCATCTGCCAGTGAAGACTTAGGTTGTTTCCATGTCTTGGCTATTATAGATACTGCTGCTATGAAGATGGGCATTGCAGACATCTTTTCAAGTTAGTTCTCTGTTACCTTTGGATAAACACCCAGAAGTGGAATTGCTGGATGAAATAGTTCTATTTTTAATTTTTTGAGGATACTTCATACAATTTTCCATAGTGACTGTACCAATTTATTATGTCACCAACAGTGTAGAAGGGTTCCCTTTTCTCCACATCTACACCAGCATTTATCTCTGGTATCTTTTTTATTCTCATAGAAAATTCACATCCTTTCAGCTGAAAAAGGAAAAAACCTTTGTGCATGTCACTTGCACTTGTAGTGATTGCCAGGATACTCAGATGTTGCTATTAATAAGGATCCCTGCTGTTAACTGCATTTCATGATTTATCTCCTTCACATCTAAGTGGAAGAAGGTCAGATGAGACAGAGGAAGCCATTCATTCCAAAGAGGCATTTCTCCTTCCAGAACCAATGCTTTAAAACAGTAATTCATACTTAATTAATGGCTGTCTTCTGGGTCATGATTTTGTTCATTTAGGTTTACAATACAAACTGCTACTTTATAATTCTTCAATAATATTACCATTAAGTTTAGAAGTATACTTCTGCAATGAGAAGTCTTGATTCCCCTCCCCATACTGAAGAAATCAGCTACTACATCAAGGTTCATTCAAAGGATAAAGGCCAAGAAATTTTAGAATTTAAAACACTGCTATATATTACTGCCTTTCCAAATTCTAATTTATAGTCAGTGACATTTGTTTACCTATTCTCTTTCATTAACATTTATGAAAGCATACAAATATTTTATAGCCCTAATAGATGAGATACTTAGCAATGCTTTATTGACTTTCATTATCCTTACAAGGCAGCTCAATAATAAATAGTTGAGGTGTTCAGAATATAACACCAGACCTACTTTTACTGGTACTGTGTTTCTCTATCTCTTAAACTTGAAATTTATAGCAACTGGAAATAAATTTATCATCCCCTGGGAATATTTATCTAGGTCTGAGAGATCAAATTTATATTCTGCATGTCCTCTAAGTATCTCATCAATTTGGGGATGGGTTCAAAGAAGAGCAATGCATCCTTGAGACTAACAATACTTAAATGTAAACATTGTCCTCCCTTTTGTAATCTAATATTACCCATGCTGGCTTCAGAGTTTATTCTTAGTTACTGTATTTTATTATATTCTTTTTAGTATATAATGTGCTGGGCTTTTTTTTTTTTAGATTTATTTATTTATTTATTTATTTATTTATTTATTTATTTATTATAGAGATAGACACACAGAGAGAGAGGCAGAGACACAGGAGGAGGGAGAAGCAGCCTCCATGCCGGGAGCCCAATGTGGGACTCGATCCAGGGCCTCCAGGATCGCGCCCTGGGCCAAAGGCAGGCGCTAAACCGCTGAGCCACCCAGGGATCCCCCTTTTCGTTTTTTGAAGATATAGTTTGTCCTAGAAACTGGCATTTCACTCAAGACAGACTACAACAAGGTCACATGAAGACTAAATACAAAGGGATTAACTCAGAGTTTTATTAATAGATAGAGGTCTTTCTTTCAATCCTATACTATGGGGGCAGCCCCAGTGGCCCAGCAGTTTAGCTCCACCTTCAGCCCAGGGTGTGATCCTGGAGACCCGGGATCGAGTCCCACGTCAGGCTCCCCGCATGGAGTCTGCTTCTCCCTCTGTGTGTGTCTCTGCCTCTCTTTCTCTCTGTGTCTGTCATGAATAAATAAATAAAATCTTAAAAAAAAATCCTATACTATGGTCACCAATCAGTATGTCTATCATATGTGATATTCAAGTTGTCCATAAAGAAATAATAGGGTCTTGTTTTTTAAAAATTCAAGATTTACCAAGAAACAAACTCTTAAATATAGAGAACAAACTGATGGTTACCAGAGGGGAAGTGGGGGGATGGGTTAAATAGGTGATGGGAATTGAGTGAACTTGTTTTGTTTTAAAGATTTTTATTTATTTATTCTGAGAGACACACACAGAGAGAGAGAGAGAGAGAGAGAGAGAGAGAGAGAGGCAGAGACACAGGCAGAGGGAGAAGCAGGCTTCATGTGGGAAGCCCAATGCAGGACTTGATCCGGGATCACGCCCTGAGCCAAAGGCAGTTGCTCAACCACTGAGCCACCCAGGCATCCCAAGGAGTGCACTTGTAATGAGTGCTTGCTGTTGTTTGGAAGTGATGAATCACTATATTGTACACCTGAAGTTAATATTACATTGTATGTTAACTAACTAGAATTTAAAAGCTTTAAGAAATAGACACATAATAGACAATAGATCAATGTAACAGAACAGAGAACTCAGAAATGGAACTTCAACTCTAGGGTCAACTAACCTTCAATAAGGCAGGAAAGAAATCCAATGAATAAAAGACAATCTCTTCAACAAACGGTGTTGGGAACATTGGACAGCCACACACAGAAGATCACTTCCTTACACCATACACAAAATAAACTCAAAATGGATGAAAAACCTAAATATAATATAGGAATTCATCCAAATCCTAGAGCAGAACACAGGCAGAAATCTCTTTGACTTTGGCCATAGCAAATTCTTGCTAGAGATGTCTCCAAAGACCAAGAGAAGCAAAAGCAAAAATGAACTATTGGGACTTCATCAAGATGAAAAGCTTTTCCACAGCAAAGTAAACAGTCAACCAAACTAAAAGGCAACCTATGGAATGAGAGAAGATATTTGCAAATGTCTTATCAGATAAATTGCTAGTATCCAAAATCTATAAAGAACTTATCGGACTCGACACCCAAAAAACAACAAATTCTGTCAAGAAAAGGGCAGAAGACATGAACAGACATTTCTCCAAAGAAGACATACACATGGCCAACAGACACATGAGAAAATGCTCTATATCACTTGGCATGAGGAAACTACAAATCAAAACCACAATGAGATACCACCTCACACCAGTCTGAACAGTTCAAATGAACAACTCAGGAAATAACAGATGTTGACAAGGATGCAGAAAAAGAGGAACCCTCTTATAATGTAGATGGGAATGCAAACTGGTGCAGCCACTCTGGAAAACAAATAGAGGTTCCTCAAAAAGTTAAAAATAGAGCTACCGTATAACACAGGAAATGCACTACTATGTATTTATCCAAAGGATATAAACATAGTGATGCAAAGGGGCACCTCAATGTTTATAGCAGCAATGGATAAAGAGGTGGTATAAACACACACACACACACACACACACACACACACACACACACTGGAATATTACTCAGCCATCAAAAATAATGAAGTCTTGCCATTTGCAATGACATAGATGGAACTGGAGGGTATTATGGTAAGAAAAAGGAGTCAGTCAGAGAAGGACAAATACCACATGATTTCACTTATAAGTGGAACATAAGGAACAAAACAGATGAACATAGGGAAAGAGAAGGAAAAAAAGATGAAAATTAAGAGGGAGACAAATCATAAGAGATGCTGAACTCTAGGAAACAAATTGAAGGTTGTGGAAAGAAGGTGGAGAGAAGTGATAATTGGGTAATGGGCATTAAGGAGAGCACTGAAGTAATGACCACATATGTAACTGATGAATGACTACATTCTACCTCTGAAACTAATAAAAAAAAAAAAACTTTAAAAATTCAAGTTTTAGATAAAAAGAACAATGACAGAATATTTTGCAAGTAAATAAGCTTTGAACATATTGCTAACTTTTGATGGCACCTACCGCATTCTTTCCCATGCAACCACTTGAAATGTAAGCCAGTTGTCAGACATTTAATAGAGATGAGATCCACATGGCCTGATGCTAATATAGCACTTCAGATGTTCTTGGGCTATTTCCTTCTAGAAATGCCTTGACTTTTAAGGAACTGAAAATTAATTCACACAGATTTTACAGAAATTTAACATCTAATTTTTCACATGTTATGCTGGGAACTGAAGATAAATGTTTTTAGTACAATGAATAAATATCCTGTTAATAACAGTCTAAAAGGAGAGAGGTGTTTTTTTTTCTCTCAATATAACTGCCCTTTGCATTAAAATTAAGTCCTACATTCATACTGACTCATATATCAAAACGATAAGTAAGTCTTTTCTAACATCCAAAGATTGTCTCATGGGTGATTATATGTTTCTTTTAATTTAAAATAAGTAGCTAACAGGTGTTTATCAATTTTTATGATACCATGTCTACTTGATCTTTTTTTTACTTGACCTTTTAATTAACTCATAATTAATTGATTTATAATTATATTTGATTGTTGTACTTGCCCTTATATTTTGTATATGAATATTTATTTTGGATTACAGAAAAGTTGCAAATATTTTTTTTAAGATTTTATTTATTTATTCATGAGAGACACACAGAGAAAGGCAGAGACATAGGCAGAGAGAGAAGCAGACTCCTCACAGGGAGCCCAACGTGGGACTCGATCCCTGGACCAGGATCACGCCCTGAGCCGAAGGCAGATGCTCAACCACTGACCACCTCAGCATCCCAAAAAGTTACAAATATTGTATTGAGAATTCTGATATAACCTTTACACAATTTTCCCTAATGTTAATATCTTATAATATCGTTAAATTATCTTACAATAATAAGATTAAAACTAAGAAACCAGCATTGTTATATTTTTATATAACAGGCTTCACCTGGATTTCATCAGTTTTTGCTAATATTCTTTTACTGTTTCAAGATCCAATCTAGGATTCCCTCACTGCATTTAGTTGTCATGTGTCCTTAGGATACTTTAGACTATGAGAATTCCTTAGGATAGGGTGCTTTCTAATCCCAATATGTAAGGAGTAGATTTTTAAACACGACACCACTAGGATGTCAAACTTGATCATTCGGTTAGGGTGATGTATATCAGGATTCTCCACTGTTAAGTGACTATTTTTCTCTAGCCTTACTCCATTATTTAGAAATGAGTCATTAAATTCATCCACACTCTCAAGGTTGAACTCTACTACTTCTGGAGTAGTAATCTAATTAGTCACAAAGAATACTTGTCCTTTTTCTTCTGCCCGTATATTTAAAATATGATAATATTATCATCACTGTCTCATGTCAATAGTGTCTGCTTCCCAGAGGTAAATATCATTCACAACATGAGTGTATCTAATTACAAAGTAATTTGAAGTGAAAAAATTTTGATGGTATTACCAATTATTCATCTCTTTAGCTTTCCAAATAAGAAAGAAAATGCATTTTCTCCTTATGAAATGACTAGTTTTCTATTTTAATGAAAAGAGATATACCTAAAAGTGATAATCTAAAATCCTTTTATTAGCTTTGATTACTTCCAATGAGAAAATCATTTTATGCTTATTAAACATTTTATAGTGTCTTACACCTCTATCAATTCTTACACTCATTTTTGTTAATTGTTCTTCCTTTAAAGATACCCTATGAGGTAGACCTAGAGATGAATACAAAGATGTATACTTGGCCTGCTTCTCTTAAGTCTACATGAGTTTACTTATGATTTGAAACCTCTCTCTTTCTTCAGTTTAAATTAAAAATAAAGAGAACTTAGGATACTGAAATACAGAGAAATTTAATCAAACTATTAAATGATACATAAATATACTTATTATTTGAATCTAAATTATGTCAATTTGGCTTCTTGCACTTATTCATTTATTCTTTCATTCTGTAAGTTTTAAGTCTAATACATGTCAAGCTAGGTGCTGGAGATGCAAATAAAAAGACAATCTCTACATATAAGGAAATGATCACCCAGTATAGACAGATAGATGCAGTAAATGAACAATAATCTTGCAGTGAATATGTGCTGCTGTAAAAATAGAAAAGGAGAGTTTGTGTGGCCAAATGCAGGAGAGTATAATTCTTCTATGAGACTGTGGAAAACATCTTAGAGAAAGTGACATATATTTTGAGCCTTAAGGGGGCATTTACCAGAAGAGCAATGGACAAGTAGAGATTCCTGGCAGAGAAAATGATAGCAAAGTATATACAAAGGTACAATGATATTTGCAGAAAAGGCCCCTTTCAGGAAAATACAAATAGTCTTTAGATAACAGAATATGTGTAGTAGTTGCAGAGAAAAGGGCTAAAGAAATGACCAGTGGCCAAATCATGAGTGGATTTATGCTAGGTGAAGGAATTTAAACTTTAGCCAGAAGGCTAAGAAATTCTAAGTAGGGGAGGGTTTTTGTTTGTTTGTTTGTTTTAATTTTTATTGATTTATTTGAGAGAAAGAAAGCATAAGCAGAGGGAAGGAGGCAGAGGGAGAGGGTGAGGGAGAATCAGACTCCCCATTGAACAGGGAGCCCAAAAGTGGGCTCGATACCAGGACCTTAAGATCATGACCTGAGCTAAAGATAGACGCTTAACTGACTGAGCCACCAAGACCCCTGGGAGTTTTATACAATTTGTATTTTTAAGAATAGTTTGGCATAGTGACAAGACAGAGAGGCCAGGTAGAATGTAACTGCAGTACAGAAAGTATGAGGGCCTGATTATAGCAGTGGAAATGGAGGAGGAGGAGTTATTTGCCAAACTGTTTTGAAGACAAAATTGATAGGACTGGGTGAACTGATTAAATTTCAATCGTGAAGATCAAATTTCTCTTTAGGAAAAGCTTGGGTAGGAGGAGAATGAGATGAATATTGTTTCAGATAATGGAGGTGACTGTGAAAGCTGTTCATGAATATTACTAGGGGATGACCGGAAATAAAGTTTTCCTCTGATTTATGACAGGTCATTTTTTCATGAAAACATTTTTTAGGGACAATGTCAGAAAAAGTATTTGATATCTAATTGTTAGCACACAAATAGTTGATTAGTTAGGAAAAGCAAATATATTTTCTCATTATTTCTGTATTTTAATCTTGAACTTCTCCCTTTCCAAAACAAAACTCAGAACAAAGCCAAGAAAAATCACTAAAAGGCATGTAAATGATATACATATTTAGAGGTAAAGATGAACATTTAATTTTCAAGGCCTAGTGCAAAATAAAAATTGAGAGCCCTTTTGCAAAAATGCAAGGAGTAAGTGCTAGCTAACAGAAATAAAAGAAGGGACATCACTACAGATCTCATGAAAATTTAAAGTGAAAATAAAACAATACAACTTTATGCCCAAACATTTAATAACTTAAATGAAATCAACCAATTCTTTGAAAAACAGATGCCATATCACACACAAAAAAAGAAATAAATAACCTGGTGACATCCATTAAAGAAACTGAATCAATAATTAATAACATCTCAAAAGAGAAAACACAGGCCCAGATGAATTCACTGATTAATTCTCCCAAATATTTAAGAAAGAAATCATGCCAATTCTATACAATCTCTTTCAGAGGGAGGAAGCAGAAGTGGCACTTCCTAACTCATGAGTTCAACACTACTCAAATACCAAAATCAGACAAAGAAAGATATTACAAGAACAAAAAACTACAGACAAATATTGCTCACAAATACAGAAGCAAAAATACCAAAAAATGTCAGTAACTGAAGTCCAAAAAATCTAAAAAGAATTATATATCACAATTAAGAAGGATTTATTCCTACTATGCAAGGCTAGTTCAACACTAGAAAATCAATTAAGGTAATCCATCACACCAACAACTAAAAAAGGTCACATGGTCATATCAATAGTTCCACAAAAAGCACTTGAAAAAATTCAACACACAATGAGAAAAAAGCTTTCAGTGAATAGATATATAGGAAACTTTCTCAAATTGAAAAAGACCATCTACAAAAACCTACAACTAATATATTTTACAGTAAGAAAGCGGAAGCTTTCCCTCGAAGAACAGGTATGAGGAAAGGTGTCCCCCATAACCATTGTTTTTCATATCACTCTGGAAGTTCTTGATAATGCAATAAAACAAGAAAAAAAAGTATGTGCGTTCAGAGAACAGTCATAAAATTGTCTTTTTTTGCAGATGACATAATCATCTATGGAGAAAATTTGAAAAAAAATGACAAAAATGTACTGGACCTCGTAAGCAATTATAGCAAGGTTGCAGGATACAAGGTTGCAATATAAAAAATTCAATTGCTTTTCAATATACCAGCAATGAAAAGGTGAAACTTGAAATTAAAAACAAAATATTCTTTATACTACTACTCCCCCAAAATGAAATACTTAGTGATAAATCTAACAAAATATGCAAGATCTTATGAGGAAAACTATCAAACTCTAATGAACCCTAACAAAAAACTAAATAAATGGAGAATTATTCCATGTTCATGGATAGGAAGACTCAATATTATCAAGATGTCAGTTCTTCCCACCTTGATATATAGATTTCATGCATTCTCAATCAAAATAATAATTCTATGTGTATCTGCAAAGTGATTCCAAAGTTTTCATAAAAAGACAAAAGACCCAGAAAAGCCAACACAAAATCAAAAAAGAATAAAGTTAGGGGACTAATGCTAACTTCAAGACTTAAAGTAATCAAGCTACAGTAATCAAGATGATGTGGTACTTGTGAAAATAAACAGATCAGTGAAACATGATAGCCCATAAATACAACCCCATAAATATAGTTGACTCATATTTGACAAAACAAGAACAAAAAACTACAGACAAAATAGCAGTGGGAGAGGCTGAGGGAGAATCAGACTCCACATTGAACAGGGAGCCCAAAAGTGGGCTCGATACCAGGACCTTAAGGTCATGACATGAGCTGAAGATAGATGCTTAAATATAGTTGACTAATATTTGACAAAGGAGCAAAAGCAGTACAATAGAGCAAATCCAGTCTCTTCATCATATGATCCTGGAATAACTAGATATTAACATGCAAAAAAAAATGAATCTAGACACTAATCTTATACCCTTCACAAAAATTAATTCAAAATGGATCAAGACCTAAATGTTTAAAAAAAAAAAACGAACAAAACTATAAAACTTTAGAGGATAACATATGAGAAAACGTAGATGACCTGGAGAATGGTTATAACTAGATATAACATCAATAGCATAATCCATTAAAAATGGTAAATCTATATCATTAAAATTAAAATGTCTCCTCTGTAAAAAATAATGCCAAGAGAATGAAAAAGCAAACCACAAAGAGAGAGGAAATATTTGCAAGAGACATATCTGATAAAGAGCTGTTATCCAAAATATACAAAAAACACCCAAAACTCAACAATAAGAAAACAACTTGGTTAAAAGTTATGCCCAAGATCTTACCAGACATCTCATGAAGGAGAAACACAGATGGCAAATAAGCATATGAAAAGATGCTTCACTTCATAGGACATCCAAAAAATTCAAACTTAAAAAAGCAATGAGATACTACTACATACCCTTTAGAGTGGCCAAAATCTAAAACATTGACAACACCAAATGTGGGTGAGGATGAGAATCAACAATAACTCTCAGGCATTGTTGGTGGATATGCAAAATGATGCAGCCACTTTGGAAGATAGTTTTGCAGTTTGTTATACAATTAATTATATTTTTATCATGTGATCTAGTAAATGTATTCCTTGGTATTTACCCAATGGTATACTGACACAGAAATGTGTACATGGATGTTTATAAGCAGCCTTATTCATAATTGCCAAAATGTTTAAGCAACCAAGATGTTCTTCTGTAGGTGAATGGATTTTTTAAAAAAAAACAAATAAACAAAAACTCTGGGGAAAGGAAGATGGAGGCAGAGTTGGAGGACTTTAGGCTTGCTCTGTCCCATAAACACAACTAGGTAACTATAAAATCATTCTAAATACTCAAGAAATATATCTGAAGACTGAACAGAACAAACTCCACAACTAAAGGGAAAAAAGAGGCCATAGAAGTTCAGAAACTTGGTTTGAAAAGAAACAGCCTGGGGTTACTACAGAGGGAAGGGAGCTGTGGTCATGGAGAAGGGCAAGAGAGAGAAGAACACATGGGGAAATGCACAGGAGAATGTTTCCCCAAACCCACTGGCTTAGAAAACAAAAGGGCCTGAGTTTCTTGAGTTCTTGCAACCAGGGGGGCTTAAAGTCATGAATAGTAAAGGTCAGCAGGCTTGTCTGAGATAGAGCCTGATGGGCACTATGCTGCTCTTGGAGAGAAGTCAGGCAAACAACATGGGGACAGACAGCATGGAAACAACTATCTGAAGAGCATCTGGGGCACAAAATGGGAAGATTATTTGCTCTTTTTGGAGCAGAGTGCATCTCTGAGAGGGAATGTTCTGGGAGATACCTTTCCAAGAACAAGGAGCTGGTCAGCACCATTTCCCTCCCCCATTCCTCAGCATAAAAAAAGAGTGCCCTCCCACACACACACACAGGTGGGGAAACAATGCAGTGCAGACACTGACTGCCTAATTTACTTATACCAAGCCCCACCCCCTTGTACTCCAGTGGAATTGCCCTTTCCAGTCATGTTTGCCTCTGTTCCAGGGCAGTAGGCTTCTTTCCCAGACGACCAACACAAATCCTGACTGGAGAGTTCTGCAGGACCTCAGTTCTGGTGGACATGGTGACAGGTCTCATTTCACAAGCAGATCAGAAAACTTGCCACATTCAAGACAAATACTACCCACACTAGGCAAGGAGAGCCTCTGTAGATGACTAGGCTGAAGGACAGGGCAGCTAAAACACAATAGCAGAACACACCCAGCACACACTAGAGACACTCCCTGAAGTGCCAGGCCCTGGGCACTAAATGATTTCTTCATAAGGCCTTTACTTTCAGAAGCAGCAGACATAACTGCCTTTTCTAATGTACAGAGAAAAGCAGAGACTTAGAAAAAAATGCCCAAGGGGAAGGAATTTATCCCAAATCAAAGAAAAAGATAAGGCCTTAGCCAGAGACCTAAGTGAAACAGATTTAAGTAACATGCCTGATGGATAATTTAAGGTATATCATAAAGATACTCACTGTATTTGAGCAAAAAATAGAGGATATCAGGGATGCCTGGGTGGCTCAGTGGTTGAACATCTGCCTTTGGATCAGAGTGTGATCCCAGTTCCAGGATCGAGTCTCACATCAGGCTCCTTGTAGGGGAGCCTTCTCCCTCCACCTATGTCTCTTCCTCTCTCTGTGTGTCTCTCATGAATAAATAAAATCGTAAAAAAAAAAAAAATAGAGGACATCAAAGAGATCCTTACCACACAGATAAAAGGGTTAAAAAAAAAGAATCAGAGATCAAGAGTGCAATAAATGAGATTGGAAACAGGCTTGATGCAATGAGCAGCAGGCTGAGGAAGCAGAAGAACAAATTAGGGACCTAGAAGACAAAATGGAAAGTAATGAAGCTGAACAAAGGAGAGAACGAAGAATTATACAACATGAGAATAGACAGGAATCTCAGTGACTCCATCAAATATAAAAACATTCATATTACAGAAGTCCCAGAAAAGGAGAAGAGAGAAAAAGGGGCAGAACATTTATCTGAAGAAATAATAGTTGAAAACTTCCCTAATAATGTGGGGAAGGAAATAGACATTCAGATCCTGGAGGCACAGATAACTTCCATCAAAGTCAACAAAAGGAGGCCAATATCAAGATATACTGTAATTAAATTTGTAAAATTTAATGATAAAAAAAAATCTTAAAAGAAGCAAGACAAAAGAAGTTACTGACTTAAAAGGGAAAACTCATAAAACTAGCTGGAGATTTCAAGTGAAAATTGGTAAGCCAGGGAGAGCAGAATGATATATTCAAAGTGCTGAGTGGGAAAAATCTGTAGCCAAGAATACTGGATCCAGCAACACTATCATTCAGAATAGAAGGAGAGATAAAGTTTCCCAGACAAAAACTTAAGGAGTTCATGACCACTAAACTAGCCTTGCAAGAGAAATATTAAAGGGGACTCTGAGTGAAAAGAGATCAAAAGTCACAAAGATGAGAAAGGGCCATAGAAAATCTCCAGAAACAATGACAAAGCAAGTAATAAAATGGCAATAAATACACATTATCAGTAATTACTTTGATTGTAAATGGACTAAATGCTCCAATCAAGAGACATAGGGTATCAGAATGAATAAAAAACAAAACAAAAAAACAAAACAAAACAAAACAAAAAAACGAGACCTATCTATATGCTGCCTACAAGAGACTGATTTTTTTATTTTTTCCAAATTTTTATTTAAACTCTAGTTAGTTAACACATGGTGTAATATTGGTTTCAGGAGTAGAATTTAGTGACTCATCACTTACATGCAACACCCAGTGCTCATCACAAAGTGGGTCCTCCTTAATAAGGGTCACCTGTCTAGCCCCTCCCTCACCCACCTCCCTCCACTAAACCTCAGTTTGTTCTATCTTATTGTTTGCCTCCTCCCTCCTCTCTTCCCCACCTTCCCACAAGTTCATCTATTTTGTTTCCTAAATTCCACATATGAGTGAAATCATATGGTATTCGTCTTTCTGATTTATTTCGCTTAGCATAATACATTTTAGACCTAAAGTCACCTGAGGATTGAAAGTGAAGAGATGGAGAAACATTTATTGTGCAAATGGATGTCAAAAAGAAAGTCAAAATAGCAATATTTATATCAGACAAACAAGACTTTAAAACAAATACTGTAACAAGAGATGAAGAAAGGCACCTTATAATCATAAAGAGGACATTCTAACAAGAAACTCTAATGATTGTAAAGATTTTATGCACCTAACACAGAAGCACCCAAATATATAAAACAATAAGAAAAACAAATGAACTAATTGATAATAATGTAATAGTAGAGGACTTTCACAACCCACTTACATCAATGGACAGATCATATAAACAGTAAATTAACAAAGAAACAATGGCTCTGAATGCCACAACAGACTGACTGGACTTAACAGATATGTTCAGGACATCCCATCCTAAAATAGCAGAAAATACATTCTTTTCAAGTGCTCATGGGACTTTCTCCAGAATAAATCACAGACTAGTTTACAAATCAGGCCTTAACAAATACAAAATGGTTTAAGTCATACCATGCATCTTTTCTGACCACAACAGTAAGAAACAACCACAAGAAAATATCTGGAAACACCACAAATACATGGAGGTTAAACAACATGCTAGTAAACACTGAATGGGTCAAGAAGGAAATCAAAGAAGAAATACACACACACACACACACACAGAGAGAGAGAGAGAGAGAGAGAGAGAGAAACAAATGAAAATGAAAATAGTCCAAAACCTTTGAGATGCAGTGAAAGTGGTCTAACAAGAAACTAGATAGCAATATAGACCTACCTTAAGAAGTAAGAAAAATATCAAACAACCTAACCTTATATCTAAAGGAGCTAGAACAAGAATAACACACAAAGCCTAAAGCCAATAAAAGGAAAGAAATAGTGATTGGAACAAAATAAATGATACAGAAATTTTAAAAAAATAGAACAGACCAATGAAATCAGGAGCTGACTCTTTGAAAAATTACTAAAATTGATACACTGATAGCCAGACCTACTAAAAAAGAAAAGAGAAAGGACCCAAATAAATCACAAATGAGAGGGGAGAACCGACAACCAACACCAGAGAAATAAAAACGTTTTATAAGAGAATATTATGAAAAACTATATGATAACAAACTGGACAACACAGAAGAAAATTCCTAGAAACATGTAAACTACAAAACTGAAAGAGAAAGATATAGAAAACTTGAACAGATTCATAACCAGCAATGAAATTTAATCAGTAATGAAAAAACTCCCAATGAACCAAACTCCCAATGAACAAACCAAGAGTTAATATCTATTCTCAAACTCTTCCAAAATATAAGAAAGGAAAGTTCTATGGAAGCAATAAGATATCTAGGAATAAACCTAGCTGAGGTGAAAGACCTATACTCTGAAAACTGTAAAACATTGATTAAAGAAATCAAAGAGAACATAAAGGAATGGAAAGACATTGCATGCTCATGAACTAGAAGAACAAATATTATTAAAACATCTATACTACCCAAAGCAATATACACATTTAATGCAATCCCTATCAAAATACCAACAGCATTTATCACACAGATAAAGCAATCCCAACATTTGTATGGAACCACAAAAGGCCCCAAATAGCTAAAGCAATCTTGAAAAAGAAAAGCAAAGCTGCAGGCTTCACAATTCCAGATTTCAAGCTATATTATAAAGCTGTAATCATCAAGATAGTAAGATACTGGCACAAACATAGATAGATAGATAGATAGATAGATAGATAGATAGATAGATAGATAGATAGATAGATGATGATAGATAGATAGATAGATAGATAGATAGATAGATAGATAGATAGATAGATAGATGATAGATAGATAGATATCAATAGAACATAGTAGAAAACCCAAAACTGAATCCACAACTATATGGCCAATTAATCTTCAACAAAGCAGGAAAGAATATCGAAAGTGTCTTCAACAAATGGTGTGGAAAACTGGACAGTAACATGTAGAAGAATGAAGCTGAACCACTCTCTTACATCATCCACAAAAATAAAAGAGGATTAAAGACATAAATGTGAAACGGGAAACCATAAAAATCCTGGAAAAGGATTTACAGGCAGTAACTACTTTTACGTTGGCCATAGCAACCTCTTTCTAGGTGTCTCCTGAGGCAAGGAAACAAAAGCAAAAATAAACTATTGGAACTACATCAAAATAAAAAGCTTCTGCATAGTGGAGAAAACAACCAACAAAACTAAAAGACAACATACTGAATGGTAAAGGACATTTGCAAATGACATATCTGATACAGGATTATATATTAAAAACTTCTAAAATTTGACATCCAAAAGAATCTAATTAAAAAAAGCACAGAAGACATGAAAAGATTTTCTCCAAACAAGACATACAGATGGTCAATAGATATAAGAAAAGGTGCTGGAGATCCCTCATCAAAATGGCTAAGATCAGTAACACAAGAAACAACAGGTGCTGGGGAGGATAAGGAGAAAGGGGAACCCTCTTGCACTCCTGGTGAGAATGCAAACCAGTGCAGCCACTCTGGAAAACAGTGTGGAAGTTCCTCAAAAAGTTGAAAATAGAACTACCTTAGGCTCCAGCAATTGCACTACTTAGTATTTATCTCAAGAATACCAAAATCCTAATTCAAAGGGAGACATGCACGCCGATGTTTACAGCTGCATCATCCATGATGACCAAATTATGGAAGCAGCCCAAGTATCCATCAGCTGATGAATGGAGAAAGAAGATGTGCAATGAATATATACTTACATATATACACATACACACACACATACATATATACCACACACACATAAACACATATATAATATGGAATATTAGCCATGAGAAAGAATGAAATCTTGATATTTGCAAGACCATGGTTGGAGCTAGAGAGTATTATACTAAGTGAAATGTCAGAGAAAGACAAATACTATATGATTTTGCTCATCCCTGAAATTTAAGAAACAAAACAAATGAACAAAGGGAAATAAAAAAGAGACGTGAACCAAGCAATGCATTCTTAACTATACAGAACAAATCCACTGAATGTACATTAAGTGCAAATCCTAAAATAAATTATAGACTTTGGGGGAATATGATGTGTCAATATAGGTTTATCCTTGGTAACAGACCATTTTGGTGAGTAATGTTGATAATGGGGAAGGCTATCATGTGTGGAGGTAAAGATAGATAGATAGATACATATACTTTCATCTCAGTTTTGCTACAAACCTAAAACTGCTCCAAAAAAGTCTTTTTTTTAAGTGCTGTTAATGTATTAAAATATAAAGCCTTGTTCTAGAAATATTTTATTACTTATATAACTGGGGCAATTATGATGCTTGAATAACATGAACTCATAAATTACAAAAATACTTTTATGTCACAATTTTATATAATAATTTATTAATGTGATATCTTTATTGATCATAAGATTTTTCTGCTCATATTTCTGCAAATTCATTTATTAGGTCATCACAATTTGTACTTTTATACTTCATTATTCATTAATAAAACTGAAAGCAATGCCAGTCGTTCTTGGACAATGTAAAATCACAAGTAACTTTTGATCATTTTTAATTCTCAGAAAGATCTTTTTTCTGATGCAACTGATATTAGAGTTAAGACTATTTTATAAGATGCAACATTAGGATAATTCTGATCCATTATTTTGAAATATAAATTTTAGAACATCTAGAACTGGCGATTCAACTCGCAAAAAATTTTGTAAAAAGACAACTCCACAAAAATCAGTGTAGTACAAGTTTTAATTTAAGTGTAAATTTATGCAACAATATGTGATCGTTTCCTCTGACATTTCCTATAACTTCAAAGGTTGTGTAAGAAACTAGGTGTGGGTTTATAATTTGTACATAACTCAAAATGACTATTTATGTAATCTTTCATTGGATCTTCAATTGTAGAAAAAAATATTGTAAAAGTTGTCTTTCTCTTTAACCAGTTCATCTGAAGGCCAGAGGAATATGATGTTCCTTCCCACTGGATGTGACAGTCTTTAAATTTAATTTATATTTCTAAACGTGTATTAGGTCTGCAATGATACAGAATTTTCAAAATTAGAAATTCTAAACTTCTTAAAAGAATTCTATTAACTCCTTGATATACTTTATTGCAATGTCCACTTATTTCTTAATAATTTACGACAGAGTTTACTGCCTAACCACCTGCCGAGCCCTCAAGACAGATAATTCATATTTATAGATGCTGTAGGTATGTAATTGAATAATGGACAGGCAAGCTAGCCTCCCAATATGAGTCTCAGCACTGCCAGCATATGGAGTCCTTTCTCTCTGCTAAGGCTTCAGTCAGTGCCGCTATGACTGTTTATGCTGTAGCTGCCCCTGTCACCACTTTCAAATGACCTAGTTTCCAAATTAAGGAGGTGCTCACCTTGGAACTGCACTGCATTCTAGGCTGCTCTGAGGCATGAGACTACATTTGTAAAAAACTCAAGAAAGTCTCTCTTTGAAAAGATTAATATGCTTATAAACTCCTAGTAAAACTGATGTGAGAAAGATAGAGAAAACACAAATTATCAGTATCAAGAATAAAGAAGGGGTATCACTACAGATTTTAAGAGAATTGGATCCAGAATTTACAGAGTTCACAAATATCACTAAGCAAACATACAGCAACATGAACAACAGTAACAGAACAAACAGTAACTCTGTGGAGAGGGAAGAACATAATTTCCAGAGTTGCTATATTATATTAAATTTCCAGTTTGAATAAAAATAATTAGAAGTGATACAAAGAAACTGGAAAGCCAGGCTCATATACAGAAAAGAGCAATCAGTAGAAACTAACCTCGAAGAAGCTCTGATGTTGAACTTACTGGACAAAGACTTTAAATCAGTTATTATAAATATGTTTAACTAAAAAAGAAAACCATGCCAAAAGACTACAGGAAATTATGAGAATGTTGTCTCACAAAATAGAAAGTATCAATAAGGAGAATAAATTTATAAAAGGTAGGGAGTAACTGGGAGAAGGGACTCTGGGTAAGGGAATGTTACAGTGGTAAAAAGATTATGAGTTTAGTAGCCTGCACTACAATGGAGAAAAGACACTTAAATGACATGATGGTGCCACACAGAGGATTCAGTTAGTAATTGATAGAATAAAGGGAATGAAGTAGAGAATAGCTTTAAGACTTAAAGATTATCCCTATTGGAGAGGTTACATACTTACCACTGTACCACTATCTGTTCGGATCTTTCTTCTGATTCTGTCAACAGAGTCCTCTTAAAAAAGAGCTCTTTAAAATGTATTTTAATTTCTGCTTCTCTATCTTTTTAAAGATTTTATTTATTTATTCATGAGAGGCAGAGAGGCAGAGACATAGGCAGGGGGAGAAGCAGGCTCCCTGTGGGGAGCCCGATGCAGAACTCCATCCCAGGACCCTGGGATCACGCCCTGAGCTAAAGACAGATGCTCAACCACCGAGCCACCAGGTGCCCCACTGCTTCTCTATTTTATGTCATGCCAACAATATCCTGCCTGAAAAGTAAGCAAATCCTGGTAATTTTTCAAAGTTTGTCTCAATGCCATCTTCTGAAACTTTTTCTGCTATTTCAGCTGCAATAGTTATAGTTGCTTTTACTTCCTAGGGCATGACACACTCTATCAGATACTGTATTCATACAAAAGGGAATGATTTTTGCCCATGAAAGGTCATTTGGCAATTTGTGGAGACATCTGACAATGTCTGCAGACCAGGGAACTGTGCTTCTGGCATCCAGTGGGTAGAGGGGCCAGAGATGCTGCCGTACTTCATACAGTGCAAAACACTGATGGCCCAAGTAAAAAATTATCTAGCCAAAAACACTGTGAGTGCCAGGAAGCCTGGGTGGCTCAGTGGTTGAGCGTCTGCCTTCGGCTCAGGTCGTGATCTCAGGGTCCCAGATTGAGTTCCACAGCCTTCCCACAGGGAGCCTGCTTCTCCCTCTGCCTGTGTCTCTGCCTCTCTCTCTGTGTCTCTCATGAATAAATAAATAAGATCTTTAAAAAAATACTATTAGTGCCAAGGTTGAAAAACTCTGGTTTGGGTACATAAATATATAATAGGCAGACAATTCATACAAATCCTAAATAAAGTTATTTCTAAAAAAAAAAAGCAAGCATCCACACTGAGTTATAGTTTCAACTAAAAGCATAAATATGAAAACTATGTGGTCATAGGCAAAAATCCTAAATCCAAGAACTCTATAATATAGGTGTGTCAATTTAGGTTCTCTATAAAGCGGATACTGAGATGGGATTAACATACAAGGTATTTAAGGAGAAAAATGCTTATTAAGGCCAACAGGGAAGGGACAGCAGTTATGGAGGGCCTTTCAGACCCTGATGCAGTTCCCTCACCTATGACACCTATGACAGGAGATAGGGAAGAAAGGATTAGGTAGAAAAAGCCTAAGCCCATGGCACAATTCTGAAGAAGTCTCAGTTAAGCTGATGGGAAGTGTTTGGACCAAAAATACCAATTAGAAGAATACCACGTGGAGCAGAGTATCTTGGCTTCAGTATCCCTGCTGTGCACAGTCACCAACCCAAGAGAAGTGTGGTTCTGTGTTGATACTGCAGCTTATGCAAAGGTGAGGCTGACAGTGAAGCATGTATCCTGCAGCAAGTTCTCTCATATGCAGCTCTGAGCAATACCTCTCTGACCACCGAAATAGTTTTCTGAAAATCATTCAAGAGAAAATGTTTTTGCTTGTTTGTCTACCAGCTTCAATAACACAGTTGAAAGAATATTATCTAATAGAAAAAAAAAGAATGTTAAATGTAGGAAACTAGCTGTATTCACTTTGAGATTGGATCAATAAACTTAATATTTCTGAGTTAACAAATGCATGTGCTAAAGGCATATAAGTTATACAGTTGTTATATTAAAAAGTTTGTCTAATGTGTTATTACAAGTTTCAAATAAATATTCCTTGAAAACACATTTAGCCATCTTCAGTTAAATAACTTGAAATAAAACAGGAAAAGGTCACTAGGCAATTATGTATAACAACTTTTACAGAACTAAAAAAATGCAAGATACATTTTTGAAAGCAGTTCTGAAACGATGCCATGTTCAAAATAAAATATTGCACATACACTTATATTTTCACATTTCAGCTAAAAATCTATTTACTGATGATTTAAAGATACTTAATCTATTTTGAGGCAACTTCGTCATTACATATGTCATATCCTAGTTTCTTTATTTACAATAATCAGTGCACCAGGGTATACATTCAGGCTCCTTTGATTACTTCCCTTCTCTCTCCTCTATATCTAGTGTGTTACTAAAACGAAAAAATCCCACCTTCTTAATTGTTCATAAAATTATTTCTGACTTTTCCTCTTCTCCCTACACTTGTCAGGATCTCTTTACCTTTTGCATTTATTTTGCATAAAATATTAATTTCCCATTTCAAGAAATTTCTTTCTATTTCTCTTTCATTCTTTGCACTACTGCCAAAATAATCATCTGAAAGCATACTTTAGCCCTTCAGTGTGCCCTTCAGAGAATCCTTTACCGTCCAATACAGCCATTAGCCAGCCATACATGGATGACTTCCAAATTTGTATCTCCATCCACAATCTTTTTCCCTAATTCTTGAATCATGTATCCATGATCTACTTGGCATCTCCACTTTGATATCTCTTTATACAATCTTAATTTAACATGACCCTTTATTTCACCCATAGAGCCTTCTTTCTCTTAATTATAAATAAAAACTCCATCCTGTCAATCACTGACTTGTCACTTTACCACATCTTATCACATACACACATGCTGCCAGATTTATCTTCAAACTATATCAATTTATACTTTTCAAAAATAAGTATCCAGTTCCTACTATGTAGTAGATAATGTTTTAAGTATATGGGATACAGAATCAAAAATTCCTATGTTTCTGCAGCATATTATTAGACTCAGAACACATCTGTAGAGAAAGCAATGTAAACACAACTTTTTATGTACCTGTTCCTCAAACTAATGGCATAGCTATAGTTTCTTACTTGCCAACCCCCATTCCTGTCTTGGACACCAGTCCTCGGATTCTATCACTTTGATAATAAAATCTAGAGATTACTGATTAGTGTTCTGAAGTTTAGATTTAATACACACTGAGTAACTGAATATCTGGATCTTGCTCATGAGTTCAGGGAAAAAAACTATGATGTGGAATAGGCAGGAAGGGTGCTATTAGGCTAAATTGTTGGATGGTAGTCAATGGTGAAATTTAAAATAATGTTTGTAGAAAAAGAATATAGTTGAAATCATATAACTACTAACCTTCAGATTGAAAGGAGAGGAAAGGCTTTAAACATAAATAGAATACAGAATCTGAAGTTAGAACTAAAGTGTGGTGAAAGGTGAAGGGCAAATTTTTATGTTTTAGTCTGTGTAGGCCAGGATTTGAATTAATCCTTTGTTCAAACAATATTCACTGAGCCCCTTTTAAGTGCCAAGAACTTGCCCAGGCAGTTGGTGTATTTTAATGAACAAGTAAAATGCCCCTAATCTCATGGAACTTTATTTTAGTGGGGAAAGACACTGAACACATAAACAAATAATAATATATTAATTACATATATATATCATATATATATGTATAAAAGAGGAAAATTTACAAAGCAGGGTCATGGTGGAGAAAGTGAGGGGAGAAGGTGCAAAGGTGCAATTTTAAGTAGGGTGGCCAGTGAAGACCTCTCTGACAGGGTAACATGAGATGACAAAGACAAGGATTGTAGAAAGTGCAAATATTTTGTGATGAATGCAACCTTGGCTTGCCAAGGAATAGAAATGAGAGAGATGTGACTGGAGATTGAAATCATGGAAAGATGAGATCAGAGACTCAAATCGCACAGGTCAAATCATGTACTGGTTAAATCACACAAGGCTTAGATAATCACAGTAAGGAATCTGGATTTTATTCTTAGATGGGGAGCCACTAAAAATTGATGAGGACAAAAAAAATTGATGAGGACAATCTAATTATATTTTTAAGGAACCATATTTATTTCTTATGGATAATAAACTCTGGGGCAGGTGATAGAATGGTTTTACAAAAATCTAAACTCTTATTTCCTTTATTTTTCTTTTGCTCTAAATAACTGCTATGTAAAACTCTCAAATAAGTAGATTGAGATTAGAGGTACTTTTTTTAATTGGTACATTAGAAGCTGTGTCTTTTGATTTTCCAGAATGTTAATATTCATACCCCTATGTCCATCATAACATTTATTATGGCTTAGAGCATGCATCTTTGAAGGGCTTTTATAAAGTATTACAATATGTGAATATGAACACATTCTATTATATATAAAGGGTGGGAAAGTGCTAACTACTAATTGTTAGATTTTAGAATAAATGACTTAAGAACAGGACTATTTGTGGAATAGGCCAATATAACAGCAAAAATAATAACTATATATTATTTTTACTAACCACTTACTATGGCTATATGAGCTGCTAACATGATATATATAGATATATTTGTTAATATAAGGTCTCATTTCTTTTGTCACAAAGTCCCTAAGGAAAGGGTACATTTAGTGTTTTCATTTTATAGAGATGAAATAAGGACTTACTATGCCTACATAATACAAGGTCACATATAGAGAAAATAGTGAACAATAAACTGTGTTGAGCAGTCTGAATCCAAAGCTAGTAGTCTTATGCTACACCAGCTTGAAGTAAGATGTACAGCTTGAAATCATCTTTAAAATAGGTAAAGTTCCATATTGGTAATACAGTGAAACTGAAGTCTAGAGAAATTCTCTAGGGTAGAACAACTAAAAATTCTAGAAAAAAATATAACATGCATATTTTTAATGAATGGCTAAGCTAATAAAAAAGGTTAATTCTCAGATGCAGAAATGATGAGAAAATATGATTGCAATGAAACAAGCAGATATAATATCTATATTTGGCAGAGGTATATTTTCATTCATCTTTGATAGTGTGTGGGCTTGGCTCTAAAGATTAAAGATGTACTGAATATATAACAAAATCTTAAAGCAGCTCAAAATGAGAAGACAAATTTTATACAAGATGTCAGGACTCCCACCAGGTGAATCAATCAGTTGGTAATAAAGCGGAGATAGTTTCCCTGCCTCTGTCCCTCTCTCTCTTCCTTTCTTTTTTCTTTCTTTCTTTTTTTTGAGACAGTTTTCTGTCACATCATGGTCTCTGTTTGGAAAGGAATAAGGAAATAGTATCCTATGAAAATTCATCCCCACACATCTTCCATTAAAGGATTGGAGTGCAATTCATACTACCTATATGGTCTAAAACAGTAGTTGATAAAGTTTCTCTGTAAAGAGCTCGATAGTAAGTATTTCAGACTTTGTGAACCATATGATCTCTACTGGAGTCATTCAATTTTGCCATTGTATTAGGAAAATCATTCAAGGACAAAAAGTAGCTATGGCTGGGTTCCAATAAAACTTTATTCATCAAAGCAGGCAGCAGGCTTAATATTTTCTGCAAGCTCTAATTTACTGACCCCTGACCAAAAGTGTACTTTAAATGAAAAATAAAAAAATAAAAAATAAAAATAAATGAAAAATTATCTTTAAGTGATCACATGCTGGTGATAATCCGGGGACCTGGTGAAAGAAAACACAAATCACTTCTGGAGAAAATACTTCAAACCCAGATTTCAAAGAATTCCCACAAATAATGTTCCAAGGAACAGGAGTTCAACAGGAAAGGAATAACCATAAGCAAAAGTAAATAAAACTAATACATTACAGTTAAGTTGTACAAAGAAAGCAAATAATGAAGTAACAATGTAAGAATGCTTGTTTATTTAAAATAGTAATAGCATGTAGTAAAAGTAGCTGAAAGAAAAAGAGGCTATAAAAGTGACCACACAGAATGAAAAGAAACCAATAAAATAATCCTACAAAAAGATATGCTTAAAATTAGAAATTCAGTAAGAATGTTAAACAGATTAGATACAGCAGAAGAGAGAATTAATAAAATGAAATATTCCTCTTTAGAAAACATTCACATTGTGACAAAGAGACATGTGAATATACAAGGAGAAATAATAAGTTCTAATATATCTAATAAGTGTTCTGAGAATGAGAGAAAGTGATATCAAAAGAAATAATGACTAAGAATTTTTCAGATTTGATTAATATGCCAGTTCTCGGGTTGAGGAAAGTGTAGTGAATCTTTAAAAATATAATTTAAAAAATCACCTTGAGAAGCATAACACCCAAACAAAGGAACCTGTTAAATTTCCTCAAAGTG
The DNA here is from genome assembly GCF_018345385.1 of Vulpes lagopus. NCBI lineage: Eukaryota > Metazoa > Chordata > Mammalia > Carnivora > Canidae > Vulpes > Vulpes lagopus. The sequence continues at coordinate 26,414,835 of NC_054836.1, forward strand.
CTGAGATAAAATATCTGTCAATCTAGAATTGTATACTATGGAAAATATTATTTCATAATAATGGTGAACTAAACAAATTCTCAGGCACCCAGAAATTGAGACAATTCATCAACTACATATTCTCACTAGTAGAACTTCTAAAGAATGTGCTTCACAAAAAAGTTTTGAAATCAAATACCTGAGAAACAGTACACATATGGGGGTGGACTTAAGCCAATATTGACTACATAAAGAATTAATAAAAATAGCTATATAGAAACTAAAAGATGCAAAAACTCAATGTGGTAAACAGTATCATTAAAATTAGGAAGGGCTGCTTAGGTTTAAGGAATTCTAAGGTAAAAAAAAAAAGGAATTCTAAGGTACTTATAATTTGGGGAAGGAGGAAAAGGATAATTATTAACTTTATAATTTGTTAATTTAATAATTCTGATAAAGTATCATAACCACTAAATAGTTGTAAAAGTAAAATATTAACACTAGAAGATTAAAAAAAGAACAAGGTTTGGGGAGATTTAGAGGACTATTGGTAAAGACAAGTACATTTGAACAGAAGCAGGGATAAATATAACATTTGGAAAATAAGAACATTCAGTAATATTTACAGGATAAACATTTTCAAAATACTAACCTAGCTCAATATGAAGTGCAAAAAAAGAGATGATAAATTTTGCATTTCATATCCAAGTAACAGTGACACAAACTTGAATTACTGTTCATCATTATGTGGATTGCTAACTCAAAGTATCAGTCAACAAATGTAAACCTTGTGAAATACAATCTTGTTCGCTGAGCTTCCAGGAACAATTGCAGAACAGCAGCCTCACAGGAGGCCAATTATAGCAATGTAGCCTCTAGGCTCACATAATCACAACATCTGTAAAAGTCCCCTTTATGGATGGTTTACAGTAGATTTTTATTACAGCTTTCAAGTTGTACCAGAGGCTTTGGCACATACTGTGCTAATAATAACAGCAAACAACCAATTAAAAACCAGATGATAAAAATTATTTCTTTTAACTGGTAATAATTTATGAGGTTTACATTTGTTCTAATGTAATATTAATCATTTTTAAAATTTACTTAAAAACTAATTATCTACTAACTTTATGTATTTTGAAACACAAAAACTACTCAAGTATGGTGTTCTCATTTATAATTCTAATATAAACTTGTCATACTGTTAAAATAATGATAAGCTATAAACATGTGTAACACAAAATTGTAAATATGTCAAACAAACAAAAATTCTATGGGCAAATGCTGAAGGTTTAATTGCTGTTCTTAAAATCTGAGGAAAATTTAATCATGTTATACAGTGTTTAAGACCCTTATACTTATTTCTTAAAAAGTAAACCCATTTCTAAATACAAAAGTTGCCCTGAGTCTTCATTAATGAAGCATATTTTCATTAGTAGTTAAGCAATATATTTAAAAAATCAGTAGTTTTTTCATAGGGAAGAGAAATCTAAAATCTGATCCTCTAAAGTTGAGAAAGATACAATGCATTTGACTATTACAATTCTGGTCAATATATAACATCTTTGCAGATCTTAGAAATACACTTTCTTAGAATTTCATGAAGATGCTTTTAGCATGGATTTTTTTAAATAAGGGTCATTTTTTAAAAAGATTTTTATGCTATTTTTAAAAATCACAACATAAAAAAGGATCAATCTCATTATATGTACAAGGTGTGTTTTTGAGAAGACTGCATTAACACATAAGTGGGAAGTAATACCTTTTCAAAGAGTTGCAAACTGACAAATTCTCACTTTCTTATCTTGCCATAAACATCCTTCAAACCACTCTCCATGTTAATATCACAATTTGCAATTAACATCATCCTCTAGCTCTTTACTGTGTCCTATCACCCACCACCACAATTACCACCACCAACAAAACCCAGAAAACAAAAAAACACTATAGGCATATAAACCCATTCTGTATTATTTTAATATCTTAATTTTAATTGTTACCTCAAAACTAACTACAGTTGACCTTTGAAAAATGCAAGTTTGAATTCCATAGATCCCCTTACATGCAGATTTCTTTCAATAAATACAGTACTATAAATGTATTTTTTTCTTCCCCATGATTTTCTTAAAAACATTTTCCTTTCACTCACATTATTATAAATACACAGAATATAATAAATATCAAATATGTGTTAACTATGTTACGAATAAGTTCTGGTCAACAGTAAGTATTGGGACAGTCGAAAGTTAGACACAGATTTTTAACTGTGCAGGGGGTTGGCATCCCTAACCCTCATGTCATTCAAGGGTCAACTGTATATTCCTACCCTATTGGTAACAAGTCATCCCACATGCTGCTTTCTCTACCTAAGATGCCTCCTCCCACCTCTAGCCTCATCTACTAGACCAACTCTATTCAAATTTCAGATATCAGGTAAAATATCACTCCTTGGGGCAATTAATGGCTGCCCTTTTCTCCAACTACACTGAGCAAGATGCTTCCTCCTTTGTGCTCAGAGGAATTTTTTTTTTTAAGGAGGCACTGTACCCAATGTGGAGCCCAACATGGGACTTTAATTCATGACCAAAATCAAGGGTCAGACACCTAAGCATCTGAACCACTCAGAAGCCCTAGAATTAAAAATACTTTTGCTTTTACAATGCATTGTTATTTGTGTATGTGTACATACATAATTATGTATGCACTCAGACATATGTATTTGTACATGTGCATATATACATGGGTACCTATATATGTATGCATATGTATTCATATATTTTTAATATAAATAAGACAATATGTAACGTAGTACCTGAAAGTCTACTCAAAAAGTTAAGTAGAGGGACGCCTGGGTGGCTCAGCGGTTTGGTGCCTGCCTTCGGCCCAGGGCCTGATTCAGGAGTCCCGGGACTGAGTCCCACATCGGGCTCCCTGCATGGAGCCTGCTTCTCCCTCTGCCTGTGTCTCTGCCTCTCTCTATCTCTGTGTCTCTCATGAATAAATAAATCTTAAAAAAAAAAAAAAAGTTAAGTAGATAGATTAATAAGGCTTGTCAGCTCTTCTGATGTAGTTTAACAATAAAAAATCAGTTTTTACCACCTTGACTCATCCTTGGAACATAATTTCCCTTAATGATTATAGCAATATTTATGGCTGGTCATTAAATATTGTCCCTGTTTTACTGGTAAAAAAAGATACTTCAATAATTCCTTTAGCTTCTCTAAAAGCTTATTTCTCAAAGCTGTTGCTTAATTTAACAGAATTTAAAGATGATATATTTTACAAAAACGTGAGTTGGAAGAACAAAATTTGCTTGGAATAGTACCTGAAAGTCTACTCAAAAAGTTAAGTAGAGGGACGGAATATTGGAATATTTACAATAAGACTAAGATTAGTATGTGGTAGGGATAAATCAGATTTCATAAAACTCTTAAGAGAACTTAAACTGTATGATCAGTTATTCATTACATTAAATTTTTCCTCTTTTCTGTATTTTTTCTTTCTTCCTTGGAATTGAAAATCAGAAAAAGAATATAGATTGATCCTGCAGATCCTCATTTTAAACACGTAATTATTAATTTATTGTTCTAAGAGATTTAATTTAGTACAATATGATTATTCAATCCTACCTTAAATCTCAGAAACTGAATGACTTAAATGAAGTAAAAAAGTTATGAACAGACAGTATATTTGACAATATGGTTGTCTTTGTTATTAAATACCATTTGAAATTAAATGATATTTACAAATAATTAAATGATATTTACAAATAACTAATGCTATAAAAATCAAATAAGAAAATAAAGAAAAAAGAATAAAATTATAATGATCTTAGCCAATTTCTCAAGAAAACACTAAAAAGACAATCCTTTCGATATCCTAAAATAGTATTAAAATCTAAATCTTGATGTCAATACAATTTTGAGCAATTATGGGTGAACCTATAGTAAACTAACAGATCATAGTACTTAGAAGAGAATTCAAGAAGTTAGTTAATTGAACTCCAGCCATGGGTAAATACAGTATTTCTAATGAAGCCACCCAGTTTCAGGAAAATTTAAGTAAGTTTCCCTGGTTCATAAAAAATCTAAAGTTAGAAAAAATTTAAAAATGGAACAAGGATTTCAAAAGGCTAATATGTCACACTCTAATACAGGAAGAAATTGTTTGAATATATGTAGCTATATGGAAACTCTAAATGATAAGACTGAGAAATCACAGATATTGTATAAACATACTGTATAGAAATATATAAATGTAAATCATTTTATCAAAAAGGGATAATAGAAAAAATCCACCAAAACCAAAAAATCAGTTTTTGAGAAATGCATTTGAAAATTTGTAAATAAGGCATAAAAAATATAGATTCATTAACAGAAAGCAGTTCTGAACTTTATCACTGGAAGTTCACTATAAAAAAGAAACATAGATCTTATATCATTTTTTAAAGCCCATACAGATAGGAAACTATCTGTATTTATTTTCCTACCTTAGGACAATTCTTTATAGAATTATGAATATGCTTTAAAAATATAAAGACCCAGAAAAGACTTGCCCCGTCTGGCATGTGTGAGACAAACCAGTCAACAACAATATGAACAGAACTTGTCAGTCCTAGAGGTGACCAGCTGCCTATGAAGAATGGCAAATTATACTAGGTCAGAACTAGAAATGTTGTTCCACTTGGGAGTTGCTTAGGCTAATGACTAGGTAAAATACCCATGGTTTGTATAATAATTTTCATGGAAAGAATTTCATTATTGGCACCCTAACTTTTGTTTTTGAACTATATTTTCTTTATTTTAGTCATACATTCTGTCACTAAGCAAGAACACTATACATTTCATTTGCTTTGACTCTCCTAAAGAAAGACTGGTATCTTAAGTAGTTTCATTCAATGATACAGCCATAGTATACCATTTTATCCTCAAACGGGTTGTGACTATATGGTTCTGTCCCTTTTAGTCTGAATGTATACTGAACATGTATGGCCCTATAAGGAAATACATTCAATTTTCCTTAGAAATAGGCCAGAACTTGAGCAACTTGAGTGATAAACTGAGCCTGAGTTTCCATCTCAAAAAATAAACAAAGATCATTTTTATCCTAGAGGGAAAGTGAAACTATTTGGCTTTCTAACAGTCTAGCAAAACATATTCTAACCACTGAGCATGCACACCCAGTGTCTATTCAGTGATACTGGGCTCCAAGTTAATAGTTAAATGAAAAAAAAAAATGCAACTACTTAAGTGTAGAAGAACAATGAATTTTAAAGGAAGGTTTATGAAGTCTCATGCCCCTTGACCTTCTCTTATTACTATTGTCTAGTGAACCTTTTCAAGATGAATAGTGTATATCTTTATCTATGACAGTCCATTTAGCAATCACAATATTTCCTATAAGTTAGATAAATTGTCCAGTCACTTAACAAGAAGAAAGGCCAACATCAATTGCAGCAAAGGTCACTCAATCCAGTTTTCTTCTATATTAAATTGTCATCAGATCTGAACAGTGATTTCATCAATAACACATCTAACTAGAATGTTCCAAAATTTGGAAATCAACTGCCTGCCCTATAGGGAAAAATGAAGTAGGTAAATAAGACACAATTTTCCAAACGAAACTCACAGCTTATTGAACTCAAGATTATAGTCTCCCAAGAGTCTCATTTATCATTTCAACCAGAAATGACTTTTAGAAATGACACGGTTGGTTCAACATTTGTCCTCATGGAGATTAAACGAGTGAATGTCATGTGCACTTTGTAAATATAAGTTTAACTTTCTCTGTCAAACTAGCCAAGCAATGAATATATGAAAGAAGCAAAGTATATTATGTTATGCCCTGAATCTAATAATGAGGCATCTACCACACAGATCCAGAATGAGGGGTGATCTACCAGACAAATGAGCCAATTTTTTTTCCAGAGATTAAATCCCATGAAAATAGAGGGAGGGAGAAGAACTCAGATGGAGGGAAATAGTTCAGCCAATGCAATGACTGGGCCTTGGTTTATTCAGGAAAGAAATACCACATAGCTAAAAAGAACATTTTAAGGAAAATTTGGGAAATTTGAAAATTTGGGAAATTTGAAACTGCTATTATTGCCTTAAGTGTGGTAATGGTAATGTGGCATTGTAGGAGGAGGTCTTTGTTCCTGGGAAATGGAAACAGAAATGTTTAGGGGAGGTGTCATGATGTTTGCTACAACATGGAAAAAGTGGAACTGCGTGTACATGCATGCATGTGAGTATGCGTGTATAGACAGAGCAACTACGGGAAGCGAGTTCAGAAATCTAAGGGAAGGGTGTACAGGGATACACTGCAACCATTTCAACTTCTCTGGGGACTTACACAATTTAACATGAAAAAATCAAATGCATTCCTATGCTCAAAAACTCTAACGGTATCCATTTTATTTGGATCTAGACCATTCTTTAGTGGCCAACAAGACCCAAAACGATGCAGTTCCTCATAATCTCTCTGATCATTTTGCTACAATTGTTCCCTTTTGTTAATTCACTCCAGCCACACTGGCATTTTTGTTGTTTCTCAAACATATCAGGCATGCCTTTGCACTACCAGTTCCCTCAATCTGAAACATTATTTGCCTCAATGTAATAATTCATTTCTTAAAGACATTTCAGTGGAACCTAATCTACTACATTATTGACATTGTTAATCAGATACACACACATAAACCTCCTGTACATTTTTTAATTGTTGATTTATTTTATACATATGATAAATGTATAAAGATGATGTAATAAATAAATTATATATGTACATATATAATTATATATATTAAAGAGAGGGAATGTGTGAGCAGAGAGAGGGGCAAAGAAAGAAGGAGAGAATCTCAAGCAGATTCTCCACTGAGCTTGGAGTTCCATCCCAGGATCCTGAGATCATGACCTAAGCCGAAATCAAGAGTCGGACCCTCAACTGACTGAGCCACCCAGGTACTCCTACCTCTTGTATATTTTTTATATCATTTCTCAAATTGTTATATATTTGATTACACAGTATTCTTAACTTCTATTGTATGTATTACCCCAAACTAAGCTCCAAGAGGGATGGTTCTTTGGGTTTTCTTTATTCACTGAATAACCTAGAAGAGTCCGTGGCACATAACAGATTCCTAAATAACTCGTTGGAAGCTTAATGAATGAAGAATGGGTTTTTATGGCTTTCCTTGAAGTTACAAAATGAAAGATCTGAGTGTAATTTTCTGGTAGAACACAATGAGTTGGGGAAAATAAAAGTCCAAAGAAGAAACAGCTGAGTATAGGGAGAATCTGGGAAGAGTTCCAAGGAATAAGAGTTGGATTGAGAAATGACCTCAAGATATCCTAGATGTTCGGTCACTTTTACAATATAAATAAGGAGTTGAAAAGGGAGTGAAGTACATGTATTAACTAACCTCTAAATATTTCATAATGTGAGAAAGCTTATATACAATCAGAAGATTTAGAATAAATAAACCAAATGAGATATACATGAAATATTTTATAAGTAATGAGCAAGAAATGTTCAATCAGAATTTAAATAAAAAGACCACACTTGTCAGACTACTTAGCATCTTAATGCAATGATAATACTTAATGTTAATGTTGATATGTGTTCCCTGTCATCAAAGTTCATCTGCAGAGCCTAGGCCTCTACCAATACCACTTGTTTACAGTATATCAAAGATATTGTCAAATGGAACCTTATTCTTGTAATGAGGCAAAACTACCTAATAACTTCTCTGTATTATTTAAAAGTGCTAGCATCACCTGTGCAATTTTAAACTACCTTGACACCATAGAAAATATACAACCAATGACAAACAGTGCATATTTCTGGCAATGTGAAGTCACTTAAATTGAGATGGGAGACAGATAGTTAAAAATCTTAAGATTGAAAAGCATGAACTCAAAAGCCTCTTTTCAGGATATACATTACATCATCACTTTTTTGGGGTATTAGTGGTAATTAGGAGATTAGTGATGGGTATGACCAAAAGTTATTTACATTTTAACATATGATTCTGAGGTAAGGAACAGACTTCTTGAACAAAGACACTGAGATCATGGTTTCATTTAAAAAATGCTGGAAGACTTTCCACATATGTAACATAGATATAGATGTTATAGATATAGATGATGAAAATATCTTGGGGGGCTTAGGGATAAAATTAAGGAAACCTATTGTGCATTGTTAATTTATAAAACAGAATATTTTGCTTTTGAAGATTTATCTAAAAACAATATTTTAATACTATATATATATTTTTTAATATATATTATGAGTTACAATCACTTGGTTTACAAGTTTTCTAGAACACAATCCTTTATGCTTCCAAACACATGGCCTATATAATACTTTTAATGGATTTTAAAATAATCACTTGTATAGCAGCCTATTCAGGAAAAGTCATTTCAAACATATTTGTAACCAGACAGTAGTTAATTATTAAATAATCAATTGTGGCAGTCCCTTGGTCAGAACTTAAAGCGAGTACATAAGGTTATCACTGGACTGCCATTTAGCATTAACTTGTGATAATAAATGAGTTTAAGTAGACATTTATCTTTTTTGTTCAGAGTCCTATCTCCTAAGAAATGGTCCTTAGGGAAATTCAATTGTCCAAGCAAAATTCTACTGAATATGTTTAGCCAGAAATACTTCCAGTATTTACATCTAGGCATTTATTACTCCTATGTAATTCTATCCCACTTGATTTGTTAATTTTGGCAAGAAGATCTTGAGTCCCTACTACTTAAAAAGTACCAAAGTACCACCTGCAGCTTCTTTGTTTATTTATATCAAATATTTCTATTTATCTATTTACTCATATCCACTGTATTTATCTATACCCAATAAATATTTGCATGTTTAGTTTTACTTGCTAGCAGCTTAGTTCTAATGAGAAATATTTCAATGAGTCTTCCTTCTAACTTTAATCTAAAAAATCTTTATAACTACTTACAATATGTAGCAATTATTAATTTCAAGTATCTTAAAAATTAAAAGATGTGAACAAAGAACATTTTGAAACTGGATATTTCATGTATATATTTTGAAAATTGGATATTAAATTAGTAATTAGTGTTTAAATAATGTTGCACTCAGCAGTAAAACTAAATATTTATTTATTTATTTTTCTTAAGAGAATGATAATATTCCAAGAATTATACTTTAACTGTAAATGGAACAATCTAGTTTAATCTTAGTTTTGTTGTAATGAAATCATTCTATACATAAAATTATGGAATATATAATCTGTTTTTCTAAAGTCAAGAATGTAGAGTGATGTTAATTTTGATGAAAAAAAATTTTAATTAAAAAAATTAAAAAATAGGGCAGCCCAGGTGGCTCAGCGGTTTAGAGCCACCTTCCGCCCAGGGCCTGATCCTGGAGTCCTGGGATCGAGTTCCGCATCGGGATCCCTGCGTGGCGTCTGCTTCTCCCTCTGCCTGTGTCTCTGCCTCTCTCTCTGTGTGTCTCTCATGAAAAAATAAATAAAATCTTTAAAAACAATTTAAAAAATAAAATCTTGATGGGTACCCACATTTTACCAATGTTCTCCAGGAAATGGAATAAAATTATCAGTTAGAAATTGGTTGTTTTCTCTTTAAATCTACTATATGTTGGCAAATCGGACTCTAATAAAAAAAATATACATATAAAAAAGAAATTGGCAAATGATAGTTTCAATCTGACTTTTGAACTTTACCATTACTCAGATCTTTCTTCTATATTCTGCTCCAAGGGCTAAATACAGTATGAAAAATGAATTTTAAAAAGGATTATCATAGGGACATCTGAGTCGGTCAGCGGTTTAGCATCTGCCTTTGGCTCAGGATGTGATCCCAAAGTTCCAGGATTGAGTCTTGCATCAGGCTCCCCTCAGGGGGGCCTGCTTCTCCCTCTGCCTGTGACTCTGTGTCTTTCATGAATAAACAAATGAAATCTTTAAATAAAATAAATAGGATTATCACAAATAATTCTAGATTGCTTAGTTTAAATGGTCTGTTTTAAACTTGATATCTTGAAAAAAATATACATGACATCATTTCCTTTTTAAAAAATAAGGAATATTATGTATACTTTGCAAAACATCACAACACTAAAGCAAGGTCAATATTTATGGGTTCGTACTCTTTATCTCCAAATCAAGTGAATACAATGGAATATATCAAGACATTGTGGCTAGATAAAATTATTTATGGCATAGTAAGAGATGATTTTTGTAGTGTATTTTATTTTTTTAATCAACAAAAATAGTTATATGTGAAAGGAAAAATCCATTTAGATCTATAGGTAAGCCTAATAAATACATGAACATTTAAAATGCTTGTATTTTTCTTTTTGAGATATAGAAAGCTAAAAAAGAAGAGACAATTTCTTCATACACATATCCCATAATATCTCTCCTTTTTAGTATTTTTCCCCACAAGCCAACTTATCAAGCCTGGAAAAGATACATATATTGACATTGACCACTAAAAGATTCTTCATCACAATTAATATTATGAAACATCTTTATAATTTAAAATCCCGTAAATATATACATAATTATTTATCTTTAATCATAAAAATCAACAATGGCATTCTTCAACTTGGTAAAAAATGGGTACTAATTGCACTCTAGGCATTTCCAATAATAAACATGAATAACAGAGTTTTAATTTAATGCTTATTAGAAAATACTATTTTAAAAAGACAGAATATGAAGCCATAAAAGAGAGAAAAGTATGATGTGAAAAAATTAGCGTACATTTATAATTCCATACAGAAACAGAAAATAAATAGAGCCAATGCAACAGCTATATTTAAATATAGCTTATTTAAACATTGATAAATGAGGTGGTAATCATCAAATTTCAAATGATATTGAATTGATATTATAAAGATAGCTGTTATTCTCAGAGTATTCTATGCGATCCAATCAAAATTCCAAAGATACTTTTTCCTGAAGTTTGGAAAAGAGACCAAAGTTCACCTGGAAGAACAGAAATCCAACAGCCAAGACAGTTTGGTAGAAGTTTAGCAGTGAGGCCAAATCTTAAGAAACAGTTTTTAAAAATTAACAATTGGGATCCCTGGGTGGCGCAGCGGTTTGGCGCCTGCCTTTGGCCCAGGGCGCGATCCTGGAGACCCGGGATCAAATCCCACATCAGGCTCCCGGTGCATGGAGCCTGCTTCTCCCTCTGCCTGTGTCTCTGCCTCTCTCTCTCTCTCTCTGTGTGACTATCATAAATAAATAAAAATTTAAAAAAAATAAAGTTTAAAAAAAATAAAATAAAAATTACAATTAATACTCATGAGATGCTCATGAGGAAAGCAACAATAATATTCACAAAATAGAAGAACCTAAAAAAGACTCTAAGAATATGGTAAGTAATAAAGGCGGTATCAGCATATTTGTTGAGAATTAAAGGATGAATATTTTTAAGACATCAAAAGACACTCCCTTAGAGTCCATTGTGACACAAAATAAATTTCACCTAACTTTAACAGTTAAATGTAAAATCGATAACCAAACAACAGCATTAGGAGAAAGATTTAACAATCATTACAGACAGTGGAAAATGTCCTTCTAATTATGAAAAAAATGAATTACTACACAAAGAGGAAAATCAAACATATATTTGAATGGCTGACTCTGAATTTTGACATGGTTAAAAAAATTAAAAAATTAAAATATATATTAAGAAGAAAAACTGCATATAAGGTGGTTAATAAAAAGCCTATTATTAATGAAAAAACTAGTCTACCGAGAAAAATGAACAAATGGCATAAAGAGACCATTCACAAGACACATATAAATTGTCGGAAATTATAAATAATCCAATTTACCTGATAACAATCTGAAAATTACTCAAACTTAAGTAATCATCATCATTATCCTCATCAGTATTGGCAAGAATTTGCTGAAAATGTCACTTATAAATGGCTAGCCGGAATATAAATTAGAATAATAATAAAACTATTTGCTAAGAATCATACAATTAGCCTTGTTTTTACGCCAGTAAATCTCTATGTAGAAATGCAATCTAAAAAAAATTAAGTGAAAGATTGCTTACTGCATTATTATTTATAATAAAAAATGAGATCAACACATCTATTAGGATGGCTATTATTTTTTAAAAGCAGAAAATAACAAGTGTTGGCAAGGATGTGGAAAAACTGGAACCCTTGTGTACTGTGGACGGGAATGTATAATCAGATACAGTCATTGTGGAAAACAGTATAGTGGTTCCTCAAAGAATTAAAAATAAAATTACCATATCATCCAGCAATTCCACTTCTGGGTGTATACTCTAAAGGAAAGTAGAGTTTTGGGGGGATATTTGCATTTCATGTCCATAACAGCATTATTCACAATAGCCAAAAGGTATAAGCAGCCCAAGTGTTTATTAATGAATGAGTAGATAAATAAAAAGTGATGTATACACAAGATGGAAAAAAAAAAAAGATGGAATGTTATTCAGCCTTTAAAAAAGGGCAATTTTGACACATGCTACAACATGAATGAATCTGGAAGACATTATGCTCAGTAGAATAAGGTCACCATGTAAGGTTAATTACTGTAGAATTCCACTTATAGTAGGTATCCAAAATAGTCAAAAGGAGAAAGAAAGTAAAACGGTGGTTTCCAGGGCCTGGGGAAAGGAGGGTTGCTATTAAATGGGTAAAGAGTTTCGTTTTGCAAGATGAAAAACATTCTGAAGATGGAGGATGGTGTTTTCTGCACAAACATATGAACACTACCATGGAAATGTACATTTCAAAACAGTGAAAATGGTCAATTTTACATTGTATATTTTACCATAGTTTTAAAAAACAAAAAAGGAATCAAACTAAATGTCCCATAGACAGTAATTAAAAATACCTATGAGCGTTCAGATAATTACCTAGTTTCCTAATTTTCCCCCAGAATGGCCTCACTACTGTGATTATAAAAGTATGATGTTTGATAAGCAAAATAAATGATTTTGGGTATTCTTTAAAAGGTAAGTTGTTCATGGAGTAGGCTTCCTGGGGAGACCTCTTTCAAAAGTGAAGCAGATGTTTCCTAAGACATGGCTGGCCCGAGGGAGTTGTCATTTCAATGAGGCAAACTGAAAATGAATCTCTGGATAGCTTCTACTGGGGAAAAAATATGCCTCTTTCCAGACCACTAAAGACCTGAAACATGAAAGTTAGGGCATATGTTTCATTTTCTCCTCCAGGGCAGCTAACAAATTTGTAGAAGAAGCTGTTTTAACCTCACATATGAAATTTTGCCCCAGAGACTAAATCTGCATATGAAAAATCAGTCCCAGTAATAGAACACATCAAGCTGCTGTAACTACAATGCCTGGGAGGAAAATGTTGAAGGCTTTATAATTTTTCAGAATTCCCTAGAGAGAAAAAGAAAATTTAAAAAAGCCCTTTCTTTATTATCTGGTCACTATACACAACCTCATTTGCTAATAGAGAGGGTGGTCCATTATAATCAGATCTGATTTTCTATTTTATGACTTTATATAGAATCTACTTTAAATTTATATTATGGTGGATATAGCACTACATCATGTTTCTCTTCTGGATTCTTCTGTATTAATGTTTGCTACGTTTTGTCAAACCTGGGATTTTATCATTCCATTCTTCATACCTGATTTATAATTTTTCAAAAAATATCAGCTTCTGAAAAGCTATTATATCTATTGAATGAACAAGAGTTCTAAAAGAGCTAGACACAACCTGAAAATTAATAAAACTATTTTCATATGTAAGTCCTGACATGAAGAGTTTGAAAATATTCTATAGCTATGTAAAATTGTGAAGTGCCAATCATCAGCAGTTCTTTCACATCAGGCCCAGTTTAAATTTAAGGCAGTTCAACCATCATGGCAACCACTATTGGCTTTTGAAACACTGCTATAGATTTTGCAGTAGATTTAACATCAAAAACTTTAATCACCGTACATTTGTTCATTTAGGCATTCATTCTCTGTGTATATTCTCAGCTGTTTAAAAGCATTAAACATTTTTATCACTTTGAGAACAGAATGGGAAGTGATTCTTATTTTGCATGACAGCAAATCACCAGAGATAACAATGTGCAAGGGAAAAATACAAAAAGTAATATAAGTAGTTCAACTCAATTTCTGAAAAGCCCATTCCCTTTATAGGAGCAAATTTATAGTTGTCTTTATTAATAGAAGGGGACATTCTGTGCCATTTGATAACATTTTCAAGGGGTTCAATACACTTTTTTTTTTCCCACAAGGAGATTAAAATCAGGTCATGATCTCAGGGTTCTGGGACAGGGCCCCACATTGGGCTCCCTGCTCAGCAGGGAGTCTGCTTCTCTCTTTCTCTCTGTGCTCTCCCTCTCTCTCTCTTGCTCTCAAATAAATAAAATTTTTAAAAAATTTCTTAGAATATTCATCAGCTTAGAAATAATCTTTAAAAACTAATAAAATACTTTTAGAATTATGAAGAATGATAGTTATATGCAGAAATAACAATTTAACCCTTATGCCTGGAGGGACAATTAAGGGAAAATAAATGCACACAATATTTTCTTTTATAGAAACTATTCTCAAAAAAAAAAAAAAAAAAACAAACTATTCTCATCTGAACAGAAATTGTCACATTGAAATCATATACTGACTGAGAAATATGCCAACAACCCTATAAACTATGGATACAAACAAAATATATAATATCTTTATTAATTTTTAAACACCATGCAGACTCTGTATTAATAATTTATAAAACACTTTCACAAACATTATCTTATTTTGTTCTTACACCAATCCTATGAAGACTTCTCACATAACAAGTGTAAACCTAATTAGTATAATTTGCTTTTTGACCTTGATGTACTACAGAGATTTCCTAGGTTAAGTGTTTAATGGGTGTTAAAAGTAAGGATAAGTGAAATTAAATGATTTGCCAAAGATCAATCTTGCTATTTAGTACCAGAGACAGGTTTGACACCTGATGTGATGCCCTTTTCACTCTACCAAGTTACTATAACTGCAAAGGAGTATTTATTCACACAGTTCTATAATGTATTACCAAGAAGTATTGCATTCTTTCAGAAATGTCCACGTTTGCTCAATGTTAATGTCTAATACATCAACCTCACCCATCTTAACTATTCCTATTAGTGCTTAATTCCCAAATAAGATCTCTAATAGGTACCCTTTTCAAACAAATTCAAGTTTTCAACTCCTTTCTGGATATTTTTATCTGAATTTCTTGGTCTGATAAAAATCTTAAGGATCGAAGCCAGGTTTATTACCTAAAAGTTGTTTTTACCTGTGTTTTTTTAATCTTATCTAAGGTCATATTCTCCTTTCTTAAAACAGAAGCAAAACTTCTCAGAATCATCTCCTGTTGATACCTCTAATTTACATCCAAAGCTTATTTATTCAACCTCACATCTCCTCATTCTTCTACCACCACTAAATGTTTATTTCTGATTTCATAGGCCTGGTCCTCTTCCTGCTTTGAACGAATCATTTTATTAACGTGCATATTGATTTTCTCACTTCTAGTCTCTTTCCTTTCAAGTCATCAATCAATGGGTTGCAGAATTAATATAAAACACAACTAAATAATTTATGAACATATTATGCGACATACAGAAGGAAGTAAAAACTTTGGCTAACTGTAATAAAATATCTTGTTGACAAATAAGAAGTGTGGGCACCAGAATTACAGATGCCCTAATGACCTGTACCCCCAGGTTACTGTGTCTTGCATAGTTTCCCTCCATTTTGAATAAGGCTGACCTATGCAACTAATCAAGTATTGTGTAAATGACAGTATACGACTTTTGTGGCTAGGTCATAAAAAACAGTCTGGTTTCTGCCTCGCTCTCTCTTATACCCCTAGTTCTGCTGAAAGCCAGCTGCCATTTTTGATGATATTCAAGGAGTCCTATACAAAAACCCATGTGGTGAGAAAATGAGGTCTCTAACCAACAACCAGCTCTAATGTGCTGGGTGTGTGAGAGATCCATCCACTTTGGAGGTGGATTCTCTCGTTCCAGTCAAGCCTTCAGATGAATGTAGTTGTACCAAAAATCTTGACTTCAGTCTCATTGGAGATCCTGTGCCAGAATCATCCAGTTAATTTACTCCTGGGATTCCTGACCTACAGAAGCTGTGTTAAATAATAATTTTTTTTTAATCCACTAAATCTCAGAGTATTTTTTTAGACTGCAATGGATAATACAATGGGAGCTTAATCTTATGGGTAGTATTATTTAGCAATAAAAAATCCTGGACAGAGAATCAACACGAGTATCAGATATGGATAGGAGTAGCGAGCAGCCTGGTGGCTCAGTGGTTTAGCACCGCCTTCGGTCCAGGGCCTGATCCTGGAGACCCGGGATCGAGTCCCACAGTGGGCTCCCTGCATGGAGCCTGCTTCTCCCTCTGCCTGTGTCTCTGCCTCTCTCTGTCTCTCTCTGTCTCTCATGAATAAATAAATAAAATCTTTTAAAAAGAGAGAGAGAGAGAGATAGGAGTAGCATATGTTATACAAAACACCCTACAAGGTCAAGAGATAAAGACAAGGTCATTCTGCAACCTGTGATCTCATGTAAAAATCCAATTTAACAACCTTTCCCCCAGAGTTCTCTTATTCCATACATGGGGTTCATGTGTTTGCTACAATTGAAATAGATTAGCAAAACCTAGGTTGATCCTAAATTAGAAATATCTGCCAAGCCACATGTTTCTTGCTTGTATATTTATTCAATACCGTTTTGAGATACTAACAAACAACAAAAGGTAAGGTAGGAGGATTTGGTTCTAAACTGATAACACAATTTTTCTTTTATCAAAGATTTTATTTATTTATTTATTTATTTATTTATTTATTTATTTGAGAGAGAGTGCACAAGTGAGGTGAGGGGCAGAGGGAGAAGCAGACTTCCCGATAAATGGGGAGCCTGATGTCTAATCCCTCAGGGATTATGACCTGAGCCAAAGGCAAATGCTTAAACAATTAAGCTACCCAGGTGCCCCACAGAATTCCTCTTTCTTATCTTGAAATCTAGTTGTTAAAGATATCTATCTTCAAAAAGTTAATGTAAAAATTATTTTTGAATATTTTAACTAGCAGTAAACTTAAAAAGTAAATGTGCAAATTCTTGGAACATAGATCGGAGTTTCCCAAACTCTTTTCTACACATTCTGTGTTGCATGAGGTTTTCCTTTCTATTGTAGTATCCTTAGCAGCATTCTTATTCTCTCAATTCACCAGATGCCAGTAGCACCTTTCTCTCCCCTGCTCAAAGTCATGGTAATAAAAAAATGTTTGCTGACATCAGCATATGTTGCTTGGGGGCCAAATCAGCCTTAGCTAAGGACTGCTGTTACAGATATAAGGATATAATATAATTTATGAGTATTTATTGGAAAAACATTTTTGTCAACAAGTAGCCATGTTCTCATCTGTTCTGTAGTGCTTCCTATCGAAGGATTACCTTTTTCATAATTCCCAACTCTCTTTGCTGTATTAAACTTAATTTCCTCATCTTCTAGTTAACTTCAGTTTCACTATTCACCCATATCTAATCTGCTGTTAATATAGCCACTGAACTCTGAGCTATTAATACACCCACTGAACTTTAAATTCAATTATTACTATTTTTCATTTGTTCCCAGGTTTATTTTCTTTTCAATAATGTGCATTCTTTTTGGTTAGTGTCTTTTTCTGCTCTCAGAATTTTTCACTCCATATTTAATTTTTAATCATTTCAAACATACTTATTTTACAAACTGGGGCCAATAATTTCAAGCACTGAAATTACTGGAGTTCTAATAATGCTGCCTGTAGTTTCTCTTGAATGTTAGCCACAGGGAGTTTTTATTTATGTGTATAGCAATTTTAGGCTGTGAGCAAATATTCAGGCTACAGAAATACTATATATTCCAGATTTGTGGTGGCTTTTGCCACAAATTATAAGGGATTCCAATGTGACCAATGTAAATTAATTTCTCAGTTTGTTTAGTTAGTGCAATTTTGAACCTTAAACATATGAGATGGATACCTGTGATCATATCCCTCTGTATACAGGGGATATAGCTCTTCGCATGTCTCTCGACTTTATATGGGAGGTCTCAATTCCAACCGCCTCCTTCTCTCACCTCCACATCTTTTTTTCCTGTCCTCCATGCCTTACAAAAATCCAAATCCCCAGATTACTAATTTTGTAAGCACCTCAGGTCATCCTGACTTCGTTGTAGAATTAACAAGCCTGGATTTCAGTGTCATTTTATTTTTTACCTTTCAAATCTCCTTTTCATTCTTCTGAGCTCATCCTTACTTTTAAAGTTAAATTACATTTTATTCGGCACTTATATTTTGTAAAGGGAGGTTTTTCATGACACACAGTTTCACAGTGTCTGAAATACTCTCTTATTTTATCTGATCATTGTCATTTTTACCTTTCTTCAAACAGCTCTGGTCCCTTAGCACATTACATGGCCTGCTCTGCTCTTATTTCTTCCATATTTATGGAATACATGATCAAGTATTAAAATAATCTTCTAAAAAAAAAATAAAATAATAAAATAATCTTCTAAAAAATAAGGTAAAAAAAATCTTCTAATAAGCACTTTTAGTAATTGCTCACATATCTTATACCATATATTTTTTTCAATCACAAACACTGAACTTATTCTACTCTCAACTAAACTTCACATACAATTGCTAGCAGTTTTCCAAGCCTTAATGAAGGAAGCTATTTTGTACTACAAAATAATTCTCTCAAAACTCGAATGGACTCTTAGGGTTAATTTGTAATCTCCAATTCATGTTTCACTAAATCATTGAGACTTCTCTGCTTCCCCTCAATCTCATTTCCTATTCTAATCTGAAGTGATTTCCTTTATACTGATTTATCCATTATAGAATATCTCTGCATATTAATTAGTTTCATTCTGCCTTCTCAAAGAATAATTTGCTTTACTTTTTATTCCATTTTCTTCCAAATCTTTATGTGTTCTTTCTCCAATAGATTCTTAATTCTGTTCTATAGTATTAATTTTTATACTCATTCATCTCCTGTGACAGGCACTAGACCACCTACACAAAAGCCATAATTAATCCTGTTCTCTCTCATATTCTTCTACAGCAGAGACAAGCAAACCAAATTATCAATTGTGCATGCTCCCACGCCATCATAGGTAGCCACGCTATATGGTTCTGGACAAATAAACGTAGCTAGAAAACTGTGACAGAGAGATTCCCCTATTAAAAAGAAAGGCAAAGACTTGCCAGGAGAAGTAACTTTGCTTTCTGTGTCTCTCCTACGCTTTCTGCCTAGAATGTAGTAGTTAAGTCTACACATGTAGCAGCCAGCTGTCTTGCAATCCTAAACTATGACCTTACCAAAAAAGCTAAGAAAAGAGCAGAAAGCACCTGAGACTTTGATATATTTTTCAGGTATGGAACTCTCCAGATTCCTTATTACAGAGTTCTTGCTAATGAAAAAATAAACCATCATTTAAATAAAAACATGTAGTTTGATTTTTGCTATTTGTAAGCCAACATATTAAGGTATACATTTCTCTGACCTCCCCCCCAAAAAAAAACCGACAGAAATTAAAACATTAAACAGATTATATATGCTTGCTATCCCTATTTTGTCACCAACCACTCATGCAAAGCATTGGTCACAAAGTGGTGGCACTTCAGGGCATATCTGTGCCAACAGGCAATGCACTTGTCTCTAAACAGTTTATACAAATTTTAAGTTAATTACCAATACTTAAGCATTGGAAAATGGCAGCTTTTTTATTTCTAGGTTTATCATAACATAAAAAGATCTTATTTCTGAGGAATTCAGTATTTCCTATGCACGTCTCCCCCCTGCTCCTTCATTCAGTTTCCTGAGAGCATCTTGTTTTCCCTTCAGCATCTAACAAGCAGCATATGCTCAAATGCACCATTCAGGGCTTAGAATATCTTCTAAAATTTTTAATAATTATTTAAGTTCAGACAATGAGGCATACTTCTTCCTAGACAATGGCAGAGACAGCATGTAGTGGGGAGACTTTGTAGACTGTAATACGGAGCTGTGGATCAACTCACAGGCTGTGGAGTCATGTTACCTTTACTCAGATCACAACTCTATCACTCAGATGAGTTTTTAAATCTTTGTGACTTGATTTCATTATCTGTAAAATGGGGATAATAGTCAAATCAACTGCTGGTGTTCTGAAAACTAAATGCATTAGTACTAAGCACTGAATAAGGCCATATTAAGTACCAGAAAAATAAGTTGTCGATGAATGTTAGCTATTACGACTATAGTCTAGTGAGAAAAATCAGACAAGCAGCAAGAGGTTACATAAATAAAATGATTTTCAAATAGTGGTAAGTGCTATGAGGCATATTAAACTGAATTATGTAATAGGTAGTAATTTAGGGTCAGGAGACCAATTGGACAGCCAGGGAAAGTCTCTCTGAATGGATGACCCTGAAGCACTGACATGAACTCCCAAGTGTTTCCAGCTCCCCACAGATCCAAAGAACATTTTTCCAAGCAGAGGAGATACCAAAGTGCAAAGGCCCAAAGTGATGTGTTTAAACAACACGAAGGCCAGTGTGTCTGGAACTTTGTTGAGCAAAGGGGAAAGAGACAAGACACTCGATCAGAAAGATGGATGATTCACCAATTATGTAGGGCATTACAGGCCACTGTAAGGGCTTGTGCTTTTCTTCTAAGGAGAAAAAAAGGAGGCTTTTAAGCAAGGACATGTGTGATCATTCTGACTACTATATGGAGGGAAGGAATTGAAAAGGCAACATCAGTTAGGAGGGAAGCACAGTGCAGTCCACCAGCAGTGGATTATAACCCCTCGTTTCTTTTCTAAATAGATAAATCTTCATCTTTTAAGAATCAACTCAAAAAATTCCTTTGTTTTAGAGACATTCCTGATCCTCCTTTGAATTGCCATTTATCTGTACTTCCCCTATGGCACAGGGTATATAATTATTCATTTGTGTGCAGTTCTTCCTAAGTGTTCTCTCTCTCTTTTTTTAAGATTTTATTTATTTATTCATGAGGGACACAGAGAGAGGCAGAGACATAGGCAGAGGGAGAAGCAGGCTCCCGCAGGGAACCTGATGCGGGACTCAATCCCAGAATCCTGGGATCATAACCTGAGCCAAAGGCAGATGCTCAACCACTGAGCCACCCAGGTGGCCCACTAAGTATTCCCTAAGCTTTTATGGGAAAGATATATGTGATATGCACTTCTAGGTGTCCAATTTTGTGTCATAAATACTTGCCAAAGAAATTAATTTTGTGTATCTAAGTTCGCATATACCTAGAATCGGATGCTAAAATGTCATAAAATAAGAATAAAATCCTTGTACTACATTGATATTTTTCTTCCAATATTTATCTGAATATTAAATTTCATGAAGATACAATGTGAGAAGGCAAGGAGACACAAACTGTGCACTGAGGTAGAAATTATAAGTGAGGATGGTTTTTGAAGTCTAAAAGGTGCAAATTAAATATTTAATTGACTTCTCAGTCAGAGTTAAAATAAAAGCATACATGATTGAACTAAAACTGCTGAGTGCTTTATAAAAAAGCAAACAAATTGTTTGGGGATGAAAATCAAATTGAGCAGCTCAAATACTGTTATACTGTACAGAAAGTAAAATAAATAAAACAGAAAAGGGATGGTGGTGTCTTATAAGGTAACATTGTTGAGAAAATAAAATAATATGTACTCCATTTTTTAAAGGTTTTATTTATTTATTCATGAGATACAGAGAGAGAGAGGCAGTGACATAGGCAGAAAGAGAAGCAGGCTCCATGCAGGGAGTCCGATGAGGACTTGATCCTGGGACTCCAGGATCATGCCCTGGGCCAAAGGTAAATGCTCATCCACTGAGCGACCCAGGCGTCCCAATACATACCCTATTTACGGGAATGGAGTTGTAACTGATATCTTCTGATTGGTAACATTTACAAAGAAGGAACAGTAAAAGCAATTGTAGAGATTCAGGGAAATCTTGTTCAGAAAAGAACAACTAGAAACACCTGGATGGTTCAGTAGTTGAGTGTCTGCCTTTGGCTCAGGTTGTGATCCCAGGATTCTGGGATTGAGGGCAGGGAGCCTGCTTCTCCCTCTGCCTATGTCTCTGCCTCTCTCTCTATGTCTCTCATGAATAAATGAATAAAATCTTAAAAAAGAAAAAGAAAAAACTGGTTCTCTGTAACAGAATGGTTTCATACTCAAGTCCTTCAAATCTGTATATGTTTCATTAACTGCTTTAGCACAAGTAGCATTAAAGTTTACAAAATAAGGCCTTCCTCATGAGAGAACAAAGGAACATGAGAAAATTTAAAATTTAAAATCACATTAAAAACATGGGATTTTTTTCTACTTAAAACTTTCCTAAAATCATAAGAATTTTTGCTGAAGAATACTAGGCTGACAATTACTGATAAAAATATGATATATTTAATGGTCTAGAAAAATTTTTGCTGAATAATCTTTATTTTAAAATTTTAAGATTCAATTATACATATATATGTAGATACATATAAATGATGCCACATTACATATTTATAAAAATATAATACATCTAATCAGTAAATAATGGTCACTCTGACAAGTCAGTGAAGTAATCGGTGATTTTTAAAGTTTATGTAATTTCTTTTTTTTTTAATATTTTTATTTATTTATTTATTTATTAATGAAAGACACACACATACAGAGAGAGAGAGGCAGACACAGGCAGAGGGAGAAGCAGGCTCCTCATAGGGAGCCTGATGTAGGACTTGATCCCAGGACCCCAGGATCAAGACCTGAGCTGAAGGCAGACACTCAACCACTAAGCCATCCAGGTGTCCCCTCTTCCTGCTTTTATCACTGTTTTCAAAAGAACACAACCAATTATAGACATCCCTCTGTATTCTACTGTAATCTGAAATCATGCTTATAACATTATGAAGAATGAAAAATATAGTAAGAAAAGTTGGAAATCAAGACTTGCATAATTTTCTTACTATACATTTTTAAGCTCAAAATAAATCTACACGTGAATGTTTTAATTCTCAGGACAATTTTAATACTTAATAATCCTGCTAGGACATAGATTAGTTGATACATAAATATAGTTTTTGGTTACAACCTAAAATCTTTAAGTCAGCCTGTCTCAGCAGCTTGTTCTGATTATCACTAACAGCACTCCTTCCAATTTACTTGGAAACTAGTATTTGTTATCTCTTATTATAGATAGCTATGGAAATTTTGCTTGACTGCTTCTCTCTCATACCAGTAAAGGTGTTATCCCCCTACTACCCCCCACTCCATCATCTCCTTTTCCTAGGAAATTTTGGAGTTTAAGCAGCAAGATCAGATAGGTTTACCCTCTGTCAAGAATTGGGGAAATGTTGTAGTTTCCCAAAGATGACTTGATTGTGACAGTTGAAGGTTTTCTGTCAAGTGAATTACTGATGAGGCTTTACCTGCTGATTGGAACACAAGTTTCACAGAGAAAATTCCTTAGTAAATTATAGCAGCCTAAGTATTTCCTGTTGTTTTCCTTTTAAGAACATATTTAGACAAAAAGGAAGAATAACCTATTTGGTCTAGCTCTTTAAATTATGAAATTTTGGTGTTAAGAGCTATTTTTTTTCTTTCATATAAGCAGATGAAAAATACTGGCTACACTCTAATGTCGCAGAGGACTGCATGAAATGAATGGAGTATGCAAAGTAATCATGCATTATACCATTTCTTTTCTCTGGATGCCTCATCTTAGTCCTGTTTGCTGCCTTCTCTTCATTGCCTAACCCTTGCTTTGGGGGCATTTCCCCAGAGGCTTTCTCTTAATTATATTGCTCACTGGTGGTCTATCCATTTTATAACTGCACCTAAGTGTCCCACAGACACCTTGAGCTCCATATTTCTAACCATTAGTGTGAACTATTAGTTCCTAGTCACAAAGCCACTCTTCTCCGTGGATCCCCTATTGTAAACACAGTCACCCAGACTAGAACCCTTAGAATTGTCTTTCCTCCTCTCTCCATTTCACTGTTTCCATTTATCTGTCATTGCTTATACTCTCTAAATATCACTCCGTTACACTCCATCATTATGACTTGACTGCAGTTTCTTATCCTTCCGGTTCGGATTGTTCTGAGTCATAGCTGATCATTCTGCTGATAATGGAAAAGTTTTTTGACTTTACGACAGAGCTGTTCCACAGTCAGCAAAGTAATCTGCCTGCCCTAAATCAAAAATCTGGGTGTCATTTTCCTGCTAAAAAGTCCTTGATGGCTGCTCATTGCAAAATACTCTTCATGGCATATGAATCCTTAATAATCTGACTCCTAACTCCAAGCTCTATCTTCCTGAGTTTATTATCAATTCTGCTCTCCCTTAAGATATCTGTAATAAGCCTTACAGTGGGGGTGGCCTAATCAGAGCCTCTTCACACAAAGCAACCTATTCAAATACAGATTCAAAGAATGGTACATCTGAGTAAACTAACCACCAAGGTTATTTGCTCAGCATGGTATAAATACTACATCTCCCACCTGTATCCAATGAGAAAGCTGTAATTCCAATAAAAGATACTAATAAGTTCTTAGGAGAAATGGATGGACAGTCAAAAATAAACATAAAACTTTTTCAAAATTTCCCCTCTACCATAGGTCAGCAAACATTTTCTATAAAGGGCCAAATAGTAAACAGTTTATGGTTTTAAGTCTACATACATAGTCTTTGTTTTGACTGTTCACCTCTTCATTGTAGTGTAGAGGCAGCCACAGATAATAAGTAAAGGAATGGACATGACTCTGTGCCAATAACATTTTATTACAAAAACAGATTGTGGGCAAGTTCTATCTTGTGGGTTGTAGTTTTTTGACCTCTGCGATTTATTATAGCATCTTGCCTCCAAAGTAAGACAGCCATGGATCAAGTAAGATTTTGTTGTGTTTAGTAAGTTATCACTGTAAACAAGAAAAAAAAGCTACATAAAACTGTGTGGTGTCTTCAAATGAATAAAAGAATTACAGTCTATGCAACAGAAGGAGACAACCACAGAGAGATTGCAACTAAAAGGATAAGATGGGAAAACAACAAGGAGAAAAAAAGAGGAAACTGAAGAGGAAGAAATATTTCAGATCACCAAATTAATGGCAAAATATCTACTTCTTACACAAAACAAACAACAAAACAAAACATGAATAACAATGCCAAAACCATCAGCCATATGAGAAAAACTGCGAATAATTCTTTCAGTATGTAATAGAAAAAAACATAAAGCAATGACAAAGAGAGGGATTACCCACAGGAGATGAAAAGTGAACTTGAAAAAAAAAAAAATTCTGCCTCTGAGGAGCAAGTCAGAAAAAGTTGCACAGAAATGAAATTTAAATAGTGAAAGGGAATATAAGGGAAGGGAGAAGAAATGTGTGGGAAATATCAGGAAGGGAGACAGAACATAAAGACTCCTAACTCTGGGAAACGAACTAGGGGTGGTGGAAGGGGAGGAGGGCGGGGGGTGGGGGGGAATGGGTGACGGGCACTGAGGGGGACACTTGACGGGATGAGCACTGGGTGTTTTTATGTATGTTGGTAAATTGAACACCAATAAAAATTAATTTATTAAAAAAAATGAAATTTACATTTAAAAAAATAAATAAGCAAAAACTGGAGACTATGGAAATGATGATAAGACAATGGACTCTTTTCTTTTTTGAAATCTAAACTATTGAAATAGTCTAAAATAAAATCAAAGATATGTTTTATTTTTTTAATTAGGATTTTTAAAAATTTTTATTTATTCATGAGAGACAGAGAGAGAGAGGCAGAGACTCAAGCAGGCTCCCTCCAGGGAACCTGATGTAAGACTTGATCCCAGGACCCCGGGATCATGACCTGAGCCAAAGGCAGCTGCTCAACCACTGAGCCACCGAGGTACTCTGATATTATGTTAATATCATAAATAAAGAAAAATGTCAAAAACTATAAAAATAAGGGGGATATTATGTAGTCATTAATTCAGATAATCAGGCTTTTTTTATAGTAAGTCTTTTTAAAAGTCATGTGGAAAAACTACACAGCATGTTTTGAGTAAAACATATCAGACATAAAAATTCATAAACAGCAAATTCCAACTTTTTTCTTCCTTTATTCATTTTAAATAAAACAGAATGAAGGGGTGCCTGCATGGCTCAGTCAGTTAGGCATCTGACTTTTGATCTCAACTCAGGTCTTGATCTCAGGGTCATAAGTTTAGCCCACTTAAAAACAGAACAAAACAAAACAACAGAGTGAAAAGACTCACACTTAATCATGGTGCCTTGGACTTCTAATATAGATTTGTTGTCTCCTTACATATTCCTTTCTTTTTCAATATTTTTAAGAAGGACAAGGTCAGAATAAATGAAAACTAACTAAACATGCAGATATATTTTTAGTCTGGTATTATTACCCAATGCACAATGATTTCAAACTTTGGAAAGTTCAGGAGGAAAAATACAATGAATTTTAGATTCCATTTTCAAAAACTGATGTGAAATCATGTGGAAAAAGAAGAGAACTGGAAGAAACAGGAATTTTCAAGTTCATGAAGATTTAAGTTACGTTTCATTTACTTAAGTATATTCTAAAATACTCCACTTCCATAAAATCAGTAAAATGAAGAGTAAAAGATAAAGAAGTCTGTGAAATCAAGATACATGGATATAATCCCTATCATTTTCTTCTTTACTATTACAGGTATACTACACAGATGCATAAAAAAAAAAAAAAAACAATTTTATTCAGAAAAACTGCAGTCATTACTTCAGGATTTATCCAGTCACTTGCCATGGTTGCCCTGAATAATGTAATTGAGAATTTCTTATGAAGTTAAACTGAATAGCATCCTGTTGGCCTAGAATCATATCCATATCAAACTTCTGCTCAGGAATTAATGATCATTAGTGATGTCTTTCAGACCAGATATAAAAGAAAGTGAAAATCTCTTCTTTTCACTTCCCTCTCTCCTGCTTGCTTCTTTTGTATCAGGCAATACTATATAAGGATTTAATTCAGGTCAATCTCTTACTAATCCACAGCATGAATTGAAAAGCAGCATTGCTAAGGGGTCTGTGCCAGTATTTAAGCTTGCTTAATTTTCCAGTAAGCTTTAATATCATTGCTTAAGACCTAAGAATCAATAATGAGAGGTTCATCTTCATAAAGTCACTTGAAACATAAGTCTCTGCCAGTGAGATATTTTTCAATATCCATCTCACTCACTCTAATATCACATAAATGCACACGTGCCATCTTTGGCTTCTTCAAAACAAAAGCAAATTCTTTATGTCAGAGCACTGTGCACTAGAAGCTTTTTTTAATGTGCTATATATAGAAACAATAAAACACAAATAGAGAAATAACATAGAATGAAGCTTTCACATGCATATTTTGAAAAACGAAAACCTTCCAAAGATGGCTAATTACCCATAAGAATCTAAGATAATAGTTTTGTTTCTTAAATTCCACATATGAGTGCAAACATATGGTATTTGTCTTCCCCTGACTGGCTTATTTAGTTTAGCATAATACACTCTAGTTCCATCCATATCATTGCAAATAGCAAGATTTCACTGTGTTTTTTTATGGCTGAATAATATTCCATTGTATATCAGCAACATAACTTTTTGAACTTCCATAGGACAGTGGGCTCCTTTTGAGACCTTTGAAATCTTTACCCATAAGCCAGTCACATGCACTTCTCACTCCTTTCCCTTTGGGCTCAGATCTCCTATGTGTGATCTAGATATTTAGTGGAACTATTATCTTAGATTCTTAAAAAAAAAAAAAAAAAAGAGGCAAGCAAACCATAAAACAGACTCTTAACTGTTAAGTACAAACTGAGGGTCGCTGGAGGGGAGGTGGGTCGGGGGATGGGCTAAATGGGTGATGGATATTAAGGAGGACCACATGTTATGATGAGCACTGGCTGTTGTCTGTAAGTGATGAATCACAAAATTCTACTACTGAAACTAATATTACACTGTATGTTGATTACTGGGAATTTAAATAAAAACTTAACAGGATTTTAAACCATGTGCATTTGAGTTCAGAACTTTCATCACCCCTCAAAATATCATGTATTCCAAATTAATGCAGTCTACATTACTGAGTGAATTATAATTTTAAATAGTCACATCTATTCATATAAAAGTTTAACATATATAACTTTAAATTTGTAAAAAGATTTTCCTAAAGAACTGGGGTGGGGGGAGGTGTAAATTCCATTTAGATTTGGAAAAATGAGTAGCTATAAGATCTTCCTTTTGTACCAGAATAAACAAAATCAAACAACAACAAAGGCAGTGACAAAAATAACCACAAAAATCTGTAAGTTATAATCACGCTGTTCTAATTTGCTCCAGAGCAAGCATTTCAAAAGTCTGTGATATCATGCACATAGTACATTATTCTAATTAGGCAAAACTTACAAAATTATAATGATACATATTTAAGAATATACATGCATACTCTTATACTGCATAGCTAATAGGAATACATTGAAATCAGTTCACATAAATGATTCTAGTGTTATTTTTACAAAATAAAGATTTCTTATTCCACAGACAGTATTTCAGTATGATTTTTAAAGTCATTTAAGTATTGCCTTCTCTGTCTACTGTGCATGATGTAGTTATCTCTAACCACACAGACACATCTATGCTCTTTACAAAACTTTTTAGTCTCCAACATGACAGTTCACTTTTCTAAGGCTGAAACATCCTGTTTTTAGAGTAATCTTCACAACTGTAGCACTTCCTTGCTCTATCCCTAAAAAGCCCTTCAAAACCTATTTCCTTCCCCAAATCAGAATTTCTTGATTTCTTGGGTGTCAGCTCCTCCAACACTGATACAGACATGGCACCTGCAGTATCATCACTCAATGATTTCAAATAAATGCACATACTTTGATCTTACCATTGCATTGTTGAATTAAAATCTTGGAGTAGGGAAAGGAGATGTGCATTGTGAAGATTTTCTCATGTGCTTCTGATATAGAGAAAAGTTTGACAAAAACCATTTATGTGTTGGAGGCCTTGAGGTTAGTGATCCTCGTCTCTTGACTGTGGGAGAAGCCAAGTAGGGACACAGTGAAAAGGTTCTCTGGGTTCTGTGCAAGTGCTAACAGTCGGACAGATTATTGGCTTGAGGAGTGAATGGAATATAAAAGAGAAGAATAGAGGCAAAGAGGCTGAGTTAAGATTGAAGTTCCAGTTATTTTTTTCAGTTCTGCTTTTCCCAATCTATGTATCCTTAAGTAAACCAACCTTTCTATGATTATATTTATTAAATATTCCCAGCAGTATTCATTCATTCATTCCTCCATATTTTTGACTAGTATCTGCCCCTTAAAATGTGTCAAGCTCTGTATTATGTAATCAAAAAGCAATGAAAAAATCTAGACATGCCATCTCTCTCCCTTTAGAAACCTTAGTATTGTAAGGAACACATATATTAATTAAATAATTATTCAGAGATTAAATAACAACTATTATAAATCTAGAAATGGAGAATCAGATGGGGTTAAAAGATTATATAATAAGATAATATGTAGAGACAGTACAGTAAATGTTTTCCTGAGAAATCTGTGGAAAAGTAGAAATCAAGAGGAGGCAAAGCGATCTTGGGTTTACTAAAATGCCTATTCGTTTTGGTGACCCTATGGCTGGGGACTGCATCTTAAATCATTAAAACTCTTTACATTAGAGATTTTGATAAATATTTTTTTGGTTGAGAAAAGTGAAGCTTAACAAGATTAATTACCTAAGCAAAGTCACATGAAATGTCACAAGAGACCTAAAAGTGGAAATTCTAAAAAGCTTGGTTTCAAAGTCTATGATTCCTTTCTCCATATTGCTTTAAATGTATTTCAAAGTGTAAAAGATGTTAAAAAGCCTCTCCAGAATTAATGGAAGGGAAATTAGACATCAGGAAGGAACTAGGTCCATAACACTGGGAGTCAGGAGACAAGGAGAAAGGAATGAAGTGGAATATGACTTCTTAAATATCAATGATGGAAGATGACAAGTTAGTTTAGAGACATTGTATGCAGAGTAATTTAGGGAATAATTATCTTGTCCAGGGGGCAATTAAAGATACTGAATGTTATTAAAATTAGTTTGGTTTATATTTTCTACTTCAGAAATCTAAATGAATATTTAATGACTTTTTACAACATATCTCCTTGCCACTAAAGACTGTTCTATTACTAAGTACAATTTATTTGAAATTAGTTATCACTCATTTTTAGTTTAAATTAGTCAAATTAAGTAGCAAAATTATGTTTGAGTATTCTTTTCTTTTAAGTAAGATCTTTAAGCACTGTACTTTATTAACAGAGTTCTCTTTTTATGGATTCTTGGGTTTATATATTAAGTATAAGGAAATGATTAAGTCTATTCTTTTTTTTTTTTTTTTAAGATTTTATCCATCCATTCATGAGAGACACAGAGAAAGAAAGAGGCAGAGACAAAGGCAGAGGGAGAAGCAGGCTCCATGCAGGGAGCCGACCTTGAACTTGATCCTGGGTCTATCTCCAGGATCAGGCCCTGGACTGATCCGGCGCTAAACCGCTGAGCCACCCGGGCTGCCCAATTAAGTCTGTTCTTGAGTTGGGAACGTGATTTCTTCAAACCCCTTCTCATTCCAAAAGGGATTTGAAGAAAATGGAGATGGTCTTTTTTTTTTTTTTTATTTTTATCCCTTTAACTGAACCAACACAGTCATCAAAATACTAACTGAAACATTATGTTGTATTTATCATTTCTAGCACCAACAGAAGCAGCACCATAAAGTGATCATTTATTATTATCTTCATTTACTCAATAAAAGTATATATACTTGGTATTTCACTTGTGGCTGCATTTCTCTTACTTGTTAACGCAAGTTTTTCGGACAAAAAGTATATATAAACAAAAATTTCCACAGACTTCTAGCGGTCTCTATACTGTCACTAATATTCTAATTAGGAAAATCATTGAACATCTTTGTAAAGGTTCTTTAGAAAACATAATTTCCATACATCATGCACAGATGAAAAGATTTGTTGATAACTTTTACCAATTCACATCTGAGTATGTGGTTTGAAAAAGTGAACTAGTAATTTATAATGCAAAAGAAATCATAGTGATTTCAACCTTAAGACAAATTTAAAGTCATATGCAATTTTAAACAATTTAAAATATCAAAAGCCACAATAATTTTATTCAGAAATAGTTATAATCTGCTTACATGTGCCATCATTTATATGTCACTATTTTAAAAATATGGTGCACTTGCAAAATATATAGGCCTGAAAATTTCACTTGTGTAGACTGTAATCAACAGATAATTTATTTTGTGAAAGGATAATATGAATTATATTTGCCTTATGAGATGATTTTAGATGGTTGCAAGGGCAAAATCGTCAGCTATTCAGTCACTATTTTTATTTTGACCTTCATTCAAAAATCAAAAGCAGTTCAAACTGTCACACCTTCCTGATCTACAACATTAATTGTTTCTGGTTTTCTTCGTGATAGCTAGAACACATTTAATTTTTGTAAGCAAAATAGAATCTAATAAGACCCTATGCTCACCTGAATACTCACTCTCTTCCTTATAGTGCTGACTAGCATCCCATATCTTTAAGACATCTATTTTTAATTACGTCCAAACTTCAATTCATGCAGTAAATTCCACAAATGCATTTGTTTTAATTTTAGGAAAATAATTTGAAAATATCTAAATAGAAATAACCCCTTAAATTAATTTCAAAGTGTATGTTAAACCTAATTTTACATTTTATTAAAAGTCACCAGGAATTAGAACACTCAATATGTAAAATGTAGAGTTTTTGAAACATGGACTTATACAGCTCATTTTCCCAAAGGAATGGTCAAAAAGAAATATGTTAGGATTTATAATAGAGAGAACTTCAAATTTAATTCAAAGAGTTTACAAATGGTTAGTAGTGTACATTTTTTTAAAATAAATTAGAGTTCATGATAGATCTTCTTATATGAAAAGCAGAGCTGCACGATTGAGTGACATGTGAAGTGCTGTTACAGATGGGTTTTGCCCAACAGTTCTTAGATGATCAACTCACTACTGATGCTGATTGGAGACCTGATAGAGAAGAGATGCCCGGCATGCAGCTAGGAGAACACCCCTAAGTACTCTCCTTTCAGCTGTCTATTTGTGCCTTAAGTTTTCTACTTCTCCATTCCAAGAGCCTTGCATCTTTGTCTCCCTTCCATTGCTAATCTAAGACCTCTTGCCATAATTCTTCACCAGCACTAATACTCAATGCAGTATTATTTTTACAAATGAAAATCAATTAATTTCCTTCCTTCCCCCTTTCTCTCCCCCCCCCCAACTCCCACTCCCATCTCAATCTCTCTCTCTTGCTCTTGTTCTCATTTATACTTTCTCAGGTATGAAATCAAGCTCATTGTCTCTCCCTCTCTCTCTCTTTCTCTCTCACCCCCCTCAAACACACATAAAAACATATCTTCTTCTAATTTGTTTTCTTCAAGGTTTGATGCTAACATGACCTAAACCCAAGTAACCCTAAATGCCTTTTTACTCTTAAGTGTTTTAATAAAAGAATGCTTCCTAGGTGTATGTTTCACATTTTTAAGGGGGAGAGGGGCAGAGCGAGAGAGAGAATCTTAAGGGGGTTCCACACCCAGCATGGAGCCCAACATAGTGCTCTATCTTACAAACGCTGAGATCATGATCTAAGCCAAAATCAGAAGGTGAAAGCTTAACTGAGTGAGCCACCCAGGCACCCCCTTTTACATTTTCTCTAAGCTGGATGTGTGGGATCTGTCTGCTACACCCTCAGACCTTCTAAATTGCACATAGTAGCCGGCTGTGGCCATATGGGGAGATGCCACACTGATCACATGACTCAAGCCTTGTCTAAGACCTGTGAGGGAGTGAACTGGCAAAAGATCAAAGCAAGAACTTACTCGCATAAATATCTCAAGTTGGCATTCACTCCTGGTCAAGATAACAGCCTCAAGTAAGCATCTGAGAGAAAGCTATTCCCACATCCTACTTATGTTGGGTAACCAAAGGACCATAATTATTTGCTATATTTTTTAACAAGCAGAAGTCTGTTTTCTTCATATATAGAATATATGGAAAGAAATAATAAGAGAAGGTAAAAGTATAAAGCAAGTTATTGATTTTCATCATCTTTAACATTTGGAGATTTATCATACTATAAACTAAATTGAATGATACTAAATATTGCAATTTTTACTGCATCCAAAATGTAATTTTATTACATCCAAACATGAATCTATTAAAAAAAAACATTTTAAATGTGACTTGGATTATTCATAGCATTACTTTATGGCAAGGATTAATACAGAATGCTTTTTTATTTTTCAAAAAAAAAAAAAAAGATGTATAAGCCCTAAGGATTGGTCCTAGCAGTTCACTCTCTGTAAAGGTTCATCTGACATAAGACAAGAGTTAAAACTGAGAGCAATCACTGAAGTTGGGGAGAAGACCAATAGGAAGCTGTTGTAGCACTTATAGGTAGGAGAGAGCTCCTTAGAATATATAATCCATTTTGGTTGTTAATTCACACCTCTGTGAACTACCCATGTACATCCCATCATCTCTCATCTCTTAGATTTTTTTACTCACCCTTTCAAAACTAGCTCAAGTATTCACACCTCTGGCAGGTCTTTCCTGGTCCTTGACCTCTCCCAGCCCAGATAAATTGATCCCTCCACCTTTTGAAGCCCTTAAAGCACTTCAAAAATGCCTGCTCAGTAGCCCCAATCACACTGATTTATAGTTACATGTATGTATCTCTTTCAAACACTTGAGCTTGTCAGTAACTGAGGGACCCAGTCACATGTGTCCACATTTCCCCATAGTAGAAGAAGATCTAAAGTACAGTTCAGTAAATTATTTGTGTAGTTAATAAAGAGGCTCAGAAGGCACCACACCATTAGCTGATGTCACTAATACATCTTTTAAAATAGGAAAGAAGAGGGGAGCATCGGTGGTTCAGTTGCTTAAGCATCTGACTCTTGGTGTTGGCTTGGGTCATAGCCTCATGGGTTATGAGATTAACCCCTACATCAGTCTCCCTGTTCAGTGTGGAATCTGCTTAGGATTCTCTTTCTCCCTCTGCCTCTCTCCATGCTTTCATCCACTCTTTATAATCTTTAAAAAAAATAGAATGGGAAAGAGAGAATAGCTTTGCTTGAAAAATGAGATTGTACTGTGTCTCCACCTCAAATTTATCTTTCCATTCTAGGTCCATTAATGTGACATAAAAAATTAGATAAATACCAAATACACATACATGAAGGCAAAATCATTGAATATATTAGCATAGCCCTAGAATGGTTTAATTTCAACTCTCAAAAGTGTGAATATGAGTAGGATATATGGGTCTCTATAAATTTCTGAGTGTAGAAAGTCATTCAGAAAAACACTAATACTTTAAAATATGCTTTGAAAGTACAAAATTAAATGAGAAAGACTAAAAGACCTATCAAATATGGTTTAATTCAGCATTTTACCAAATAAAAATTTCTTGCAGTACTTCCTCCTAGCTCTATTACAGCAATACATTTTTTGTTCATAATCAAGACTCTGGTGCACTTCAAAGTTCTGAAGACATTTATGCATCATGATTAACCACAGATTAAATTATGTGCAGTATGATGTTAGTATTAAGTACATTTTATCGGTTTATAATATTTTAAAACTTTGTGTGTAATGTCTCTTCTGTCCATTAAGCAGACTTTGATTAAGACACTAAATTTCCTGTGCACATTAATCAAGAGAATTATCAAATGTGCAAATTACACACAAACACATACAGCAACTGAAAATAAGACCATGCACTGTATAAAATTATAGAAAAACCTTCAACGTGGAAAAAAATACTCCAAGTTTTCCTCAGGGGTAAAACTGCTATGTGGTAATATACTTCATACTTATGGCGCAAAATGCTTCTACAATGTGTTCATGATGCATTTAGGAGTAACTTGTCATCCTCTTTGTCAAGAGGGACTTTTGATATAGGTCCAATATTTAGGAAGAAATGAACATAGACCTGAGCTCAAATTAAAAAATCTTATCACACTGGTGGTAGGAGAAACCTATCCCGGGTAAATCTCTGAAAACAGACAGTGCTAATTTCATCTTTCATCACATACCCTAAGATATATAGTATCTTCAGAAAAAGTCATTTTTAAAGGACAAGAGACAGAATAGAAAGGTTTCTAAAACCTATTTACTGTAATGCTTGCAAAGAATCTCATTGGAATAAATTTACACTAGTTCTCTTACTTTCAATAATAAATTTTAGCTCATTTCACAGCTGTATCCCATACAACAGTCCACAATGAATATATCAGAGTTTAGTTGCCTGTAGACAAATATAATGATGCCAGCAGGTGTTTACTTTGTCTCTTTTGGGGAGAACTACAGCTGGAATGCAAGTCTCCCTGTACAGGACACTGCAAAAGTCAGCACTTCTACTGTCTATAATGTTCCTATTCAAGAAATTTTGTCAGTTTATACACTTGGAAAATGATGCCCTGAAATTAAAGATAAACTGCAATATTGTACCAAAACACAGCACAGATGGTCAGGTATGGAAGGTGGGAAAGAAGAGAAAGGTATAGTAAAGGGAACTTTGAGAATGAAAAAAAAAAATGAGACTACAGAGGAGAGAGAAAAGAGATGTGTAAGCAAGTGTGCAAGACAGAGAGAGAAAGCACATGTGAACAGGAGAGAAAGAGAAAGAAGCTCTGGGGGGATATTTCAGGAAAGGTAAAGAAGGATTTAGGATGTTTTGTTATATGGTGTTCAGTATAAACTGCTGTGTTATACTGCCAAGAAAATCCACAGTATAAATCTATATAACACTTTTTTTTAAGGGATAAAAAAGGAAAACATCAATATACTGAAAATAAATACTGAGTTATGACTTGAAGCAGCTCTTGATACTTTTTCAATGTTAAGATTCACTGCATCATGGAATATCAAAATATATTTACAATTGGTTATATAGGGCAATAAACTGTTTAGATAAAATACGTTATTCTATGTCACACGACTGAAGAAAGCTACAAAAATCAGTGTTAAAATCTCAACAAGACTGCCAAATGCTCAGTCAAGATACTAAAGTCAAATATCTATCAAAATACAAATCTGTAATTACTTATTGTACTACCTATGCTTATCTGAAAGCATCAAAACAAAATTTCTGTTATTGCCTATTATTTATACAATGCTAACTTAAATATTGGAACCTTACTCAACACAACCAAAGATTAATTTTCCTGAACTTTCCCCATTTTTCTACCTTCAATTAAAATATTAGTATATCTAGGATACTAAGGTGTTTGTGCTGGCTACTAGTCTTGTAAGTCTGTGGTTTAGTCAAATCCCTCAGCGTTAGGTACCTGAATTTACTCTTTCATTAAAAGAAAAGGGCATCATTTTTTATCCTACATTCACAAAGAAATTGTGAGAATTCGGTAAAAGAACATTTGATATGAGTGCTTGGAGAACTGTAGAGTACCATGAGAACACAAACAGGTTTTGTTATGACATCGACCAAGCTGTAAAAACCAAATGGGCAACTTATAAAATTCATGAACATCTGAATTTTTCATCAGTATCACTTAGATTTCTCTGTGCATGTTAAATACATATGATTAAGTCAGCCACTCTTTAAGTCATCACAGCTCCCCCAAACTACTACTTGTTTTCCATTTACTGAAGACTTCACTATATGATCAGATTAAAAACCCAAAAGGAGGGCACCTTGGAGGGGGGCGTTGTCAGTCAGTTAAGCATCCATTCTTGATTTTAGCTCAGGTCATGATCAGGGTCATGAAATGAAATCCCATGTCAGGCTCTATGCTCAGTGGGGAGTCTGCTTCTTTCTCTATTTCCCTCTTTCCCTCTGCCCTTCCTCACCCTAGTGTGTGCTCTCCCTCTGAAATAAATAAATAAATCTTTAAAAACAGCAAAACCAAAAACAAAAGGAGCTCCTTGTAGGTATCCCATTAAACGTGCTCATGACTAGTTCAGCATATTTTCTTCCTAAATGTGCTTTTATTCTTATAAACTGGGTCCCCTAAATTATTTTCTTACATTTTCTAACTACTTACCTTCCAATTACACAATGATATCTTTATTGAAACTTCAATGGGTTTTTTTGAATGACAATTACTCATAATCAAAGTGACTGGAAAACACAATGTGTATTATGCTGTGCTGAATTAAAAAAATACATGGCCCAGTCTGGTAGTTCCTCAAATCATAAAATATAAAGTTACCATAAGACCCAGCAATTTCATTCCTCAGTATATATTTACGATAAATTAAAATATATGCCTACTCAAAAACTTGTACATGAATATTCATAGCAGCACTACACATTGTAGCTAAAAATGTGGAAATAGCCCAAATATCCAACAAGTGATGAATAAAATGTAGTGTATCTACAGAATGGAATATTATTCAGAAATAAAAGGAAATACTGATATATGATACCACATAGACCTTGAAAACATGCTAGGTAAAATGAGCCAGTAACAAAAAAATCAAAGAAGGTTTAATTCTATCTGTAAGACATCTCCAGAAAAGGCAAATCTATAGAGACAGTACATAGATTAGGATTTGCCTAGGACTGGGCCTGATGGGGAAGAATAGAGAATTCGATGGTGAGAGACTATGGAGTTCAGAATATTTTGGGGATAATGAAAATATTCTAAAATTGATTGTGATGATGGATACACAACTCTTAACCCAAAGTTGCTAAACAAATGTCTCTATGATAGTAATTCCAATATTCAGCATATGTCCAACAAAGAAGATTCATCTTACATATAATGATAGAGTATAAGAATCATTCCTCTAATTTCCACATTTTTCATTAAATCAAATTAATTTAGCTTCTTGATGATTCTATCAGGATAGAAAACTACCTAGAGAATAATGTTCTTGAAATCTCTGAAAACTTCTATCATGATTTGAGACATCTGATGTTCATGGTGCTGTAGTGCTTGATCAACCAAGTTTGAAAGACTGTCTTGACACTCTATAATATTTATTCTCTTCTTCTGGAATTTTCACAGCTGAAGCAGTTCAAAGCCAGTTCTCTTATAAAACAAGCCAAGGGAACTGAAGAAGTTACATTAAATCTTGCAGTGAGAGACAGGAAGTGAAATGTATCTTAGCAGCAGTCAAAGCTTTCCTTATGAATTATTTGATTCCATAAATCCAAATCCATTTTGATGACTCTCCCATTAGAGATGTGTAGTCACCACTGCAAACTGTCAGAAGAAGATGTTTTATAGAGTTATTGAACCCTGTGATCTTTGCTGCATTTCTGTGATTACATGCACCAGCCCAGGGCAGCAGATGCCTTCCTCCTGCTAGCTTCTCTCATTCCACAGGGCCGGTTAACTAATGAGAACTAACAAAGCACAGCATATAGGGAAGTGGAGAGAAACATCAATGTTGACTGGAAAAGGACAGTTCAAACACTTCAAACTGACTTTGGCATTTCATATTTTCTCATGCAGTCGTTCTCTAAAACTCAAAGAAGTATCTTTTTAATATTTTTTCGACACTTCTCTTTAAGCTTCAGATTTCTGAAGACCTCATATGATTGTCAAAGGCAAAAGTTGTAAACTAGGGTCCCAAAATCCAACTTCAACTCACTAGGTATTATTGTATGTGACCAATAGTGCTGTTCCTTATGATTTTTTTTTTAGAAAGCGAACCCCATCTCTAAATGATGGCAAATGATAAACATACAATAAGGTAAAAGAGTGGCGTTGTTTCTTCAGTTAGTCAAGCCCACACAGAGAAGAGTGAACACAACCAGCCTCTACACGGTCTGGTCCACTTCACTCATATATGTTCTCTGTAACCCACCCCACCAGAGAAATACTACATAAATATGAGGCTTATTTATTTTCACATTAGTCTAATCAAAACTGTAGAGAAAAAAATATCAAATCACCCTTACATACAAACCTGAAAGGATACTCAACCTTTAAAAGAACTATGTTTAATTATCATTAGCTAAAGATAGCATTTCTAATAGAAAGTTCTCAAGGAGAATTATAAGAGGTCATTTACAAAATTAACAATCTTCTAAAATTTATAAATTC
Organism: Vulpes lagopus; assembly: GCF_018345385.1. Lineage (NCBI taxonomy): Eukaryota > Metazoa > Chordata > Mammalia > Carnivora > Canidae > Vulpes > Vulpes lagopus. Next base: position 26,454,037 of record NC_054836.1, read on the forward strand.
ACGTAGAACTTAACATTTGCAAATATGTTATTTTATCTAACTAAAGAGACCCGGGTTCTGAGATTCCATGTGTCAAACAAAAGCCAGGCTCCTTACTGTGTCCCACTCAATGTTGTTCTCCTACCAGTTCTCCATACACACACTCACACTTCTTCCTATCTCATGATCAGTCTTTTATGCCTCAGAACTTCTTACTGTCCCTGAACACACAGTCTAGTTAATTTCTTCACAAGAGCTCCACTTTGCCTAGAATTCCATTTCACTATAGCCTTTGTTCATTTTGCAAGCTGCTTATTTTTCAAACTTGTGTTTTATGAAATCTTCCCTTCCCTGTCTCTTTCTACAAGATAATAATCCCTTTCTCTGTTCCACATACATTTATATTTTTGCAATATATGTTACCTAGAGAAGAATTACTTATTTATACATGAGAAGAAACTTCAGGAGTGGTGGGTCTATGTGCTATTCACATTTGCTCCCCAGCACTGAGTTTGGTGTCAAAAAAGGCACTAAGTGCTTGTCAGTTTTACTTAACTGAATTGATCAACACAAACACGAAGAAAAAGGTCACCTAACTCTGTAAATGGAGTTTCTGAAGTTGTGCAATGTAGTGGCTCTGAATGAGCTACATTTCCTACAGGAAATAATATATACATTATACATAATATACATAATATAACACTATATATAGCTTACATAATTATTCATAATATATGCAAAACACATAAAGATCTTCCTCCATTTATAATGGGGTTACACCCAAAAAAAGTCTCAAGTTGAAAATATTGTAAGTTGAAAACACATTTTATACACTGAACCCACATATAGGAAAAAATAAAAGTTAATATGTATTATTCCACCTGAGTCTGTTACCAGTACTGCCTTAATGATATAATCAATGTAAACAATTTACAACTAATATTTTATATAAATGCTGTTCATGGATATATGCTGGCAGGAAGATGCTATTAAAAGAAAAGTATTTCTTGGAAGTTTGTTCAGGCACTGCAGTTTCAAGACATTGTTCAGGCACCAAAGTGGTCAACACAGGAAGATGGTTAGACATAAAAGGATCTTAAAATAAAAGCTATAAGTTAGTGGAAGGTAACACAAGGACTTGTATATTAAGATATTTTATATGAGCGAGTTCTTGATGAGCATAAAGTTTGAAATGAAATTTCTAAAATGTTAATATAACTATTTGTGTTATTAATATTTAAGTGAAAAGTATTCATAATTGCACACAGTTTTAAAAGTCATCACTTTAACATCACTATAACATTTGAGGTAGTATAATAACTTCCATAATGCCAGATAAATTATGAAGGCCGTGTAATAAGTTAGCTGTGAATGACTGTGCTATTTGCATGTGCATGTATGTTGCATATATTTATGCATCTGGGTATGTATGCATGCACATGCATGTGCATGCTTGGAATGATGCATTGAAGGATTATTGTAATTCTGTGATAAGCTTACAAATTATATATCAACTTTAGAGAATTTGCATGTAAAGCAGGTTGTAAAGGGCATGTAGCAGTTGAATATCACTTCTCCAAGTTGAGAAACATTTTAGTTTCTTACAGCAGATTTTGAAATCTTGAGGTGTAGAAGTAGGTTATTTACATATATGCATATACATATGCAGAGCATATGTATCTCACACACACACACACACCCACACACACACACTCACGGGGTTGGGTATGTACTTTAGAAGACAAAAGAGGACTTTGAGAGAGGACACCTCAGCACACACTGAACACTTCCTGCACCCTTTCACTCATGGCATCACAAGCCAGGAAAGTCCTGCCAAGAATAATCTCAGGTGTTTCCACACAAAGGAATTTTGGAACTCACAGTCCCACTTAAAGAGTCACACCTCCTGCATTTCCTGCGTGACCAAAATACGCACAATCACAAGTAAAAATAAAACACGGAGGCAGAATGTCTCTGTATTTTAGAACTGCACTTTGGACAACTCTGCAAAGCTGAGGGCTTGCCAACTATGAACTGGCCCTGACAGCAGGTAAAAGCAGAACAAGGCCAGATGCAGAGAAGCTTGAAATGCACATGCAGATCCAAGAAGGAAGAAGAATCCAAATAAAGAAAAAAAAGACTCAGCTCCAGAGACATAGTCTATCTCTGTGAGAAGACTTTTGTGGTTCACATCAGGATCATAGCAAGTATAAAAGATAACATTTACCAAGTACCGACACGAGCAAGAAACCCTCTATGTGCTGTACAGTTTTGTCTCAAGATACTTTTAAAATAACGTGAAGAGGTGAAAACTAATCTCATAGCTATGGTATGGCTGAGGAACAAATGACACAGAGATTAGAGTTCATACTATTTTTTTAAAAAAAGATTTTATTTATTCATGAGAGACACAGAAAGAGAGAGAGAGAGAGAGAGAGAGAGAGAGAGAGATACAGGCAGAGGGAGAAGCAGGCTTCACTCAGGGAACCCAATGTGGGACTCGATCTCGGGTCTCCAGATCAGGCGGCACTAAACCCCTGAGCCAACAGGGCTGCCCTAGAGTTCATATTCTTAATAAATTACAAAATTAGGTCAAGATTCATATGGGCTCAAAAGTTGATTTTGGAACATTTCAATTTACTTATTACACACATGCATGTAAGTATATATTTTACTACTTAGCAACCAGTACTTCTTTCATTTCAAGGTATGACTTAAATTCTTTTCAACTAATCTCTAACTGTCAAGGGCAAGTACCGCAATAGGTGGATGGACCCCTCTGACATTTATAGTTGTGCTTTCTGATTTTGAGAGAAAAAACAATCTTCAAACAGTGCAACTGAAATAGGCTATATTTGTGTTCTGATGCCATTATCTAGTAGACATATTAAAGAACATGCAAACACATCTATCTATGATACTCTGTATGTGCTGGTACTGCTACTGCTATTACAACCCAACGGATTACTTTTTATCCAGACAGTATAGCACAATTAGAAAGTCCTGCATTCACAATATACCACAAATCAAATGAATCCCACTACATCATCAATGCCTATGCTTGACACATTTGCTTGGGAAATTAATTTTCCATCAGGCTCTCTATATAGTCCTAAGCTAACTACCTGGACAGTGTAGCATATTTATGCACATATGCTATCTACTTCTGAGCCACTGCTGTATTCCCCCCATTCTGGGGGTGCTCAATACTCTCTGTCCATGGAAAAGCTTATGGGAGCCATAAGCAGCAGGCTGTCTTGACAACTCGGTTCCCAGGTTTGCTTACCAGGGGTTCAAACAGTGGACTGGCACTGCTTCCCACGAGTTCAGGAGGAGACTGCACATCAACTTTTTGCAGCCTCCAGGTAGGAGCAAGGAAGAGCAGATACTCAACTGCATGATTAACCAGACCAGTCAGTTAGAGACCGAGCACATGTACAGTGCACTTGAAAATCTCACAAGCTTGCCGGCTCCATTTAATATATCCCTTAGTACATCACATCATTTTCTTCCTCTTCAAGATACTGTCTATCACTTCCAAACTCTCTTCCATGGTGTTCCCTCAAGGTGGAATAAAAGACAAAATGTAGGCCCATTTCCATTGTGTGCTTATTTTCTACCTAACTTCCATGTGTAGTTTCTCTTTATAACGTCCTTGGTTTTAGTATGAGTCCTGTCACCAAGGCAACAAGAAGAGAAGCACTTACTTGTAGCACAGGCTGGATTGAGATTTTTACCTCTGTCACCTGAAGGTTCTACCTGGTGGTCCTGCTACTACTCACATGGTGGAAAGACTGAGGATCACTTACAAGACAAGACATCCCGATGACAAGCAGACGAAAAGATGATGCTCAACATCGTATGTCATTAGAGAACAGAAAAGGAAAACAACGAGATACAACCACATGCATTAAAACAGCCAAAATTCAAAATACTGACAACAACACTGGCAGAGACGTGGAGCAACAGGAACTTCCATTCACTGGTTGGTGGGAATGCAATGAGATACCACCTCACACCAGTGAGAATGGGGAAAATTAACAAGGCAGGAAACGACAAATGTTGGAGAGGATGCGGAGAAAGGGGAACCCTCTTACACTGTTGGTGGAAATGTGAACTTACAGCCAGTCTGGAAAACTGTGTGGAGGTTCCTCAAAGAGTTAAAAATAGAGCTGCCCTACAACCTAGCAATTTCACTGCTGGGGATTTACCCCAAAGATACAGAGGCACTGAATGCTGGGACATCTGCACCCCGATGTTTCTAGCAGCAATGTCCACAATAGCCAAACTGTGGAAGGAGCCTCGGTGTCCATCGAAAGATGAATGGATAAAGAAGATGTGGTTTATGTATACAATGGAATATTACTCAGCCATTAGAAATGACAGATACCCATCATTTGCTTCAATGTGGATGGAACTGGAGGGTATTATGCTGAGTGAAATAAGTCAATCGGAGAAGGACAAGCATTATATGGTCTCATTCATTTGGGGAATATAAAAAATAGTGAAATGGAATAAAGGGGAAAGGAGAAAAAATGAGTGGGAAATATCAGAAAGGGAGACAGGACATGAGAGACTCCTAACTCTGGGAAACGAACAAGGGGTGGTAGAAAGGGAGGTGGGCAGGGGGTGGGGGTGATTCGGTGATGGGCACTGAGTGGGGCACTTGATGGGATGAGCACTGGGTGTTATTCTATATGTTGGCAAATTGAACACCAATAAAAAATATATTTTAAGAAAATAAGGCCTATTAAAAATAATTTTTAAACAAATGCAGATGATTTGCCTATTTTTACCTTTCTCTCCTTGCTTGTGTTGCCCTCTCTTATAATGTCTCACTTGCTCCCCAAGTCTTTACAGTCATGCATAGTTTCTTCTGAATTTACAGATATCACTCAGTAAGTTCTATACAGTGACGGCTCCTGGGACAGAGAGTGCCCCCTTCAACATTACGCAATTATACATGGTCATTTGAAAATTATTATCTACTTAAAGAAGCACATTTGTACCTTTTCCCCATATTTCCCTATATATTTTCTCAGAGCATAACTTTAATACAACAAAAATGACACCCTAGGAATTATGATTTCACATGGTAAACTATGCAAAATATCAATTCGCTCAATAGTGCTTCTAGAAGTTGAAGGGACATCCTTTTGGTTAGGTCCAGTTATATATCAGAAGCAGTAGATGGATTACTTTTTAGTATCACTGTTTTTAGTACTGCCATGTTTCTTCTATTCTTTCCCAACATATTTTTAATTGTTATATCACTTTCCTAAAAATTGTTTTCCTTATTGCTTGGGTACCTGAGGATTAAATGCAAATTCATTTATTTTTCATCATTTTAACGCATTCTAAAGTGTCAAATATAAAGTGCTGATAAAAAAAAAAAAAGAAAAAATCTCTACCTTATGACTCACTGGCACCTCTAACTCACACTCTATGATGTTCCTGTGATATATTTTTCAGATGCTGCTTCCTCAATGTTTCTTTCATTAAGGACCATTTTAATGAGCCTTTATATTAATTCCAAGCCTCTCTTGAAATTCCAAGAGAATCTGTTCTATATATTCACCAGATAGAGGATTTTGCTCTCCTTTTCCCAGAGACATCTCACCGTCTAGTGTAACCAATCTGACTTACAAGAAAAGTTAAGAGGCTTCATTTCCTTTAAAAAGGAGCCAAAGCACACCACACTTCCTCAATAACCTAGTCAGAATGTCAACATCTCATCCCACTGCCATCAGACCAGTTTTTTTGTATCAAAGTAGTAGGTAAGAAAGAGTCTGAATAGTGCTGCTCAATAGCACTCAATCTCAGCCCTGATTGGGGCTCCTATTATTTTGCTATCTATGGGTAGCTATCTATGATTTGCATAATAACCTGAGTTAACACAGTCCATTAAGATATTAAAGTTTCACAAAATCACTTGAGCATTTTATTTTTTGATGCAAATAATCAATTCGCTCTTAATGAATTTTGAACACTGTGTAATTATGATAAGAAAGAAGGGTAGGAAAACAAGGTATAAACTAGTTTTTAAAAATGTATTTAAATAATCATCTAATACATAAAATTTCTAAATTGCATAAAAATAATTCTGTGAAACATTTAATTTGGAGGGCACTGGTGACAAGATAATTTTAAGAACCTAAAATTTCACATTCTTGAGAAATCCCCTGAAATACAGCGTAAAATGAAGCACAAAAAATTATATTTATATAATTCACCCTAAATTTGCTGCTCAAAATAGTTTTATGTTTTTTTTTTTTTTTTCATGAGAGACATGAGAGACAGAGAGGCAGAGACATAGGCAGAGGGAGAAGCAGGCTCCCTGCAGGGCCCTTATGCAGGACTCAATCCTAGGATCCTGACCTGAACCAAAGGCTGATGTGCAACCACTGAGCCACCCAGGCACCCGTTACGGTTTTTGGTCCATGCTATCTTTAAGTAACAAACTAATAAAAAAGACAAGTCTGTAATAAAATAACTTCTCATCCTAAACTTGTTTTTCATGGTGCCCCTTGGTTAGAGGAGAGATAAATGTGTTGAATCTGTAAAATTTCTGTTTGTTATGTCATTTTTAGGAGAGAAGAAAATAAAGAATGGGAAGAGAACATTTTCTGAATATCTATTATACTTAGGACACTTTCCATTTACTACCTGTTACAACTTTGCAAATGGTCTCTCACTTCAGAACTTCTGTCATCATTCTAAGGTGAGAAAACAAAATCAGGGTATAAGTAACTTGATCAGTCAGGTAGAGGTATATTTAAACAATGGTTTCTGATCCCAAAGTCTGTGTTCTTTCCATTCTCCAGTGCTGCTTCCCTTATAAATTGTTGGCATTCACAATTTTGTTATCATACTTCTCTATCAATTTGTAATCTGTAATGTATTTACAAAAAAAAAATGCTTTCAAGAAAGCTAGTGCACATTACTGGACTTGTTCCAGGTCATAAAATTAAGTAGGCACTGTGTTATATAACAGAATAATAATAATAATAAAAACTGCCATTCACTGAAGTTCTAACATATATCAAACACTCCACTAGTACATTATATGCGCTACCATATTTAATTAAACTTCAGAAAACCTCTATATAACAAATATTATTTATCCATATTAGAAATGAAAGAAAAAGATTCAGGGAGTTGAAATAATTTGATAATATTTTGATAAAATATATTATTGTAATCCATGTTACTGTGGACTACTCGACTTTGATGCTTACACTCCATCCACTCTGCTCTATCCCTATCTTCCATTTAATGAGCAAACTGTGTCACATTCCAAATTAAGCACAACTGAAGTGCAAAACACTTATTAGGATGATGCCACTGTCATGTTACTACTACCTGGAATGGCATCCCTCTCTCCTTTCTTATTTAATGAATAACAGGATTAGGATTAATATTCTTCTATATGCATTATAGAATATTGTATATTAGGACAAGTACATGAAAAAAGTTAAAAGGATAATACTTATTTTTATTTTATATTGAAGAAGTAAGGTATTATTTTTTACATAACTATATAAAGGACACAGTGATTATTGTTAAAAGTAATGTCTTGCATTGGATGAACTTAGTTCAAAAGTTTAATGTGAGAAGTAATTTCCTTGAGAACAAAACACACACCTGTAAATATCCTAACCACCTGAATTCTGAGCAATGGCTAGTGTGCACCTTTTTATTGGATTTCAGTCTAATTTCATTGTTACAAAAATTAACTCAATTTGGGACTATACCAAAATTAAAATCTTTTGCACAATGACGGAAATCATCAGCAAAAAGAAAAGCCAATCTTAAAGGGGAGAAGATGTTTGCAACTGATATATCTGATAAAACATTAATATCCAAAAAATATATAAAGAACTTACATAACTCAACACCAGAAAAAAATCACAAATAATTGATTAAAATGGGAAGGAGGACCTGAATAAACATTTTTTTCTGAAGAAGACACACTAGGATGACAAACACATGAAAAGATGCTCAAAATCACTAATCATCAAGGAAATGCAAATCAAAACTACAATGAGATATCACTTTATACCTGACAGAATGACTAGAATAAAAAAGACAAGAAATAATGAGTATTGGCAAGAATGTGGAGAAAAAGGAACCCTCATACATTGTTGACAAGAATGTAAATTGGTATAGCCACTGTGAAAACCAGTATGGAAATTCTTTAAAAAATCAAAAATAGAACTACCATATGGTCCAGAAATTCCACTACTGGGTATTTACCCAAAGAAAATGAAAAAAAAACTAAATCAGAAAGATATATACATCCCGATATTTATTGCAGCATTATTTACAAGAGCCAAAATGTGGAAGCAACCCAAGTATCTATGAATGAAGAAGGGGTGTGTGTGTGTGTGTGTGTGTGTGTGTGTGTGTATACATACATATGCAATGGAATATTACTGAGCCATCAAAAAAGGATAAGATCTTGCCATTCGTCAAAAAAGAGATGGACCTAGAGGGTAATATGCTAAGTGAAATAAGTCAGGCAGAGAAAGACAAATGCCATATGGTTTCACTTATATGTGAAATCTAAAAAACAAAATAAATGAACAAATAAAAATGGTAAGCAGAAACAGATCCATAAATACAGAGAACAAAGTGATGGTTCCTAGAGGGGAGGAGGTAGGTAAATGGATGGACAAAATGGTGAAGGAGAGTGGGAGACACAGGCTTCTAATTCTGGAACAAATAAATCACAGGAATAAAAGGTACAGCATAGGAAACAGTCGATGGTATCACAATGGTGGGGTAGCTGGGTGGCTCAGTTAAGCATCTGCCTTTGGCCTAGCATGATTTCAGGGTCCTGGAATCGAGCCCAATGTCAGGTTCCCTTCTCCCTCCACTTATGCACTCACACACACACTTGCACTCTCTCTTTCTTTCTCTCTCTCAAATGAATAAATAAAATATTTAAAGAAATATAATGGTGTCATAATGGTGTTGTATGGTACAGATGGTAGCTACACTTCTGGTGAGCATAGCCTAATGTATAAATGTGTCAAATCACTATATTGTACACCTGAAACTAATGTCACATTGCATATCAACTATATATCAATTTTTAAAAATAAAATAAATTCAATTACTTCATTAGGACCTTTGGGAAAATATATCTGTGACAGAACTGATAAAGGTTGGAGGTATTCACTATTTTCTGTCCTACTCATGTTAAGTCAGCCACATTTTACTCAATATATTGATACTCTTAGTTTAGAATTGCCAGGTAAATATTACTAGACATACTTATTATGAAAAAATTCCATATCCTAGAATATTAAGGAAAAACTAACACTAATCAGAAATTATTTATCTTCCAACAATAAAGTACTTTACCTGTTTGTATGAAATATGCTTTTCAATTATTCACACAAAGGCAAGCTATCTTTCAAATAAATGACACACAAAACTGCTAAAACATTTAACTTTTATATTTCAATAACTATTTTTAATATCTTATATTCTGGGGTTTTCACTATCAAAAAAATGGCACTGTTATAATTTAAATACCCCCTTGGTTATTTGATTTTATCATTATACCTTTTCCATTATCTTATTATTCAAATAAGTTTGTCTTTACTACTCCAGTTAAAACATCCTTTCCCAAAACACTTAAGTATCTTACCAATTCCTCCTTTTACTTGATCATTGCTGAAATATTTCATAACTCCTCCTTTCTAGTCTTTCGTAAATGTTTTACACCTTTTGCCGCCATCCCCTTCATAAAACATCTTTCATTTAGCATACACTACCATTTTTCCCGGACCCATTCTGACCACCTTTCTCTGACTCTTCCACTGGTCTCTCCCCAACAGTGGCCTTCTTTAAATCTCAATATTCTCTGTGAAGTATCCTGGTTCCTCTTTTCCGTATTTCTCTTCTTTTAATGATCCCTCCAACTATCGTGCTCTGAAATATCATACATGTATTGAGTTCTCAATTTACACCTTCAGCCTCTTTCTTCTATACATACAATCACTAGTTTTCCTGTTAGATTTATCCATCTGAGTGGATTACTATCTCAAGTTTAGTTTAACTAGATTAAATTGATATTCTTCTTCTCTAAATCCAGGCAATCTGTTCTTCCTTCTTTGACATTCTCAGTCTCAAGTAATTGGCTATAGATATGATGGAGATCTTGATGGGATGAGTTCCTCCCCTCCTTGGCACAGAGTTCCCTACCCGCTAAAGCTGAGTTAACACTACTATACTACAGTGCGACACCCCCCCCCCCCAGCTCTCCTCTCCTTACTCTGCACTTCCTACCTTTCTAGTTTTGCTCCCCTTTGCCTCTCAATCCCCATCCTTACTAACCTCCCAGCCTCTTCACTTCTCTCTCACCATTCTGGGCAAAGAACATGGTCAATTCTCTGCACAAAGATGACAATAATTTTCACTTGCTTAGAGGTTTAACTCCAACATCTTTACCAGAGTTTGAAGGTTTCCTTACAATCTTGCCCCAATTCATCAAATTGGCATTACATCCATTCATTCCCACCAAACATGCTAGACTTGAGTTGGAGTACTTTCAAGACCTAAAAATATTGTCATGCTTTTCATCTTTATATTCTCTCTTCCCTCTGCTGGAAATGAACTTCTACTCCTCTCAGAGTAAAAAGTTCATCCCCCCCATTCAAAATCCCAATCAAGATGAACTGCTCTTTAAAATTCTCCACAACCCCCTTTATCAGCTACACAACATCCTTGCTCTCATAGTGTTTTGTTCATGAGTATGATACAACATGTTTTAATTGTTGTGTATTTACAGTATTGTTCAATTGTGAATTTCCTAAAGGAAGGGATGATAATATCCTAGTCAGCCTCTACCTCACTGAGGCCATGTAACTCACACAGTGAGCTCTCCATAATTCTTTGTTGGGAGCTGGCTTAGTAAAAATTTCATACAATACATACCTTAAACTATTATATTTCTACATTATATATTAATTTCTACATTATATATCACCTATGTATTATAGACCTTAGATATATATATATCTATATATATATATACACACACATACACACGTATACATACAGTATGTATAACATACACATGTTAATAAACTATGTGTACATATATATATATGTGCATTTATGGTGTATGTATGAAATATGTTAAGGCTGAAAAGGCCCTTAGATATCATCTTTTCTAATCAATGAATATTACAAACTCAGAAACCAAGAACCAAAGTCATTAAATGACTTTGCTAATGCTCTGCAGCATGTTAGTGACAAACACAGTGTTAAAGTTCCTGTCCTAGTTCCTTATCCAGTCAGTATACCTTTTCCTACATCTCTGTAATTCAGTGATGTGACCAATAACGTGACTCCTTACAGTCTCCTGTACCAAGACCAAGTGTATTACACTGGAATAGACATCCCACATGGTCTCACCTCATTTTCTCTCTCAATTCTCTTCCTGACACTTTATTTTTCATCACGTGATATACGCTTAGCATTCTTTCATCTCTACACTTTCATTCCCAGTGTATCCCTCTCCTTTAAATATCCCCTAGTTCTTCTGATAACAATTCTCAATTTCTTTATAGAAATAGTAAAGCCTCCTTTCCCCCTGGGGGAAAAAAATAAAGAGGTCATTACTGTCCTCTCTAGCTTAACTCATTTTTTTTCCATCAAATCAAGGACCACCATAAAAGAGATGTCATCATCCTCCTCATCATGCTTTTATTTGCACATGCACATAACTTTGAAATTTACATATTACTTTCTAATAACTCACTCATTCAATCTTCATAACGCAATGAATAGTCAGAAGAAGGGATCATCACATTTATATACAGCTGAGAAAACAAGGGGTCAGAAGTTAAGTGAACTGCCAACGTTCCTACAGCTAGCAAGGGCTGGAACTGGCACTGGAACCAAGGTCTCCATATCCTTGCTCCTGAGAGTTTTCCACTATTTTAAATGGTTTATTGGCTTGTGTTCCCACCATGACATTTATGTTGACATATATTGGCACCTAAGATGCTACACAGTGAACATCGCCTAGACTCTTCTTCGATCTGAAGATTACTGCCTGGCTTTTCCTACTTTAATAGCACAAATTTCAACCAGGCAAGTGCTATTTTGTCTAACACTTACTTACTTGAGAAGCTCTTACCAAGCATCCAAATAGTACCATTTAATAGTAAGTTATAGTTTGATCATTGTTTGTTGTTACGACTGAGCTTTTGAAAAGTAAAACCATGGGTTTAGCTAAATTAGAGAAGCTCTTCAACTCTTTGTTTTAAAACGAAATATATTAATATGATTTCATCTGTACCTACCAATCAACTAATATTTAAACTCCAAGTGCTGGCTCATGCTAACATCCAAATGACTCTTCTAAAAGAGTGTGTGTGTTATTTCTTGCAACATTCAAAGGCAATTTAGGTACTTTGGCTTGTAATAAATATCTGTTCAATCTGCTCACTAAGTTGCTGGAGAGATGCAACTTCTTTAAAAATTTCAGGATATCGGTATAATTGTAGAGCAGACTGATCTGTCTCTGCAGCAGGGGGTTACAGACAGTTGAAATCGGGAAAGAGGCGCACTCTGTAACTTGTTTGCAATCCCTGCCCAATACATCTTTTCCCTCCTTTCTACCGCAGCCTTCTCTCAATGTTTAGGCATTGCCAAGAAACTCTTCATTTGCCCCTACCTCTAAGCGAAGGAATAACGTTTCCTACTTCATTCCTATAAGCGTGCCAAGTTTCAGATCTGCTGAAGAATTCTCAGTGTCCTTTAGAAGGGGGGAAAAAGCCACTAGAGGAAGGGGAGTAATTTCTCACTTGGTATTGTTTTCCTGCCTGTCACTATCCCACCAGGACCTCTAGTCAGCACTTTGCCTGAAGGTTCTGAGGCACAATTAGTTGCTGCTTTTGTTGGTTGGTTGCAAACAAAGCGGAAGAATCCCCGTGGCAGGAAAAGTTTACACCTCAACATCCTCACAATCTTACCCTTTAAAAATGGCACAATTCCCTCATTAAGAACTGGTCTTTAACACCCTCTGGGGCGAGCTCACTGGAGCCCCATTTGCCTTCAACTGTTCCAACTCCCCTCACTTGGCTGACTTCCACGTGTCCCACATACCACAAAGCTACACTTAACAAATTCAACTCTATACCCACAACATATCATGGCATTGAGCAAATTGCCTGAAGACGGGGCGCGGGGGGTGGGGGGGGGGCGGTTTGCAAAAACAGGCTCTAAGCTGTTTGCTTGCTCTTCCCTGGAAATATATTTAAGAAACTCCTAGTAGAAGGAAAATCCAGAGGTCAAAAAAAAAAAAAAAATGCACTTCATTATGAAAGTGCAGTGCTGGGTGTCCTCATTAACTCCAGGGCTGCGAGAGAAATATCATTCCAGTGACTCACTAATGCCTCTTAGTTGTTAGGTTTTTCTTTCCTAACAGCATCGGACGTGACCTAGTTTGCTTCCTAGTAATCATACTTTTTACCTTAGGATCCCAGCACACCCGGGCTATCGAGCAGCTCGGGGAGGTGGGTGGGGCGGGGTGGGGGGCTCCTGCAGCCGGGCAGTCTTGGAGTGGGGGCCCAGGCGGGAAGATGAGAAGAGGGAGAACTCCGCGCCACTTACCAGTCTTCCAGAGGTACAGGGTGGGTGCCTCAGCCGCGCCGGGAGCCGCAGCCCCGCAGGCTCCGGGGCGCAGCAGCAGCAGCAGCAGCAGGAGCAGCGGCAGCAGCTGCAGGACACCCCGGCGCGGGCGCGGGCGCGGGCCCGGGGCGCCGGGGCTGTGGGACGCCGAGCGCCTCGCAGGCAGCCCCATGCCGCCCGCAGCCGCTCCGGGGGCCGGATCCCGAACGCCGCCCGCAGGCAGTTTTCCTCTGCCCTCGCACCGTCCTCCCCAGCAGTACGGAAAGCAGAGCTCGTCGCTGCTATTGTTCGCTTCGGATGCAAAGGAGGGAAAGCGCGTTTAACACCAGGGAACAATAGCGTCCGCGGTGGCCGTGGCTGCGGCCGCCACCGCGGCCGGCGGGGATGCTGCTGCGGCTGCCATTCCGCGCGGAGTGGCGGGTCCTAGCGCGAGGGAGCGGCGGTCCGCAGGGGGCCCCGCTGACGGAGCAGGGCTGGGAGCGCCGGGAGGCAGCGCTGCCCCGCGCCAGCGGGAGCGGGAGGAGGGGGCCGCCGAGGAGCGGGGGGGCTGCAGGGGGGGGGGGCGGCCAGGCAGGGCAGAGGAAGGAGCCGAGGCGAGAGGGGCAGCCAGCCCAGCGCGCCCGCCCCGAGAACTCCCTTGCACATGGTGCGACCAAACAGGTTCGGGAGGATGCGCCAATGGAAAGAGGGATGGCCCGGCGGGCTTCAGCAGGACAAATAACAGGCTCGGAGAGCCGCCGCCCTCCGCCGAGCCGCGCGCCGGTCTGGCTGCACACGCTGCTCGCGTGTGTCTACACAAAGCACCGGGGTTTGGGGCGAGCTGAAGCGGTGGCTTCTCGACTACTTTATGTGGGGAGCCGGGATTTATGATCAGAGGTGAAGAACATAGTAGAAGGGCAGAGTTGTCGACTTGCTGTTGACATGCGTTTGGACACTTTCGTGAATGTTGTTGTTTCTTCTTTTTTTTTGTTGTTTTAACTTGATCTGTTCTCAATAGCAATATGAACGGTATTGACCCATTGGGACAATTCAAAGTGCACTGTCGTTTAGGGTCTTTGAGATTGAGATCGTATTTATTAAGCATTTCACAATGCTACTCCAGTTATGTGGATAAAATTTCACAAAAACTAATCCTAAAATTTTGTTCAGGTCTGCATGAAATGAAAGGGTTGACCCCTTACCTACACTGTCCCCAAATATGCTACCCTCAAGTACCCACACAGCTGTGAGTAAAACTAAGGGGAGAATCGGGTTTCCACTATTTGGGTATCTCCCAATTAGTACTTTCTTTACCTAAAAAATCCTGGACATTAATTTCTCTGAACTCTTACTATAGAAAAATGCCTTTCATAATCTAAGTAACCTGATGTTTTGGGGTCTTTTGTTCTTTGTGTTTTTACTTTCTTAAACCACACACAATAAAGGAATGTGTATGAAATCAGATAACGCTTTGCCCTTTCTCTCCTTCTCTCTTTCCGTCAATAATAACCTTTTATTAATTCATTTTCTAGTAAAGCTAAAATAATAAGGCATTTAGCCAATTAAAAAGTCAGCAAACAGAAAGCCAAAGAAAACTATCCACATCCGGTCAGCAATACTTGGCCAAATAAAATTTAAAAAGCAGGAAAACTACTCTTTATGACTTTACTCCAACAACACAGCCAACTCAAGAGTTTAAAATGAGGAAACTACCGTTTCTGAAAGAGGAAACCTTCCATAAAGCTCTCTTGGGACGCCTGCCGTTTTGCAGATCATTCCAGACACAGCCCTTCTGCATGCATTAGATTAAAAGCAGGTTTGATCAAATAATTCCCAGGTCCTGCCTGTTTAAGTATTCTGACATCAGAGGAAATTAGCAATGTTTAAGGTTGCAGATTCGGTCTTTGTTTACTTTCCACTCTGTTAGGCCTCTAAGAGGGAATTAAAAGCTCAGAGAGTCCTAGCTCTGCCAGTCTGTGATTAGGAGAGATAAACTAGTGTGGATTACTATTCCTTCACTGGTTTAAAACACACACATACACACACACGCGCAAGCAACAATCAAAAGATTATAGGTTGATAAGGGATACAAAGGAAGTCTGATCCTAACAAATGTATGGTTCCCCAGAGGAGCACTCGTTTCAACAGTTACACCCAAGAAGAAAACAGAACCTGCTATGGCTTCCTTGGTTCTGTCCTCTTAGGGGAAACTCCACAGCATCACTCTACAATGGCAGTGCTTTCCTATTCTGATTATGTTTATTTCTCAGCTACTGTTGGGCCTTTCAGGTTTACCCTGAAATCCTCTAACTCTAGCACAGGGAAGATTTCAAATTGGAAGTACTGTGTTCACAACAGCCCACTTTATGCATTCTTAGGGAGTCCCAAACCAATTCACCAAGTAGAAACTCATTATATAACAGAAGACAGACAATCTAAAGAGTCAAGTTAGTATGATTTAATGTGCAGGGTAATTAGCCCTTCAAGAAGCCATCATATGCTATACTTAATGGCTTACTGTCAAAAGAAAATTTAAGAGTCTGATGTTTATATTTATCCATGATCATATAATAATTACTCATCTGGTCAAGAGTTTAAATGTTATAGCTACAACTTCAAGCATTGTACATAAAAGCCAAGAAGCACTCCTAAGTAAAAAAATTGCTGCCATCTAAAATACACAACTAGGATGAATATTCTGGAGCAGTGTTTGAAAATAGCCAACAATTTGTTTCCTCCTTTAATTTCAAATTACACAAGGCTTAAGGGTTACATACACACACGTGCCCTATCAGTTAGTAGTAAAGACATCTCTGGACAAGGATGCAGAAACTGAGTCATATAAGCATTTGTCCCCACAACTGCCACATATCTGTTCCATAACAATGACATTATTGCACTTGAGGACAAAAATATATGGGTCTCTGAGGAGACAGATGTGAAATATATATTCAGATACATGTTCCTTTGTGAAAGCTACCGTGTCCAGTTGGATAAATCCTATCAATAAAACTGATGGACGGCAAGACATAGCCATCTTTGTTTTCTAGAATATGATATAAATAATACACAAATGTTTAATGACATGATGTCAAAATTTAGTCATGAGAAGTCTCAGGGATGCAGATTAAATTGACCATCTGTACAACCTGCCACAAAGGAAATCGTTCATCATTTTTCATGAAGAACTGTTCAAGTATTAATGAGCCAGGGCTATGAAACTTTTCCAAACCAATGGGTGAAAAATGCAAAACATATTTTTTTTAATATTTAGAAATGAGACACTTCTGAACCTATCACCCCTCAAGTGGTATCTTTTCATGAGTCTTTATTACTTCTGTTGTCATTTCTAAATTCCAGATAGTGAGGATGTATACATATCTACACACATAAATAAAGGAATATACACAAAATCACTCACTGACACAGTGAAGTACCTAAGAATGTCCATTTTGAAATGAAAACTTTAATTTTTTCTATATAAACGCATTCTGCCATACTTAAAAAAAAAAAAAAATCACCCAAAGGAATTGTTTGTCTGGCCTCTAGGTGTCATACTTGACCAAGATTTGTGGTAGACAAAATTTAATTTGGGCTTCTGTCAATTCCCTCCTTGCCACACCCACCAAACTATTAAGCAATAAA
This sequence comes from Vulpes lagopus, assembly GCF_018345385.1. Classification (NCBI taxonomy): domain Eukaryota; kingdom Metazoa; phylum Chordata; class Mammalia; order Carnivora; family Canidae; genus Vulpes; species Vulpes lagopus. The sequence continues at coordinate 26,471,293 of NC_054836.1, forward strand.
ACATTTTACTTTTTATCTTTGTAATAAGGAGTCACATATTTTACTTTCCCAGTTCTGACGCTTACATTCACCTTTTATTTTCTTTCCAATTCTTTTTCTTTATAACTTCTTTTGTTTCACTGGTTGGTCGGTTGGTTGGTTGATTCCTTTGCTGGCTTGTAGGTATGTGTGATGAGGGCAGGGCAGATTCTAAATTTCAAATAGTTTTACAGAAAGAAAATTAATCCCACCATTTCTCCATTTTACTCAAAACTAAGCTTGTTTGGAAACAATATGGATATGCAACAAATACTGAGATCCCTTGTTTTGAGTATCAGGTGAAAATGTGTAATATTTTGGTTCACAACCTTCTCTGGATCTCATCCTAGGCCATGTGTAAGCACCAACAGACCTGGACACAATGTAGTATCGAATTTGCTAAAATATTTCACCAGTGAGTGACTTAAGAACATGTTTCTGTAATGAACACCCGGGTCAGTGCAGTCATTCAGGCATTTGAAAAATACAGAGGAACAACATATATAAAGGCAAGAGAATTGACAAGTTATGACTAGTTGTGTTGATACCTCAGACAGTTAAAAGATACAGGCCTTTAACAAACTATTGAAAACTAAAAATGAAGGTCAAGAGTCCTTCTAAAGAGACCTGTCTCCTGCTGCAATAGGGTAGAAAACAGCTGAAGATCAAACTGAAAATTAAAGTTAAGAGCTGACAACTGCAAGATGATCGATTGATAAAGCCAGGCAAACTTTGTTATGCTGAGATCAGGATTCTGCTTGGGAATACCTGGAACCTGACAGGCGGGACAAGTCTTTCCAGGTGGATGTCTCAAAGTCTTGTGTCCAGACTCCTCTGAGTTCCCAGAGCCTTCCCAGCTGGCTCCTCCCAATTAGAGCTAGCATCACCACCCACCCCTACACACACACACACACACACACACACACACACACACACACACATGCTTCTCTGGAAGACTTTGTGTTCCTTGCTCTACCCTCTCTCCCAGTCTGGAGGTAGACAACTAACTAGGGTTAATTTGCTGCATTAAGTCAGCATAGGATAGACTGTGCCTGTTTAAATCATAAAAGGAGCTGCAAAGAATTAGCTAGGATGTGCTGGTAAGAGCCGGAAGAAAATTCAAGGGGCTAGACTTTGAGAGTGTCTGAGTAGAGGGCAGAACATAAGATAAGAGGGAGTTTATTAGCTTAGAGAACACTCCAAGGAGATAGAATTTAATGCCCTGCCAAGAACTAAAAGGGCAGTGCAAGCCGGTGGTTCCCAGAAGCCTGGACGAGCACGGATGGAAACTGTGATCCAGACAGATGGGGAAGGAGGGGACATGCTGGAATGAAGACATCTTAAGGACAAGGAAGACCCAAGAATGGATTACGGTCCTCCAAGGGGACACACAGAGGACACACTAAAAAACAAAGACATCCGAGATGTGATGGTGAAAGAGACAACAGTATCATAAAATTCCACAGTGTGTCTTTTTATTTATTTATGAAAGACACTGAGAGAGAGAGAGAGAGAGAGAGAGAGAGAGAGGCAGAGACATAGGCAGAGGGAGAAGCAGGTTCCATGCAGGGAACCCAATGTGGGACTCGATCCCATGACTCTGGGATCACTCCCTGAGCGAAAGGCACGTTCAACCTCTAAGCCACCCAGGTGTCCCCCACAGTGTGTCTTTGCATGCCACCAGAGGAGAGGAGACCAGAAAGGTTTAAGTACCTGATCTGTTTCAGTTAATTTTTGTACAGTGATGAAGGTTCTGAATTTAGTATTTTGCACGCTGATATCCAATTGTTCCACCACCATTTAAAGGATTTTTTTTCTTATTGAATTGTGTCAACACTTTTACCAAAACAAATTTGACCATAAATGAAAAGGCTTGGGCAGCCCCAGTGGCTTAACGGTTTAGTGTGGCCTTCAGCCCAGGGTGTGATCCTGGAGACCCAGGATCGAGTCCCACGTGAGGCTCCCTGGATGGAGGTTGCTTCTCCCTCTGCCTGTATCTCTGCCTCTTTCTCTCTCTCTGTCTCTCTCTCTGTCTCTCATGAATAAATAAATAAAATATTTTTTAAATAATAATAAATAAAAAAATGAAAAGGCTTATTTTGGCTCCACTGACAGGCTCCTTGTGTTCATACCACATTACCTCGATTATTGTAGCTTATATTAAGTTTTGAAATTTAACAATGTTAGGACTGTCAATTTTTTTTTTCTTTCTTAAAAACATTTTGCCTATTCACTGTCCTTTGCATATCCATCCCTTTTTCAGGATCAATTCCTCAATTTCTGCAAACTGCCTGCTGAGATTTAGAAAGACATTGCGATGAATCTATAGATTAATTTGAGATGAACTGTCATGTTAATGATACTGTCTTCCAATTGATGAACATAAAATACCTCTTCTTAGATCTTCATAACTTATTGTCAAGAATATTTTATACTTTTCAGTGCACAGACTGCACATATTTTGCTAAATTTAGACCTCAGTTTTATTGTTTCTGATGTATTTGTGAACAGGATCATTTTCTGAATTTCATTTCAGATTGCTAATTGCCAAGATATAGAAGTCAAGTTGGTGTTTATGTATGGATTTTATACCCTACAATCTTAACTCATCTCTTCTAATAAATATTTTCTAAATTTCAAATTTTCAATATATAAATTATCTGCATAGACATTTTTATTCCTGCCTTTTCAATCTGAAAGCCTTACCTGTTATTACAATGCTATTATAATTATTATTTTGCCTATTATCTGAGTTAAGACTTTCAGCACAATGTTAAATGCAAATGGAAAGAGTTGGTATCTGGCTTTGGGACTGATCTTAGAAAGAAAATATGCAGTCTTTCACTATGAAGTATGATGTGAGCTGTAGACTTTTTTCATAGATGCCATTTCCATACCTAGATTGGGAAATTTACATTAATTCTTAGATTGTTGATAGTTTTTATCATGAGTGGGTGTTGGATTTTCCTGAATGATTTTCCTGCATGCTTTAGCTGTTTTATATCCTTTAAATGATCAATATAGTATATTAATCGATTTTCTGATGTTAAATCAACCTTGCATTCTTCAAATAAATCACACTTGGTCATGATATTTATCCTTTATGTTACTGAATTTGATTTTCAAAGTCAGTTTAGGTTTCTTCAGCTACTCATAAGGAACATTGGTCTTGAGTTTATTTTCTGTTGTTGCTGTTACTTGTGATACTAGCTGGCTTTGGTATCAGGGTAATATAGACCTCAGAGAATACGTTGGGATGTGTTCTTTCTTCTATTTTCAAAGTTTGTGAAGGATTGTATGACTTCTCCTTTAAATACTTAATATTCACTCTTGACACCAGCTGGGCCTGGGCATGTCCTTTATGAAGAAATATTTCATTACTGTTTCAATTTCTTTACTTGTTATAGATCTCCCTGGGTTTTCAGTTTCTTCTTCCCTAAGATTTGGTACCTTGTGTTCTAGGAATTTATCCATATTATCCAAGTTGTTAAAATCATTGACAAAGTTTGTTCATAACATTCAATTAAAACTCTTTAAATTGGGATGCCTGGGTGGTTCAGTGGTGGAGCACCTGCCTTCAGCCCAGGGTGTGATCCTGGAGTCATGGAATCAAGTTCCACATCAGGTTCCCTGCATGGAACCTGCTTCTCTCTCTGCCTGTGTCTCTGCCTCTCTTTGTGTCTCTCATGAATAAATAAATAAAATCTTTAAAAAATAATAATTATAATTTAAAAATCCTTTCAATTTATCTAGGGCTAGTAGTGATTTTACCTCCTTTGTTCCTGACTGGGAATTCATGTTTGTTTTCTCTTTACTTGGTCTAGCTAAAGGTCTTTACAATTTTAACTTCACATAGAACATACTTGGTTTTTGTCTTCTTAATTTTCTCTATTGATTTTGTGTTTAATTCCTTGATTTACATTCTAATTTTATAATTTCTTTTTTTTTCTTCTTGCTTTAGGTTTGGCTAAACCTAAAGGCTCTTTTTTTTTTTCTCATTTCTTAAGGTAGAAACTTAGGTTACTTGGGTACTTACACAGAATATTTCCTTAAATTACTGAGGCTTTTCATATTTTTTGATATAAGACTTAAAGACAAAAATTCCCTCCTAGTATTGCTTATCTACATTACATACATTTTGATATGTTGTGTTTTATTTGCATTCAGTTCAAATATATCCTTAATTTCCCTTATGATTTACTCCTTGATTTAGGAGTTATTTTCAAACACATTATGTAATTTCCAAATATTTGAAGGTTTTCCAAATCTATTTATGATGTAGAAGTTTAATTTATTTGTACTAAGAAGGCCTATTTTGCACAATTTCTAGTTTGGTTTAGTTTTGTTTTACCTTTGTTCGGCTTTGTCTTATGATCCAGCTTATGGTTTATATTGAAGAATGTTTCACCAGCACTTAAGAAGAAACTCCTTCAGACACTGGAGTTTCCTATAAAGTACAAGTTGATTGATAGTGTTGTTTAAATTTCTATATCCTGGTTGTCTTGCTGTGTAGTTGTTTTATCAATTTTTGAGAGTGGATTATTGTTCTCTCCAGGTACTACTGTTGAATTTATTTTTCCTTTTAGTTTGGTCAGATTTTATGTCATATATTTGGGAGCTCTGTTGTTAAGTGTGCATATATATATATATATATACACACTGATTGTTATATTTTCCTCATGAATTGACCCTTCTATCATTAAGACAAATCCTTTATTGTTTCCACCAATTTTTCTTGGTGTGCAGTCTATTATTTTGACAATAAAACTACTTTAGCTCACTTACTGCTGTTGTTTGCATAACGTATATTTTTTCCATCCTTTAACTTGCAATCAATTTTTATATTTAAATTGGGACTATATCCCTTCTAGACAGTACATAAGCTGAATTTGTTTTTAATCTAGTCCAATAAATGTTTGCCTTTGGATTGAAGTTTTTAGTTTATTCACATCTGATGTAATTATTCAAATTGTTATATTTACATTGCCATTTTGCTATTCCCTGTTTTATATCTTTTTTTAGTAACAGCTTTGAGACATAATTTATATGCCACATAAGGTGCCCATTTAAAGTATAAAATGCACAGGTTTATCCATGCAGTTTTACAGTTATCATCACCATGTAGTTTTAAAACCTTGTCATTAAGCCAAAAAGAAATCCCCAGCCCATTGTCAGTTACTCTCATTCTTCCCTTCCCCCAGACTCTGACAACCACTAACTTAATAATGAGTTGATCTATTCAGGATATTTCACATACATGTAATCAAAATATGTGGCCTTTATGAATGGTTTCTTTCACTTAGTGTAAGTTTTCAAGGTTCATTCATGGTATATCATGAATCAGAATTTTATTGTATTTCATGGTCAAATAATATACTTTGTGTGAATATACTAAATTTTCTTTAGCCTTTAATCAATCGATGGATATTTGAGTTATTTCCACCTTTTGGCTATTAAAAATAGTACTGTTATGAATATTTACATATATCTTATCTCTCTTTGTTCCTCTGTTACTCCTTTATGCCTTCTTTTGTATTTTGCAGGATACTATTGAATTCCTAAGGATTTTTTATTTTAAAATTTTTAAAATTTTTATTTATTTGAGAGAGAGCATGCATGTATGCATGCAGAAGCGGGGTGATGGGGAGCAACCGAGGAAGAGAGTACAAGTAGATTCCTTGGTTGGGTAGGGAGCTGGACTCAGGACGATCCCAGGACCCTGGGACCATGACCTGAGCTGAAGGCAGAAGCTTAACAAACTAAGCCATCCAGGCAATCCCCTCTGGAATTTTTAAAATAAATTTTTAATTTAGTGGTTACTCTAAGACTGTATATTTCAGCTTTTCAACACTTACTTCAGAATATTATTCCCATAAAACATAAAATCTTTTCCAATATATCTTTTTCTCCTCCTTCTTTTTTTTTTTTTTTAATTTACTTATAATAGTCACAGAGAGAGAGGCAGAGACACAGGCAGAGGGAGAAGCAGGCTCCATGCACTGGGAGCCCGACGTGGGATTCGATCCCGGCTCTCCAGGATCGCGCCCTGGGCCAAAGGCAGGCGCCAAACCGCTGCACCACCTAGGGATCCCTTTTTCTCCTCCTTCTATATGATCTATATATATTACAAACCCAACAAAACAGTGTTGTAAGTCCTATATAAAATTTTATATATTTTAGAAACCAGAGAAAATATGAATAAATACATTTATAGACTTATATTTAATCATATGTTTAACATTCTGACACTCTTCATTTCTTATGTGATTGGAGTTATTGTCTGGTTTCATTTTCCTTCAGACTGATGAACTTCCATTAGTTTTCCTATAAGGCAGGTCTGTTAAGCAATCCTTAGACTTTATCTGTCAACATCTTCATTTTTGAAGGGTGGTTTGGTCAAATAAAGATTTCTTGGTTTACACTGTTGTTTTCTTTCAACTCTTTGAAGATGGCATTGCAATGTCTTCTGGAAGCCACAGTGCCTAATGAAAAGTCAGCTAATGACCTTGTTGTGGTTTCTTTGTATTTGAGGAATCTCTTTTCTCTGATGCTTTATAATATTTTCTTATTATATTTGATGTGGGTCATCTATTCTACTCAGGGTTTGTTGAATTTCTTAAGTGTTTAATGTCTCTCAGCAAATTTGGAAAGTTTCTGCACACTGTTTCTTCAATATATTTTTCTGCTCCCTTCTCATTTTCCTTCTGGAACTTCCATGACTTATTTGTTGGCATGCTTGATTTCACTCACAGATCTTTAAGTTTTTGCTCATTTTACTTTTTTCCCTCTCTATTCATCAGATTATATCATTTCTACTAACTTATGTTCAAGTTTAGTGATTCAATGTTTCTATTTTCCAGGATCTTAGACTACTTCATCTTTTGACTGAGTATCTCAATATGTGGCTGACATGATTGCCTCTGAAGAAAAGGGGAAGGCAAGAGAGTTCTAAAGTACTATGAGATGTTTATATTACTGCTCTCAACATACCATTAGGTGAAATTATACCATATAGCCACAATCTAACTGCAAGGGAAGCTGGGAAATTTGTCTCCCATTATGACCAGGATGAAGAAAATGGAGTGGATTCAATGAGCACATAGCAATACATATATTCCTACATGCCTATATCAGGCAATTGTCACCCAAATAGCTTGTGGATATTTTTTTATTTTTCTGCTTACCTAGGTATCCTGTCTACATATTATCAGGTGAAATTATTGGGCACATATATGAATAATAGTGTATTAATAATCAGTCAATGTAAAAACTGGATTCTGTTCTATAGAATGCTGACAGCGATGAAGTTGGCATTGGAAGACCTCTGTTAGGGTTCAATTCTGATCAAATAAGAAAAAGAAATTCAAATTGGAGGCAGGCTGCATAAGGCCAAATAGCAGAAAAAGAAACATTTCATCTTTGATAAAAGAAGTGAACAGATAGTAGTTTCCGATGTCACATTACCACTTTAGCTCTGTATTTGCACAGATTTTTATACCAGGTTTCAGATTTCACTTCATAATCCCTCAGATATGATTCACATCAACTGCAATGAGAATGGCTCTCTCTGGGCTCCACAACACGACAGCCTTCCTTCATCTCACTTTCAGAATATGAGATACTCCTACCCTTTCCTGATAAACATTTTTTGCTTTGTTTCTGATATGTAAGGTATGAGCTTCCTCCATTTAGCTGAGTTAGAGTTTTCTTCTCACTGAATTTTTCATTTTTTTCTAAACTTTTTAAAGTAATCTCTATACCCATTGTGGGGCTCAAACCCAGAACCCCAAGATCAAGAGTCACAAGTTCTACCAACTGAGCCAGTCAGGTACTCCTCTCAATTTTTTTTGACACCACTCGTTTTGTATTATCTCCTCTCCTTTTGTATTTGGTCTTATTTATACACTTTAAGTTCTGCTGTTGATGTTTTTGTATGGTTTGAGGAGGAAGCAGAGAAAACTTGTAAATTCAACCTTCATGTTTAATTGGGACACATTATTTTATTTTCTATTTTTCTTTCATATTTTCTAGTAAACTATTAAAACCTTAATATTTAATTGAGTGATGTTTGTTATCTTTACAGGCTAAATATCAGTTAAAACTTTTACATCGAGGGGTGCCTGGGTGGCTAAGCAGTTGAATGTCTGCTTTTGGCTCAGGTCATAATCCTGGGGTCCTGGGATTGAGTCCTGCATCGAGCTTTCTGCAGGGAGCCTGCTTCTCCTTCTGCCTATGTCTCTACCTCTTTCTGTGTCTCTCATTAATAAATAAAATCTCTAAAGAAAAAAAAACCTTTCACATCAGATGAAATAGATAGTAAAGATACTATTACGTGGCAAAAGAAAAAATGACAGTTTTAACTTTTGCACGTAGCTAGTAATAAGAGGAAAAGTAGTAGGATGCCATGATTTCCCTATACACTGTATTGTCCAAATGAGAGACAGCTTTCTAAAAATCAATGACTTGGTAGAGAGTATCTGCACTAAAAAATGTAATAAACACAAACATATGTCTAATTTGAATTTATTCATAGTAGTATAAGGCTCATAACAGATGCATGACAAGCATTTGTGACAAGAGGGAAATCATTCAAATAAATAATTCACTTGCCTAAAATTTAAAAAGAACTATTTTGTTTGTTTTAGTAATCAGAAGGGAAGAGTAACAGCTGTGCCTAGGTGTTCTAGGATAGAAAATGCAGAATGAATTCAAGAACAATACTTTTGTGAAGAATGAATGAATCTTGGCATACAGGAGCACCATTAATAAACTAAAAACTTGAAGTTTGCCTTTGAGATAAAATTTAATTTACTATACAGTAGTTATGTTTTTTATAAAAATTAATAATTTTTAGTTTCATATTGATATTTTAAGTTTATACGTCTTTCTTTGCTAAGTAAGTGTCCTTTTTTAAAAAGATTTTATTTATTCATTCATGAGAGACACAGAGAGAGAGAAGCAGAGACATAGGCAGAGAGAGAAGCAGGCTCCATGCAGGGAGCCTAATGTGGGACTCGATCCCGGGTCTCCAGGATCAGGCCCTGGGCTGAAAGCAGCGCTAAACCACTGAGCCACCAGGGCTGCCCCAAAGTGGCCTTTCTGTATACTTCTGCCAAGTAGGTGGTGAAAACAGACCAGCAGTTCAACACATCTTGGCATTCATAAGTATAGATGCATTCATTTTTATAGACTAAGATATGCTTACATCTCACACCATGCATTATAAAGCAATAAAAACTATATTTATGCAGAATTCATTTGGCAATCAAAATCAACCTCACTGCAAGATGAAGATATGACACTTCTAGGGGAAAAAAGCAAATGTCACTAAATTAGTTCCATCCATTGTACTATCCTGTGGTGACAACAGACGTCACTACCAATTTTCTCAATCTGCTAGGACACGTCTGTAACTGAAAACAGTATAAAAAGCTTTCTAATTAATTGCTACTGGCAGACCTATACTTCCAAAAGTTTTTCCCCTGAGATACAGATGCTAACCTGACTCAGCATATGAAATTGCATCCTTTTATAATTTACAAAAAAAATATTTTTCTTTTATTTGCTAATAGATGGCACAGAGAATGTTGCAAGGGGTTCCAGATGATACAAGATATTTTTAAATTATTTTCTTTTCTAACTAGAATAATGGGTTGAGAGCCTCCAAGTTTGGGCTGAACAATAGCTCACCACCCAATTTTACTTTACTCAACTGAAAAGAGATAAACATAAGCAGCTCAGCTGTGATATGAATAAAGCAATTCTTAAAAACTGTATCAGCAAGTGCGACTACATAATCCACAATATATTTCACTTACCGAATTGCTGTGAGCCCTCAATGCAAGAGAGCTGGATTGTGACAGAACGTTTTTATAAACACATGGGTACCTAAATGAAAAGTGATAGAAACCACTTTTTGCAGCTCTTTGAATATTCTGAAATTCTTCCATTTTGAGGCCAAATTCAAAGTAGGGATATAATACCAACCTAAGAGCAGTCTCATCAAAATCATGCAAAGCCAAGTATCTAGATTTAGGCTCTTCCTAGAACCTGTTGAGTCACAATCCAGATGTAGTCATATAAAAATTTAGAAGACCCACTTATCACAATTTTTATGCAGTCTCTACTATGTCTCCCAAATCAAATTAAGGAAAATTCACCCATTCATTCAACAACACCAAAAAAAAAATGGGACAAAGCTTATTGAGTGCCTACCATGTAACAAGTGCTGTGTCAAAGCTCTAGAACACAGTGACTTATGCATCATGCATCACTCACTGAGTTTACATGTATGCATGACACAGAGCTTGGACCTGTACATGCTAGTCAAACTGCTGTATTCCTTCTTGACTCTAGAGCAACATAATATACATGATTGGCATTATATAAACAAAAATGAAATGAAATATGGAGAAAAACACAAAATTAAGAAAAAAATATTTTAATATATTAATAGCCAGAGTATTCTACTGGCATATAAATAACAGTGGGTATTGTCCTCAACCCATACTCTGCAGAGTAAACTGCTCCAGACAGGCAGCCCCCACAATGTGTAATGAGCAGAAACTTCATGCTCTCTCTGTTGCCACTACTGATGTTTGAGTCCTGCTGTTCTCACATTCTGGGCTGCTGAGATGACTGCACTTTCTTGGCAGCTGAAAGGAAAGCTTGCTCTGGTTTCTCCCATAACAAGCAAGGGACAAAAACCATAATCCATCTTACTTTCACCCCATGTGAATTGAAAGGTAGTGTTGGTGGGTGAAGAAGCATGACTGACAATGGCTAGTGTGAAAGAAAACAAACACCAAAATAAACAATGAAAAACATTAATTCAATGGGCTTAAACCACAAGAGATTTCTCTGTAGTGAAATGGAGCACAGACCCAGACCCAATCATATTTCAAAAGCTCATTATACAATTATGGGGGCTTTTAATGGTTTAGTGTTCTTAGAAAAAATAGGTCCCACAGATAAAGACAGAGTAAGTAGAGATTTTTAAGGGGGTAATGTGTACAGATGGTTTGTTTTTGTTTTTAATGAATAGGGACACTTTATTTCATTATTTCAGATCATACAAGTACAGAGGAGCACCAATGCTAGTCTACTTTTCATAAATATTTTCTCATAAAACTCCAACAAGTATAAGTTTATCTCTGACATAATATGGATTATTTCCTTAGTATTCCATGAAGTTAAAAATCTGCTGCATTATGCTGCTTCATATTGGACTGTTAGCCACCATATTCTTCAGTCATTAAAAAGAAGAGTCTAAGCCACACGATAAATAAACCTAATGCTTACCTCTGAGCAACTAAGTAATTAAAATTAATAGTAAACATTTGCTTTACAGCATGTTTTTCCTCTCTAAATTATGATTTTTGCAACATTTCTTTAAATGGATTTTACTTTTATTGCATTGCAAAAGTGGAATCATATTCTTTGTATGCACTTCATTATCTCATTTGATTGGGTTTTAATTCCTGCAACATACAGCAAAGGCTGATGTGCCTTTTGCAATTTGAAACAGTGGTTGCATGCTGAGAATAATTAGCTTCACTAAGGCAGAACAAATTATTTCTTTGCAAAACACCAACTCTGTGTTTCAACAAAGATAATTGCAGAATATCCAAGTTATCTGGGGTCTTCCAGTATACTGGTGATTTTGAGTTTAATTAACATTTTTGTAATCTTAATTCCCTAAGAACTATAGTGACCCGGAGATTATTATAAAGAATTTTGCTTTTGAAATCTGGAGGTGGGCAGACTTTCTTTTTTTGAGTTGGTTCATTTGATTTGTCAGTTTCCATTAAAATATTTATTGTATGTTGATCCTTTTTAATCAAGTATTACTTGCTTCTAATCATAATTTAAGAAAAATAATTGTATTGTTGGCTGCTACCAGAATGGCACTGGACTATTCTTCCTGCCTAGTTTATTAATCTGATAGAGGAATATTTGTAAGAAACCAGATTAAACTTTTCCACATTTTTTTACTGAGATCTTATGAAGATGGTAATTAAATTCCATCAGCCAATTTGTACTAAAGAGAAGTCACTTGGTGATAGCAACAGAAAGATTCAAATTTTTTAATAATTAAGGGGCTAACCTTCTTTAAACTTGTAAAATTTGTACTAAAATGTTCATTCATTTATATTTTAGTTAAGATTCTTATGGAGTTAATGATTATTGTAGCACGTTCAGTGTAAGCATTAATCAGAGTTTACTATACATCAAAAAGGTCATAGGCCCATCTTGCCCTGAAATTAAGCCTTTCATGTTCCCTACATGGCTACAGGAAACTTAAGTTGTTGCTGTCTTACAGAGAACCATCTAGTACCTTAGGGTTCCCAATACTTCAATGCTAATGGTTTGACAAGTCTAAATTATGCAATACTCCTTCAACTGCTCTACACTACAAACAAATTACATCCCCCCCCCCCACCTTAAATAGTTGTTTATTGGCAGTGGGCTGGAAAGAGCAACGGAGTTAGCATATACAGACAACACCACACAACAATGTCACATGGGAGGCCAAAGTGATGGGAAAGAGCAGCCTGGAGCCCCAGGTGAGGCCCTCTCTTCAAGAGTGAGTGTGGGAGAGGGCGGGGGCTGGAGTGTCGAGGGGGCAGCCTTAGAACACCTCTGCTTAGTAGGCGTGGTTAGAGATGAAGAGGGACTCGCTGCAGCCCCGGCCTGACCACTTGGGGTGTACTTTCCCTGACAGGCGAGGCTGTTGGCCAGGGCTCGCTTGATATACTCCTCCTGGGCAGCCTTCAGGTTCTCCTTCTTTCCACCCCAGGCCTTCAGGGCAGAAACCTGTAGGGCTCGGCCATTGGAGAAGGTCAGGGCCCATGGCTTCAGCAGGGGTCACTTGTTGATGGCACTGAGATTGATGGATGCCTCCTCCTCACTCTGGCCGCCTGATAGGAAGGTGATCCCAGTAACAGCGGGGGGTACCGGGCGGCGCAGTGCTGTGACAGTTGCCATGGCAATCTCCTCATGAGAATATTTATGGGTGCAGGCATGGCCTGGGGTTACCATATTGGGCTTCAGCAAAGTGCCTTCCAGGTAGATGTGGCGGTCACTCAGAGCCTTGTAGACAGCAGCCAGCACCTTCTCGGTTACATACTGACAACCCTTCAAGTCATGGTCCCCATCGGGGAGGACCTCAGGCTCCAATGGGCACGATGCCATTCTGCTGGCAGATGCTGGCATAACGGGCCAGAACGTTGGCATTTTCCATGATGGCAAGGGCTGAGGGGGTGTGTTCCCCCAATTTCAGCACAGGCGCCACTTGGCAAAGTCAGCCCCGTCCTTCCTGGACTGGGCACAGCGCTCAGCCAGCCCGTCCAGCCCTTGGGGGGTAGTCTCGCCATTTGTTCCTGCCAGGGGTCCCACACCCTTGTCCACCTTGATGCCTACAACGCCACCCTTGGATTTGATGACTTGGGGGAAGGGACGCCCATCGTGGGTCTTCTGGTACAGGGTCTGGTGGAACAGGCTGACACCCCCAATGCAGGGGTTGACGCGGTCGGCGGGGTCAGCACAGCTGGCGGTGGAAGCGCCGGTTCTCCTCCGTGTTCTCGGTGCCAAAGGACTGCAGCCGCTTGGCGATGCTCCCAGTGGACTCATCTGCAGCCTGGATGCCCTTGCCGAGCCACGATGCGGTCGGTGAGCGGTGTCAGAAAGCTCCTTCTCTGCTCCGGGGTCCGCGCTGGGTATCGGTAGGGCTCGTTGCGGGTCAGTTCCTGGCACCGGAGGGCGCGGGTTTGCGGGGCGCGGGGTGGAGGGCGGCGGGCCGCGAGCGGACTCCAAATTACACCTTCTAAAATGTCTCTGGAATAATCAAGTAAAGACAACCATAAAAGTTTTCAACTTTTTAGTCTCTATTTATATCTAGGGCATCACTGAGAGATTCGACTCATTATCAAATTAAACTCCATTCTCTATCTACAATTTCAATCCTGAATGTTCACATGTTTCTGCGATTTGTGATGGAGATAGGAGGAATGTGTTTAAAACATAAATAAAAAAAATAAATAAAACATAAATATCCTCCTCTTTCCTCACCTTGAGACTCTGAATCACCAAAAAGTTTAGTCCTTCTTGAAAAGTGAGGTTTTTTTTGTTTTTTGTTTTTTTTTTTTTTAGATTTTATTTATTTATTCATGAGAGAAAGAAAGGCAGAGACACAGGCAGAGGGAGAAGCAGGCTCCCTTTGGGGAGCCCAATGTGGGACTTGATCCCAGGACCCTGGGAGCCAAAGGCAGACACTCAACCACTGAGTCACCTAGGCGCCCATTGAAAAGTGAATTCTATCTCCAGAATTGTGACTCTAAACATAATTTCTGAAGTACTAACTGACCTTGCAGTATATATATAGATACTCTTCATGTAGCTATACATTGGTAAATTGCAGTTATCAGCCCAGTTAGCAAATGCAATAAAGTAATGAAAATTACTTGAAAACTGTTGAAGCTATAGTAAAAAAAAAAGAGAGAGAGAGAGAAAGAGAGAGAGAATTTAAAAAAACAAAACTGAATTCAAACAGTATGGAATTCCGTGTATTAAATACTTTGCCAAAGAACACCGCTTTATTTTTATTCAAGGTTTTAGAAAGACTATTTACTTATTTATTTATTTATTTAATAATGTGTGTTCATTACACCCCAAGCACCTATAAAGGATTCCAGATTATCTTTCTTAGTAAATGACTACATTAGGGTCAAACTGTCTTGGAATATTTAAAATACTCATATTTTATATAGATATGGACACGTAGAACTATAAAACTCACTTTCTTCCAGTAATAGCTATCAAGTCAAGTCCCTTCTGTCTGGTAAGCATGTAATTTTGACATTTTCCTCCTTTTACTAAATTCTATCCCTGCCTTTTATTGGTTACATAAGGCTCAAGGGCACATTTATACCATTTAATAAATGTGAATTCAAAAGAGGTTTAAAAAAACAGGAAGTATTTATGGAAATGCTGTCCCATTAGAGTAAGAATAAATTTGTGTTGCAAGTAATTTCACTTGCTTTATTAACCCTTTCATTTCAAAAGGTAAAAGTCAACCAACATCTCTCAAGAGAATATAATTGGTTGCTGGAAGCTTTGTGATTATTGATTCAATTTCATTAGTAGTAATCAGTCTGTTTAGACTCTCTATTTCTTTTTGATTTAGTTTCGGAAGATTGCATGTTTCTAGGAATGCATCCATTTCTTCTAGATTGTCCAATTTGTTGGCATAATTGTTCATTATAGTCTCTTAAAATCTTTTTTATTTCATTGGTGTAGTTGATTTTAATTTCTATCTCATTTCTGATTTTATTTGAGTCCTCTCTTTTTCTTAATGAGCTTGGCTAAGGTTTATCAATTTTGCTTACCTTTTCAAAGAACCAGCTCTTAGTTCAATTGATATTTTCTATTGTTTAAACAAATGAAACAAAAATATACTTTGTTATGGATTGGAAGAATATTGTTAAAATGTACATACTCTCCAATGCAGTCTAGAAATTCAATGCAATCCCTATAAAAAATACCAATAGTATTTTTCATAGAACTAAACAATTCTAAAATTTGTATGGAACTACAAAGGACCCCAAATAGCCAAAGCAATCTTGAAAAAAAAAAACTGGAGATATTATGCTCCTAGATTTCAAAATATACTACAAAGCTATAGTGATCAAGACAGTATGGTACTGGCACAAAAACACACAGAAGAACAAAACAGGATATAACCCAGAAATAAACCCACACAGGTACGGTCAATTAATCTACAACAGAGGAGGTAAGAATATACAATAGGGAAAAGACAGTCTCTTCAATAAATGGTGTTAGAAAAAGTGGACAGCTACATGGAAAAGGATGAAACTGACCACTTGCATACACCACATACAAAAATAAACTCAAAATAGGTTAAAGACCAAAACACAAGACCTATAACCATAAAACTCCTAAAAACAAAACAAAATATAAGAGGTAATCTCTTGTACATTGGTCTTAGCAATATCTTTTTGGATCTACCTTCTCAGGCAAAAGCAGCAAAAACTGGGGGATCCATGGGTGGCTCAGCAGTTTAGTGCCTGCCTTTGGCCCAGGGCATGATCCTGGAGTCCCGAGATCGAATTCCACATTGGGCTTCCTGCATGGAGTCTGCTTCTCCCTCTGCCTGTGTCTCTGCTTCTCTCTCTCTCTGTATCTCTCATGAATAAACGAAATATTTTTTTAAAAAACAGCAAAATAACAAAAATAACTAGGACTACATCAAAGCAAAAAGCTTTTGCATAGTGTACGATCAACAAAATGAAAAGCCAACCTACTGAAAAAAAGTGGATATTTGCAAATGATGTCTGATAAGAGGTTAACTGTCAAAGTATGTGTGTGTGTGTATCTAATAAATTAATATTAAAATTAGTAATACCAGTGACAAATTACTAAAGTTTCATATAAAAGGTGATGGTTCCTGTTCAGAAGTATTTAAGTGACAATACTTGAAGGATTGCATTTTTTTTTCATATTGGTAAAAGAAGGTAGATCTGATTGTATACCATTAAAAGGATAAAGTACAGTTGACTCTTAAATAACATGCATTTGAATTGTACAGGTCTCCTTATACACAGATTTTGTCTGAAAATATAGGGCAGTACTGTAAATGTATTTTCTCTTCCTTATCATTTTCTTAACATTTTCTTTTCTCTAGTTTGCTCTATGAATACTTATGTCATACAAAAACATACCATCTATGTATTAATCAACTCTTCATGTTATTGGTAAGGCTTCCAGTCAACAGTAGGCCATTAGTAATTAAGTTTTGGGGGAGTCAAAATTATATGCAAATTTTTAGCTATGTGAGGCATTGGCACACCTAACCCCTGTATTGCTCAATGTTCAATTCTAAGAACTATTATTTTATACTCTATAAAGCAATAAATATTACCCATCTCATTTACTTTTTATATACTCTTTAAGGTATCCTATCCTCTCACCATGTGAAATTAAATACTGATATATAACTATATGAATCTCACCTCTCCCACCCTTTCCATTTGACTCATAGAAATAAGTTTTGTTCTATATAAAATACAGACAAATCATGCTAACCAAGAAAAACAGCCTGACATGAGGCTGTAAAAAAGAAAAAGACTGGAAGAAAGAAAAGAAAAGCACTATCTTTGCCTTCAGACAATACACATTCACTTGCTATCTTTCCTAATTTTGTTTAAAATTTAATTAACATAGTTATCAGTGTGTAACTTAAAATCATATTGTTTTTCTTGTTTCACTGAACCTACCACAATACAAAGACATAAGAATAATAATTAAGATACAATCAACAAAAGCCACAGGCTAATTTCACTAGGAAATATCAATGCAAGCAAGATTCTGAATTAAAAATTGGCAAATTCAATCTCCTGGTATAACACCACATTATTTAGAGTCATGTCTGGAATGCAAGAATGGTTGTACATTAGGATTTATAGTCTACATTTTCTGATATTGACAGGGAGATATATTTTGTGATTATCATAATATACCAAAAAGAAATTTGCTAAAATTTCTTATGAAAAGAAAATTTGAATGAATCAATACTTCCGTGATAAAAGATGCCTGTCTCTTATCACAAAACAATTATATTCTTCATCAAATATTTAATATATTCTAAGTCAGTGAACAAGATACAAATGCCATTATTACCACTAAAGCTTTATATTATTCTAATAGTATAAGAAAATAGAATTAGACAAAAGAAATAGACGATTATTAGAAAATGTGAAAATTATTAAAAGTTATATTATTATATATCAGAGAAACCCAAAATAGCAAATGAAAAATGCCTAAAAATTAGAGAAATCAGAAAACTAAATGTTTAATATATTAAATGATCATTAATTTTCTGAAAACTAAGAATGTTTAATTAAAAAATGCAATTAAAAGGATTCTCATATATGATAAAATGAAATAAGTTAAAAGGCTTTAGGAATTAATAAGAGATATACAAGATGTATATAAAAAGAAAATGTGAATTTTCTGGAGAGGTTTCCTAAAAAAAAAAAAAAAAAAGGCAAAAGAAACCCCACTTGCTTAGTTAAATGCAAACATGTAATTTTCCCTAAATTTTATATCATTTTCTTACTTTAATCCATATAATTATGTGATGGTAAAATATGCAATAGGACATTGGTAAACCTGACAAATGGATTCTAACATTTATATGGAAACATACAGCCTGCAACAGTCACTGTAATAAAAAGGTAATCTGGACCGACTAGATAAATGTATATTTCAAAAGCAACATGGTAGTGGCAACAATTGGAGATGTACAAAACTGTGGACCTGCAGACAGATCACTGGATAGAAGTTTTTTGTGTTTGTTAAGATTTTATTTATTTTTTTCATGAGAGACACACACAGAGAGAGGCAGAGACACAAGCAGAGGGAGACTCCATGCAAGGAGCCCGATGTGGGACTTGATCCTGGAACTCCAGATGCCCTGAGCCAAAGGCAGTCGCTCAACCGCTGAGCCACCTAGGCGTCCCTGGATAGAAATTTTGAAATGGAAGTTTATATGATAGTTTAGTGTATGATAAAAGGGGCATTTCAAATCAAAGAAGAAAAGGTCATTGTTTAGACAAATTGCAAGCCACTTGGAAGTCAGGAATAATGCATTTCTCTTCATACTTTAAATTACAGATGAATCAAAGACATTGTGAATAAAAATGAAATTGTATACATACTAAAATAGAATATTGGGAGAATATATTTATAAATTTGGGGTGAAGAGGTTTTTCTTAAAAAGTCGAAAACTCGGAAACCATTAAGAAGTCATATGGCTTCATCATAATTAAACATTCCTTATGGTAAATAAAATAACCTTCCAAAATTAGGTCACATGACAAAAACTGGAAAAAGCTTTCCTGTACTTTTCTCATGTTTAATAAAATCTCTAACAAATTAAGAGAAAATGTTTAATAATACTATAAGAATTGGAAAAAGTATCGATAGGTAGTTTGCTGAAAGTGATAGAGTTGGCCAAAAGACATAAAACATCTTCAACCATATAATTAAAAAAATAAAATTTAAAACAGCAAGGAAAAGACAGTTTTTTACTTATAATATTAGCCAAAATTAAAGTGTTTAATAATATTTTAGAGTGCCTACATTTTGTCCCTCTGGCAATCCTTCTGATGAAGAAGTGCCCTCTTCCCATTCTATAGTAATAATCTTGCCTACTCCATATTTTCCAGAAAATAGTTAACTGTTCCTATCATCACTCCCTCCCCCCTCAACTCCAGGAGTAGCTAAATGCTGCTCTTTGTGTTGCTGTGGATGAGCCTACCCTTTCATACTCTGTATGTAAGATCCTGGTTAGGTACAACCTCTTCACAGCTTGAGAATATTGATCAAAATTAAAGGGCAATACATCTTGTATCAAACTTTTCAGAGATTTATCCCAATGTGTAAGATACTCAAAACAGAAGATAAAGGAGATACTTCCTTTTTATTATTTGGCTTCCAGTGATATTTGAATTTTATTTCAAAATAAGCGCATATTATTTGTATGATTAAAGAATGCTATTAAAAAGAAAAACGTAAAACTAAATCACTAATGGCATGAAAAATTCATATTGGAGCAGAAGGTAACCCTTAAAATGCAAACATAAAATTAGTGGTCAGGATACAAATGATACAAACATATAGATAACACCACAAGAAACGCCCTGCCAGACAATAACCACAAAGTAAGAAGTATGGTAGTTAGGTGGTACAGCGCCAGGACAGCTTTCTTTTTTTTTTTTTTCTAGAAAATGTCTTTTCAAAATTATCTTCCAAGTTCTGATAACCAGAACCATATTCCTATTACCATTCTCCAGGAAACTAGAAGCTACTCTCAAGAGAGGTTAAACCAGAAGAGACATGGCTATGCAGGCAAAGCAAAGTGTGGAGGTGAGGAATTGTCTTGAAATGGAGAAGAGAAGTAGCTGCGTACCCAACAAGGAAACATTCAACTCCTTCCCTTTCAAGCAGCTGTCAGAACACTAGCAACAGGGTATATACTCACTCATGAAGGAGACTGGAAGATACCACTTCTTTGAGGAATCCTGCCAGTCCCAGTGAAAGAAACAATAGACTTTTTAATAAACACCACCTGTAGAGCTCCTGTAGCATGCAGTTTGGTTTTCAGGACTTAAATGTCAACAGACAATTCCTGGAAAGCCTCTTAAGTGAAATGTATACACATAATAAAAAAGGAGGAGGGGCAGATAAAATAAGGGAGCAAAAAATAAAGTCAGTAACAGAGAAGAAAATCAAATCAGGACAGAAAGAAGATGCCATAAAACAGAAAGTATCAACGCACAAGAAATAACACTTCAAATTTAAGAATATGATAGTAAGGACAGCCCAGGTGACTCAGCGGTTCAGCACCGCCTTCAGCCCAGGGTGTGATCCTGGAGACCCAGGATCGGGTCCCACAATGGGCTCCCTGCTTGGAGCCTTCTACTCCCTCTGCCTGTGTCTCTGCCTCTCTCTCCATCTGTTTCTCATAAATAAATAAATAAAATCTTAAAAAATCTATATGATAGTAAAAATAACAAAAAAATTCAGCATGCGTTTTACCAGGTAAGATTGTGGAGTCTCCCGAAAAGAAGAAAATAAAATGAAAAATTTGGTTTGTAACTGGCACTTTACTAAGTGGGTTAGTCCTTAAAGTCCAAGAAATTGTGAGTAGCTTTACCAAGTACACAAGTCTTCAAAAAGTCTCATACTTAAGGATAAAAAAATAATTTTTGAACATTCATCCTAATCATTTTTCCCAGTTTTACTGAGATATAACTGACATACAACATTATACTAATTTTAGATATATGGCATGATGATTTAGCATGTGCATATATATATTTATATAATATATAAAACAATTTCTGATAAAAATTAATAAATGGAAATTATGAAGTTGAAGAAACATGTAGGTAGGTATCAAATTTTATTTCTCCTTCAGTAATATAATATATGTGAAAACTGAACTCAATTTTTGATGGAAAATATCATACAATTTCTCCTCAATATACTTTTAAAGAAAATTTAGCTTTCACATGACAAGATTCTGTGACTTTGTCTATGTTCTTTGCTGTTGAGTTATAGCAGCTAATGTCAATGTTCTCTAAACTTCTTTCCTCAAGCACTAATGTTATTAAGCTCCAAAATATTACACAAGATAAACTCCACCCTTTACAATACGTACTCGCAGTTACAATCCATGTAAATACATACAAAATATGAAGCCTGGATTTCTACTTTATGTTTTAGAGATTTTCTATTCATACCTTCTATTCCAATGCTTTAGCAGCTTTAAGTCACATGCTGCAAGCCAAACAAAAACTGGGAGAAATGAAGCCCTCACCAGGTGACAAACAAATCATCCTTCGATCATGGTTTCCCTATCAAAAGACTCTGAGGCAAAGTTGTACATGATAGAGACTGCATTTGTATCTTAGAATTCCGCATAGTCACTAATTAGGTAGAGCTCACAAAATATGCACTTAAAAAGGTTGACACTGAAACATCAACTTTCAGATGCAAAATCTGGACATCCTGGCATTGTATGCTACCTAAGGCAAACTGTTTCCATTTCCATAGTAAGTCTCGGGTTAGCATTTGGTCATTTACTTTTGCAGATTGTCTTGTTGTCTAGGATCTAAGCAAATCAACCAGTGAATTTCTAGACCTGCAAATAACAACAAATGCTCTATGTCCTGTGGACTTTTGAAATTTTATTTTGCAATACTTTATTTTAGGAGAATACCTTCAAATACACTGCATCTTTATAACTTAAAAATTACTCCTGGTATTAAGATCACAAAGGAATTTTCTTTCTAAAAGAGGAAAAGCTACATTTCTTCACATAATTACCTAGACAAGGTAATAATACCTAGGTAATAATTACCTAGACAAAGAAAAGACAAGTCGTTTCTTTTTCAATCACTATTTCTTCACTTCAGTTCAAACAATATTTTCTGTGAAGTATCTACACAATATTAAGCATTTCCATTTCCTGCCTTTTCATTTTGGTTTTATCAGCTCTTATTTCCTTCCAAAGTACAAATAAAACACGCTGTGTAGTATTCGCCAAATACTGTTAACAGTCTTTTTGTTACCAAGAGAGTAAGGCTGGTAAAATTCAGTTCATGCTGGTGAGACAACATAACCTGGACCAGTTCATCCAAAATAATTTTTGCCTAAGCGTTGCTTTAAAGAGGTTTCATGGGTTGCTGGGATTTCTCCTGGTTGTGTTCTGGAACGGGGCTGGCACACAGTTCACTGTTCTCCCAGCATGTTTCTTAATATTCAGAAAGAATGTCTGGCAACGATACCGTTTGTAGCAATAAAGGGGAAGGCAACGCATATCTTATTGCTCTTTGGCAATTTTGCACACGGACTAAGATTATATTGCCTTCACAACTGCGTCCAAGATGATTTTCTCAAAGGAATAAAAAAGGGAAAATTCTTCTTCACAGACTTAACTGTCATCTATCCAGAGCTCTAATAAAATTCTCAATTAACTGGCTTCTTACATTTTCTGCAATCTTCTTTATTTGCATCCATTGGAGGATGTCTGTAATTATCCAGGAACATACCTTTCTAGATGCCCGTATTATACACTAAGCATGGCCATTACATTTCTCACCAGTCAATGCCAAAGTACATTAGAAAAATGAGAGACGATTACATTGATAGTGGCTAAAGCAAAAGAGGCTGACTCATAGCTGGCCTACAACACCTACTGAGACATGGCTTTGTCAAGTAGAATCATAATTAATTAATTCTGTCATTTATTTTACAAACTGTCTCCAAGATTCTGTGTAAGCTCCTGGTAAACAAAACTGTATGTTACCAGATCTCAAGGAGTTCATAATTCATATCTGTACTCTCAGCCTTTCAGTGTGTATGGAATAATAAAACAGTAGCTGGCTTTTTAATCCTCCTCTATTTTCAGATTTTTTTGATTTTAGGAAATTACTTTTTAAATGCCATCACAAACAGCTGTGCACACATACCACAATGAAAAATTAAGATGTTGTCGTATTTATCTCAACTATTTGTATTAAGAAAGAAAATCGTATAAATGGAATTAGCTTTGCAGACCCAATCCCATTTCCTTTCTACCCATTAATCCCCAACAGCAGTTTAATGGGGATCAGGTTCTCCCCATAACCCCAGATACTCATCACAGCCTGGACTCAAAACTGCCAGCACGGGCATCTCTTTGCCTATGGCTATCTGTGACCACTAGAGTCTACCCCCCACCCCCACCCCACCCTTGTGCAGTAGGCCAGAAATCTCAAGAAATACAACACTGCCTTCCTCCCAAGCAGCCTTAACGAGTGATGGATGGAAGTTAGTATCTCTGATCCCTTAACTGAGTTATCAAAACTGCCTGCCTCACATAGTCCTCCAGAGTTCTCCTTCAGGACTCTACTTTACCCAGTTACTCACAGTTGTAATTTACTTGGTAACATATACTTTTTTTAAAAAAAAGGTTTTATCTATTAATTTGAGAGAGAGAGCAAGTGCAAGTATGCAAGCATGAGGGGAGGAGGGGCAGAGAGAGAAGGAAAATCAGACTCCCCACTGAGCAGGGAACCTGATGCGGGACTCAGTCCGAGGAACCCGAGATCATGCCCCCAGCTGAAGTTAGAAACTTACTGAGCCACCCAGGCGTACCCATTCTTGTTTCATCCCTCCACTCCCCTCTTGGTGTTCTTTGAGATTACCTTCCTAATAAGCTACCTGCACTTTTACAGCTTTGTCTCAGGGCAGGCTTTTGTGCCACCCAAACTATTATACCTTCCAACGGTGTGTTAACATAAATGGAAAATAATGTTTATTCATTTTAAAATTTATGGAACTGACACATACTTTATTTCTACATTTTCCTTTTCGTGATCATTTAGACTGAGTCAGCTAGTTTGTTATTAAACATTAGGCTACCATGAACAACTTTACATACCTCTCTTTGTGCACACAGGCAAGTGTCTCTCCGTTAAACACCCCCAGGTGGTATTATTGCTTAGTTAAAGCACACATAGCTTCATTTTCTCAGATAGTACAAAATTATGCCACAGATTACTTAACAAAATTTTATTTCAGCAACAGCTGATTTCATAAGATTTAAACATTTTGTCAATCTCATTTTCTTTCCACATATTTCTTCAAATAATCAGCAAATGATACTGACCATTCCTTCAGAACTTAGAATGAAGCTGGAGCAAGTAATAAAAAGAGAGAGCTCGGTATGCCCAAAAAAATAGAACTCAATTAAAAGCACCATTAATAGTTAGAAACTAGTCAATATGGATAAAAAAGCAGGACCCATCTATTTGCTGTCTACAAGAGACTCATTTTGACATAAGGACACCTACAGCCTGAAAATAAGAGGTTGGAGAAATACTTACCATTCAAATGATCCTCAAAAGAAAGCAGGGGTAGCCATCCTTATATCAGATAAATTAAAGTTTATCCCGAAGACTGTAGTGAGAGATGAAGAGGGACACTATATCATACTTAAAGTATCTATCCAACAAGAAGATTTAACAATCATCAATATACATGCCCCGAATGTGGGAGCTGAGAAGTATATCAATCAATTAATAACCAAAGTTAAGACATACTGAGATAATAATACACTTATACTTGGTGACTTCAAAGTAGTGCTTTCTATAATCGATAGGTTTTCTAAGCACGACATCTCCAAAGAAACAAGAGCTTTAAATGATACACTAGACCAGATGGATTTCACATATATTTACAGAACTTTACATCCAAACGCAACTGAATACACATTCTTCTCAACTGCACATGGAACTTTCTCCAGAATAGACCACACACTGGGTCACAAATCAGGTCTTAACCGATACCAAAAGATTGGGATCATCCCCTTTGTATTTTCAGACCATAATGCTGTGAAATTAGAACTAAAACACAAGAAGAAGTTTGGAAGGATTTCAAACACATGGAGGTTAAGGACCATCCTGCTAAAAGATGAAAGGGTCAACCAGGAAATTAGAGAAAAATTAAAAAGATTCATGGAAACTAAAGAGAATGAAGATACAATCATTCAAAATCTTTGGGATACAGCAAAAGCAGTCCTGAGGGGGAAATACATCGCAATACAAGCATCCATCCAAAAACGGGAAAGAACTCGAATACAAAAGCTAACCTTGCACCTAAGGGAGCTAGAGAAAAAACAGCAAATAGACCCTACACCCAGCAGAAGAAGACAGTTAATAAAGATTCGAGCAGAACTCAATGAAATAGAGACCAGAAGAACTGTGGAACATATCAACAAAACCAGGAGTTGGTTCTTTGAAAGAATAAATAAGATAGATAAACCATTAGCCAGCCTTATTAAAAAGAAGAGAGAAAAGACTCAAATTAATAAAATCATGAATGAGAAAAGAGAGATCACTACCAACACCAAGGAAATACAAACGATTTTAAAAACATATTATGAGAAGCTATATGCCAATAAATTAGGCAATCAGGAAGAAATGGACACATTTCTGGAAAGCCACAAACTACCAAAACTGGAACAGGAAGAAATAGAAAACCTGAACAGGCCAATAGCCAGGGAGGAAATTGAAGCAGTCAACAAAAACCTGCCAATACACAAAAGTCCAGGGCCAGATGGCTTCCCTGTGGAATTCTATCAAACCTTTAAAGAGGACCCATACCTATTCTACTAAAGCTGTTCGAAAGATAGAAAGAGATGGAGTACTTCCAAACTGGTTCTATGAGGCCAGCATCACCTTAATTCCAAAACCAGACAAAGACCCACCAAAAAGGAGAATTATAGACCAATATCCCTGATGAACATGGATGCAAAAATTCTCAACAAGATACTAGCCAATAGGATCCAACAATACATTAAGAAGATTATTCACCATGACCAAGTGGGATTTATCCCCGGGATGCAAGGCTGGTTCAACACTCGTAAAGCAATCAATGTGATTCATCATATCAGCAAGAGAAAAAACAAGAACCATATGATCCTCTCAATAGATGCAGAGAAAGCATTTGACAAAATACAGCATCCATTCCTGATCAAAACTCTTCAGAGTGTAGGGATAGAGGGCACATTCCTCAGCATCTTAAAAGCCATCTAGGAAGAGCCCACAGCAAATATCATTCTCAATGAGGAAACACTGGGAGCCTTTCCCCTAAGATCAGGAACAAGACAGGGATGTCCACTTTCACCACTGCTATTCAACATAGTACTGGAAGTCCTCGCCTCAGCAATCAGGCAACAGAAAGAAATAAAAGGCATTAAAATTGGCAAAGAAGAAGTCAAACTCTC
The DNA here is from genome assembly GCF_018345385.1 of Vulpes lagopus. Taxonomy (NCBI): domain Eukaryota; kingdom Metazoa; phylum Chordata; class Mammalia; order Carnivora; family Canidae; genus Vulpes; species Vulpes lagopus. The sequence goes on from NC_054836.1 coordinate 26,497,667, forward strand.
CCTCTTCACAGATGACATGATACTCTACCTTGAAAACCCAAAAGACTCCACCCCAAGATTGCTACAACTCATACAGCAATTTGGTAGCGTGGCAGGATACAAAATCAATGCTCAGAAGTCAGTGGCATTTCTATACACTAACAATGAGACTGAAGAAAGAAAAATTAAGGAGTCAATCCCATTTACAATTGCACCCAAAAGCGTAAGATTCCTAGGAATAAACCTAACTAAAGAGGTAAAGGATCTATAACCTAAAAACTACAGAACACTTCTGAAAGAAATTGAGGAAGACACAAAGAGATGGAAAAATATTCAATGCTCATGGATTGGAAGATTTAATATTGTGAAAATGTCAATGTTACCCAGGGCAATTTACATGTTTAATGCAATCCCTATCAAAATACCATGTACTTTCTTCAGAGAGTTGGAACAAATTATTTTAAGATTTGTGTGGAATCAGAAAAGATCCTGAATAGCCAGGGGAATATTAAAAAAGAAATCTATAGTTGGGGGCATAACAATGCCAGATTTCAGGTTGTACTACAAGCTGTGGTCATCCAGACAGTGTGGTACTGGCACAGAAACAGACACCTAGATCAATGGAGCAGAATAGAGTATCCAGAAGTAGACCCTGAACTTTATGGTCAACTAATATTCAACAAAGGAGGAAAGACTATCCACTGGAGAAAAGACTGTGTCTGGTGAAAGAGAGTGGTCTAGTTTCATTCTTCTGCATGTGGATGTCCAATTTTCCCAGCACCATTTTTTGAAGAGATAAACTCAAAATGGATGAAAGATCTAAATGTGAGAACTTGGCCACAGTAAGTTCTTGCAAGATACATCCACAAAGGCAAGAGAAACAAAAATGAACTATTGGGACTTAATCAAGATAAGAAGCTTCTGCACAGCAAAAGAAACAGTCAACAAAACTAAAAAACAACCTACAGAATGGGAGAAGAGATTTGCAAATGATGTATCAGAAAAAGGGCTAGTATCCAAGATCTATAAAGAACTTATTAAACTCAACACCAAAGAAACAAACAATCCAATCATGAAATGGGCAAAAGACATGAACAGAAATCTCACAGAGGAAGACATAGACATGGCCAACAAGCACATGAGAAAATGCTCCATATCACTGGCCATCAGGGAAATACAAATCAAAACCACAATGAGATACCACCTCACACCAGTGAGAATGGGGAAAATTAACAAGGCAGGAAACAACAAATGTTGGAGAGGATGTGGAGAAAGGGGAACCCTCTTGCACTGTTGGTGGGAATGTGAACTGGTGCAGCCACCCTGGAAATCTGCGTGGAGGTTCCTCAAAGAGTTAAAAATAGACCTGCCCTACGACCCAGCAATTGCACTGCTGGGGATTTACCCCAAAGATACAGATGCAGTGAAATGCCGGGACACCTGCACCCGATGTTTCTAGCAGCAATGTCCACAATAGCCAAACTGTGGAAGGAGCCTCGGTGTCCATCAGAAGATGAATGGATCAAGAAGATGTGGTTTATGTATACAATGGAATATTACTCAGCCATTAGAAATGACAAATACTCACCACTTGCTTCGACGTGGATGGAACTAGAGGGTATTATGCTCAGTGAAGTAAGTCAATCGGAGAAGGACAAACAGTGCATGTTCTCATTCATTTGGGGAATATAAATAATAGTGAAAGGGAATATAAGGGAAGGGAAAAAATGAGTGGGAAATACCAGAAAGGGAAACAGAACATGAGAGACTCCTAACTCTGGGAAAAGAACTAGGGGTGGCAGAAAGGGAGCTGGGTGGGGAGTGGGGGTGACTGAGTGAGGGCACTGAGGGGGGCACTTCATGGGATAAGCACTGGGTGTTATTCTATATGTTGGCAAATTGAACACCAATAAAAAATAAATTTATAAAAAAAAAAAGAAACTAGTCAATAGATACAAACATACAAATGGCTATGAAAAATACAAATACATACATAACTACACATACTTATATTACATATAATTAAGTAGTGTGTGTTCAGTACACATGTATGAATACATCTCTGTCACTGTCAACAATTAATGTATCTATATAAATTACATGCCTTTATCATGAATAATATATACCAAATATGCCTTGTAGTTGGAATTAATGTAATATTTGATATTTCCATTTTCCTAAAATATTGCCCTTTTAAAGCCCTAAGTATCTTCAAATTGTGACTCATTTGTTTGTATAAAGACTCCTATTAGTGCCTCCCATTACCTGGGAGAGAAGTGAAAAAAGAAAGGAACCAAAACAGAGGAGCTTGAGGGTAGGTAGGTAGCAGTAAAAGGCACTATAAAATCACTAATTATACAAGATGGGTACAAAAACACTGGTGAATGCAGTCAAAAAAATAAAACAGGGAGCTTTGTCCAGGGTCAGCTTCATCTTAAATAATGGTATCAAGAGCACTGGTGTAGTCCTGCATTTCATGTTTTTATTTCCTGGAAAGCTGCTTCAAATTATGAAATTCTTGCTTTTTAAAACACGTTTTTTGAGAACATTTTTTATTAACTTATTTTTCAGATATATACACTACTATTTAAAATAAAACTAAAAAATAATAATAATAAATAATAAAATAAATAAAGTAAAATAAAACTGACACTCCATCTACTCTTAATCTTTAAATATTTCAGTGATATTCCAATTAAAAATAAGTTTGGCAAAGGACAAATTGGAATGAAACTTGGGAAACTTAGGGGGTATGGATTGTCTATAATCTGGATGTTTTATCCATGAATAATCAAAAACGGACATGATAAAGGACACCTGGGTGGCTCAGTCAGTTGGGTGTCCAACTCTTGATTTAAGCCCACATCATGATCTCGGGGTCCTGGGATGGAGCCCTGTGTGACTCCATGCTGGGCACGGAGCCTGCTTAGGATGCTCTCTCCCTGTGCCCCTCCCTCACCCTAACTCATTCACTCTTAAAAAATAAAATGGATGTAATAAGACTTTTATGACATTTGTGTAAAAAATACAATCCCCATACCCAAATATAATAGATGTGCGTCTTACCTACTATAAAAATGATAGAAACATATCCAAGTTTTAGAAACACTAAATGGGGGGGAAAAAGCCACTAAATGGGCATAAGACTACTGTTGTCCAGTAGTCTTTGGGTTCATCTTAACCCTCAAACATATCTAGAGCTGTTTTGTATTAGCACTTATAGCCAGATGGTTTAATTTGAAATGCTTGTTTAAGTCCTGATAATGAAGTAATGGGTCCAATACAACTAAAAATCTTTTGTATTATATTCATTTTATCTAATATAATTTTAATTTCACTCAAATTAAAATAAGATAAATGTATCTGTAAATATGGAAATTTAAAGCATATTCCATTGTTAAATCAACTTTGTATGTGTTGAATAATGGATTATTTGCAAAATTTAGTTGCATGCATATACCCCTGGGTAAAGGGACCAACAAAATGAATAATTTGAGTAAAAATTTCAACTTAAAAAATATTATGTAAATAGATATCTTTGGATAACAAATAATCCAGTAAAATACAGTTCATCCTTCTTAATTAGATACTTCAGATATTTCTTTAAAGATGAGTGAAGAGAGAGGATAGCCTATTAATACATAAATATAATTTCATTCAGAACTCAAAGTTTCAGATATTTATCACACTCTAAAAGTCAACCAACAGAGAAACACTAGTGAACAAATAGCAATGTGAACATTGCATATAAAGATTTTGAAAAATATGCAAAAATGAAATAACACATAAAAAATAACTCCTTCAAAAGGAGGTTGAATTTTATCAGCTACTAAGAAACTAAAGTGAAAATAAATGGAATATTTATATTTAGACATATATATCCATAGGCATATATATATATATACACACACACACACAGATGCACACACACACACACACACATATACATACACATACATGAAGACTCTTGACTTTAACTCACTGTTGGGATCACCTGAAGGCTTTTTCAGGCTGATTGCTGCTCAAGCGGGAGAGAGACTAGGGAAACCCATTCGGCCTGATCCAATTTAGATATGCAAATTTTATCTTGTGTGCTTGAAAGGGACATTATGGCACAGCATAATTTGCATTTTCAGTTGTAAGATATAATATTTCTAATCTAATAAAAACATTCCCCTATTGTCCACTTTAACACTCACCACATTTTATCCTATTATTCCCTTTCACTTTTCAACTGTACTTTTGTATCTTAAAATATCAAATTGCTTTATTAGGAAGAGACAAATATATTACAGAAGACACTCTCCCCCAAAGGAGGAAAACCTTAAGTGGTAATTAACTGGTTAACATAGGACATATTTTGTAGGGAACAGACAAAAAGAGTCCTTAGAAGAAAAAAATGCATTATTCTATGTAAAATACATATTTATTGATAAGTCTGATGTAAAATTACACTTTGGAATGAGAACTAGATTTTTCAATTAACAAGATATATTTAAAGCAAGATACTACATTCAACAAAGGCTTCATCAATTTAGCTAATTAGTTTTGAAAATCATTTTAAGAAAGAGACTATTGGGTTAAGACCTATCTGTAAGTCATATTTTTAGAGAAACCTTTTTTACTCACTATTAAGACAAACTGTATATCTGCCTTCATATTAATGTTTCTCACTTCTACTAAAATTTCTGTCAATGCAATTCCACATAATAATTTAAATAAGACTATGTCTCATTCAGTAGAAAAGACACTATGAAATGTCCACTCTAAGAGTGGTATTACCTTTTTTGTTGACTCTCAATCATACTCATTTCCCTCTGTGTTTATCCAATACAGAAAATGTAGGAGGAAAAGACAGGAGGGACATTTTGGCTATGAATAAATTGTAGAGATATGAGAGAATCACATAAGTGGGCAACTGGATATATAGCTCTATAATTCTAAATAGGCACAAAAACTAAAGATTTTGAAATTACAAAAAAAAGTTGTATTTTCAAGAAGTTCATGCTCATTTTTTTTCTTCTACACAGTATAAAGTTCAATTAGGATAGAAGTTGCTGATTTTGTATTTCTTAAGGTTGCCCTCTCTTCTCTAAGCCAACTTCCATTAGCTTGGCTTTGGACTTCTTAGTCTCAGGCTACCTCACTGCAATCAACTGTCGATGCTTTTATCAAAACCATATACATCTCATGGCTTCTTTTTGTCTTCATGGAAATATCTCAACATTTTAATACCTTTATCATGTTATTCTTATCCACTTATAGAAAACCATTCCCCTTATCTTTCCTGCAACACCTAATGGCTCTTTACTCACAGCACTGTGATCCTTAAAGCACAATGTTCAAACTGAAAACTTTGCCTTTGCTTAGGACACCCCCTCTTCTGAAAACACCCTATCACCTTCCTTATCTGGCTTACCCTGCTTATACTGTACATTTCTATCAATTTTTCTCCTCTAGGAGTCCTTTCCTAATCTTTAGACTAAGTTGCATGACCCATAGTGAGTGGGTCCTATATACGACCCTTATAGGGGAGTCATGCTCTGACTAGGTCTGAACTCTTAATTATCTGCCTCCATAGTCAGTTGTGAACTCTGGGAGTTGTGAACTGAATGTGAAAAACAGTTAACATCTTCCAGGGAGAGGTCTGCACAGAATAAGCACTCTGGGTATTTGGGTATTTGTTGAACTGAGATGAATTTGGATTTTCATTTTCAATGTTCAGCTGATAATTCAATGGTAAGGAAATAAACATTTTGGATATGAAAAAGAACCTAGTTTGTTACTGCATTCATAACCCACATCCAATTACCTTCTAACTTAGTTTTACTCATACTATTCTGCTATGACCCTCAATTCTCTTTTTGCTCCTCTGAAATTCATAAAATGTCAATATTCATTATTGCAATATCCCCAAATCTTACTTAACAAAACCATCAGTGGAGGAGGACACTGAAATTAATTATTTAAGAATGTGTTATCTCATGTCACTACATTGTTCATACCTCAGCTTCAGGACTTATGAGTTAGAATATGGATCAATTACTTAAACAGTTTGCTCCTAAATTTTTGTTATCTCTAGCATGGGATGAGTGCTACATTAGAAAGCAAAAGAAGTTATTATACTTTTTCAGATTAAATAAGGTCATGCACTTTATGCTTCTCTACAAGAGTAGAAATAAAAAATATTGTAGTATATTTATACACTCAATACATTTCAATTAATTTTAATTATACTTACAAACATGGATAAATCTCAAATATATAACAGGTGAAGTCCCAAGAGGATATTAACAGTAGTATTCACTTTATGTAAATTTAAAAAATATAAAAACATACATACTATATTAAAAGTATGCATAAAGCAAAATATGTTTTAAATATCACTTGAAATACAAATCATGACAAAACACAAATAAAAAACAAACTCATTTTTTAAAACTTTGCAAATACTTAAGTCTTTAACACTCCAACCAACCATCCACATCAAATAAGAGTAATGTAATACCAACAGTACAAAAAATTTGATGTTCAAGGATCAACTGTATGCAATAGCATGACACAGAAGAAAACAAATTATATCACTTCTCAAGGCATCATTTTATAAAATGTCTTTAGTGAAATTCAGAATCATATTACATGAGTTCAGGCAATCCATTTTCTCCTTTACAGTAGCTGATGGACTTTTTACTATTTTAATGTTCTCCTATAACATACCTTTTGATTGCTATACAGCATACTGCATTGTAATTTATTGAACTATCATATTTAATTTTTTTAATATTTCACTTTTAAAATCATTTGTGTAATTTAAGGTACATTCATACAAATGAATCACTTATTTAAAATTGGTAATTTTTAAAAAAGATCATTCTTCAGAATTTTTTTAGATTTGCAGAAAAATTGAGCAGATAGTAGAGAGCATTCTCCTATATACTACATCCAGTTTCCCCTACTAACATTTTATAAGTATTATATAATTAGTGAAGTAATATAGATAAATTATTAAAGTCCATTATATAATCCAATTTCCTTGTTTTTCCTTCATGAGCTTTTTCTATTCTAATGAAGTATTTTTTGTTGTTGTTGTTTCTATTACATTTTTGTGGGCTGTGCCACTACTGGAATTTGCCCAATGTTTTTCTCATAATAGTGGGTTCTGAATTAAGATCAGAGAGGTAAAGTACCATTTTTATTACATCATACCAAGATTATCTATCATCCATATGATTTATAAACGTTGATGTTGACTCTGACCACATGGTCGAGGTAGTGTTTCTCAGGTTCTAAAATAGTTTTTATTTTTCCCCCTTTGCATACTGTACTCTTTGTAAGAAAATCACTCTGTATGGCCCACTCCTAAGGAGTGAGAAGTTCCACTTCCTTTCCTTGAGAGTGGAGTGTCCTTATAAATTATTTGGAATTCTTCTGTATGGGCTTTTTGTCTCTTGTCCCTATTAATTTTTACAAACATTTATTTATGTCAATATGGATACAAATAAAGATATTTTATACTTTGGATTATAATCTGATACTACTTTATTCTTGTTTTTAATTTCTCAGACTGTTCTGGTGTTGGCTCTTTGGATCTTTTTCAGTTAGCTCCTACACTTCTTTGTAAAGAGTATAGATTTTATTCGGTATTTTGTTATTATAACTTTAAACACAGAAATATTGAACAAATTACAATGGACAAGGGAGGTGGGTGGGGGGTTGGGGTGACTAGGTGATGGGCACTGAGGGGGGCACTTGACAGGATGAGCCCTGGGTGATACGCTATATGTTGGCAAATTGAACTCCAATAAAAAAATTCAAAAAAATAAAATAATAAAAAATGTATTTCTCTTTTTAAAGAAAAGAAATTACAATGGACATCTTTATATCTAGACCAACTCAACATTTTTTTTTTAAACCATTTTACCGTATCTGCTAATTTCTTGTGATATGTATGTATCATTTTTTTTCTTGTTTACTATATGGTAACTTGCAGGAACTTCAACCCCAAATACTTAGGCATTCAACTCCTAAAAATAAGAAAGATAATCTCCTACATAACTGCATCTCACTTTTTTAAAAATTAGTAATTCCGATTTCATCTTAATTACCAACCTATACTCAAATTTCATCAATTGGGTGCACGTGCGTGCACACACACACACACACACCACCTTATTGTTTTGTCTTTAACATAGACCCAATCAAGGCTCAAGGCTCATGTCTCTTTAGCCTTTACAACCCAACACATCTCACCCTCTTAGGGTGGTCTCCTTCCGATCTGACACATCTTTTTATTGGTCAGGGTTTTTGTGTTTCTGTGAGTTTTTTATTTCTTTTTTTTCTCCTACTTACACACTAGGAAAAATACTAGCTGCCAATTGTCACAGTCCTGGAAGAAAGCCAGCTGTCTTTTGCTGTCTTCTATTTGATGTTTGTTTTCAAATGCCTCACCAGTGTGACTTCCTCCTAATCCTCAGAAGAGCTCACAGGAACTGCAAGTCCATGATAGCCTCATCTGCATTCTACCTAAACAATACTACTTCTGATTTCTGAGAGTTGGATGATAACCTTTATATTATCCAGTGTTCCTTAAAATTATTATCCTTCTCCTGACCCCAAGAATACAGATGCAATATAGTTGTTTATCTGTGCTTGTGTTCCTGACTTTATTTTGCCAAGATTATTTCAGTTCCATCCTTAAATTGCTCTACTTTACAAACAAGGTTAAAACTAAGGCAGAATTTAATTCAAGGACAATCAATACACTATATGAAAAACAGAAACTTCTCATGAACTTAAATAGTGGAATAAAACAGTTAACATGATCCTTAATCCTTTTAGTATTACAATGTAGTCAGTCCCACTCACAGCCATCAGAAAGAGGTTTCACATCATGTTGGCAGAAACACTGCCAAGTGCAGATTAACTAGAATGCTAAAAAAGTGTCATGCTATCGTTCCAAACACTCATCTTAAATAGTCTTTAATCTACTTAAATACACAAGAGTAAGTTAGATTGGCATTAACAGTTTGGAATTAAAGCAACATGCAGAGGGATAATGAAAACAAAAATTAGGTCACCTTAGCCAATACACAGAATAATATATTCCCAGCCAAATAATTGGACACATGACCTGACAATTCTAATGAAAACACAGCCAAACCAATGGAATATACACAACTGTGATTCTCCAAATCATGGCTGACACAGTAATGTATAATATAAAGTTGCTTTTCAAGATCTCAAAATAAAGACAATCCAAATACTGTTGCAATTACATTATACTACATTTAAAAATAATATACTTTTCTCCACGTTTTTGTTTTCATTTCAAAGCTTTCCTTATTTCTCACAGGCAAATCTTTAAAGTAAATTGGTTTAAACATGCTCTGAGCTTTTGTTTTTTGTTTTTCCAAATCCATACCTTCTTAAGCAGGAATGTGTGTCTCTGCCAGAGGTAGGAGAAGTAATTTACAGGTGATAAAATAAAGCTGGGCTTACAGATGTATAGGAATATTAGACAAGCACCCAACAGTCCCCAGTTTCCTATCTCGCCCCAGAATATGTGGGGGGTTTCATTTTGTGCTTAGCACCAGTAATCTCAAGGGTTTATTATACCACATGCTGGTTCCTTTGGAAATGGCATAAAAGCCCCCCTGCTCCCATGATTATCTCATCCCTCAAGGCCCTAACAGAGTGCTCCTGGACCTTAATTACACAGTCTCTTTTTTGTTTCCATGTGAAGAACCTTTGTAAAATAGCTAATATACCTCTATTCTTCTGAAGTATACTTTAAATAAATGGCTGGAGCGTAAGCATACTTTATTAGCACAAATTAATATGACTTTTTCTTATCAATTTAGCACATTTATTGGTGTATATGCCACAAAGTTGTGTAATTGGTTCTTAATTTTATTCAAGATATGTCCACTGCATGGACCCTCAACTTGGCATTTAGATCCTTCTACAGATATATAAACAGGATCATTAAATAACCTGTGCCTCTCAAATCTGCTGTAAGAGTTTGTATACTATTAAATTTATTTTGCCTTATATTTGAATCCTAAACTCAGTTTAGTTCTCAAACATTGTAGTTTTCATCATAAAAGTCACATGGCTTTTTATCCTTTGGAGTACAAATTTCCTTTCCCTCTGAGAGAATTTCAGAGTTTTTTCTAACAACTGGTTGCTAATACTGGTTTTATCTGAATGAGATTTTACAAAAATTAGCCTCTCCCTATAGACTTCAATTTAATCATCATCACTGGTAAATGGTTTTACATGTGACTTATTGCTAGAGCTTTTTGCTTCCTCATATGGATTCTCCTACAGGATTCACTTACACAGCAGGTTTGGGTTTGAGGCTTGCATTCTCTTTTTTTAAACATTTTATTTATTTATTCATAAGAAACACGGAGAGAGAGAGAGGCAGAGACACAGGCAGAGGGAGAAGCAGGCTCCATGCAGGGAGCCTGACGCGGGACTCGATCCCAGGTGTCCAGGATCAGTCCCTGACTGGGCTGAATGCAGTGTTAAACCGCTGAGCCACCCAGGCTGTCCTGAGGCTGTGCATTTTCAAAGCAGAGAGATTGGCTGAAGAAAGCAGCAAATTCAATAAAATAACAAATCAGGACATCATCAGCTGCCTAAATATTCCCTCATAAAGATTCTCACCAAGTAATTTAAAAATATTAAATAAAGCAATGTACACTTGGGAAGGAGAAGCTCATCTATGAGATAGGTTTTTATTTACTAGATACATGTTATGTGCATTCAAAATGAATGTTCTGTTCATTAGCCAACTAAAACATTATCAATGAAACTGTGGCATTCTTTTCCCTAAGATTTGCATTCACTTTATTCTGTTTCTCTGCCCTTTCAACGGAATTGTCAATTTCCTCTTTCCATGCGAAAAATTTCAATGAGCTTTTTTGTAGGCACACATTTTTAAAAAAGCATACAATGGCATGCAGTTAGTAGATAACACTAAGTGTGTTTTTACATATTATGTCATAAATTAGAAACTATTTAATGTGTAACAATCTAAACTACTGTAATGTGCAATACTTTTCCAGGTATTTTTTTTTCTTATTTAAATTCAGAATTATAAAACTCTTAGGGAGAAATTGCCTTGCAATCCTTGATTAAATTATCTAGCATAGCTGTATACAGAAGTGTAAAGCTAGTAAATATTTGCAATCCATTATATTCTCTGCTTTGGTGATTAACAGTCCATAAAGAGATTTTAACCAAAGCTATGAGTTTAATCTATGCAGCCTTTATATCTAAGATGACACACTAAACCAGGCTGTTATAGTAGGAAGTCAATGGTGCAGCCACAATTTCTAAACTACGACAGTGAATTTTTTAAAACCCTAAGGAATTGCAGGCCCATTTACTCCATCTGTGGTACAAGATGGGGTAAACAGGAGCAAGGGTGTATGAGACTTCAGTTACTGAATCTAATGATTCTTCAGGGCACAGAGAGGGAACAAAACACATGTTAGCATGCACTATGGGGTTTACTGGTTTCCACAAAGTGAAGGGGATGAGCTTTTTATCACCAAACCCAAAGTGCCTAGAGAACAGATTTATTCTTATTCCTAAATCACCTAATATCATCTTATGAGTTTCTATAAAAATAATTCAAATAATTGACATTTTTAAAATCCTGATGATTTTTTTTTCATTATTAGGAGCCTAACTTCCATAATTTTCAAAAGTGGCTTTAAAAAAATGAATACATATGTAAGCAAGAGTGGAATCTGTCAGGTTTTGTCTTTTTAACAAATTACACTAGGAAACAACAGAAAAGAGCAAAGGAAACAGTTTTTTAAAAAGTGTAGTTACCCCAGGTTAGTCACAGATCCTTTTTTAGACACTGATTTGCTCAAGTGGAGCAATAGTTATGTGACAGTCATTTGACTGGGGATCCATATGTAGGATCTAAATAGTGTCCAAGCCTAACCATTTAGCTGGTCCATCCTGGCAGAGCATTTGAAATGTCTGTCAACAAACAAATCAACAACTATCATCATCAAAGTAGAAAAGAAAAGTATTAAAGTATTTTCAGATATGAGGCATACTATCAGAATTGTATTTGCTATTAATTCTATTTATCTATCTTACTGTTTGAAACTAGCTTGCCTGTTTTTTAAAAAAAAAAAGACAACAGAATGAATGGATAAATCAAACCTGAGTTCACAATTCTTAGATCCTCTGTTACCAAATACTTTCTTTGTTATTTCTCATTTTATTGCTCTTTCCCAATCTAATGTCATATATGTACTCGTTATGTTCACTTGGCTTTTTCTGTGCACATGTAATCTTAGGAAATGGTCTCAGAACCTAACACAATGAATTCACTCATATTATCCCCCTACCTACTTAGTCATTTCCTTCATATTCCATGAATAATAATTTGAGGTATATTGAAGTTGTGTACATACTAAGGGTAACAGGATTAAAAAAACAACAACAGATTACTAAGGAAATGGATTCAAAATGAAAAGGAGGATAAGATAGTTACATGAACTAAGGCAAAACTCCATGCACAGTTTATGGTATAGTCATACAGGATTTTTACAAGTATTCTGAGCATCCTAACTTCTCAAATATGCCAATAAATAAACATGATGAAGTATAAGATTTTGTAGTATCTGAAGAATTGTAGAATATGGATTTATTTGTATAATGGCAAATATGTGCTGAAAATATAACATTATTTAACCTTTTATACTCCAAAATCCTACTTTCAAGAAATATCTGAAGTAGATAAGGCTGAATTTATATTTTATAGATAATTTGTGTCCTTAATTGTTTTTCACTTACAATTTAATATAAACAAATGTGTAGATTTTCATAAGGAGAAATAATTTAATTCTCAACACTCCAGAAAAGTGAACCTAATGTCAATTTTGGTCAAGAAGCTAAATGAATTATTAATAGCATGGTTTGTGGGTACCTGAAAGAGGAAAAAATAGTCACTGTGAACAACATGAATTCATTAGGTAGATCCTAGACTATCCTCACTTCCTCTGTAAAGCTTTTAGTCTTAAGATTTAAACAGGGGCAGTATATATAATGTATTAAAACTGAGTAAAATGATTCTACTGTCCCTCAACCTGCTCTTAAGAATGGATGTGGTAAATTATAAGGGGAGAACAGGAACAATTAAGAAAATTAATAATAATACGAGAGCTGATAATCTCAATAAGGACTACAAAGATAAACTACATATATATTCCTTTTTAATATTTTTATTGAAAATTCAGGTGAATATATTGGATACTTATTCATCATATTGATAAAGCTAAACTGGGAGGGATATAAATTCATTATATTACATACAAAAATATTTCCAAAATATTGAAAGATTTAAATAAGATGAATGCAATAAGATACAACTACAGGGGAAATAAGTTTTTTCTTGATAAAAAAAAATCAGGTCCACTTCTGAGTGAAAATTTCATTCAACTTATCCAACTTCCTCTTTTCATAAATTTCAACTAAAGGGATGAATGAAATTATCAGTAGGTAATACTTACATGAGACCTGGAAATGAGAGAGGGAAACAGGAACATACTTGAAAACGTGAGGAATTCCTTCTTCATACTTGAGGATAGATATTGAAGGAAGGGCTACTTGATGGATTCTTAAGTGATCAAAAAGGCTACTTGGTGGGGGGTGGGGGATATATTATTGCTAAACCCCACTGATAGCCCCTAACATGGAGGAGTAAGGCCTCTGGAGTAGCACATCTGTATCTCATTAAAGCCTCTGGACACAGATGAATTGTCAGAACTAATCCTGAGTGGAAATAACACTGAACTATACTTACTTTCTACTTACATTCTACAGAGCACACAGAGATTCTGCTCTGACAGTAACATAGGCAAGGGAGAAATGGTGCTGTTTCCTGCCACAATTGTTTAAATGGTCTTTCTATTTTGACCAGGCAGCTGGATCATGAGTCAGACAACATAAAGCCATCACAGAAAAATTTTACCTATGTTCTATTATTTGAGTCTGAGCTTTGAACAGGAATGCAAATAAGTTGTTAATAGGACTCATCTCAGTTATCAAATGTGATTAAGGCTTTACCTATAAATATCAGCAAACTGAGAAAAACTAACAGACATGTTAAAACATATTACATACTAAAATTGTTAAAGGGGCAACATTCTAGTGTATTCATTTACTAGCATAGGCCTAACTTTAAGGAAACAGAATTACCCTCCCCCACAAAAAAAACAAGGAGCTCTTAAAAAAAAGTATCTGACTTATGATCCTAATAAAATTTAAGAAGACATTGCCTCTGTAAAAACAGAATGAGCATTCACAGGAAAGAACAGACCTGAGATCAAGAAATGGAGACTTAACACATGGTTGTTGAATTATAAACTGTAGTAGAGAGAATGAACAACAGATTGCATTAAACTTTTTACATAAAATGAAATATATAAAGTTAAAATGAAGTTCAAGAAACTATCTGGTTTCAGAAAGAAAATAATGCAGACATGAAACCATAAGAGGTATACCAATATCTCCAAGAAACTCCTTCTATCTACAGTGGAAATTCTAGGGGCAAGAGAGATGAAAAAAAAAAGGCAAAAAGACAGAAAATGACTGTTCTTACAAAAGCAAAAAATGGCCAGCAAGACAGGAGAAGAGAAGATCCCCACTTGTACATTCCCTCAACAACAACAGTTTGGCAGCCATCCATGGAAGAGTGTTTTGCAGGAACTTTGGGATCCAGTTAGGAAACTGTGAAAGCCCAGTGGAGTCCAACACTGAGTAGGGCTGTTTAAGAAGGCAGGCCCATACGCAAGTGGCTGACTTGGGCACTGTGGTCATGGTTACAAACCTGAAACAACTTTGTCCCCCTGAGCTATGGCCCTGTTTAGCCTTGGTCCTGTCACCAACACATCATATGCCAAGTGACCCAAAAGGGGTCATATGTGCACATGCCTCAGAAAATAGGTTGAAAGACCTCACATCCTGGCTACTGACCACAAAACAGCAATGAAACTTAGTTCCAGCCTTAGCCAAAGTTAAGGAACAATTTTGACTGTCCAACAACTCACCAAATAATCCATAAAGACCTCTCTTGGGGACCTGATGGGAGACAGGCTCATCTGTGTACCTGACATGTAATAGGCTCCATGTCTGTGCACCCAACTGTGAACTCTAAAGCAGACTCTTGCCCAGTGTTAACCCTACTGAACAAGTTATTAGAAGTATTGCCATCCAACCAGGGTACAGACAGGTTCTAGGTCTGTCTGAGCCCCTGGTAATAGGTTTGTCAACCACGGAACCCACAGTAGACTCAGTAGCACCATGTGACCTGGCTCCAGTCTAATTCAACTGCCAGTCTAGAGGTAATCCCATTAGCATGGGGAACCAACAGCAGAATGTCTTTACCTGACAAAACTGGTCTGTAAAGAGTAGAAGAGAGGTTTGCTTCTTTAAATGCACAGGCTCCAAAACAAGACTATACAGACAACAAACAAACAAACAAACAGTAAAACATGATACCACCATGGTGGTGGAGTGGTTTGACATATTTAAAA
This sequence comes from Vulpes lagopus, assembly GCF_018345385.1. Taxonomy (NCBI): domain Eukaryota; kingdom Metazoa; phylum Chordata; class Mammalia; order Carnivora; family Canidae; genus Vulpes; species Vulpes lagopus. The sequence continues at coordinate 26,513,215 of NC_054836.1, forward strand.
TGTTGAAATAAAAAAAAACAAACCTGCCATTCAAGAATACTAATACTATACCCCCAAAAAATGCCTTTTAGAAATAAGGAGAGATAAAGACATACTAAGACAAACAAAAGCTGAAGACTTCATCACCATTGGACCTCCTGCAAGAAATGCTAAAGAGAATTCTTCAAGTTAAAATTCAAGGATTCTAAGTAATACCACCAAAACATATAACTCACTGGTAAGGGCAAATATAAATTCACAATGTTCTAATACTGTAATAGCAATATGGAAATCACTTTCAACACTAATTTTTTTTCAACACTAATTTTTTAAAAAAGTTAAGACACAAAGATACCAAAAATAACTTATATCCATTAGCAAATAATTATGTGCTAATGGATATAAATAAAAGATGATGTAAAATGTGACATCAATAAAAAAAGATGTGAGAAGAAAGAAATGCACAATTTTTAGATGCAATTAAAGGTAGATTGTTATCAGCTTAAATACACTTATAAGTATGTTTTATGTAAACCTCAGGATAACCACAAAGAAAAATGTCTTAACAGATACAAAAATAGAGAAAAATCATACAATAACAACAAAATTACAAAGGGAGACACACAAGAGGGGAAGAAATGAACTACAAAACAGTCAGAAAGCAATTAAAATGGTAATAGCAGTCCTTACTTATCAATAATTACTTGAAATGTAAGTGGATTAAATATTCTAATTGAAGGACACAAAGTGGAGCGGCTAAGGGGATTAAAAAAAAAGGACCCAACAATATACTGCCTACATGGGACTCACTTTAGCTTTAAGGACACATATAGGCTGAAAGTGAAGGAATGGAAAAAGATATTCCATGCAAATTTAAACCACAAGAGAACAGGTTGACTATACTTATACCAGATAAAACAAATGTTCAACCAAAATATATTTGTAGCTCAATAAAGCTGGAGAAAAAAAGAACGACCAAAAAGAGTACCTATGTCAATATGAAAATGGAAAACAGCAAAGAACCAAAACACATATGAACGTAGAGACAGAAATACAAAGTAAAATAAATCATTATTAAAATCAATCAGTTAATCAATCAATCAATCAATAGATGGGTTAAAGCTCTCTAACAAATATCAAAGACTCTCAAATGGGAATAAAATAATTCTAGATTGTGTGTGTGTGTCTGAGAGAGAGAGAGAGAGAGAGATTGAGAGAGCACCTGTGCCCAAGTGCACCAGCTAATGCAAGCACATGTGGGCAAACACTAATGTTCCGATATTGAACTGATGAGCAAAGAAATTGAAGGGAATCAATTCAAATCCCCCACCCCTGTCCCAGCCACGCTTACAGGCAAAACTCACAGGTGTCTGCACTTGGCCCTAACTCTATTTTTCCAAGTTTTGGTGCCCTCCATTCTGGAAAGTACACCCCAACTACAAAACATATTCTTCTCTAGTCTGACCACAATGTAGATCCCAGACAGTCTCTGGACAGAGTCTCTCAAAAAACCTGCCATCTCCTGTTCTACCTGGCCAAGACCTGACCCCCTCCCTATACTCTGCCCCATCACGGGCACCAGCTGCAACACTCTCACATCCTTCAAAACCCCTTAAAGGGCCCAACCTAACAGAAACTCAGGGCTGACATTTCTCTTGATGTTTGCTCCCTTATCCTCCCTTGGAGAGTGAATAAACTCTATCTTGCTTGTTTTTTCACTCTCTGTGCAGTTCTTTGCTGCCCACCACTGGCCATCCTAACAGTAATCATACTAGGATGATTATTTGTTTTTTTCTCTCATCATAACTCTAGGGTGAAAAGCTAAATACTACAGGAGATCATAAGCATACTAGAACAAGACATAGATCAATAGTTACAAAAATATTTTTAATGGGGATTTCTAAGCACAATACAAAAGGAAAGTATTGATAGATTTGACTTCTTAAACCTAAATTTTTTTTTCTAAAGATTTTATTCATTTATTCATGAGAGAGAGAGAGAGGCAGAGATACAGGCAGAGGGAGAAGCAGGCTCCATGCAGGGAGCCAGATGTGGGACTCGATCCTGGGTTTCCAGGATCGTGCCATGGGCTGAAGGCAGGTGCTAAACCGCTGAGCCACTCAGGGATCCCCTTAAACCTAAATTTCTTATAAGAAAATTACAATAAAATTTAAAGGCAAATGGTGAAATGGGAAATTATGTACAATACATATTATAGAAAAATGTTAAACCTTTTTAAAATATAAATAACTCTTACAAAAGAGAAAGTGAATATAGGAAAGGATCACAAAATAATAAATACTAAGAGGCTTAAAGATGTTTATATTCTTTAACATATAATTCTAACTTCTAGGAATATATCCTTAAGTGATAAGGCAAATATTTTTTAATAAATGCACATAGTTGTGAAAAATTTTAAACAACATAAAAGATTAATACCAATAATGATAGTTAAAGTATGGTACAACTATACAATTGGATGCTATTCAGGTTTTGAAAATTCTGTTATAGAGAGAGTTTTATGTCGTAAAATTTCTAATTCAATATGTCTGGTCTGATCAAAGTATCCTTCTAATAGATTACAGTGCTTGATTCTGTTATGGGCTCATGAAGAATGCCAGAACAGTAAGATTCTGCTAGATGGATTAAAAATATAAGAAAAGAGGCATTTTCTTTTCAATGACACTACTGATTATAAAGACAAGTTTGGAGCTGACTGGGGAGTACTTAATAAAGACAATCTGGAGGATAACCAGTAAGTTAAGTGATGTATACGAAGACATTTCTTCAAAACCTATGCTGGAAATCTGTGGGTAATCCCATAAACCCAGGACTATATGTGAAAAAGAACCAAACTTCTCTCTTATGTAAGCTACAGTATTTGGGTGTGTCTTTAATAGTACTCATTTATTCAAGCCTTACACATCATTTATTCAAGCATTAATCACAACCTTATGTGTGAGTTTCATTTTGAGACTAAAATTCAACTGAAGTAGCTCAAGACAAAAGATTAGTTATCAGTTACATTAATGTGCAGGCACAAACACTTCATTATTATGTTTGAGTGATAAATACATAGCAAGTGTTGAAATGACAGAGGAAAAGTTTAAACAAAACGTTTTGTAAGTACATAAGTTTGTCACTCATGTTCATCTACTTTTTTTCTTTCTTTTTTGTTTTTCAGACAGAGGAAAAAAGAGGAAGAGGGAGAGAGAGAATCTTAAAGCAGGCTCCACACCCAGCATGGAACCTGATGGAGCCCTACATGGAGCTCGATCTTATAATGCAAAGATCATGACCTGATCCAAAAAGCAAGACTTGGATACTCTTGTATCCAACTACCCAGGTGCCCCAATATTCATTTGCTTTCAAGAGCAATTTTAAAGAGGTTAGAAGTTCAACAGCAATGCAAAACTCACTAATGCAGATAAACTAGATCAAAAGTCTTTAAAGTGAATCAAAGGGCCACAAGATATAGAAGATAAAGTTAAAACTGGGTACTGTATTTGCCTCCAGATTTTCTTGCAGATAATCATGACTTTTCTAGGAAATATTTAAAATAGATTCTCTCATCAATGAAATGCAAAGTCCCAAGTCATTCTCCTAAATATATGGAATCTAAGTAGAAGGTTTAAGGACTTAGGACCACTTATATATGGATATGTGTGGTTTACGAATTATATATAAGTTAAACAGAATCAGTAAAATAGCTAATTTTCTCACTAAAGCATAGATTTATGAGCCATCAGCAAAAACATTGGGAATGCTCCCATTTCTATAATATTAGATCAATGCATAGTATTGCTCAATAATCATTACACAGATTTTTCATTCATGTTAGTATAGCTTGAAATCATCAAAATCAACCTAGTCTTCATCAAGTTGAATGTACATGCATTAGGTGAAGGGAGTCAACACTGACAGGCCTTCATTTATTAGAAAGAAAAATGACTGCCCAAGAAGAAAAAGACTTCTTGGTCCCTAATATAGTTCATGTTTCTAGGATTCTGATTATCTGCTCTGATTTCACATTCACTGCGGAGTGAGTCATAGTTGACAGATAAAATTTCCTAGCACTACTCGATTTCCATTTCATGGTAGGAACCCTAATTTCAATACGGCAGTTTGCTTTTTCTTCTAAGACATTTCATAATTTTTTTCCATCTAGTACCAAGAGGATTTGGGCTTATAATAAAAATTTCATGCTTACAAATGCCTAAAAAATCAGAATAAAGGAGCTCAGTCAATGAGATGAGCCAACTTCATCAGAAAGACACTGGATTTGGGGCCCCTAGGTGGTGCAGTTGGTTAACCGATTGATTTAGCTCAGGTCATGATCTCAGGATCACAAGATTGAGCCCTGTGTTGGGCTGCTTGCTCAGTGTAGAGTCTGCTTGAGATTCTCTTTCTCTCTCTCTCTCTCTCTCCCTCTCCCTCCCTCTCTCTCCCTCTCTCTCTTTTTTTCCTCCTCCTCATCCTCCTTAGCATCTCCCACTTTCTCTCTCTCATGAAATAAATAAATCTTAAAAAAAAAAAAGGAAAAGAAAGACCCCGGATTTTTAAAATGTCATGTAAAGTACCCAAACAAAAGTGTGCTTCAGTTTTAGTAAGAAATCAAGTTATACTAGTGACTATTCTCCCAGCACATTTCCAAAATAGAAAATGTTTTCCAAGGTTTTTTAAATTAATTACATATTATTAGAATGACTTGGTGATTCTGAAAAATATCTGGCAATTATACTTACATGTGTGGGTGCATGGGATACAATGGCTCCCTGACTCAACACTCTGAAATATATTCTTTAAAAGTGCAGGGATAACAGAATATTTACTATTTTAGCCTTTTCACAATGTTTTATTGTACTCTAGGAAGTTATAAAACACTACTTGACTTACCAAATTTTATTTCTACGTTTCTCTAATTTCAGGCTGTCTTTTTAATGAAAAGATTAAAATAATTGTAAGGATTCAAAGAACATCATGAGTAAAAAAAGGAATGATATACAAGTAATTTTAATATATTAAAAATGGTATGCTTTTTATTATAACCATATTTTGCACAAATATCTGGGTATTTCCTGACAAAAGTTTTTATGCCTATTCTAAGCAATCTATGTGAATATTAACAACAAAATATTACACGAAATTATGCTAACAAATTCTAAAAATTTTAAAGATGTGATACTGTAAAAAAAAGTGACATCTGGTTAGAACTAAAATTATGCTAGATGGTAAGCTAAATTATATATTTATTTACTTATGACCAAGTTTTAGGGAAAAACTCATCATTTGAATATGCATCTCACACCACAATCTTTTTACCATAAAGAAATCTTCAACATAAAGAACAATTAAAAGAATTAGACTTTTGTTGCATGAGAGCTAGAAATAAACTAAAACAATTTTAAATTAATATACCCACAGACAAAATGTCAATTTTATTTTTGAAAATGGGTCCAATTTTGAAGGCCCTTTCATTGCTAAAGATAAATGAACACAAATTAATTTAGTGGACTGACTTCTCTTTAAGTTATCTAGAATAGAGCAATATTTATCTTCAATAAAAATAAAATTTCAAAGAGTGTATGCAAATCTATACATTTGAATAAATTACTTTTTTAAAGAAATGTTACAATATAATGTTTATGTATGGTGGGGAATAATAATGGTGGATATCACCTACTATGTTAGGCTCTGATCTTGAGTGCTCTATAGAGACAACTCACTTAGTGCTCTTAACTACCTAAGTGACAATTATTACTATAATTTATAGATGATGAAACTGAAGTAAGGGAAAGTTAAATCACTTTCTCAAAGATATTAAAAGAAGTAGACCCGGAATCCACATCTGGGCAACAAGATTCTGGATTCCATATGTTCAACCCACAATACAAACTATCTCTTAGTAGGGTAATTTGAACCAAATTCAATTTGGACAACTATCAAATGAATTGCCAACTACATAATTAAAAACTTGCTATGTAAAAATGGTGGTATGATACTAACATCATCCCTTATCTTTCTAAAAATCACCTCATAGCCAAAGGGAAAAAAATAACATACAGAAATGTAACTACTAGCTTTGATAACCATAAAGCACAGACTAGGTAAAAAGGCACAAAGAAAGTCATGATGCAAAACCCCTATGTTTGCAGTGGCAGTAAATGGGAAGCACAGGCTGAGAATGGGAGCACATATGCAAATCATACCAGAAAGCATTATTATGGCCCTATGGCATCAGGGCAGAAGGAAATCTTATATTGTATGCAAAACTATAGCTCCAGGGCAGCCCGGGTGGCTAGGTGGTTTAGCGTAGCCTTCAGCCTAGGGTGTGATCCCGGAGAACCGGGATGGAGTCCTGCGTTGGGGTCCCTGGATGGAGGCTGCTTCTCCCTCTGCCTGTGTCTCTGCCTCTCTCTCTCTCTCTGCATCTTTCATAATAAATAAATAAAATCTTAAAAAACAAAACAAAACTATAGTTCCACATCCTCACTGGCTTAAGATAAACAAATATAAACACAACCCTAGGTCATTAACAAAAATTTCTGTTTGGCTCAAAAATTCTCCTGGTTCTCCACAATTTACAAAAGAAAGAAGAAAGAAAGAAAGAAAGAAAGAAAGAAAGAAAGAAAGAAAGAAAGAAAGAAAGAAAGAAAGAAAGAAAGAAAAAAGAAAGAAAGAAAGAGAAAGAAAGAAAGAAAGAAAGAAAGAAAGAAAGAAAGAAAGAAAGAAAGAAAGAAAGAGAAAAGAAAAGCAAAGCTGCTTCTTTAAAGGACAGATCCTGTATAGATGCTATAGCAAGTATACAAAGACACTTCAAGGTGAAAAAGAACAGTGGCAGATGAAGAAAACTCACTACAAAAAAAGTTCCCAAATACATTAGCTTCCTAGGTCTGTTCTAAAATTTACCAGAAAATGTTTGGCTTAATATAATGTTGATTTATTCTCTCACAGATTTGGAGTCTAGAACCCCAAAATCGTGTCAGCAGTACCATGATCTCTTAAAGGTTCTAGAGAAGAACCTTTCCTTCCCTCTAATTTCTAGTGGCAGCCAGTGTACGTGTGCAAAATTTGCCACCCCAAAGTGTGTCTCTTTGGCATATACATTATTTTAGGTTGAATATTTTTTGAGAAACAAGAAGCTCAGGAAGAACCTTTGACCTTCCTCCCAATGCCTAAAAGGATTTAGATAGAAGACTTTCTCCAGAAAGGGAGCTAAGACCATAGATGGATATAATATAGTATGAACTAGGTATGCCAGATAGGAGGAAGGCTAGCAAAATCTCTTTGTTAAAATTCTCCTGTCTCCTTGTTTCTGTATGGCCCAACAAACGTTTGCTTACCAAACATTTACTCTTTTTCATCTTCCTATAAATCGTTTTCCCTCCCTTTCAAGCCCCAGACTCCTAATCGGTTCTCCTTAAGCCAGAATGACATTTATACCACATTTGGCCAACTGTCTTTGGAATTTCTCACATTTATTTGGATTCCCCATCTGTGTGTAATTAAATTTGATTTTCTTCTGTAATCTGTCTCATATCAATTTAATTCTTAGACCAGCCAGAACAGCTTTGAAGGGTAGAGGAAAATTTTTCCTCCCAATACCAACAATCTGTTGCATACGTTGGCTTGTAGTTGCATCACCACCACTTCTGCCTCTACTATCAGGTGTATTTTCCTAGTGTGTCTGTGACTTTACATGGCTTTCGAGTAAGGACTTGAGTCGTTGGATTTAGGGTCCTCCCCAATTCCTTATGACCTCATCTTAACTAAGTACATATGCAAATATCCGATTTTCAGAAAAACTCCTCACATTCAGAATACAAGGAAGGAATACATGGAAATTTTGTCCAAAAATTCTTTATGTATTTACAAAACTGAATAAAGATATTACTTTCATCAACTGAGCAGAATTACAGGAAAAGATGGTGAGAAAACAGAGATAAAATGTAAAGTGAGGGAACACACATATGTTTTATCTCTTGTAATTTTTTAAAAGTTTTTTTTATTTATTTAACAGAGAGAGAAAGAGAGCGAGACAGCACAAGCAGAGGGAGTGGCAGGCAGAAGGAAAGGAAGAAGCAAGCTCCCTGCTGACCAAAGAGCCCAATGTGGGCTTGATCCCAGGACCCTGAGATCATGATCTGAGCTGAAGGCAGATGCTTAACCAATGAGCCACCAGGCACCCCTTATGTCTTATAATTTAAATATTCATGATTACCAATGTTGTTTTTTGTCTGAGTCTCATGTGTTACTGTTATGTTGCATTTCTTAAACAGTTACCTTTGATATGGTGGTTATAGGACAATAATACTAAAAAGTATGGAAAACACAATATTCCTATTTGACCCTCAAGTAATAAAGTTTCTTCATTTTTATTTGTTTTCCAACTATTTTCCAAGCCATTTTCATTTCTGCAAAATATTGAAGTGTATTACAAATGACTAACAATTTACCTACCATGCAAGAGACAATGGGTGGATATGGAATTATGTATTTATTGAAATCTTTCCATTTATTACTTGACTTGCCTAGGTAAACATGATTTTCCCCTATTTAGAAAACAACTATGATCTAACGTATATTAATAATTATTTGTTAGCATCCCTATACTTTCCACATTAGAGCCTCTTGAGAGCAAGGACTATATTAGTTGTTTCCCCATTACCTTGCACAGTAAATTATACATAACAGATCCTTATCAATATTTCTTGAGCTTAATTATTTTTACCAATAGGTAAAGATGTTTGCTTGAAGAAGGAACATTTGATGTTTCACTCAAAACAAAGTTTAAAAATAATTTGACATAAAAAAACCCAGAAGTAGAGTATTTAATTTTTGCATAGGCTAACTGCCCAATTCTAATTAGGCCATGGGCACATGGGCTTCCACTTATTTTCATGCCTCCTTCAAAGCCCTGGAGATAACAGAACAGTGATCATGGCAGCCAAGCAAACCATATGGGAACTAACAGACCACAACTTAATTAGCACTGAAAATTTATGCCAGTAGTGTCAGCTTCTATTTTTATTTTACTTCATCTTCAGAACCTCAAAATTTTAATAAAATTTACATTTTGTCTTTGCAATTATCTTTCTTGAAATATGATAGATAAAATTACAATTTATCAAAGAAATTTATTTATGATAAAAGCTCACTACACTAGGTAACTAAGAAAAAATTTAAATCCTGCCTTTCAAAAATCACTTTATCATTAATATGCTTTAAATAATGATTATTGAAAATAAATATTATATTTAACTGAACTAACCAGTTTTATTTAAGCAAGGCATTTGTAGCATACTCCAGTAACAACTATTCAAAACTAAGAAGTTAAATAAAACCTTGACTTTTTAATCTTTGCATCACAGTATATCTTTACAAAATTTTAGGGAGATTTAATATCTGCTTAATAATTTGATAGTATACTTGATAAAAGACTAATTCAGAAGCTGAGTTGGGAACAAAACGCTAGTCATCTGATTCTCAGTTTAGCACCCTTTCTAGAGTAGGAGGCAAGTGACCTAAAAAAGCTACATTAAATTTACTTAGCTATCGTTTATATTTAAATTTCATTGGTTTAGGAGTTGAGATGAACCTAAATGACTCCTAAAAGTCATTTAAACATTATCATATTTTGTACACTCTAAATAACAATTTAATTAAAAAAGAATAGACCTACTTATGAATACTTTAATTTTTCTTACATATTCTAACCTAACCTGATCTAACCTATTGCGCTTTTTTTTTTTTTTTAATATGGCAATCTGTGAAGATGAGGTAAATTTAATCAGTAATTAACAGTTTGGAATTTGTATTCTTCTAATTACATTAACAAGAATAACAAAAAGCTTGTGTCTGCTGTTGTTTTTTCCCTTCAAATTCTTTGTTGTACCATCTGGTCAAGTAAGCTTGCAAACATTGCTGTCTGGACAGAGATATGACCAAGTACCCAGAAGTGAAATCCCAAAATATTAATAGTCTTCAATAATTCAGTGCCCAAACCACCAGTCTGTCACTGTTATACCTACTAGTTTTAATGAATCAACTATCATATTAGTCATATTTACTGTTTTAAACCTACCTTAAATGTTTTATATAACTTTTATATAAAAGTAATGTTTAAAAAGGTGTGAAAAAAGATCTGTAGAAAAAAATCCCATTAAGCTAGCTAATATGATAAAAAGAAACTGGAAGTTGGCAGTATTGAAGTAATGTTTTCAGATTTATATAAAAATTTTTATTATCAAATTACTTTAAGCAAATTGATAAAGCTTGTGTTTATTTTTCTGTTTTTTCTTAAAAATTACAGTAATGATTACAAATACCTAATAAGTAAATCATTAGTATTATAATTTATTATAATGGGATTTATTGACTTTGGTGCTTGAAATGAAATAATAAGTGTAATACAAGTGAAAATATTAGAATAGTCACAAAAAAATTCTAAATTTAGTGTTTGGGAACTAATTTTGGACTTCTCCATTTTGAACATTAAAAAAAAGAATTTTACCTAAAAGTAGGCTGTGATGTTTATTGATTGATGATTGGTACTACTGGAGTTCACCACACTTTATCCTTAATAGTCACTTAACTTTACTTCTGACATTGGTCCTTCAAGGCACAAATCCCTGGGGTGAATGACACCTGTAATGGCTTCCTTAGCTCAAGGAAGAAATCTTTGGGAATGAGCCCCCAAATGGCAATTTGGACAGCTGCTTCCATTCTACAATATTTTCTCATGGAAAATGAAAAAAGTTAAAAGAAGCCAGAGAGACAAACACAGTTCCCAACAGATCCCTACGTACTTAAACAGAAGTCTTAATGACCAAATAGCAAACATAAAGTACACAATTGCTTCTACAAGCAGGCCCTAGTGGGTAATGTACCTTCAGATGTAAACTGAAAGTACGATATAAGAATGAGGGCTCTGAATTATATTTTCTATTTTTCTCTCATTTCTTTGACTTAACTGTTTTGGCATCACTGGCTTTTTGATTATATAGAGAATGTCGTGGGAGGAAGGTTTAATAGAAGTGATTTGGAATGATGAAATTAATAGATTTCCCCCACATACATAAAAGACAAGTAATGAAAGAGGTACCACCAATATAGCAAGTTTATAATGGCTTCTAAAGTTTATAATAAACTATTTGAAATCTGGAAAATAAGAAAATAACAGTCATATTCAGTCAAGCAATATGAAAGTTCAAAGAATAGATGTTCTTCTCAGCAGGGCATTACCTAAAAACTTAAAATCTTTTCATTAAAAAATGTACTTATGTTTTGGCCTCTTGATATCAGATAAAATTGGAGTGGACTGTTCAACACAAATAGTAAGTTAAATTAGCAAACTGGCTTTGATGGTTCTTCTGAAAAAGATTGTTTAGATTTACCTTTCTGTCAATCTAGATAATACATTTGTGATTCAGAAAGAAATCCACTCTTTGGGAAAGAGACTATTTCAGTCTATTTCTTACTGTGCATTTTTTCTGTGGAAAATTTTCATCACCTGTATGCTGGTAATACTCAGCTCTGGATCTCCTGCCTCTTGAGAGCTCATCCCAGGGGCAGTGATAGTATATAAAATTAATAACTGCTTCTAACTTAATTATTCAATAAGTGTAATAAAAATAATAAATTATATATATGAATATAACAGAAAGGGTAGAATATGATAGTGAATAAAATGAATGATAGTGACAATGAACAAAATATTGTTAATTGAATTATTCAATAAACAAAAATGAAAAAATTATGGGAAAATTGTCCCATAATTGTTACCTAAAAACCTAAATATTAACCCAAAAAAGTCAAAATATTTGAAATATGGATGACAATATCTTTCTCTTCAGAGGACACTTTGTTTCTTTCAGGGACCTAGGGGACCAGACATTATGAAGACTAGTTTAGTTTAGTCTTAGTGATGAGTCTGTCTTGCTCATTTTTATTCTTAGGGAGTGATTCTTTGGTTCCTGGCTCAAAGCTCAGCTGTACCAGGGCTCCTCTTTCCTGGAAGCATATCTACATTCAATTAGTTTTCATTCATTATATAAATTCTTCCTTTTGGCTGTATATCATCTTTCTTTCCTTTGTCTTCCATGTCAATCATTTTTCCTTTCCTCTGTTATTCCTTTATAATTTGGAATAAGTTCTCTACCTTGTTGTTTTATTTTCATTCTACACACCAATTTCTGTCACATCAATTGTACTTTTAACTTCTTTCAGTGTGGATTTTACTTCTCATATTGGGGTTTTGTTTCTTTTCTCTTGACTCTATGTCCTTCACTTGCTCTCATTTTTTTTGTCATTTTATATATGCTTTATTCATTATCATCTCCATTTAAGAGGGCAAGTTTTATTGTACTCTACTGAAAGTATCAAATCCCTTTTTTTTTTTCCTTATTTGGGCATTTATAATAAAAGTATATGGGTTTTTTTTTTTTTTTTGCGCTTTACAGACAACCTCCTCCCTCTTTTTACTGTTCAGCAATAATTTGCAAAGCATGCTGTATTGTTTTCCTCTTTTTATTCAAATCCCAAAAACGATGTTGGCTCACTGTTATTTGTTAATAGTAGAATGAGTAGTTTGTCCTTGATCTATTTCAATTAGTAGTGTTGTGATCCTCATCAAAAATCTATGGCTCAAAATTTGCATAATGCTTGTTTCTACTAGATATTACCTAGGTATTTCTATCATTCTGATGCATACACTTTCCTCTTTTCTAAGATCTAATAACTTTACCCTTCCTTGCTAATATATTTAGTAAAATATACTATTGGTAGGTCTGCTACCTTCTCCAGCTTTACCTTTAAGTCTTTTATTTCTTTTTAAGCTGTTTTCTGAGTGTGGCAGTCCCTGCTCAGATACAGAAAGATGATAATTGAAGAAATGAGAAAAAAAATATCAAGAATTCTATTTGCCTCATGCAGTAGTCTCAATAGTTAAAAAGAAATAAGTGACAAATTCTCTGTTTTATTTGTGCTCTACATTTGTAAAATGAGGTACAGATTTTTAAAAGGAGAAATGAGAAAACATATCTTTGATTTTCTTCAAGTATTTTGTTTCATAAAAAAGAAACCAAGAGACATCACTTTCTGAGTCTGGGGAGATTTTATTTAATTACTTCCATTTATTCATAATAATAATAATAATCATCTTTTACTAGAATTTGACATTAAGTTTTCTGTTTAATTTTTGCCATCAAAGTTATCAGTTCTTTTGTTCTGTATCTTCAAGAATAATCCAGGGAGAAGTTAAGCAAAACCTCATGGAATCTGCTAGTTAGATTCTGCTTCAATTTGTATAAATCAGGCAACATTATTTTTAAGTAGTTTTTTTCTGTAAGATGCCAGCAAATTCTATATAGTCAAGATCAAGTTAATCACTTAAGTTGCAATAAATTCCTACCATAAGTTTCTGCTTTAATAATTATACAAATATATATTTATACACACACACACACACACACACACACACACACACACAGAAGCTTAAGAAATTTGTACTAAAAAAGCCAAACAGGTTATGAAGATGGATCAAAGGAGTGGGGGCAGCTAGAATCACAAATAAAACCCAATCATGACCTATTTCAGAATTTTTCTTATAATAAGCTAAAAATACTGAACTATATCTCTGAGTTCTCCATCACAGTTTTACATAATGAAAACAGACTTTGAACAAAGAAGACAGATGTAGTGAATATTCTGGTGTACTATCCATAACTCCTATCGGGATCTACCAACTCATTCCATCACCTGCTGGCATGCTGATAGTTCAAAGCTGAATATCTCCTCAGAATTAGCTTTCTACTGAAGGGAGCTGCCTCACAAAAGGGTAGGCCCTTTCCTAAAAACAGCACACATCCTATGACCCCTATTACCTCAATTTACTATGCCTCTGGATCATTCCAGATCCAGAATTCTCTTTAAAATCTGCTGCAAACACACTGCAGTCCAACTCTTACCTAGCTCTGCCCAATCACTCTTTCCTCAGGTGTTATTGCTGAGAGCACTCTTCAATAAATTTTCTACATGGAAATCTTGTATCAGCATCTGTTGCTCTTAAAAATATTACTGAAGAAAATACTAAATGGTTTAGACTTCAAAAATGTTTCCTATGTTACTCTGTAGCATGAGAAGAAAATGTATTCCTTTCCAAAAAAAGCAAAACTTTTTCCTAATCTAAGCAAAACTAAAGACTCTTTTAGGTTGTTTCTTTTTCTACTTCATTAATATGTCTTAATTTCAAAGCTAAGAGTTAATGAAATACTATTACCAAATATGGGCATGCCATAGTTGTCTAAAGAGCAGACAAAAGAAATTTCATACTTTCTGCCAATACCTATCAAACCAGAGTAACCATAATTGATTAGACTATAAAATACAGTTAGACTTTTATAAAATATATAGTTAGACTATAAAATAAAGCAGCTGTGGCCCTCCTTTTGCTTCAGTACTTGTTCTACATTAGAGTGATCCTGCCTTTCTCATCTAGAATACAAGTATATAATGAGAAGAGACAAACACTAACCCTATATATTTTAAACCCTCAATGCACAAAATAGTGACTGGGATACAAAAGATATGCAATAAAAAGTTTGTTGAATACATATATAAAAAATTTCTGAAAAATACTTTTGGGGATATGACATCATGAAGCTCTAATTGTAGTGTAGAATTAATGTACAATACTAGAAAGAATTGTAGCACAGAAATTTAAACTTCAAAATGTAGAGTTGGGGTGCCTAGGTGCCTCAGTCGGTTGAGGGTCTGACTCTTGATTTTGGCTCAGGTCATAATCTCTGTGTTGTAGGATTTAGTGGGCATTGGGCTTTGCACATAGAGTGCAGAGTCTGCTTCAGATTCCCTCTCCATCTCTCTCTCTGCTCCTTCCCCCATGAACACTCTAAATAAATAAATAAAATCTTTTTTTTTATATAGGACTTAATCTTGAGAGGATTCACAGAAATCAAAAGCATTCACAGAAGTATTAATATAAAAGGTAGTACATTGTAAAAGTAGGCCAATATATTAATAATTGAGTAACAAATAAAATCCATGTTAGCTGAAAATTCAATAAAAGCAGGATAAGAGATGGGGTGACTGTATGGCCCAGTCAGTTAAAGCATCTGCCTATGGCTCAGGTCATGATCTTGGAGTCCTAGAATCCAGTGCCAGGTTGGGCTTCCTACTCAGCAGGGTGTCTGTTTCTCTCTCTCTCTCTCTCTCTCTCTCTCTCTCTGTCCCATTTTACCACTTATTCTCTCTCTCTCTCTTTCTCAGTAAATAAATATTTTTTAAGTAGGATAAGAGAAAATCCAAAAAAAGACTGATAAACATATTTTAGTTCAGTGAACTAAATGAGAAAATGTGCTGAAAGATCAGATTCTACTCAAGAGAAAAAGAAATAATACTAGAATGACCTAAATCACACTAAATGTGATTTTAAAAAGAAGAACATACAGACCAACTTGCCCAGTTTTCTCCAATTGAGAACTGAAATGAATCAAAATATTTGACAGATTCTTTTTTTTACTATTTTAGTGGGAAACCTAGAAAATTGAAAATTTAATGACACTATCACCTAAAAGCATTTCATGATTGAAAGTACATTGCTCCTGGTTCATAAGTAAAAACTGGTTCATAAGTAAAAAGGAGGTTCTATAGAGCAGTTAGCTAAATTTTATATGGAAATGACAGCAAGAAAGGCCCTATGCAGTGTACCCTCTGTCCTTACTTATTTGAATAGCAAACTACAGCAATGTTTTAAAGTGAGAAAAATCATCAAACTATCTTGCATAACAATAAAGTGAAGAAATGTATTTCCTTAAGGATGTTTAAATATGTTTAATTTTTATACTTAATTTTTAAGTCTTCTTAACAACATAGAGATAAAACAATGTAGGATATGAAACAGTAATCACTAATTATCAGATACGCCAAAGCAACTGAAAGTTGTCCATAAACCTCTTTATCACATAATTCACCTGTCAGAAAAAAAAACTATTCAAATCAGCAATATGTTTTTTAACTAGGCAAATATTAACTACAAATATGCTGTGGCCGTTAAAGAGCTCTTATCATAGTTTTATTTTTAATTTTTAAGTGACTGACAATGACTTTACACCTAGAATTCAGTAATCCACTAAAAACTTGTGTGACCATTGATGATAAAAGCCTTTGCTTTAGGACAGCCTATTTTCTTTTAACAATGTGTTTCAAATCGGTAGTCAAGTTTTAAACTAATTGAGATATCTTTTCATGGAAACAGCAAAGCAAATCCAAAGTGTCATTAGACCTGAAACTATTAATAGAGTAAGAGAAAATGCCCCTCACAAGAATTTCCATATAACATCAAAAATTTAACACAAAGTAATTGGGACTGACTAAGGATCATGTTTCCAGGATTTCATAGTCAGATTATAGCCCTTTTCCAAATGTGGGATGTCATTTAAGTTAATCAAAGCTCTTTGGTCCAGAGCTTTACAAACTCTCTTTGAAAGACTGATCTTTTTATTTTCCTATCTATTCCAGATCAAATATATATATATATATATATATATATATATACATATATATATATACACACACACACACATATATATATGTAAATATATACACATACATATAAGCATTTTGGTTTTTTTTTTAAGATTAATTTATTTATTTCTCCATGAGAGACACAGAGAGAGAGACAGAGACACAGGCACAGGGAGAAGCAGGCTCCACACAGGAAGCCCGATGCAGGATTCCATTCGGAACTTCAGGACACATCCTGGGCTGAAGGCAGCGCTAATCCACTGAGCCACCCGGGCTGCCGAGCAGCTTGGTTTTGAATCATTTGGAAATGCAATGATTAAAACATGCTCACATGAAACCAAAATTAATTACTACAACATTGTTACATACTCTGAGAATATTATGATGCTAAACCTAGAAAGGGATAGTAACATGACAGTTACTTTTTGAGCCATGTTTATAATAAGAAGATAAGCAAAGGAATAGGTCCACATTGAAGTAAATAATATAATGTAGGTTTGACGACACATAAGCAACTCCTACCCAAGCCCCTAATAGACATTGCTATATATAATTATAATTATGTAAATTGTCCACAAATAGATATGTATATTCAACACAATTCCATCCAAAAACATAGACTTGATTTATTTTTTTAGACATTGACAGGCCAATTCTAAAAATATATATGGAAATACAAAGGATCTATAAAAGA
Organism: Vulpes lagopus; assembly: GCF_018345385.1. NCBI lineage: Eukaryota > Metazoa > Chordata > Mammalia > Carnivora > Canidae > Vulpes > Vulpes lagopus. The sequence continues at coordinate 26,530,430 of NC_054836.1, forward strand.
TAAACCAATTCATTTTTAAAAAAAGACAAAGAGGTCTACACTACTTGCTTGTAAAAATTACTAGACATCTACATTGCCCAGGATTTGCTAAAGGCTAGACAAAGAGTTCAGTGGTATCAAATAAGTCCAGAAATGAACTTACATATGCATGTCTACTTGATTTTCAGAAGAGATAACAAAGCAATTCAGGGGTAGAAATGACAACCTTTTCAACAAAGATGCTGCAACAACTGGTTTTCCAGTATATATATATACCTACCTATATATATATATAGGCCCTTAAATTCCACCATGTACAAAAATTAACTGAAAGTCAATTATACAACTAAATATAAAATCTAAAATTATACACATTCACCAAGGAAAACAAACATCATTGCCACCCTGGTATAGGCAAATATTTCTAAGATGAATAATAAGAAGTACAAACTAAAAACACGAAAGGTGATAAATTGAGTATAAAATTTGAAACTTTGTAATGTACTTTCTGTCAAAGAATATATAGAAATTATGAACTTTTAGTCTCAAAAAATCCATTAAAAATAGGCAAACTCTTTGATAAGACCTTTCACACAAGAAGAGACACAAATGACATCACATGAAATTTTGCTCAACATCATTGTTCATTAGAAAAAATGTGAATTAAACCCCAAATGAAATTCCACTATATACTCATTAGAATGGCTAAAATTAGAAAGACTCAGAATTCCTTAAATTTTTACCTCAGCTGGGCAGCAACATAATAAAATAAAATCCCTAGCCTAACTCAATATATTCAAAATCTGATACCGGTTTTTTTGTGGCTTAAAATAATTGCACTGGTTGTTTTCTACATCCTAGTGGAAAATTCAGACAAAGATGTAAAAGTATAGAGAAAATGTGAAGGAAAAAATAAATCAACAAATATCTGTAAGCTACAAAAAGTAAGGTTTCACTTGAATCTTTTTTTTCCTTATTGCAAAAGAAGTTTCAAGTAAAATCCTTACTGTGCTCCTTAATTCAATATAGCTCCTTGAACATGACTCATTTTACTCCATTACTTAGAGGTCAGAAGATTCTTTTCCTAGGAAACAGCATCTTTTCCACCCCTTCATACCAATATGTTAACTGGCATTTTGAAATTCCTTTTCTTTTGTAAATGATAGCAGTACTAGATTTCTGGGTTTCAGATTTTCCTTGAGATTTAATCTTTTTTTTCCCACACTTTTAAGCTACTCAGAGAGTAGCCATGAGAATTAAATGAGGTGAATATAAATATATCAGGTAAACCAGGAACTGTCACTGCAGTGTTATCACTTATAATTACCATTAGTTGTTCCAAGGACATCATGCTGAGCTGTAGCTGACTCTGCAAGATGAGCTCTGATCATTTCCTGGATCTGCCTAAAATAAAAGAATCTCTCAGATGTTACAAACACAACTTTTATACTTCACAGGAAATGCTAACTTCTTATGTTAGTATAATAGAATCCGGCCCTTAATGGTTAATTTTTCTCTGAAATGTGCATCTAACACTCTTTCACTTAAAGAAGCCATCAAAAAAAATGTAAATGTCTCTTTGAAGTAAAAAATGAAAAAAAGTAAAATGCCCACAGTATCACCACTGAGGCAAGTGCTGTTTTGTATCTTTGCAATTTTCCTAGAAAATAAATGCTTCTGAGTAGCACTAAAATTTCATGACATATTTTTTGTGTTGATTGAACACTTTTTAAAAACTATATGACCTTTGAGAATAATGTTACTCAAATACTTCTCTGCAAACTTCAGGAGTCCAATATGCATTTATAACAGCTAACAGCATGAAGCAAAGTTATTTGTAGGAAAACACCAGATAAACATACTAGGAAAGCACAGTAAAAAAGTGACCAATCAGTGAAATGGGTCAAGAGTAAAGAAAACAATTTATTGATCACAATCAATATGTTCTATTTCTCCAGCTTACAGTGCAAATATCTAAATTTAACTTTTAATGTTGTGATCATTTTAGATTCACATAAGACTTTCAAAACTACCACAGATTTTAAACTATGAGATCTATCACTCAGCTCCTCCTTATGTTAACTTTTTACTCAATCACAAAACATTTATCAAAATTAAGAAATTAACTTTAGAATACTTCTAATATACTGAACGTCTTCAACATTCATAGTTTTCCTCTATTGTCTTGTATGTTCTGTGATCCAAATCAGTATTCCACACATCATTTGGTTCTCAGGTTTCTCTCATGTCCCATCAGTAATTTCCTCAGTCTTCCTGGTCTTTTCTGACATTTTTGGGAGAGTACTTTTTTTTAGAATATCCCTCAATTTAGAGTATCTGATGTTTTCTTATGGTTGGCTTAGATTTTGTATGACTTTAAAGAATCACACAGAGGTGATATGTTCTTCTCACTGAGTGCTTCCTATAAGGGGAGTGTTCGGGAAGTTGATATGTATTATTGGTATGTTAATAGCTTGGTTAAAGTGGTATTTGCCAGAACTCTGCATTCCATACTATTTTCCCTAGTGAATTATTAAACACATTTTTAGAGGGAGGACACTTGGACACTAAGTTATCTTGCCTGTTTATTTTATACTTGCTAGTTCTAGCATGCATCAGTGGATTTTTCCAGTGACTATTTACATATTACTCTAATCATGCAATTCTATTTCTCTCTCTACTGATCCTCCTCTGACAACATCCCAGTGAGGGAAACATGGGATTCTTCATTCATCCTCACCAAAAAGTCAGTTCAAGCTCTTCAACTGGCCTCCACTGACACCACAAAGGGGTTTAGTTTCTGTATGGTAGAGATAAAAGTTCTGGCTCTCTACTTGACCTTGTGTGACACTAATGCAGGAAGAGAAAAGGGGTGTCTTGTTACAGCATGGTCAGAAGAAGAGATCGGAGAGGGGACCACATTTATCTTCTGTGGTGTACAGCTTGTATTGAGTGGTTATTCTCTGTATGGCTAGGATGCCCTCATCTGCTCCTTTGCCTGAGTAGTACAATCTTTTGTTAAGGACATTTTTATCTTTTGTCTGTGCCTATTGGTGTTTTTATATTTCCAACTTTAGTCCCTACTTTAGGATACCAAAGGCAAAATGAAAACTCAAGAAATTGACCACCATGTTGTTTCTTGGGTCCTGTGGTCCCAGAGTGTCTGTGTTCTCTCCACCACTAACAGTTATCGTCTATCTATTTTCTATGTATAATTTCCAGAATTTTTAGTTTCACTGCATAGAAAGAATTTTTAAAAATGTTTACTCTACCTTTCCAGAAGTGTAAATCCTCTTGCCTATTTTTAAAATTATTTTTTGCCTTTTGTTATTGAGGTATGGAAGCTACATGTCCAGTTATGAATTGCCAGAAATATGACCTGCAAATATTTTCTACCACTCTATGGCTTATGTTTTTATCAACCTATTAGTGTCTTTTCAAAGCTAAGGTTTTAAAAATTGATAAAGTCCAATCATCTATGTGTTCTTTCATAGATTATGCTTTTGTTTCTAAAAACTTTTAGTTTAATCAATGATTATGTGGATTTTCTTTTTTCTTCTTGAATTTTTAAAATTTTTGCATTTTATATAAAATCTGTTACTGATGTATTAATTTTTGTATAAGGTTTAAGTCATATGAGTATTTTGTTTGTTCTGCATACAGATGTCAAATTGTTCCATTACCATTTTTTGAGATTAGACTTCTTCCATTGAACTCCGCCTGCAACTGCTTTTTCATTTAATTGCCTCCAATTTTGTGAAAATTACTTTATATGAGTCTATTTTTACACTATTTTATTCAGTTAATCCATGAATAATCATTCGCTTATACCAAATTGTTTTTATTATTGTAGCTTTATACTGTCTTGAAATCAGGTAGTGGGTACTCAAACTTTGTTCTTTCTTTAAATTACTTTTTATATTCTAAGACCTTTGTACTTATATGAATTTTGGAGTCATTGTGCTGATATCAATAAAAACATTGCTAAAATTTTGACAGGGATTACACTGAATATATTTGCAGAGATTTACATCTTAAAAATCAAACTTGTATCTTCCAATCCATGAACACTATATACATTACCATTTATATATCCCTTGATTTTTTATAATCAATAATTTTTACTATTTATAATTTTTAGCATACAGATTCTATATGTATTTTTGTGAAATGTACCTAATTTTTGAATATATGATATTTTCTAAATCTAGGAAGTTTCAAGTTTCCTTCATAAATTTCAATCTTCTGCAAAGATAGCTTGTGTCTATAGTGGGGATGGTTACAAGAGCAAAGACTGGTAATTATGATTTTATTTTATTTTTTTATTTTTTTTTATTTTTATATTTTTAGGTAATTATGATTTTAGATCTTCCCTTTACATTGTGCTTCAGAGAAGGGTTTCTTTGCTCGTGTGGTTCTCTTGTCTTTTTAGCAGTATTCAACATTTGCTAGGCTTCTCTTAGAGAGTGGTAAAGGATGAGATGTATAAAAAAAAAGGATGAGATGTATAAATATATGCTCTTGTAATTAAGCACTATTTTTTGATATGCAGTATGTCTCTGGTATATGTCTTACAGTCATTTTGTCTCTCATCCAGTTGTAGTTTGGGGTCCACTGGGTAATCCCTCCTTTCCCACAGGAGTTGAATTTTTCTTATTTCATTACCCCTGCAGCAGTGAATGTTCACTCACATCCCAATGACAGCCATTCCTGTTGTTCTTCCACCATAGATTAAGACTTATTCTGAAGGAGAAAATGAGAAAGCTCCAGCAGAGATTCTTACCTCTACTACACAGCTACTATTCTTCTTCAGGCCTGGATCACAATGAATATTTCTTAGAGCTCTTTCCAATTTTTCTGTGAGCAAACAGTGAGATTTCTAGAGTAAGAGTCTGCAAGAATGCTACCAATTTCTGAAATCCACAGGGGTTTCACAATACTCCACCAGCCCATATTAGACCTTTACCATTTCATCAACTCTTCTAGCTGAGCTCTTCTTACCGATGTGCAGTTGAATTTACCCAAGGTGAAGTTCTCTCATCTACTCTACAGGCTCCATTTCTCCTTAAATTTTGGGCCACTTGTTTATTCTGCGAATTCAGTTTCCCAATTGGTTAAGAATTTGAAGTTATTCTCATCTTTTGTGATGGTTAATTTTACATATCAATTTGACTGGGCCACAGGGTGCCCAGACATTGGTCAATTTTTATTCTAAGTGTGTCCAGTAAGGGTGTTTTTAGATGAGTTTCACATGTGAATCAGTAGAATAAGTAAAGCTGATGGCTCTCCTTAATGTGAGGGGGCTTACTTTTTCAGTTTAAGGCTTGAATAGAACAAAAAGCCTGACCTTCCTCAGAATACCAGAATATCTACCTCACTGCCTAGAGCTCTTAACACCAGTTTTTTCCCCCTACCTTTGGACTCCAATTGAAACCAAGGCTCTTCCTGAGTCTCAAGGCTATCGTCCTTCAGGATAGAACTACACATCAGCTCTGGTGGGGCACCAGCTTTCCAACTGCTTATTTTGGGACTTGTCAGCCTTTATAGTTGTGTGTATCAATTCCTCATAATAATAGTCTTTCTCTCTCGCTCCTTTCCTCTTTCCTTCTCCCTATCCATCTCACTTTCTTTATCCCTCGCCCCACACTTCCCCCTCCACCTCTCCATATATTATATATATTTACATATATCTACACATATATACTACATGTGTATGTTTTATTTCTCTGTAAAACACTTATTAACTTTCATAAGTGTCTTCCCTCTTTCAGGTAATTCCACTCATATAAACATTAGGAATCCATTTTCAATCCAAAGGCAAGGCTCTAAGATACAAGATATTTCCTGAAGATGAGGGTAGATAAAATACCTACTGAATTAGAAGCCTAGCAAATCTATGTCAAATCTGAGGAAATTCAAGAATATTTCCTGAAAAGAGCCAAGAACTTTGGAAATGTGTCAAATGTATATATGTGAGAGCTCCAATCACTTTTTTCTATAATTCCAGTCTTATTCAAGCTGGTCAAACTCACTAGGCTTACACACTCATACATTCATTCTTTCTTTCTCTCTCTTTCACACACACACACACACACACACACACACACACACTCACACACCTATACACAGCCTTTACCTTAATAAAATACTAGGGTAGCTGAAAGTAATCCCATGACAGTTACTCATTTTGCCTCGACAGACTCAATTCTCAAAAACTGCAACCTGGACTTGAGATTGGAGTATGGTCCTTCCCCCATTATGTCCAAAGCCTTCCTCTATTCCCTACCTTGAATGAAGAGTAAAGCCTCTTCCTCGTATATAGTGGAATTGGTTCCTTAACAAAGTGTCACTATTCTTACAGCATTATCTATTACCTAAAAGGTGGAGCACATGATAAAGATTTTGGGGTCATTTCTTATGTATACAGAATAGGACCCTTAATTTTACTAAATGTCTGTAAGGCTGGAGCTAAGTGGCACAGTAATGATAGACTACTGTCTTTAGAATTGCTTTACGATGAATCAGACTTCTGATCAATTTTACTGTATTTTCTTAATTGAAAAACTCATACATTAGGATCATATTTATCTGGTTTTTTCTTAGTCCAGGTTATTTCCATCCTATAAAATATTCTAATAAAATAATTCACATTGTGCTATGAATTTACTAATAATACCCCATTATCATCCATTCTGAAAATATTTATGCCTATAAAAGCAAGGTCAACTTACATTATATTTTAGGGAAGTAGATGAGAATGATGCATATTTATTGGGAAGAATACCTTGTGTGGGGGATAGATTTCTTGGTCCCTTTAAAATATGTGAAACAAAGTGCTTAACAAAGTGAGATTTTTTTTTATTTTTATTTTTTTATTTTTTATGATAGTCACAGAGAGAGAGAGAGAGGCAGAGACACAGGCAGAGGGAGAAGCAGGCTCCATGCACCGGGAGCCCGATGTGGGACTCGATCCTGGGTCTCCAGGATAGCGCCCTGGGCCAAAGGCAGGCGCCAAACTGCTGCGCCACCCAGGGATCCCCAAAGTGAAATTTTTAATACCAGCCTTGTCTTGGTCAAATTTAACCCTACTTTAGGCATATTCCATACTTTGATAACTTCAGTTGATCTGGGTTCTTAGCTCATGCTGTAGTACTTTGGAAAATGAATGAAGGGGTGTAGGAGATAAAGGTTTCCAGTTATGGAATGTGTAAGCCACTAAAAGGCACAGCATAGAGACGATAGTCAATGGCATTGTACTAGCTCTCTATAGTAACAGATGGTAGCTACATTTGTGGCAGGCATAGCATTACATACAGAGAAGCTTAATCATGACGTTTTACAACTGAAACTAATGTGCCCTCATGTGTCAACTACACTAAAAAAAAACTTTTTAATGGCAAGCAAATCAGTTTAGAATGAGAGGCCTATGCAGAATTTATTTACCAAGGCTACCAAGGACCAACTTAGATAAGCCTTATTTTATCCCCATCACTTATTAATTTAGAAAATTTAATAAAATTCTGGAACAGAAGGGATATTAAAATTTTCTCAAAATCTTCCTGGTGCTGTATATATTAGATGTGTTACTCAATTTAGTCATCACAAGAATTTTGAAAGAAAAGGTAGTATTATTCTCATTTCTACATGGTAAAACTAATTATGGAATAATTTTTCTGATATCACAGATGAAGGCATGATGCTCAGTTTAAAAACTAAGTATGTCTTTTCCCAAATCTGAGCTTTTCAACTGCACATATATCTTCTAAACACGAACAAAAATAGTAAAAAAGTGACAAATATAGACTGGATAACAAAACCTCACAGGAAAATAAAATCTGCTAGGATGCATACCTGAAAGTGCACTATGCTCTATAAATAAAAGTGTGAAAATAAGTCAGGCTTATTTGAGGCACCAAGCAATAGACAGTAAATGAATGAAAAATAGAATATAAAACACAAAAACACACTCTGGTTCATGAATTCATTGTCTTCATGATAACAGTTCTCCCAAATGCCAACTATTCTCAGTGTGTAAATGCAACATTTATGCCAAAACAGCAGGAGCCCATCAGTGCCCAAACAGCAGCAGCAGGGACATTTGCAGCAACTGTATCCTTCCAGGATGAGAATGGAACTGAGCTTGCAGGAAAGGAAACATGCTTCAGTGATGTAAGGAAGCAAGCTTAAGGACAGAATTTGAGAAACAAATTCAGAGGAATAAGAATCCTATGTGAATTGGACCATCAGGAACTGGCACTTTTGATACAAAAGACACAGGATGGGCAATAAAACATGGTTTCTGTTCATTAACACTGATTAGGAAGAGAAATGAGGAATCATGAGGAAATTATCTATTAGTATTTCTTTTTCAAATTAGAATTTATAAGTCAGTAGGGAGTTTTAATATATCAAACAGATGGTAGAAAATCAGGTACAAGTAACTGTTATATAGGGATATAATAATTGAAATAACATTAATTTCACTTTTTTGGTTTAAGAGCCCATTTAAAACTTTAGGTTGTTTGTATAAATCCCATAAAAAAAAGATATTTCCATTTTACTTGCATAATGCATACCTAAATAAGATTTGAACCTTAAAACAAAATACAGTAGTTATTAAAATTGATGGTATTTTATGAATTAGTAAATTGGATAAAATAAGTTGGTATTTTAACTTTTCTTTATATGATATGAACCTTATCAATATTTGAGTAAATGTTATCTTTTATAACTTTTTAATATGCCTTCTAATTCTTCTTTACATGTTACTCACTTAACTGAATTAAAGACAAGAGCATTGAGATACTCCAAAATGTTGTAACCTACTATAGTATTCCTAGCTGCAAGTAAGATCTCAGCCCTAGACACTGAGAGATGAAATTGTGAGAACCATATAAATATATAAAGCAAGAGGCTTTGGGGATACAGTGAAAGGGTGATATGAAATCCATACCTTCTGCTCTTCTTACTGTCCCTTTCTTTTGAATTCTTAATTTTACATCACTGCTTAATAATAAATTGTCTCACTCAATTAGCAAATATATATTGGAAAGCCAATAAAAGGGAAATGTGGAAGACAACTAATGGGTATTTAAGAGTGGTTCAATTTTAGTTTCTTAGTAGCTCCAACTGTTCTAACTCAACTGTCTTTGAGATAAGACCTTATCAATTGGCATTTAAGATTTATCAGTAATAAAGAAAACGTGAATGGATAGTAAGGAATTCCCAGAGAATAAGTAAGAATAAATATCTGCCATCCTTTTCAAGCTATTCTGCCAAATAAGGCATTTTCCTATAAAATATACTAAGACTGTGCCAAGCATGAAGTGTAATATAATTTCTCCTCCTTGCCTTGGAAAAATTCCAGAATAAAATGCTTTATAAAATGGTATTCATGCTAAATAACTTCTGGAAAACCAGTTAATATCATAATTGATGTTAAAGATCATTATATATAATTCCAAAACATGTTTCTAATTTTTAATAAAAAATCATATTTAGGAGGAAATAAAATTTTACAAAGACCATTGATATTCACTTCAATTTTGTACCTTTTTTAAGAATAGTTAAATATATATGTCAGTAGCCTAGCCTTCATAAGTAGAATGAGCTGAAATTATAATATACATGAAAATATCTATTTTATCAGAATATATCATCTACTGGAATGGGTAATAACAAAAACACCAAATAATAGCAAAATCCAATGTCTGAAAATTGAGGCATTTAGTCTATTAACAAATTTCACCAAAACATTTTTGTGATAGATACCATTTCCTGGTTTTAAAACAAAGAATCTATGAAATAAAATACTTCAGGATTTTATTTTCCAAGATCATTAAATTTTCTTTAAAAAGTCCGGAAAACTCATTCTCAATCCCATCCACGCTAAAGCTATGATTTAAACCTAGAAACTGCCAAAGTCAATTTCTATCTTAAATTCTGAACTGATTCACTCTTAAATTATGTTCATTATAAAACTTCAACCTACAGCTGACAGACTTTTATTATTAAATGTATAAAATAAAACATTAACCATCTGTTAAAATCCTCTTTCTCCTTTTTGATGAAAAAAAAAAAAACGTATTAGTTGGTGGAATTTCTCCATTTTCCAGGAATAAAGGACACAAGAAACTTCCATTGTTCAAGCTGACTGGACTGCCAGATAGAGGCCTCATCAGTCACTGAATTGCCCTTGAGCAGCACAGTTTTATGATATTTCTAAGGAGTCTGTTTGTACCTGAAATGTTCTCCCACTTAAGAAATGCACTCTGGAAGTAGACAGATTTTCTATTCTATTCTCAGGCAAAAAAAAAAGAAAGAAAGAAAGAAAGAAAGAAAAAAAAAGAATGAAAGAAAAGAGAAAGGTATTTTTCTTTACTGTCTTTGTTTTCCACACACACATTCAATAAGCTGTTCTGTCAAGAGAAAGAGCAAAGGGCTCAATTCAATAAAAAATTGCAGTGATTATGCTATGCAATTTTGCTCCTGCTACTTTATCACAATTTGCCATTCAAGTGGACACTGCTGTGCTCCCAGGTTTAGAGGAGGGGAGAAAGTCTATCACTGTGCTGCAAGGTCATTTATACCAGAAGACACAAGTCCAATTTCAGAATGTGTCTATGTCATATTGTCAACATTCCCTGCATCATAAACCAAAGCCATGACTTCATGCAGCACAATGCAACCAAAATGGATCATCATAAAATAAAGCTTGCTTTGCTTCCCTACATAATCTTGGGGTCTCATTTAGTTCCTGACTATTATGTAAGGAGCTGCATGGTTCTTTCAGGCATCAAAAATAGGATTTAACTAGTTATTGCTCCTAAATACTGTTCCACCTCAAGGTCACCCTAAGTCTTATGAAAAACTAGGGAGGATCTCAAGCTTGGAAGGATGCTTCAGTTAGTTTGTCGTGTACATAGAAAACAGTGAAAAAGAATCTCTATCCAAGATGATCTACATTTCCTTCCTTCTTTTGTATTTAGAGAGATGGATATGCAGGGACAGAGGGTTAGGGAGAGAAAGAATCCTAAGCAGCCTCCATGCCCAGTGCAGAGCTCAATGTGGTGTTTGATCTCACAACCCTGAGATTATGACCTGAGTCAAAATCAAGAGCAAATGCTTAACTGACTGAGCTACCCAGGTACCCCAGGTATCCTTTCAACTAGACTGTTTTGCTGGAAACTATGCGACCTCAAAATTGATATAATATTAATGTAGTAAACATCTCTACAAACATTTTTTATGTATGTGCTACAAGCTGCAGCATATTTGAAACTGTTATGAGTCACTATAAAAGGTTATTAAGACTTTACATTATTTTCTCCCCATACTAAGTCATCAAAATTTGGTATATATTTTACATTTATAGCACATCTCAATTATATTTCAAGTGCTCAAAAGCCAAATATGGCAAATTGCAACTATATTGAGCAACAGTATTCTAGAATCTTACAGGTAAAGCTAGATGCATAAAAATATTTTTATATAAAATATTATTTTTATATATATTAAATACATATAATATATATATGTATATATATATGCCAGATTTCTTGGAATTTAAAAAAAACTAGAAAGTGTATTCCTGATCCTGGAGGATCAGGAATAGTTCATAACTACATTTGCTGTGCTGTGATTAGTATCTATCTGGCCATGGTTTTAATAGCAAAGCCTGTAAGAAATTGAATTTATTAGGGCTAAAGTTACATAAACAAAAATTTGAAGTCAAAATGTGTATATGAGGGATCCCTGGGTGGCGCAGCGGTTTAGCGCCTGTCTTTGGCCCAGGGCGCAATCCTGGAGACCCGGGATCGAATCCCACGTCGGGCTCCCGGTGCATGGAGCCTGCTTCTTCCTCTGCCTGTGTCTCTGCCTCTCTCTCTCTCTCTCTGTAACTATCATAAAAAAAAAAAAAATTTAAATGTGTATATGATGAAGAAAATGTATTTTAGTGTGCCTGGAGGTGCTTTAAGGGGACAGTCAGGTATTTGAGAGCTAATTTGAAGCCTTTTATTCCTTAATAAGTTAAATATAATGATGAAATGAGCAGCAGTAATGGTATCTAGGAAGATGAGTACAGAGAAAAAAAGACTTTGAACATACAGAAAAAAAAACAAAAACTTTGAACATACAGAATTAGTAGGTCTTTGGAATCCAAACAAAAGTATACTACAAAATCAATTCTAATATTTTGACTCTGTGAAGCAGAAAAGAATATCAAACAGATTGTAAATGGCAAGAAGGAAAGTAAATGAAATAGATCAAAAATAAGAGAATTAGAATTTGAATATATTAAGGTTGAGAAACCATAAAATAAATAAGTGGATGTAGGTCTTCAACAAAATTCTGGACTGGTAAAATTGAATTTCAGAATAGATATCATGGACAGATTATAAAACTGAGAGTTGAGAAAGAGGTAGATATTGGAATTTAAAAAGTTAATGTAATGTATTGAGAGATTTTATGAAGAATGCTATCCCTAAAAGTTCGTAAGATTAGGAGAGAGACGACAAAACACAGAAAGAAAAATCAAAATGCTATTTATTTTGGGAGCTCCACTAGTTTGATGTTTCAGAGGTTATCCACAGAATTTTAGTTTGAAGACATCCAAGTAACATGGTATATAGTTGCTCCTCTATTGCTATGTACCACCACAACATGATAAAAATATTCAATTAAACAAAAGAGTAATAGGAAAATATACAAAAAAAAAAAAAAAAAAAAGGAAAATATACAATGGTGTTTCATACTGTTATACTCTGAATCAGGTTTTATTATTTGGAAAAATGAAACACTGAAAAATTCCATTACTGCCTGAAACAGGCTGAGCTATATAAATGAACGATTCTGATAGAATTAAACTCTAGACATTCTCCTTTTGCATGTATTCCATTAGATTATTTACCGAGTGTGTGGGAGGCGGGAGGGCGGGGCAGATTAAGGCTGGGGAAGAAAAAAAGTGTGATTGAGACAGTATGGATCCAAGAAATCTTAAAACCAGAATGTGACTGAGAGCTGTGTAAAGTAAGCTTATCCCCTCTGGATAGCTGAAAAGATATGACCTTCACAAAAGTAGGCTGAAATCAAGGGACACTGATGATTAATTAACCATACTTTCTGAGAAATACTGGGTCTGCAAGGCTCTTACTATAGATGATGATAAAGCCACTGAAAAAATGTTAACTATGAAAAAAGGAAATCCTGCAACACTTACAGAATATGGATATAGGAGAGGTACTTAAAAGTTACAGAATAACACATATTTGAAATGGAAATTTCAGGAATGAGGAAAAGAAATGTTGGAGATGCAAGAGAAATACTGAGAAAAAAATGGTAAATAAATATGCAAAACTAAATCAATTTTTACTGTATGGAACAATGATAATAAAATACTGGACAAAAATATTTGCGTCAGGAGAGGGGTGGTCAGTGATACTGCCCTGTATATTACTTGTATTCTTTGGGAAACCAGTAAAGGTACTAATCATAGACCCAGGTTAGTAATACATTTTAATAGCAAACATTAAAGGAACAAATATAAAGTATGTAAACTTCAAAGTTAGCTGAGGGGAAAAAATGGAATGAATGGGAAAGTATATTCTATTAATAATAATAATAATAATAATAATAATAAAAGACTGGGTTAAAAAAAATAACACTTCAAGGTACAAGTGAGTTTGGGAGCAAAACATCATCTTATACATCTGGTAGGGCCTTTAATTGCTTAGAACTTTTTTGTTTATATACCTAAGTAGTGAGATTGGAAGAGTCCTGATTTTTAGGTTTATATGCTATCTATTCTTGAGGTACTTTTTAAAATTTGTATACTGTTAACATATATTTATTTACTAAAGTATAATCTGTGACTCTCATTAAGAGCAAAAACAGGGGATCCCTGGGTGGCACAGCGGTTTGGCGCCTGCCTTTGGCCCAGGGCGCGATCTTGGAGACCCGAGATCGAATCTCACGTCGGGCTCCTGGTGTATGGAGCCTGCTTCTTCCTCTGCCTCTCTTTCTCTCTGTGACTGTCATAAATAAATAATTTTTTTTAAAAAAAAGAGCAAAAAACAGGTACAAAAATTCTAGTGAGCACATCAACAGTATCAATATTGCTTAGAACGGATGTGTCCTTTGTCCATCATAGCAATGTATAAGGATTTTATCATGGAATGAGAGATTTTTAACAATGTTTCTACTGAGTTAGTTATAATAGCAAATGTCTATAAACAACTTAAATGTTCAATAAACAACTTAAATGTTCAAATATAGGTATCTGGCTAAGTAAACAAGATTATTTTGATGATTCAATACTATGCATGCCTTAAAAATATTTTACTATAGAAAGTTATCAGTGGTATGGGAAAATGCTTAAAATATGTTAAATGAAAGTTTTCTTAAGAACATAAACTATATGATACTTTATTAAAGATACATCATAAGATAAAAAGTGACTTTTTGTGTTTTCCTTTAATAATTCCCTATTTTCCATATCTATAATAATCATGGGTTGCTCTTAAGAAATAATTACAAAATAGAATAGTCCATAATTTGACTATACATTATATGCCATTGAGCAAACAGTAGTAATGTTAATAAAATTTCTCATTTTTTTGCATATAATCAGAAATCAATGGTTTAAATACTATTTTCAGAGAGAGAAAGAGAGTAAGAAGGGCCAGGGGCATGGGGAAAGGCAGAGAATCTCAAGCAGACTCTGCACTGAGTGTAGAGCTTGACTTGGGACTCCATCCCACAATCCTGAGATCACAAGCTGAGTCAAAACCAAGAGGTGAACGCTCAACTAAGCCCCCCAGTTGCCTCAATATGACACTTCTCCTAATAACCCATAATGTGGATGTGTGATCCAGATAAATCAACCATCAAAGCCACTGTTTCAGGATCTAAGCTTCAGCTAATTAACAATATAAATAAATGTGCTGCAAATAAGTAGGTGTTTATATGACCACATGGTGTAGTAAAAGACCACTAGTGCTTTTTGTGTGGTTTGTATTATATATGTGAATTTTTAGAAGAAATTCTCAGAAGGCTTTTCTCATCCTCTGTGTCTCAGTGAACATCCTGAAAAATTATGCAGGATAAATATATTTACATAAGCTACTTTATAGCAGTTTGTTTTCAATATTATCCTTTAGTTCATAAAAAAAGAAAAAAAAACTTGCCATTTCAGAAAGAGGAATATATTCAGTTTGAAATATATTGTTGATTCTAATTTTAATTCCTAGATTTTTAGGATTTAAAATGTGTAGGATTTAAGAATAATTCAGTTTTTGGTAAAATGTGTAGGAACCAATTAAAAAATAATAAATGTTCAAAGCTTACCTATTAAAATTTTGCTTGTTATTTGACTATGCATATTTTTAATGTGTCAGTTTTAATACCTGTATAAATAAAAATATTCCAAGGTCTTTTTTTACCTTTAAGTTAGATATTTAAATAAGTGCACCTTCCAGAACATAAAACAATGCTATGCCCTTTTTTAATTCAATTTGTTTAGTGTGGATGTCATTGTTTCTCAGATTTCTTACTGTTATTGTTTTAATTATCCAGGTCTTCTTCATAGAAACTTGTATACATAGGAAATCAATTACCAAAAAAGGGAAATATAAAACAAAAAAAAATCATACTATTATGCTTTTGAAGAGAGAATTTTTAAAGACTTACAAATCAACCAGCTGTTCAAATAAATAATGTATGCTGCAGCTGGCTCTTGCATAGGCGTGAGTGTCCAATAGTAGCAGATGTCCCAGTTTTATAAATGTGCTGGTAGAGGAAGGTCCTAAATTGAGATTGAAACAAATTATGATGCAAGCCTACAAGTGAACTGAACATTGGATTATAGAAATAACAGATTTTTTTCTAAAAATTTCTGGAGACATCAAAGCAAAATGATGAAATGATGCTGAAAGATATGAAAATATCCTATAGTTTCCAAAAGAGTGAACTGATCACTACACTGATTTGTTTTATATAAACTCTTTCATCTCTATCTTTGCTGGACAATATGGTTTTTCAATTTGGAAATGTGTTTAAAAGCTAGAGTAAAATCAATTCAGACAATTGACATTGATCTATTTACAGTGATTTTTTTTTTTTTTTTTTTTAGAGATGAGGAAGGATGTTTGAGCCTAGAACTGCTGGTAAATGCCAAAATGAAAAAATCTCCAACCAAAAATTTTATTTAAATATAAAAATATGATGCAAGCCCTGTTCTCTAAAATGTTCACCTAGTGAGGAAAAGAGATTTGACCAAATATTTTAACACCAGCAAAT
This sequence comes from Vulpes lagopus, assembly GCF_018345385.1. Classification (NCBI taxonomy): domain Eukaryota; kingdom Metazoa; phylum Chordata; class Mammalia; order Carnivora; family Canidae; genus Vulpes; species Vulpes lagopus. The sequence continues at coordinate 26,546,705 of NC_054836.1, forward strand.
GAAGGGAACATAAGAAACAACAGTAGTAGAGATGAGAAATGCCATAAGCAAGATAGAAGGTCAGAGAAACTCTCCATAAAGAATATGATGATCAAACTGGTCTCAAGAGACACTCACTGAGTAAATAACATGGTGGTAGGGGAAAGTAGTCTAGTCAGGAGGAATATTATATGCAAGGTCACGTGCATAGTAAACAGGTTTGGAATGGCTGAAGTACAAGGTTGAAAGTGGAAGCAATAGTGCAGGGTGAAAGACAAGGAATATCACAGACCCCATACACTTATACTATGGAGTTTATATTATATCCTATAAACAATGGAAAGCTACTTAATTTTTTTTGAGAGGTGGAGGAACGCATATTGGATTTCTCACATTAGGAAGGTAAAATTCCTTCGCTTCACTGTACTGAGAATGAAAGAGAGGGTGAATTTGTGGGAGCTACAGTTGTTAAGACACTGAAGTCATCCATGTGAGAAAAGATGACTTTTTGAGTGAATGCAATGAGGATAAAGTCCATTTCCTTACTAAGCCAATCTATGCCTCTTCACTCAGGTCAGATCATGACATGAAATGAAAGCCAAACTCTTATTTTGAGCATTAAGTTTTTCATACATTTGAAATTCTTCCTTTTTAGCTTATTAACCTATTTCTACCTACATTCCCATATCAGCTCCATTTCCATACACTGGACTAGATCAATGTTCCAAAATAAGATCTGATCTTCTCCATACCTGTGTGACCCCTAAACTTTTCAGTCACTCACCTTTATCTAGCAAAATTAATTATAGCTCTTTTTAATGCCTTTCAGAATACTTCTGTCATAACCCCTGTAAACTCCTAGAACAATATCTTCCACATAGTAGAACCTCAATAAAAGTTTGATAAATTTTTAATTAATTAATTAATTAATTAATGAGGGGGAATGAGAGAGAGAAGAGGGAGAAGGAGAGGGAGAGAGAGGGGGAGGGAGAGAATCTCCAGCAGGTGCAGAGAGTCTCTACTTCAGCACAGAGCCTGATGTGGGCTCAATCTCAGACCCTGAGATAATGACCTAAGACAAAATCAAGTCAGACGTTTAACATAGTGAACCACACAGGTGCCCCAAGGTTTGGTAAAATTAACTATCTTGCTTCAGTAAATGAGGAAACTGAAACTCAGAATAGTTCATGTATTTTTCCAGGATAAAAGAGTTAGTTCATGGCAAAGTCAGATTGAATTCAAGACTAAAATTTCAGGCTACCTCTTTCTCAACCATACTATGAGAGTCCTTGAGAGAGAGTGAGAGAGAGAGAGAGAGAGTAAGCACAAGTGGGAAGGGAAGAGCAGTGGGAGAGGGAAAGAATCTCCAGCAGACTCCATGTTAAGCATGGAGCCCCAACATAGGGCTCAATCTCATGACCCTGAGATCATGACCTGAAATGAAATCAAGAGTCAGACACTTAATTGACTGAACCACCCAGGCACCCCAAAGATTCTTATCAGTCAAATTGCCTCTACCTAGATTACTCTGGCATTATAAGCTCCACAGAATCACATCCAAATTAATGGGACTTCTCCGCTATTTCCTACCTGACATGCTCTTACCATTATCTATTAATTAAATTGCCAGGGACAAGATCATCTAGATTTAAAATCTCTGAGTCAGCTTGAATTTATGTGCCTTCATTCACTTTTTTCTAGGACTTCACTTACTCCCCATGTTTTATCAGTTTTACCTCTGTGGTGCCTCTTTGTTCCATTTTACTCTATGCTAGATTTTGGAAATAAGATCCTAACTGTTGTCCCTACTGCTATTAAATTCACTCTTTGGGGCAGCCTGGGTGACTCAGTGGTTTAGCACTGCCTTCAGCCCAGGGCCTGATCCTGGAGACCTGGGTCAAGTCTGACATCAGGCTCCCTGCATGGAGCCTGCTTCTCCCTCTGCCTGTGTCTCTGCCTCTTTTTCTCTGTATGTCTCTCATGAATAAATAAATAATATCTTTTAAAAATAAATAAATAAATAAATAAATAAATAAATAAATTCACTCTTTATCCAATGTATACTATATACCACAACAAATGCATCTTCATAAAGAGCAATGCTTGTCAGACCATTGCAATGGTAAAATAGTTTCAATGCCACTGAATACATTTTGAAGTGTTTTGAGAGTATACATTGAAAAAGATACAATGTATTTCTCGGGACATATTTGTGAAGCAAAATATCCCAGTCTTAATAGTATAATTTTTGAGCTTATAAAATTCCTGAGAAGTATAAAAAAATTACTTTACAATGAAAATAAACTTAAAATGAACTACATAAAAATATATGATAACATGGGAAAATCAAAATCAGTAGAAAAAAGATATAAGTGGCAATAAATTCCATTTTCATGTAATATTATTTTAAAAATGACATATAATTGACAATCAATATATCATGAAATGTTATTGCTTAGCATTTTTTATTGCTTTTGTTTTGGAGACCAGAAAATTTTAAAATGAGTACAAAAGAAACTCTGTTGAAAAAAACCTGATATTGGAAAAAAGAATCAAGTGTAAAGGAAACTTGTTCTACCAATGCTGTAGTTTACTACTGTTGCGTTACAAATTACCACAAAATTAAGTGCTGAAAACAGTGCCTTTAATTAATAGTTCCTTAGGTTAGAAGTTTAGTACTGCACTGGTGGGTTCTCTGCTCAAGACTAAAGAGCAGAGTATGACAAGACTAAAATAAAAACGTCAGCTGCTGGATTCTCATCTGGAGATTGGGGTTTTTCCAAGTTCATTCCTGTTATTGGCAGAAAACAGTTCTTTATAGTTATACATATACATATACAGTTATATATAAAACAGAAATTCCCCTTTGCTGACTGCCAGCCAGGGAACACTTTCCATTCCTACAGGCTACTCTTGGATTCTGAAACCCATCTGAGTAATGGAGTGCAAACATCTTCATGATTATTTTTTTTCTAACAGAGAAAGTTTTGCTTTTAACAAGCTCATGTTGATGAAGGTTATGCTCATCTGAATACTGTCCCTTTCTTAAAGTCAACTGTGCCACAAAAGGTAACATAAGAATAGAGTAAGAATGCCAGCATATTCACTGGTTACATTCATACTCAATGGGAGGGTATTAAACAAGGGTGAGAGTTACCAGAGAATCACTTTAGAATGTTGATACCACAACCAGAAAGTGTACTGCAAAAGCAAAACAGAATGATATAGGAAAAGGGGGGGTGGTCAAGAAACAGATCTAAGTATCTAAATAAATTAATGTACAAAAACAGGGCATTTCAACTGAGTGGGAAAGAATGGCTTACTTAGTAACTGTGGTTGGGATGAACAGCAATTTAATTGGAAAAATATGGGCAAATCAAGAATATGAAATGCTTCTTAGATATTCAAGGGGACATATCAAGTAGTTAGTTGAATGTAACAGAGTTCAGGGGAGATATTTAGACTAAAAATATAAATTTGAGAACAATATGATTTAGTATTTAAAAGCAACTAATTGAAGGCTAAAATATTAGAAATGACAAATACCCACCATTTGCTTCAACATGGATAGAACTGGAGGGTATTATGCTGAGTAAAGTAAGTCAGTCGGAGAAGGACAAATATCATTATATGGTCTCATTCATTCAGGGAATATAAAAGATAGTAAAGGGGATTATAGGGGAAAGGAGAGAAAATGAGTGGGAAATATTAGAGACAGAGACAGAAAATGAGAGACTCCTAAATCTGGGAAACGAACAGGGGTAGTAGAAGGAGAGGTGGGTGGGGGGAAGGGGTGACTGGGTGATGGGCACTGAGGGGGGCACTTGATGGAATGAGCACTGGGTGTTATGCTATTTGTTGGCAAATTGAACTCCAATAAAAAAAATACAAAAAAAGGCTAAAATATAGAACAGACTGTAGCTAGTGAAGAAACCAAAGGAGGTTAGATTAAAAGGCAATTGCAAAAGAGACATTTAGCATCCTTTTAAAAAATGAAGAAATAGTATTAAGCATTAATCATCCTATTTATATTAGAAAATGCTGGATTTACTAATGTGACTTTATGATAATGGATGATATTGGAAATTAATTCAACATTAATTTCCTTTCAAAGAACAAAATCAAACAAGCTACAAGGCTTTCAATAAATTCACACTGTCTAAAGAAAATAGTGCCAGGACCTAAAATGGCATTAAATATTTCTAGTATCTGACTCCCCTCTCACTTTTTTGGTCAACTTCAACTGTAAAATTTCTTTAACAATAATTAGTTTGGTATATTCTTGTGAGGATAAAAACATCTAATAGCTATGGGAGGGCTTGGCACATTTCATTGCACATAGCAAACACCCAATAACCATTAGACATTATCTATTGCCTATTACAGACCTTGTTCAACCTGCCAGAACTCTAGCCAAATTATTTTATTGTCTGATCATGCTTTGTTATTTGGAATTCTATACTATTAATGTGCTTCACTTCATCAGGAATATGCTCCTTCCATTTTATGACATCTCTGCCCATATTCTATCCATCTTTCATGGTCCTATTCAAATATTACATTTCTTTTATATTATGTATAAAATTCCATTAAAAATCTTTGTTTTGGGACGCCTGAGTGGCTCAGTGGTTTAGCGCCTGCCTTTGGCCCAGGGCGTGATCCTGGAGCCCCGGGATCCAGTCCCTCCATTGGGCTCCCTGCATGGAGCCTGCTTCTCTCTCTCTGCCTGTGTCTCTGCCTCTCTCTCTCTCTCTCTCATGTCTCATGAATAAATAAATAAAATCTTTAAAAAAAAAACTTTGTTTTATAATAATGCTTTGGTCTCAAGACAGTTAGGTTATTGTCTTTGGTTCCTAAGTATACTTTCACCATACATCCAAGGCAGGGATCATGACTTTTATATCTTTGTATTTCCAGTATATTTGGGGAATGGTGGATTACATTTTTATTTTTATTATGGTTACTTATGACTTGTCTTATGCCTCTATTCTGGGCTACAAAAGCCTTGAAAATGAGAATTTTATGCTTGGGTCCAATATAGACCTTGACAAATTAGCTGGCAGGTGGCAAACGTTAGCTGAATTAAAACTGAAATACAATGAAAATTTATGGGACTGCAATTTAGGACTAGAATGTAGTAATGTATATAAGAAACATAAAGAGAAAAAGAGGAGTGATATTGTTGAGCATTTGTGACCTAGAGCTGGTTTTCCAAAAGTGCGAGACTAGAACCTTTACACTGAAAAATAAAGGGACAGAATTCTCACAGAACGGAAGAAAAGTTTATCTTCATAAAAAGTATTACAAAATAATGAGATATGGAAAATTCTTAGAAGCATAGCAGATGTTCAGAATCTTTCTTTTGCCTCCTTTTATCATTTGCTCAAGAACCCACATATTGCTCACAGTCCTTAAACTTTAAGAGTCTTTATCTTCATTTGTTTGTCAAGAAGGGCAATACACTTCCCCAAGATGTGTGGTCATCATATACACTCAAGTTGAGAAAAGGGCAGCACCAGCCAAACAACCTGGACCTGATGCCCAAATTTGCACTGATAAGTAGATGATGGTGCAGGGAATAAGATTCATGTATGATGCTACTTCTCACTGAGAACACTTTACCCTGGCTTCTTTTAACAAGGCTAGATATGGAAATGAATATTTAGCACAGGCAGAGGTAAACTCTAGCACAGGGATTCCCATCTGGTGCCAGGGGCCAGGTTCCAAGCCACAGAATGATGAAAAAGCACATATATAAGTAGTAGCCACACTACCTTTTTTGTATGTTTCCCTTCCTTGCTTCAACTTTTAAAATATTTCTATAATTTAATAATCCTTATGTCAGCTTGCTCAGTTTGAAAATATTAAAACATCTCCCCTTCATACAAAAAATAGAGTGGCATCTCTACAGTCCCACCCATTTTTTTTGTTGTTGTTCTTTTACCAGTGACTTTATTTTTTTTCTTTTTTTCACTTTATTTATTTTCTTTTTTTTAATAATAAATTTATTTTTTATTGGTGTTCAATTTGCCAGCATACAGAATAACACCCAGTGCTCATCCTGTCAAGTGCCCCCCTCAGTGCCCGTCACCCATGCACCCCCCGCCCTCCTCCCCTTCCACCACCCCTAGTTCGTTTCCCAGAGTTAGGAGTCTTTATGTTCTGTCTCCCTTTCTGATATTTCCTACCCATTTCTTCTCCCTTCCTTTCTATTCCCTTTCACTATTATTTATATTCCCCAAATGAATGAGAACATATAATGTTTGTCCTTCTCCGATTGACTTATTTCACTCAGCATAATACCCTCCAGTTCTATTCACCCATTTTGAAGGTAGCATTGGATTTAGGATACATTATTCTAAGCACATTAATTTTCCTCATTACAATATTGTCTTTCCTCATGCAGTCCAAGGCATTTTTCGAAAAAGGTGCTATTTGTTGAACCGTATTTTTGGGAAGTACCTACATTTTTCTCTAAAAAGAGGAATGTAATATGCATTTTATTTCAAACATATTTTAAAATAAATGTGAATATTTTTATATGATATTAACAGTGTACTGTAAGATTTAGTACTAGTGGATCACCACATTTTGTAAACCAAGTGTAATGCTGTGGTTTTAGATTTCAAGAGCAATTACTATTTTTAAGACCTAGAGGAAAAATTACAATGGCTATTAATATAAGAATAGGTAGTTATTACAGCTATCTACCTAGAAGACAGATAATTGAAAAGTTATTATCTGTAAATAATGCCACAAATAAAATTCTGTTTATTCAGAAATTACTAGCTGATATATTATTTCTATTCATTTTCAACCATGGATTGGTTCCCTCATCCCTATAGAGTCAAATCATCTTAGGAGCAACAAGAATATATGGGGATTCCTTTGCAAATCAGATTCTACTTAAAAATAATTTATCCAACCCATGAACACATTTATGCTACAGGGTGCTTCCATCTAATCCTTTCCTTCTAATCCATGCCCTTGGAATTAAAATGAGAAGCTTTTGCACTTTAATGAATGCACAAATATAGTATCAATATTTACTCAACAATATTGTTTAAATTTCCCAGTGTAAAAAGAAAATGGCCAAACTCATTTCCACTGATAATTACTCAGCATGTACTCAATTAGCTCCCACCTGTGCTTTTACATCTTTGATAAACATAATCAGTTGGATAATTCCATGTATCTGCATATATATATATTATTTTCTGATCCTCTGACAAGAAATAATGTATTAAATTGGCTGTTTAAAAAAAAGTAATCAGCTGGCATTAAACCAGAAAATTTTTTAAATGATAAGAACAAAAGCAACTTAACAAAAGTGGTCCTGTGATCAGTGGAACAGAATAGTTTTCTGAATGTACAAGTAAGAGGAAACTATGGCCATTTAACATGACAGCTAGATGACTTTTGTATACATTTTTTGTGATTGAACTTATTAAATAAAATTTTATTAAACAGAAGATTATTGGAATGTATTCAATGTAGCTAGAACAGGTAAAAAAATATTAGCTTTTGTTTTTGTATACTTTTAATTCCTTGCTTGTTTGCTTGCAAAAACAACCCAAGACTTTCCCTTCTGTTCTTCAGGGTATTTCTCTATTTGTACAAAGAAAATCTTAACTCTGCTAGTCTATTATGGGGATCATAGTTCTAATCCTTTAACATAAAAAAATGAGATATAAAAACTTACAGTTTTTTAAAAATGTAAAAGGCGGGCAGCCTGGGTGGCTCAGTGGTTTAGTGCTGCCTTCAGCCCAGGGCCTGATCCTGGAGACCCGGGGTGGAGTCCTGCATCAGGCTCCCTGCATGGAGCCTGCTTCTCCCTCTGCCTGTATCCTGTATCTCTGCCTCTCTCTCTCTCTCTGTGTCTCTCATGAATGATTAAATAAAATCTTTAAAAACACAACAAAAAAAATTTTAAATGTAAAAGGCTTAAGAAGTCGGGCTCCCGGTGCATGGAGCCTGCTTCTCCTCTGTCTGTGTCTCTACCTCTCTCTCTCTCTGTGACTATCATAAATAAATAAAAAAAATTAAAAAAAAAAAAAAAAGAGTTCCTAATAATAAGGAAATCCCTGGTGTTTATCACCCTTTTCCTTAGTGAAGGAAGCTTTCTTATAATAAAAGGAGGCCTGTATCTCAGGTCAAAGCTAAACAATGTATCTTTAAGGTTTACAGAGTCTAATAGTTGCTTGATTTAATATTCTGAGTCATAATATATATCTATGGATCCAGGAGGAAAATTTGTATTTTATAACCAAAAAATCTGGAGTAAAAACAGACATTTATTAGTTAAACTGACATTTTGGAGTCTGGGAATAAATAATTTTATTTTAGCTAAATCCACTACACCTTAATCTTTGGTTAAAGAATAAGGAGATTTAAAAAAAACGAATAAGGAGATTTGTACCCTTTGATCTCTTACAACATAAACATTATATAAACTTATACTGAGCTACTGACCCCAGGCATTTAATAAATGCCTACTAATTAATGGTTGGAAGAAAAAAATGAATGGATGATTAGATTAGATCAGGTAAACTGCTTCTACAATTTTTCACATTTTTTCCCCCTCAGTAGCATTTTCATCAGAATCCCTCTGAGGGACTGGGTTGCTCAGTGGCTGGGCACCTGCCTTTGGCTCAGGTCGTGATCCTGGGATCCAGGATCGAGTCCCACTGTCAGGCTCCCTGCAAGGAGTCTGCTTCTCCCTCTGCCTGTGTCTCCACCTCTTTCTCTCAGCCTGTGTCTCTCATGAATAAATACATAAATCTTTAAAAATAAAAAAGAAGAATCACTGAGAAAAGAGATGTTACTGGTCAGCTTCATGGGTTCACTTCAGCTAGATCCACTAAAATTGGGGATCTATGAGCAGGGGTTCCCATGGTGTCTTTTAAAAGGTTCTGAAGAGGGTACCTGGGTGGCATAGTCAATTAAATGTCTGCCTTTGGCTTAGATCATGATCCCAGGATCCTTGGATTAAGCACCACACAGGACTCCCTGCTCAGTGGAGGGATCTGCTTCTCCCTTGCCCTTTTCCCTTCCTTCCTACTTGTGTTCTCTGTCTCTCTCAAATGAATAAATAAAATCTTTAAAAATTAAATAAAAGGTTCTGAAGAAACTCTTATGTGGATCTCTTGTGTAAAAAAAATTAGAGACTTTTTTTACTTTAAGGTATAAGTCCCAGAAAACAACTTCTCCTTCTTTTACTGTCTGAGTCACAGAAGGAAAAGATCTCATAAATAAGATGGACATTTGACAGCCAAAAAAAAAAAAAAAAAAAAGCACAATGACAAAGTACTCTTTCTGGAGTTTTATGCTGTTTTGTATGTGTGTGTGTGTGTGTTTCTCTATGTTAAAAAAATCAGTATGGCTGACATCATCTCTTCAGTAACTAATACACTTGAAAAAATAAATGTCAAAAAAAGAAAAAAATAAATGTCTACAAATATTAATATGATAAAATGGAGTTCACAGTGTCAATACATACTGTAAATTGCAATAAAATCCACCCACCACTTATCCGTTCATCTGGCAAAGTGTTAAGTAGTTTATGTTACACTTGGAAAGATGAATTCCCCATGGTTAGAGCTCAATACCCTTGATGGTTATAAGTGCGGGTTAATGCTGTCATCGCTCAAGATGCTACTGAGCTTCCTGGGGCTTTAACCTGCCATACTGTGAGAAAGGCTTGGATTTTCTACAATCCAGTTGGTAAGGGAGGTTAGTAAATGGAAGGAAGCAATTATACAAAAGAGTTCATATTTATCTTCAACTAATTTATCACTTGAAGATAAATAGTGCCACGGCAATGGGCATCAAAGTAACCTATAAAAAACGGGCAAAACACCCTGATATGTTGTCCAGAAGTTTATAAAGTACATTCAGAGGTGATCTGTTGTATTCTGTAGCCATGACTTCACTTCCTGGAATGGAATAACTGTATTTAATGCCAATCATGGCTCTTTGGTTAATAGATTTCTAAAGTTTAAATTGTATTTTATATTAAAAGCCAGCTGCTGCACATATATTAATCACAACTGAGTTGCAAAACTCAAAAATAAATCATACTGTCTAAACCCTGTTCCTTCTCCTTGCTCTGATATATGTTCATCCTATAAAGTTAATGGCAAATATACAGCTTAGAATTTGAAGCTATATATTATTTAGAGTTTGCAGCAGGTGGCACTGGGAGAAAAACCATGAGTCTGTCACCAGGAGTTATACCCAGCAGAGCATAAACTCTCCATGGGAAGCCATAGATATGACAGCTGTTTGCAGAAACTATCTAGGAAATCTGAGGGGTGTCTTTAAAAGTCAGAGTTTTTCCAGTTGAGATAATTGTAACTAAAATGTTTATGTTAGTAACCCCATACTTATATTTTCTTCATGGGCTGCCTGTGTTTCAACATTTTCAAAGCAGAATGAATTCTGTATCCTTCATATCCTCATATAACTTCCTAATGCCTAAGCCATGAGTCATGTATATTTCAGGATGTCCCTCTCTTATCAACAGATAAAAATAGTTACAGTTAGAAAGTAGTTAAAGTTAGAAAATTTTCTTTTGCAAGTGGCATGTCCTTGCCCTGACACCAGAGTCTGAGGTATATACAAAAGCTTACTGGCAGTTTTCTCTACCAAAAAAAAAAAAAAAAATCCTCAATAAATGACCATTAATCTAAAATGGGGGAAAAACAGGCTGTCACTTCTTTGAATGTATGCCCTAGACAATCTGTTCCACTAGCAAAAGGTTGTAAAAAGAAAAAAAAAAAAAAACCTATACCAAAGAACACTGGTATTCATATTAATACCACTCTCTTATTTCCATAATATTCTTTTTCTCCTAATGATTAAATAAAATTTACTTTAGACAAGTAAGAAAGGAAACTATCCCTTTGCACTTTTATTTCTCTTTTAGAATGAACTTTGTAATTCACATAGTTCAACTTCCTGATTTCATACATTAGGAAAATGAGGTATATATCTGAAATAATCTCTTCTATACTAGTTTTAGTCACCTCTCCACAAAATAATGGTTGCAAAAATAAACTTCCTTTGCATATGAAACATCCATTCTTACTTTCCTAAATTTTATTATTATGGCGTATGCTGATTTAAGAGTCAGTTCAGTTTAACATAGGAAAAAAAAAAAACCTAGCTTTTTAACTAACCGGTTTATTTGTAAATAAGAAATATTTAAAATTGCTAGCAGCACGGATCATGTGCATTCAAGTAACAGAACCAACAAGACTATGCACTGTTGAGGATTTACCCCAAAGATACAGATGCAATGAAACGCCGGGACACCTGCACCTCGATGTTTATAGCAGCAATGTCCACAATAGCCAAACTGTGGAAGGAGCCTCAGTGTCCATCGAAAGATGAATGGATAAAGAAGATGTGGTTTATGTATACAATGGAATATTACTCAGCCATTAGAAACGACAAATACCCACCATTTGCTTCAACGTGGATGGAACTGGAGGGTATTATGCTGAGTGAAATAAGTCAATCGATGAAGGACAAACATGATATGTTCTCATTCATTTGGGGAATATAAATAATAGTGAAAGGGAATAGAAGGGAAGGGAGAAGAAATGGGTAGGAAATATCAGAAAGGGAGACAGAACATAAAGACTCCTAACTCTGGGAAACGAACTAGGGGTGATGGAAGGGGAGGAGGGCGGGGGGTGCATGGGTGACGGGCACTGAGGGGGGCACTTGACGGGATGAGCACTGGGTGTTATTCTGTATGTTGGCAAATTGAACACCAATAAAAAATAAATTTATTATTAAAAAAAGACTATGCTATTAAACAATGTGGAATTCAAATCAAAATTAAGCCAAGTTGAGAGTGATACTATGTTTAAATGATGTCATATTTCTGAAGCGTTCTGTTCTGTATCTACAACTCTCCTGATTAATGTATCATATTTGGATGAATATTTTTTAAGATTTTATTTATTTATTCATGAGAGACACAGAGAGGGGGAGAGACATAGGCAGAGGGAGAGGCAGGCTCCCTGCAGGGAGCCTGATGCAAGACCTGATCCCAGGACCCCAGGATCATGACCTGAGCCAAAGGCAGATGCTCAACCATTGCTACCCAGGTACCCTGTTTGGATGAATTTTTAATGAACATAGTTCTTTTAAGATTTGAGTAATCATAAAGATTTTGAGTTTCATTTATCTCTCTTCAATAACTCAGTGAGTAATAACCATAAATTTGTGGACAAGTATTCAAATCATAATGTGTCCTGTTAAAGTATTGTCTGTCTTCTTGTTTAAATGACAGGGTGTCAGACTGTAAAGTTTGATTTTGACTTCCCCTACGGAAAAGCCAATGCAACACACATGGCTTAGAAGAGAGGAAATGGGTCAGACTCTTAAACCACACCCCAATCCCTTTGCATCTGAAATTTATGTCTACCTTTTTGATGAAAAACCCTTAAGAGGCTGCCATGGTTAGTAAATGAAAAGTAAAACTAAAAAACACCAAACACACATACACATTAGGAAGTAGGAAAGCAAAATCTCTTTGTAGTGGAAGTCACAATACTAACCAGAGAACCTCAAGTCTGAGGACAGACTGTGAGAGCTATTGATTTACCTCCTATAAGGATGAAGTTCCAGCTCTTCTTGACTCTCCTGTTCCCCAAGGTATCCTTACAATATAGACTCATGAACTAAAAATTTTTACAAATTAAGCATGTCTGAGTTCCTTACAACTAAAGGATGATTTACACAGCACCTCTTCTGAATGACAAATATAAAAGATGATTTTGTGATAAATGCAAATATGGCCATTCTTTCCATCATCGACCAATCAGAATAGCACCACTTTCTCTCTAAATAACAAGAAATAAATATAATTCATCTCATTTCCATCTAATGATCAGCTGCTCACATGCAACTGCAGTGAAAATGCAATTAACTAATTTACTTAGTTCCTTACCAATTACATCTACCAAAAAACTATAACACTGAGAGAACTAAAAATCAAGCTATAGATACTGAAACTATTAGGTCCCTATGAAAAATTCTGAGTACAGCAAAAGTACACACATATGCACACACAAGCACCATAATTGGGGGTTATTTGGCATACAATTTGGGAATTAATTTTTTTAGTCGGGCTCATTACACCATGAATTTGATATTCAATTTATAATGTTATAGAGCATAGGTTTGCAAGCTATAGCTTATGGGATAAATCTGGCCCCTGTTTTTATATGACTGGTGGGATAAAGTATTTTACATTTTTATATGATTACATTTTAAATGATGATATAAAGACCAATATAATATTTTCAGTGTTGCCTCTTGGCATATGAAGCCTAAAATATCTATTATCTGTCTCTTTACAGAAAATATTTGTCTTAATATTGAGTATACTGTATGTACCCTTTAATACAGTGAAATGATGTTATAAACTAATCACTGTTATATTTTGAGCTAAACTCTTCACAGTTCAAAAACCAACCAATTATCACCAAGTTGTCAGCCTCTCCCTCCCCAGGCAAATTTTTTTAAGGCTGTGCTCATCTGGTTATATCTTACTTCCTGGTCATCGTTCAGAAGAAATATATCAAGTCAGATAAAAATCTACAAGACTTTATAAAATAGTATCCATGTATTATTTTATTCAACAGAATGTATTAGTCACCTTCTCTGTACTTGAGTGTATAAATTAGTTAACTTGCTCTAGGGCAACACCCAAGTTACTGGTTTGGCCAGCTGCATGCAGAGCTGTGCACTCATCCAATAAAAGAATATTAAAAAGGTGAAGTTTCAAGATGAATTAAGGTTCTGAGATGCTTATGAGGCATGAGGTGGAGATACATGAAAACAACTTAAATATAGTCTAGCAACACAAGAGGAGTATGACCTAAAGAATAACACTGCAGAACCATAACCATGTATTTGGGAGTTGAAACATGTTTGACATCAACTCAAGAGAGATGTACAGAGAATAGAAAATTAATACATGGGGATTACCCACAGCTATGAGATAGCTAAAGAGCTACCAAATCAGTAACAATACTGGGACAGGTGAAACAACTCTGATCTAATTTTGAGGAGGAGGATATGGTCATCGGTATTGAATAGTTTTGGAGACATCAGTTAATGAAAGGTTTTTTAAAAATGATTTCAGTAAGAGAAATTTTGTAATCTTATTGAAAGATGATAAATTCTATCACATCAAAACAAAAATTGTACTGGACAAAGTTAAACAGATAAGGAAGACTTTATTCAAGGCTACCACATTAAGGGAAGAAGGGCTATAGTAAGTACAAGATCAACTCCACTGAAACTAAGGCCTGAAGAGTTTTAAGAGCTGGGGTGGGGGGGATCATAGGCCACTTGTGCCTCCATTTGGCTTTGCCCAAAGAGAAAGTAAATTTTCCCTTATCTTCAAGTTTTACAACTTGGTGCAAAGAGCCTACTAAAGTTAGTTTCCTATTCTTCTGCAGAAACTCCTGGACAGGGGCTCCATCATCCTTAATGATTAAATTTCAAAGGGATGCCCCAAACACTCCTGGGTTGTAAAGTGGGAGCTTTAATAAAATTTACATCTCAAAGGGGCGAGAAAAAATGGACAATAAGAATTTTTCTGAAGTAAATGTTCTAAGAAAAGGGAAGTTGGGGCCTAGAGTCAGGAAGAAGCTTGAGTGAAGTTTAATCAAGATAAATGGGTCTTTAAGGCTCTCCTGGTCAGCTAATGTGAGGAGTGAATTCAGATGAAAAATAAAAGATAGTAAATTATATCTTCAAGAAACTCAGGTGTCAAGAGATGGCAGGCTGAGAACTAGAGAGAAGGTAAGATTAGAGACTGAATATACATTTTTATGATAGAAGAAAAACATTTTATAATCTGAAAAATAAGAGGAATAGGATACAGAGATGATAGGGATAACCATGGAAACAAAATCTTCCAGATTTTGTTCAGAGTGAGAATACTAGTTTCAGAACACATTATTAGAGATAGACAATGAGAGATTCTCTTCCTTGGGGACCTTAAGGATAGAGGAATCAACGAACATTTTTGTAGAATGGCCTATCAGAATAAAAATAAACAGAAGTTAATTAAAATTAATTTCCTCTAGAAAAGAGGCCTGGCATCAGTGGGAACCTGCTTTTTTACAGCTTCACACTGAAGTGCTTTAAATTAAAGTTTTATTAATATTATTATCCTGTTGATAACTTATATTTGACTACATTATTTTCAGACATTCAAGATAAAGACCCACAACTGATAACCTTAGAAATTACATGAATGAACTCTCTTACTGCCTAACAGTGACCCTGCTATTTTTGGAGGAGTGACAAACTGTTAATAATCAATAGCTATATAGAGCAACAGTGAGATTCTAAACTGAAGGTCAAATGTTTCTTTCCAGTCTGTAAGAAAAATGATGTTATAATCTTGGGTTTTTATATGGATGATATAATGCTGGAAAATTACATATGATAAAATAAAAATATACCTAAATATAAATGGGCTGTGGTAAATAAGAAAAGCAATAAATCATACGCAAAATTCTATATGCCATCTAGAATAGTGGTTTTTACGTTTTGTGGAGTCATACTCTGAAAGGGTGATGAAATCCATGGACTCATAAATTTTCTCTAGTATAGAAGGACTTCATTGCCTTTGCTCCCAGTTGAAAATGTTCTTCTGGGATAAAACAGAGTACACATCATAATATTTGAGGAGGAACAGAAACATATTAAAACAGCATATTCTCATAAATCAGAATGGAGTTTCAGGTAAAAAATATTACTTCTGTTAGTTATATTTCAATATTATCTAATTCTGTGGATTTACTTTGGTAATATATTTCTGTGGACAAGAGAATACTAAATTTAAGCTCTAAGTCTGAAGAAAACTTTTAAAATATCTTCATATGTGGATCAAATTGTTCTATTTTGACACAAAATGAACCCCAATGGAAACTATTTAATACTTCAAATGTTTCTCAGTAAATTAAAAAGTTTATAAATAAAAATTCAGTACTAGTGTTAGGATACATAAGAAACACTTTTCCTGCAAAAATCACTAGAGAATCATCAACATCATAGCATTAATAAAAGGAGATCCTTTTAAGAAATAAATTTATGCTTAAAATTTTACATGTAATGTGAAAACTTAAATTGGGTAATTTTAAGTATTGCTTTGATCTTTAAATCAATATAATTAAGAAAATATGTCATTTGACTTAAACAAAAGTTGTTTTACACTAGATCTTAGAGATAAGAGAGGAAACAAATAGTACACAGCATTTAGTAGTTTTAAAATAAAATAGAAACCAGACTGACAATCCTCCAAGGAGACAGAACATGTAAGCAAAATTAAATCCAGCTTATTTTAGGAACATAAGCAGGACTTAGGTTATCTTATTGGAAAGGTCTCTATTAATCATAAAGAAACTTAAGTCACCTTCCCAAAATGGTACAAGATAATCATGTTTTACCAATGCTCTGCTGTCTGAAAGCTCCCATTTTAGTAACAAATCCTTGTGAAGGTTAAACAACTTCTGCATTTTCACTTTATAAGCCATCCAGTAACATCGTGCCTCTGAGCTTTACCAGTTTTGAGAGTGAAGTATCCTCACTCTTGAATAGTTTCTCATACAAGAAAATATTCATACTGAGTAAAGCTCTCTGAAATTTTCTTTTTTTTTTTTTTTGAATTTTCTTTTGACAGTAGAAAGCTAACGAAAATTCAAGACTAATGTCATTTGTTTTAAAGTTTTCAGTATGGTATTGGGAAGATGTCTAGAAAATAAGATTTTTCTTTTTCAATGAAGTGACTCAAGGAATATTAAGGGAGGCGGAGCATGGCACACAAAACAAGATCCATGACATGCTAACATAAGCCACATAAAAAGGAAAGTAAATGCTTAGAAGTGGTTCCTTTTATGTAGCAAGGAATAACAAGATTTCAAATCTACCTGTAACTGAGACCAATACTTACTGCAAGCTGGGAACTACTTTCAACTCCAAGCCAGCTTTCAACCTCAGCAAATGATGAGCTATTATAATTATTTAATACCTACTGCATTAGACCACAGTAGATAAGTCTAGTGATTGATCCTCACAAATGAAATCTTTATCTCTAGAGAAGAACAGAGCTATGGGAACATTGGATGGCAATAATTACCACTGTGGTCTCCAGGCTAATTATTTCAAACCTAAATAGCAATGTTAATAATCTATCTATTAGTTGCCAACTTATTAATTCACTATGAAAATGTATTTGCAATGGAACATACTCAGTAAATTTAATAGAAATGGATCTCCATTAATTGTTTCACTAAGGTGCACATTACCATCAATATCACAATCAGCTTTTGCAGACAACTATAATAATGCTGCTTGCTAGTCCTACCAAAGGATAAGCAGACAAGTAGCAATGCCACAATAAAAATCATCCATTGTTAATATACTGGGGGGGAGATGCCCATCACAGTACAGCTTTCTGTTATACTATGGACAATTTTTTTCTTGTTGCTGTGCAATGAGAATATACAGCAGCTTTATGCCCCACTAACTTTAATGTAGTGAAATAAAAGATAGCAACCACAGATGAAGGTATGTATGATAGAAAAATATATAACTTTATCTATAAATCTGTATTTACTTAGATATATGGATGAATAAGTATATCTAAGGCAATCTCAAAAGTCGTAGTACATTTATAAGCTTTAGATGCACTGAAAATAAGATCAAATACTGAAGCAATATTTTAGGCTGCCAGGGAAACACCAGCAACTGATGATCAAGTTGTATAGCTGGCATGGGTCCATCCCTTTCTCCTGTCCTCTCTTTTTATCTTTTCTTTCTTTATTGCTTTCTTTCAACACTTATCAGGCACCTTCTTTGTGCTATGCACTGTTCAAGATCCTGGAATACAGTTTTTAAAAAGGCAGGGTGTGGCTATTAAATTCTCTACCTTTGGGGATCCCTGGGTGGCTCAGCCATTTAGCACCTGCCTTTGGCCCAGGGCATGATCCTGGGATCCTGGGGTCCCGGGATCGAGTCCCACATTGGGCTCCCTATATGGAGCCAGCTTCTCCCTCTGCCTGTGTCTCTGCCTCTCTCTCTCTCTCTCTCTCTCTCTCTGTATGTGTGTGTGTGTGTGTCATTGTTCATGATTAAATAAATAAAAATCTTTAAAAAAAAGTAAAAATAAAAAATAAATTCTACCTTCCAATGACTCCCATCCAGGAAGGAAAGAGACCCTCAAAAAGTCCAAAAAGGAACAAACAAAAACAATGCATAAGGTTTAAGAAACATGTCTGATGCCAGAAAATCCCAACTAAAAGCCCTTTCTGTTGCGAATAACTAGATAAAGGCCAGATAAAGGCCAGATAAAGGCTAGATAATGGCTTACCTGGAGTGGTTGATAGGGGCTGACAGAAAATGAATGTGGACAGATGCACACAGGGCTTATGGGCCATGGTAGGAAATTTTGATTTTATCCACTTGCTATGGCCATTTGGCAGAGAATCACATGACAGGCAACTGTTGTTGTTGCTGTTATTAATCAAACTACAAGCTCAGAGACAAGTTTCAAATGGAGATAGAATCATCATTCCATAAATCATATTTGGATAGAGACTTTGAAAAAGTATGTTATGCTTAAGTCCCTTTGGCTTATACATGAACACTACTATTTACCACACGTATAGTGCCTTTCAGTCTGTAAAATACTTCTATTGCATCACCTAATTTCATATTCACAGCCTTTTAAATACACAAAGATATTTCAAGCCTCATTTTATAAATGAAACCATGAAGGCTTGAAAGTTTAAAACAAATTTACTACAGTCAAAATACTATTAAAAGCAGTCCTGACTTTTTATATCAAAACATACACAAGTATCTGGAAATGAATCACTAAAGGTAAAATTCACCAAAGCATGAACAGGACATGGCATATACAAAATAAGCCAAACAACTTCTGTCAACCCCATCTCGGCTAATAGTCACCATTGTTTAATCTGCTTTATTCACTGGAATACCCACTGGGAGAGCCCTTCTCAGGCAGAACTCTTACCTTTCATCTAAAATCAGTTTCTTAAAATAAATAAATAAATAAATAAATAAATAAATAAATAAATAAATTTAAAAAATCAGTTTTTTTAGATTGGGAATATGTGTCAAACTCCCTATGGGCTTTTCTTCATAGCAGTATCTAACTTCCTTTGGTGAGGCACTAATGTGATACATTATTACACTAATTGCTATCTTTTAAAAGAAAGCAACAATCCCAGTGCCTAATTTAGACATAAAATGATTGCTACACTTTAAAAAGAAACTGAAGATTTTTAATCTCTCCTTGCTTACTTTACTATGCCTGGGAGACAGTGTAAAGATCATTAACATTAGGAAGATATTATTTTGTGACAGCTGCTTTTATCTCTACGCACTTCACAATGCAGCTCACACAATGGTTAAAAACATGTCATAGACATAGTCTGTTTAATAACTATGGAAGCACAGAAATTGAAAACAGTATACAGGCCCACCCACAACAGTAAGTTAGAATGACCTTGAAGTAATTACACGTGTGTACTATATAGGTAGCTTTGGAACATGTTCAATTCTTGATCTCATCAGTAAATACATTCTGACTTGTGGGACCAAACAAGTTTTTTGTTTGTTTGGCTTAATCTCTTATTCTGTTTCCTTGTAGCATGAGGACATTAGAACTCTGAGAGGTCTTTCTATTTCAGTGGAAATAATATCCTCTGGAATATTTTAAGAGAGTGGACTTTATCATAAACTGATAGGTGTGCAAGTCTAAAGCACTTAAAAAGTTATGTTTTAATGTCTAAAAATTTTTTTAAGTGTAAACATCATGTGTTCAACAACTTTTTTTTTTTTTTAAGTAGGTTCCACTCTAGCCAATGCAGGGCTTAAACTCATGACTCTGGGACGTCTGGGTGGCTCAGCGGTTGGGCATCTGCCTCTGGCTCAGGGCATGATCCTAGAGTCATGGGATTAAGTCCCACATTGGGCTTCCTGTATGGAGCATGCTTCTCCCTCTGCCTGTGTCTCTGACTCTCTCTTTCTATGTCTCTCATGAATAAATAAATAAAATCTTTAAAAAAAATAAACTCATGATGCTGAGATCAAGATCTGAGCTGAGATCAAGAGTGAGATACTTCACCAACTGAGCCACCCAAAAGTCCCTTCTATTTTAGATATTATGTCAGTTTTCTAGTTTTCTCCTTAACGAAAATGAACCTCAAAAAGGCATAACTATTTTTACAGCTTAGTCAAGGAAAAACAAGCATGGCATAAAAGCTACACCACCATCTGCAAATCTCAAGAGAAAATCCACTGATACTGTGTAGATGTTTCACTGCTCCTGTGGATCACTTTTATTACATTCAAGAGAAAGCTATGGTTTAATGCTTTTGTTTTTATTCCTGTAGAACTCTTAAATTAGGTGCTATGTGTCTTTTCCCCAGCTTTATTAGGTTTAATTGACAAATAAAAATAAAATATATTTCAGAAGTACAAACATGAGCTTTAATATTTGTACACATTTTTTTTTTGTACACATTTTTAAATGATTACCACAATCAAGCTAATTAACACATCCTTCATTTCACATAGTTACTGTGTGTGGTAAGAACACTTAATTATCTATTCCCTTACCAAATTTCAATTACACAGTGCAGTATTAATTATAGTTACCATGCTATAACTAAGATACTCAGAACCAGCTCATCTTATAAATGGAAGTTTCTACACTTTGATCAATATCTCCCCCATTTACCCCACCCCTAGCCCCTTGGCATCCTAAGTTTTAGTTTTATTTCTGTGAGTTTGATTTTTTAGATTTATTTATTTATTTATTTATTTATTTATTTATTTGAAGGGGGAGGAGGAGACAAGCAGACTCCCCACTGAGTGGGGAGCCTGAACATGAGGCTTTGTTCTCAGGACCCTGAGATCATGACCTGAGCCAAAATCAAAAGTCAGAAGCTTAACCAACTGAGTCACCCAGGCACCTCAAGTTTGATATTTTTTTTACACTCCACTTGAGATCATACAGTATTTGTCTTCCTCTATCTGCTTTACTTCAGCTAGCATAATGCACTCCAGGTTCAGCCATACTGCTGAAAATGGCATGATCTCCATTTTTTAAAGGCTGAATAATATTAATATATGCATTACTTATATTTGATCCATTCACCCTCTCAATGAGCACTTACATTGTTTTCATATCTTTGCTATTATGAATAATGCTACAATGGACATGGGAGCACAGATATTTCTTTTGGACTTATACCCAGAGATGGGATTGCTGGATCATATGGTAGTTCTAGGTATAATTTTGTGAGTAACCTCCATTACTGTCCATAATGACTATACCAATTGACATTCCCACCAACAGTTCACAGTGGTTCCCTTTTCTCCACATCCTTGCCAACACTTGTCATCTCTGGTCTTTTTTTTTTTTCATCTCTGGTCTTTTTAATAACTACCAACATAGCAGACATGAAGTAGTATCTCATTGTAATTTTAATTTGTTTTTATACAATAATTAGTGACCAGTGAACATTTTTCATACACCCATTCGATTTATGTCTTCTTTGGAAAAATGCCTATTCATGTTCTTTGACTAATTTTTCACTGGATTATTTGGTTTTTGCTGCTATTTAGTTATAGGAATACCTTATGTATTTTTAATATTAACTTCTTAAATATAGAATTTGCAAATACTGCCTTCCATTTCATAGAGTAAATCATCCTTACAAGTTAGGTTAATGGGATTAATTAAGCAGAAAAGGAAAGGCCATAACTAGAAGAAAATTATGAAAAAAGAAAAAAAAATTCACTGACAAAGGCTGTAGATCAATTACTTATAAAGCTGAGATAAAGGTTAAGACAAAAGTAGTAAAATCAATTATATCTAAATATTAGTTAAGGTATTCATAAAAAGACATAAAATATGACAGATAAAATACAGAGAACAAATTGATGGTTGCCAGAGGGGTGGAGATGGAGAGATGGACAAAATGGATGAAAGGGATTGGGAGATACAGGGTTTCAGTTGCAGATTAAATGAATCACAAGAATAAAATGCGTCACATAGGGAATATAGTCAATATTATAATAGCATGGTAACAGATGGTAACTATACTTGTGGTAAGTCTAGTATAATGTATAAATTTGAATCACTATGTTGTACATCTGAAACTAATGTAACATTGTGTGTCAACTACACTCAAAAAAATATGACATCCAATCCATAAAATGTAGAGTGAGGAAAAATATAGTGCTTCCAGAATCTGCTTGAATTTAAATGACCATCAACTTAATATAGACTGCTATATACTTAGGATGTTACATGTGACCCTCATGGTAATCCCAAAACAAAAACCTATAATAGATATATACACAAAGGAGAAAAGAGAATCCAAGAATAATACTAGAGAAAATAATACTAGAGAAATAAAGACTTATTTCAAACTCAAAGACATATAGACTGCAAGTGAAGAAATGGGGAAAATATTCCCTGAAAATAGAAAGAAAAAAAAATTAAAAAGCTTGAGCACAAGTACTTACATTAGACAAAACAGACTCTAACACAAAATAGACTGTAATAGGAGACAAAGAAGGGCACTACATAATGATAAAGGAATCAATCCAACTAGAAGATAGAACTATTATAAAGACCTATAAGCCCAACATGGGAGCACTTAAATATATAAGGCAAATATTAGTAAACATAAGGGGAGAAACTGACAGTAATACAATAATAAGTAACTTTAACAGCCCCACTTAGATC
This sequence comes from Vulpes lagopus, assembly GCF_018345385.1. Lineage (NCBI taxonomy): Eukaryota > Metazoa > Chordata > Mammalia > Carnivora > Canidae > Vulpes > Vulpes lagopus. Next base: position 26,569,506 of record NC_054836.1, read on the forward strand.
AATGCATAAGTCAACCAGAGAGAAAAATCAAGAAAATTGGCTTTGAATGACACATTACACCAGGTTGATTTAACATATTTACAGAACATTCCACCTAAAAAAAAAAAAGCAAAATCTCACATTCCTTCCGGGTATACATGGAATATTCTCCAATACAGATTATATGTTGGGCCACAAAAATCAGTCTCAATATATTTAATATTGAAATTGTATCAAGAATTTTTTCCAACCACAATTGTATGAAATTATCGATTGAAGGGAAGAAAACCTGAAAAATACAGACTTGTGGGCACTAAGCAATACGGTGCTAAAAACCAAAGGGTTAAAAAGAAATCAAAAAAGAAAATTAAAGACAAATGAAGATGGAAGCACAGTTCAAAATCTTTAAGATGCAGAAAAAGAGTTTTAAGAGGAAAGTTTATAGTAATATAGGCCTATCTCAAGAAAAACAAAAAATCTCAATCTAACCAACTAGGGGGACAAATAAAGAACAAAGCCCAAAATCAGGGCAAGGAAGAAAATAACAAAGATCATAACAGAAATAAATAGAAACAAAAACAAAAGAAAACAGAAAAGATTAATCTAAAAACTGGTTCTTTGAAAAGAAACAAATTGATAAACATTTAAACAGACTTTATATGAAAAAGAGAGGACTCAAATTAGTAAAAAGACATGAAAGAAGAAAAGTTACATTTGACATCACAGAAATATAGAGGATTATGAGAAAACTATGAAATACTGTATGTCAACAAATCAGGCAAGCTAGAAGAAATGGACTAGAAACATACAGTCTTCTAATACTGAATCCGGAAGAAATAGAAAGTGTGAATAGAATAATTACTAATAACAAAATTGTATAGACAATCAAAAAGCTCCCAAATATAAGTCCAGGAGCAGACAGCTTCACAGATTAACTCCACCAAACATTTAGAGAAGTATGTATACCTATTCTCCTCAAACCATTCCAAAAAACAGAAAAGGAAGGGATGCTACCAAATTCATTCCACAAGGTCAACACTACCTTGTTATCAAAACTAGACAAAGACACTATTAAAAAAAAAAAAAAAAGAAAGAAAATGACAGGTCATAATCTCTAATGAACATAGGAGCAAATATACTCAACAAAATCTTAGTAAGCTAAATTTAGGAATACATTAAAAGGATCATTCACCATAATCCAGTGGTATTTATTCCAAGGATACAAGGATGTTTCAATATCCACAAATCAATCAATGTGACAAAGTACATTAACATAATGAAGGATAAAAATCATAAAATCATTTTAATAGATTCAGAAACAGCATCTGATAAAATTCAATATTCATTCATGATAAAAACTCTTCAGTGGATTTAGAGAGAACATATCTCAACATAATAAATATCATATATGACATATATGACAGCTAACCTCATACTCAATAGTAAAAAGCTGAAAAATTTCCCAAGTTCAAGAAAAGACAAAGATGTCTATTTTGACCACTTTTATTCAGTATAGTACTCAAAGTCCTAGCCATAGTCCTCAGACAAGAAAAAGAAATAAAAGATATTCAAATTGGTAAGTAAGTAATAAAACTTTCACTATTTGCAAAGGGCATGATATTATATATAGAAAAACATAAAGACTTTACAAAAAAAAATCCTATTAGAGCTAATAAATGAATTCAGCAAAGTTACAGGGTATAAGATTAACATACAGAAATCAGGTGCACTTTTATATACTAACAACAAAGTAGCAAAAAGAGGAATCAAGGCAATAATTTCATTTATAATTGCTTCCCAAAAAATACCTGAAAGTAAGTTTAACCAAGAAGATGAAGGGCCTGTATTCTGCAAACTGTAAGACACTGATGAAAAAAATTGATGACACAAACAAATGGAAAGATACACCATGCTCACAGATTAGAAGAATATTGTTAAATTATCAATAGTATCCAAAGTAAGACAGACAGGGACTTCAGATTCAATGTAGTCCCTGTCAAAATACCAGCTGTATTTTTCACAGAAGTAAAATAATCCTAAAGTTTATTTGGAATCAAATATCCTAAATAGCTTAAGCATGCTTGAGAAAAAAACTGGAGGTACCACAAACTCAGATTTTAAACTATGCCACGAAACTATAGCAATCAGAACAGTATGGCACTTGCACACAAATAAACACACAGATCAATGGAACAGAATAGAGAATCCAGAAATAAATCCATGCTTATATGGTCAACTAGTTTCTGACAAAGAAGGCAAGAATATGCAATAGGGAAAAGACAGTCTCTTCAATAAGTGGTGTTGGGAAAACTGGACAGCTACATTCAAAGGAATGAAACTAGATCACTTGATTACACCAGACAAAGAATAAATTCCAAACAATTGGAGATCTAAATATTAGGCCTGAAACCATAAAATTCCTAAGAGAAGACAGAGGTAATAATCTCTTGGAGAGTGAATTTAGCAATATTTTTCTGGACCTGTCTCCTCAGGCAAGAGAAACAAGAGCATAAATAACTACTAAGACTTGTCAAACTAAAAAGCTTCTGCACTGCAAAAGAACCCACCAATAAAATTAAAAGGTGACCTAGTGATGAGAAAAAAAAAATATTCACACAACATATATTTGATAAGAGGCTAATGTTCAAAATATTTTTTAAAACTTAACACCAACCCCCCCGATAATCCAATTAAAAATGGAAAGATGACCTGAACAAATATGTTTCCAAAAAAGATACACAGATGGCCAACACACAAGTGAAAAGATGCTCAATATCACTAATCATCAGGGAAATCAAAACCACAATCAGGTATCACCTCATATCAGTTAGAATGGCTAATATCAAAAAGACCAGAAATAACAAGTGTTGGCAATGATATGGAAAAACAGAAACTTTTATCTATTATTGGTAGGAATGCAAATTGGTAGAGTCACTATGGAAAATAGTATGGAGATTCCTCAAAAAATTGAAAGTAGAAATAGTATATAACCCAGTAATTTCACTGAGTATTTACATGAAGAAAACAAAACAAAACAAAAATACTAATTTGTAGATATATGTACCCCTATGTTTATTCTACCATTATTTATAATAGCTAACATATAGAAGTAACACAAGTGTCCACTGATAGATGAGTGGATAAAGATGATGTGAACACACATACACAATGGAATATTAGCAAAGAAAAAAGGAATGTTCTTGCCATTATGACTATATGAATGTACTAAGAGGGTATTTTACAGAGTGAAATAAGACAGAAAAAGAAATATTATACGATTTTACTTCTAGGTATTATCTAAAAGAAAGAAAAAGAGAAAGAAATGATGGAAGAAAGAAGGAAGGAAGGATGGAAGAAAGAAGCAAGGAAGGAAGAAAAGGAAGGAAGGAAGGAAGGAAGGAAGGAAGGAAGGAAGGAAGGAAGGAAGGAAGGAAGGCAGGCATAAAAATAGAGAACTAGCAGGTATCATAGGGGAGGGGTGTAGGAGATGGGTAAAATGGGTGAAGGAACAAGTTATACATTTCCAGTTATAAGGTAAATAAATCACACACATGAAAAGTACAGCATAGGGAACAAATTCATTAAAAGTATAATACTTTGTATGGTGACATGTGGTAACTACACTTATGGTGAGCATTTTAAAGTAAATATAACAGTTATCATTATATTGTACACCAAAAACTAAAATAGTACTCTATGTCAACTATACTTCAAAAAACTGGAAAGTAAAAATAAACATCAAACACACAACACACTTTTAAGGGCAGTAGGAGAAGAATCATTATTTTATAAACTGTCAATGTCATGCTTCACAGAAAACAGTACCTGTACAAACTCTATACTTCACTATTTGGGCTAAAAAATAAATAAATAAAAATGTTCCAAAGGAGAGATGACTGCAGGCACAGCAAAGACATGAGGTAGAAGGTGTTATGAAAATTTCCTTTGTGAACTACTGGTTCCCTCATATTTTTTCCAAACTGGCTCATTTACAAAGATTTGACATGAGCATTGAGCTAAAGTGAAGACTAATAATACCAGACCATGGAAGCAGAAATGCACTCTGAATGCACATGAAATCAGGAGTGACCCAACATAATCCTAGAAGATAATGTGAATAGATCAAAAAAGGAAAACAAAACAAAACGTCAGGGAAGAATGAGTTCCAAACAAATTCTCAGGCTAGCTTTTGAGCTCCCTACATAAAATCAGTTCTGCTGTAACACTTGTTTTAAACAGTCAATTTGTTCCAACATCATTTTGGCATAGCAACGATTTTGTGTTTGCCTAAATGTGATTTCATCTACAAACCATTCGAGAAACACATGCCAACAGCAGAAAACTGCACCTAGTCTGAAGAGAGTTGTGCAGAAATACACAACACACACACATACCACCAGCAGCTCAGTGTGTATTATGAGCCTCACTCTTCCTTTTTTTTTTTTTAAGATTTTATTTATTTATTCATGAGAGACAGAGAGAGAGAGAGAGGCAGAGAAACAGGCAGAGGGAGAAGCAGGCTCTTCACAGGAGCCTGACGCAGGACTCAATCTCAGACCCCGGGATCACAACCTGAGCCAAAGGCAGTCACCCAACTGCTGAGCCACCCAGACATCCCAAGCCACACTCTTTCTTGCCACCACTTCAAAATAACTCATCACTGCAATGCTTCCAATTCCACACCACAAGCAAACTTCAGGTCTTTTTTAAAAATGTAAAATGTTATGCTGATTGTACAATATATATGTGTGTGTGTGTGTCTATGTGTGTGTGTAAAATCATTTAACATGTAAAAGTATGCTTCCATTTTTTATAAGGTTCCATTTTTGGTGTGCATACCACTGACCAAGTTTTTGAGGACTGTGTTCATATCTCTATTTTCTTCATAAACCCTACAATGTTTGATTACATCATTTTGCCTACCAGGTAACCATATGACCAGAGCATATGGCAATGTTATATTAGAACTGACTATACTGAAAACTGGCAGTTCTAATGTGACATAAATCATTCAAGAAAACTTCACTCACTCATATTATTCAGTACTTATATAAGAACACAGTGGTTAAGTAATAATTTCATTTAGCCAATACAATCAATGACTAGCCAATGTGATTTTAATACAAAAATTATCTATAGTGAAAGCATGGGGCTTTATTATTTTTACCTAGAGATGTCTCTCTTTTTTTTTTTTTGAGATGTCTCCTGCTTTTTTCGAGATACCTTTAAGGTTTTTTAATTGTTTCATATATGGTCAAGTTGAGACTTTTAAGAACTTCACTTTTGCTTGTAATAAAAATTTATAAGTTTTTCCAAAAAGTCAAACTGCAAGCACCTATAAAACTATAAAGCATCTTTATAAACAATAAAAATGTATAAAAAAATAAAACCACAGATTAAACCATTGACCTATAAATCTGAATTTCATAATGCTAAACAAAATACCAGCAAATAAAATTTAAATGGTTTAATTTCTATTTCATTTATTAGAATTTAAAAGTAAAAAAAAGCTATTTATCATAGTCATTTCAGATTATACTAATATTTTTATATACTAATAGTATTAGATATTAGTATCACATTAAGTACAATTGTATGAATAAGAAAATAAAAAAATAAGATATGAATCGACTTAAATGCTTTTGATAAACAGCATTCCTCATTTAAAAAAATATTTAAAGCAAATCATTGTTCAAATCAATCTTACACTTAATTTAAAAATAATAGAAATTCACTGCTACAGGTAGGAGTATATTTCAGAGTAGCAATTATAATCTCATTCAGCAAGTCCTAAAATATACAAGTGATGATGCAAACATAATAACAATTATTAGTAGAAATTGACTATTTTTCAAAAACATTCACTTAAAAAGTAAAAGCAGAAGAGAACTAACTGAAAAATATTGACTATTTTTCAAAAACATTCACTTAAAAAGTAAAAGCAGAAGAGAACTAACTGAAAAATATAAGTGTGCCTGAGTGGCTAAATTGGTTACGCGGCTGACTTTGGTTCAGGTCATGATCTCAGGGTCCTGGAATCAAGCCCAACCTCAGGCTCCCAGCTCAGCCAGGGGAAGGGGGCTTCTGCGTGTCCCTCTGCCCTACACCCTGCTCATGTGTGTTCTCTTTCTATCTCAAATAAATAAATAAAATCTTTAAAAAATAAATTTATTAAATTTAGTTTATAAATTTTTTAAATTTAGTTTCCTAAATGCCTGCCTATTTCCAAATAAATAAAATCTTTAAAAAATAAATTTATTAAATTTAGTTTATACATTTTTTTTTTTAAACATTTTTTTTTTTCCCTTCCCCTTTGTTTTTTTTTTTTTTTTTTTTTTTTTTTTTTTTTAATTTTTTTATTTATTTATGATAGTCACAGAGAGAGAGAGAGAGGCAGAGACACAGGCAGAGGGAGAAGCAGGCTCCATGCACCGGGAGCCCGACGTGGGATTCGATCCCGGGTCTCCAGGATCGCGCCCCGGGCCAAAGGCAGGCGCCAAACCGCTGCGCCACCCAGGGATCCCTAGTTTATACATTTTTTAAATTTAGTTTCCTAAATGCCTGTCTGCTTTCAGATACCAAAGCAATGGATTATTTAGTAGATAAGAAAATCATTAACCAAACTATTAACAATCATAACCAAAGAAAAACAAATAATAGTTAGCTTGGAATATGACTTTAAATAGATAAACTATACATCTTTACGGAAATTCAAGTAAAATACCTAATTAAACAGAAACAAAAAAAAATCTTATTATTGAACAGGAACAAATTGTTTTTATTTTTCCCAAAATAATACTGCAGTAGGACTGAGGATTTAAAATAAATCCAGTGAAATTATAGAGGTCAACCAGAATAGTTAACAAACATAGTCAACAATATTCTATAAGAATTAATGACAAAGGATTTATCAATTTAAGTTTAAAAGTTGCAAAATTGTTGACCAGTTTATAGAAAGATAAATATAATGGAAAAATACAGAATATATAAAACTAGTACTAATCAATGTATACAGAAAGCAAAACAATCAAAAACAGATTTTATACATTAAATCAGCAAATAATTTTAAATGTTTAGGATTGAATACAGGTGATGTTGCAATAAGACCTTCCCTCTTCTATTCTGCTCGTGGAGTATTTTATTATTTTATGACAGTGACCAAAATCAAGTACCGCAGCTTGGGTGACTAAAACTGCAGAAATCTTTTTTTTCTCAAAATTTGAGAGATGAGAAATCTTAAATTAAGGTTTTACTTAGCAAGATTCATTCCTTCTAAGGCCTCTCTCCTTACCTTATAAAAAGGCCTTCTTTTCCCTTCACATGGTCTTCCCTGTGTCTGTGTCCTTATTTCTTTTTCTTATGAAGACACCAATCATATTGGATTAGGACTTCATTTTATCTTACATACCTCTTTAGAGGCCCTGTCTCCAAATACAGTCACATTGTGAGGTACTTGGGGGTAGACTTCAACACATGATTTGGGAGATGGAGGCACAATTCAACCCATAAAGTTATCAGAGTAAACATTATGTTGACCAAGAAAGACCTTTCAAGACTATTAAAATAGGGGACAGGGATCCCTGGGTGGCGCAGCGGTTTGGCGCCTGCCTTTGGCCCAGGGCGCGATCCTGGAGACCCGGGATCGAATCCCACGTCGGGCTCCCGGTGCATGGAGCCTACTTCTCCCTCTGCCTGTGTCTCTGCCTCTCTCACTCTCTCTCTCTGTGTGACTATCATAAATAAATAAAAATAAAATAGGGGACAGAGACCAGAGTTCGGGGTGAACTCAACTCCACTGAAACTAAGGACTGAAGAGTTTTAAGACCTGAGGGGAGGTAGGAAGATCTTAAGCCATCTGGGTTCACTAACTGGCTTTACCAAAAAAATATTGATCTTCCCTTATCTTCAAGACAGGAGATAAGGGTCCCATTTGTTTTGATGATTACATTTTAAAGCTATGGTTCTCAAATGTTTGAAAAAGACACTCCCACATAATAGTGGCAAGAGGAAAAAGATTAACATCTCAAAGGACAGAGAAAGAATGGACAGTTACAAGTTTTCTAAAGTAAATGCTCTAAGAAAAGGAAATTTAAAGGCCTAGAGTTCTTCTCAGATTGACTTACTTCACTCAGCATAATACCCTCCAGTTCCATCCACGTTGAAGCAAATGGTGGGTATTTGTCGTTTCTAATGGCTGAGGAATATTCCATTGTATACATAAACCACATCATCTTGATCCATTCATCTTTCGGTGAAATGTGTGGGAAATATCAGGAAGGGAGACAGAACATAAAGACTCCTAACTCGGGGAAACGAACTAGGGGTGGTGGAAGGGGAGGAGGGCGGGTGTTGGAGGGGAATGGGTGACGGGCACTGAGGGGGACACTTGACGGGATGAGCACTGGGTGTTTTTCTGCATGTTGGTAAACTGAACACCAATAAAAATTAATTTATTTAAAAAAATAAATAAAAAATAAATAAAGGCCTAGAGTTGTGAAGAAGGCTGCCTGAAATTTAATCAACCTGAGTTGAGGGAAATGTTTAATCTGAGGGAAATGTTAGCCATCTTGGTGGGGGGAGGGGAGTGGCAGGAGTGTTCCTTCTCTCTAACCTTTCTTGTAAACATCTTAGCTCTTATCTTGAACAATTCATTTTGTTTTGGGGGATGCTATTCCAAGAGGAAAAAAAAAAAAACCACATGCATATAAAGAATTATGTGCTTTCAGTATTATTTATAATAGTAAATTGTAAACTTTGTATTCTTCCAAAAGATACAAATAATTGATTCTGATAAGTATTTGGCAAAACATATGATCTCATTACTACCAACAGGGTCTACTAAAATTTTATCGTATAAAAAACGCATATGATTTACTTTTACAGAAAAAAAAATACCAACTTGTATTGGTATGATCTGCAAAATATTCTTCACGTATGTATATATATATGCACGTGTATGCACACACAACAGAGTCAGTGATCAGATTTGAAGAAACCTCACTGCAAATATTTACGGTAGGCATCTGCTATAGAAATATGGGATTTTTATATTTATTTTTATACATATCTAATTTTAAAATGTAACATAAGTAGGTCAAGAACAAGTAGAAATAACATGATACGTAGATAAATCCAGCTTACTTTGAAGAGCTGGTAGATGGAAAAGTTCACTGACATTAGGGAAGGGGAGAATTTGTGACCACAGAATATGCCTTTTTAGCGTAAAGATTATTTTAGGCTGATCATTTTTTAAAAAAAAAAAAACAGCAAAGGAAAAGTCCTGAAAACTGGGTAAAAGTTACCCTTTTGTAAGAAAAATGTATAATAAAAACCTCCATTTGTAAGGGTACACTCCTGTGCCACGAAGAGAAAGAGGACTAAACGTTGGGCCGGCGGGATCAAGGGGGATCCGGAGGCACCAACAAAATGCTGGCAGACCGCCCCCCCCCACCTTGTTGCCCCTGCCTCAGAACTTTCCAGCACTAGCAGACCGCCCCAGGGGAGACCGGACCTATGCAGGAAACCTGAACCTACTTTACCTGGACCCCATATAAGGGCACCGGCAGTTATTGCCCCAGGCTGATTGCACCAGTAATATGGCTAATACCGATCACCCTGCACAGACACCCAAGCCCTGCCCCCTCCCCCCTTACAAAGCCCCTTGACCCCCTTGCCCTCGACTTCCCCCTCTCTCCCTCCCCTGCAGGCCTCAGAACCTGGCCCGACAGCAGGTCCCATTAAAAGCCTGTTTCAACCAACTTTTGCCTGGCCTATTTCACTTCACTATTGATCCGATTAAACCCGACACTTGGTGCCGAAACCCAGAACCCGGGAGGAGATGGAGGCCCCGCTGGTGGGGAGCCTCCCTCCTCTCGCCACCAGGACCTCACCTGAACCCAGCACCGGGGAACGCGGGCTAAGTTCCCCGAGGCCCTGCCCCGGCCCGGCCCGTGGTCCTGCCTGAAGCCGCGGCCGCGCCAGGGCCACCCCACCGAGCCACCGGGGCTGGGGACCAGGAGACGTCCCCATCCTCACGGCGACCTCCGTCTCTGTCGGTGACCCTGAGCTGCAAACGGGGTCGCTGTGTTCAGTCTCTGGGTTACCCGGCGGGAATCATGGGAGCTGCCCAATCCAAATTTGACCCCGAAACTCCGTTGGGTTGTCTCGTGGCCAACTTTGAAACTCTGGGGCTCTCACAGGATCTCAGAAAACGCCGTCTTACCAAATTCTCACGGACCTGGCAATCTCTGCCGACGCCAGGGCAAGAGGACCGAGGTCCCCCACCTGCAGGCTTCCTGGGACCTCCGCTCCCAGTGCTCTACACCCAGGTCCTCCCTTCCTCCCTCCCTTCCCCCTATTCCCTCAGCTCCAAAAGCCCCCAAATCCTTCCCCCCTTCCCCTCCCTCGGAGTCCCCTGAGCCCTCGGCCCGTCCACCTACTAAGGGGACACCAGCCCTCCCCCCTCCTCCACCTGGAACCCCCTGACCCCTCTCCTCCTCCTGCCCCCCAACCACACACTCCTTTACCCTTTCTGACCCCCAGCCTTCACCCCCTACCTCCCCTCCGATCTCCACACGCACAAGATCCCACAAGGTCTCCTCCTCCCCTGACCTGGCCCCTGCGAGAGGTGGCGGAGCTGAAGGGGTTGTCCGGGGCCACGCTCCTTTCTCGCTCCAGGCCTTTTCCCAAATTAAAAAGCAGCTGGGCTCTTACTCTGCTAACCTGGGAAACTGCATCAAGGAATTCCAGTATTTGGCGCAGGCATAGGACTTGACTTGGCCTGAACTGCACGTTGTCCACACCACCACCCTGACACCCGAGGAGACGGAGCGCTTCAGGCGGCCCGAGAGCACGCCCACCCGGGCCCTTAGGCCGGCGCCGCTGCCCCAGTGGGCGCTCAGGCAGTTCCCGCCGTGGACCCGGCCGGGACTATCAGGCTGGCGGGGAGGGCTGGGGGCGCCACGACTGCACGGCCACTGTCTCATCGCTGGAACTCCTGCACCCTCCAACAAGGCCGTCAACTATGATAAACTCCAGGAAGTCGTAGAGAACCCAGATGAAAACCCTGCAGTTTTCCTTAGCTCATGAGGCTTTAACCCAGGACACTCGCCTGGACCCTGCCTTCCTAGCCGGGGCTACTGTCTTGGCAACCCATTTTATCTCTCAGTCCTCCCCCAACATGTGTAAAAATGAAAGAAGGCGGAGGAGGGTCCTTAAATTCCCATTCCCAACCTGGTGAAAATGGCATTTAAGGTCTTTAACACCCGAGATGAAGCCGCTGAACTTAAGAGGCAGGCTAGACTCCAGCAGAAGGTCCAACTCCAGACTCAAGTTTTGGTGGCAGCCCTGTGCTGGCAGGCTCCGGGAGCCCACAGAAAGGGGGAACCAACCGCACCCCGCCTGGGGCTTGCTTCAAATGCGGCACCGAGGGACACTGGGCCTGTCAATGTCCCAATCCCAAGGAGCCAACGTAGCCATGCCCTCAACATCGAATGACAGGCCACTGGAAATCCACCTGCCCTGGCCTCAGAGGATCCTTGGTGCCTCCACATGGAGGAAACCCTGAGCCGGTAAGTCCAACCTTCCCACTTCTCAGATTGGATGATGACTGAGGGGGCCCAGACTTGGACACCCCTCCTAACCCAGGTCAAGCCCAGGGTTCTGCTCCAGGTAGTGGGTAAGTCCATCTCTTTCCTGTTGGACACAGGAGCAAACTACTCTATTTTGCCTTCCTACCCAGGTGCCAGTTTCCCCTCTCCAGTAGCAGTGGTGGGAATTGATGGTACCTCCTCTATACTACCCCACTCCTCTCTTGCAGCCTGGATGGATTCCCCTTCTCACATTCCTTCCCTATAATTCCTTCCTGCCCAGCTCCTCTCCTCAGCCGGGATATCCTATACAAACTCAAGGCCACCATTCGTCTTTCTCCCTCACCCACTGTTTCTACTCCCCTCCTCTTCATCGAAAATCCAAACATCTATCAACTTCTCCAAACTGCCCTAAGTAGCCAAGCTCACACCATACTTGCACAGGAACAACTTCTCCAAACCCACCTACAGGCTAACCCAACTCAGGACCAGAGTCCCTCCTTCTGGATAAAACTTATCCAGTAAGGCACTTCCCTCGCCAGCCTTTCCGACATGGGCAATCTGTCCCACTGTTGTATCTGTGCCGCCTTGGGCAAACCCCCCTGGTGGCCGTTCCCCTCCCTAATCCATTTAACTGCACCAACCCCACACCCACACCTCTGAGGGCCTTCTCCCTCTCTCCATAACATTCCCTTATTCACCGACCCTCTCAACCACCAATTCCCTGTTATTCCACCCCTAACTCTGCCCTCTGCAACATCACCCTGTCAAATGTTACCTCTCATCACTCCCCTATCGGCAGTTTCTTTTGGTGCAGTGATACCCTTTCTAAATCTCTCAATACCTCTGCCTCTCTCCTCTGTCTGCCTGTCTCCCTGGTTCTCTGATTAATTATCTATAGTCAGGCAGAAGTAGCTCTCCTCGCCAGCCCCCGAGAAAAGCAGAAATGAGCATTCTTTCTCCCACTAGTCATTGGGGTCTCCCTGGCCTCAACCCTGGTGGCCATGGGATCCGGGACGGGGCCTTAATCCACTCTGTAGATTCCACCAGGGACCTACCTGAAAGGCTTCAAATGGCCATCGAGGCCTCAGCAGTCTCTGGCTTCCCTCCAATGCCAGATAACCTCAGTGGCCCAGATGGCTCTCCAGAACCGAGGCACCTTGGACCTCCTCACTGCAGACAAGGGCAGAATCTGCATGTTTCTCAATGAAAAATGCTGTTACTACATCAATGAAACAGGTGTAGTTGAGACCAATCTCCAAATTCTCACCAAAGTTCCTGAGTCTCTCCAAACCTGATACCACCCCAGTGGCCCAACTACACCCCAAAGGTGCCAGACCCCACTACATGGCTCCTCCCCCTTCTAAGTCCACTCCTAATCATCGGCATAGTATTAATGATGGCCCCTTGCATTCTCTGATTCATCCAGGAACAAATTCACGAAATGTCTGGAGTATCTGTAACCAACTCCTACACTCCTACTTCCGCTTGCTCACTTCTGAGGGACCCACAATGCCCCCTACTCATCAGGAAGTAGCCAGATCTGAACCAATGCCCTGTAACAACAAAAGGATTGGAATGTTTGGCTGGCAGGATCAAGGAAGATCAGGAGGCACCAACAAAATGGTAGCAGACCCTCCACCTTGTTGTCCCTGCCTCAGAACTTTCCCATCACCAGCAGACCTCCCGGGGACATGTCATCAGGGGAGACTGGACCTATGCAGGAAACCTGAACCGTACTTACCCAGACCCCATATAAGGTCATGGGCAGTTATTGTCCCAGGCCGATTCCACCAGTAATATGCCTAATACCTATCACCCGGTACAGACACCTAACCCCTTATCCCTCCCCCCCTTAAAAAGCCCGCTTTCACTCCCCTACCCACGACTTCTCCACTCTCTCCCTCCCCTGCGGGCTGCAGAACCTCACCGAGAGCGCATCCCATTAAAAGCCTGTTTCAACCAACTTTTGCCTGGCCTCTCTCTTTCACTTCACTATCCATCTGATTAAACCTGATACTAAATCCCTACAAACTCAGGCAGCCCTAGTGGTGCAGCGGTTTAGTGCCACCTGTAGCCTGGGGTGTGATCCCGGAGATCCGAGATCAAGTCCCACATCAGGCATCCTGCATGGAGTCTGTTTCTCCCTCTGCCTGTGTCTCTGCCTCTCTCTGAATAAATAAATAAATCTCTACAAACTCATCAATGGAGAAGATACTGGCTTAAATCTTGATGACAATACTTTTGTTGACTATGCTTTGCCTGGTCATCTGCCATATCTGGTCCTCAATCCCAACATCTTCTTTTGTCTTTAGCTACACGTGGTATTGAAGGCGGCAGTTTGAGCCATTTCAAGGGAGTTAATCAATTTTCTGAGGTCTCTCATGTATATGAGAGGTATGCATTTTATTTCTGTTTCTCTCCTCTTAATCTTTTTTTATTATGGGGGGGGTGAGTCTCAGCCAAGAATCTAGAATAATGGAAAATTATTTTTCCTTCTCTAATTAGCATTTTAGAAGTATTTCTTTGATGGGCATTTGTAGGCTAGATGTAAGAACTGAAAGCAGGTTCATAATGAGCCAACTACTATTTTATTCTCAGCCTGTAAACCCAAAAAATGAAGGAAGGTTGCTAACATTCTAAAATTGAAAGGTATAGTTATTTTTGAAGCCCATTTCTTCTTGGGTCATTTTACCTTCTTTGCTCCATTTCGTTCATCTGAAGCATGATGAGGTTTAATATCTCTGCCCCTCTACACGTTTTTTTGTCCCTTACACTTGCCTCATGTAGTGGAAAGGGAATGTTTCAGTGGGTGTGCTAGAACTAGCTTGTATCAGCTTTCAAGAGTCAATTGTGCATCTCTTTCTCTACACTACATGTAGTGATATCAATTTGGTAGTGTGAAATATGCAATGATGGAATTATTTACACTAGGGACAGTGGCTACAAATCATGGGACTTTTTTTTCCTTAAGGACCAGATGTTATACATTTATCAGAACACCCCAGTTTTAGTATGATAATAAGTCATAGCAATGCAATACAAAGTGATCAGTAATTAGAAAAAAAATACATTTGTCTTTTAGATGCTATTAAGACTATGAAGATGCAAGGCAACTGGGACTTGTAGACATAAATTTAAAAAGACAGCTGTATGGAACAAGAATTTTTTTTTTAGAAACCCAGGGTTACCATCAGACTAAAGCTTGGTGGGACAGAGGTAGAAAAGAAAGAAGAGAGGGAGACCAAGAGGGTGACTTCGAGGTACCTGTGTAAGGAGATTCAGCACTGTTTGGGAAAAAAATAGCGGGACAACGGTAAACAAATGATTGTACAACCCTGAAAATCAAGAAAACGGGGATTACAGGTCTTCCTCAGAAGACCTGTGTCACTCAGAACTGGAGCAACCCTAATGTCGTCTCAAGGGGTCTTTTACTTCATAGAGCCTAGCAAATTACAATATGTCTAATAGACACACAATTGATAACTGTTGAACAGAAATGAATAAGACCAAGATTCTCCTATTTCTATTGCAATATCTGGTAAGACTGAACTGATACGGCTATGTCAAAAATTAAGAGAATAAATCCTGTCTGAAAAGAATCCTAATTGGCAAATCAACTTAAATAATAATGGTTCTAAAATGCAAATCGATCCATTCACTTCTCTCCCCATTAAAACCAACTGATGATTTCCCATTGTTGATGGGATGAATTTCAGAATTCCGAGCATAGTTTATTAGACAATTCAGAATCTGATTCTGCCAACTCTCCATGTTTTGCAAATGCAGCCCCACATCTCTCTGCTTTGACTCCTACATATCCTCCAGTAATCCCACAATAGACTAGATTCTCTGGCCCTACATATGTTTATAGAACATACTAAAACTCCCATCCCACAGCTCAAATCACTTTGATTTGTAAATCATAAGTCTGCATCTCTTAAAGAATTTAACTATGTCAAAGACAAGACTTTGTTCATTCTATCCAACACTTGCCCCATGCACTGTACATAGATGTGCAAGAAATATTTTAAATGAGTGGATGAATTATTTAAGGATTATTTATAGTCTCCAGGGAAAGATAAACTAGTGGTTACAGAATAAGTATAATTTCTGTAATATTTAGTCTTTACAAGTTATGAAGTTATGTGTCACTAAGAAAATTCTCAAAGAATCTCATATAGCTAGTGGAGTTTAAATCCAGTTCTTTGCTTTTATCTTAAATGCTCTTCCAATTCAAATAAAAATTCCTTTATGCTTTGGTCAGAATGCATTGCTTCTGACCATTCTCTTTTCCTTATTCAAAGAAAATCTGGGCAAAGGATTGGCTTAGTAAAAATTTTACTAAATTAGATCCAATATATATTATTGCTTAACTCTTTGAGGAAACGTGTCTGTGTAAATACATTAAAACAGATGGAGAGATGCAGATTCACAATTCAAATCAAAAGCAACATAAAACAAATAAGAAAAACAATTGAGAAGATAAAGACTCATGTCAAAATTTGTTTTAGATTAACCCAATCAATTTCCTTCACCACGTGCCCCTTCTCACAGATCCAAACTACATCATTCTACCTAGTTTGACCAAGTGATGTTCTCTGTGAATTAAAAATGAAACCTGTGGTTGAATCTATGCCCTTCAATCAAGACTCATTTTTCTTGAGAATGACTAACATTTAGTTCTGCATAAATTTGCCTAGCAGGCAGTTCCATAATATAGTTTTTAATAGTGTTAATGTCTACTGCCAGACATCTGTTTTAAACCTATCTTCTTTATTGTACTTACTCCATCTAATTGCATTATTTTGGTAAACAGAAGAAAGTAATTTAAAATGACATCTATCTGAATCAGTCCCAAACTAATTAGTTTTTTTCCCTCCCCAAAAGATGTAAAAACAGATGTTTTTGTTACTCTGCCCTGATACTGCATTATCTTTTTATTGTTGAATCAATTTGGTTAATCTTTTCCATTGTCTGCTTTTAACTGATGCTACTGTTTCCAATCTTATACAGAAATAGTCTTAAACATTTACTCTTGAAATTCTTACATTTTAACTACTATTAACTTTCAAATCTAACATCCTTTGATGTGAAAGAAAGAAGATGCAAGTATGCCTCTCACTGAATCAGCCCAGCATTTGGAGTGGAGGGACTTCAAACAAGGTAGTGGAATCCATTAACAAAAACAATCTTTGACAAAATTAACCTGTGCCATCAGGTATCTACTCAAAATTTGTCTTCTTTTCTATAAGACAAATCAGACTATGTGACATCTCAATTTTCCAATGTCAAGGATAGAATCCTGGCTTTTACTCTTTGTGTGTGGGGTGTATGTTGGGTGGGAGGGAAAGTATTAAAAGAAAGTTTTAAAAGGAACAATTAGAAAAGCTAGAGAAAATCTAAAATGGATTGCTATCATAAAGCCAGAAAAAAAAAAGTTGAATAAACAAAGAGGTTGTCAATAGCACAAAGTCATAACGATGTTAATTCTTCACACTTACATAGTACTTTGTAGTTTCCAATATTTTTCATATATTCAAATTTGTTACCAATGGCAATTCCATGTTGGACCCAGGATAGATATTAGTTTTCCTTTTTTATAGATTTAAAAAACCAAGGTTAAAAAAGAAATCAAGGTTAAGAGAGATTAAGACCAATAAACATGAATATAGAAAAATCTAAATCATAAAATATTTTTGCTCCAAAGACATGACTTACTACAAGCATAGTTTATGATCTGTACTGCCTGGGTTCAAATCTCAGACTACTGTGTTTCTGACACTTTGATCTTCCTAGGCCTCAGGACACTCATCCTGTATTAAGGAATAAAAAGCCTAGATACATATAAAACACCAGGACAACTGCTTGGTATTCAATAAATGTTAGCTGCTATTATTATAGTCAATGGGGTGACCATCAGGAAGAAAATACAGCCATAGCATCACTGTCTCAGTTTACCTTCCTTTTATGGAGCCTTGGAAGAATTGAGAAGGCAAAAGGAATTGTCAAGAGGCTCTTCAATAAGTAAGCAGTGGCCATCCACCCAATTAAGGAAGCAGCGGGACAAAGTGAAAGACCCTACTCCCTGTCACAAATGCTGAGAGTGGTTAACTCTGGCCTGGGCAGTCTCCTGCAAGAAGGAGTAGAGAGCCAAAATTTTCCTATTTACAAGGAATTTACATCATTCTAATGAGGGCTTTTGTTTCAAGACAGTGTTATGGAAAGTCATAACATGTGAATTTAATTCTAGTCTAAGAAATTGTACAAGTGTAAGCATGTAAGTTAATTACTTTTAATGTTGAAGACAGAAATTAACTCACGTAGTAACATCTGGTGGGCCTATTTGCTTTTTCAAATTAGGATAATTAGAACTGACAAACTACCTTCATTCCAATTTCTCTTTCTCATCATCCTTTAGATTATTTGCCAGTTGCTTTTTGTTGTGGAAGGGTTTTTTTTCCCTCTCCTTTTACTCAGCATCAGTCAATTTGTTTTATATGACGCTATAGCAGCTGTCATCATTACCATGCCACTGTCCATAATACAAATTTATATTATGTTGAAGGAGTCCTAATATGAAAGAAGTACATAGAATGTAAATGGTCAGTACTCATCATCATTATGTAGTATTCATGAAACTATACAAGTTGTAAGACAAGTTTCTAAAAGACTTTCCAAAACATATTTAGTCCTCTTAGCTCTTAGAACAGGATCTGACATACAGTAGGCATTCAATTTGTGGCATGAAGGACTGAATGAACCAATCAACTATATGCTATTTTACAATGTTATATTATCTGTCAGAGTATAATTATTTTTGCCTTTATTTTAGAAGTCTTTATTGCTATTTTGAATCATGAAACTTTGTTACATTTATTCAAGCACCCATTTAAGTACTTTGGATTGTGTCTCAATCATCCTGTGCATTCTAAAATTTTTTTCTTTTTTTTTTAATTTTTATTTATTTATGATAGTCACACAAAGAGAGAGAGAGAGAGAGGCAGAGACATAGGCAGAGGGAGAAGCAGGCTCCATGCATCAGGAGCCCGACGTGGGATTCCATCCCGGATCTCCAGGATCGCGCCCTGGGCCAAAGGCAGGCGCCAAACCGCTGCGCCACCCAGGGATCCCTAAAATTTTTTTCATTGCTAAGTAAAATGCTTGCCCATATAAAACTCTATGATCTCATGCTTTGTTACAAATACAGAGATTATTCATTCTTATAATTTATAATGAATTTTTTGGCCATTCTTCATAACCAGTATCATAAAAAGGGCAGTAGTATTCAGAACAGCTGAGTATTCATTCTAGCCCTTTAAAAAAATCACTTAATCTCTCTGTGCCTAATCTCATCTCTACAATGTCAATAATTATAAACTCATTTTCCATAGCTCAGATAATTGTTCTGAAGACCAAATTATTTAATAAAAAGCCAAATAAAATTATTAAATTAGAAAATATCTTTATGTGTTTCAGGATTTTATCCTTTTTGTTTAGGGAAAACATGAAATGTTTTAAATATAATACTTTAAATATATATATTAAGACAAATTTTTCCTTCAGAGTATTGAAATTTTTATGTAGCAATATGCTACTGTGTTTGAGTAAAATAAAATTAAAAATGAGAGCATCTACCCTAAAATCCTATTTTTAAGGTTATCTAATTTATAAAATATAAACTCAGAAGGTCAACAAAACAATATTTTCTTTAATAAACAGTCCAATCAATCAATTCATGTAACAAATATTTTGTAACACTTCTCATTTTTTTCCATCTTTGTCCAAAAATGAGGATATGTTTTCATTAGAATACTTGTGAAGATCTCTGAAAATGCTACATGGAGATTTTAATACTATTAAATATTCTGAGCCTTGTGGTAAATATTAAAAAAGAGAACTTCAATCTAGTTATATTAAACCTAAAATGTATTTATCACATGATGATAATAAAATTTCACAAATTATCAATCACACTTTGTGGGACTAAATTTACATACAAATATAAAGTCAGGCCTTTCTATCTCCTAGTTTCTCTTTAATATCTGTTCATCATATTTATTCTTAGATAATGCTTTTTTTGAAATTTTCCATAAGCATTTAATCTACATTGCATATTGATTCCAAAAGGTCTAACATATAGTACAAGTTTTTAAAAAATAATTAAAATGAATAGAAATAAAAGCTTCTAAATTGAGACAAGTTTCCATAATATCCTAAGTATGAATAAGAACATTGCTGAGTCTTGTTCACAGTATAGAATCTACCAAGTATAAATGCACAAAAACTATAAATGGTACTATTTCAGTGATGTTACTGAAATTATTTAAAGTAGGAATTTACTCAGCCTTAGGTGACCTAACAACTGCAGAGTTTAACAAACATCCTCATTTCCAAGACATTAATGAAGCAATTAGCAAAGAGATGAATGCAAATTGCAAGCAGTTATGGAGATATGTGAAATTCAAAGAAGGAAAATTAAAGCTATTGAATATATGACTGTTTTTCCTATTCAGTACCTTTGAGGATAACCTGGCTTGGCCATTAAAAATGAGTATTTGTCAAAACTGTTGAATTAAGATGCTTTGCTATTTTAAACAGGTGTATCAGATAGAACTCACCACAGACCTTTATCTCCAAGGTAGTCAATTTTTATACAAAACCCTCCAACTTTTGCCAAATATATTTTGTTCTAAAACACTAAAGAATATTTCAGGGGAAAAAAAAAAGTTTGGAGGAGGAGATTTATTCCTCCTGAGTGTCTTTCAGTTGCATAGAGTAAGTCAAGAATCACATTATACGTAAGATTAAAATTAGAGAATACGCTCAAAGACATTCTCAAATCACAAAGATTAATGCACTTGACTTCCCTTTAAACCTCACCTATTGTCTAAGAGAAATTTTACAGGATTTTTTGTTGTTGTGTTAAGAAAACAATAGGCTCTAACTAGAGTCCTTTGTGTTCAATCCCAAGTCACTAAATAAAGATTTAATACCTAACTACAGTCTCAGCCATGAATCGTTGAATAAAGACAATTTGACCTTTAAATGTATTCAGATTTAAAATGTATTTTTTTTTGTCATTTAGCAGTTGGGTTTATTCTCACTGGCCTATAATGTTAGCTAGGGAAATAAATCCTTTCATTCTTCAATGGAATTAAGTTCTACTGTACAAATGTATAATATTTAAAGCAACTAAATCAAGCACACTGACTCTATTACAAGAATATAATTTATTCACGGTCTCTTTTTTTAAACGACTAAACTAGAAAGTAAGCTAGCAAGCAAGCTATTTAGAATCCCAGTTCTGCCAAGTGTTGTCCTTGGGAAAGTCCCTAACTTTTTGTGCTTGAATTTCCCTGTCTACAGGATTGGGAAATAATAGAAACTGCTTCTTATATTTGTGAGGTTTAAATTAGTTAAGACAAATAAAGAATTTAGAAAAGTGTCTGATTCCTGTAAGCACTCAAAACATACTAGCTATTATAAAAAGTTAAGTAATCTAAAAATGTATAAGGAAAGATAGTTCTTGTTTCCTGCCACATTGAAAACCTTACCTCTAAAGAAATCAGTTTTCATATATCATTCTACACCACTATTTATGCTTATACAAATAAACATACACCTAATTTTCCTTTATTAACAAAAAGCTGGTCATACTGGATACGTTTTATTTAACTTGTCTTTTCATTTAGTAGCACAGCAGATAATACAGCAGATAACTTTTGAAGTATTTATATTCCTTATTACATTTTTCTAAAAAAGAGAAAATAGACAATGGAGTGAAACATGCCCTTGGCTAGTTTAAAAAAAAAAAAAAAAAAGGATCCTGGGGCAGCCCTAGTGGCTCAGCAGTTTAGCGTCACCTTTGTCCCGGGCCTGATCCTGGAGACCCAGGATCAAGTCCTGTGTCTGGCTCCCTGCATGGAGCCTGCTTCTCCCTCTGCCTGTGTCTCTGACTCTCTCTCTCTCTCTCTCTCTGTGTCTCTCATAAATAAACAAAATATTTTTAAAAATTAAAAAATAAATATCCTTAAAAGCAAATTCCAAAGCATAGTATGAGGTATACAGAGGTAATACAACATTTTATGAGAACATATTCTGGAATGACTATCTTGGGAAGTTGGAAGGAAACAGAATTATCTTTATATAATTTGGGCCTTAATTTTTAAGAAAAATAAACAACTGCTAATGTGATCCAGCAAATGAGACATTAAATCTGCTAAGCATTCTGGAGATAATTTAACTCAAAAATGCCATTCATCAAATAATGAGAAAAGGTCCGAGGCAGGGAGCTAACTTTCCAGTACACTATACACATTATTATAATCGATGTAACTAAAAGTTTTATGACATTGCATTTCAATAAAAGTAAACATTTTGCTTCTGTTTCTGTTAATGGTAGACTAAATAATTCAGACAATCTTCATATTCTGGACCATTAATAATCTGGTGAAGGAGAAGCTGAAAGACTAAGAAGTTTTTGATAGTCCTGTCGAGCCTCAGAATAGAAACTGAGTCCAGTGTCACCAAAGCTCCCCACTGAAACTCCTTGCTTTGACTGGAACAACAACAAAAAAAGCAGAATACAATCCACCTTTGTATCATTTCAATCTCTAAAACTGGAATAATGTGATTGAGACTGCAAAAATACACACTTAAAAGAATAAAATATTATTCCTCTTTGAAGAAAGATCATTTCATCTAGGGTCTCAAAACATTTGTACAAAAAATTCCACAAATGCAAAAGAAAAGAACAAAAACAAAGCAAAAGATAGTCCCATAAGGACATAACATAAACAAAACAGACTATAAGCACTCCAAATAATGTCATCAGATCTAAGCTTTAAAATAGATGTAATTATCATTTCTATATAGTTAAATAAACGATGTTGGGAACTTAAGTAGAGAACCATAAAGATATTAACTTGAAAGCGAATAAGAGAAAAGCACTTCTGAAATGGCAAAGTGAGTGCCTCAAAGAAAAATCACTTATCCATAGGACCAACAATTACACTGACAATGTCAAAATTAAGATTTTCTGAACACTGGAAATTAACCAAAGTTTTGGAACAATCTAAAGAACGTTTATTCAAGCAAAATAGCAGAATCTCATTAAAATTATCAGGATTGGGCAGCCCCAGTGGTCCAGTGGTTTAGCACTTCCTTCTGCTCAGGACGTGATCCTGGAGTCCCAGGATCGAGTCCCACATCGGGCTCCCTGCATGAAGCCTGCTTCTCCCTCTGCCTGTGTCTCTGCCTCTCTCTCTCTCTCTCTCTCTCATGAATAAATAAATAAAATCTTTAAGTAAAAAAAATAAAATTATCAGGATTTATAGTGTTTTAACTTTCCCTTTCGTCCTTGTTTTTTCAGTAACCCTGTAAACCAAAAGCCTTGCAACAACAGTAGGGGAGAAAATAAGCAAACAAGCAACCACTGGAGTGGCAGAATTGGTTTGGAGCTTTGCAAATGCCCCATCTGCAGATTATCATTATTTGACCAGCCTGTCAATAATTCTCAGGGTTTGTCTTTACTTGACCTGATATAGACCTCACTGAATGGTGTTTGTTGAAAACAAATGGGGGCAATGTTTAAAATTGCAGCTGACCCACTTTGGAGGGTAAGGGGTAAAGTATGACACCAACTAGGGCCAAACAAGACTCTGATCAAAAAATTGTAAAGAAAAAACTGGAAAATAACAAATAACATATTCATACAGGTCTTTGAAAATCTCTGGCATAGCCTTGGAAATCCAGGAGGCCAGGCCCATAGAGAATTCTGGGCATGTCAAAATAAGACCTGAGAAGGCCATAATCTCTTATCTCTGGCTGTCCTTCAGGATCTATACAAGCAGGAAGTGAATGATGAATGATGACAGAAATGTAAATTCTCTGATGAAAAACTGAAGAAATGCTCCAATGCAAACACAGAATCTTTTGGCAAAGTCTGAAAGGCTTTGACTCACAGTATTTAAAAAAAAATTTTTGCCTGATCATTAGCTGACTCTTAAGCTAATTTAGCAGACACTTAAGTTGCCAAACATAATATGAAGGATATAAGTTTGTAGAGTTAGCCCTGGAACATTAATAAATAAACCAACAGTAGCAGCAGCAACAAACAGCAAAAATAAAATACCAGGAGAGAGATGCATAAAAAAAACAACATGAATGTGTAGCACATTTGCAGGATAAAAGGGAAGAGAGGGAAGCTTCTGAGGAAATCTTGATGTTGGACTCAATAGACATGCTTATAATTAAGCATGTAATAAACTAAAAGAAACTATGTCTAAGAATTAAAGGATGTATGAGAACAATGTCTCACCAAATAGAGAGTATCAATAACAGAGAAATTATTTAAAAGAGCCAATTACAACTTAGGTTGAGAAGTACATTAACTGAAATGAAAGATTCCTGACAGGAGCTCAGAAGATTTGAATGGTAAAGTCAATGAACTTGAAAATATGTCAATTTAGATTATCCTGTCTAATGAACAACAACAAAACAAACAAACAAACAAAAACAAATGCAAAAAAGAAAGAAAGAAAGAAAAATAGACCCTCCAAGACATAATGAGAATCTCAGAAATACAAAGTATATATATTTTTAAATCTCAAAAAATTGGGATGCCTGGGTGGCTCAGTGGTTGTGATCCCGGGTTCAAGGATCAAGTCCCACACTGGGCTCCCTGCAAGGAGCCTGTTTCTCCCTCTGCCTATGTCTCTGCTTCTCTCTGTGTGCATCTCATGAATAAATAAATAAAATCATTTTTAAAAATTTAAAAAATAAAAGTAAAAAAAATTGTCCAAATTTGATGGAAACCACTGATCTACAAATACAAGAAACTCAGTAAATCCAAGTAGGATAATCTCAAAAAGATCCATACCCTGAAACAGCACAAACAGTCCAACGAATCTTGAACACAGTGAAAAACAACTTATTACATACAAGGGATCCTCAATAAAATTAATAGCTGAGTTGTCAAGAAAAACAGAGTCTAGAAGGCACTGTGTATGATATACTCAAGGTGCTGAAAGAAAAAAACTCGCTATCCAAGAATGCTATATCTTTCTAAATCATCCTTCAAAAGCAAAGGAGAAATTAAGACATCTCCAGACAAACAGAAAATGGAAGAATTAAAAAAAAAAAAAGAAAGAAAATGGAAGGATTCACCATTAAGAGATTTGCCCTATAAAATGCTAAATGGAATCATTCGACCTAAAAAGAGGACACTAAGGAGTTACTCACACCCACACAAAAATAAACACCATTAACAAAAATAACTACATAGATAAAAACAGTTAAGTGTATTTTTCATACTTCTTTTATTCTAATTTAAACTACATATGTTAATATGTAATATATATCTCTTGAGAGCTTATAATGAAAAAATAGAATTTGATGGCAACAATAGCAGAAAAGAGGAGGAGGAAATAAAGCTACATTGGAGAAGAATGTTCTGTGTTTTAAAAATTAATTTGCTATTGCTATTAATATGAACTAAATTATTCTAAATAAAATTGTTAATCATTATTCCTGGGGCAACCGCTAAGGAAGTAACTAAAAAAAAATAGTAATAAACAAGAGAAATGAAATACTATGAAATATTTAACCAAAAAAATGCAATAATGGAGGAATATAGAAACAACACAAAATAAGACATGTAAAAAACTCAAAATGACAGAGAGATATCCTATTAATTACATTAAATACGAATGAATTCAACATTCTGATCAAAATCAGAGATTAGCTGAATGGTTAACTAAACAAAAAGATCCATTTACATGTTGCTTAGAAGACACTTCAGATTGCGAAATATTCCCCATATTTCAAAAGGGAAATAAACAATTCAACAACCATAGATGGAAATTTTAATATCCTGTTTTCAACACTGGATAGAATTAGGCAAGAAATCAACAAGGAAATTAGAACACTTGAATAATACTATAAAGCAACTGGTGCTAATAAACATCTATACAACACTCCTTTGAGAACCAACAGAATAGATAGAACATGTCACACTGTTCAAAAAATTAATTAATTAATTAAAAGCCTTAATAAATTTTAAAGGCTTTAGGTCATATAAAGACTGAATTAATGTTGAAATCTTAACCAAAATTAATGTTTAAACCCTAACCAAAATACCTTAGAATGTGACTGTATTTGGAGACAGGACCTTTAAAGTGGTGCTTCAGTTAAAATGGGGTCTCTAGAATGGACTCCAATTAAATCTGATTGGTACCCTGAAACAAGAGAACAGGACCTAGAGAGAGGCACCAGTGGCATGCATGTACAGAGGAATGACCATGTGAGGAGGTGGCAAAGGGAAACCATATGCAAGCCAAGAGGCCTCAGAGAAAACTCTGCTAGCAATTCGTAAATATATGGAACTTAACACACTCCTAAATAACCAATGAGCCAAAGAAATCAAATGGGAAATAATATTTTGAAATGAACAAAAATGAAAGCATAACATACCAAAACTTATAGGATGCAGCTAAAGCAGTAAAGGGAGATTTATAGCTATAAATGCCTATATTAAAAAAAAAGAGGAAATATCTTAAATCAATAACATAATTTATCCCCTTAGTAAACCAGAAAACAAAAGAATATTAAACCAATACAAGCAGAAGAATGGAAATAATAGTAATCAAAGATGAAATAACTAAAATAGAAAAAACTAAAAAAACCAACAAAAATAAGAGTTGGTTATTTGAAAAGGTTAACAAAATTCCATTTACCTTCTCCCTCCTCCTGTGTCTCTGCCTCTCTCTCTCTCTCTCTCATGAATAAATAAGTAAATAAATCTTAAAAACAAAAAAAGTAAAATTCATTAAGGGGATCCCTGGGTGGCTCAGCAGTTTGGTACCTGCCTTTGGCCCAGGGTGCAATCCTGGAGTCCCGGGCTCAAGTCCCACATCAGGCTTCCTGAATGGAGCCTGCTTCTCCCTCCTCCTGTGTCTCTGCCTCTCTCTCTCTTTCTGTCTATCATGAATAAATAAGTAAATAAATCTTTAAAAAAACAAAATAAAAACAAAATTCCATTTACCATAGCATCAAAAAGAATTTTAAAATGCAGGAATAAACTTAACCCCTTTTCAGAGACAATTTAGCCTACTTTATTAGAATATAGATATGTGTACTTCTACTCAAGGAATCTATCCAATTTGAAGCACACAAAATGTCTATTATAATAAATGGTACTTATCTACCCAATACTATAGTCTCCACCAGGACACTATTTCTCAAATGGAAAACAGAGCTATGCCACCTGTTTGCTACATTCTCACTTTCCTTGGATATTTGAAATAATCATTAGAGATTTCCAGATACTACATATTAACATCCCATCAGGAGTCATACTCCTTCAAAATAATATCTAGAAGTCTCTAAAATGAAATAAACACAAGTATTTTAAAAATTTATGAGATAATTGATTACCTTTTCATGTTTACTCTTGAAACACAATTTTTATCTGGAGAATAAAGCAACTAGAGGTTATCTCCAACCTTAGGGAAAATAAACACTTCTGCTTAGAACCCCTCCAAAATTAGTCTAAATAAATATACTAGAGTTGTCACTGGCAACTGTTTCCTAATTTCCTCCTAGTCAACCAAAGGGGAGTTTATATAGCTATAGTTAATACTTACTGTTATTCCTTTATAAATACTACAGGACAAATAGTATGTTTAATATGACTAAACAAAACAAAGCTACCTTACTATCTAAAGCAAAACCAAATGGATTCTGGGACATATAATCATTACCTGGGTTTCATAATCTAGCTATTTAACTTCAAAACGTATTTAAGAAACTAATTTTTCATTTTTGGTTTCTTGAGGTGAGCCTGTATTGCTTTAATCTTTCCTGTTAGAACAGTTTTGCTGCATCTCAAAGATTTTAGACCATTGTGTTTTCATTTTTGTCTCCAAATATTTTTGAATTCTTTTTTTATTTCTTGGCTGACCCATTCGTTGTTTAGTAGCATGCTATTTAGCCTCCATGTATTCGTTGTCTTTCAGATGTTGTCTTTTTATTGATTTCACAGAACTTAATAATTGAAAATTTGTATGAAACCATACAAGACTCTGAATAGCCAAAGCAAGCTTGAAAAAGAGGCACAAAGCTGGAGGTATCAATCCCAGATTTCAAGATATACTATAAAACTGTAGTAATCACAAAGATATGGTCTGGCACAAAAATAGACACAGAGATCAATAGAATAGAGAGCCCAGAAATACATCCACAGTTTTATGGTCAATTAATCTATTACAAAGAAATAAAGAATACACAATGGAAAAAAGACAATCTCTTCAACTAATAGTCTTGGGAAAACTGGACAGCTACATGCAAAATAATGAAACTGAGATCTTTCTTACATCATATACAAAACTAAACTCAAAATGGATTAAAGACCTAAATGTGAGACAAGAAGCCATAAAAATCCTAGAAGAAAACACAGGCAGTAATTCTTTGACATCATCCATAAAAATATTTTTCTAGATATGTCTCCTCAGGCAAGGGAAACAAAAGCAAAAATAAACTATTAGGAGTATATCAAAATAAAAACTTAAAAAAAAAAAAAAAAAAAGCTCCTGCAGAGCAAAGGAAACAACCAACAAAACTAAAAGACAATTCACAGAATGGGAGAATATTTCTGCAAATGACATATTTGATAAAAGGTTAATATCCACAATATATAAAGAACTTATACAACACCAAAAAATAATAATAATCTGATTAAAAAGAGAGGATTTAAAGAGACTTTCTTCCAAAGAATACATATAGGTGACCAACAGACACATAAAAAGATGCTCAACATAGCTAATCAGAAGGAAAATGCAAATTAAAACCATGAGATATCATTTAAACCTATCAGAATGGCCAAAATCAAAACCATAAGAAATGACAAGTGTTGGTGAGGATGTGGAGAAAAAGAAAACTCTCACTCTTTTTTTTGCAACGGGTTTGCTGCCAGAACACAGGTGTCATGAAAACCACTGCTAAACCTAAACCAAAATGGGAAAGGAAAAGACTCACATCAACATCGTCATCATTGGACACGTAAATTCGGGCAAGTCTACCACTACTGGCCATCTGATCTACAAACGTGGTGGGATCGACAAAAGAATTATCGAAAAATTTGAGAAGGAGGCTGCTGAGATGGAAAGGCTCCTTCAAGTGTGTCTGAGTTTTGGATAAACTGAAAGCTGAATGTGAACGTGGTATCACCATTGATATCTCCCTGTGGAAATTCGAGACCAGCAGGTATTATGTGACCATCATTGATGCCCCAGGACACAGAGACTTTATCAAAAACATGATTCCAGGCACATCTCAGATTGACTGTGCTGTCCTGATTGTTGCTGCTGGTGTTGGTGAATTTGAAGCAGGTATCTTCAAGAATGGGCAGACCCGTGAGCATGCCCTTCTGGTTTACACACTGGGTGTAAAACAACTAATTGTTGGTGTCAACAAAATGGATTCCACTGAACCACCCTTCAGCCAGAAGAGATATGAGGAAATTGTTAAGGAAGTTAGCACCTACATTAAGAAAATTGGCTACAACCCCAACACGGTAGCATTTGTGCCAATTTCTGGTTGGAATGGTGACAACATGCTGGAGCCAAGTGCTAACATGCTTTGATTCAAGGGATAGAAAGTCGCCCGTAAAGATGGGAACGCCAGTGGAACCACACTGCTTGGAGCTCTGGATTGCATCTGCCACCAACTTGTCCAACTGATAAGCTCTTGCGTCTGCCTCTCCAGGACGTCTACAAAACTGGTAGTACTGGTACTGTTCCAGTGAGCTGAGGGGAGACTGCTGTTCTTAAGCCTGGTATGGTGGTCACCCTTGCTCCAGTCAATGTTACAACTAAAGTCTGTTGAAATGCACCATGAAGCTCTGATTGAGAAATGCACCATGAAGCTTTGACTGAGGCTCTTCCTGGGGACAATGTGGGCTTCAATGTCAAGAATGTATCCATCAAAGATTTTCATCGGGCAACGTGGCTGGTGATAGCAAAAATGACCCACCAATGGAAGCCACTGGCTTCACGGCTCAGGTGATTATCCTGAACCATCCAGGCCAAATCAGTGCTGGATATGCCCCTGTGCTGGATTGTCACACAGCTCACATTGCTTGCAAGTTTGCTGAGCTGAAGGAGAAGATAGATCATTGTTCTGGAAAAAAGCTGGAAGATGGTCCTAAGTTCTTGAAATCTGGGGATGCTGCCATTGTTGATGTGGTTCCTGGCAAACCTATGTGTGTTGAGAGCTTCTCAGACTACCCTGCTCTGGGCTGCTTTGCTGTTCATGACATGAGACAGACGGTTGCTGTGGGTGTCATCAAAGCAGTGGACAAGAAGGCAGCTGGAGCTGGCAAAGTCATCAAGTCTGCCCAGAAAGCTCAGAAGGCTAAATGAATATTATCCTCAATACCTGCCACCCCAGTCTTAATCAGTGGTGGAAGAACTGTCCCAGAACTGTTTGTGTCAATTGGCCATTTAAGTTTAATAGTAAAAGACTGGTTAATGATAACAATGCATTGTAAAACCTTCAGAAGAAAAGGAGAATGTTTTGTGGACCATTTGGGGTTTTTTGTGCGTGTGTGGCAGTTTTAAGTTATTAGTTTTTAAAATCAGTACTTTTTAATGGAAACAACTTGACCAAAAATCTGTCACAGAATTTTGAGACGCATTAAAACAAAAGGTTAATGAGAAAAAAAAGAAAAAGAAAAAGAAAAAGAAAACTCTCATGCTATTTGGATGGAAATGCAAATTGGCGCAGCCATATGGAAAACAGTATGGAGGTTCCTCAAAAAATTAAAAATATGGTAGCCCCGGTGGCAGTGGTTTAACGCCACCTGCAGCCCAGGGTGCGATCTTGGAGACCCCAGATAGAGTCCCACGTCAGGCTCCCTGCATGAAGCCTGCTTCTCCCTTTACCTTTGTCTCTGCCTTTCTGTCTCTGTCTCTCATGAATGAATAAAAAAAAAATCTTAAAAAAAATTAAAAACAGAATTACCATATGATCCATTAATTCAATTACTGGACAATTACCCCCCCCCCAAAAAAAAGATCAAAATACTAATTCAAAAAGATATATGTAACTTTATTGTGACATTAATTATAATACCTTGATATGGAAACAACCTAAGTGTCCATAAACAGGTGAATGAAAAAATAAGTGGTATCTGTGTGTGTACATATGTATATACATACATACATACACACACATACAGGAATATTACTCACCCATGAAATAGAATGAGATCTTGCCATTTGCAACAATATGGATGGACCTAAAGTGTATAATGTTAAGTGAAATAAATGAAACAGAAAACAAATACCATTTGATTTCACTCATATGTGGATTTTAAGAAACAAAGAAATAAAATTAAATAAGAAGACTCCTAAATATTGAAAACAAACTGGTGGTTGCTAGGATGGGGGAGTGGGTAAAATAAAAAGGATTAGGAGTACACTTATCTTGATGAACAATGATAAATATAAGGACTATTATCATTATACTGTACACCTGAAACAAACAGCACTGTATAATAATTACATATGAATTTTTATAAGTCAACAAGGAAAATACAACATAGTAAAGCACTGGATGGAATGCTTTACCCACAAGAAGAAAGGACAAGCAAGATCACCAGTGTATGCTGGTACCCACCATGCCAGCAGATCTCTGCCAGCAGATGATGCAAGGCCACTAGCCTATACACACCCATCTTATGTGCCACAGAATGGAGGAGACCGTCTCCTTCTGCAGGAAAAAGATACAGTAGCAGAGTCAGCCAGTTGGCACATGACAGACATCATTAGGCAGGAAAGAGGAGTAATGCTAAGTCTGAAACAGGAAAAGATATTCCCATACAAAGTCACAAGCCCAGCACAAGCTTGAAAGCTCTTTTATAAAAAAAGAAGAAGAAAGAAAGAAAGAAAGAAAGAAAGAAAGAAAGAAAGAAAGAAAGAAAGAAAAAGAAAGAAAGAAAAAGGGGGGAAAAAAGAAAGCTCTTTATCTCCTGGAAAGAAAGTGTTTCTAGCCCAAAGTCCATTCTTATGTGGCTAAGTAGAGGTTGGAAGACTGTGCAGGAGATGGGAGTATCAGCTGAAATCTTGAAAAATTGCATCAAGTGAGAAAATTTCTCCTAGCATTATAAAGTTACAATTATTCATACAAAATAATATTGGGGCACAGATAAACTGATGAATGCAAAAAATAGATGTTAGAAAGAGATCCATCCATATAGATACTTATGGAACTGCAGAGAAGTAACAATGGCAGTTTTCAAATAACTAATGGTAGGTCAATTTACTACACATGTGGAAAAAAACAGGAAACTTGACTTTACACCATTCACAGAAAAATCCTTTCCATTTCCAAATCTTAACAGATTTACAGTTCATGGAAAACAAGGCAATGAAGCTGTAAGAACATTTTCATGGCTTCAGAAGTGGGAAAACTTAAAAGGGAGAAAATAGAAGCACTGACCAAAAAGAAACAAATTAATAATCTGAACTACAATGATGTTAATGAAGTCTTTCATCAAAACACATTATTAACAAGTAAAAAGGTAAGAAGACTG
Source organism: Vulpes lagopus (assembly GCF_018345385.1). NCBI lineage: Eukaryota > Metazoa > Chordata > Mammalia > Carnivora > Canidae > Vulpes > Vulpes lagopus. The sequence continues at coordinate 26,601,669 of NC_054836.1, forward strand.
GGAAAGATTTTTTGAATATGCATAAAGCAAACAGTTGCCACTTGAACAACAGGGATTAGAGGCACCAATGGCCACATACACAAAAATCCTCATGACTTTGACTCACTAAAAATTTAACTACTGATCATGCCTTACCCATAACATAAACAGGTGATTTATACATATTTTGTATGTTATATGTATCTATACTGTAGTCTTCCAATAATGTGAGGTAGTGAAAAGAAAATGCTAGTGAAAAAAGTGAAAAATACATTTACAGTACTATACTAAATTTATTTTTGAAAAAAATCACATGTAAGTGACCCATGTAGTTCAAATCCATGATGTTGAAGGATCAACAGTACTGCCAGTAAAGTGTTTGATGAGGAAAAAACCCCAAAGTGGAAAACAGATGAAATACTTGAAGGGCACTTCATACAGAGGATATCCAAATAGCAAAAAACATCTAGATAAGTTTTCCACTTACTAGTAAATAAGAAGATTAAAAACAAAATGAAATATAATTATAAGCCCACAGAAGTGGCTCAATATGAATCACTGAAATATCAAAATTTTTAAATCTGAAAAATGTATCTTAGACCTTGTGATAATATCAAACCATAAATACAGGATCCATTTGTTTAACATGTAGAATCACTAATTTGCTTGCTGCCAATGGAAGAACACATAGTACACTCTGGTAATTACCAGGAACCTTAATGCCAGGGAAATAAAACCAGGATTGCAGGCGGGTAGCAGTGTTGTCCTAGCTGTACACATCTTTTCCCTTGCTGCTATGGACTGAATGTTCTTTCCCCCAAAATTCTTACTTTGAAACCCCAACTGTCCTCAAAGTGATGGTATCAGGAGATAGGGCCTTTGGTTACATAATTAGGTTTAGATTATTTCATGAAAGTAGGACCCTAAGGATGGAATTATGTCCTTATAAAAAGATGTTAGAAGACCAGTGTGCTCTCTCTGCAAGGACTCGGCAGGAAGGCAAACCAGCAAGCAGGTCCTCACCAGTCAAGGAATCTGCCAGTGAGTAGATCTTGCACTTCATAGTTTCCAAAATCATGAGAAATAATATTAGTTCTTTAAGCCATCCAGTCAATAGTATTTCGCTATAGCAGCCCAAGTTAAGGCACTTTCAGGGAAAATGTGTTGGTAAACTGAAACAGGTCACACTGGGAATGTTTACAATATGGAAATTGACAAACACTACACATCTGGGTTGGTTTTCCCATATCACAATCTGGTTACTAAATACCCACGAGCATACCACTCTAAGATCATAAACCTCCCTTCTATAGCTTAATAAAAGTAGGAAAGCTGATCAGTGAGAGGATAGAAACTCTCACACCTCAGGTGACCCAAATTTCTCCATTGAAAGGAGTGGGGGAGCTTCAGAGTATCAAGAATATTTAACAATCATGGGAAACTGCCTGTCCCTAGCATAAGAGGTCATCCTGGGCACAAACGTAAGTTGTAATATGGCATATTCAATATACCAAAATAAATGCGCTTCAAAATTCCTTGCTTTATTCTGGAAAATAATGTGGAGTTTTCTCAAGAAGTTAAAAATAGAGCTACTCTATGACCCAGCAATTGCACTATTGGGTATTTACCCCAAAGATATAGATGTAGTGAAATGACAGGACACCTTGCACCCCAATGTTCATAGCAGCAGTGTCCACAATAGCCACTGTGGAAGAAGCCTTGATGTCCTTTGACAGAGGAATGGATAAAGAAGATGTGGTATGTGTATATAATGGAATATTACTCGGCCATCAAAAAGGATGAATACCTACCATTTACATTGACATGGATGGAACTGACTTATTACACTTGTGCTGAGTGAAATAAGTCAGTAGAAAAAAAGACAATTACCATATGGTTTCACTCATAGGTGGAATATAAGAAACAGTGAAAGGGACCATAAGGAAAGGGGAGAAACTGAGTAGAGAAAATTAGAGAGAAAGACAAACCATGAGAGACTCCTAACTCTGGGAAACAAACAAAGGGTTGCAGAAGGGGAGGTGGGTAAGGGGAGTGGGGTAACTGGGTGATAGGCATTTAGAAGGGCACATGATGAGATGAGCACTGGGTGTTATAGTATATGTAGGCAAATTGAATTTAAATAAAATAATAAAATAAACCATAAAAATTATGTACAATAAGATCCTAATTTTAAGAAAAAAATTAAGGAAAAAATATGCAAAAACTATACACTAAATATTGAGTTTATTTCAAACTAGTTTTATATGTACTTTTTTCTAGTGGTATCTTATTTCAAAATTTTATATGTACTTTTTTCTAGTTGTATATCTTATTTCAAAAATTTAAATGTTTATTATTAACTGTGAAACTTCTGTGATTAAAAATGGTTTAAAAAAATTCCTGACTTTATCCAAGTTAAATAACTTATTGTTCTCTTTCAAAATTGTAGTCTTTCAAAGTGAACACATATGAACTGCCATTAAAAGGACATAGAGTTCCTGTTAACCATTCATGATGTTAACTTGAATTATGTGTTTTCATTTTGTTCAAAGTTGTTGTAGTTATGTTTTCGTTTTGTTCAAACATAAACCTTGTTTATCTAGGTTATGATTTTGAATAAACAGATGGCTAGTTTCATTTCCCTTATCTCTAATTATGCAGCATAAAAGGCATACACTTCTTAATTTAACAGCATAAAAAGTATATACATTTATTTTGTTGAAGGAACAAGAGGATTATTGGATCATCGATTTTCTATTTATCCCACTGGGATGATTCTAGTTTATTTTGCTCTTCATCAACTCCACTTTCCCTTGAACTGAATTTTTTCCTCTTGCATGTAAAGTAATAAATAATACTTATGAGTACTGTTAATGTAAGATTATCAATATTTTTGTTTGCTTTTAGTTAGAACATGACCACATTTTTAATATATAGTTTCTTCTATATTTTAACATATATTTCTGTTTATTTTGTATAACTAAAAACTAAGTGATAGAAATGGCAATTCCAGGTCCTACCTAAATAACTATTTAATAAAAGCTATGGGGGAAAAAATCAAAAGCAAAATGTGGTTTATCCTGGTTAGATAAATACTTTCAATTTTAATATTCTCTTTTACTCCCAACTTTCTAATAGGCTAAGAGTTATTTGCCTATTAGCATTATTATTTTTTAGAGGAAACAAAACTATTTAAGTTTTATTTTCAAAGTCTAATTTTATTTTTTCAAATTTTTTAAAGATGTTATTTATTTATTCATGAGACATAGAGAGAGAGAGAGAGAGAGAGAGAGAGAGAGAGAGGCAGAGACACAGGCAGAGGGAGACGCATGCTCCATGCAGGGAGCCCGATGTGGGACTCGATCCTGGGACTCCAGGATCACACCCTGGGCTGAAGGCAGGTGCTCAACCGCTAAGCCACCCAGGGTTCCCCTTCAAGTCTAATTTTAATCCAGACTGAACAAACAAGTAGAAAAGTGAGAAAGCTAGCTGTATTAGCAGACACAGATATATCAAATGTAAAACAGGGTTATTAACAGAACTATTTACATGCATATTTACAAGCAATCGTTTTGTATATAAGTTTTACTTTTATTTAGTTGGACTATAATATTTTGAATAACAGAGGCCATCAAAAGTGCCCATTCATAGAATACCTCAGGCCTATACAATGAACATATAATATAACCGTTCTCTCATTTACATAGTCAATTAATCTGTGCTTCCGAAACTGAGTAAGCAGGGCCATAAGGAGAATTGAGGCTTTCCAACATTTAGTTAGCTGTATTTCCCAATCTGTGCAATGAAACAAATGGACCCTGGCACCACTAGAAGCTCTTACCTTAACCTATTAGTCACTTGTGTGATTCTAGGCCTGCAGTGTCAAACACATAGGCCACTGAGCACAGCATGTGAAATTCAGCTACTCTGAAATGAGATGTGCTGTTGAAGTGCAAAACACATACTGGATTCTGAAGACTTGGAGTGGGAAGCAAAAGTAAAATATCTCACTTGTAATTTTAGTCTTGATTACATCTTGGAACATTTGGGATTAGTGAAATGGAATGATTTATTATAATTAATTTCACCTGCTTTTTACTTTTTGCATTAGCTACAAGAAAATTAAAAATTATGATGTCACTTACATTTGAGACTTGCATTATATTTTACATTGACAATGCTGTTTTAGAGTATTCTCATGCATGTTTCTGTTCTTGGCTTACCCTTTCTGAGAGCTATGATAATTCCTGCCTGCTTCTAAGTGCAATTATGGTTCTCCACTGTGTTCCCCTTTCAATATTTCCATACTATATTTTCCCCAGTTGTTGTCTGTTCATGGTGCTGCATCCATAGCTAAGTCTGAAACTCTAAGTTGTGAATGGGGTTGTGACTATTCCCTTACAGTCCTGCAAAATGCAGCATATTCACAGGGTGTAAGAGCATTTAACATGGCAGTTTTTTATTATTGCTGTCGTTAACTAAAAAGACAAATCCTCCATGACACTAAGAGTTTTACAGTCAAAATAACTAGTCAGTTTTGTGCTAGAATAAAGTATCCTTAGTAGAGGGTTTTAAAAAGTCAGATTTTTTTCACCTTATCCAAAGTGAAAATTTAATCTAGAAATTCACACACTTAAAAGGACAACAAGCAGCATATGAAAACTAGTTTTCTGGGTCATTTTAGGAACTCAACATTTTCCTCTCATTGACATCTAGTAAAAATGTATTTCCAGCTTTGTGTTTTTTAGTTGGCTTTCTCTTTTAACAATTGGCTCTTAGGATAAAAAGAACCAGGTATACACAATCACAGTGGGAGGAAACACCACCATCCAAAGAAAAAAAAAAAAAAAAAGACTTTTTAAAGACCAGTGGGGTCCTAATAAAATGATTCTGTTCTGTGGCAAAATAAAGTTTTGGTTTTTTTAAAATCCCAATCAGATACAATCAACCCAGGGTCTTTTATGACACGCACTTACAATGGATCTCCAAATGCAATGCTATTTCTTCAATGACAGTGCTTTATCACCTATTCTTTGTGCCCATATGGAGTTATAGCACACAAAAAAATGTTTAGTAATTATCTTTCAGACACTGGTAAAAATAACTATCATATATATACATTTAATTTTCTCCTTTTGTGTTACATCTTAAAGTTTTTCACTGGAGTTGTTTTGTGCAGAATATCCACTTAGTAAATGCTTTGAAGAAAAAAAATAATAAAGAGGTAATTTAACATTTTTTTAATTTCATTTTATCCAAGGAAATTCCTTAAAAAGAATTTTGTGGAAGAAGTTAGTCTGTTGTATTTTAATGACTCTTGCATAATAATTAGGCTATACCTTGTAATTCATTCTAGATTTACTCACAATTTGGGACAAATGCATATTAACATATTAAGAGATTAAACTGTTTCTTCTCTGTTTTGATATTCTCAAACTCGCAAAAATATGTAAATCACAATATCACTAATTGTTTTGAAGAAGAATTAAATTTGCATATGGCAGCAAAAGTGTCTTAAGGAGACATGGTCAACTTACTCTTCAATGAAGAAAAAATAAAGTGAACTCCAGAAGCTGATATGCCACATAGTCAATAAGCCTAAGTTTCAGGGTCATTTCCACATCTCTTTAAAAAACCTGAATGTAATATAGTAGAAATTTTGCATACTTCTTATTAAAGATAATTTTAAAATTATTTTAGCCTTAGGCCTTTTGAAATAAAGAACCACTCCAGATTCTATGGTTAAATCACCTTTTTTCCCCCAGAAAACATAAGGCAATCAAATTCTTATATTTAACTACAAACTACCTTACCAAATTACTTTGGTAAGGAATGAAAAATGAAAAAGAAACACTTAAAATTTGTGATTTGCAACATTCTCTTCACCAAAAATCCCTTGGATTATATTTTCCTTCATGCCTTTGATGTTTAACGTATTTTATACAACAGGATTTTACAGAAATAGATGAGATTAGGGTTGAAATAACTGATTTAAATCATAATTCTGTCTTACACAGCCTGTATAATTTGTGGCAAGTGTTAATTCCTTAATTTTTCTCTATTTTTACATAAATCTACAAGATCATTCCAACATATGTTAACATATAAAAGAAATTAAAAGTGAGATCATACTATAATACTATTGTAAACATTTTTTCACTTAGGAAAGTACCATGTAAACTCCTCCAGGCTGAAAATCACATTCACTTTCTGAATAAATGCACAGCAAAAATTTACCATGACTTTGGTGATTATCCCATGATGGAAAGGATGAAAAACGTTGGCAGAAACATTTTTACATCATTCATTTTAGTTATCACTTGTCTCAAGTGTTCAATATTTTGTGTCCATCTACTTGAACATCTCACATTTAAGATCTTGGACTACTTCACTCATGCTTCTATAATACTTTCTTATAGCTAGAAGCACTTTTGGACAATTTTGTTCTACTTGAGGGATTTGAGGGGTTATATTTCTAGAGTTTGGAATTTCTGGTTATTCATAGTTATTCACATTGTTTGCTTTATTTTGTTTGATTTTTGCCATCTTATATTTGCATAAATGCCGTGCCAATTCTTCTGACATTCGCATCCCTAAATGGACAGCTCTTCTAACACCTTGCCCTCTTACTGAAAGAGTATGGATAACTTACTGATTTCCTTTCTACTCCATATGAAGAATGCTAGCCAACTAACATGTGGTTTCAGATTGGGGAATTTAGTATGTATTTTTTCAGCTCATTTTTCTATGGTTTGAGAGAATGAGCAGGGAGACTGAGGACAGTAGCAAATCACAAATGCAGTGTTACATTTCTGTAAGATGTTTGAAATCAGTTCCCCATTCAATAGTTTTTATGAAATGTCCTGTACCAGGACATACTTCAGTGGTTACCCACTCTCACAGGAGAAACCTCTAAGACTCAGATGGCTTCTCTCAACTCCAGGGTTGAGAGAAGGTGTGTGGTCTTGGAGCCTTCTCTCTTGATTTCCCTGAGTCTGTTTCTAGTTCTCCCTAGCAAGGGACAAGAGGAAGGGATTTTTTAGACTGAGACTGTTTCATTACTGCAATAAAATTTCCAAAGCTGTTTCTCAACTTTCCTTCATCCTTTAACATATATATATCTTAATTTTTGTTTTTTGGGTTTTTTTTTTTTTAGTTGTGAGAAGAAAAATCTATTATAGCTATTTAGAAAAAAAAAGGGAGTTCAGTAAAAGGGGAATAGTGTCTTTCACAAGATCTAAGGTGCAACAATTAAACCCTAAAGAATATAAGAAGAGTAAGATTAGTCTGCAGAAGTCTATGGATCTTCAGTGCTGCTACCATTATCGAGATCTGGTCTAAGGCATGTCCCTAAATTTCTTTTTTTTTTTTTTTAATTTATTTATTTATTCATGAGAGACACACAGAGAGAGGCAGAGACACAGGCAGAGGGAGAAGCAGGCTCCATTCAGGGAGCCTACCCTGAGCGCAAGGCAAACACTCAACTGCTGAGCCACCCAAGCATCCCTTGTCCCTAAATTTCTTGTTCTCAAATTTCATATTCCCAGGAAAGACTCATGACTGACAAAACTTCAGTTTGGCACCCAGCCTTGAACTCATCAAGAGTTCAACTACCCAAGACTGCTACATGATTTTGTGGGGCCCAGTACAAAAGGAGAATGTGGGTTCCTCTGTTCAAATATTAAGAAGTTTAAAAGAGCCACAGCAGGAGATGAAAACAGAGGTGGAGTCTTACATAATTATAAAAGTCACATGTCTATACAGCCAGCCCTGCAAATCATGGATTCTGCATAGGTATGTGGTAGATAGGGTAGCAATTGCCAGAAGAAGCTAACAAACAGAGGAGAAGAGGAAACAAAACAAAACAAAACAAAACAAAACAAAACAAAACAAACAACAACAAAAAAACAATATGCTGTACCTGCCATATCATTATTTCAAAAGAAAGCTAAAGGTACATCTGATACTTAAGCTTTATGTAGCTTATACTATCTCTGACGTCCAGAGTCTATGGCATCCTCAAAATGTGGTTTGACCTCTCCTTCCACATCATTTTTTCAAGTAGTTGCAGACTAATACATGTATATATAATAAGAGAAAAAGTAATGAATTCTACTCCAGCTCCAAATTTCATTAGATTCAAAATACATTTTAATAATATAATAACAAGCATGACAGAATAAAATTTTAAGAAAAAAGTAATATTTGTTGAAATATACATACGGGTGATTAGTACAGACAACACCATGACTCTTGCAAATTTTCTGTTTGGCAATCATAAATTACATGCAAAATGTAATTCCCCAGCTATATAGCTATATAATTTGAACACACAACATGTATAAAAAATATATGTTTTGCATGACAAATACCCTTTGTCTCAATTTTTTAACCTATATTGGATTGATGACAATGCTACTTGTAGACAATAATGTATACCTAAAATATTACTACATTTGTTAAATAAAACTCATAATAGCATTCTCACACAAGTATGCCAATAGGAAAGGATGAACTGCTCTTAAAACAATTTCATTAAGTTCAGGATATTAATTTTATCTTTTTATCCAGAATAGAGTAAGAAATACTATATTTTCAACTAATCTAAAGTTTATTGATAGCCAGTTCCAACAATTTATCCTGTAACTAAATTTACATCTTGAAGTGAAGGGATTCCAAATTTTGTATGAGTTGCTGTTATGACTGATCTTGAAATATGACATGCTATACTATAACTAGAGCACAATTTATTTGTGCCTTCTGCAACTTGGCACTCAATTCTAACTATACTCCGAATGGTTTATAACCTATTCAACCAGACCAGCAACTAGCATCATGTTTAGATATCATGATAATGTCAAATTGCTATAGAAGTTTCTAAACACTCACCCCCAATGTCTGCATTTTCTCAGTGCAAACAGTAACAGTTTACTGTCAACCACCACTTTATGGATTTTTTTTTTTTAATTTTCTCAGTGCACCCTTCCTAGTATCCAGCATCTGGAGAACAAAAATCTTACACTAAATAGATGTTCATGTACTAGCTACTTGCATACTAAGCCAAAAGCAAAGGAGTCCAATAAATGCAGAATGTGAAGCAAAGTATTCCAAAGCAGTATCTGGAGATAGAGAGAAACGACTGTGAAAACTAGCAATCAAGCTTTTCAAAAAATGTCAGATCTTTGAGCGGGAGAGGCAACTTTAATGGTGTTCAGCTGCTTTTATAGTTCACTCCAATTCTGTTAAATATTAGGCATTCACAAGGTTAGTATCAATGTCTGCAATTTTAACATTTGATAATCCTTAAAAGCCTAGTAGATTGCCTGACCACTTTGCACTCAATCCTTTTTTACTTCTTTGCTCTTTGGAGCCAAAGCCCATGTTTCTCCTTAATAACCATCAACGTTACTTTTCTTCTGATAACTTCTGATTGTCTCAAAGTTACAAATGTAAAGTAGAATGGAACATAGAAGACACATTTAGAAGAAACAAAAAGATTTCTAAATGAAGATATTAAATGGTTTGTCCACACAAATGTATTCGTCTACTCTTAAGTCTCCAGGGCCACCTCAGTCCAATACATAGCCCTAAGGCAACTCTGGGAAAGGAGAAATCCCAGACTTCAGGGGGTTGCTGATAATGCCATATGCCCTGGCTACAGTAGTAATACAAGTTAATATCCCCATTTAATTAGAGTTTAGTTTCAAAATAGAGTATAGATATTAATATGGAGGGAGTATAAGATATGAAAGAAGTGAGGCATTCCTTGGGGACTAAATTATTAGTTTTATATTAATTGGCATGTGTTTTATTATCTTCAAAACAGCAACTAATAAAATAAAGTGAGAGTATATTGCAAAACTCAAGAAAATCCTTTAAGCATTCTGATACTGAGAATTAATGTGTAATTTGTAACATGTAATTTGATGTTCCATTAATTTGTGGTATTGAAATACAAGCTTTAGTAACTGAAAATAATCTATTCATCAGAAATACTAATGCTTCAATTCTAAAATGTGCCAGAACAGGAAAAATAATCCTTTGTGAAGCTAGTTCTTTAAGAGAAGGTACTATCCTAAATTTTTCTTGTTTGGGCTGTTGATACCTATAAATGCCTACGTATATGATTAATTAGTAGGTTTTGTTCTCAGTATCAGATCTATACCTGGGTTCATTTACTTGCTTTTTTCTTTCTCTTCTACCCATGCTAGTTTAACGTACTGAGTAATAAGATCTTTTAACCTGCTATTAAGTTATGATTAGCATTTTCAATTATGAATTAGAGATATATTTTTCTGGTTTCAACAGAAACACATGCACATTGTGTGATATTTGGGGAAAAAATATTTAAAAAGGAATCTCAATTTAACCTCTAAGAGGTAATGACTCTGCATTTTAGTATACTTTTTTGAATAATTTAAATCAATATTGAATTTTGTTTTATCTCCTATTCTAATTTCCACTACCCCTTTCCAACAAAAGCAGACTATAACTTACTTTATGTACTATACAAAATACTAAGCACTTTGCTTGGTCATTATATGTTCTTTATAACAAATTTCCCCCAACAAAACTACAAGTCTCCCCTCTCATATTCTGGAAATGTAATAACAAATGTGATAGAATCTAACTATTTTTATTGATTTGACCTTATTAATTTATTGGAATGTGGTAGGCTCTTTTGAGCCAAATAATTAGTATGCAACGCCCCCCCAACCCCTGCCACTAATGTCATTTGCTACTGCTTCTCTTCTGGTTTCTTCAAGAACTCCATGACCTACCTAACTTTTCTTAGATCTCTCATTGTTTTCTTTACGTTGTTTTACTTCTGCTATTGGAAAGACTCTGCATTTGCATCATTACTGATCATCAACATTATTGACCAAATTATAATAAAGTCAATTTGGATTCTATATTTTAGACTTTTCCCATTTATTTGCCAACATGCCTCAGATTATTCATTTCTTTTTTTAAAATATTTTTGTTTGATTTTTTGTTTTGATTTTCAGAAGTAGATGGTTGAATGAATCATACTCCTCGGTTTATGCCATGCCATATCGTTAGCTGATATGAAACCCCTCATATTCTTCCTCTAATCTTCCAGTTCTAGATCTCAATCCTGTCATGAACTACCATAAGCACTTTAATGTTTATTATGTGTACCTTGATAAGTATATGTCTTTGAAAAATATATACCGCTATTTGATGCATATCAGAATTTTTTATTTATTAAAACATTTGCGCCATAGTTTCTTATGTATTTTCTTCCCTCCACTCAGAACTGAGTTTAAAAATCAATTCATAAATACATCTAGTATTTTACAACTGCCTCTGCACAGTTATTTCTATCCCTTCATCTATATCCATCTTTTGGGTGATGGATACCTATTTTGTCTAACTCTTCCTGATAGTACCAGCAGTGCTAATAAATGAATACATTTATATAAGCTCCCTTGTGGGTCTATTAAGCTCTATGCCCTCTAAACAGAATAACATTGCTGGTTATAAGATTTTGGCATGCTAAATTTCATGAAATGCTGTCAGATTACATTCCAGGAAGCCTATATTAGTTGATATATAACCAACAGTGCATAAAGACTCCCTACATCCTAAGTAATCTAATAACCTAATTTTCTAATGTTTAAAAATCTATTCAGCATAAAGGAGTGTATCAGTTAATTTAAATTGTAATTCTTTCATTACTGATGAGTTTGCATTAGCCTATGTTTATGTATATGTTCATATATTTTATATATTTTGCTCATTATTCTTTTGGGTCTCTGCTTTTATTCTTTTTAACATCAATTAGTTCCCTCAGTACTTCTAGAAATTTGTCTCTTGTCTTTCTCATCTTGGCCTGCTACAACAAAATACCATGGACTAGGTGGCTTAAACCATAGACATTTCTTTCTCACATATAGTCTACCTGAATGCTCTTAAACTAATCAAAATCATTTCTAAAATTTCTCATAATTCCTATAGAAAATAATTTTCAAAAGTATGTTCTTTCTTTAAGTGTTCAAGGCAACTGGGTCAAAAATCGTCTATGGTTGAAGTTTTCTGTTCATTCTTCATCAAATGAGGAGAGCTCTATGTATGCCCAGTCATTACTAGTAAGTAGGGTGTTTGGTCTGCCGGTTTTTTGGACATCAAGTAACTGTATCCACTTTCCAGGCCAAATCTCAGGGAGCATCAACCTTGGAAGAAGTCTCCGTTAGCCTCAAATGGGACAGTCACAGGCTTATTCAACTACCATTTTGCTTTTTAACAACATGTGAGATATATGAAAAGCTGTAATACTTAATATGGACTGCTACTATTTTACCTCCTTGACTCTACTTTATCTACAAATATAGTAGAGCACTTTAAGTTTCATCCCTTTCTCTGTCTACTGACAACTGTTTTCTAAAACTTTAATTACAAATAAATATAAAAGATGGTATGAAGGCAAGGCAGAATGAGGACAGAGGTCCTACTGCTGTTTAAATGGCAAAATCATAAGGCAACCAAATTGAAAAAGAAGTAAAACTATCATCACTTGCAGACCACATGGTACTATACTCAGAAAACCTGAAACACTTCACTGAAAAACTATTAGAAGTAATAAATTCAGTCAAGTTGCAGCATACAAAATTTATATGCAGAAATCGGTTACATTTCTATACCCTAACAACAAAGTAACAAAAACAGAAATTAAGAAAACAATTCCATTTACAATTGCACCAAAAGGAATAAAATACCTAAGAATTAAGAAAATGGAAGAGGAGGGCAGGGCAAGATGGCAGAAGAGTAGGGTCCCCAAGTCACCTGTCCCTACCAACTTACCTAGATAACTTTCAAATCATCCTGAAAACCTACGAATCCGGCCTGAGATTTAAAGAGAGAACAGCTGGAATGCTACAGAGAGAAGAATTTGCGCTTCTATCAAGGTAGGAAGACAGAAAAAATAAAGAAATAAAAAAAGCATCCAAAGGGGAGGGGCCCCGCGAGGAGCCGGACTAAGGTGGTGAGCCGAGTGCCCCCAGGACAGGAAAGCCCAGGCCCAGAGAAGCAGGAGCTGCACCAATCTTCCCAGATGGAAAGGTGTTTGCAGGGAGTTGGAGCAGGATCCCAGGAGGGGCGGGGATGCCCTCAGGCACCCAGGGACACTAACAGAGGACCTGCGCACCGGGAGAGCTTGCCACACACCAGGGCCGAGCTCCCTAAAGGGCTGCAGCGCACCGGGCGCTGCCTCCTGGCTGAGGGAGCTGCGCTGCCCCAGGTGCGTGATCCCAGGAGCGCAGGCCCCAGAGCCCAGAGTGCCGTGGGACACAGCCCAAGATCCGGCGCTCAGCCAGGACAGATGGAGGCCAGGAGGACACAGGGTAGCAAGGACACTGCTGCCGCTGAGCGGCCCCACACTGGGCAGATCAGCACCCCCCACCCCTGGAGCATCCAGCCCCCTGCGGACTGAGAGCTGCAGGAGTGACTGTGGGAGCTGACTCTAGGGCTGGAGAGCTAGCCGCCACCATTGTTGTTCCTCCTGGTGTCACCTTGTACCTGGGACTGAGCAGGGGCATCACAGGATATGCAGCTCCCACGGAGCCCTGCAACTGGCAGGGGGCTGGGCAGCTCCCCCAGGTGCACACACCTGAGAACCAGCACAGCAGGCCCATCCCCTAGAAGACCAGCTGGAAGGACAGGGGAAAAGCAAGTTATTGACCAAGCAGTGCTGGAATGTTCCAGGGGAAGTCCAGGGATTTACAGTATATAGAATTAGAGGATACTCCGCCTTGTTTTTTGTTTTCTGTTTGTTCCCTACCCGCCGCCCCCTTTTTTTCTTTTTTCTCTCTTTTTTCTCCATTTTCAGTACAACTTGTTTTTGGCCATACTGCACTGAGCAAAATGACTAGGAGGAAAAAACTCACCACAAAAGAGAGAATCAGAAACCGTACTCTCTTCCACAGAGTTACAAAATTTGGATTACAAATCAATGTCAGACAGCCAATTCAGAAGGACAATTATAAAGCTACTGGTGGCTGTGGAAAAAAGCATAAAGTATTCAAGAGACTTCATGACTGCAGAAGTTAGATCTAATCAGGCCAAAATTAAAAACCAATTAAATGAGATGCAATCCAACCTGGAGGTCCTAACAATGAGGGTTAACGAGGTAGAAGAATGAGTGAGTGACAGAAGACAAGTTGATGGCAAGGAAGGAAGCTGAGGAAAAAAGAGAAAAACAATTGAATCTCATGAGGATAGGTTAAGGGAAATAAATGGCAGCCTCAGAAGGAATAACCTATGATTATTTGGGGTTCCAGAGGGCGCCAAAAGGGGCAGAGGACCAGAAAGTGTATTTGAACAAATCATAGCTGAGAACTTCCCTAACTTGGGTAGGGAAACAGGCATTCAGATCCAGGAGATAGAGAGATCCCCCCTAAAATCAATAAAAACTGTTCAACACCTTAATATTTAATAGTGAAACTTGCAAATTCCAAGGATAAAGAGAAGATCCTTAAAGGAGCAAGAGACAAGAGATCCCTAACCTTTATGGGGAGAAGTGTTAGGTTAACAGCAATCCTCCCCACAGAGCCCTGGCAGGTCAGAAAGGGCTGGCAGGATATATTCAGGGTCCTAAATGAGGAGAACATGCAGCCAAGAATACTCTATCCAGCAAGGCTCTCATTCAGAACAGAAGGAGAGATAAAGAGCTTCCAAGATAGGCAGAAACTGAAAGAATATGTGACCACCAAACCAGCTCTGCAAGAAATATTAAAGGGGACTCTGTGAAAAAATAAAAAAATAAAATAAAATAAAGGGGACCCTGTGAAAGAAAAAGGAAGTCCAAGGAAACAATCCACAAAAACAGGGACTGAATAGGTATCATGATGACACTAAATTCATATCTTTCATAGTAACTCTGAATGTGAATGGGCTTAATGATCCCATCAAAAGGCGCAGGATTTCAGACTGGATAAAAAAGCATGACCCATCTATTTGCTGTCTACAAGAGACTCATTTTAGACATAAGGACACTTACAGCCTGAAAATAAAAGGTTGGAGAACTATTTACCATTCAAATGATCCTCAAAAGAAAGCAAGGGTAGCCACCCTCATATCAGATAAATTAAAGTTTATCCCAAAGACTGTAGTAAGAGATGAAGATGGACACTATATCATACTTAAAAGATCTATCCAACAAGAAGACCTAACAATCATGAATATTTATGCCTCTAATGAGGGAGCTGCCAAGTATATCAATCAATTAATAATCAAAGTTAAGACATACTTAGATAATAATACACTTACACTTAGTGACTTGAACATAGCACTTTCTACAATCGACAGATCTTCTAAGCACAACATCTCCAAAGAAACAAGAGCTTTAAAAGATACACTGGACCTGATGGATTTCACAGATATTTACAGAACGTTACATCCGAACGCAACTGAATACACATTCTTCTCAACCGCACATGGAACTTTCTCCAGAATAGACCACATACTGGTCACAAATCAGGTCTAAACTGATACCAAAAGATTGGGATCATACCCTGCATATTTTCAGATCATAATGCTTTGAAACTAGAACTCAATCACAAGAAGAAGTTTGAAAGAAATTCAAACACGTGGAGGTTAAGGACCATCCTGCTAAAAAGATGAAAGGGTCAATCCGGAAATTAGAGAAAAAATAAAAAGATTCATGGAAACTAATGAGAATGAAGATACAACCATTGAAAATCTTTGGGATACAGCAAAAGCAGCCCTGAGAGGGAAATAGATAGCAATACAAGCGTACCTCGAAAACCTGGAAATAACTCAAATACAAAAGCTAACCTTGCACCTAAAGGAGCTAGAGAAAAAAACAGCAAATAGATTCTACACCCAGCAGAAGAAGAGAACTAATAAAGATTCAAGCAGAACTCAATGAAATAGAGACCAGAAGAACTGCGGAACAGATCAACAAAACCAGGAGTTGGTTCTTTGAAATAATTAATAAGATAGATAAACCATCAGCCAGCCTTATTAAAAAGAAGAGAGAAGGGATCCCTGGGTGGCGCAGCGGTTTGGCGCCTGCCTTTGGCTCAGGGCGCGATCCTGGAGACCCGGGATCGAATCCCACATCGGGCTCCCGGTGCATGAGCCTGCTTCTCCCTCTGCCCATATCTCTGCCTCTCTCTCTTTCTCTCTCTGTGACTCTTGTAAATAAATAATAAAAAAAAAAAAATTAAAAAAAAAAAAAAAAAAGAAGAAGAGAGAAAAGACTGAACGGAATAAAATCATGAATGAAAAGGAGAGATCACCACCAATACCAAGGAAATACAAACGATTTGAAAAACATATTATGAGCAGCTATACACCAATAAATTAGGGAATCTAGAAGAAATGGATGCATTTCTGGAAAACCACAAACTACCAAAACTGGAACAGGAAGAAACAGAAAACCTCAACAGGCCAATAACCAGGGAGGAAATTGAAGAGTCATCAAAAACCTCCCAAGACTCAAAAGTCCAGGGCCAGATGGCTTCCCAGGGGAATTCTATCAAATGTTTAAAGAAGAAACAATACCTATTCTACTAAAGCTGTTTGGAAAGATACAAAGAGATGGAGTACTTCCAAATTCATTCTATGAGGCCAGCATCACTGTAATTCCAAAACCAAAGACCCCACCAAAAAGGAGAATTATAGACCAATATCCCTGATGAACATGGATGCAAAAATTCTCAACAAGATACTAGCCAATAGGATACAACAATACATTTAGAAGATTATTCACCATGACAAAATGGGATTTACCCTCGGGATGCAAGGCTGATTCAACACTCGTAAAGCAATCAATGTGATTGATCATATCAGCAAGAGAAAAAACAAGAACCATATGATCCTCTCAATAGATGCAGAGAAAGCATTTGACAAAATACAGCATCCATTCCTGATCAAAACTCTTCAGAGTGTAGGGATAGAGGGCACATTCCTCAGCATCTTAAAAGCCATCTAGGAAGAGCCCACAGCAAATATCATTCTCAATGAGGAAACACTGGGAGCCTTTCCCCTAAGATCAGGACCAAGACAGGGATGTCCACTTTCACCACTGCTATTCAACATAGTACTAGAAGTCCTAGCCTCAGCAATCAGGCAACAGAAAGAAATAAAAGGCATTAAAATTGGCAAAGAAGAAGTCAAACTCTCCCTCTTCACAGATGACATGATACTGTATACAAAAAACCCAAAAAACTCCACCCGAAGATTGCTAGAACTTATACAGCAATTTGGAAGTGTGGCAGGAACCAAAATCAATGCCCAAAAGTCAGTGGCATATCTATACACTAACAATGAGACTGAAGAAAGAGACATTAAGGAGTCAATCCCATTTACAATTGCACCCCAAAGCAAGATATCTAGGAACAAACCTAACCAAAGAGGTAAAGGATCTATACCCTAAAAACTACAGACAGCTCTGAAAGAAACTGAGGACACAAAGAGATGGAAAAATATTCCATGCTCATGGATTGGCAGAATTAATATTGTGAAAATGTCAATGTTACCCAGGGCAATTTACACATTTAATGCAATCCCTATCAAAATACCATGGACTTCTTCAGAGATTTGGAACAAATCATCTTAAGATTTGTGTGGAATCAGAAAAGACCCTGAATAGCCAGGGGAATATTAAAAGAGAAAACCATAGCTGGGGGCATCACAATGCCAGATTTCAGGTTACACTACAAAGCTGTGGTCATCAAGACATTGTGGCACTGGTACAAAAACAGACACATAGATCAATGGAACAGAATAGAGAATCCAGAAGTGGACCCTCAACTTTATGGTCAACTAATATTCGACAAAGCAGGAAAGACTATCCACTGGAAAAAGGACAGTCTCTTCAATAAATAATGCTGGGAAAACTGGACAGCCACATGCAGAAGAATGAAACTATACCATTCTTTTACACCAGACACAAATATAAACTCAAAATGGATGAAAGATCTAAATGTGAGACAAGATTCCATCAAAATCCTAGAGGAGAACACAGGCAACACCCTTTTTGAACTTGGCCACAGCAACTTTTTGCAAGATATATCAATGAAGGCAAGAGAAACAAAAGCAAAGCTGAATTATTGGGACTTCATCAAGATAAGAAGCTTCTGCACAGCAAAAGAAACAGTGAACAAAATTAAAAGACAACCTACAGAATGGGACAAGATATTTGCAAATGACCTATCACATAAAGAGCTTGTATCCAAGATCTATAAAGAACTTATTAAACTCAACACCAAAGAAACAATCCAATCATGAAATGGGCAAAAGACATGAACAGAAATCTCACAGAGAAAGACATAGACATGGCCAACAAGCACATGAGAAAATGTTGTACATCACTGGCCATCAGGGAAATACAAATCAAAACCACAATGAGATACCACCTCACACCAGTGAGAATGGGGAAAATTAACAAGGCAGGAAACCACAAATGTTGGAGAGGATGTGGAGAAAGGGGAACCCTCTTGCACTGTTGGTGGGAATGTGAACTGGTGCAGCCACTCTGGAAAACTGTGTGAAGGTTCCTCAAAGAGTTAAAAATAGATCTTCCCTATGACCCAGCAATTGCACTGCTGGGTATTTACCCCAAAGATACAGATGCAGTGAAACGCCTGCACACCTGCTCCCCGATGTTTATAGCAGCAATGTCCACAATAGCCAAACTGTGGAAGGAGCCTCGGTGTCCATCAAAAGATGAATGGATAAAGCAGCTGTGGTCTATGTATACAATGGAATATTATTCAGGCATTAGAAATGACAAATACCCACCATTTGTTTCAATGTGAATGGAAGTGGAGGGTATTATGCTGAGTGAAGTAAGTCAATCGGAGAAGGACAAACATTATATGGTCTCATTCATTTGGCGAATATAAAAATTAGTGAAAGGGAATAAAGGGAAAGGAGAGAAAATGAGTGAAAATATCAGTGAGGGTGACATGTGAGACACCTATCTCTGGGAAATGAAAAGGGGTGGTGGAAGGAGAGGTGGGCAGGGGGTTGGGGTGACTAGGTGATGGGCACTGAGAGGGGCACTTGGTGGGATTAGCACTGGCTGTTATGCTATATGTTGGCAAATTGAACTCCAATAAAAAATTTTTTTTTAAATGGAAGACTTGGGGGATCCATGGGTGGCTCAGTGGTTTGGCGCCTGCCTTCGGCCCAGGGCACGATCCTGGAGTCCTGGGATCGAGTCACGCGTCAGGCTCCCGGCATGGAGCCTTCTTCTCCCTCCCTCTGTGTCTCTGCCTCTCTCTCTCTCTCCCTCTCTCATAAATAAATAAATAAATAAATCCTTAAAAAAAAAGACTCTCATGGAGTCTTTTAAAAAATAATGGAAGACGTGTACACTGACAACTATAAGATACTAATGAAATAAGTTGAAAATAACACAAACAAATGGAAAGATATTCTATGGTCATGGACTGAGAGAATATTGTCAGAATGTACATATTACCCCAAACAATCTACAGACTCAAATGAAATCTCTATCAAATACCAATAGCTTGTTTCACAGAACTAGAATAAAGGTAAAGTCTGTATGGAACCACAAAAACCCTGAATAGCCAAGGCAATCTTGAGCAAAACAACAAATCTGCAGTTATCATGATCCTAATTTTCAATATCTACTGCAAAGCTGTAATCATCAAAACAGTATGATATTGGCACAAAAACCAACAATAGACCAACAGAATAAAACAGCCCAGAAATAAACCCATGCCCATCTGGTCAATCAATCTACAACAAAGGAGGCGAGATGACACAATGGGGGAAAGGCAGTCTCTTTGAAAAATGGTACTGGAAAAACTGGACAGATGCATGTGAAAGAATGAAAATGGAGCACATTCTTACATCATAAACAAAAATAAACTCAAAATGAATTAAAGATCTATGTGTGAGACCTGAAACCATAAAAACCCCTAGTAAAAAATACAGGCAATAGTCTGACATTGGCCTTAGCAACATTTTCCTAGATATGTCTTCTCAGACAAGAGAAGCAAAATCAAAAATAAACAATTGCATATACACCAAAATAAAAGCTTTTGTGCAGCAAAAGAAACCATAAACAAAATGAAAAGGCATCCTACTGAATAGGGGAAGATACTTGCAAATGATGCAACTGATGACTGGTTATTATCCAAACAGACAAAAAATTCCTATAACACTAAAAAAAAAATTTTTTTTTAAATAATATGCCCAGTTAAACAATGGGCAGAGAACCTGAATAGACATGTTTCCAAAGAAGATGTAGAGAGGGCCAAAAACATGCTACTCTAACACAGGCAACAATAATCGTAAGGAAAAAACAAATCAAAACCACAATGAGATATTACCTTAGACCTGTTGGAATGGCTGAGTATCAAAAAGACAATAACAAATGCTGGCAAGGATGTAGAGAAATAGGAACCCTCATGCACTGTTGGTGGGAATATAAATTAATCCAGGCACTGTAAAAAACAGTATCTAGATTCCTCAAAAAAAAAACTAAAAATTGAAAATAACATATGGTCCAGTAATTCCACTATTGGGTATTTACACAGCCCCTCCCCCCCCCAAAAAAAAAACCCTAATAACACTAATTTGGAAAGATATATGCACCTCTATGTTTACTGCATTATTTACAACAGAAAAGATACAGAAGCACTAAGATTTCATCGTTAGAAAATGGATAGAGATGTGGTATATAAACACACACGCGCACACACACACACGCACACACACACCCACACCCCACAATGGAATTCCACTCAGGCATACAACTAGAATGAGATCTTGTCATTTGCAAAAACATGTAGGGGCAGCCTGGGTGGCTCAGCGGTTTAGCACCTGCCTTCAGCCCAGGACGGGGTCCTGGAGACCCGGGATCAACCCCACAATGGGCTCCTTGCATGGGGCCTGCTTCTCCCTCTGCCTGTGTCTCTGTCTCTCTCTGTGTGTGTCTCTCATGAATAAGTAAATAAAATCTTAAAAAAAAAAATGGATGCAACTAGAGGATATTAGGTGAAGTGAAAGAAGTCAGAGAAAGAGAAACATTGTATAATTTCATTTACATGTGGAACCTAAAATACAAACAATATAGGCAGAAACAGACCCAGGAATAGAATGAACAAACTGGTGGTTGCCAAAGGGGAGGAGAATGGATAGATGGGCAAAATGGGTGCACAGGAGTGGGGGATACACACTCCCAATTATGTAATGAATAGGATACAAAGATAAAAGATATAGCACAGGGAAAGCCAGTGGCACTGTAACAGTGTTGTAAGGTGACAGATGGTAGTGACACTTGTGGTGAGCAGAGCATAATGTATACACTTATCAAATCACTGTGGTGTATACCTAAAACTAATGTAACACTGTGTGCCAACTACACTTCAATTTAAAAAAATCACTAAGAAAGTAGACAGATGGTTGTCCATCATTCCCTTCTGTCAAACTTTCATTTCTGAACTGGGAGTAGAGGATGGAGAGAAGTACATATGATCTTCCTTCACACCAAGAGGTATGTTCTATTTCACACAGTATGGTGTGAGTAAATTTGGCTTATTTTCCAGTTTTAGTTAGAATAGCCTCTCAGTTAGTGTAAATTTTTCTACTCTATATTAATAGCTATTTACTTTTCATCCTTTTTCTTTTTCTATATGCATTTTTTTTATTTTCAGAGAGAGGGAGGGAGCAGAGAGAGGAGCAGAGGGAGAGGGAAAGAGAGAGTGAGAACCCAAGCATGCTCCATGCCCAGTACAGAGCTGGACATGGGGCTCAATCCCACAATCCTGAGATCATGACCTGAGCTGAAATAAATGACTAGACGCTTAACCAACTGAGCCACCCAAACACCTCCCCCCTTTTTTCTGTATTTTTATCTTAAGTCTTTAGTGTGAAGTTGAAGAAGGCTAAGAAATAATTAATAGTTGCAGCCCCATTTTAATTAATATCTAACAGTTTGTTTTATTCTTCTCCAACTCGACAAATTTCTTAGACTACAACCTAGTGCAGAATAATATATATAGGCTACCTCATTTTATTGCACTTATCTTTATTGTACTTCACAGATAGTGCTTTATTTTTTTTTTAATTGTAAGTTTGTAGCAACTCTGCATCAGGCAAAGGTACTGGTACCATTTTACTAAGGACATTAACTCACTTCATGCCTCTATTATATTTGGTAATTCTCACAATATTTTCAACTATTTAATTATTATTATTTTATTTGTTATGGTATCTGTGATCAGTGATCTTTAATGTTATTACTGTAATTGTTTTGGGGTACCACAAACTGTATCCACATGTGACAGCAAGCTTAACTGATAACTATGTGCTCTGCTCCAGCAACTGATCAGTTCCCATCTCTTGCCCTAGGCCCCCCTATCCTCTGAGACAGCAATATTGAAATGAGGCCAATAGTAACACTACAATGGACTCTAAGTGTTCAAGTTAGAGTCACATGTCTCTCATTTTAAATCAAACGCTAGGAATGATTGAGCTTAATGAGGAAGACATGCTAAAAGCCAAGATAAACCAAAAGCCAGACATCTTGCACCCATCAGCTGAGTTGTCAACACAAAGGAAAAATTCTTGAAGAAAAAGGGCTACTCCAGTGAACACAGCAAGAATAATAAAACAAAACAGCCTTACTGCTGATATGGAGAAAGTTTCAGTGACCTCGATAGAGGATCAATCACAACATTCTCATAAACCAAAGCTTAATCCAGAGCAAGGTCCTAACTCTGTTTAATACTGTGAAGGCTGAAAGAGGTGAGGAGGCGGCAGAAGAAAAAGTCTGAAGCTAGCAGAGATTGGTTCATGAGTTTTAAGGAAAAAGGTCATCACCATAACATAAAAGTGCAAGGTAGAGCAGCAAGGTAGCTGCAGCAAGTTGACCAGAAGATCTAGCTGAGATAATAAATGAAAGTGCCTACACTAAATAATAGACTTTCAGCATAGATGAAATGACCTTATATTAGAAGAAGATGTCAGCCAGTATTGTCATTGCTGGAGAGGAAAAGACAATGCCTGGCTTCAAAGCTTCAGAGGACAGGCTGACTTTCTTGTTAGGGGCTAATGCAGCTGTAAGCCAAAGCTCACCATTCCAAAAATTGTAGGGCCCATAAGAATTATTCTAAACCTGTTCTGCCTGTGTTCTAGAAGTGCAACAACAAAGCCTGGATGGTAGCTCTTCTGTTTACAATACAGCTTCCTGAATATTTGAAGTCCACTGCTGAAACAAGATTTATTTCAAAACATGACCACTGACAATGCACCTAGTCACCCAAGAGCTCTGATAAAAATGCACAAATGCACAATGACAGTAATGTTGTTTTCATGCCTGCTAACACGGTGTCTATTCTACAGCCCACGGCTTGAAGAGTAATTTCAACTTTCAAATCTCATTATTTAAGAAACAGCTTTCATAAGGCTAGAGCTGCCAAAGACAGTCATTCCTCTGGTGGATCTGGACAAGTAAACTGAAAATTTTCTGGAAGGAATTACCATTTTAAACATCATTAAAAACATTTGTGATGCCTGGAAAGAAGCAAAAACATCAAGATTAACAAGAATTTGGAAGAGGTGATTCCAATCCTCATAGATGAGTTTGAGGGCTTTACGAGTTCAGTGGAGAAAATAGCTGCAGATCTGGTACAAATAGCATTTCAATTAGATTTTTAAGTGAAGCCTGAAGATGTGACTGAACTGTGACAATCTTATGATAAAATGTGAATGGATGACAGGTTGCCTCTTATAGATGAACAAAGAATGTGAGTTCTTGAGATGGAATCTACTCCTGACAAAGATGCTATGATGATGGCTGAAATGACAATAAAGGATTTAGGATATTCCATAAACTTGGTTAATAAAGCAGCATCAGGGTTTGAGAGGATTGACTCCAATTTTGAAAGAAGTTCTACCCTGGGTAAAAGGCTATCAAACAGCACTGCAAGCTACAGAAAAATCAGCTGGGGTAGGAGGAGTCAAGGGTCTCCTGAGTTGCTCAGTCGATTAAATGTCTGCCTTTGGCTCAAGTCATGATCTTGGGGTCTTGGGCTCGAGCCCTGCATCAGGCTTCCTGCTTGGCAAATTACCTGCTTCTCCCTCTGCCACTCCCCCTGCTTGTTTCTCTCTCAAATAATTTTTTTTTAAAAAAGGAAGAGTCAATTGATAAGGCAAACTTCACTGTTTTTTTTTAAATGCCATAGCCACCCCAACCTTCAGCTACTACCAGCCTGATGAGTCAACAAACTTCAGCATCAATATTCCACCAGCAAAGGACTACAACTTGCTGAACACTTTAAGATGATCATTAGTGCTTTTTAGCAAAAAGTATTTTTAAATTATGGTATGCACACTTTTTTAGACATAATGATATTGCACATTTAATGGACAACAGTATAGTGTAAACAAAACTTTGATATGCACTGAGAAACAATAAATTCATTTAACCAACTTCATTTTTGCTTTATTGCCATGGCCTGGAACTGAACCCACAGTATCTCCCAGGTATGCCTATATTCCTCAAAACAATTAGTCTAGAGTTATACATGTTATAGGCATTTCAAAATTAAGTGAAAACATAAAAATTTATATCTAAAGTATAAGAAAAAAATAAAAGAATTAAAATGAATTCAAAGAACAGTTGAAGTTATAGACCTTGCTTTTAACTTCTTAGGCTCCTACAGATAGAGCTGTTTATTAGACTGAGTTGGTGTGGTTTATAAATGGGGCTGTGATTTTTACACCTGTTCTCTTGAGAGCCAGAAAGCCATTATTTTTAATCAAATATTTATATAACACCTCTTTGAGTAGCTTGGGGTCTAAATGAATGGTTTTCTATGATTTTGAAACAAAACTGACTCTGCTCTACCAAAAAACATATAACCAACCAAAGAAAACACTAAAGTACAAAAATTGCAAAACAATGAAAAAAAAAGTGTCAGTGGTAAACAAATAGCAACACTAAAAGTTCGCATGCTGTGGTCTCAGAAAAGTTTTATTTCCTAGTAGTTCCTAACCTTGAAATAACGATATAATTTTCTATGCTTTGGATTATTTGAAATGTCCACAAAATCCTCTTGTTGCTAGAAAACACTTCTAGGTCATAGATCCCCTGGTTATGACTTCTGTTTTTGTGAAGCTCTTTAAACCAGATCATCTTTAAAGGAGATACCTTGAGAAGCAACACACAAGAGCAGGGCAGGAACACCAAAGACAAATGCAATCAAAAAATAATAAAGAGTTCTTTACTCAGTCTGAGAAAATTTCCACAGACACAACTGAAATGTGGTCACTCCTTTGTCCCTGTCAAAGAGTCAGTATTCCAACTGTCACCGCTTATCATAGCTATGCATGCTTACATAAAATGTAAAGACCAATGACTTTTTTTAAATCACTACATGTAATTTCTCCTCTTACACTGAATTTTTTACAAAAGAATAAAGGAGTTCAGATTTTCTGACTTTCTCAAAAATTCAGCATATGCTAATTTTTTCAAGTTGCAGCATACATAATAAATAGCCCAAGTTTCAGCCTAACTGATTTGCTTTATTGGTAAATCATTAAAAAGTAGTGAAAATATGTATTGAGCTAATATTAAGCACAAAATGAATGGTATGTCTGATTAAAATAACTTTGAGTATAGGGATGTCTGGCTGGCTCAGTGGTTGAGCATCTGTCTTGGGCTCAGGATGTGATCCTAGAATCCTGGGATGGAGTCCCCACCTCCTTACCCCCCCTAGCCTAGCCATCATGCTCCCCATGGAGAGACTGCCTCTAGGCCTGCCTGTGTCTCTGCCTCTCTCATTAATAAATAAATAAAATCTTAAAAAAATAACTTTGGGTATAATAAATAAAAGAGAGCAAGATGGCAGAAAGGGATTGACATTGGTAAAAAAAAAAAAAGAGCCATCTGCAAAGCACAGTACAGTGTTTGACTCTATCACTAATTCTGTAAATTAATATTATTCTTATTTTAGAGATAACTACAAAAAGATTCACAGACATTAAGGAAATTGTTTAAGGTCATATGTATTGCCTGGAGCTGTCTGCCTTAGAGTCTATACAACTTACTGTGGAAGATACATCAATCCTGATAGGGAAAGTGAGGCAGCGTGTTTATTCAATAAGAGGTTAATTGCAGAGGGTCTTAAGAATTTAACAATAAAAACTTAGTATTCTCATCACAAAAAAAAATGGAAGTTCAACAATTTAAGGAAAAAATATAATGAATCAATATTTTAAAAAATAGAAATATAGTAAAACATTGAATTACCATGGTAAAAGAACAGAGCATAGCAAAGGAGGAATCTGTTTTAGTCATTAGATGGTATACAATCAAGATTAGAATGACAATGAAGGGTAAAATGCCCTGTTTGTGATAAAACAAAGCCTATTAAGATGTGTTCCTTCTTTGCTTGTCCAATCATCTCCATTGCCCCATCCCCTTGATAAGAAAAGGGGTATTCTGCCCATTGTTAGATACTGGAAGCACTGAAGCCAAGTCTTTATTCCCCTTTCCACTACTGATGCTGGTGGGAGCAGCAGTTGAAGAGGAGCTGGATGTCTGTCAGTGGAGATGCACAAATTTGTATCAAGTTGCTGGAATACTGCATCCATGATTACTTCTACAAACAATAGTCTTAGAGGTGGGAGGGCCTTTAAAACAACCAATACACAAATTATCTCTAGTACATGCTCACTGAACCTCTTTTTGAGTACTTCCAGCTATTGATTCTCATTTTGTGGTGGAGTCACTTCCATGGTTGGGATGCTCTCTCACAGTTAGGCTCAAACAAATGGCAACAATAGAAAAAGGAAAGGCATAAAAATAAAAAATAAATAAAAAAATAAAAAGAAAGAAAAAAGAAAAAAGGAAAAAGGAAAGGCCATATCATGCAAATATACTGTTTGGACCTTGTCTGGATCCAGATTGGAACAAATCAATTATACATAGACATTTTTGAGATGACTGGGGAAAATTATGGATTTAATATTTTAAAATTATTTTATTGTTAAATGGTGTTATGACATGGGGTTCTAGTTTTAAAAGCCCTCTGAGATGGCTATATATTGAGGAATCAATATTTATGGGTATAAAAATACAACATCTGACATTTTCTTTTAAAAAACACATACATACACCAAGGTACTGGGAAGAACTATAGCCTTCTCTGGACTTTTTTTTTTTTTTTTTTTGATATTTGAAAATTTCCAGATGTTAAAAAACATGACTTAACAATAGAGAGAGAAAGACAGTGTGTGTATGAATACATATTAATGAAGACCAGGTATATACTGATAAATCTCACTTATACAGAAAGATCCAAAGTGTTTCTAAGGAGGCCGTTTGGATGTGTTTGTCTAAATTTGGAGGGTAGCTCTTTAAAATATTTGCAATGACTATGTGTATGTTCTGGAATTTTTTTTTAAGATTTTATTTATTTATTCAGGAGAGACAGAGAAAGAGAGGCAGAGACACAGGCAGAGGGAGAAGGAGGCTCCCCACAGGGAGCCTGATGTGGCACTTAATCCCAAGACCCAAGGATCACAACCTGAGCTGAAGGCAAATGCTCAACCACTGAGCCACCCAGGCATCCCTGTCCTGGAATTCTTAACAATTTTTAAACTTCACTTTTCTATTTGATCACATTTCAACAATGTGTATGTTTTTATTTTACAATCACAGGATACATAAAAAGAAATGTATTTTAAAATGCATGAAGGATATCTTTTTTCAACATAGTACTAAAAATCCTGGTTACAGCAATCAGGCAAGAAATAAAAGGCATCCAAAATGGTAGGAAAGAAGTAAACTGTCACTATTTGCAGATGACATGACAATATATTACATTAAACCCTTAGAGACTCCATGGAAAAACTACTGAATCTAATAAATTTGAGTAAAATTCCAGGACACAAAATTAATATACAAAACTTTGTTTCATTTCTATACTCTAAAAAAGTAACAAAGTTAAGAAAACAATGTCATTGACAACTGCATGACAAAGAATCATAAACCTAGGAATAAATTTAATCAAGGAAACTATTTGATCAACTAATCTTTGACAAATCTGAAAAAAATATCCAATGGAAAAAAGTCTCTTCAACAAATGCTGTTGGGAAAACTAGACAGCAACATGCAAAAGAATGAAACTGGACCACTTTCTTATACCATACACAAAAATACATTCAAAATGGATAAAAGACCTTAATGTGAAACAGGAAACCATCAAAAAACCTACACAGATAAAAACTTCTTTGACCATGACCATTGCAACTTCCTACTAGACACATCACCACAGAAAAGGGAAACAAAATCAAAAATGAACTACTAGAACCTGATCAAGATAAAAGCTTCTGTACAGCAAAAGAAACAATTAACAAAACCAAAATGCAGTGTATGGAATGGGAGAAGATACATATTTGCAAATGACATCTGATAAAGGGATAGTATCCAAAATCTACAAAGAATTTACCAAACTCAATACCCAAAAAACAATAAATCCTGTCAAGAAAGAAATGGGCAGAAAATATGAGCAGACCCTTTTCTAAAAAGACATTCAGATGGCTAACGGACACATGTAAAGATGCTCAACATCACTCATCATCAGGGAAATACAAATCATAGCCACAAAGAAACATCATTTCATGCCTGTCAGGATGGCTAAAATTAATGACACAAAAAAAAACAACAGGTGTTGGAAAAAAGAAGCTATATGGTCTGAAGAGAAAGGGGAACCCTTTTGTACCACTGGTGGGAATGCAAACTGGTATAGCCACTCTGGAAAACAGTATGGAGATTCCTCAAAATGTTAAAAATAGAACTAGGTGGGGCACCTGGGTGGCTCAAAGGGTTGTGCCTCAACTCTTGGTTTCAGCCCATATTCTAGTCTCAGGGTTGTGGGATCGAGCCCTGCACTCAGCATCATGCTTCAAGCTCTGTGCTCAGTGAGGATTGTGCTTCTCTCCCTCTCCCTCCGCTCCTTCCCCCACTTGCATGCACACAATCTCTCTAAAATAAATAAATAAATATTTTTTAAAAATCCTAAAAAAACAGAACTACCCTAGGATCCAGCAATTGCATTACTAGGTATTTATCCAAAGGATATAAAAATACAGATTTGAAGAGGTACACTCATCCTAATGTTTATAGCAGCATTATCAACAATACCCAAACTACAGAGAGAGCCCAAATGTCCAACAACTGATAAATGGGTAAAGCAGATGTGGTATATACACACACACACATACACACACACATACACACACACATATACACACAATGAAATATTACTCAGCCACCAAAAAGAATGAAATCTTGCCCATTTGCAACAACATGAATGGAGCTAGAGTGTATTATGCGAAGTGAAACCAATCAGTCAGAAAAATAAAAACACTCTATGATCTCACTCACATGTGAAATTTAAGAAACAAAACAGGTGATTATATGGGAAAGGGGAAAAGAAAAAAAGGAGAGAGGGAAGTCTCTTCAATAAATGATGCTGGAAAAACTGGACGGCTACAAACAATGAAAGTGGACTACTGTCTTACACCATCCACAGAAATAAACTCAATGAATTAAAGACCTAAATGTGAGATCTGAAGCCCGAAATTTCCTCAAAGAAAACATAAGCATTAATCTGTTGCACATGAACCTTACTTAGCAACTTTGTTTGGATCTGTCTACTCAAGCAAAGAAACAAAAGCAAAAAAAAAAAAAAAAAACTCTTGGGACTATATTAAACTAAAAAATTTTGCACAGTGAAAAAAATCATCAACAAAACCAAAAGACAACCTACTGAGTGGGAGAAGATATTTGCAAATGTTATATCCAATCAGGGTTAATATTCAAATATGTAAGAAACTCCTACAACTTAACAACAACAAAAATATAACAATCAGATTAAAAAATAGGCAGAGAAACTGAAAGGACATGTTTCCACAGAAGAGAAACAAATGGCCAACAGAGACATAAAAATATTTAACACTAATCATTAGGGAAATGCAAATCAAAACCACAATCATCACCTTAATCCTATAGAATGGTTAGTATCAGAAAGACAAGAAATAACAAGTGCTGCTGAGGATGTTGAGAAAAGGAAACACTCAGGCACTACTGGTGGGAATGCAAACTGGTGCAGCCACAAGGAAAATAGTATAGAGGTTGTTCAAAAATTAACATTTGAAAAACTATATGATCCAATAATTCCATTGCTGTGTATTTAACCCCTCAAAATGAAGACATTAATTTGAAGATATATGCAGCCCTGTGTTTACTGCAACACTATTTTCAATAGCCAAGATATGAAAGCAACCTAAATGTCCATTGATGGAATAAATAACTGGTGTGTGTGTATAATATATATATATAAAAACATATGTGTGTATATGCTTAAATACACACACACACACACACACACACACATAGAATATTAGCCATAAAAAATGAGATTTTAGGGGATCTCTGGGTGGCTTAGTGGTTTGGCACCTACCTTTAGCCCAGGGCATGATCCTGGAGTCCCGGGATTGAGTCCCACATCAGGCTCCCTGCATGGAGCCTGCTTCTCCCTCTTCCTGCATCTCTGCCTCTCTCCTCTCTCTCTCTCTCTCTCTCTCTCTGTCTATCATAAATAATAAATAAATAAATAAATAAATAAATAAATCTTTTTAAAAAATGAGATTTTACCATTTGCAACATGGATGGATCTAAAGGATATTATGCTAAGTGAGATAAATAAGACATAGAGAAATACCATGTGCTTTCATTTACATATGGACAAAACAAAGGCACATTAATGGAAACAGTCCCATGAATACAGAGAAAAATGCATTAAAAGCCCATTTTTAAGTAATATAACTTTTAATTTATATATCCGCCTTATTGGCTATAGCACATTCATTTAAAAAAAAAAAGAAAAACTTTGTTAATGCCAATCATTTTCAATGAGAAGAATTTTATGGGAAACATTTACAATGGAGTCAGGAGGCCAGCAGGGAGAGCACTATCATTTCTAGCCAACTGTACACCCCAAAAGAAAAGATGGACCTTGCACGTGGATACTACTTTACTGTTCCAGCAGGAGGAAGAAAGTCTTGCCTCCTCACCTGGCAACAGCCCAGCCAATGAAAGACTGACACAACACAGCCAACAAGAGCCACTATATTTTGAACTCCCAGTTTACCTCAGTGGACTTTCTATGCACAACGACAGCCTTCCCAACTTCCTCATTTCCTCTGTAAAGGAACTTTCATCTCTTTTGCTCTCTGGACTTGGGTATGGTTATGCCTTAGCTTGCCTGTCCCAAATTACAATTCTCTGCTATTGCTGAATAAACTCATTTTTGCTAGTGAAATAGCTGGTAGTCTTATTTTCAGGTTAACAGAAGAGGCACAGAACAGAAAATAATTCCCAACTATCCCTTTCACACAATCTCATTTGCTACCTGATTACTGACATTTTCTAGCGATACTTTATTAATGCCTACTGGTATTCAGTTTAGATGCAGAGAGAATTATGTCATTACAGTAAAGCTAATTATTTTATCTATCACGGAAAAATGCAAAATGATACTGTCTGTACATAAATCAAAAAAGAGGGAAGTTTTCCAAACTATCATTTAGAAGGAATTTCCTTGGAAACATTGTTTATAGGCAGTTTTTTTTTTTTTTTAAAGCATGGGCTTTTGGCCTCCAATGTTCTCCAGTACTGCTCTAACTTCACTTACACAATTCTCATTCAGTTTTCCTTTCTATTCAGAGTCTGGCCAGAGTGAAGACTTTGATACTTGCCAACAATTGGTTGCCCTGAAGTATAAGGCTTAATAATGTATTTCCTTCTCCCTGATGACTATGTTCTTGCAGCCACTCTTCTTGGCTATTTTGTTACTCCTAAATTTTTTTTTTTGTCAATAAATGAGAAGTAAATATTTTCATTTGTTCTCAATTTTATTTCAGTATATTTTACTTTTCTTCTTTTTACTGCTAAAAAAACCTGACTTTATCTTGCTGAAGAGCTACATCCTTGACACTAGCACAACTCTGAGTACACAATAAGGGTTTTATAAATAAAAACTGCATGCTTAAAGAAATGCACAGTATTACTCTCATCTACTCACTACATTAAAACAGCAAATGCAGCATTCAGTTTGAAATATTCAGGAGTCTTTCTGGCTTAAAATCTTACTCCAGAAGCCATTATTATATTCCTGGAGGCAGAGAGATCTTTACTTACTAGTTCACCAGATAATTCAAGCTACTGATGATCCGAGCCTAACAATATAAAAACATTCAAGTCAATCAGTAATGTTAGTATAGTGGGTAATAATTTTGTATAATAAATGAAGCCTGCTACCTTCATTATGGGCAAATATGCTATTAATTCATAGAGGAGGATTGCAAAATGTTTCTCTAATGAGCTATTGCATTTTTAGTTTCTAAGTTATCTATATTGTTGAGGGGGCTGACAGCAGGTCAGTGAGATGAGGGTGTAATCTATACTTCCAGAAAAGTCAAATTATGTGACTACAATGAATCAAATTGATAAAGGTGAGCTCCCTAGAAACAAGCACTAACTATGAAACCAAACTTACCCAAAGCTTTTTCATCATTCAAATATTGCTTTTGAGTGTCAAATACTATTGTGACCTTTATTTTTCGATTTCTTCAAAGTATACCAGTCTAATTACTTGTTTTGAAGACAATGGCATTTGATATTGTATTTCAGTTACCACTTCAACATTTTCTACATAGGAAAGAAAAAAGGCATTCTGGGGCAAAACAGAATTGCAAAACTAAGTATTTTATTTCAGTAGTGACTCAGGAAAAAGCCTTGATACTTATTTCCTTTTTACTTTATTTTTTTCCACTTAAAATACTGTGAGTCATAGAGCTGTACTTCTGTAGTAAATTAAAACATCTGATAATGAACAAAAATGTCTACAAAAAAAAAAGGCTTCTTCACATTCTTAAACTGTTCTCTTGTTCCTCAGTGATGAGGTATGAATGCTTAAAAGGTGGACTTCCTGAGGAGACAAGTAAAAAACCTAGAGACATCTAAGGAACAAAATTCCAAGAAATATTATCAAAGTTTCCACATACTTTCCACTTTAATACAACACAACTCTTACTTTTTATATACCCTCGTTACTAACCTGTCACAGAGTAGAACTCTTCTGGAGATACTGCAATGAGACAATTGCATATCACAGAGTATGAATTTAGGCTGTAGCAAAAGTGAAACAAATACCAATACAAAGATCCTTTTGTACTACAGTACAGTTCCAAATTTCTATATTAAGGAAAATTGGTCTTATAACTGATCATTTACAGTCAACTGTGTTATGGCTCGTGCCCTCATGTTTTCTTTTGAGAGATTCAAAAGAAGAAAGGTACAGTATCCATTTACTTATTTTTTACTTTTAAAAATTTTTAGAGAGAGAAAAAGCACATGCAAGCCAGGGGGATGGACAGAACAAAAGGGAGAGAGAGAATTTAAAGTAGGCTCTACACTCAGTGTGGAACCCTACCCAGGGCTCCATCTCACAACCCTGAGAACATGACCTGAGCCAAAATCCAGAGGCTCAACCAACTACCCAAGAGCTTCACAGTATCCTTTTTTGCATATAATTTCATAGGTAAGTATGATTGACTTTTTTAATTCTCTAAATGTGCACATTTCTGGGAACTGGGACTTCTAGACGCATTATCAACATCATGTGAAAAATTCTCCTTCATAAACTATAAAAATAATAATTGATTTATTCTATCACAAACACAATTCTAGTTCCTTACCCAGATTTATAATGAGATATAACTTAGAATCATTATTCTTCATGAAATTTTTCCAAATAAATATAGCTAGTTGTATTTTCTTAAAATTATGATTGTCTACTTATTTAAATATAAAACATTTCTAAGTTTTTCTTAAGATGCTTTCTCTGATTTTCCAAATTAGTACTAATAATTTATTTTGAAGTAGGACACAAGAAACACTCAAATAAAATAAGTTGTTGTTTTTTCATAATACAAATAGAAATTAAGCAGTCTGTCTTTCCTTCTTTCCTGCTTTGACTTGGGACAAAAATCTTTCCAGAGTAGTGTAAGCCAATTCTAACCAGAGTTTTATTTTTTTTTTTTAGAGATTTTATTTATTTACTCATGAGACACAGAGAGATAGAAAGAGAGGCAGAGACATACACAGAGAGAAAAGCAGGCTCCATGCAGGGAGACCAACGTGGGACTCGATCCTGGAACTCCAGGATCACACCCTGAGCTGAAGACAGATGCTTAACCACTGAGCCACCCAGGCATCCCTCTAACCAGGGTTTTAAAGGTCACATGCAAATTTCCAGTAAAGAAATAACTTTTTAAAATGGAATTCACAAGAGTAACTCTACCACTGACTTTTCACCTAAGTTCTCCATCACTTCACAGTTTTTCGTGCTGCATCACTCACACACTTTGCATTAATATGTGCAGTAAACTGTCTTCCAATTACTACAAAGAATAAAATGATCAAATGTGCTCTAATGGAGAATATAATCTTTTTGGAAGACTTCCCTAATTTAGATATGTGTCATGATCAGCATAGAAAGAGAACATTGTATTACCTTTAACTTGAACCAAACGCTTAACCAGCATTTGTGAAACAAATTAATAAACTTGCTTCCAACTTTTGATTTTATCTCCTTGATGCCAGTGAGATTTAAGAGTTAGAAAATGAGCAGAAAATAGTCAGTCAAGAGCATGTATGTCACAAGAAGTTGTCCAAGAATAGTTCGTATTTTGGACAAAAGAAAAGTAACATAATTAAGTGATGTCTGAACAACACTAAAAGCAGTACATGTTCATAACTTACTCTTTTTAAGAAGATAGTACCTATAGAGTGTCTTTCTAAAATCAGGAAAAGAAACAATCAAGCATTTTTAACTAAACATGTAATAAGCATTGAATAAATTTGTTTCTTCTTTCCCCAAACTTCTTTAAAAACAATAACATAAAATATCAATAAAATTGTTTCTACCATCTAAGTTTTAGTACACATAATAGTACTAAAATAATGTATTTATTAACATGCCCATAAAATATTTCCTTTCTTATTTATTTCACCTCTTGTTTATTTCTTTTCCTTTTTCTATAGAAGGATGCCCTCAGGTACTTGTTTATATGAACTAATTTTCAACTGCCATAAACTAAAATGTGAAAATATCGACATACTTGAAAAACTGCCTTTACTATACATTGTATTTAAAATCACATTCATGGGGCACCTGGGTGGCTCAGTGGTTGAGCATCTTCAGGTTGTGATCCCGAGGTCCTGGGATCTAGTCTACATCAGGCTCCCTGCAGGGAGCCTGCTTCTCACTCTGCCTATGTCTCTGCCTCTCTTTCTGTATCTCCATGAATAAATAAATAAAATCTTAAAAAAATAATAAAATCACATTCACTATTCCTAAGATATTAGAAATTTTCCATCTGTGCAAAACTGGAAGATACATATGGGAAAATGAGAGAAGCATTTGGACAAATCAGGCTTATGAAGAATATCAAATGTAACTGTGCCAATATAAATTGCATTAAAATCAGGCTTAGTTTTACAAGAAAGCTTTCAAAAAAAATCTGTGTTTTCATGTCAAAATTTTGCTGACAATTCAAAAGGGAATTCATATTATAAATGTTATGTTAAAAAACAAAGGATTCAAAGTTTGCAGCAGTCCTAATGAACAGTTTAATTTAGAAGAAGGATGTGGGTGGGCAGGCAGGAGGGAAGGGAAGGAGGATGGCTGAGGGCAACTGAGGTCACAGCCTGTCTTCAATACACACCTCCTACTCAAGGGTAATAAAGGAGAAAATGTGTTCTCAGAATTATAGTTTCTCCTTTAGACTTCATTTAATGCTTTATATCTAAATGTTAAAGAGCTAAAAGAAATTAATACAGAGAAATACATGAGAACATTAAAATATATGGGGCATACATTTTAAATCAGTTACTCAGAATTTTTAAAAACGTCAACATGAAAACTGCTGGCAAGGTCATAATTAAGCTATTAAATTATCAAGTTAAGCTCTTGTTTAGGTAAGGCAGAGTTAGACAAGCAAACAAAAATGAAACTCACACTAGGGTAACAAGATGTTTCCAAGGTAAAGTATTTGCAGTTCCCATGATGACTGACACTGACTCTAAAATCATTTACTTTTAAAAAACATTTGAACTTTGTTTTACTATAGTTGAATAAACATGTGAAAAGTTGAAACTACACTTTGATTTTCATAACATAATTATCAAATTCAACTACACTTGGATATATTAAGGTCCAATAATATACAGCTTGTGCCATATATAATTATCATGTTCTATAGCCTGTACAATCAGGTTGACACAAAAAAAGTTAAAAAAATATGTTCAATCAAATTTCTCTTATAATTTAAATACAAACTTTATTGATGGTCTAAAATTGTTCACCAGGAAAAATTTTTTAATGCAAGTGATGGCTCTAACACTTATCTACATAAAATTCTCATTTTAGTTTTTTAGTAACTATTTCTTAAAATACAAAGAATTTTGGAATGCTTAAAAAATAAGGGATATAAGTAGCAGTAATCTTCAGAAGTCTTCAAAAATATAGTCACATTTAATCAATGATTTCCTTTGAAGTTTATCCAAGTATAACTATATTCTTTAAGGCCATATAAATTTTAAATATAAGTTAATTCATTGAGAATTCCAAATTAAGAATGCTATGACTTAAATCTTTTTAAATATGACAAACTTACATCTATTTATAATATCAAAAAAGAGAACAAAATACACAGTACCAAGGAATTAAACCTCAAATTTATTCATAATGTAATAATTCTGGTATATTTATCAAAAATGCCAAGCATTTAAATTTATAGAGAATAAGTTTGAAAAAAAATCTGTGTCATAGCTTCCTCAACTTATTCACTCCCTTTTTACAGTAATTTATAGGAAATTTAATTACAAATAACATTCTTTGATTAAAGAATTAACTTCTGTTCCAGCTTTGTCACTAACCTGTTGTGTGTGCTTATAGAAAACACTTCAAATTTCTGTGTAATTAGGTGGTGTTTAGTATAAATTTATTCTTACTCTCTCAAATGATTTAACAATAAGTGGTTAAGAGAAAGTGGTTTGCAAAATAACAGAAACCTCATGGGACACGTGGGTGGCTCAGTGGTTGAGTGTCTGGTTTTGGCTCAGAGTGTGATCCCAGAGTCCCAGATCAAGTCCCAGGATCAGGTCCCATATCAGGCTCCTTGGATGGAGCCTGCTTCTCCTGTCTCCGCCTCTTGCTGTTGTCTCTCATGAATAAGTAAATAAAATCTAAAAAAAAAAAAGAAAGAAAGAAAGAAAACTTATTAGTTTAGTATATTTTTATCAGTATATCAGGCAATCAAACAGATAATTGGATAAAATTGGGTTAGCTTACATGGTAATGAAGGATTACCATATACTGAGTATTTGGTAGAGGCTAATTCATTCTTTCCGGACCCTAGATATGCTATTTCAAATAATCACAGGGATGTGCATATAATTTCAGCTTGATTACATAATCTACCAACCTACACTATACAACATCTATAGGACTATTTCACTCCAAATTAACTAAAAATCAAGCCAACAACTTTATTGTTACTCTTAAGTGAGTTTAGTATTTAGAACAATGCTTCTCTTATGCTAAACTATATATAGTTTATATATATATAGTTATATGTAGTTATATATAATCATATATATAGTTTAGCACATATATTTATATGCTAAACTATATATATAACTATATATATATATATATATATATATAGAGAGAGAGAGAGAGAGAGAGAGAGAGAGAGAGGCTAAAGTACTGACATGGCTAACCATTATAATGATTTCATGATTTTAAAAAAAAAAATTAAAAGGCAAAGGCATAGAATCTATCCATGCTAATTAAATCACAATCTCTGAGGGAGATGTTTGGCTATTAGTAATTTTTCTAAAATTTCTAAGGTGACTCTGATGCTCGGCTATAGTTTGAGAGCTATCAATGATGAATCAGAAGAGATTATCCCTTAGGAATTTTAATATTTAAAAACTGTATTGAAGATGATCCACAAAGTACAGAAATTGATTAAGATGGTTTAATAAGGGGGATCCCTGGGTGGCGCAGCGGTTTGGCACCTGCCTTTGGCCTAGGGCACGATCCTGGAGACCCGGGATCGAGTCCCACGTTGGGCTCCTGGTGCATGGAGCCTGCTTCTCCCTCTGCCTGTGTCTCTGCCCCTTTCTCTCTCTCTCTCTCACAGTGTGCCTATCATAAATAAAAAGATGGTTTAATAAGTGGGAATTTGGAAACTGAGACTGAAAATATCAATTTCTTGAGTTTTGAATTAGTGGTGGTTGATTAAAAACATAGGAAGAGTTTTTAAAGATAAGAGAGATTTTTAACATAAATAAATATTTATGGGAAAGATCCAACAGACAGGGAGAGATTGAGGTTATGAAAGGCAAATGGGAAAAATCCATCCTTAAGGTTGGAGATCCACAGGAATAATCAAGATCCATAGGAGAAGAAATGTACACAATAAAAAAGATATCTCCTTTCTTTTCTGTAACAGAAGAAAATATGAGTCCAAAAGCAAGTGTATAAAACTTAGAGAAGGTGAGAGCAATCCAATAAAATAATGTCTCTTTCCTCTAAAGTTGGATCTAATACTACCTATGGGAAAAAAGTAAACCTGCATTATAAGTAATAAATATTTTCTAGGTATTAGCTGACTTAATTCTTAAAAGAACTCAGGCAGAGAGGTAGTGTCACCCTTACAGTTCAGAAAGCAGGCAGACAGAGGCTAGGCAACTTTCCTAAAATTACAGGGGCAAAATGATCTGTAAATTGGACTCTAGCAGGAACTCTTAGCCTCCACATTACTACATCGTCTGTCAGCTAAGGTTCCCCAGTACTTCACAGACTAGAGTGAAGTCTTCTCTGACATTAGGCAAACCTCACTCTGATTCTCTTTATTCTCCTTTAGAAAGTTACTTTACCTTTTTCAGACTCGATCATATTATTAGCGGGCAGCCTGGGTGGCTCAGTGGTTTAGCGTCGCCTTCAGCCCAGGGCCTGATCCTGGAGACCCGGGATTGAGTCCTGTGTCAGGCTCCCTGCATGGAGCCTGCTTCTCCCGCTGCCTGTGTCTCTGCCTCTCTTTCGCTCTCTGTGTCTGTCATGAATAAATAAGTAAAATCTTTTTTAAAATTACATTATTAGCAAAATATAGAAAATAGAACTTTCCTCAGAAAATTGCTGGGAAGAAAAATTAAATTTCATTGCATGTTAACTATTTATATACTTCCAATATTAGCAAGGCACAGTTCTGAGTACTGAGGGGTACATTAATCAGTGGAAAAGAATTTTTTTTTCATAGAGTTTATGTCCTAATAGAAGAGAAGCAGCAGTAGCAGCAGCAAGTGCACAAATACTATGGACTGGAAAAGATTTCTCTTAATTCCCAAGGATTTACCACTTCAAAGAAACAT
This sequence comes from Vulpes lagopus, assembly GCF_018345385.1. Taxonomy (NCBI): domain Eukaryota; kingdom Metazoa; phylum Chordata; class Mammalia; order Carnivora; family Canidae; genus Vulpes; species Vulpes lagopus. Next base: position 26,641,189 of record NC_054836.1, read on the forward strand.
TAACCTCCAAGTTCCTTCATTCACAAGTGCTGCTTCCACTTTGCACTGTTAGCCCTTTTGAGAAACATATCCCTTTATGATTTTCGTTATAGCAACCCCAAGCACAGACAGTAAGCTTTTGTGATACTGAAAAAGAAGCATCCTGTCAATAAACAAAACAGATAAAATTTTAAGGTTTTGTGAAAAGATGATTAACAAGAGTCAAAAGAAATTTAATGTAGCTGTATTAATTTCCAAACAAGTAGACTTTAAGAATCATTACTGGAGATAAAAAATAATAATTTATAATGATAAATGAAGCTATCAAATGTTTAAATTTATTTTAATCCATTAACATGACCTCAAAATATATAAAGTAAAAACAGAACTAAAAGAAGAAACAAATTTATAATCACTATGGAAGACTTGCACATAGTATTAGCAATTCATGATAATTAGTCAGAAGCTGAAAAGATATGGAAAATCATTAAAGATATTGATTATATAAACAATACAATGAACATATTTCTCATATTTAGAATACCATATCCAACAATGAAGATTTGCATTTAAGTGCAAATTAAGTATTACTAACAGTGGCAATATGTCACAATGTAGGCATCAACAAACTTCAGAGAATTTAAACTACTCAGAGTATGTTAACTAACCACAGTGAAAGTTAGGAATTAATTAAAACAGAAAACGAGAACATGCACATATACACAAGAAAATTCCTGATTTCCTGGAAATTAAATATTACTCTAAAAGATGCAAGAAACAAAGAAAAATGGAAACAAATTATAAAATACTCTGAACTAAAAATATTTCAAAATTTGTAAGGAAAAAAATTTGTGAAATAATATAGGTTAAGCAGCATTAAGAGAGACATTGGTAGCTTTATTTCATTTTTGAGACTTGAGAAATAATTAGTTGTGTTTTATATACTTTAATATTAAGAAATTATTTTTAAACAATTTATTTAAATGAATAATAAAGTGAACAGTTCACCTGTTTCTTCTACCCTAGAAACCCAGCCTCTGCTCTGGCAACTGCTAATCTGTTCTACCTGTGAGTTTTTTGGGGTTTTTTTGAGACAAATTATGAGACATTATACAGTATTTGTCTTTCTCTGATTTACTTCATTTAGCATAATGCCCCTGAGGTTCATCCATGTTGACTCAACAAGAAAGTACGAGAGAATTCAATAAAAGAAAAGAGATTTACACCCAATACCACCGAAATACTAAGGATCACGAGACTGCTACAAACAATCCTAAGCCAACAAATTAGACAACCTAGAAGAAATGAATAAATTTCTAGAGACATACAATCTACCAAGACAGAATCACGATGAAACAGACTGATTACTAGTAAGGAGACTGAATCAGCAATCAAAAACCTCCCAAAAAATTAAAGTCCAAGACTAAAAGGCTTCATTGGTGAATTCCACCAAACACATAAATAAGAATAAATACCAGTCCTTGTCAAACTCTTCCAAAAACACAGAAGAGAAGGAAACTCATTCAAATTCATTAACCTGATACTAACATCAGACAAGAACACTAGAAGAAATAAAAATTACAGGCCGATATTCCTTATAAACATAGATGTAAAAATCCTCAACAAAATATTAGCAAAGTGAATTTAACAATCTATTAAAAAGATCATGTACTCTGATCAAATAAAATTTATTCCAAGGATGCAGGGATGATTCTCCGTCTGTAAATCAGTTAATGTGAGACACTACATTAAATAAAAGATAAAAACTGTATGATCGTCTCTTTTTTACCAGCTGTGCCACAAATCCTTAACAAAAAGCAAAACAATTTTGCAGAGTAGAAGATCAAGCATCTGAGAAAGAAGTTTGCCCAAAAGGTTGCTTCAAAAGGCAAGGAAGAATCTTATCTATGAAAAAGCTCAGCATTACCACAAGGAATATAGGCAGATGTACAGAACTGAGATTCTAATGGCAAAGATGGCAAGGAAAGCTAGCACAAATAAATAAATAAATAAATAAATAAATAAATAAATAAATAAATAAAAAGGAAAGCTAGCACATTCCATATACCTACAGAACCCAAATTGGTATTGATCATCAGGATCAGAGGTATCAATGATGTGAGCCCAAAGGTTTGAAAGGTGTTGTAGCTTCTTCACCAGACCTTCACCAGATCTTCAGTGGCATCTTTGTTAAGTTCAACAAGACTTCAGTTAACATGCTAAGGATGGTGGAGTCATATATATATAGCATGGGAGTACCGAAATCCAGAGTTGGTAAATGAGTTGATCTACAAGTGTGGTTATAGCAAAATCAATAAGTGAATTGCCCTGACACATTAACACACTGATTGCTCAATCTCTTGGTAAATATGGCAGCATCTGCATGGAGGATCTGATTCACGAGATCTATACTGTTGGAAAACGTTTTAAAGGAGCAAACAACTTCCTATGGCCCTTCAAATTATCTACGCCATGATTCCCCCAATAGAGAAAAAGACCACCCCATTTTGTAGAAAGTAGAGATGCTGGCAACAGGGAAGACCAGATAAATAGGATTATTAATAGGAGGAACTAAGGTATCTTTGAGGATTATTTTTGTAATCTGGTCAGTTAATAAATGACTACTTCCAAATTTTAAAAAATTATGATCATCTAAATAAAAAACGATCTGACAAAATTCGACATCCATTTATGATTAAAAAAAATCTTTATCCAAATGGGTACAGGGAAACCTATATCAACATAATAAAGGTCATATATGGCAAGGCCACAGTTGACATTGTACTCAGCAATGAAAAGCTGAGAAAGCTTTTCCTCTAAGATCAGGAACACATTTATAACATTAAATGCCTGTACTGGAAAATAGAAAGCTTGAAAATAAATTATGTATGCTTTTCTTTCAAGAAGTTGGAGAGAGAAAAGTGAATTGAATCTAAAAATATAAAAGTGAAAAAAGAATAAAAATAATAAATCAATAAAGTCTAATGCAAACATTCAAAAAAGCAAACCCCCTCTCTCTCTCGCTCTGCCTACTATTCCCCTTGTTTGTGAGTGTTCTCTAATAAATAATTTTTTAAAAGGCTTTTTGTTGACTGATAATTAAACCACATTAAGATCAAACATTTTGTTTATTAAAAGACAATAAACATACTGTTATGATTGATATTTGCATTACACATACACAAAGGACTTAAATGCATCATATATAAAAATCTCTTACATATTAACCCAACTAAAAACTTGTGCCAAAGACCTCATACTTCATAAAAGGAAATATCTTAATGGTCAGAATGCAGGTGAAATGGTGAACAATTTTTTTTTTCACAAGGAAATAAAAACCACAATTCATTTATCATTAGACTCTATTACAAAGGGTAAAATCAATTTTTAAAAAGATAATACCAAGTGTTGGAAAGATGTGGAATAATGGGAGGTCTCAAAAATTCCTGTCGAGGGTGTAAATCGATGTCATTTTGGAAAATTTTGTCAGCAGTTGCAAAAGAAGAGCATAAACACAGTCTGGGATGCAGTAGTTCTTTAAGTGTATAAGGTACCATATGGCAGTGAGAGTTAACACTCTACAAAACAGGAAAAAAAACTTGGTTGACTCTCACCAATAGAACATTGAGCAAAAGACATGCATGTAGTGTAAGTCCACATACATAAACATGAAAAAACAGGCTAACTTATGTCAGAAGGCAGACGAATGGTTACTCTTGCATGATGGGGGCTTCCCAGTTTAATTGAAAATGTTCATTTTATGAAAATTAATTGTTTATGATATTTCAGTTTTCTGTACATATATTATACCTCAAATTTAGTTTGTAAAAGTTAAAAACTACATATAATTTCTTCAGTTTCACTCAAAACCAAAAAAAAAAAAATTTGCATTGGTACTTCCAACTAACTGAAAATATAGAATCATACCTTGTATTATTGCCCTAAAGACTTTTGCCTTATTTTTAGCCAATTTTAGAAAGTTAATCTAGGTCTTTTTTTAATATTTTATTTATTTATTTGTCAGAGAGAGAGCACAAGCAGAGGGAGCAGCAGGCAGAGGGAGAGAGAGAAGCAGGCTCCCCGTGGTGCAGGAAGCCCAATGCAGGACTCCATCCCAGGACCCTACCCAGGACCCTGAACCAAAGGCAGATGCTTAACTACTGAGCCACCAGGCACCTGATCTAGGTCTTCTTAATAAAACTAGCTTCAAAATATACAGAAAATGCTTTGAAATTCAAAGAATTTTAAAGTAATTGTTTTTCATTAATAATCCTTTCAGCATCTATAAAAAGGTAAGATGCTGCTTCTCCCTCTGCCTATGTCTCTGCCTCTCTCTGTGTATGATTCTCATGAATAAATAATAAATAAAATTTTTTTAAAGCACAGATTTAGTCTGACAAATGAAACATAATTAGTGCAAAGCAAATAATCATATCTCCTCTTGGAAATTTTTTTTCCTCTTCGAAATTTTTAATAGTTCCTTATTGCCTATAGAAATGTCTATTTTTTCTTTTTTTTAAATTTTTTAATTGGACTTCAATTTGCCAACATATAGCATAACACCCAGTGCTCACCCCGTCAAGTGCCCCCCTCAGTGCCCATCACCCAGTCACTCCAACCCCCGCCCACCTCCCTTTCGACTATCCCTTGATGGTTTCCCACAGTTAGGAGTCTCTCATGTTCTGTCACCCTCACTGATATTTCCCACTCATTTTCTCTCCTTTCCCCTATGATCACTTTCACTATTTTTTATATTCCCCAAATGAATGAGACCATATAATGTTTGTCCTTTTCCGATTGACTTACTTCACTCAGCATAATACCCTCCAGTTCCATCCACGATGAAGCAAATGGTGGGTATTCGTCATTTCTAATGGCTGAGTAATATTCCACAGTATACATAGACCACATCTTCTTTATCCATTCATCTTTTGATGGACACTGAGGCTCCTTCCACAGTTTGGCTATTGTGAACATTGCTGCTAGAAACATCGGGGTGCAGGTGTCCTACCATTTCACTGCATCTGTATCTTTGGGGTAAATTCCTAGCAGTGCAATTGCTGGGTTGTGGGGACCAGTTCACATTCCCAACAACAGTGCAAGAACATTCCCACATCCTCTCCAACATTTGTTGTTTCCTTTCTTGTTAATTTTCCCCATTCTCACTGGTGTGAGGTGGTATCTCATTGTGGTTTTGATTTGTTATTTCCCTGATGGCCAGTGATGCAGAGCATTTTCTCATGTGCTTGTTGGCCATGTCTATGTCTTCCTCTGTGAGATTTCTGTTCATGTCTTTTGCCCATTTCATGATTGGATTGTTTGTTTCTTTGCTGTTGAGTTATTAATAAGTTCTTTATAGATCTTGGATACTAGACCGTTATGTGATAGGTCATTTACAAATATCTCTCATTCTGTAGGTTGTCTTTTAGTTTTGTTGACTGTTTCTTTTCCTGTGCAGAAGCTTTTTATCTTGGTGAAGTTCCTATAGTTTATTTTTGCTTTTGTTTCCCTTGCCTTCATAGATGTATCTTGCAAGAAGTTACTGTGGCCAAGTTCAAAAAGGGTGTTGCCTGTGTTCTCCTCTAGGATTTTGATGGATTCTTGTCTCACATTTAGATCTTTCATCCATTTTGAATTTATCTTTGTGTATGGTGTAAGAGAATGGTCTAGTTTCATTCTTCACGTGGCTGTCCAATTTTCCCAGCATCATTTATTGAAGAGACTGTCCTTATTCCAGTAGATAGTCTTCCTACTTTGTTGAATATTTGTTGACCATACACTTGAGGGCCCATTTCTGGATTCTTTCTCTATTCTGTTCCATTGATCTATGTGTCTGTTTTTGTGCCAGTGCCACACTGTCTTGATGATCACAGCTTTGTAGTACAACATGAAATCTGGCATTGTGATGCCCCCAGCTATGGTTTTCTTTTTCAATATGCCCCTGGCTATTCGAGGTCTTTTCTGGTTCCACACAAATCTTAAGATGATTTATTCCAACTCTCCAAAGAAAGTTCATGGTATTTTGATAGGTGTTGCATTGAACGTGCAAATTGCCCTGGGTAGCATAGACATTTTCACAATATTAATTCTTCCAATCCATGAGCATGGAATATTTTTCCTTCTCTTTGTGTCTTCCTCAATTTCTTTCAGAAGTGTTCTGTAGTTTTTAGGGTATAGATCCTTTACCTCTTTGGTTAGGTTTATTCCTAGGTATATTATGCTTTTGGGTGCAATTGTAAATGGGATTGATTCCTTAATTTAGCTTTCTTCAGTCTCATTGTTAATGTATAGAAATGCCACTGATTTCTGGGCATTGATTTTGTATCCTGCCACACTACCGAATTGCTGTATGAGTTCTAGCAATCTTGGGGTGGAGACTTTTGGGTTTTCTGTGTACAGTATCCTATCATCCGCAAAGAGGCAGAGTTTGACTTCTTCTTTGCCAATTTTAATGCCTTTTATTTCTTTCTGTTGCCTGTTTATTGGGGCTAGGACTTCCAGTACTATGTTGAATAGCAGTGGTGAGAGTGGACATTCCTGTTGTGTTCCTGATCTTAGGGGAAAGGCTCCCTGTCTTTCCCTATTGAGAGTGATATTTGCTGTGGGCTTTTCCTAGATGGCTTTTAAGATGCTAAGGAATGTTCCCATTATCCCTACACTCTAAAGAGTTTTGATCAGCAATGGATGCTGTATTTTGTCAAATGCTTTCTCTGCATCTATTCTCTACATCGATTGAGAGGATCATATGGTTCTTGTTTTTTCTCTTGTTGATATGATCTATCATATTGATTTTTTTATGAGTATTGAACCAGCCTTGCATCCCAGGGATGAATCCCACTTGGTCATGGTGAATAGTCTTCTTCGTGTTCTGCTGGATCCTATTGGCTAATATCTTGTTGAGAATTTATGCATCTGTGTTCATCAGGGATATTAGCCTATAATTCTCCTTTTTGGTGGGGTCTTTGTCTGGTTTTGGAATTAAGGTGATGCTGGCCTCATAGAAGGAGTTTGTAAGTATTCCATCCCTTTCTATCTTTTGGAATAGCTTTAGTAGAACAGGTATTGTTTCTTCTTTAAATGTTTAACAGAATTCCTCTGGGAAGCCATCTGGCCCTGGACTTTTGAGTCTTGGGAGGTGTTTGATGACTGCTTCAATTTTCTCCCTGGTTATCGGCCTGTTCAGGTTTTCTGTTTCCTGTTCCAGTTTTGGTAGTTTGTGGTTTTCCAGAAATGCATCCATTTCTTCTAGATTGCTTAATTTATTGGCATATAGTTGCTCATATTTTTTTAATTGTTTGTATTTCCTGGTATTGGTGGTGATCTTTCCTTTTTCATTTGTGATTTTATTAATTAGATTATTTTCTCCTTTCTTTTTAATAAGGCTGGCTAATGGTTTATATATTTTGATAATTCTTTCAAAGAACCAACTCCTGGTTTTGTTGATCTGTTCCACAGTTCTTCTGCTCTCTATTTCACTGAGTTCTGCTCGAATCTTTATTAACTCTCTTCTTCTGGGCATAGGTTTTATTTGCTGTTCTTTCTCCAGTTCCTTTAGGTGCAAGGTTAGCTTGTGTATTTGAGTTTTTTCCAGGTTTTCAAGGGATGCTTGTTTGCGATGTATTTCCCTCTCAGTACGGCTTTGGCTGTATCCCAAAGATTTTGAATGGCTGTATCTTCATTCTAATTAGTTTCCATGAATCTTTTTAATTCTTCTCTAATTTCCTGGTTGACCCTTTCATCTTTTAGCAGGATGGTCTTTAATCTCCATGTGTTTGAATTTCTTCTAAACTTCTTCTTGTGATTGAGTTCTAGTTTCAAAGCAATATGGTCTGAAAATATGCAGGGTACGATCCCAAACTTTTGGTATTGTTTAAGACCTGATTTGTGACCCAGTATGTGGTTTATTCTGGAGAAAGTTCCATGTGCACTTGAGAAGAATGTGTATTCAGTTGTTTTCAGATGTAACGTTCTGTAAATATCTGTGAAATCCATCTGGTCCAGTGTATCTTTTAAAGCTCTTGTGTCTTTGGAGATGTTGTGCTTAGAAGATCTGTCATTTGTAGAAAGCGTCATGCTAACATCTCCCAGTATAAGTGTATTATTATCTATGTCTTAACTTTGGTTATTAATTGATTGATATGCTTGGCAGCTCCCACATTAGGGGCATAAATATTAATGATTGTTAGGTCTTCTTGTTGGATACATCCTTTAAGTATGATATAGTGTCTGTCTTCATCTCTTACTACAGTCTTTGGGATAAACTTTAATTTATCTGATATAAGGATTGCTACCTGTGTTTTCTTTTGAGGACCATTTGAATGGTAAATGGTTCTCCAACCTTTTATTATCAGGCTGTAGGTGTTCTTAGGTCTAAAATGAGTCTCTTGTAGACAGCAAATAGATGGGTCTTGCCTTTTTATCCAGTCTGAAACCCTGTGCCTTTTGATGGGATCATTAATCCCATTCACGTTCAGAGTTACTATTGAAAGATATGATTTTAGTGTCATCATGATACCTATTCAGTCCCTGCTTTTGTGGATTATTTCTTTGGACTTCCTGTTTCTTTTACAGAGTTCCCCTTAATATTTCTTGCAGAGCTGGTTTGGTGGTCACATATTCAGTTTCTGCCTATCTTGGAAGCTCTTTATCTCTCTTTCTATTTTGAATGATAGCCTTGCTGGATAAAGTATTCTTGACTGCATGTTCTTCTCATTTAGAACCCTGAATATATCCTGCCAGGCCTTTCTGGCCCGCCAGGGCTCTGTGGAGAGGTCTGCTGTTAATCTAATATTTCTCCCCATATAAGTTAGGGATCTCTTATCTCTTGCTGCTTTCAGGATTTTCTCTTTATCTTTGGAATTTTCAAGTTTCACTATTAGATGTTGAGGTGTTGAATGATTTTTATTGATTTTAGGGGGGGATCTCTCTGTCTCCTGGATCTGAATGCCTGTTTCCCTCCTCAAGTTAGGGAAGTTCTCAGCTATGATTTGTTCAAATACACTTTCTGGTCCTCTGCCCCTTTTGGCGCCCTCTGGAACCCCAAATAAACATAGATTTTTCCTTCTGAGGCTGTCATTTATTTCCCTTATCCTTTCCTCATGGTCTTTTCATTGTTTTTCTCTTTTTTCCTCAGCTTCCTTCCTTTTTATCAACTTGTCTTCCATGTCACTCACTCTTTCTTCTACCTCATTAACTCTTGTCGTTAGGACCTCCAGTTTGGATAGCATCTCATTTAATTGATTTTTTTTTCTGCCTGATTAGATCTAACTTCTGCAGTCATGAAGTCTCTTGAATACTTTATGCTTTTTTCCAGAGCCACCAGTAGCTTTATAATTGTGCTTCTGAATTGGCTGTCTGACATTGAATTGTAATCCAAATTTTGTAACTCTGTGGGAGAGAATACAGTTTCTGATTCTTTCTTTTGTGGTGGGTTCTTCTTTCTAGTCATTTTGCTCAGTGCAGAGTGGCTAAAAATGAGTTGTACTTGTTAGAAGTGCAAACTCTTCTCTCTGTAGCATTCCAGCTGTTCTCTCTAAATCTCAGGCCAAATTCATAGGTTTTCAGGATGATTTGAAAGTTATCTGGGTAAATTGGTGGGGACAGGTGACTTGGGGACCCTACTCTTCCACCATCTTGCCCCACCCCCAAGTCTATTTTTTTCAACACTTTTTAAATAGTTTACAAAATGACCTTAATCTGGGTTTGATGTATTAATTCCCTCTACTCTTTATTCTATTCACTTGTATGTTAAACTACTGATTGAATGTTTACATCCCAAATACTATCTTAGAAGTTATCTCCATAGAGATAAACAAGGCAGTCAAATCCCTTCTTCCAGTGGAATTATACATCTCATAGAAATGATTTATAAGAAGGAAAAACTATGCATATAGGTCTATACCTCTTATCCCCACAACAACCACTCAGTCACAGCTAATGGATGAAATCAGAAAATGCTCTTGTTTCCCTCCCACCACTCCACCTCGTTATATGCAGCTGAAACCCAAAGACATACTGCAAGCTGGACTGGATTCTAATGATTCTGTTGAAAGGTACTGAGTCAAAAGCTACTGTTAGCTCCCTTTATCCTTACTCTCAGTGCACTCCAAGGCATGTTGTAAAAAAAAAAAAAAAAGTGGACTACTTAATAAACATAAGCAAAAAACTTGAGAAATTACCAAATGGATTATGGTTTTCATTCACTGAAAGTCCACATCAATCCCACTACAAAGAAAAATCATCTTGGGCCTGAAGTTATGACATAAGTATCCTTTAAGACTATGCTCCAAATATGTCAGCCTATCTCATACCACATTATTTCGAGGTACACTATTTTCATTACTGTACTAGATATCTTGGCCTGCCATAACAAAATTCCAAGGTCTGGGGAGCTTAAATAATAGACATTCCACAGTTCCAGAGGCTGGAAGTCCAATATTAGGGTGCAAGTATGGTCAGGTTCTCATGACAGCTCTCTTCCTGGCCTGCAAATGGCCATCTTCTTCCTATGTGGTGGCATGGAGGATAAAGATCTTCCTCTTTATCTTCTTATAAGACCACCAGTCCCATAGCTGTAAGATTCCACCAACATGATCTCATTTAACTCCTAAAGACCATATTTCCAAATACAGTATTATCAGCATCAGTTGCATTATGAGTTAGAACTATAATATATAAATTTTGGTAGGGACACAGTTTTGTCCTAAAGCAATTATACTTTATAAGTTTAGAATCTAGAGATAGGGAAGCCCTGGTGGCTCAGTGGTTTAGTGGCACCTTCAGCCCAGGGCATGATCCTGGAGACCTGGGATCAAGTCCCACATCAGGCTTCCTCCATAGAGCCTGCCTCTCCCTCAGCCTGTGTCTCTGCCTCTCTCTCTCTCTCTCCTTGTCTCTCATGAATAGATAAATAAAATCTTTAAAAAAAAAAAAAAGAATCTGGAGATAAAGCCATAGTGACAAATGATTGCAGCAATGTAACTATATTCATATTTTTGAATAAACTCAAATGTTAATTAGCTTTGACAACCACTTGGAAATAAAATAGACTTTATGAAAAAGAACATTAGATAACCTCAGGAAACATGGCCAACTGATCTTGGCTTTAGATTTGTCAAAACATCCTTTAGCTTGATTACACTTTAGACAGATTCCTTTGTGACTCTAGCTCTCTAACATCCTTTTCTTTTTCTTTAGAAAACTAAAATTTTCTTACTTTAGAATACGGAAGTAAGTTTTCGTACTTTAAAAAACCTGCTATTGGAAATTTGTTCTCTGATCCTTTGAAATATAAATCTCTCAGCATCTTGCCCGTTTTGTAACCCAGGAACATCTTTTTTCAAAGACCTAGAAGCCAAACCCTTTGAAATATAATCATCCAGAAAAAAACAGTTCCAGGTGGTGGGTAGAGCCTAATTTCTATAATCCCCAACTGGCAAACACAGTTAACCTCATCCCCTTGACAAACCTCCCTACTAATGCATCCTCCATTAGTTTTTCACTAGCTCATCCCAGTGCTTAAAAATCTTCCAGCCTTCTGAGCAGAGTTGAGTTCAGTCTACCTCTCTCATACTGCAATAGTCTTGACCTCTATTTCAATAATCTTGAATAATGTCTTCCTTGCCTGTTTAACTTATCCAGTGCAGTTTTTGAGAGTTCTAAATAAAGAATAATCTGTAAGATAAAAATAATAAATATCCTGTAATAAATATATACCATAGTAAATCCCATATTCTTATCTTGCTGAGTGGTAAATTTTACAGCCGTTAAAGCATAAAAACCCCTAACTTATTTTTAACCAAGAGGAAAATGGGACAGATGAAAGAAAGAAGGCCACTGAGCTGAAGTCTTCTCCTTTGCTTTGAGAAAGATGCTGAGCTAATTAACCAATTATGCTAGAAAGGTTAACTAACTAGGTAACTTTACTTAGGGATCAGAAGGAAGAGCCAAAAGACAAAGAGAACTACTTTCTAAAACATGATTTTTTTTTTGTAGGGTCTATTTATTATAACTTGACCACACCTATTGTTCTAACTTTAATACTAGATTTTTAAATAGAATTATTTTTAAAAGGAAAATAAGTACTCTTATTGGATTTTCTATAAAGAATATTTATTAATAAAAAAGACATCATGCTCTTAATTTCATGTTTTTTATAAGAAATGTGTAAGTTGTTTGGTCCAGTACTATTATCTGTTCAAAAGGGCTTTGTTAACTGAAAAAAAAAAAAAAAAAGATAATTTCTATTATCTTCTATTTCTTCCTCCTGCTCTGTGTTGTCCCAAAACCAGAAGCATATATTTACTTATCCAAAGGGGAAAAAAGGAAAGTAACAAAACAGAGATAGACTTAAAATAATGAAACATTGCTTTCATCTTATTGTCCCAATATTCACAGCCATGTAACAACAGACAAGCCTCCAAGCTAAAATAAGAAATACAACAAACCAGTAACTTACAATTCTCTTAAGGGATAGAAATTACTGAGAAACTTTTATATATCAAAGGAAATGCAAATCTACATAAGCATGATTTTCTAAAATTTTCCACAAAATATTATTCAGTAAATTATTCTATACAATCTCTCATTTGTCATAAAGTGTGGCTATTTCCTTAACCATGTTTAAGTGCTGTCTAAAGAATCTTATTCTCCTAACTGGCTTTCTTGGTCAGGTTTCATTTTGGCAGTGAGGTATATCTCAGTTGCTCCTCCATGGAAAGCTGTATGTTACCTCTTTCATTAATCTATAAGCATCTAGGTCCAAAGAATTAATTCATCATCTGTGCTTTTAATTTTTAAATTGTTATTTGGCATAGTTTTCCAATTAAATTATTAAAAATTATAGGTCCCAAAGTCCCTCAATATTCATCTTACATAATCAATACATATTTGAGGAAAACGCTCATTAAGTACAGATTTCTATATCCTATAAAAAAAAAATCCTTCAACTGCCTGACAAAGACCAGTTGTAATCTTTCTGACGTTTATTTCCATTTTGCTTTGAAAAAGGAAAGCACACAGGTATATGTTAGAGTGAATTGACTGTTCTTGAAGACTTGTTATAGCCTTCATGAATGAAGGCTACTATCTATCCTACTTCTCAATTATTTTCTCAGCAACACTTAGACTATTCATCAAATGGTTTCCTTTGTAGGGATGCTGCTGTTAAATTATTTTCAGAGGAAATTATAAGCAGTAGAAATTATTAGTACAAACTAGTCAGAAATGCAAAAAAAAGAAATACCATCATTTGATTAGAAAGTTTCCTAAAGTGGGTTTTTTAATGCTATTAATATTTCAGTACTGAAGTTAGGGGCTGACAATGTTAAAGATACATACCCTAAAATGTTCAAAAGTGGTTATGACCCTACCTGAAGAAAGGTTTGCTATTAGGACACATCAGTAATCTTGGCACCACATCAGTAGGTAGGGACATAGGAAAGTCACATTTAAGAGGTTAAAAGAAGTCTATTACTTGTACTTAATGAAGCCATCAGCTATAATCCAGTTGCATACTGCTGCTTTTTTATAAGTTGTCCTCAATTATATAAAGTGGTGCTTCTGGAGTTAAGAGTTTTAAAATGAATTCCTTAAGAGGAGACAAAACTGATGCTAATAGAATTCATTTACTTGGACAGGAATTTTTCAGGTTCAGTATGACTCCAAACAGGGTATTTTATACTCTCAGCTGAATTCCATTGGCATATCTTAAAAAGAGACCTAAAGAGGCTTTTCAAATTGGTGACATATATAACTACAAAAATTCTCTGTAGTGACGTGTATTTAGACATCAAGGAAAAGGCTTGGTCTGTATAACCTGGACAACACTGTGGCACTGTCTTAGGTTTCACTCTCTCTCACATAAATGTGAAACAGAAAAAAATATCATTAGGCATCAACCTCAGAAATGAGATTTGGTCACAACAAGAGAGGCCAGGGCCCTTAAAAATGATCCCTTTAGGATGAACAAGCACAAGTGGTTATTTCAAAGATAATTTACACATAAATTTGTGGCATATAGACTTAGAGCAAGCTCATAAAGTCACAAGGCTTCTAAGAATACTGGATAGAAGAGAGAAATATTAGTAAGTTGAATATTAAATGAATTTCACAGACAACTTCAATCCCAATTCCAGGTCCTGTAAAGTCCAAATTGTTCCCCATGTGGCTGAAAACTCACACGAGGCTCATTCTCTAATTCTAGTTGTTGACGTAGCTGGCAATAGGACAACACTGCCGGCCACATCTAGGATACATGAATGGACCTATCGCCCCCATGGATCTGTTGTCCAGAAGGACCAATCTTGTTTGGCACCTTGACTTTTGACTTCTGACCTCCACAATTGAGAGAGAATATATTTCTACTGCTTTCTGCCACCAATTTTGTGGTTGTTGTGGCAGCTCTTAGGCTCTAAAATACAGGGACACTTCCTTCTTCTCAGAGGGCCTCTGCTTCAGGTCTAACTCAAGGCCTCCTCATTGAGGGGCTTTCCTTGATGATGTCATTAAAATAAATCTCTAAATCTACCAACCTCTATCACTGAATCCTATTCATTTTTATAGAACTTACCAAAAGTTATAATTACATATTTATGTGTTTATTTCCTGACTTCTTCACTAAACTATAAACTCTATAGAGGCTCTTTGTTTTCTGCAGTTGATTAAGCACAGTGTGTCCAGCAAATCATACATGCGTAGCACACAGTTGGGTTCAAAAGTTGTTAATACATAAATGTATTATAAATGAATAATCTATGAATGTAATTGAGCCCTTTAACTGGTTTCTAAAAATAAAATTAAAAGCACACACAAAACATTCATGAGCACAGAGTTTACTAAAGAATAGAAGGCAAGAGAAATGGATTGTTTTCTACTGCACAGTACAAAAACTTGAAATCTTAGATATTTCTGTTTTCAAAATTCCTTCTGGGAATGCCACAACTATTGGTTTCTTTTGACTTTCCCCCATGCAGTGCTCAATCTCATGTTTTCTCCCTGACTCATGTTCTTTCTGGTCCCTTCTACATTATCTCAGAAACAAAAAAGAAATTCCTATCTTATACAGATGGGTTTTATACTCTTAAGCTTAACCCTGAACATAAGCTCCCAGTGTGGTCACCTCCTAAATAATTTTCCTGTTTTAAAAACATTTACAGAGTGCTACTTACACATCAATGACTATTCTGTTAAGAAATTTTCACAACTTAGAAATAAGGCAAAGAGAAAGCCACAAATCTTTTTAATTGTATATGGTGGAGCATTGTTTAACCAGTCCATCTAAGTATTGTTTAATTACCTAAGAGACAGTATCTTTGACTTAGTATATATTATTAATTAAAAGCCCAGAGAAGGCAAAGTTACAGGTTAACTTGTAGGTTTTTGTCTAATACAAATGTAAATTATTTCTGTCTAGTAGAAAAGGGAGTCTCCAAGGTTACAATCCCTGTAGAACATTAACCCATTAGGTATCTAACATAGTGATTCTGGCTCAATAATATACCACCAACATAGCTCTCTTCCAATAACCAGCTACATAGATATGTGACATGTGCTCATCCTATTTAGAACTCTCATATATAGGATATACAAAATATAGAATATTCTATATGTGAGAGTTCTATGATAGACTTCTGAAAATGATAGTGTAGCAATTTTAAGTGTTTCAAATAATGTTAACTCACCAATTACTTATCAAGTTGTGTTTTTCTTTTAAGAAATATTTTTTTCCCTTCTAAATGGAGTTGCACTGCATTAAGATCTTAGGATATTAACTTAATAGCATCCCCCCCCCCCCCAACACACACACACCACCTAACACATAGCATGAAAAATGTTAGGAGATTAACGCAGAAAGATAAAATGCTATACAGGATTTGCTTTCGCTTTCCCTCTGAGTAACAGACCACATTTTCCTAATATTTCCACTTTCTTTTTTTAACTCAAAGTGATTAAAAAAGCAGCCACACAGAAGTTAGAAAACTATTCTCTCACTGAAACTAATAACGGAGAGATTATTAGTGTGGCCTGTATTCACATGCTGTTCCTTACCCTTACACAGCACACATAACTAAAGCCATCTCTGGGCAAAGGGTCTTGTAGAAATGGCACTAGGTCAGATATAAAATGTATGGCAGACCATCTTCTTTAAATATTCCCCTCCATTCTAGGGAACATCCCTGAAGCATTTAGTCAAAATAACATCAAGTAAAGCCATTCAGAGTTTATAATAGTCTGATTCAATCATCTTAATTATTTTTTTTAAAAAAAAAGATTTTATTTATTTGAGAGAGAGCACATGAGCAGGGGGAGGAGAAGAGAGGGGGAGACATGCAGATTCCCCATCAAGACCTGAGCCAAAGGCAGACGCTTAGCAGACAGAGCCACACAGGCGTCCCCTAGCCACACTAAATACTTGGTTGTCAAGGGCCATTTCTATCACTGCAGAAAGTTCTATCAGACAGTGCTATGTGAGATCTGACAGGAGGGGAATTCAGTACTTCACAATTCAGAACACAACAGCAGCTCAGCTGAAAGATCTCACATTTATTACTGAACCAACCTACTGGTATAGAGGCATAGTAACAGAGAAAATAATTTCCTTGATAAGACATGTCTATTGGCCAGGTAGGAAGGATGTTTCCATATTGATAGGATAGGAACATGTGATCTCCATGCAGCTTAAATATGTGTGCCAATTACGTTTGTTATTTCATGATGTGATGCTTCCTCATAGACCCCGCTTGGTTCTTCTCCAGTGTCTCCTCTTGGAGTTGTACCTGATTTTATTACCAGTTTTCATCTGAATCCACTGGGGAATGGGACAATTCTGCTTTTGTTTCTTGGCCAGTAATCACTTGATTCTGAAAGTCTTGTGAGAAGACATGGTGAGGAACAGTCAAGCACATACAACCAGGATGGCGACAAAAAGGAGAGAACCATCTTAAATATTTACATAAGAATAGTAAGAACTAAAAGCTAAGTCTTCAGGTTATACATATAAGCATACACATGCACTTATACATATGAACTTATATACACATATGCATACATTTAAATTATCACTATCATATTAAAGTGGTAACTTGCAGTTATATTAACTTACAATAGACTATCAGAGTTTGACTTTTTCTTAAAAGATTTGACTGCAGAAAAGCTAATTTAAATAATGTTCTTGTTTCTTTAAAATTTTTAATGTGTGCTTCAAAGTGACACACTGAATATCAAAATATCTACTACCTTTCACTTAGCATTTGTTTTTAAGATAATAGGAACATTAAAAAATGTAACCTGATGATCATATTAGGATATCAGATAAGAAGCTGACATTATTAACAAATGAGAATATGTACATTTACATGTGTTGTATACACATACTATATATCTACATCTATTCTTCTACATGCAGATTGTGAAAGATGAAATTTTAAATTTGTTTATAGCCGAGGGGAGGGGCAGGATGGTGAAAGAGTAGGGTCCCCAAGTCACCTGTCCCCACCAAACTACCTAGATAACCTTCAAACCATCCTGAAAATCTATGAATTCAGCCTGAGATTTAAAGAGAGACCAGCTGGAATGCTACAGTGAGAAGAGTTCGCGCTTCTATAAAGGTAGGAAGACGGGAAAAAAGAAATAAAGACACAAAAGGCCTCCAAGGGGGAGGGGCCACGCGAGGAGCCGGGCTGAGGCCGGAGCGAGGGTCCCCAGGACAGGAGAGCCCCGACCCGGAGGAGCAGGAGCTGCACCAACCTTCCCGGGCGGAAAGGGGCCCGCAGGGAGTCAGAGCAGGACCCAGGAGGGCAGGGATGCCCTCGTGCTCCCGGGGACACTAACAGGCACCTGCGCCCCGGGGAGATGCGCCGAGCTCCCTAAGGGCTGCAGCGCGCACGGCGGGGCCTGGAACAGCTCGGAGGGGCTCGGGCGGCGGCTCCGCGGAGGGGGCTGCGGGGCGGGAGCGAATCCAACAGCGCAGGCCCCGGAGCACAGGGCGCCGGGACACAGCCCAGGATCCGGCCTCCCCCGGGACAGGCAGAGGCCGGGAGGGCCCAGGACAGCAAGGACGCTCCTGCCCGGGGCTGAGCAGATCAGCGGCCCCGTCCGGAGCCCCCAGGCCCTGCAGACGGAGAGCCCCGGAGCTACTGCGGGAGCTGACTCCAGGGTCCCAGAGCTGCCGCCGCCACTGGGGTTGTACCTCCTGGGGCCTCACGGGGTAAACAACCCCCACTGAGCCCTGCACCAGGCAGGGGGCAGAGAAGCTCCCCCAAGTGCTAACACCTGAAAATCAGCACAGCAGGCCCCACCCCCAGAAGACCAGCTGGACGGACCAGTTCCAGGGGAAGGCAAGGGACTTAAAGTATACAGAATCAGAGGATACTCCCCGTGTTGTTTTGCTTGTTTGTTTGTTTGCTTTTTGATTTGTTTGCTTCCCCCACCCTTTTTTCCCCTTTCTTTCTGTTTCGTTCTCTTTTTCTTTTTTTTTTCTTTTTTTCTTCCTTTTTTCTTTTTCTCTTTTCTTTCCTTCTTTTTCTCTCTCTCTTTTTCTCCTTTTCCCAATACAACTTGCCTTTGGCCACTCTGCACTGAGCAAAATGACTAGAAGGAAACCCTCACCGAAAAGAAAGAATCAGAAACAGTCCTCTCTCCCACAGAGTTACAAAATATGGATTACAATTCAATGTCAGAAAGCCAATTTAGAAGCACTATTATGCAGCTACTGGTGGCTCTAGAAAAAAGCATAAAGGACTCAAGAGACTTCATGACTGCAGAATTTAGAGCTAATCAGGCAGAAATTAAAAATCAATTGAATGAGATGCAATCCAAACTAGAAGTCCTAACAATGAGGGTTAACGAGGTGGAAGAACAAGTGAGTGACATAGAAGACAAGTTGATGGCAAAGAGGGAAACTGAGGGAAAAAGAGACAGACAATTAAAAGACCATGAAGATACATTAAGGGAAATAAACGACAGCCTGAGGAAGCAAAACCTACATTTAATTGGGGTTCCCGAGGGCGCCAAAAGGGACAGAGGGCCAGAATATGTATTTGAACAAATCATAGCTGAAAACTTTCCTAATCTGGGAATGGAAAAGGGCATTCAGATCCAGGAAATAGAGAGATCCCCCCTAAAATCAATAAAAACCGTTCAACACCTCGACATTTAATAGTTAAGCTTGCAAATTCCAAAGATACAGAGAAGATTCTTAAAGCAGCAAGAGACAAGAAATCCCTGACTTTTATGAGGAGGAGTATTAGGGTAACAGCAGACCTCTCCACAGAGACCTGGCAGGCCAGAAAGGGCTGGCAGGATATATTCAGGGTCCTAAATGAGTAAAACATGCAACCAAGAATACTTTATCCAGCAAGGCTCTCATTCAGGATGGAAGGAGAGATAAAGAGCTTCCAAGACAGGCAGGAACTGAAAGAATATGTGACCTCCAAACCAGCTCTGCAAGAAATTTTAAGGGGGACTCTTAAAATTCCCCTTTAAGAAGAAGTTCAGTGGAACAATCCACAAAAATAAGGACTGAATAGATATCATGGTGACACTAAACTCATATCTCTCAATAGTAACTCTGAACATGAACGGGTTTAATGACCCCATCAAAAGGAGCAGGGTTTCAGATTGGATAAAAAAGCAGGACCCATCTATTTGCTGTCTACAAGAGACTCATTTTAGACAGAAGGACACCTACAGCCTGAAAATAAAAGGTTGGAGAACCATTTACCATTCGAATGGTCCTCAAAAGAAAGCAGGGGTAGCCATCCTCGTATCAGATAAACTAAAATTTACCCTGAAGACTGTAGTGAGAGATGAAGAGGGACACTATACCATACTTAAAGGATCTATCCAACAAGAGGACTTAACAATCCTCAATATATATGCCCCGAATGTGGGAGCTGCCAAATATATAAATCAATTAATAACCAAAGTGAAGAAATACTTACATAATAATACACTTATACTTCGTGACTTCAATCTAACTCTTTCTATACTCGATAGATCTTCTAAGCACAACATCTCCAAAGAAAGGAGAGCTTTACATGATACACTGGACCAGATGGATTTCACAGATATCTACAGAACTTTATATCCAAACTCAACTGAATACACATTCTTCTCAAGTGCACATGGAACTTTCTCCAGAATAGACCACATACTGGGTCACAAATCTGGTGTGAACTGATACCAAATGATTGGGATCGTCCCCTGCATATTCTCAGACCATAATGCCTTGAAATTAGAACTAAATCACAACAAGAAGTTTGGAAGGACCTCAAACACATGGAGGTTAAGGACCATCCTGCTAAAAGATGAAAGGGTCAACCAGGAAATTAAGGAAGAATTAAAAAGATTCATGGAAACTAATGAGAATGAAGATACAACCGTTCAAAATCTTTGGGATGCAGCAAAAGCAGTCCTGAGAGGGGAAATACATCGCAATACAAGCATCCATTCAAAAACTGGAAAGAACTCAAATACAAAAGCTAACCTTACACATAAAGGAGCTAGAGAAAAAACAGCAAATAGATCCTACACCCAGGAGAAGAAGAGAACTAATAAAGATTCGAGCAGAACTCAACGAAATCGAGACCAGAAGAACTGTGGAACAGATCAACAGAACCAGGAGTTGGTTCTTTGAAAGAATTAATGAGATAGATAAACCATTAGCCAGCCTTATTAAAAAGAAGAGAGAGAAGACTCAAATTAATAAAATCATGAATGAGAAAGGAGAAATCACTACCAACACCAAGGAAATACAAACGATCTTAAAAACATATTATGAACAGCTATACACCAATAAATTAGGCAATCTAGAAGAAATGGACGCATTCCTGGAAAGCCACAAACTACCAAAACTGGAACAGGAAGAAATAGAAAACCTCAATAGGCCAATAACCAGGGAGGAAATTGAAGCAGTCATCAAAAACCTCCCAAGACACAAAAGTCCAGGGCCAGATGGCTTCCCAGGGGAATTCTATCAAACGTTTAAAGAAGAAATCATACCTATTCTACTAAAGCTGTTTGGAAAGATAGAAAGAGATGGAGTACTTCCAAATTCGTTCTATGAGGCCAGCATCACCTTAATTCCGAAACCAGACAAAGACCCCACCAAAAAGGAGAATTACAGACCAATATCCCTGATGAACACAGATGCAAAAATTCTCAACAAGATATTAGCCAATAGGATCCAACAACACATTAAGAAAATTATTCACCATGACCAAGTAGGATTTATCCCCGGGACACAAGGCTGGTTCAACACTCGTAAAACAATCAATGTGATTGATCATATCAGCAAGAGAAAAACCAAGAACCATATGATACTCTCATTAGATGCAGAGAAAGCATTTGACAAAATACAGTATCCATTCCTGATCAAAACTCTTCAGAGTGTTGGGATAGAGGGAACATTCCTCAACATCTTAAAAGCCATCTATGAAAAGCCCACAGCAAATATCATTCTCAATGGGGAAGCCTTTCCCCTAAGATCAGGAACAAGACAGGGATGTCCACTGTCACCACTGCTTTTCAACATAGTACTGGAAGTTCTAGCCTCAGCAATCGGACAACAAAAAGACATTAAAGGCATTTGAATTGGCAAAGAAGTCAAACTCTCCCTCTTCACCGATGACATGATACTCTACGTAGAAAACCCAAAGCCTCCACCCCAAGATTGCTAGAACTCATACAGCAATTTGGCAGCGTGGCAGGATACAAAATCAATGCCCATAAGTCAGTGGCATTTCTAGAAACTAACAATGAGCCTGAAGAAAGAGAAATTAAGCAGTCCATCCCATTTACAATTGCACCCAAGAGCATAAGATACCTAGGAATAACCCTAACCAAAGAGGTAAAGGATCTATACCCTAAAAACTATAGAACACTTCTGAAAGAAATTGAGGTAGACACAAAGAGATGGAAAAATATTCCATGCTCATGGATTGGCAGAATTAATATTGTAAAAATGTCAATGTTACCCAGGGCAATTTACACGTTTAATGCAATCCCTATCAAAATACCATGGACTTCTTCAGAGAGTTGGAACAAATCATCTTAAGATTTGTGTGGAATCAGAAAATACCCTGAATAGCCAGGGGAATATTAAAAGAGAAAACCATAGCTGGGGGCATCGCAATGCCAGATTTCAGGTTGTACTACAAAGCTGTGGCCATCAAAACAGTGTGGTACTGGCACAAAAACAAACACATAGATCAATGGAACAGAATAGAGAACCGAGAAGTGGACCCTCAACTTTATGGTCAACTAATATTCGATGAAGGGGGAAAGACTATCCATTGGAAGAAAGACAGTCTCTTCAATAAATAGTGCTGGGAAAATTGGACAGCCACATGCAGAAGAATGAAACTAGATCATTCTCTTACACCAGACACAAGATAAACTCAAAATGGATGAAAGATCTAAATGTGAGACAAGATTCCATCAAAATCCTAGAGGAGAACACAGGCAACACCTTTTTTGAACGCAGCCACAGTAACTTCTTGCAAGATACATCCACGAAGGCAAAAGAAACAAAAGCAAAAATGAACTATTGGGACTTCATCAAGATAAGAAGCTTTTGCACAGCAAAGGATACAGTCAACAAAACTCAAAGACAACCTATAGAATGGGAGAAGATATTTGCAAATGACATATCAGATAAAGGGCTAGTTTCCAAGATCTATAATGAACTTACTAAACTCAACATCAAAGAAACAAACAATCCAATCATAAATGGGCAAAAGACATGAAGAGAAATCTCACAGAGGAAGACATAGACATGGCCAACATGCACATGAGAAAATGCTCCGCATCACCTGCCATCAGGGAAATACAAATCAAAACCACAATGAGATACCACCTCACACCAGTGAGAATGGGGAAAATTAACAAGGCAGGAAACCACAAATGTTGGAGAGGATGCGGAGAAAAGGGAACCCTCTTACACTGTTGGTGGGAATGTGAACTGGTGCAGCCACTCTGGAAAACTGTGTGGAGGTTCCTCAAAGACTTAAAAATAGACCTGCCCTACGACCCAGCAATTGCACTGCCTGGGATTTACCCCAAAGATTCGGATGCAATGAAACGCCGGGACACCTGCACCCCGATGTTTCTAGCAGCAATGTCCACAGTAGCCAAACTGATGAAGGAGCCTCGATGTCCATCGAAAGATGAATGGATAAAGAAGATGTGGTTTATGTATACAATGGAATATTACTCAGCAATTAGAAACGACAAATACCCCCCATTTGCTTCGATGTGGATGGAACTGGAGGGTATTATGCTGAGTGAAGTAAGTCAATCGGAGAAGGACAAACATTATATGTTCTCATTCATTTGGGGAACATAAATAATAGTGAAAGGGAATAGAAGGGAAGGGAGAAGAAATGGTAGGAAATATCAGAAAGGGAGACAGAACATAAAGACTCCTAACTCTGGGAAATGAACTAGGGGTGGTGGAAGGGAGGTGGGCGGGGGGTGGTGGTGAATGGGTGACGGGCACTGGGCGGGGGGCACTTGATGGGATGAACACTGGGTGTTATTCTGTATGTTGGTAAATTGAACACCAATAAAAAATAAATTTATTAAAAAAAATTTGTTTATAGCCCTTTAACGAAGATGGCACCAAAGGCGAAGAAGGAAGTCCCTGCCCCTCCCAAAGCCGAAGTCAAAGCAAAGGCTTTGAAAGCTAAGAAAGCAGTGCTGAAAGGTGTGCACAGTCACACACACAAAAAAAAGATCTGCACGTCACCTACATTCCCACGACCCAAGACCCTGTGTCTCCAAAGGCAGCCCAAATATCCTCGAAAGAGCGCCCCCAGGAGAAACCAGCTTGATCACTATGCCATCATCAAGTTCCCCCTAACTACTGAGTCAGCCATGAAGAAAATAGAAGACAACAACACACTTGTGTTCATTGTGGATGTCAAGGCCAGTAATCACCATATCAAACAGGCTGTGAAGAAGCTCTATGGCATCCTTGTGGCCAAGGTCAACACCTTGATCAGGCCTAATGGAGGGAAGAAAGCATATGTTCGATTGGCTCCTGATATGATGCTTTGGATGTTGCCAACAAAATCGGGATCATCTAAACTGAGTCCAGCCGGCTATAAATCTAAATATAAATTTTTTCACCAAAAAAAAAATTTGTTTATAAAGTATATTTTATATACATTTTTTTCTGTTTCTTGAAATGGTATTTATTTCCCTCTTCCTCTCCATTACTTTCTGCTAATATATTTTGTCAAATTCCAGTACTTTGTCTATCCCATATTTGTTTTGGTGGCATGGTGGAGGAAGTCTGTGGTCCACTGTGAGTGTTTTATTATGACTGTGGTAAATCACTGTAATTACTAATCCTGATGACTGCTCTAAAGTTGAAGCATTAGGATAGTAGTTTAGTGTTTTGAGAGTAGTTATTAGAGTGAGAGGCAATTTTCCACATGTATATTTCACTCACATTAAGTTAAACATTTTTTTGATATGGGGTATCTAAGTGGAGATGTCAGGCAATTGGATGCCTAAGTTCCGGGAGGATTTTTTATTCAGTTTTTTAAAAAATGTTTTGAGTTAGAAGATAAATTATCAGATTTAAGCAGGTAGGAGGTATTTACAACCACAGAAGCAGATAAGAAAAAGTAGAGAAGGCTCAACGTCCTCCAGTGCTACAATCATAAGAAATATTTAAATGACAAAAATGGATGTTAATCAAGAAGAGGTTATTTAACTTTTAAAAAAATAAATTTATTAAAAAAATTTTTTTGTTTATAGCCCTTTCATGAAGATGGTGCCAAAGACGAAGAAGGAAGTCCCTGTCCCTCCCAAAGCTGAAGCCAAAGCAAAGGCTTTGAAAGCTAAGAAAGCGGTGCTGAAAGGCGTGCACAGTCACAAAAAAAAGATCTGCACGTCACCTACATTCTGACGACCCAAGAACACTTCTGAAAGAAATTGAGGAAGACACAAAGAGATGGAAAAATATTCCATGCTCATGGATTGGCAGAATTAATATTGTGAAAATACACTCAACCAGAAATTTCTCAAGGATTCTGAAAATCCCTTAGCACCCATACCTTCCCAGATAAGAGTTCTTGTTATGTCACATATATCATATTCTAAAAATCATTGAAGTGACATTTTTATATATTTCATTTTCCACCATGTATTTAAATGATCAAGACATCCAACTAAGATTATGGAATATGCTGACATACTCAACATATGAATCCTTTTGTATATTTTTGGCCAAAATACTCTATCATTATGATGGTATGCTCTTAACAATGAAACTATTATATGTTAATCAAGAAAACAGATCAAAAAGCAGCTAGAGAAGCATGTATTCAAAATGTATTCAAAATCTATGCACTGGTTATCCTAATCCATCAAGTTTCTAGAATGCCTGTTACTGAAATGTGATCTTGGCTAGTTCAAAGAATTATTTGCCAACTCTGATAAAACCCTTAAGTCAACCAAGAATATTACCATCTAGCCTCGTTTCAACAAATTCTTACATTATTGGGTTTTGCCAACTGGATTTCACAGTGATCAAGTTCACTACACTTCAATGATCAGATCGTTATGAAAAGGCAACATGCAGCTGGGTTCCATGCTCAGTCACTGTATCAACTGATAAAGCACCTCCATATAGACAGAACAGCAGAAATAGGACTCTAAGAGAGAAAGCATAGAAACTGTTGTTTGTTCCTAAAAGGTAGAAAGTCACCAATGATTTTTAAAGTTGCTTCTTGTCATTGTTTTTATGGGAACTATTTGAAAATTATCATTCGCAAAACTTCCATATAGTATAACAACTGCAAATATTCAATAGTAGTATGCTGACCCAAACTTAGTCAGAACTTCAAATTAGGCAAATGAAGTTAGATCATCAAAACTGATGTGTAATATTAATTTCAGCACAAGTCAATCAAAACTATCCAATTGTAAATTCTGAATTTAATTTTCTCCAGAAGCTAATATCCTTGAATGCCTCTCATTCACTGAATATACCTTAGAACGATTAAGAAAAGGGATCCTGGAAAATCTATTCCTAGGATTCCCCTGGAAGAATACATGAAGAATGTAGAAGAGGATAGCAATAATTTCAAGTTTACAACACAAGCCTAGCAAACCAACCAAGTGCTAGTCTACACATTGGATTGTAAGGTTTCTAACCTATTGGAAACATTGTTCTGCTTTATTCATAATAAAAGAACAGCAAATACTGAAGATTTAAAAGATCAGTGAAACTCAGTGTTGTTTTTCAACATTGTTTAGAACAATGAAAAAAAGAAAAAAAACTTAATATCTACCTACCAGAGCATGATTAATCCAGGCAGTGGAATGCTGTGCAACCAGTGAACATGAAAACCTTGTAATTGAAAGGAACTAAGTAGATTGAAATTTTTAAAATATCCAATATAATACTGAATTTAAAAAGACATAGAACAGGAAATATGGGAGCAGCCATAGGGTCCCATTTTAATAAAATGTCATTTTTTCCATAAGAAATCTGGATGGACATATGCTAAGTTTGTAGTAAGTACTCCTCTAAGGACTAATGTTTAGGTGGAGAGATTTTGACTTTCAAAAGTATATACCTTTCATGTGGTTTGATTTGCTACTAGTATATCATTTTTATATGATAAATATAGATATATTTAAAAACTTTTGTTGAAGTATAATTGATATACATTTTATCAGTTTCAGGTGTACAACATGACTCCATATTTGTATATATACCTGAACCATGTAAAATACCAGTTGGATTGCACAGATATGTGGATTTTTTGATACAGTATTATAAATGAACTTTCTGATTTTTTTAATGTCCTTTTCTATAGCTTGCTTTATTGTAAGAAAACAGTATATAACACACCACAAAAAAAGTTAATGAACTGTTTATATTATTGATAAAGCTTCTAGTCAGCAGTAATCTATTAGTTAAGTTTTGGGAGAGTAAAAAGTTGTAGGTGGAAAAAAAATGTTGTAGGTAGATTTTCATTGCACAGGGGCAGGGGAGGAGTGTTAGCTCACCTAACTCTCATATTGTTCAAGAATCAGGTGTGTTGTGAAATGATCAACACAATAAGTCTGTTTACACCTATCACCATACATGGTTAAAGGATATTTTCTTATGATGAGACCTTTTAGGCTCTACTCTTAGCAACTTTCAAATATGCAATGCAATATTATTAACTGTGGTTGCCATGGTATACATCATATCCCCATATTCCATATAACTGGAAATGTTTACCTTTTGACTACCTTCATCCATTTTGTCCACCTCTTCCAAACAGCTCTGGCAAACACCAATGTATTTTATTTATCTAGGAGTTTCAATTTTTTTATGATTCTATACAAAACTGAGATAAGATAGTATTTGTCTTTTTCTGATTTCACTTAGCATAATATCCTCAAGGTCCATCATTTTTGTCACAAACAGAAAGATATTATTTTTTAGGCCTGTATAATATTCTATTATAGACACATTTTTTTCACCCACGCATGCTTTTTCCCTCAGATTTGTTCCCTAATTTGTATTGTGAGTCTGTGAGATTGTTTAATATATAATCTCCCAAAGTAGATGGGTAAGATACTGAAGCTGTGCCTTGAAGTATAAGTAGAATTTTTTTCCCCTGAACAATCCTTGATTTTGTTTAAAAAAAATTTATTACAGTATAGTTAAGAGTATTAGTTTCAAGTATACAATATAGTGATTCAACAATTCTATATATTAGTGCTCATCAAGATAACTGTATTCTTAATTCTCTTCATCTATTTCACCCATCCCTCTACCCAATTCCCTTCTAGTAATCACCTAGTCTCTAAAGTTAAAAGTCCATTTTTTGTCTTTTTTTCCTTTGTTCATTTGTTTTGTTTTTCAAATTCCACATGAGTGAAATTATATGGTATCTGTCTTTCTCTGACTTATTTCACTTGACACTATATTCTCTAGCTCCATTCATGTTGTTGCAAATGGCAAGATTTCATTATTTCTTATGGCTGATTAATATTCTATCATATGTATGTGTACGTTTATGTGTGAGTTCTTCTTTATTTATCTACTGATGGACACTTGGGATGCTTTCATAATTGGCTATTGTAAATAACAAAACAAACATATGGGTGCATTTATCCCTTCAAATTAGTGTTTTTGCATTCTTTGGGTAAGTACCCAGTAGTGCAATTACTAGGTGAGAGCATAGTTCTTTTCAATTTTTTGAGGAACCTCCCTACTGTTTTCCACAGTGGCTGCATTCACACACAGTGCAGAAGGGTTCCTTTTTCTCCACATCCTCACCACCGTTTGTTGTTTCTTATGTTTTGATTTTAGCCATTCTGACAGGTGTGAAGTGATATCTCATTGTAGTTTGGATTAACATTTCCCTGATGATGAATGATGTTGAGCATCTTATCATGTGCCTGTTTGGAAAAAGTCTGTTCTCTGGAAAAATGTCTGCTCATGTCTTCTGCCCATTTTTAAATTGGATTTAGGGATGTTGAGTTTTAGAAATCCTTTATGTAGTTTGGATACTAACCCTTTATAAGACATGTCATTTGCAAATGTCCTCTAAGTATGTTGTCTTTTAGTTTTGTTGATTGTTTACTATGCAGAAGTTTTTATTTTGATGTAGTCCCAAGAGTTTATTTTTGCTTTGGTTTCTCTTGCCTTAGGAGACATCTAGAAAAATGTTGCCACAGTCTAGGTCAGAGAAATGACTGCCTGTGCTATTTTATAATTTTCATGGTTTCAGGTCTCACATTTAGGTCCTTAATACATTTTGAATTTATTTTTGTGTGTGGTGTAACAAAATGGTCCAATTTCATTCTTCTGCATGTAATTGTCCAGTTCTTCCAACACCATTTGTGCAACAACTGTCCACCCCCCCACACAATCCTTTCTGTAAACAAAAAGGCTTTTCTCCATGTTTTCTATGACCGGTTACTGCCAACAACAAAGTCACTTATTTCACTTTCCACCCCATTTGTACCTACAGGGAAAATACATACATACAAAGGATAATGAGTGAGGCAAGTAACTTTGACCTTTATTTTAGAAACTTTCATCTCGGCAGGCTCTCTGGCAAACATACAAGATCATGGGTTTTGAGGTGTACAGGAGAAAGGTGGAAGAGAGGATTTTAGGAAAACAACCTAACGGAACAATAGAATGGGAAATGACAGTATTCTTCTCTTCTTCATGAACTCTTATAATTTCTAGTCTTAATACTATATTCTTTACCTGGTACTGACATTAGGAAAATGTGAAAGTGGGGACTAGTTTTGCATTAAGAGAAAAGAACTAAGAAAGGGTACTATAAACTGCAGCATCCACAGGGGTTATGGGAGCAGGGAGTTTGAGTAGACATTTGGCTGAATCAATTATTTCTAAAGTAACTTTTAAGATACACATATAAAGTAATCACCAAGAAGAGATTCCCCATGCACAAAAATACTTAGATAAAAACTAAAAATTTTAACTGTTGTTATTTATTTCTAACATTTAAGTTATTAATATCATATGGAATATAGAATAGATTGGCTAGGTACCTGACATCAAAGCAATAGCTCAGCTAGGATATCAAATAAGGTAACACAAGCAAGGCAAAATAATTGTCATATAGTAGGCAATTAATAAATGTCAACTAGATTTTTTCCAATAATGTAATAAATACAATTGTGTTTCTCAAACAAAATTTGAAAAATCAGTATACTTTTTATTCTATAATCATTTTACATAAAAGTGAACCTAAACTTTGGTCACCATTTTGTATTGTTATCTTCTAATTGCTGTGTCATGATAATTAGACTCCCATTTCCAATCTCCCAGACCAAATCATTTGTAAAAAGCTATGAAATATGTCACACCCTTGATTTTCACCAAAAAAATCAAATCTAAAAAGTCAAGAAACCATAAATTTTTCAGTTACATAAAAATACTATTCAGACTACTTTTGCTCTCCAACAATGCAAAGAACTGATTAGCATACATGATTAAAATATGGACATGGAGAACTGCAAACATTTGCCATAATAGATTTGAGGCCATGTATTATCTGTTGCCATAAACCAATTACATGAATCAGACCTTTCTCTAGAGCTTACTTTAAAAGTTTGATTTCACAAACAATGACATGACTACCTTTGTATCCCCAGTGCCTCTGGCACAGTGGCTGGTATATAACATTGTAAGTAGTCAATCAACTCCTCACAAAATGGACAATGATACTTCATTTGGAACAGTAGATGCAATTCCTGTTGTCTCTACATAACATAATTAGATCACTCTCCTTCCCACTCTAAGACCTTTGAAGAGGTGATAAAAATCAAGCAACAAAATGAAAATATAGTCATATCAGACAATTTTAGAAGAATAGCAGTTAGTAAAGAGAATGATATTTGATAATAAAAGGGTTCAGAATATAAGCAAAGGGGGAAAAAGCCATCAAGAAACATAGAGAAAAATGAAAGGAAAGGGGACTATAGGAATGGTAGGTACTAGCGGTAAAGAACAGTTTTTATGTGTTACAACTGTCAACAACACAGATTAGTGAAGGATAGGACTAAAATAGCAAGCTTCAGCTAACCAGAGAAAGTAGAATAAAAACCAGAACACCATTAGTTAAAGGGAAAAATGTAAGAGCATTCAGAAAAATTGAAGTCTGATACAAAATGTACAAAATAATACAAATTATTTATCAAAATATTGCAAAATGTACAAAATAATACAAATTATTTATCAAAATATTGCAAGAAGCCTAAGGCCCTGAAGGTCTTATTTCACTAACAGTTTAGTATGTAAAGTTCATTTTTCTTAAAGAAAATGTAGCATTTTTGGCATAGTTTATAAAAAATGATTAATCATATCTATTTATGAAAATATTCATTCTTTGAGAACAGCAGCTGTGAGTGCTTTTGTTTTTTCAATATTTACCAAAAATAACTTCAAAGGACTCAGATGATTGAGAAGACAATCTTCATTATTCTCAAGGAACCACACAGCATAGACAATCTAAACTCTTTTGTAAATTACTCTGTTTTATGCCCTCTCTCCATAAAAGCATCTCTGATTTTAGTTCTAGATTATCTTGAAAGTTGAAGAAAAACAAAAAGTATTTCATTAAGTTTCCTGGAAATATTTCTACTTGATATAGAACATAATATCTACACTAATTTGAGTGGGAATAAAGAAAGGAAGGCTGTCTTAGAGGCTTTGTCTCCTGGCTTAGTAATGTCAGGACAACACGGGACAAATTATTTTATAAGAACTGATTTGGTGAACTCAATTCTTCCCCTCCCTATTATTCATGAAGAAGTCTAGAAATTGAAGAGAAGCAAATAGGCATAGCACCTTTCATTGTCTGTTAACATAAGACAATTTTTAACATAGCCCAGGGCAGGGAAAGGCAGATGCTCTTATGTTATAATAAGGCCAGAGTTATTAGTTATTTGTTTGTTACAAATAAGGTCAAAGTTATGTTAATAGAAGGAATATGAATTTCTTCCAGGACCAGATGGGGACCTTTAGAAATAAATGAGTCATCACAGTGGGAGGCATGTTTGATTTCAGATATTTGGGTGAAAACAAGCTACAGCCTGGAATGAAAACCCCTGCTCCACAATATCATCTATTTCCTCTGCCTAAACAAAAAACAGAGTCTTCATTATGTATCTCTAACACAGTCCAAAGACACAAATCCTAACACGAAGTGTCACTCTCTGCAGGGTCAGCTGAAAACCAACATAGGGGAGAAAAGGTTTTAGCAACTGCTGTAGGCTGCAAAATTTGAAAGATACAAGAGATAATTGGGCATAGAGGTGTTGGGAAATCCCACATATCTGTGTACATGTGTGGTGAGGGTAGGGTAGGGGGGCCTCCAAACCAAAAGGAAATAGGTTAAAGGAAGAAGACCGAGGGAAAGGGGCATAGAATAGAGAAATTAAACTTTAATATGTTCAGATGTGACATGTACCCATTTCATACTTCTAAACCTAGACCAGGTAAGTGATCCGGATGTGACAAGAAGCCAGGTAGCTAAACACCTTATCTTCCACCTACACAACTAATTAAAACTAACTTTGGTCAACTACCTGAAGTCAAAAGTAAATTCCCTAAATTTCTCTTAATGTTCTATATATTCATTTTGGGAATAGGAGCTTACAACGCAATCTAGAATAGAGAGGTTATAGCCCCATGCCATCATCAGTGGACTCAGGCAGCATCCTTGATGTGTTTTACTAGCAATGGGATCTATTGACAAGGCCAAGTTAGGTAGATCAGTAATCCCTCCTTTCCCTCTCTTTCTAAAAAGTGGTTTGGGGCAACAGAGACATATGGATGAGAGAATAAAGGAAAGACCACTACATGGATTCTAGAGAACGTTGTTTCTCTTGAAATATGGCTATCATCAATTTAAGATTCCTCAAATGTAAAAGAATGATCACCAGAAAAATTTCTTCCCTTGCTATGGCTTTCAAATACCACAATTTTAGTTTTGCATCAAAAAAAAAAGATGATCTACGTTGAAAAATGAGTAATACTATAAAAATCTTAAAGATTCTTCAGGATTAAGAGCAAAAAGGATTATAAATGTATATATTAAGAAAAAAAAGACAAAAATGAAAGGGGACAACTGTAATATTCTCTAGGCTTTCAGGAGGTCATAGTTTTTAATAGTACTTTCAAGTTGTTCCTATGTGTTATTAACATTCCGTGAGAGATTTATACTGATCAGTGATTCCACTGCAAAGACCTTAACATAGTACACACTTTTTAATAATCTGATTACTAAAATACCCTGGAATGAAAACAATAGCAAAAAGAAAGAGACTGGCATATTAAAAAAATGTGGGCAAGTAATTTTATAAAGCTCCCTTCAAATTGATAGGATGCAAGTGCCTATCAGAGAAATAGTATTTAGAATTTTTGGCAAAATTAAATATAAATACAACCTATAGGGTCACTATCTTTACTTTAGATGGAAAGTATTAAAGCACTGACAAAATATATATGTATAGACACAACTGTATGTGTATAATATACAAGCAAATTCAATTTGGAACTATAATGTCTCAGCAGACAATCATTTTAAGTAAAAGCTCAGTGTTAAGGTTTTTCTGACTTAACCATTAAATCAAGCAGTTAGAATAAATGAATGGTGTTTCTAGGGCTGTAACAGGATGGAAGCTATTTTTACTAGAGAAAATAGATAAGGGAGAGGGAAACAAAGTCAAAGTTTTTTAAGTTTTTTTTTTTTAATGGCTTACTAGTTTAAAAAAAAATCTTAAATTTTGTATGTATAATTTCTGTTGTCATGGAAGTACCATTTGAAAATAAACCAATTTGACAAAAAGATTTTTAAATCCAGATAATATAAGCAGTACCCGTATGATCCATTTCACTCTCTTTCCACTATTGTAAAATAAATTTTTACTATCTCAGAAAATGTTATTATTTTCAAGGCTGTCATACAGATTAACTTCTAAACCATGCTTATACTCTTGAGGTGCTAAGGGTACCAATAAAAGAAGTCAGAATACCAGTAAAAGAACAACTGAGAAACAACCCATAGTTTTCTTAACTACAGAGAATGAACTAAGGGTTGCTGGAAGGGAGGTGGCTGGGGGGTGGTTAAATGGGTAATGGGTATTAAGGAGGGCACATGTTGTGATGAGCACTGGGTATTGTATGTAAGTGATGATTCACTAAATTCTACTCCTGATGCCAATATTACACTATATGTTAACTCTCTAGAATTTAAATAAAAACTTGAAAATTTTTTTAAAAAAAGGACTGATGAAGAGTCTCATAAACTGATCCCTAATTTTTTCCTATATCCAAGCCATATTTCTTCTGAAGAATTAAATGGCTGATACTATATAATTACAGCAGAGACAGACTTGAAAATATGGGTTTATTCCTTTGAAAGAACACATTATTTCCTTATTTTTGCTGTCTTTTTCTCCCCCCAAACATTCTAACCAAGCATAAAATACAAATCAATCAGGGAGAGCTAGTTCACTCTTACAAAATTTTTTCTTTTAACATTTTTCAAACAGTACATCAATTGGTCTACAATGCTAGTGAAATTTAAATATTTGGATATGCCCTTCTTGTCAATATTATTGCAGCTGAATATTCTACAACTTTCAACATTATAATTTATTATTTTTCTTTCATTTCTAATGGAAAGCTTCTGTAATTTGCCTGGAATTTTGTCATGTTCATTCCTTTCTGGAAAATGCTTGCTAAATTCATTCTTGACAACAAACCAAACACTGAAAGCAGAGTGTCCCAGGAGTGGCACATTAATATTCAGCATTTCTGTTGAGATTCATAGTTTGTCCCTAGCAACCTTATACAGACATATTCCCATACTACAGGATAATGTATTCTATATGTGAAATTTAAAAATAAAAAGTAGTTGTTTTTATAAGCAATTACCTCCTTCTAACATGGGAGTGTCTTATTAGTAAGGTTTTTCCTTTTAATTGAAGTGTGTGATGGATGTCAAGATTCACATGCTCCATTGTTGAAAATGTTGTTAAGGGACATGTTGGTATTAAAACCGAGGAGACATAACAGGCTGGATGTGGGAGATGGCAGACTTTAATAAAATAATCAAATAACAGCACATAATTATTTTCTGAAAAAACATCATGTTGGATAAATGAAGCAAGCTCCCAAACTGTATGGATATTACAGTTTTAAGCAATCAACTCCCACAGGTATCCACATTACACAGGATGGATACTATTATTTTTGAGTGTAGGAGGCATTCAGCTTTTCTTTTTTTTTTTTTCATTTCAGTCAACTTTTATTGACTTATCTTTAAGCTCACTGATTCCAATCTACAGATGAGCCCACTCAAGATATTCTTCATTTCTGTTAATATTTCTGATTTCTAGCATTTCCTTTTTATTCTTAGAGTTTTCATCTCGCTGCTTAAGTTATCCATTTGTTCTTGTATGTTGTCCACTTTTTCCATTAGGACACTTAGCATATTTATTAGTTATTTTAAATTCCTAATTTAATAATTCCAAAATCTCAGCCATATCTAAGCTGTTCTGATACTTGCTTTATCTCTTCAGACTGTAATTTTTGCTTTTTAGCTTGCCTAAGTTTTTTGTTGAAAGCCAGATATGATTTATTAGGTAAAAGGAATGGAAGTAAATAATCCTTTAGTATGAGGTCTTATGCTTATCTGGATAAGAGGCTGTGTTTACTCTTTGCTTTAGGTGTAGTGTCACAGGCAAAAGATTCCTCTAGGATCCCTGGTTTTGTTTCGTTTATTGTCTTTGGGTTTCTCTATGGATTCCTTCTTAAGTAAGGACTGAGCTGTAATTTTCTACCATTTTACAGGACCCCTACTGATGTGATGGTATTGTGTGTGGTGAGGGGGCAATCTATATTCCTATCATTAGGTTGCAGTCTTTTACTGAGACTATGTCCCTGGACTATGACCTACACAAATGCTTGTCAATTGTTTTTGTTTTTCATCCCCCTGAGGTGAGACAGGAAGGCTAGAGGGAGCTGAATTTAGCTATTTTCCTTCCATAAACTAAGTTAGTTTTGGTGAAGCCCAAATCAGACTCTAGTAAAAAGAGCTTCCCTTGAGGATAGGCCTTCTCTTACAGAACAGAAGCTCTAAGCTTATTTCAAGATAGTTACTTTTCCCTTCTCCCTGCTATAAATATGAATGACATTTTGCTTCAGTTTATCTCCCTAAGAACATGATGGGGCTCCGGGAGGCAAAACACAGGAAAGTGTAGGAGCCTTCCTATGGTTGTACTCACAAATGTTTCATGCCCAGCATCCAACAATTAGTCAATTCTCCTTCAAGTGTTCTTTCCAAGTTGCATGAATGGCTTCTCCTCCAGGTAAACTATGATTCTTTGTGTTCGCCTATCTCTGCAAATTTAAGGTCCGCAGTTGCCTTGTGACTTCACTGATCTGATAAATACATAATTGTTAATTTTCAGTTTGTTCAGTTTTTTTCTCATTGCAAGGATTGGAGTTAACACTTCCAAACTCTTTACATGCTGTGCTTAGCTTTATAAATGTTACTTTAATGAATTATTCATCCCCATTTGCTTAAATATTCTTCAATCATTAAAAATTTGATTACTCAGAGATTATAACCCATTACCCATTTATCCTACCTTAGGTGTCATAAAACCTCAGACTTTATTTTCCTGACTGCCGATCTTCACAATATCCTGACAACTAGTTGAAGCTTCAATCTGAAAAGTCTTACTTGTGGCTTGAGACATGATTGGTATTCGCTAGTATGTAAATACTTTGAATGGCAAGAACTTCTGGGAGATCTCTGAATGTGATTAGCAAGTCTGTCTTTATTATATTTTGCCAAAGGCAGAATACTAATTGTTAATTGAGAAGTTGCCTTCTCTTCTGGAAATCTATGTAAGAAACAGTAAATCATTAGAAGCTGGAAAGCAGGCCTACTGTTTGGTTTGAATGCCATTCCCTGAAAATACTTTTACCTAATTTAGCAGACTTTGGTAGTAAGTATACCAAAACATTGCATGCCAAAAGTTAAATAAATGACCTTGAGACAGTGAATGGCTACTTAAAAATGTTTTTAAAAAAGTAAATGTTTTCATGGTAAAGTCACCCATGAAAAATGATCCTGTTGAAAAGAGTTTCTTTCTATGTAATCACGATTCATGACAGTCAAACTAAAAGATTTTTCTTTTGGCTGCTGTTTTTAAGTTACTTACTATATAGTACATTTGGCACCATTCACACAGCCAAAACAGATTATTTTTACTTTTAAAACATTGTTATCAAACAGACTGAGTCACCACATTTTCACATACCCACTTTGAGCCAATACTTTAAGTACTTTTTTTTTTAACATAAAATGACAGAAGAGAACTACAGTAAGCTGCATGAAATTTCACTCAGTATTTGTCTACAGTAAAAAGAAAATGCCTTCACGGAGAAAATCACATAAAGGGAAAAAATATAACTAAAACTCTAAGGGAGGTGGGAACTAATGATGTGTGAGAATTTAATAGGCTTCAGAACGCCTACTATGCTGTACTCCATTTGTTAATGAATAGTAGAAGCAGCAGTTCTCTGGGTAAAGTGAATAAGGGTTATTAGCAATAATAATGGTTTGCTAGCTGATAAATTTGCAGATTAAGCAACCTCTGCCATGGAAGTTAGTAATATTTCAAAGATATTGCTCAAAGGAGAATGGAATGGGTATTTTATTTTTATATCAAGAAAACTGGACTCTTTACCAAAGTGTGTGGCAGCAGAAGTCTTGATTCTCTCATTTTTCAATTTAATGGGTGGCAAGACTTCTACCCAGTACTGAAAATTTTATGACATTTCACTCATTCAATCATATAATGTTCTAGAGTTATACTCCAATCATCTGCTATTCTGCTCTTCTTGTTAAAGATCACATGAGAAAAAACAACCACCTATTTTATATCCAGGTCAGTTTTATAATAAATATAATGAATAATGTATGTAAGTTTCTCCACCAGGGTTGCATTTTTGCCATTTTTGCAATGAAAATAAATAGCTACTACTAAATTTTCAGAATGACCACTGTGTTTTTTATTTTTGAGTTTTCATTAGACAAAATGCCTTTAGGAAAAGGCCTTTAGAAATTTCATAAAGTGACCTTAGGGGGCCAACTAGTTCTAATTAGCTAGCCCCATGGCTAGAAATATAGATATGGACCAGCTACATGATTGATTTGTTGAAAGCATAGAGAATACAAGAAGGTCCTCAAGAATATGGATCCAGAGGTAAGTGTACTGTGTTTTAGTCTTATCTATGCAGCTTTGTGAGTTGTCCACCAAAATCTCTTGTTTCATGATCATTTAATGGAAGCCCAAACCACTCAAATTATATAATTATGATCCTTTTCAATCACAATTACTACTTAGCCAATGGCAGTCACTATCAGTAGTTCCATGAGCACCCAGTGTTAGCAGCAACTCTAGGTACTAGACAATTTGGCTAAAATAACAAAATTCACAGTAAAACATTCATAGATCATATCTAAATGGCATAGGAGTATTATTTTCCTGATCCTATCATGAAAGGCACAGTCAAAATTATTTAGGGGACAGGAAGGACTACGCTTTGACAATAGCTTGACTGAAGCTGTGTCCAGAGAGCCAAATAGGGATCTAGCCCAGGGTTTCTGAGTGCCCGAGCCAGAGTTCCTCTATATCAGGGGCAATTTAGGAAGCACAAGGCCAACACTGGAGACCTGCAGACAAAGAACTCCAGTTGGTTTGGAGGCTTTCTCATAAAGGTAATGATCACGATTTACAATATAACCCTGGCAGAGTAAAGATAAGAATCACACCCAGGTGTTGAAGTTGATGACGGTGAAAATGGAAACTCCTCTACCACAAAAAACTCCTAAACCACTGGTTCTTAAACTTTTCTGTACGCTCAAACCATGTAAGTGTTCTTTATATGAAACTCTTGGGGGAAATTATTTGAGTAGATACTAAGCAGTTTCCTTAAAAATAGAGATCAAAAGTTCAAATATATTTTACAACAGTTTGTACCCAACTCCCATTCCCTTTCATTTCTCTACCTAAAAAGAGTGTCTGGCAGGTATAAACATCTCTTCCCTTCCCTTTTCAGGTCTGACCAGCAAGATAACTAACAGTGTTTCTAATTTGCAATGTAAAAAAGACTAGCAGATTGCAGAGAAGCCAATCAGGATCATCTGGTTTCCATCCCTGAAAATGGAGTTTGCCCATATAAGCTAAAGGTCTTTTCCAGTGGTTTTCAAAGTCTGGCCCCAGAATAGGAACTTAAAAGATCATCTGAGAAGATTTTAGAAATGCAAATTTATCCAGACCTACTGAATCGTTAACTTTTGGGTGAAACCTGGCAACCCATATTTTAAT
Organism: Vulpes lagopus; assembly: GCF_018345385.1. Taxonomy (NCBI): domain Eukaryota; kingdom Metazoa; phylum Chordata; class Mammalia; order Carnivora; family Canidae; genus Vulpes; species Vulpes lagopus. Next base: position 26,680,075 of record NC_054836.1, read on the forward strand.
AAACTCTCTAGATGATTTTGTTGCATTCCAAAGTTTGAGAAGCACTGGTCTTTATAATTTGTGAACTCTTCGCTATTTTTCTTCTGAATTGGTGAGCAGCCTTAAAATAAATATGTAGATTTTTTAAAAATCATTCAATTTTCTGTGTTCTAAATTTTTATCCAAATACAAACTCTGTGCTGTCTTGTCTGCATATTTTACTCAGTTTTATAAGTCAGAGGGAACATTTGTTATGACTCTCACTAAAAGTAATCTTTTAAGGACCTGAACAAATAGCCCACATTCCCAGAGGTTTTCTGAATCAGGGATTAGGTGTAATTTTGCAGGACATCCCAGACTTTGAAAGCAAGATATTGCAACTATCTGCAATAGCCAAAAAAAAGAAAAGACTTTTGAATCAGAGAGCCCAATTCAGTTGTTGGCTATCCCCTAACTAGAAGCATGACTCATGACAATTTTATGAGCTCAATTTCACAAGAAGTGAGAATAATAAATAAAATGAAAATACAAGTAACCTCCCATGATGAGAATTTAAAAAGATGATTTACATGGGGAAAAAGTCTTACCAAAAATGTGTACATTTTATCAAATAATTCTGCTGTCTGACAGGACCTACTCTGTCCTGTGTAGAATAATGTCCACCCTCCCCAATGGCTGCCCACATCCTAATCCCCAGACCTGTGATGTATAACCTGACATGCCAAAAAGGACTTGGCAGATGTGCTTAAGGTTAAGGACCTTAACATGGGGAGAGTAGCCCCCAGGTGGGCCCAATCTAATTATATGAATTCATTTAAGTAGAGAATTGTTCCCCGTTGTGGTCAAAGGTCTATGAACAAAAGAACAGTAAGAGAGCTGAACCTTGCTGGCTTTCAAGATGGAGAAAGGAGGCCATGTCCAAGGAATGAAGGCAGCTTCTAGAAGTTGGAAAAAGCAATGAAATAAGTTTTCCCCTAAAGCCTCCCAAAGGGAGTAGAGCCCAGCTGATATCTTGATTTTAGACCTGTGAAATGTTGGAATTTTGGCCTCCAAAATTTTAAGATAATTGTTTTTTTAGGGCACTAAGGCATAGGTAATTTGCTATGGCAATAACAGGAGATTAATATATAATATATACCCCTATGCTTACTCTCTTTAAGTTACTTTGAGATGTCAAAACTGGGGTATGCCACACCATACACATTACAGAGCCACTGACATCCAGATGGATCCAGGACTGTATTAATGGTCCAGAGTATTATGATTTTAACACATAGGCAAGGTAGTTACTAGAGGTAATCAATATGTATCCTCCTTTCACTGAATCAAAACATAAACTCACCTGAAGAAAACAGAGGTAAATCACTATTTGACAACGAAACTGGGCTTTTAAACTTTTCAACTTGCTTTTTGAAATAGATTTTACTTTCTTCCTCTCTCTCTTGCAAGACTTGAAAAATATATAGCCTTGGCAGCCTTAGCCACCACAAAACAGAGCTAGACTTACCATAAGTTCCCCTTGGAGAAATCAGAAATCATTGGAACAATGATTTTTTTTGAAAGTGCCTAAATGACTTCTGTTTGCCTAACAGCCTAAGCAAAGAGTATAAGAAACAGACAATGTCATTCGGAGAAGGACAAACATTATACGGTCTCATTCATTTGGGGAATATAAAAAATAGTGAAAGGGAATAAAGGGGAAAGGAGAAAAAATGAGTGGGAAATATCAGAAAGGGAGACAGAACATGAGAGACTCCTAACTCTGGGAAAAGAACTAGGGGTGGTAGAAAGGGAGGTGGGGGTGGGGTGGGGGTGACTGCGTGATGGGCACTGAGGGGGGCATTTGATGGGATGAGCACTGGGTGTTATTCTGTATGTTGGCAAATTGAACACCAATAAAAAATAAATTTATATAAAAAAGAAACCATGTGTTTATTGGTTTTTAAACAAAATATGCATCCAATTGCCTCACCAGCAAAAATATTCTAATATTCTTGAAAAGAAATTGAAATATACTATATTGATACTGTTTTGCCAGGACTGCAAACAATCAGGATCTCACTTTTAGAAATAACATTTACAATTTTAACATTTTAAATACAAACAGAAATATTAACTGAGCAAAATAGGAGCTTATAAAAAGTTTTAACTAGCTTCTCTAAAGACAATGAGAATTATTTTCAAGATGTTTGCAAATGGCTGTCTTCTCATGGTATCCTCACATGACAGACAGAACAAGCACTCATATCTCTTTTATAAAAGGCATAACCCTATTCATGAGGGCTCAACCCTTATGATGTAATTATCTCCCAAGGCCCCACCTGCTAATATCACCACAGTGGGGGTTAGAATTACAACATAAGAATGGGGGGGGTATCCATCTCTACTGTTATTAGTATTAAGTGGAAATCTATCAGAGGAAAAGAACAACCTACATTTTTCTTCTCCTTTCATCTAATTTTTTTATTGTTGTTGTTTTAACTAAGATAAGATCATATGCCCAGCCCTAGGCTTACGGAAAATATCCAATCAGGTTCCCATGGGACAATACAGCAAGCAGTAGACTGGTTGTCAGCTATGCAACTGCAGGAAAAAGAGGCGAGAGGTATTCCCAGGTTTAACAGGTGGGCTAGACAATGAAATCTGAGGGATCTAAAACCTCATCACCTATGACACCCAGGCTGAAGACAAACTGGCTATATGTACTCTTGCTAAACCTCACATAGAAACAAAGTTGAACTTTTTGTGCATTCCCAATTGAGAGTTGACACTATTTGATTGTCTACCCAATTTATTCCCCTTCCTCCTGCATAGGCCAAGCTCCTGGAGGTCAATGCTCAGTGATAATAACTACAGGCCATCACCAGTGATGCATGGGTCCCTGAACAAAGCTGAAACAGATTCTCTTTTCTAGAGCCACATGAACTTTGAGTATGGCTAGACCTGCCACATGCAATATAGGAAAATAGCCCTATCCTATCAAGTATGCAGAAGAGAAAACACGTCAGCAGATAGACAGCAAAACAGACGTGCAGGGTGGAACAAAGACAAAGGATGCCAAGTCCCAGTGACTTTTCCTATTTGTGTTAGCTGAGGCCTGAATGAATTTCTGTCCTTGGATTCTATGCTGTGCCCTAGTACCCTGATTATTAATTTGTCTTTTGACTTAAGAAGTATCTCAATTTGGTTTCTGTTACTTCAAATCAAAGAATTCAGACAATGTAATTGTATATAACCTCTGCTGAGAGATTTTTACCTCAATGATTACCTTCAAGTTCAATGTGAAAATATTATTGGATCTTCCCCTTGAATAGTGAAAGTAATGGGCAGAAAGTATTATAACTGCAACAGCCTAATCCTGTGAAGTCATTAAAGGTTTTCATGTGTGTCAATGCTACTTTATAGAGATGACAGTATAACATTCTAGCTGACTCCTAATAATAAACCTGAGCCAACTACAAAGCTGCTAAAGTAGCCTGAGGAATCTTAATACCATTATTAACACCCTGTAGTGTGAAAGTCCAGATTTTTGGAACTTTGTTCACTTATGTATAATTTTGGGGAGATTGTAACAGTTTGCCAAGTAAGCAAAGCACTCTTCATATGTATTTATTTAAATATTCATTTTAGTGGTTACTTTGTTTCCACAACAGCTGAAAAACCAAAACAAAACAAAACAAAACAAAACTAAGGCTAATGCTAGGACTAAATTTAACTCTATTTTTAGTGATTATGCATTTATTTTTTTAAAAGGATCTTTCCATAGGGGGGAAAATAAACATATGCACCATCCAAGACAATCAAAATATAAATGACAGAGCATAGAGATTTTCACTCCTAAACAAAATTTCAACCTATTCATGGATTTTGGTTGATAAATTACCTTTGTTTCCAACCCTCGCTGCTATCATATGGAACTACTGTTACCAACTTACATTCCAATAGTGTAGCACCATATTCATCAATGGTAGTTTACTCATGAGAACTGGAATCTTGTTGCTATCATCCTACATCTTGAAAGGAAATTAGACTTTTGTATAAAGAGTATTTATAATTAACCTAATTAGAATTATTAATACGGGAAAGAAGAAACCATGTCATTTAGCTTTAAGTGACATGATTTTTTTTCCTTTTAGCCAAAGATTTACTTGTTTTAATAACACAGAGTTTTATACTAAAATGCTAATGTTCATTCCTTGGGTCAATGAAGAGCATGCCAACTAGAGGCACTTCAAACATTCTGAAATGGAAGACACAGTAGGAAGAGTAAAATGCAAACAATGTTTCATGAGCCTGTTTGTCTAGTAAAGTAGGAATTACAATCCAGTCTCCCCTTGGCTGAAAGAGGTGGTTGGCCTAGAGATGCAAAAAAAAAAAAGGTGAATTATTGTCTGAGTCTTACACAGCCACAAGCTAGGAAAGCAGAGGAAATTTGAACTTTTAAGTACAAGGTAAGTGGGACGAGCACAAGACAAGATTCAGCACCCAAATTTAAGCAAGACTTGGAAGGTGGGATTTGGCAAGTCCCTCTGGATGTCAAATAGTTAAGTAGAATAGCCAAGTCCATGGACAAGGTATAAAGGACACAGAGCGTAACCATGCCTCCCTCTCCTGCCCTGAGTTTCCCTAAATCATCTTATGCAGTGTTCTCCACCCAGGATGTACCCTGAATCACCTGAAGAACTTTAAAAAATATACTGATACTTGCTTTCACATAAGACCAATTTAGTCAAAATCTCTGGGGGTTTGACTGCACAGCCAGCATTAAGAACCACCCATAAAATTGAAGGAATTACTCAACTTGAGAAAAAGGTGCTGGTGAAATGGGAGTTCTTACAAGGAATTCCCTGAAATCAAGCCTTCCCAGGGGATTGTGCACAGAGCTGGCAAGGCCATTAGGCTTATACGGTCACAAGCAGTCATCTGAGGAGAAAGCTACCAAGGCACTAAGCCAATCTCAGGGGACGTGCTCAGCTTCCTCTAGCAGAAAAAAGGTACATAAACTCAGACATAACTTAATGTCTATAATAAAGTTTATTCCAAAATGGATTATCACAATATAGCTAGAACCTAATACCCTACGTAAGTGCCCATAAAAAGCAAACAATGGGAGGTGCCCTAAATTGTTTCCAGCTTCAGTTCAAGGCATAATAGGAAGCAAAATATTCATGTTTCCTTTTGTTTAAAATTCATTGAAAGGATCTTCATTTCTAAAATCTCCTTTTGTTCCAAGTGTTCAGAAATTCATATATGCAAAAACAAAACAAACAAAAGAAACCTCTTAAGAAGCTGATACTTATAGCTGCAGTACTTTTCTATTCTGAAAAAAACAGCTTTCTTTTGTGTTTTTCTAGATGTTTTTCTCCTAAAATGTACACCTGACAACCAAAATGAGATGCCATCCTCCTCTGAGAGACAGAAAAGGGGCCTCCAGCCTTTGCCCCGAGGAAGTAAGAGCCCTCTTGGAATGTGTCCATCATTAAAACAGTGCTTGAGGGAATTTACCTGCTCATATTTTAATTATTGTTTTAGTCACATTATTTATTTTAACCCTTTCAAAGTCAACCCAAACCCACTTCCTAGCCATCTTCCTTGTTTATTAAGATATTTGGGATTACATCAAAACAATACTGTTAAAATTCATCCTATATTCTCTAGCGTCATGGTGAAATCAATCCCTTTACCCCACTGGTGCTGGAGGACAAGATAAACATGCCACATGAGTGAAATTTTAGCCTGAGTCAGCATAATTATCATGCTATTAGAGAATTCTGCTCTGCTGATTAGCATATAAATCAGCTTCAGTGTAACCCAAAACCTCTCTCTAAATTTGAGTGCATTTATGCAGTTCATCATCCAGTCCTCACTTTCTCTAAGCCAAAGCTGAGAAACTTAGACCCAAAGAAGAATTTTAAGTAATGTTGCAAAAATAATAAAAAAAAAATAGCCTGGATAAGGCAAGGTTTACTTTGTAAATTAACTATTTTCCTGCTTTAAATATGTAACTTAAAGCAAATTCAGAAAAAACAGGATGGGAGAAAGAATCAGACAATACATTTGATAATGTGAAGAGGATTCAACATTAAAGGCTGGGTCCCATGTATGTCCTGCCAAGGGTTAAAGAAGTTAAGAAAGAGGGTAGCCCCGGTGGCCCAGTGGTTTAGCGCCGCCTTCAGCCCGGGGTGTGATCCTGGAGACCCAGATTCCCTGCATAGAGCCTGCTTCTCCCTCTGCCTGTGTCTCTCTCTGTCTGTCATGAATAAATAAATAAAATCTTAAAAAAAAAAAGTTAAAAAGAGATCTTTGGACAGTTTGTTGAAATGTGAAAGAAGACAGGAGTTCATTCTCTTTTTTTTCCCCCTCTTTTTATTGATACCTTCATTTTTAATATTTTTTATAGTTTTTGTTAAATTTTGTTAATATCTAGTGCAATATTGGTTTCTAGGGTAGAATTCATTGATTCATCACTTACGTACAACACCCAGAGTTCATCAAAAAAGTTCCCCCTTGAATATCCATCACCTGTTTAACCCATCCCTCCACTCACCTTCAATCAACCCTCTTTTCTCTGTAGTTAAGGGTCACTTAATGGCTTGTTTCCCTCTCTCCTTTTTTTCTTTTCCCCCTTCCCATATGTTCATCTCTTTTCTGTCTTTGGAGGTTCCTCAAAAAGTTAAGAATTGAACTACCCTAAATCCAGCAATTGCACTTCCAGTTATTTACCCAAAAGAGTTCATTCTCTTAAAGGGCTCCTCAAGGATAGGGATTAATTCTTGGAGGCCCCTGAAATTCAGTACTTTTTTTTCTCTCTTCTCTGAGCGTAGACTCTTTAAGAGGCAAATTTTCCTTCCTCAAACCTCCACCCTTTCTATTCTCAACCTGTAAGTTAGCTAATTTCACTCTTATCTACCTGTGATTACTATTTGCTTTTTTTACATTATAGGGTTCTAAATAACAGAAATCACATCTTACCAATTTTTCTCTTCCTCAAAATGCCTAACACTCAATGTTTCTATATATTCATTATGTGCTCCCTTCTAAGAAAGGTAGTAAGGGGTCTGAAAAGGTATTTGCTCAGGGCATTTCCAAGTGAAGGACATGAATGGAATCTCCTATGGGAACAAGTATTACCTCCCAGATTTGGCATGTGCAAATAGGAACTATGCTTACTATAAAAAATTAACATATTCTGACATATAGAAGGTCAAACTGCATATCCAAATGAGTAATGAATCTTATAAAGTCATTCCTCAAAAGTATGAATAGTAATTGCTGAAATGGTGAAGAGCCATGACTTGGAGCCACACATGCTGTAACACACTTGGAGTAAAAGAAGCTCTAGGTTTTTCAGCTGTACTTTTAGCATGTCCTGTTTCATCCTTGGAGATATCCTATTTACTATCATTTCTGTTTTTGCCCTTTGTTGTATAGAGCTAACAGGTCAGGAACTATAAACACTTTGAACAGAGACTAGTACTTCCTAAGTTGTTAATATAGCTAACATAGCTACAATAATAATGATTAAAGTTATCTTGTCTAAAATTATTTTTCCTTTTCTACATGTAGGGACTCTTGGTGGCTAATATGTATTTCCATAATTCTTAGTTCAACAATTCATACACTGTGTTGTATCACTTAAGGAGAAACATGTGAAGATCAGGATGGAAAGCATGGTTAAAATAATCAATCCTCAAATATACCAATTGTAATCATGTGCCTATAAAACATTCTATACATTATAAGTAATAGTCACTAAGTAGTAAAAGATAAAAACCAAAAATTAATTTTAATACAAATGAACTAAATCCCTTAGAATTTACTCGGCACATAAATAAACTAAAAAGCAAATAACACAAAGATATAGAAGAGCATGTTTTCATTCATGGGCTCAGGAGGATAATGATCACTATGGTAAAATAAACAATGTTGATATTAATCCATTCATCAAAAAACAAGTCAAAGTAGTAGTTTAACAAATTATTCATATAGGATATTAGTTATTGTATATGTCACAAGTGAAAGTCATGCTACTACTGACCTCCAGTCATTGGAAAAGCTCCAACATCAGAAGCTAAACTTTTCTAGTTATGTATATATGCTAACAGTTCAGGGTCTGCCATCTTCCCAACCCATCCTTCTGTAGAAAGTCTCTGCACATTAATGGATGGTTGTGGCTTAGAGGTTGTAATGAGGAGGAATATTTTTCTTGTTAAACTAAGCTACACTGATCATCTATAAAAGGTATCAACACTTAAATGAATGCCTAGAGATTTTGCTAGTAACTCATATCTGAGATTTTTGGAACCAGACATTTCAGAGTATAATTTATAATCTATTTTTCTCAAATCAATCACTTCATTGTTTCGTTAAGTGTTATGTCAAAGCTGTAAGTTACAAGTGCTTCTAAATGATGAAATATCTAAGTCCTTGCATCTGCCTTACTCATTTGTTTGCAAAGCTATGTGAAATAGGCTTCTGGGGAAATGGTATATTAATGTGCATTTGTAGTAATTCATAGTGTTGAGTTATGTGAAGTAATAAAATGTCATTTCCTCTAATCTATCAAAGGAAAAGGTTCTCACCACAAATTGAAAGAAAGGACATTTTTATAAGAAATGTGAACTTACACTGAATAACAGTCAAGAGCAAGAAATAACTTACACACTTTCGTGCTTTTATATTTGTCATCATCACTTGTACTATCATTCAACCTCAAGTGCTTTCCCTATTGCCATTTATTACAAGACAGAAAAATTAATTACAATGTTAAAAAATGAAAAAGGCTAAGTTCAGACATGAGCCACAGTGAGAATCCTGTTGACACTTGGTTCTAGCTACAGCATGGAGTTTCAGGTACAGGTTACATAGTTACTCAACTTTTAGACTACAATCTTATGCCATTCAAAAATATAGACTATTATTTGGACTAGGAAATCTAGACATAACTAATTATTAAACCAAGTTATCCATTATATGTTGTCTTTTAAGCACATTAATTTATTTATTCCAGGTTAGTATCTATTTGCTGCACAATAGGAATATTTTTTAGTATCCCAGTCAAATGTCCTGAAATCAGTTCTCACACATTCTATAAAGAATAATATACTTAAGTGTGATTTACATTTTGCACCTTCAATGATGCACTGTGCTTTCTGCAGAAAAACTTGTTGCTGACCAATGCTCCTGGCCAGCATTGGTTTTGGGAAAACCATCCAAAATCCAAATTACATCATTTTTAAGGCATTGGAGAATTATCAAAGCTGTAGACTTGCGAGGCCCTGATCTCAGAAGGGAAATAAAAACAATAGATCCATTTATTACTGTTTTCCCTCTTCAATCATTTGGTAATTTGCAAGCAAAAGGTAGAGGCTGAGAAACTAAACAGAATTTCTTATGACACTGGGGAAATTAGAATTTGGATTAGAGGCCATGAAGGAGAAGAGATCCTAGTGAACACCCCAGTAAGGACCCATGAATGTTGATATCAATCACAGATAGCCAAACAAAATTATATGTTAGATGTTTAGGCTTGTATTTGTGTATTTTGTCTACACATGTGCACACATACTTCAGAGTTGAAACAAAGGTTGAGTAACCCTACAACTGAACTGCAATTCTGAATAAGCTTCATCCCTGACTGAATACAATCTGTCCCTTCTCTATGTCTGAAGGAAGCAAAAGCATATTTTCTCTAAAGGAAATAACCAGAGCCCCAAACTACTGTTATAATTTCATATACAATGGAAAGAGAACATTCCTTTACAAAATTTTTGGTATACCAAGAAAAAAGACCAAATGAGTCAAAGTCAGAAAACAAGTAGGACAAGAGAAATTTATGGCAGATGCAGATATCAGAGTTATCAGACATGGATATTAGACATGGATATTAAACATGGTGAGAAAAAAAAATAAACATGGTGAGTACAGGGATGCCTAAGTGGCTCAGTGGTTAACCATCTGCCTTCAGCCCAGGGCCTGATCCTGGAGTCCCAGGATCGAGTCCCATGTCGGGCTCCCAGCATGGAGCCTGCTTCTCCCTCTGTCTGTGCCTCTGCCTCTCTCTCTCTCTCTCTCTCTCTCTCTCTCTGTCTGTCTCTCATGAATAAATAAAATCTTTAAAAATAAATAAATTAAATAAATAAATAAAAAAACATGGTGAGTACAGTCATGTAATTACATAAGGTGGTAGAAAACTGCAGGCAAGATCTGGAAGCGACTATAAAAATCAAATAGTCAATCTAGAAATGAAGAGTTTACAATGATTAAAATTGAACACATTGTGTGACTCTAGACATATAAGTATCATACTAAAGTCTGTCCAAATGAGATCAATACCATGCTTACTCTAAAAAGTTTAATTTAGAAACTATCTTTGGTTGGAAAAAAGTATCTTTGGCCAAATTTTCTAAAAATTACTCTATAAATATCTGAAGTTCATTATGCCCAAATATGAGAACTCATTCTTATTCTTCATCTATGAAAGTTTGTATGTGTATCAGACCACTGGAAAATTTTACTTGTCTAAGGACATGAAAAATGATTCAATTAATCATACCGTAGTCAGGCTAGCCAAAGAGAATGCTAAAACACTATGTGATCCTCAGATATCATTTAGTATTTCAGCCTCTGTATATTTTATCTTTTTCATTTGTACCTCTAAGCCTTTTACACTGTTAAGGAACAAGTTAAAGGTAACTGCTTTAATTGTCTTTATTTTTCCTAAATCTTCAAGAAACTACGCACAAAGTAGAAAAAAGCTTCTTAATGTTGTATTTAACACTTTTTATACAACAAGTCTGAAGGTATATCAATATGTACACACACACACATACACACACCAAGATAAAACTCATTCACCACTGAAAACATCAAGTCAGATACAAATGAAAGATTATCCAAGGGAAGGCTACATATTATTCAATGAATAAGGCCATCATCAATACACTATCATGATGTTATCACTGACCTGAGCCATGTGAGGTTATCTCTGAGCCTATATATATATGCACAAAGGAAATGATGCTTGATATCTACACTGTCTCTTTTAGATTGTATTACATATTACATATTTGAATATGCTGTTCTATCTTGTTCTATTATTTTGTGTCTCCCTCCTCGCCCAGAAGAGCTTTTCTCTTCCCAGTCCCCTCTGTTCTCACCCCCCTTCTCTTTGCCATAATCGGTCTCCTTCCATTTGTTCCCTTCCTGAGTTCCACCCTTCCTTATTCATACCCAGTTGTTGTCTTTTATATTTCTTTTTCTAGCCACTTTGCTTTATTTTTAAAGACTGTATTTATATTTATTTATATATTAGTTGTATAATATATATTTATTATATTTATTTATTTATTTATTTATTCTAAGTTTTATTTCTCCACTGATATAACAAAAGTACATCTTATCCTGGGAAACCCAGAACTCAAGTATATGTTCTAATCCAAAAAGCCTTCTCTATGTCAGAAATTTGGAATTAAAAAAAAATAAGCATTAAAATTATCCACCACCTTCCTTCTTTCGAAAAACAGAATAGATTAAGAGGCAGATTGCTGGGATTCATGTTCCACAGCAATATACACCAGCTGTATGAGTCTATAGAGTGTACTTAATCTCTCTGTGTAGTTTTCTCCTTTATAAAAAAAAAATCACCTACTTCACAGGACTGCTATAAGAATAGAATGAAATAACATGTATAAAGGGCTTAAAACAATTCTTGGTAAGCTTTATGTTGTTTGCTACTCTTGCTCTTGTGACCATTGTTATCATTACTATTACTAATATTTACATATTCAAGTCCCTTCACCCATTATGAATTTCTAATCTTCCTTCACTTAGTAAAATATTCCTCATTTTCAAAACCTGACTCAAAAGGCTACCCTGAACCCCTAAAACAATCTCTTTTTCAGTGTTCGCCCAGAGCACTCTCTCTATGCTGTCATTATCAACCAAATTATACTGAAATTATCTATTTGAATGTCTAATATCCCTTTACAACTGCATCCCTCCTCCCCACCATAAGGCTACTAGCTCTTCAAGTGCTCCATCTTTGTTTCCTAGCGCTAAAGCTATGTCAAGGTTCATAGAAGAAACCTCAGGTTCAATGGTTTACAGGAGGGCTCACAAGATTTACCATAAAGTTGCCCTCATGACTTTGATCACCAGAATACAAAGCAAAATTAGCAAAGGGAAAAGGTACATGAGGCCAAAACCAGAGGAAATCAGGTATAAATTCCAAGATTTTCTCTCAATATGGAGTCACACAAGATATATTTTTTGTGTTGTGTCATTTTTCCTCTAGCATGGAATTGTTGTAACACATGCCAAGTGCTATCTACTAGAGAAGCTCATTAGACATTCAGTGCCCAAGGTTTATAGTGAGGATTAATGACATAGGTATTCTTTGCTTCACCAGTAGTAAAATTCCACACTCACAGAATAAAAGCAGATGTTCAGCATAAACCAAGTTTGAACAGGCTAGGCAGAGTGAGCCCTTTCTTACTTTAGATAAAGTTTTATTATCACTGTAAGGAAATGTTTACTATTCAAGTTCCCAGATGCCAGTCAAGGCCTAGCTTTACAAGCAGGCCTTTCTTTTCTACACAAAAGCCTAGCACATAAAACATATTCAATAACTATTTGTGTTAATTGGACTAAACAAGCCAAGCTATCCAATGGAACAATGCTAACGATAGTGAGTAAAATAAATCCAACACTCAAAATTTCATGTAACTTATAGTGCAACCATAATAGCAGGTTATTATGTACACATTCATCTAATAAACAACTTTCTGGGACATCTGGGTGGCTCAGTGGTTGAGCATCTACCTTCAGCCCAGGGCATGATCCTGAAGTCCCGGGATTGAGTCCCACATCAGGCTCCCTGCATGGGGCCTGCTTCTACCTCTGCCTATGTCTCTGCCTCTCTCCGTGTGTCTCTCATAAATAAATAAATAAAATATTAAAAAAAAAAAAACATCTTTCTGGATACTTACACTGTACTTTGCAATGCATTAGGCATGGAGATACAAAGATCAATAAGACACATACTCTGTTGTCAAATGGACTCATTTGGGTAGGAAAGTCAGATAGATTTAAAAAAAAAACTTAGAATTCATTCTACCTCATGTAAAATACGTAATTACAGCAATATCAATGTTGATTAATAAACTATCATACTTGATTTTCCAGAATTAGATATTTCAGTGTTCTTAGGAGTCTTATAATTAACAATATATTAATTAATTTACAATATATCATTGTTTCAAAAAGTGTCAACACATTTCAACAACTTCATTTATGGTTCTGATTTAGATAGTATATGTTGGGCAAGATATCCTGAAGAGTCTTACAACTGAATCCAGTATAAAAGATGCTTTTAATAGTTTATTGGTTCTCAGAAATGAAGGGAAACAATTAGGGCTTCTCCACAAAAACAAGCAGACGTAAGAATAAAATCCTGAAACCAGGGCAGAACACTGAGTTGGAAACAAATGTGAAAGTTGCGTTTGAACTGGGGGTTAATCCCAGTATCAACATTGAAACTATGCCTTGGGGCCACACAGAATAGGAGAGTTAAATGGGGAAGGTAGAAAGTTAGAAGAGGAAACCACAATGAGATACCACCTCACACCAGTGAGAATGGGGAAAATTAACAAGGCAGGAAACAAATGTTGGAGAGGATGCGGAGAAAAGGGAACCCTCTTACACTGTTGGTGGGAACGTGAACTGGTGCAGCCACTTTGGAAAACTGTGTGGAGGTTCCTCAAAGAGTTAAAAATAGACCTGCCCTACGACCCAGCAATTGCACTGTTGGGGATTTACCCCAAAGATTCAGATGCAATGAAACGCCGGGACACCTGCACCCCGATGTTTCTAGCAGCAATGGCCACAATAGCCAAACTGTGGAAGGAGCCTCGGTGTCCATCAAAGATGAATGGATAAAGAAGATGTGGTCTATGTATACAATGGAATATTACTCAGCCCTTAGAAATGACAAATACCCACCATTTGCTTCAACGTGGATGGAACTGGAGGGTATTATGATGAGTGAAGTAAGTCAATCAGAGAAGGACAAACCGTGTATGTTCTCATTCATTTGGGGAATATAAATAATAGTGAAAGGGAATATAAGGGAAGGGAGAAGAAATGAGTGGGAAATATCAGAAAGGGAGACAGAACATAAAGACTCCTAACTCTGGGAAAGGAACTCGGGGTGGTGGAAGGGGAGGTGGGCAGGGGATGGGGGTGAGTGGGTGACAGGCACTGAGGGGGACACTTGACAGGATGAGCACTGGGTGTTATTCTGTATGTTGGTAAACTGAACACCAATAAAAAATTAATTTATTTTAAAAAAAAGGAATGGTCAAGAGGAAGAAGGTAGGAGAGAGGGAGAAAGACGAGAAGAGGCAAAGCTTTCACCAGATTCCCATTGTAGTCTTACTTTTAAAACAGATCGAATCCCACATCGGGCTCCCGGTGCATGGAGCCTGCTTCTCCCTCTGCCTGTGTCTCTGCCTCTCTCTCTCTCTGTGTGTGACTATCATAAATAAATAAAATTAAAAAAAAAATTAAAATCCATTAAACTAGAAATTTATTGTCTATCTCTTTTAGGAATCCAAGCCTTGGCCATTGATCTTTAAGCACCACACAACTGAAGAAATCATGCCAAGTTCCAAAAGAAAAATTCACTATATTTCAAAAGTAGATTAGGAGAAGATTCCATACTAGGACCTACACAGGAATAATTGTTTTTGAAAAAAAATGATAAGCTTATCTGTCTGATAAGCTTATCTGTGTGAATGTAGTAAAATATACCTTCTCATCCTCTTCAACTAGCTTATTGAAAGTATTGAATGATTTTGAGTAATCATGTGTGATCCCACTCTTACCAGGCTTTATATAAATTAAACTCTTTGAAGTTTGTCTTCTTGGAAAATATTAAATATTGAGGTAAAAAAATTAAAATATGGAAAATTTTTCTTGACTAGCTAAGATAATCTTAAAAATACAGCTAAATTTTTATTTTTATTTTTATTTAAATTTAATTTACAGCTAAATTTTGAATAACATCTTTCTTACAAAAATCTTGACAGAAACTCTCAATATCCATATAAAAAGAGAAATGTAATTTGTATAGCAAATATGAAGAGAATGTGGTATTGTGAGAAGCCATTAACATTTAATTACAAACTAGTGTATCTGCTAATTTAATATTATCTATAAAGACACCCTTTGTATTATTATCCATTATTAAAAGCACATAACTAAATGGATGTAGTCAGTATAAGGATCTAAATAAAATTAAATATCCCAAAATATTAACAATTAGCTTAAATCCATTTTATCCTAAATGATTCATCTCAATTTCTCCATGCATAGCCAATTTGATTTGTCAATCAGCCAATACAAACCTCCAATTAAATGGATTACAAAACTACCAGGTACTTAGGACATCATAATACTATAAAAATTCTCATAGGCTATTTAACGGGTGCTTATGTTTACAGATTAGATTGTATGTGATTCTTTTTTTTTTTTTTTTTTTTTATGATAGTCACACACAGAGAGAGAGGCAGAGACACAGGCAGAGGGAGAAGCACCAGGAGCCCGACGTGGAATTCGATTCCGGGTCTCCAGGATCGCGCCCTGGGCCAAAGGCAGGCGCTAAACCACTGTGCCACCCAGGGATCCCGATTGTATGTGATTCTACAAATATAACTTTTGTCATTTTTAAAAAATGTTTCTATTTATGCTCAGAGCAGGAGGAAAAACAAAGATATTCAAAGGATATCTTAGATGCTATATTAAGAAATACGGAGGTTTATATGGCTTAATATGATTTAGGGATTAATTCAGGTAGCCTGCCTAAATTCAACTCCAAGGCCTAAGTACTCTGCATATTTTACAAATCAAACACTGTAAATTTTTAGGTAGTATTCTGCTTTATTTTGTAACATATTCATGTATCTGTATCTATCTAACCTATATAGACTATATAAATGTATTTATATTGTCTAAATAGGCTAGGTTATGCTGCAGTTACAAACAGTCCCCAAATTTCATGGTCTTCAAAAACAATTTCTCACTCATACTATATACCTATCTACATTAGTTGGGGGTTCTGCTCTATTCTGTGGTCTTCCTGGGACTCAGACTAAGAGATGCTACAACTCCATGTTACAACAATTTTCCAAAGGCTAAAGAGATAGATAGGGGAGAGAGAAGAGAGAGCAAGAGAAGTAGTGAAGAGAATACAGATTTCTGTACCACTCATGAACTCAAATTTTTCCTTCTGCTCAGTATTTCATTGACCAGAGCAATTAATATGATATATATAATCTCCTCAGTTTATGAGAAATGTCAGTCCTATCATGTACCCCAAAAGTGGTGAGCCAATAACATTGGGTGAACAGCACTAAGAATTACTATAATAGTCAAATATATGCCAAGTACTCTGGTTGTTCCTGCAACTTTGTTGCTACAAACATAGAAGCAGTTTCCTTTCTAAAATCTATTTTAAGAATATATATCATCAATACTATTCTTTAATTTATATTTTTTATGTTGTTCTCCCAAAAGATTAACTGGAAAGTAATTTGAAGTGTGTCAGGGGATAAAAAAGTCTTACACCAAAGACACATATATTACTTTTTAAAATATTTCTTTTAACTATAGTTGTTCCTAAATTACCCAGTAAATTTAAAATCAAATTATTCTTGGCTGCAAGTGATAATTACTCTTAGTACATTAATCCATTCAATCAACAACATCTATTAAGTTTTTAGAATTCATGAGTTCATACCTAGTTGTTATGGAAACTTTAACGATATATGTAAATTTCTCTAACACAAGGTACTTACCATTTTATTACATGGTTCCACTATCTCTTATTGAAACATGACTTAAATGCATCCAGTATGAAATATCTTGCATTATAACAGTGTTACAGGTCTAGGTATACAATTGAGTTATATATAGAATTTTTTTTTTTTACAGTGAACTCTATAGCATTACATCAGGTCATCTAGACACACTATTAAAATCTCATTGTTGCAGAATAATAGTTTCAGAGTCAGCTATTCAGACCCCTGGGTAGCTCAGTGGTTGAGCGTCTGCCTTCAGCTCAGGGCATGACCTGGAGTCCCACGATGGAGTCCCACATCAGGCTCCCTGCATGCAGCGTGCTTCTCTCTGCCTGTGTCTCTGCCTCTCTCTGTGTCTCTCATGAATAAATAAATAAAATCCTTAAAAAAAAGTCAGCTATCCAAAGAATATTTTTTAAATGGTATTAGATCAGAAGAGCTATCTACTGAGAAATCCTAGAACTCTATTCTATTCAATAAGTTTTACTGAAGATTAAATTCTCTGTATCAAAGCAGTACTCAACTTCATAACGACGAAGAACAAAACATAAGGAGAAACCAGCATTAAGTATGTTTAATTGTTCAGCAATAATTAGAGAACTAACATCTGTAATTTATTCCATTTTTAACTCTATCACCGTATCACTATTCCTAACCTGTTTCCTAAAAGAGTTCTGAATTAGCTTTCACTCCAGAGTTTTCAAATGTTTGTTCCCAATGAAGTAATTTGGTCATCTCAGGCTTCAATTCACACAAACTATGAAACCCTATTTATGGAAAATATTATCAGAGAGAAATATGCCACAAGATTAATGAAGTATAAGCTTCTACAGCCCTTAATAGCGTGAAACTCTTCCAAACTCCTGAGAGATCATAGAAATATGTTCACTTGGTCCTATGGGTTTGTAAAGTTTGTTTGGTAGTTTTTTGTTTTGTTTTGTCTTTTACAAATTAGATATTTTAGATACTTTCATTCAGAATCACTTTTTTTTTTCCACTTTGCTTCTGTTCAGTCTTTCTTACATACTTTGGGTGCCACTAGACTAACAAGCATCTTTTGATATTTAGCCAAGCAATGACTGATTTTGGAAAGAAGCTTAAAATAGATTCATGCCATAGTAGATATATATGTAATAATTATCTGTCTGGAAATATCAATCATACTCCTAATGACCACTCCACCAGTGATTTTTTTCATAGAAATGTGGAAAAAAAAAAAGAAGTGTGAAAAATCTTAGTCATATTTTCAAGGCTCCTTCTAGGGCCCAACACCAGAAGTATGTGGGTATTAGAAGACAAATATATGCTCAAATGTAGCCAGGAGCTAGTCACTGGGAAGTTACTGCAGCTTTTATAACTCTTAAAATAATGAAACTTCAAAGAGGTCATCTCAACTCCCACAATCCTAAAAATTTACACAACATTACCGATAAAATGTTGTGAGGCTGAAAAAAAGTTTTCTATTAAAATTAAATTCCAAAACGATACTAGAGAAAAAACTTCCTGTTTTTTTCTTTTCACAGGATATATGAAATTGGCATATGAACAGGTGATCAGAGTATGCAGCCAAAATATAGGAAAACATATATAGAAATGTTTTAGCCAATTAACAGCATTAAGTTATTTTTCAGAATATGGCAATGGCCACAGTATTTAACTTCCGATTTCTTTTAGTCTAAGAAATCATTTCATATATAAATCTGTATTTGTGATTTTATAGTTTTCCTAAAGAGAGCTCCTGAAATTGCTTTAGACTTTTACCTTTGGGCCACGCAAAATCTAGATCTACCTCCTGAATCATGACCTATACCACTCTCATCATCATCTTTATTATCACTATCATCATCTTCACCACAGTCACAAGGCAGAACTAAGCAAATGACAATTTTAAAACCCCATTCTCATATTTTAAAAGGAATAGAAGATTCCTTTTAAAATTATATTTAAGCTGTTAGAATTTCTATGGTGTGTTTGTGTATTTCATAAGATCTATTTATCCCTCTCTGTTCTGTCCTTCCAAGAGTGGTGGAGGAGGCTATAGCAGCTGGTTTATCATTTCCCTCATCAATCAGGAAAACATAGATATTGGGCACATCACTGAGGACGCTGTTTCCTGATGGGTAAAATTACAAGGTTGGGCTAAACTCTTTTTGGCTTTTCACTTTGTATGATTATATCATGACAGATATTAAGGCAGTTCAGAATGTTCGACCAATAGACAAGAATTCTATTTTTCAGTTATATAAACACTGTTAATGATAAATTAAATGGCCATTCAATGTTTTCTCTATATCAACTGTCCATGCATCCTTGTTTTTTTTTTTTTTTTTTTAGAGAATGGTCAGATAGGAGAAATTTGAAGGTCAAGAGAACAGAATATATAAAGGTTTAAAGTAATTGAGAATATAACTATTTGTGGAACTGAAAGCTGTGAAAAATTGTAACATTCCTTTAGAGTTATTAGTATGTAATCAAAATAAGGCTAGTATGATTAAGGGGAGCCATTTTCTGATGGTACAGTTCATTTATATTAATAATCTGGAAATTTATTTTGAGGAGAACACATGTCTAATATATTTGGCAGAACAGTAATTTGATCCAATTAATGAATATATTAGTTTCCTATTGCTGCTATAACAAATTATCACACATTTAGTAGTTTAAAAACAACACAATTACCTTACAGCTCTGGAGGTAGCAGTCTGGAATGGGCCTCATAGAACTAAAAATGAAGTGTTGGCAGAACTGCATTACTTCTGAAGGCTGAAAGGCATAAACCATTCCTTGTACTTTCCACTCTCCAGAGGGAATGTGCATTACCTGGCTAATAGCTACATCATTTCACCCTCTTTTGTTGCCAAGATTTCTGGATCTCCTGCCTACATTTTACTCACCCAGATAGTCCAGAATAAACTCTCCTTCAATTCTTGAAAATCTTTAATTACATCTGCAAAGTTCCTTCTGCCACATAAAATATCATTTCACAGGTTCTGGAGATTAGAACACGAACATCTCTGGAGGCCATTACTCTGCCGATGTTGAGCTAGATAATATCTCTACAGTCATTTAAAAATATTTATTTAATAAATTCTATGCAGCAAGAAGTGCATGAGTCACTAGGCATAAAAGGCTGAGCAATATGCAACATCTCTTCTCTCATGCAGGACATAAGATGGTAAAAGAGGAAGACATTAGTCAAACCATCATGCAAATATGTAATTAGTCTCTATGATCAAGAAACTGAAGCTGATGTACAGAAAGCTGGGGCAGCTTATGAAAGGGAGACTGGATACAGCCTGACATATCAGAGAAGGTTTCCCTAAACAATAAAAGGAAAATGAGAAGTGCCTATTTCACTTGTGAGGTCAATTAGATAGTGGAGAATTGCAAATAGTTTTTCCTGACAGTAACAGGTGAGAATATAGGCATATCCCAGACTTCACCAAATTGATAAATAAAATGGCAGATGAAAGAAATTCAGAAAAAGATGGGTTGACAACTCTAAAGCTTGGCTGTGAGGAGGGGGAGGGACAAAAACGAGAAGGTAATGTGAATTTGAAGGAGAAACAAGAGAAATATAAATGTTAATGAGAAAGTAAAAGTAACAAAATAGAGATTAAAGACACAGTATTAGAAAGGAATGAATAACTGACAAAAGACCCCAAACCAACGAGTAGGAAATGGATCCACAGCCCAGATGGAGAAATAAATCTTAGATCATTCTTCTCATTGTATCAGGAGGAAAAGATAAGGTAAAAAGTTAAAGTTAAATTTTAGGTATACAGTCAAGAATTAGATTCCTTCTGATAGAGTTCATATCCTACAAAAGTAGAAGGCATAGTCCTATGTGCTTAGCAGTCAAAGTGATGTTTTAGAGAAAACAGGACAGTTGGAGTGATGAACAATTAATATTTTGCCAAGTGGATGATATGAAAGACAGGACAATGGAATAGGGTGTATTGCTGACAAACTTGTTATATATGTGAGATTAAAGAAAATACCAAAGAGAGGAGGGGACTAAATAGAAAAGTTATGTCACTGACTCTTTCAATTTGTTCACTGACAGATCTATGAAGATCTACTACATGCCAAGGTATTAAATCTATTCCAGGTATTAAAGAGTAAAGAAATGAGTAATTTCGGTAAGGCTGAATTAGCGAAGTGAAATAAATGTAGCAAATTTAGAAAGATTAGCTGAAGTTATAATCTAAAATTGATTTTAAATTGAAGTTATAGATGTTATCATTTGGGAGTGGCTGATTTAAGTATTAGAAACAAAAGTGCTTAAAGAAAAAACACAGTGAATTCATTGACTTGAGTAAATTGAAAATCCAAGAAATGAGTTAATTCAATTCCAGAGGCCCGAAAGCTCAAATATGAAGACTTGATTTACCTCCTTTCTTGTGTATAAATTATTATTCTTTTGTTTCAATTCCCAGCTATAACAGTCAGCTCAAACCTTTTCCTTCAGAGAAAAATGGCCACAGGAACTTCAACCTCCTATATCCTTTTAATCACATCCAATAAGAAACACCAAGAGTGTTTCCCAATCTTCCACAAATATTCTGTGACTGAAAGTGATTGGATAGGGTAAGCTAAACAAATTACTGAAAGTGATTGGATAGGGTAAGCTAAACCAATTACTGTCCTGGCAAGACAGCAATACTTTGGTTCCATGAGCGTTCTCCAGGCAGAAAACCACCAAGACAAATGGCCTTGGATTCCCAAAAGAAAAATGAATAAAATGAAATAGAAAATTATACTAGAAGAATACAAATTAGAGGGTGAGGAAGTAAAGGATGGCCACCAAATTAGAGGGTGAGGAAGTAAAGGATGGCCATCATATTTTCCCAATATTTCTAGTATTAACATTTTTCCTTATATGGCCATGAGAATTGATAGCTAAGACGGATAAGAAGTGGAAATCATTGTAACTGACAAAATCAGAGAAGTGTTGTGTCACAAGTTGAGATATTCAAATCACCTACAAGAACAGCATATCTCAAAAAGGAATAGATTTTCATGTGCCAACTTTTTAAATAAAATTGAATGAGAAGACTAATGGGTAAAATAAATGATAGAGGTGGCAAAGCTAGATGACTTAAACCTACCATTATTTTTCTGAATGTTGTATCCCTACACATTGTCAAACACCATTTTAATTGTTCTTAAATATTATCCTTGAAATAATACTAGCTTTATTTTTTATTTTTTTAATACTAGCTTTAAATTTCTTAACTTATCTAACATATTTTTAAATGTTTTAGGAAATTAAAATACACTAAAAATACACAATGTATTTTAAGATTTATAACTATCTGATATAGGACATATATTTAATCCTTGTGTTATTTTTAATTGAAGTATAGCTTACATATTAGTATTGAATTACTATTCAGCAATTCCATTCATATTGCAATGCTCACCACTACATACTAAGTGTACTTATGAAGTTTCACCATAGTTACTACAGTGTGAGTGACTCTATTCCCTATTCTATACTTTTCATCCTTGTAACTGACTTTATAACTACAAGTTTGTACTCCCTAATCCCCTTCATCTTTTTTCCTAATCCCCCACTCTCCTCTCCACTGACAACCACCATTTTTTTTTCTCTGTATTTAGGAGTCTGATTTTTTAGTTTCCACATGCAAGGAAAAATCATATGATATTCATCCATTTCTGACTTATTTCATAATACGTACAGGATAACACCCTCTATGCCCATCCATTTTGTCACAAATGACAAAATGTCAACTTTTTATAGCTTAGTAATATTCTATGTGTATGTATACTGCGTCTTCTTTATTCATGTACTGATAGGTATTTAGCTTGCTTCCGTATGTACTAATATAAATAATACTACAATAAACATAGGAGTGCATATATATTTTCAAAGTAGTGTTTTCATATTCTTCAGGTAAATATCCAGAAGTGAAATTGCTGGATCATTGGATATATTTTCAATTTTTTGAGGAACTTCCCTACTGTTTTCCAAAGCGGTCACACCAACCTGCATTCTCACCAAGAGTGCACAAGGATTTCCCCTTCTCCACATCTTTACCAACACTTATTTCTTGTCTTTTGGATACTACACATTCTGACTGGTGTGAATTGAAACCTCATTGTGGTTTTTATTTAGATTTACCTGACGATTAGTGATGCTGAGCATCTTTACATGTGTCTGCGGGCCATCTATATACCTTCCTTTAAAAATTGTCTATTCAGGTCCTCTGTCCATTTTTAATAGGATTATTTGGGGGTTTTGGCATCAAGTTGTAGGACTTCTTTATATATTTTAGATTATTAACCCCTCATCAGATATATGATTTGCAGATATTTTCTCCTGTTCAGTAAATTGTCTTTTTGTTTTGTTGATGGATTCCTTTTGCTGTGCAAAAGCTTTTCAGTTTGATATAGTCCAAATAGACTTTTGTTTCCCTTGCCTAAGAAGACATATCCAGGGGATCCCTGGGTGGCTCAGTGGTTTAGTGCCTGCCTTTGGACCAGGGTGTGATCCTGGAGTCCCGGGATCAAGTCCCACATTGGGCTCCCTGCATGAAGCCTGCTTCTCCCTCTGCCTGTGTCTCTGCCTCTCTCTCTCTCTTTCTCTCTCTCTCATGAATAAATAAATAAATAAATAAGTAAATAAATAAATAAAATCTTAAACAAAAAAGAAGAAGTAAAATGTTGCTAAGGTTTATATCTAGGAGATTACTAGGTTTCCTTCTAGAACTTGTTTGGTGTCAGGTCTCACATTTAGTCTTTAATCCGTGAACTTCATTTTTATGAATGGTGTAAGGGAAGTGGTCCAGATTCATTCTTCCCCAGGTAGCTGTCCAGCATTCTCAGCACCATTTGTTGAAGAGATTGTCTTTTCCTTATTGTATATACTATTGCCTCTTTTACAGATTGGCCATATAAGCGTGGTTTATATCTGGGCTCTCCATTCTGCTCCATTAATCTATGTGTCTACTTTTGTCCTACAGATACTGTTTTGATTTCTATAGCATTGTAACATAATTTGAAATCTGGGATTATGAAATCTCAAGATTACTTTGGCTATTTGGGATCTTTTATGGTTCAATACAAATTTTAGGATTATTTTTTCTAGCTTGGTGAAAATATTATAGGTATTTTAATAGAGATCACATTCAATTTGTACACTGCTTTGGGTAGGATGGACATTTGTAAAATATTAATTCTTCCAATCCACAAGTATATGTTTATTTGTATCACCTTCAAGTTCTTTCATCAATGTCTTAAAGTTTTAAGTATAGGTCCTTCAATGCCTTGCCTAAATTTATTCCTATTTATTGTTTTTGATGCAATTGTAAATGTGATTGTTTTAATTTCTCTTTCTGCTAGTTCATTAGTGTGTAAAAACAATTTATTTCTGCATATTGTGTATCCTGTAATTTTACCAAATTCATTAGTTCTAATAGTCATTTAGTGAAAATTTTTAGCATTTTCTCTATACAATATCATTTGGATGTCTTTCTTTTTCTGGTCTATTTGCTATGGATATGATTTCCAGTACTATGTTGAATATAGTTGTCAGAGTGGACATTCCTGATCTTAGAGAAAATAGTTTCAGTTTTTCATTATTATGATGTTAGCTGTGGATTTGTCATATAAATGTGTTGTTGTTTTTTTTTCTTACCAGTCAACTATTATTGGATATTAATTGTGAATTAGGCAATGGCAGGATTCAAGGATACCAGGCAAAAGTCACGGTCAGGAATGCCAAATGTGCTTCCACACTGGGCCCTCTTCAGTGGTACTTGCATAACCGTTCATGTTTGAGCTCCCTGTAAGAATGACAGTAGTTGAAAAGCACATAAGCAGCCAGCACCATAGAAATCCCAGCAACACACCCTTTCTTCACATTGATATACTCGCTGTAATACCAGTAGTAACCTTTTTGAAATGTTCCAGCGATGCCCTTAGGGGTGAAATCCCGCATCTGTATCCAGCCTGGCAGCTCTCCTAGTTTCACCTCCATGAGCTTCTTTTCCTTCACTGGTATGGATGAACAACACCATCTTGGAGTCCTGGGTGTCCCTAAATGTGTTTTATTGTGTTATCTTCCCTTCATATCCACTTTGTTGAGTTTTTACTATCAGTAGATGTTGAATTTTATCCAATGCGTTTTCCTTGTCTATTGAGATTGTTACATGATTTTTATCACACATGATGCATCACATTGATTTCTGGACATTGAACTCTCTCTTTATCCCTGCAAGTAAACTCCCTTGATCATGATAAATCATCCTTTCAGTGCATTTTGATTTTGGTTTGCCAATATGTTGTTGAGGATTTCTGTATCTATATTCATCAAAGATCTGGGTCTGTAATTTTCTTTTTTGCACTATATCTGCCTGGATTTGGTATTAGGGTAATAACAGCCTCATTTTTTAAAGATTTTATTTATTTATTCATGAGAGACACACAGAGGGAGGCAGAGACATATGCATAGAGAGAAGCAGGCTCCTTGCAAGGAGTCAGATATGTGACTTGATCCCAAGACTCCAAGATCACGTCCTGGGCCAAAGGCAGACACTTAACCACTGAGCCACCCAGGCGTCTCAATAACAGCCTCTTAGAATGAATCTGGAAACATTCCTTCCCTCTCCTATTTTTTTTTTTTTTTTTTGGAGGAGGAGTTTGAGAGGGATATGTTCTAACTCTTCTTTACTTGTTTGGTAGAATTCACCTGTCAAGCTACCTGGTTCTGGACTTATGTTGTTGGGAGTTTTCTAAATTACTTAACTTCATCACCAGTAATCAGTCTGTTCAGATTTCTATGTCTTCTTGATTCAGTCTGGAAATATTGCACATCTCTAGGAATTTATCCACTTCTAGGTTCTCCAATTTATTGACATATAATTTTTTGTGGTATTCTAGTTCTTTGTATTTCTGTGGTGTTGGTTGGAATTTTGTAATTTCTGATTTTGAGTTCTGTTTTTCATGATGAGTCTGCCTAAAGGCTCTTTAGTATTTTTCAGTTTTTCAAAGAACCAGCTCTGAATTTCATTGATATTTGTTTTTTAAGCCTCTTTCATTAATTTCCTCTCTGATCTGTATTATTTCCTTTTTTTCTACTAACTTTGGGCTTTGTTCCTTTTCTAATTCCTTTAGGTGTAAGCTTAGATTATTTGAAATTATTCCTGTTTCTTGAGGTAGGCCTATAATGCTGCAAACTTCCCTCCTGGACTCCTTTTGCTGCATCCAAAGATTTTGAAATCATTCTGTTTCCATTTTCATTTGTCTCTAGGTATTTTTTAATTTCTTCTTTGATTTCTTCACTGACTCTTTGGTTGTTTAGTAGAATATTGTTTAGCCTCTATGTGTTTGGAAGGTTTTTTTTTTCCTTGTTTTTCTTAAAACTGAGTTCTCGTTTCATAATGTTGTGGTTGGAAAACATGCTTGGTATGATTTTAATCTTAAGTTTATTGAGATTTGTTTTCTGGCCTAACATGTGATCTATTCTAGAAAATGTGTTTCATGTGCAACTGAAAGGAATGTGTATTCCGCTGTTTTTGGATTGAAAGTTTGCTACATATTTGTTAGGTTCATCTGGCCTAATGTGTCATTCAAAGCAATTTTCTTACTTTCTACCTGAATGATCTATCCATTGATGTAAGTAGGATATTAAAGTCTCCTACTTTTACTGTATTACAGTCTATTTATCCCTTTATGTCTGCTAATATCTGCTTTATTCATTTAGGAGCTCCTATGTTGGGTTAATAAATATTTACAGTTGTTACAGTCTCTTCTTGGATTGACACTTTTATTATTATGTAACACCTTTCTTATCTCTTGCTACAATCTTTGTTTTAAAGTCTATTGTGCCCAATATAAGTAATTCTACCCCAGTATATTTTTTTTGCTTGCATTTGCATGCAATATTTTTTTCTATCCCTTCACTTTCTGTATATGTCTTTAGGCCTGAAGTCTTTTGCAGGCAGCATGTCAGTGACTCTTTTTTTCTTTTTAATCCAGTCATATCTTTTGATTGGAGCACTTTCTATCCCTTCCCTGTGGCTCCTTACCACCGCCCTTCATATTATTTCTAAAATAAATAAATAACTATAATTTTTTTAATTCTTACTTTGTAATGGTCATATGCCATCAACTTTAAAAACATTTGCTTTCCATTTCTACATTCTCAAAATTATTTTATGAAACTTCATTTTACATGGTCTTATATACATGCATACATATATTAGGAAAATTTATATTTATAGCAAAAATATTTCTTTTTAAAGATTTTATTTATTTATTGAGAGAAAGAGAATGCAAGCAGGGAAGAGGGAACAACTGGAGAGGGAGAATCCCAAGCAGACTCTATGCTGAGTATGGAGCCATGCCGGGCTTGATCCCATGACCCTGATACCATGACCTGAGCTGAAATCAAGAGTCAGATCCTTATCCACTAAGCCACACAGGTGTCCCCTCCAAACTTTTTTGTCAAGAATCTAAATTATTACACATTTTACAATAATATAATAAAGTAGGTCTACTATTGACTTTTTGAGAAATAGAAATTATGAGAAATCCAACTTATTTTCAGTTTTCAGTATCACTATCATATGTCTAATCTGAAACAATGTATTTTCAGATTCAGTGCTTTTAGAAGATCTTACTCATGTTAATTTCATGATAGATTATCCTATTACTGAAAAAATAAGCATCCATTTCACTAGAACATGAAATGAATCAATGAAAGAAAAAAATCTCCTTGCTTTATCAATCAATTTAAACCATTCGAGTAGCTTATGAATAGAAGTTTTTGTAACCACAAATAGCTTTTAGTTGGAAACAAAATGTTAAATCAGTTTTTACAATTTTTGGTATTAGGAATAAAAATCAACTCTATTGACATTCAGGTAGAAACAAGAACATAATACATCCTGAAGCTATTGGAACCAAATCCCACATTATTCTATTGCAGCGATTTACCGAAACAATCATTACCATATCAAAATTGCCATTGGATATTAGACCTAAGAAACGTATATCTACCTTCTTACCTTGTGAGCAGTTAGGCTGAATGGGTACATCTCTTCCCCTTGTCCCTCCCCCTTTCATTCTCCCTTCCTCCCCCTAGTGTTGTAGAAAAATAGTTTGAGAAAAACACCTTTTCATTATTCTATAATCGTTTTCAAATTCATGATGTTTGATAAGAATTAAATGTATAGTTATGAATCTACACTTGTTGTGGTAGCACTTTTTTGATTTGCAAACAAATTGTTCCTTAATGAGATAAACAGACAAAATAGTACCTTTTGGGAGGTAAAAAAAAAAGGGGGGGGGCTTTCTTTTTAAGTAAGGGAAATTTAGTCTTGAGAAATAAGTGAATTGATTTTCAAAGAATGATCAAATTTCTCCACTTCTTCAAATAAAGTTCCAATGTAGCAATGTATAGCAGTAAAGAGCCCCCTTGTGAGGTATTATTTTACTGTTCTGCACTGTAAGAATACAATGGCTATTAAAAACAACAAGTTCTAACATACTTACAGTATTTCTTACTGTCAAACCATATTGCCATAGTTCGTGATATTAACTTCACTTAAAGAAAATGTATTTCAGATATTCTTGGGAACTGAAAAATCTGTGTAAATTATACTCTAGCATTGTTCACATAAAGAAATTGTAGAAGAAAGGTCTTTAAAACACCAAAACATATGGATTACCTGGAGGTTTTTTTTTCTAACAGAGCATGAATATGAATACATTCATGTTTATTTGCCCCAACCTCAAGTTTTGAATGTTTTTAGGGGAAGTGAGAAAAATAGATTTTGGTGAAAATGAAAGGAGGATATGTAAGTCTCAACCCCATGACCTGAGTTTGAAGCACAGAGATATTGTGCTTATCTATAAACTTTGCCTTTGAGAGTTAAACATAACAAAGAATGTATACTGGGTAAGAGCAAATGCTTTGGGAATACTAACTTATTCATCAAACCAACACTTACTAAGTGCCTACCATACACAGCTCCAAATAAAGATAGGTAACACTATTTGCTCTCAAGTAGCGTGATCACTGGTCTAAATGGGGGTCAAAAAATCCCATTAAGAGCAATATAGTCAATATAAAAAATATGGAAATTTGGAGAAAGACCCTTCCTACAGATTCCTAAAAATCAAGACAAAACTGACCTATTATGGACAAATCAAGTAAAATTAAGCAGTTATTCTATACTCATTACCATGTTAGGGACTGAAGGGAAAGGACACTGAAGGGCCATAGGAGGATGGATATATATATATATATATATATATATATATATATATATATATATCACTGGGTATCACCCAATCACATAAATTAAAGCTTTCTAAAATGGGCAAGAGATATAAATCCTAGAAATGAAAAAAGACAGGGATAACAGGTGGCAAGAATGGTTAATTGGCAAAGAAACTACTGTCCTATGTGCTCTGCTTTAGTGAGGATGCTTCTGGTGCCTAAAGGAAGTGTTTTTGCAACATCTCATTAAATCAACACTTCTCAAAGTCAAAGCCATAGATCAGTGCTGATCTGTGAACTGTTTACCAATCTGCCATAAGTACAAAAATTGTTAGTAAACATAAAAAAAGAAAAGTAAAAAAAAACAAAATTGTTAGTAAACAGTTGATGTTGCCTCGACAAACAAGTGTGTGATTGCCATTGGCAAGTGTTTGGGGTTTAAGTTTGTGTGAGAGTAAAATCCAAAATGTAAATGCAATGACAGAAAAATATTCTGGAGTAGTTACAAAGGTTAAGGAGTTTATGCCAGAATTTAAATGACACACACTGCTTCTGTCATTGAAAAGAAATCTTGCTGGGAAATATAATATAAGAGATAACTGAACAGTGTACTTAGTAACTGATAAAACAAAGATGGGAATTATTTAAATCATATAATTTGTGTCAAATGAAGGATTCTCTTTATCCTAGCATAATATGGAAGATAACTGTAAAGAACTAAAACTTGCATTGCTCAAGTAAGAGGTTTATCATGGGGAAAGTTCTGCAAAAGTTTACAGTATGAAACACATACCTAGTTTTTCTGAATAGTAATAAATGTATGATGCCCAAATTGTAAAGATGAAAATTTGACACCAAGACTTGTTAATTGGTCATATATTTTCAGTATTTTAAATTATATTATGCCATACAATTAAGGAATACATTATTTTCAATGGTAGATAAGATCTGAAGAAAAATAAACTGAGAAGTGTGAAAGGACAAAGTTTCTACTGATAGGTATAACAAATCCACAGCAACAATCTAACAATATCAACAAAGCAGGTGATTATCTTGACATTTTCTGTCTATAAAAGCTTTTGATAAACACTTTACATTTTGACAAAGAATTATTAATTTTATTTTCCATTAAAAAAAACCTATACATAGGAAATTCACAGATCTGGAATCAATTTCTTAAATCAAAAGACAATTTAAACTCAACTATATTCTTGTAGGGTAAGTTTTAGAATGGCTATTGATGAAGGGCTGAAAGTGATTTTTGAAAATTATAGATCACTTGCTTCATTTTGGATAGAAGTTAAAAAGAGTATTCTGAATTTGCTAAAATTGCTTTAAAATTTCTTCCTCTGTTCCTGTCAACATAGTTATAGAATACTGGTCTTTTTCTAAGCATCATTAAAATTTGGATACAATATAGGACATTTCCCCTCATATGTAATGAGTCTGTCAATTCAGTCTAGTTTAAATTCTTTCACCAGCAGTGCATCCCCAAATAACAAAGAGACTAAAGTGTGCACATAGGTGTTGACAATGAGAAATCCTTAGTCCCTTCATAACTGTTTGTTACAACTGCACAGTTATGCATATACTAGTGATTTTTTATATTAATACCAAAACATCATTTTTACTGTACAACACATATAGATGTATAATTATCTTTTGTCCTATTATGTGTATTCTTATATTTATGGAAAATTTTAGGTCTACTGTATCAAATAACATATTGAATTTGAGACCTTGAGTTTTTTATACTTCTAGTAATCCATATTTAGTGTATCTACAGAAGTATTGGTCCAGGAGTGGTTGAGGGGCTGGGTGGGGTGGGGTGGGGAGCAGTTCATCACTTGCAAGTTACGAAGCATTGGTTTACTCAAACCATCCATTTCTCCACCCACATGCATCTCTGCCTCATGTATCCAAGAATATGTAATGTTGTTAGGAATCAAAATAAAAATATAAGCTGCATTATCATTTCTGCATATGATATACAGACGATTAAGAGATCACATATTTGGCTGTGTTCTTTTTTGAGATACTGATTCTTAGTCTGTCTTTTGCTTTTTACCTTCCTCTTCCATTCCAGTAGAAACTGAGGCTCTTAGCATTTCTTTATTTGTTGTTTTCGCTGGGCATACAACCAAAATTATTTTAAGTCAAGATTCTTCCTTTTTGGTAAAAATTAAACTAAAATATATTATCCCAAGTGTCTTTAGTCACAGAAAAGAAAGAGTACCTTAAGTGGAGTAAAAAGAGAACCCCACTAAGCAACATAGGCTGGGAGAACAGAATTGAAGGTACAACCAAAAATAAAAACAAAACCCTAAACAGCAACACCCTGACTAGGCAAAAATTACAATGTTATCCCATTGCATTATATGGTCTATTCACAGGTAGAGGGACTGCTGACTGGCACAGAAATGACTAGATATGTTGGAAGAGGCCAAGACATGAGTTTGACTTTTTCTGAAAGTCTAAAATGGCTGAATATCAGCAATTTTATATGACTCACCCTATTAATTTTAGTGATTGATTAATACAGAACAGTGATCTCTTATTTCAAAATGTGTAGTTGGTATCTCCAGACTTATTCGTGCTGTGTATCGTAAAGATGATTTTGGTGCTGTATGGATCGGTGCATTCTATATTTGACACTGTGTGTGCATACATATGTGTGCACATGAGGGAGAGCAGGAACAAACACACACACACACTCACACAACTAGTTCAAACTTGTAGTTTTCAAAAGAAATGTATACATCAGGACTGAATGGGCAGAGAAATGGGCAAAGAGAGATGATCTCTTATTTTTATTACATGCTCTTACAAAATAATTCAACACTTCCCCAGTTTATAATCTCTATCCAACACCACACTCAGAGAATAAACCAGTCAAATCACAGGGCAGCTTTTGGTCCTTGATTCCAGTGCAATTCTCTAGAATTATACCCATATAATAAAGCTGATCAAGTTCTTAATATCTTCACTTTGAAAGATAAAAATTGAGGGAGGTAAGAATATAATATTTAATGAACCCCTTTATGTGCCAGACATTGTACAGGACATTTTACATATTTTATTTCACTTAATGAGCAGATGGCTGATGGTTTAGCCATTGGAATAATTTGATAACAGTAAAAATGTAGTAGAGAATTAAGGTTGAAAGTCTCAACTATCAAGTAACATAAAAAGCTATAGGTTTTTCCCTCACCTCTTAAATTAATTCAATTTATGTTGTGGCACCTAACTAATATGCATATAATTACTTTGTTTCGGTCAATGTAAAGACTAATTTGCCTGCAAGATTAGTATTGATTCACATAGAGCCATAATTAATATTGGAACTTGAGGATCAGTTATTTTTAAAATGTGTAACATTATTGACCACATAGGTAAAAACTTATGAAATATACAATATATTAGAAATGGATAACTTGAGGAGAAATCATTTGCTATTTTAAAGTTATAGTAATATAGGAAAGATAATGATCAACTTAGCTACTTCAGAGACATTTTTTAAACAACCTTTGGATCTTTGAATTTTATCCTACAAGCTATCCTTTAGTGTTGGTATTGGCAGAAGGTCTACAGGGGCTGGATGGGGAGAGAACTAGGGAAACCTAATCCACCTTTTCATTCACTGTGATACTCAATGTGAACACAACCTTCCAGTAGTTTCCATCTCTAGATTTATAAGGAGAAAAGCACTCAAGTGAGAAAGGAAACATGTCAACAGGAAAGTAGATAGGATGCCAGAATGTGAACAACTCTTCAGGATACTTTGCCCCCAAATCAAAAGAGGTAATTTAAGTCAGCAAAAGACCAAGCCCACCAATTTTTAGTCATAGGTTCTGGAAGTGCACAGACCCTCCCCAGTGTTAGGAGTCCTAAGAGAGGCCCCTCTGTGAGAGGCAAGTCAGGTAACCACAAACACCAGAAATGCACAAGTTGCCATGTTATTTCTTTTTGGAAGATCTTTTCAGAGTAGGAGATGTGTTTACTGAGAACCATTGTTTTTTTCCTAAGATATAACATTAAACATCATCAGGGCTCCTAGGTGGCTCAATTGATTTAAGTGTCTGACTCTTAATTTCAGCTCAGGTCATTGTCTCAGGGTCCTGGGATGGAGCCCTACATTGGGGGAGGGGGGCTGTCCATGCAGAGTAGGGAGTCTGCCTGAGGATTTCTCTCACTCTCCACCCCCCCCGCCTCACCTCTTTTCCTTTAAAAAAAAAAAAAAAAAGACTCAGCATCCTCATCAGCAAAGGACATTTCTGAATTTTTTTTCCATATTTTGGACAGTGGCCAATACCTCTTAAAAAAAAAATCTTGTCAGTTTAAATTCTAGTATTCTGTGCTTGATTCTTTTTTTATGTTTCTCAAGCCAGTATGCTAAGGTTGATACAAAGGGTAATCTCAGGATAGAAGTTCAATTAATTAATTTATGTTTTATGTGAAAAATACTAAAATTGGTGTAATTTCTATCACTGCTACACAAAGATCAAGATTTGGCATTTTTTCTAGCTATTTTTATTTTACATGAACTAAACCACACACATATTTACTGCTTTCCATTTCCCAGTCACTGAGAGGCCCTTTTGTATATTAACTCATTTAATCCTCATCTCTACCCTAATGAGGTATGTACTATTATTATCTGGCTTTTATACATAAGAAACCTACCCAATAGAACCCACTAAAAAATAACATGAGTCAAACTCCCTCAGTTTGGC
This sequence comes from Vulpes lagopus, assembly GCF_018345385.1. Classification (NCBI taxonomy): domain Eukaryota; kingdom Metazoa; phylum Chordata; class Mammalia; order Carnivora; family Canidae; genus Vulpes; species Vulpes lagopus. The sequence goes on from NC_054836.1 coordinate 26,713,899, forward strand.
TTTATACTTCTTTGCTCTTAGCAGCTTGTCACACTATGTTTATTGAGCTTTCTTGCTCTGGCTGGAACTTGCCTAAGTTTTCCCAAGTTGTTACTTGTTAGAAGGCAAACAACCTAAGATAAAAATAGAGAGGCCCCATGGACTGAATTAAAGATAAAAGAGAAAACTGATGTAATTTTAAGAGATTTTTAAAGTATGTTCTGGCATAAATCAGTAATTTTCCACCAATGGAATTATCTAGGCCAGACTCCCAAAATGCCAAGTGAGTTTTCAGAACCACACTCTTAATGTCCACAAGGCTAGTAGCAATAGATATTATTAGACACTGCTAATTAAAGAACACTTACAATGTATTCATTTTTATGTAAATAATTCAACAAAAATTGGCAATTCAGAATTGTGAACCAGATGAATACAAACTATGCATCTTTGATTAAGATTTGCATAACTGTCTGTTTGTAATGAGTCAATTTTGGAAATGCTTTCTGTAGAAAGTAACTCAGGGAGAAAATAGTACATAAAAGAGAGCAAATATCCACTATGAGGCTCAAGTTGGAGAAAAGTAGGTCATGCTTTCATATTAGCAATCTAATAGAAATCTAAAAAGTTGTTTATGTACATAACTTATAAGCTAATTCCTTCAGCTACTTTGTAAGAGAGAGCTCTATTGAGGAGTCAAATAGCTCTCAGGTTCTTATACTTTTAAAACCCCAGGATCAATTCTTCTCATAGGTAAAATATTCAAAATTATTCAGCATATACTATTTGCATCTAATTTGTAACCTTGTCACAAATATGTGTCTTCCGTTGTTTTAGTGATTTTGTTGGTCTGTTGATTTACTTGCCACATATTTAATGACTTTTAATTTGGTGACATCCAGATGAAAACAGTAAGGAGGACACTGAGGGATCTAGGAATGTCACTGCTTGAGTGATATCTTGGCATAAATAAGAGAAGACAAAGGAGTTCTTGATAAGTCTCTGAATATTTGAATTAAAAAATATGTTCTATTTCTGCTACAAAATGTTTAACTGGGTTTCTAAAGTGAAGTTCTAGACAAGGACTTATAATGATGACTGAGATTACTGAAATGACTCCTAACCCCTCAGTCACACTGGATAATGAGTACTTCCCAAGAATGAAGGAATAGGAAGCACCATCTCCCAACTCCAAATCAAGGAAGAGGAGCTGGAGGAAAGAAGCTAGATCCATTTGACAGGTGTTTGACCTTAACCTCAAAATACAAAGGTAACACCTGGCTATCTTTCTGATGGAAAGAACAAAGGATCAACTAGTACTCAGTTTTAGGGAAGAAGAATGTGTCAAGATTTTCCATAGACCAAATGCAGGGCACATAAATGAAGGAACAGGTATGGATGGAGTCATATAAGTTCCCTTCCATGAAGACCTGTGGAAAAGGTATAAAGACTTCAGCAACAGAACCATTAAGTGACCAGTCAGAGTGAAGATTCATCAAGAAAACTGGTAAGTAAGCCAATCTGGAAAGGCTACATATTTTCCAATTCCAACTATACAACATCCTGGAAAGTTGGAGAAAAGTAGGTCATGCTTTCATATTAGCAATCTAATAGAAACAGCATAGAAATCTAAAAAGTTGTTTATGTACATAACTTATAAGCTAATTCCTTCAGCTACTTTGTAAGAGAGAGCTCTACTGAGGAGTCAAATAGAAAAAAAAAAAAAAACTATGAAAACAGAACAATAGCAGTGGTTGCCACGGATTAGGGAATAGGCAGGGATGAATAAGCAGATTTTAAAGTCAGTGAAGCTATTCTGCATCATGTGGTAATCGCCAAGATACATTATTCAGTTGTCAAACCCACAGAAGAAACAGCAGATTGAACCCTAATGTAAACTGTGGGATTTAGTTAACACATCAATATTCATTCAGCAATTATAACAAGTGGGTCATACCAATGCAGGATGTTAATAACTGAAAACTGCAAGTAGATGGGAGAGAGGAATATATGGGAAGCTCTCTGCACACCTACTCAATTCATCTTGAAAACCTGAACTGCTCAAATATTAGTCTATTAGTTTTTTCAAAGATATCTCTTAAAGAGAAAGCAGCTAGAAGTTTAAGAAACCCATCACAAAAGAGTAGGAGAGGGAGGAGAAGGCGGGAAGAAAAAAGGAATGAACAGTATTTGAAAGTATGAGGGGGAGTGAAAATATTTGAAACATGGTATCTGTGCATCCAGAAATGAATACTTTCAGCAGGGGATCTTCCACGGTGCAATTGGCATAGCTCCGAGACTAGAGGTTAAGAAGCTTCCATGCGTGTCACACTTGACTTTTAGTCAAGTCACAATCTGTCCTTAAGGATATTTTCTCTATACTTGTATACTGACATTTGTAGCAGTCTTCAATTGTCATAATACTCCTTCTCCAAATCCATGAACTTACAAGGTAGGATAAAAAAGCTAAACACTACTGTCAAAAATCTAAGGGAATAATTGATGATCTATAAATATAAAACCCATTACCACTCAAATCTGCCTCTTTAATATTAGTCACTCACATTCATTGTTCAGTCCCTCAGAGGTGTCAGCTGGAATGTTGGCAACACAATGCAAATAAAGTTAAATCAATTACAAAGTAAAATAGAAAATGTGGCAAATTACTTGAAGTGATGTTGGAAAAAAGAATTAGAAGAAAAAAATAGACAAACAGGGATGCACTAGATTTAAATTAAAAACCAAAGAAAAGAATAACCCATCCAGCTAAGTTTCAGAAAAGAGCAATTTGAAAAGCAAAGCATTAATAAAGATTTTTAGCAAAATGGGGAGCAAAAATTTTTAAATGGATTCAAATATTGACTGTGCTGTAGCACTCAGAGTTAAAAGGATGAGGTCACAGGTTTTATCTCATTTGGCAAAAACATAGTAAGAAAATACCTAAACCACTATAAATAGGATACAAAAATGAACATAGGAGAATTAGAATATGGCATCCATGCCTGAGAGAGATGCATTCTGTTTGGGGTTGCATTTTCATGATTCATACTTATAAAAAAAGCATTCATAAGTAGTAATCATTTAAATTCTGTATTCATAATTTAGTGAAAGACGTGAGGGCTGCAAGTAGAAAAATTTAAGGACATAGTTGAAAAAATGTAAAGGACTGATCTGACCCTTTAGAGAGGTTTAAAATAACAAGAAAATTGGAAACAACCTAAATGTCCATCAACAGATGAATGGATCAATAAGATGTAGTATATATATAATGCGGTATTATTGTGCCATTAAAAGGAAGTCTTGCTGTTTACAACAATACATATGGATGGACCTTAAAGGCATTAGAGTACATGAAATAAGTCAGATACAAATACTCACGGTATCACTTATATGCGGAATCTAAATAAAAAGCCTTAACTCAGAGAAACCAAAAAAAAAAATGGTTGCCAGGGGCTGTGGAGTAGGGGAAATAGGGAAAAGTTGCTAAAAGAATACAAACTGTCAGCTATCAGATATCTAAGATCTGAGGATCTGGTGTATAAAATGGTGCCTATAGTTGAGAATACTGTATTGTAGAAGTGAAATTTGCTAAGAGACAAGAACTTAAATGTTCTCTCACACACACAAAGATAAATACATGAAGTGATAGATATGTTAGCTAACTAGATGCATGGCATCCTCTCATAATATAATGTATATAAAATCATCATCATGTACACTTTATGTATCTCACAATTTTATGTCAATTGTAGCACAATAAATCTGAAAAAAAGGAAGAAAAGACTTATGTGCTCAACCATTTAAGAAGCAAAAAAAAATCATAATTTATAAAACACAATAGAGGTAATAGAGGTACATTAAAAAAAAAACTAAACAGCCAGAAAAGATTAGAGAAAGTCCTAAAAAGAATTAACATTAAAAAAAAAAACAAAAACAAAAACAGTAAACACTGATAGTTTTAGAAACTAGTAATAAGGCAAAGGCCTGACATGGATGCTATTTTATTAAGAAGCAAGAGATACAAAGAGAGAGTGACAATAAATGGTAAGTTGAAAGTTTTCATTACATTTCTTAGTTTAAAAAATCAGTGGTTTTCAAATTTGTGATATATGAGACTGTTCAAAGAAGTACAGTTAATGTCTTTCTGTCCTTTAAATAGTTAGCTTATCACTGTCTCTTCTATAGCTTCCAACATAGGGTCTTTTTGAATCTTAACTCTTGAGTCAAAAATACTTTGTATGCCATTCCCATCTCTATCTAATCTCAGATTTTGAATTTTCTTTTTTGCCCCTCTGTCCTCAATGACCGCAACTGTTATCTCCATGTTTTCTCATCTATACGATTCCCAGCTTGCAGATACCCATCTGCCAGATTACTTTTCCTGTTCCTACTTCCTGACATTCCACCATCCAGTGCCAATGCAGAGAAGAAGAAAGCCAAATTTGAGCTGTGTTTATTAGGAGAATATTAATTTTTCTCATTGTTTTTTTCCATTTCCTGCCAGCTAACACCTTTGAAGAAAATAAAAAATACCCCTCTCCTGCCCTAAGCTTTTCTACCTTCTTGGCAGAAGGTGCTTTAAAGTGCACATATGATAACTTATCTTTTATCTCCATAGATATTTGTAGTTATAGACTACCTTATCTACTGCTGTTTTAGCAAGGGTAATGCCTTACAAAAGATCTCTTAGGAGAGCATAATATTGTATAAAGCCTTTAACATTTTTATGTTTTATTTAACTTAACAGGGTTTTTGGATTATGAATGTGTCACAGTTAAAAGTAGGCGCTCTAAATACTGTTTTCAAACAATAATGTCCATTCTAAAAAATGCTTGATTTTATAGTTTGAAAAGGTTCTAAGGCAACTTAATTTATACCTAAAAGAATTTGCAATTATTAAATATATGTCATAGATGTTGCTACATATTTCAAAATGCAACATCCCCACACTGGATATTCTGTAAGTGTTAAGTGACTTAGCACACAAGCCTCTAACCCTGCAGCTGTCCCCAGGCATGTGGACAAAAGCCTTAATTGCTCATTCAGAATTCTTTATTTCTAGCTCACAAACACATTTCCTTTCATTTTATGTGAATCTATTATCTAACATTCTGAAAAACTCTAATAAAATGTGGATTTGCACTGTGGAGTAACTATTTTATATCTTGTCATCCTTTTATTGAAAAACAAAACTTTCTGGGTTGGGGTTTGATTTGGGGGCTTCTTTGCTGAGATTAACTTTAAGGGCATATGTTTGAAATAACCATGAACTTTTGTTTTTTCCACATCAACAGATCTTCTGAAGTCTCAACATTTGCAAAAACTGCCACTGGGGAACTCACAAATTGTTTCTGTCTATAATAAGAAAGAACTCCTCTTTCTCTTTAGATCTTGGCAGGACAAGGTATGATAAGCCATATCTGGAAGCACTACTGCCAAGGTTGAGTTTCTATAACCAAAGCAAAATTAAAAACTAAGGAAGTTTCTCATGACTTTTGAACTGATGAAGAAATAAGACTGCTCTGCAGGAAACTTCAAAGAACTGACACTTATGGAACATGCAGATCATTTGACGCTACAGTTTTTCCTGCAATTATCGAAAACTATTTCATGTGTGAGATACAGTCTAATTTTGCACCTTGACATTAAGAAACTGTTTGATGTTTCCAAATTAAAATAAAGATAGCTATTTTGCAAATGTTACTTTCATTGAAAAAAAAATTACTCAAAAATAAAAATGTCGTATTGGTTCACTACTAGAGAGCTTCTTAGAGAATCCTTCATTTGGGGGAAATAATTGTGGTTTTTCTCTTAGCTCCCTTTATCAACAAAGGCAAATATTTGAGCCATTGGGAAAGGTTAAATGTAGAACAACTGCTATACCATATTTCACTGTTTACACTTTTTTTAGCTCTTGTTTTAATTACTTGAACTATGAGAATCAGATGAACTCTATGAATGCATTTATATGAATTATGAGAAATAAATAACTTTCAAACTATTTTAAAGAGGAACCTCTAGTTAAGTAACTTGTGTGAAATTACACAGCTATTAAGCAACCAAGGGAGACTCCTACATGCTCTTCAGTCAATAACCCTAACCACTACACTGGCAGCTGCCCACATCAAATTTTTAGTATCATTTGGAGGAAAAAAAAAATTGACTATCACGTTCTGGTTCACAGCTTTGTCATCATTAAAGTAATCTTCAAAGAAGTTTGGGAACAAGTGACCTAATATACACAATGACAGATGTGCATGTCTTGTAATGGTCCCTGATTAAGGCTTTTAAACACTGTTTAAGTGCATACATAGAATAGTCCACACAACTTCATCTAATAAGATGGCTCACTGGAGTAAAGAGCAAGCCTATAAATACCTCTGATCATCTTCCATCAAAATATTACTTCTCTCACCCTTATGCACACACACACACACACACACACACACACACAAAAAAAAAAAACTTTGTTGATAATTATTTATACTATTTATATGTCCACATATGGATAATCTTGTCCTAGAGAAGTTACACTCTTATCTGTAGAATTTATGGAAGAGGAATGCCTGCGTGGCTCAGCAAACTGGGCATCTGCCTTTGGCTCGGGGTGGGATCCCGGGTCTGGGGATTGGGTCCCACATTGGGCTCCTGTGGGGAGCCTGCTTCTCCTTCTGCCTGTGTCTCTGCCTCTCTCTGTGTCTCTCATGAATAAATAAATAAAATCTTTTAAAAAAACAGAATTTATGGAAGAAACCGGATAAAGCAAGAGATAAGAGTTTAGCACAAGAGAACTATAAAAGATCTAGGGTTTGAAGAAGGGCGATAGGGGAACCTAGCTGGTAGTTAACATTTGTTAATAATTTCTATAAGTTAGACAATATTCTAAGTGCTTTATAGGTATTAAGTCATTCAATACTCCTAGCAATGCTTTGAAAAATGCATAAATATGTCATTTTACAAAGTAAGAAACTGAGCTCACCTCAAGGAAGATATGCCCAAAATCACACAGCTAAAAAATGGTAAAGCCAAGGTTTGCATACAGTCTAGCTCCAGGGTCCACACTTTCCACCATTAATGGACTAGTGTTTTAAAGTCAAGAGTGCAACATCCTCCCAACTTTTGGCAATATAACTTCAAGTTGAAGATCATATCATGTTGATAACAACTGATTTAGGCCAGCAAGAGCATAGTCATTTTGTGATAAAACAATAATAATTACAAGTTAATAACAATATGATTTCAAAAGAACTAGATTCAACAATTACTAGAAGACACCCCAGTTCAATCATGCCTTAAATATAGTAGGACGTTTTAGCCACAACATTTAAAATATTTATATATTTCAGATTCCCCTACTTAATATTTGATTCGGATCACCTAATTAAGTACTTAAGTCCCACAATTCCAGTCTGGTAGTCTAATGCACAATATCAAAGATACATAGGGACAAAATAGTAAAAGGGAGAAGTTTATTTCATGATGCATTTTACAGCCAATTTCAGGAGTTGACATGGATGAACCACCATCTACCCTTTACTTAACGACCCAAATCTTCCTTCAAGTACTCCCAATGATTTTAACATCACTATACATTAAACAGATGAAAATTCCTGTGAAACTACTGAAGAGGTTTTATATTTGTCTCTAAGAGCAGTGTTCATTGTTACTTACCTACTCTCATATCAAGTCTGTCACACGGTTGGTTAAATTAAGAACATTTTTTGCCCAATGCAAAAGGCAATTTACTTTAAATCATATGATTGGAAAAAAAAGTTTAAAGGAGTTTGAAGAGTGGATGAATACCTGTGAAATTTCTAAATCTTATAGAAATTTCCAGCAGTTTGTAAGGAAAATAGAATGGTTAATTTATTCACTGTTTGATATCAAAATGTATTGATTTCAATCACACAAGTGTTAACACAATCATTTGCCTTATAAATCATAAGGCTCAATCATAAGTTAACAAATTATCTTCTGTAATTTTAATTTAAATATGGTCTAATTAGAGCTGAAATATTTTTTAAATATTGCATTTTAATTCATGCACAATCTGATTCCTTTCAAATGGGTTACTAATTTTGCCATTACTTATTAAACACTTCCTTGTTCATCTATAAAAATTCTCAAGTTAGACTTTTCATTAGTAAATGAATCTCTATGCATATATAGTACTATACAGATCATGAATGCATAAACTAAATCATTTTTAATATATAACCCAGTAAACTCCTATCAAACTATTTAAGAAAACTAGTATACCATGCAGTTAGTAAGTTTAACAAACACCATAGAACTCAAAACTATTTATGTTTACAGAATTTGAATATTTCAAGGGCATACACCAGTACATAATAAAATACTTAGTATGTTAAATCCTGAAAATAAAGTTATAAAAAGAATCTTATTAAAAATATTTTTTAACTTTATTTATTTATTCATGACAGACACAGAGAGAGAGGCAGAGACATAGGCAGAGGGAGAAGCAGGCTCCCTGCAGGGCCTGGGACTTGATCCAGGACCCCGGGATCACGACCTGAGCCAAAGGCAGACACTCAACCACTGAGCCACCCAGGTGCCCCCTATTAAAAATAATTTAAAGAAGAGTGCTGGTTCAAATTCCTTCAAAGTTCTTTCATTCTACTCAACAAAAGTTTGAATCCAGACAATGTTGAAAAGATTGAGAGTTTTAAAATCTTCTGCCAAATTCTACTAAAGAAGAAAAAGATTATTAATAAATACTATGGCTTGTTTTCCCCCTGGATAACTTTTAAATGTTCTCCCACATTTCTGAACTAGAGCTTTAATGTTCTAAATAAACTAATGTATGCAAATTATATTAAAATATTACTCCCTACTCCTTCTTTAAATAAGACTTATATCAGACATAATTATTCTACCACAGCACTTACATAAAATTGACTCAAATCAACCTTTTAAATAAGCCAAACCAAACCAAACAAGACGTTGTCACAGATTCTTAACTTTCTTGGGCTGCTTTTAATCATGAGAACAAAGATGCATATGTAGGTTTCAGCTTTCAGTCCTGACCCTATTAGTTGATCTACAACCTAAAATTCAACTATAAAATGAAGGAGCAGGACCTGGCCTCAGAGTATACTTTATCAACTCAAAATTATATTCCAATCTTGTTTAAAACACTTGCTTTTATAAGACAAAACGGTATATGAAAGTTTTAAAAATGTAAAATCCTGCTTATAACAACATATTCACTAAAACTCTATTATTTACTGCTCTTCAAAACTTTGCTTATTTTCTTCAAAACAAATAGCTTATACTATGAAAAGATAATGATACTGTATATCCCAATATGGAAACAGTTGAAAATATAAAAATATTCTTCCAAGGTCAGATGGATTTGTACTGATCCTTTGCCTCCCACACTTCATTTTTTTTTTAATCTCTGCAATTTAAGAACTAAGAAGCTGTAGAGGGACAATGAACAAGGAGTTGCACAGTTATTTTGTTGGATCCTAGTGATTACATATTAATAAGTGTCCTTGAAACCATGTTTAAAAGGCAAAAGACTGGAGACAGGAAGATAAAAGTGCTAGGCACCATTTTGTTTTGTTTTGTTTTCTTTTAAAGAACAGAAATTCACCATGGATATTTGCTTTTTTTTTAATATATTATAGCTCAATACATATAGTCAAACAAATCATAATGAAGTACTTTGAGACTGGATGCCTTCCCCCTTGGGTATTTACTAACTGAATGTATTTTCCCTCGCATGCAGATACTTCCTTGTGTAATTTTACTAAAAATAACAAAAAGGTTAGAACTCAGGCTTTATGTTTATGAGGCTGTAAAACCTATCCACACATTTCTAACACCTTCCTAAACACACATCACTCCTCTGGAATTTAGTATCGGTCACTCATTTCATAACACATTGTATTATTTTCCTCAGACAACCACAAGTTATAAAGCCAAAGAAAGCAAAAGCATGGTTACTTCTTAGATGGTCACCATTTTAGCACTAACCTTACTAGCATTTAAAGCCAAATTAATGGTTGTGAGATGTCAAATATTTACATATTACCCACAGCTCCATGTGTCTTCGATGTTGAGTTATTTGAAGAGAATTCACTGGGATTTGGACTTCTATATATTTTGACCTAGAAGTATTAGCTTTCTTTTTTTGTTTGTTTGACTTAGAGAGGGGTGGGTGAAGAGTGGCAAATGAATAAGGAGATAGAGAACTCAAGCAGACTCCACGCCAAAGCATGGAACCCCATGTGGGACTCAAACCTCATGACCCTGAGATCATACCAGAGCTGAAATCAAGAGTCAGATATTTAACAGTTTGAGCCACCCAGGTGCCCCAACTTTCCTTGTTTTCTAACAAGCAGACTTCATTTTGTACTTTATCACCAGAACTTTTTTCTTCCCCCTAAAACTATTTTATAACAATGACCAATAGACTTTCAATTTTCATAACTACATATTTATATCTTGAAAAAGCTGTTTTATTATGTTTACTACTGAAGGAGTTGAACAAGAATGTTCCAGGAAGCTGCAGCTTCCTTTCTCACATCTGGGATCAACAGCCAGAATCAAGGAGTCAGACAAGTTTATCCTTCTGGTCACCACATTCTTCTAATTCAAACTCAGAAATCTGTTGGTTTCTATCACCTCAGCCAAGTCATAAGAGACAATAAATCAGTACCTAATTGAGCCCAATACTTGAACCAAGAGTTATGGAATTGATGTTAAAAAACAACAGTGATATTAATACATAATATTTACTTATGTTGTCAGGCATTGTTAATTATTTCTCACAATAAAATTTGAGATAGGTACCCATGTTATGCTCATGTATGGATATAGAAACCAAAGCTTTGGAAAAATTAATCACATTGGCCAAGATCACACAGTGGAGCCAGTCAAAGGAATATGGAATAACCATTTCATTAAATAAGAGAGATTCCCTAGTGTGCATGGAGAACTTTCTCCCACTGTCTTTCAACCTTCTTCTGTGGGCTAGTTCTTTCCTGCTCCTAATTAAAACCTCAAAAAAATATCTGCACCTTTCTAGTTCACTGTAGTCAAAATAATAATTTCACTAGTCAAAATGTCCATTTACTATAAAAAAAAGTCTAGGACTTAACGGAAAAGACATCTATTTTCCCATTTTGAGTCCACTTTGGGCCATGAAGTCTGTAGTAATGATGGCTTAGGGGCTTTCTTCTCTCTCCCTTATCAGACTGTGTGACTCAGTAGTAGTTAGATGGGGCAGTGGAGACAGGGGAAGGTGCCACTCTTATGTAAAGTCAGGCTCCTCTGGGTAAGAAGGACAAGTCCTGATGTAGGGGGTGAGGGGGAATGGGAGGAGGAAGAAGAATAAACACATTTGTCAAATTCTCAAAGCTTTATTCACTATCAATGCTGAACTTCTAACATGGAATATTCTTGTCTCTGTTGGTGGCTTCCCCCTAAGTTCCCTGTGTTTTCAGTCTACCTTTGGTCCTTTTGGGTAGATAAACTTTCAAAATGGCTTCAAGCCAAGTCCTTTTCAAGAATCAGTTCAGCATATACATCCTTCACCTACCACATGTCAGTGCACTTTATTCCTAAGACAGCTCTCTGGCCCTCTGTAGTCAGGCAAGGGCATCTGTCTTTTCAGGCATATATACATATATAGGTATTAATCTCCCAAACTCCAGGAAATGTTATCAGGCCCAATGAATGGACATTTTGAAGCTTCTCCAAGTTAATTTCAGGTTAGGAGGGAACATTCCCCTCCTTATAAAAAGCATCCTCTTCCATTCCTCCATGCAAAAGAGTTGGAAGCACTGATCATTTGGCCCTAACAAGCCTTATCCACAGGTCTCAAGGTTTTCATCAAACCTCTAGCTCCTCCTAACATATTCTCTAGTAACTAATAAGCTCAGAATTAAAGACTTGATCTCACTATTTCCAAGTCCCACTGGGTAGTATAGATCTGACTTGGAATGTGCCCAACACAGTGGTACATTCTTGTATTCTTTGGCTGAAATTTTCTAATTTAAACACCATCTAAGGGTATCTCAGAAAGAAATTGAAAAGGGAGAATTTTCCAACTATAACCTTGGAAATAGCTGATGAACAAGTTTACAGAATTTATTTGCAAAAACTATCCATCCAACATAAGCAATGCAAAATAACACCTCACGAGAGCTGAAAACCCTTTACTCAATTTAATATCAACCAGAAAAAAGGTGTAGCAAATCCCCAATCCCTCCAAATCCCATAGATATATGTATATTCATGATAAAACCAGAGCAAATATTTTACTTACCTTCAAATGTATTTACATGGATATAGTGTAGTGATCCATCCATATAAATAAAATGTAGGATAATCTCTAACTATGGCTTACTGATGACATGTATTAAGTATCCAACAATATAAAAATTCATAGATACTAATGATCCGAGGTAAAATCCAGTACAATCAGGAAAAAGAGGGTACATCTCAAAGATGAGAAGTTGCTCGGGTGAGCCTAATTTAAATGAAGGCACTCACCCAGGTTGCAAGACACAAGTGAACCAAATTAGAATTTAAAGGTTTGGTTAGCTTACAAAGTTATTTTCCTACAACCCAACAAAACTGAAACTATTCATTCTCAAAAGTCTAGGCCTGAACACACATACTGAATTTGACACGTGTGGCATGCTATATTCATGTTTAGACAAAAATACTTCAACTGAATAACATTTTGATCACAACTCAAAGGTCAAGTATTCATCATGCCAGCTCGCTTAAAACCTATTGTTTTACTACTTATGCCTCAGAAGAAAAAAAACAAAAGGACTAAGGGGAAACCTTTGGCAGAAAAATCAAATATCCAGTAGTTTATGAAATCAAATGATAACTTACCCAGCTTCTAGTCTAGAAAGATTGAAGGATTTCCTAATGAAGAAAAGATGCTCATCAGAATCACCTGAGAAATATCCTACCTCACCTCCATCTGCTCAAACAAAAGTTGTTGGGAGCGGAGAAGGTGATTAGGCATGTCCTATGTGAAAAATGGGGCATGTACCCATTTATTTAAACCTTTAAATGGCATGTACCCATTAATTTAAATCTTAAGTGCTAATTTGATTCCCTTGTGTCTCACTGCCTAAGTGCCTCCATTTAAATTAAGGTCACCTGAGCAACTTCTCATCCTTATGGCATGTACAGCATATATTACATATAGTATACATGGAATATTCCCACTAATCAATCCACTGATTGCCTTTTAATTTTAAGATTAAGGTAATTGGCCTCAACCTGTTAAGGGATTTGTTTTAGACCACAAAATTAGCAAAGCTCCAAAAAATCTTCAGACTCCTTTTACTCTGTCATGTAACTAACTGAAATTGTATTAAAATAGCTTGCAGATATGGCATTAGATTTGTTTTACATTCCAAAACACTTTGTCTCCCTTCCTCCCTCCCCCCAAAAATTCTTCTTCTAAATAGGTTACATTCACAGAACTGTTCAAAAGTATTTTCCAGTGAAATAGGCACAGTATCAGGATTCTGTTTAACAAAACTGGCACTAACCTTAACTTTCTTTTTACATAAAAACCAACGTTATTTCTAGATGAAGAAACAGATAATGAGAATTTATCTTCAGTTTTTGAAAGGACTTATCCTGCCATATCCTTAACCAGCCCTGCTTGAGCTGAACAGAAAGAACTATTCCATTAAATCAGTCTGTTTATTCAATGAGAACCTTCTAAATGTTACTCTCAACTTGAACTTCATTTTCCACAGTCTAACTTCAGGTCATATTTGTTCAAAGGAATAAAAGAGGACTTTTGGAACCATGAAGAAAGTTGGAATGGTAAAAACTATCTCATAAACACGCTAATTTAAATTACTTAACTGCTTCCAGTAAAGTTAAATCTCCCAACTCTTCCCCCAGCCTAAATGGGGGAAATCAGGAACCATTTGGGAACTTTCAGTTCTTGAGATGTCTAAGCAGACAAAACCGACAATCAACAGTGTTGGCTATGGGGTTCTAGGCCAAAAACCTGGACAGAGAGCTGAGGTCCTGTGGGGGCACAGGGGTCTGGGATTGGCTCGTGGTGTACTCTGAGTTCCTCTTGGCTCTCTCCAGGAAAGGAAATGTGGGCCAGAGCTCACTCAGCAAGCACACAACAGGCACAGGACGGCAGGGCATAGGGAGGCATCACTTGGACGCTGCTTGGTCCCTGGAGCCAGGCAAGCTCTGCCCTCAGGACCTGAGTTCGCCAAGAAGGTACCTGTGGATGGCTCCTCCTGCCTGGTGCTCCAGGCGGTGCACCCTGCCTACCCACGAACGCCCCGCCACAGCCTGTGCTGCGTCAGATGCTGCTCCAGCCTCGTGGTAGCTGCTGTAGGCATGGGCAAATGACCTCTCCATTTTTCCTGTGGAGGACCGACGGTGCTCCCTGGCCCTAGCTGCCCACTTCCTGTGCATGTTCGTCGGATCTCAAGACACATGTTCTGCTGTTCAAGTGGCCAGGCCCGAACCTAAACTCTGTGTCCCAGCACCCTCTTGATCCTGGGACCAAGTTCTGCTCTATCATCTAAGGTTGAGTGGAGAGCCTGGTACATACTTTCCCATTCAGAATTAATCCTGAGTCTAGCATTCTATATTCTCTCCAACTCCTTTACACTGTGACACCTTTCCCCCACCAAACCCCCTCAGAATAAGCTGCATGGAACAACAACAAAGGACACCACTGTATTCTTATTCCCTTCTCATACTCACTTTTTTGGATTTTGTGTTTTCTAACTTGAAAATGTCAGGTGGAAGCAACAGAAACGCCACAGCACTACAGTGAAGAAAGCTGAAACCATGACTTTTAAAAACACTTATTTCAATCTGTATGAAATTTCTCCTTTTCTATCCATAAACTTCAATGAATAGATTGTTTTCAAGTAATAATGAAAAGTGATTGCCTGTTGAATCGAAATCAGGGTTTCTCAATCTTAGCACTACCTACATTTTGGGCAGGGTAATTCTTATGGGGCTGTCCTCTGCATTGTATTTTGTTTAACAACATTTTTCACCTCTGCTGATTAGGTAACAGTAGTATCCCTTCATTTATTACAATGAGAAAGGCCTCTAGATATTGCCAAAAGTTCCATTGGAGCAACATTATCTTCTCTACCCCTTAAAGAACCATCGATCTACACCATTCAAATACTGAATTTTAAAAGTAGTTTGGAAAAATCTACCTCTCTACATTATAAATTATCCCCAGTATGCTTTATGTGGTAAGGAGACAACACTGAGAGTTTTCCTGGGGCTATCATATACTTTACCTATATTATTCAAAGTGAAGGCGAATGGAATGCGTGGCAATTTCTTTACTAGCACTTTATGTTCCATTTTCTTTCCTTAATATATTAAAAATAGAATCTAGGGGAAAGAATAAGATTAATTGCCCTGTATGGATAGGAAATGGATGAATACACTAATCAAGGGCATTGTAGATCACTCAAAATGTAAATACATGAAAAATTTACAGATTAAATCTAACAAAAATGGAAAAGAAATGCAACATACCATATTAGACAAGGTTTTCAAATCTTATTTCATTTATGAAAACAATTTAATTAAAAGATGTTACATATTGAATTAAAATACATATAATTTATTTCTTTGATAAAAGGTCTAATGCCAGTCCTTAGTTTGCTGATCATGGGAGAAAAACTGCACTAAAATAATTCTGTAAAATGTATTCACATAATTTCTAAGAGATTCTTTTTGTAAGGATTTTATTTATTTATTCATGAGAGATACACAGAGAAAGGCAGAGAGATAGGCAGAGTGAGAAGCAGGCTCCCTGAGGGGAGACTGATGCAGGACTCAATCCCAGGACCCAGGGATCATGACCTGAGCCAAAGGCAGACGCTCAACCACTATGCCACCCAGGCATCCCTCTAAGAGATTCATTCTATCTGTAGCAATGGAACCTTGTTCATGTGGAACAAACTTAACTAAACTAAAAGGCATCCAACGAAGATCATGGAAATATCATTATTAACTGGAGACTATTAGAACTCCAAGTTTAGGATTCTAGTGTTGTTTACCTCTATGGACATCTTGCAAAAAACACACGCTCTCCTCCCAGTGATTTCACTTCACCATTCACAAATTCTTCATGTTTTTTGCACTTTTCAAATTTCAAAAAACTTTCATGTCTATTACATTATTTATTCTTCATAGGTATTTGAATTAAGTGGAGAAGAGTTTGTCTTCCATCTTAGAGGAGGGAAAACTGAAGCTGCTTGAACAACAACCAGTAAACAAGAGCAAGGACTCACACTTGTTTTTTTATTTTTCACACTTGTTTTGAGTCTTATATTCTTTCCATTCTTCCAAATTAATTTTTTTAAAGATTTTATTTATTTATTCTTGAGAGATAGAAGGAGAGACAGAGCCAGAGACACAGGCAGAGACAGAGCCAGAGACACAGGCAGAGGGAGAAGCAGGCTCCATGCACCGGGAGCCCGACGTGGGATTCGATCCCGGGTCTCCAGGATCGCGCCCTGGGCCAAAGGCAGGCGCCAAACCGCTGCGCCACCCAGGGATTCCCCCCAAATTAATTTTTATAATTGATATGCCTTTCTTCATTTCAGTGACCTGGATCATACCTGATCAATGTTCATGAGCTCTACAAATAAAGTTAGGCTCAACAGACTTAACAAACAAACAAAACAACAACTCTCTATTCCTTATTGAGACTTCAGGACCAATATTGATAAACCTGAATTCAAGCTTCAGGCTAGGGCTCACTTGCTTTGTGATAGTGGGTTCCTCTGGAGTCTCAGTTATTTCCTAACTCATACTTTGAGGATCAAAAAGAAGATATGTGCAAAGGCTCTTCTATTGGACTTGAAAGTTACCTCATCAAGTGAACCCAAAATAATCTTAAGAATATAGAACACTTCACTTTGTTAATTAGGGATTTGAGATTTTTTTTAAAGATTTTATTTATTTATTTGAGAGAGAGAGAGAGACAGAGAGAATGCGGCAATCAGACTCTCTGCTGAGCAGGGAGCCAGACGTGGGCCTCTATCCAGGACCCTGGGATCATGACCAGAGCTGAAGGCAGAAGCCTAACTGACTGAATCACCCAGGTGCCCTGTGAGATCTTTAAATTAGTTCTTCTAATAGGCTTTTAGGGAAGCAGATGGTTTGCAAAATTAGACAGGGATGAATGGATAAACAAGGAAAACCTATCTGTAGCAAGGAGGAGGAGAGAAAGAAGTAAAAAATACTGGGCTTCTCCTATTAGGAAAATCAAAAGAATTTATTGAGACCATGGACATGTGGCAGACTCTCAGTTGGAAAGTTTTCTGCATTTCTCTTCAGCCAACATGGGCAAATGATAATGAGGACATAAAATGGAAAAAAAAAAAAA
This sequence comes from Vulpes lagopus, assembly GCF_018345385.1. Classification (NCBI taxonomy): domain Eukaryota; kingdom Metazoa; phylum Chordata; class Mammalia; order Carnivora; family Canidae; genus Vulpes; species Vulpes lagopus. The sequence goes on from NC_054836.1 coordinate 26,731,285, forward strand.
AAAAAACGTTTCACTTGAAACGACTGGATAGCTCGTTAGTAAGCTTCACAACTAATTAAGAAAGCTAAGTAAGAAAATTAACATCTAAGAATCACAGAACTTCATAGCCAGAGCAGAACTAGAGGCCATCTAATTTATCCCTCTCCTTAATCAAATTTTGACAAATTGCAATCAGTAGGTGAAGATCATTGCTGAGATGGCGGAAGAGCTGGAGCAGCTAAAGCAGAGAGTTCCTCCAAAACTAAAATACTAGGAGGTATATTATGTTTCAACACTGAACACCTGATAAAAGGTGGCTGAAAATTGGAGTTTTACCTTATGAGAGGCTTGAGGTTTGTATGTGTTGCATGCATGTGTATTTTACAATCACCTAGGTATCTCCAGCCAGCAAATTCTGTGTGAGTAGAGACAGATGACCCATGTGATTCTTAAGGCCATTTCTCAACATTTACACAGCCTGCCTCATACTCCAACATATTTCAGAATATTGAATCTCAATTCTGGCTGTATACAGATACCACCTGTAGAGCTTTAAAATAAGACTGCCCAGGTTCCAACACCAAAGATTCTGATTTGTATAGGTAAGAACTTGGGATTAGTGTAATAGCTCTCCAGGTGATTCCAGTGTACTACCAGGCTTGAAAATGATAGTTTTAGGATTATGGCCATAAAGAGTAGGGAAAGTAGAAATAAGGGGGCAAGATGTGGAAGAGTAGGGTCCCCAAGTCACCTGTCCTCAACAAATTACCTAGAAAACCATCCAATCATCCTGAAAATCTACGAATTCGGCCTGAGAGTTAAAGAGAGACCAGCTGGAATGCTACAGAGAGAAGAGTTCGCGCTTCTATCAGGGTAGGAAGACGGGAAAAAAGAAATAAAGACACAAAAGGCCTCCCAGGGGGAGGGGCCCCGCGAGGAGCCGGGCTGAGGCCGGGGCGAGTGTCCCCAGGACAGGAGAGCCCCGTCCCGGAGGAGCAGGAGCTGCACCGACCTTCCCCGCGGAAAGGGGCCTGCAGGGAGTTAGAGCAGGACCCAGGAGGGCGGGGATGCCCTCGGGCTCCCTGGGACACTAACAGAGGAACTGCGCCCCGGGAGATGCCCCGAGCTCCCTAAGGGCTGCAGCGCTCGGCGGGACCCGGAGCAGCTCGGAGGGGCTCGGGCGGCGGCTCCGCGGAGGGGGCTGCGCGGCTCCGGGAACAGCTCAGCGGCGGCGGCTCGCGCAGAGGAAGAAGCTCCGCGCGGAGGGGGCTGCGCGGCTCCGGGAACAGCTCGGAGGGGCTCGGGCGGCGGCTCCGCGGGGCTGCCGGCTCGGGAACAGCTCGGAGGGGCTCGGGCGGCGGCTCCGCGGAGGGGGCTGCACCGCCGGGAGCGCGAATCCAACAGCGCAGGCCCCGGAGCACAGGGCGCCGGGACACAGCCCAGGATCCAGCCTCCCCCCGGGACAGGCAGAGGCAGGGAGGGCCCAGGACAGCAAGGACGCTCCTGCCCCGAGCTGAGCAGATCAGCGGCCCCGCCCGGGAGCCCCCAGGCCCTGCAGACGGAGAGCCCCGGAGCTACTGCGGGGGCTGGATCCAGGGTCCCAGAGCTGCCCCCGCCACTGTGGCGGCCTCACGGGGTGAACAACCCCCACTGAGCCCTGCACCAGGCAGGGGCAGAGCAGCTCCCCCAAGTGCTAGCACCTGAGAATCAGCACAGCAGGCCCCTCCCCCAGAAGACCAAGGAGAGGGACCAGTTCCAGGGACTTAAAGTACACAGAATCAGAAGATACTCCCCCGTGTTTTTTTTTGTTTTGTTTTGTTTTTTTGTTTTTGTTTTTTTTTGTTTTGTTTTGTGCTTTTTTTTTCTTCCTTCTTGATTTCTGATTGCTTCCCCCACCCCACCCCACCCCCCTTTTTTTTCTCCTTTCTTTTTCTTTTTCTTCTCTTTTTCCCCTTTTTTTCTTCTTTCTCTTTTTTCTTTTTCTCTTTTCTTTCCTTCTCTCTCTTTTTCTCCTTTTCCCAATACAACTTGTTTTTGGCCACTCTGCACTGAGCAAAATGACTAGAAGGAAAACCTCACCTCAAACAAAAGAATCAGAAACAGCCCTCTCTCCCACAGAGTTACAAAATCTGGATTACAATTCAATGTCAGAAAGCCAATTCAGAAGCACTATTTTACAGCTACTGGTGGCTCTAGAAAAAACCATAAAGGACTCAAGAGACTTCATGACTGCAGAATTTAGATCCAATCAGGCAGAAATTAAAAATCAATTAAATGAGATGCAATCCAAGCTAGAAGTCCTAACGACGAGGGTTAACGAGGTGGAAGAACGAGTGAGTGACATAGAAGACAAGTTGATGGCAAAGAGGGAAACTGAGGAAAAAAAGAGACAAGCAATTAAAAGATCATGAGGATAGGTTAAGGGAAATAAATGACAGCCTGAGGAAGAAAAACCTACGTTTAATTGGGGTTCCTGAGGGCGCCGAAAGGGACAGCGGGCCAGAATATGTATTTGAACAAATCCTAGCTGAAAACTTTCCTAATCTGGGAAGGGAAACAGGCATTCAGATCCAGGAAATAGAGAGATCCCCCCCTAAAATCAACAAAAACCGTTCAACACCTCGACATTTAATAGTGAAGCATGCAAATTCCAAAGATAAGGAGAAGATCCTTAAAGCAGCAAGAGACAAAAAGTCCCTGACTTTTATGGGGAGGAATATTAGGGTAACAGCAGACCTCTCCACAGAGACCTGGCAGGCCAGAAAGGGCTGGCAGGATATATTCAGGGTCCTAAATAAAAAGAACATGCAACCAAGAATACTTTACCCAGCAAGGCTTTCATTCAAAATGGAAGGAGAGATAAAGAGCTTCCAAGACAGGCAGGAACTGAAAGAATATGTAACCTCCAAACCAGCTCTGCAAGAAATTTTAAGGGGGACTCTTAAAATTCCCCTTTAAGAAGAAGTTCAGTGGAACAATCCACAAAAACAAGGACTGAATAGATATGATGACACTAAACTCATATCTATCAATAGTAACTCTGAACGTGAACGGGCTTAATGACCCCATCAAAAGGCACAGGGTTTCAGATTGGATAAAAAAGCAGGACCCATCTATTTGCTGTCTACAAGAGACTCATTTTAGACAGAAGGACACCTACAACCTGAAAATAAAAGGTTGGAGAACCATTTACCATTCAAATGGTCCTCAAAAGAAAGCAGGGGTTGCCATCCTTATATCAGATAAATTAAAATTTACCCCAAAGACTATAGTGAGAGATGAAGAGGGACACTATCTCACACTCAAAGGATCTATCCAACAAGAGGACTTAACAATCCTCAAAATATATGCCCCGAATGTGGGAGCTGCCAAATATTTAAACCAATTAATAACCAAACTGAAGAAATACTTTGATAATAATACACTTATACTTGGTGACTTCAATCTAGCTCTCTCTAAACTAGATAGGTCTTCTAAGCACAACATATCCAAAGAAACGAGAGCTTTAAATGATACACTGGACCAGATGGATTTCACAGATATCTACAGAACTTTACATCCAAACTCAACTGAATACACATTCTTCTCAAGTGCACATGGAACTTTCTCCAGAATAGACCACATACTGGGTCACAAATCGGGTCTGAACCGATACCAAAAGATCGGGATAGTCCCCTGTATATTCTCAGACCATAATGCCTTGAAATTAGAACTTAATCACAACAAGAAGTTTGGAAGGACCACAAACACGTGGAGGTTAAGGACCATCCTGCTAAAAGATGAAAAGGTCAACCAGGAAATTAAGGAAGAATTAAAAAGATTCATGGAAACTAATGAGAATGAAGATACAACCGTTCAAAATCTTTGGGATGCAGCAAAAGCAGTCCTGAGGGGGAAATACATCGCAATACAAGCATCCATTCAAAAACTGGAAAGATCTCAAATTCAAAAGCTCACCTTACACATAAAGGAACTAGAGAAAAAGCAACAAATAGACCCCACCCCCAGCAGAAGAAGACAGTTAATTAAAATTCGAGCAGAACTAAATGATATCGAGACCAAAAGAACTGTGGAACAGATCAACAGAACCAGGAGTTGGTTCTTTGAAAGAATTAATAAGATAGATAAACCATTAGCCAACCTTATTAAAAAGAAGAGAGAGAAGACTCAAATTAATAAAATCATGAATGAGAAAGGAGAGATCACTACCAACACCAAGGAAATACAAACGATTTTAAAAACATATTATGAACAGCTGTACGCCAATAAATTAGGAAATCTAGAAGAAATAGATGCATTCCTGGAAAGCCACAAACTACCAAAACTGGAGCAGGGAGAAATAGAAAACCTGAACAGGCCAATAATCAGGGAGGAAATTGAAGCAGTCATCAAAAACCTCCCAAGACACAAGAGTCCAGGGCCAGATGGCTTCCCAGGGGAATTCTATCAAACGTTTAAAGAAGAAATCATACCTATTCTACTAAAGCTGTTTGGAAAGATAGAAAGAGATGGAGTACTTCCAAATTCGTTCTCTGAGGCCACCATCACCTTAATTCCGAAACCAGACAAAGATCCCCCCAAAAAGGAGAATTACAGACCAATATCCCTGATGAACATGGATGCAAAAATTCTCAACAAGATACTAGCCAATAGGATCCAGCAACACATTAAGAAAATTATTCACCGTGACCAGTAGGATTTATCCCTGGGACACAAGGCTGGTTCAACACTCGTAAAACCGTCAATGTGATTGATCATATCAGCAAGAGAAAAACCAAGAACCATATGATCCTCTCATTAGATGCAGAGAAAGCATTTGACAAAATACAGCATCCATTCCTGATCAAAACCCTTCAGAATGTTGGGATAGAGGGAACTTTCCTCGACATCTTAAAGGCCATTTACGAAAAGCCCACAGCAAATATCATTCTCAATGGGGAAGCACTGGGAGCCTTTCCCCTAAGATCAGGAACAAGACAGGGATGTCCACTCTCACCACTGCTGTTCAACATAGTTCTGGAAGTCCTCGCCTCGGCAATCAGACAACAAAAAGACATTAAAGGCATTCAAATTGGCAAAGAAGAAGTCAAACTCTCCCTCTTCGCCGATGACATGATACTCTACATAGAAACCCCCCCCCCCAAAAAAAAGAAAACCCAAAAGCCTCCACCCCAAGATTGCTAGAACTCATACAGCAATTTGGTAGTGTGGCAGGATACAAAATCAATGCCCAGAAATCAATGGCATTTCTATACACTAACAATGAGACTGAAGAAAGAGAAATTAAGGAGTCAATCCCATTTACAATTGCACCCAAAAGCATAAGATACCTAGGAATAAATCTAATGAAAGAGGTAAAAGATCTATATCCTAAAAACTATAGAACACTTCTGAAAGATATTGAGGAAGACACAAAGAGATGGAAAAATATTCCATGCTCATGGATTGGCAGAATTAATATTGTAAAAATGTCAATGTTACCCAGGGCAATTTATACGTTTAATGCAATCCCTATCAAAATACCATGGACTTTCTTCAGAGAGTTAGAACAAATTATTTTAAGATTTGTGTGGAATCAGAAAAGACCCCGAATAGCCAGGGGAATTTTAAAAAAGAAAACCATAGCTGGGGGCATCACAATGCCAGATTTCAGGTTGTACTACAAAGCTGTGGTCATCAAGACAGTGTGGTACTGGCACAAAAACAGACACATAGATCAATGGAACAGAATAGAGAACCCAGAAGTGGACCCTGAAATGTATGGTCATCTAATATTCGATAAAGGAGGAAAGACTATCCATTGGAAGAAAGACAGTCTCTTCAATAAATGGTGCTGGGAAAATTGGACATCCACATGCAGAAGAATGAAACTGGACCACTCTCTTTCACCATACACAAAGATAAATTCAAAATGGATGAGAAATCTAAATGTGAGACAAGAGTCCATCAAAATCATAGAAGAGAACACAGGCAACACCCTCTTTGAACTCGGCCACAGTAACTTCTTGCAAGATACATCCACAAAGGCAAAAGAAACAAAAGCAAAAATGAACTATTGGGACTTCATCAAGATAAGAAGCTTTTGCACAGCAAAGGATACAGTCAACAAAACTAGAAGACAACGTACAGAATGGGAGAAGATATTTTCAAATGACATATCAGATAAAGGGCTAGTTTCCAAAATCTATAAAAACTTATTAAACTCAACACCAAAGAAACAAACAATCCAATCATGAAATGGGCAAAAGACATGAAGAGAAATCTCACAGAGGAAGACATGGACATGGCCAACATGCACATGAGAAAATGCTCTGCATCACTTGCCATCAGGGAAATACAAATCAAAACCACAATGAGATACCACCTCACACCAGTGAGAATGGGGAAAATTAACAAGGCAGGAAACAACAAATGTTGGAGAGGGTGCGGAGAAAAGGGAAGCCTCTTACACTGTTGGTGGGAATGTGAACTGGTGCAGCCACTCTGGAAAACTGTGTGGAGGTTCCTCAAAGAGTTAAAAATAGACCTGCCCTACGACCCAGCAATTGCACTGTTGGGGATTTACCCCAAAGATTCAGATGCTATGAAACGTCGGGACACCTGCACCCCAATGTTTCTATCAGCAATGGCCACAATAGCCAAACTGTGGAAGGAGCCTTGGTGTCCATCGAAAGATGAATGGATAAAGAAGATGTGGTTTATGTATACAATGGAATATTACTCAGCAATTAGAAACGACAAATACCCACCATTTGCTTCAACGTGGATGGAACTGGAGGGTATTATGCTGAGTGAAATAAGTCAATCGGAGAAGGACAAACAGTGTATGTTCTCATTCATTTGGGGAATATGAATAATAGTGAAAGGGAATATAAAGGAAGGGAAAAGAAATGTTGGGAAATATCAGGAAGGGAGACAGAACATAAAGACTCCTAACTCTGGGAAACGAACTAGGGGTGGTGGAAGGGGAGGAGGGCGGGTGTTGGAGGGGAATGGGTGACGGGCACTGAGGTGGACACTTGACGGGATGAGTACTGGGTGTTTTTCTGTATGTTGGTAAATTGAACACCAATAAAAATTAATTAAAAAAAAAGAGTAGAGAAAGTAGAAGTTTATAACAATAGGGAGAAAGTCATGTTAAAAATATTCAACAATAGAAAATTTGGGCAAGTATTTATATACTTTATACACTTTAAATTTTCACCTTAATTTGGAAACTAGTATTATATTTTTGCTTTCATTTTAGTGAAAAATAGTCTCTCTCCCTCTCCCTCCTCCTCTCCCTAAATATGCCTAACCTTTTAGCTAACCAAATCCAAAAATGTACTCGAAAGAGTCTATAATATGATCAAATATGACTGACATTGTGAATGTATGTGAAGTTTACCATCAAAATGTGTGTGTGTGTGTGTATATATATATATATATATATATATATATATATATATATAATTCTTCTTATTAATAGGTCAAAAAGAAAAAATCAAGATTATGACCATAAATGGAGAAAAGGAATTGATAAAGTCTATTCCAATATGCTATAAAAATTATCAGCAAACTAGGAAATTTGTCATTATCTACTTATTAAACAAATGCCTATGCTATGACCCAGAAATCCTGCAATTAGCACATACTCAAGTGAAATTATTTCTTAGATACCAAAAGAAAAACAGCAACAATGACAAAAACCCTTGCACAAGAATATCCAGAGCAGCTTTATTCAGATAGTTCCAGGGGTATGTTGCAGTCAGCTTGCAGAAGCTCACAAGGAATTTTGTGAGCTTATTGTTAAGCCATGCAATTTGAAATTGGCCATGGTGAAAGCATTTACACCAGGGGAACTAGCAAATGCTGCAAATCAAGTGCACACCATTGAATAGTTACAAAATGGAAGGCATCCAAGTGTCATGAAATTAGATAAACACAAGATGGTATATCATAAAATGGAATAATATATGACATTAAAAAGAATAAATTACTGATGCAATAACATAACTAAATCTCAGAAACATACTGTTGATTGAAGGAACTCAGACCAAAGGAATACAGTAACCTATAATTATAGAATTCAGAATATTGATTACCTCAGGAGATAAGTGATATTGAGTATAAAGGGGCATGGAGAGATTCTGGGGGTGATGGAAATGTTCTACATTTTGTTCTAGATAATAGTGACATGGTTATATGCATATATGCATTAATTGAGCTACATCCTATATGTAAATTATACCTTCATAAATAAAGACTAAGGTTTAAAAATAAGTTTTTTAATGCACATAACACAAATACAAACCTCAAAAAGAAGTATATAAAAATAAGGCAATTTTGAAAAAATTAACCAAAAAACCAGGTATATGCCTTGTTAGTTATTAAAAATACATCAAAATAAATAAATAAATAGATAGATAGATAGATAAATAAATAAATAAATAAATAAATAAATAAATAAAAATACATCATAACAGTGGTAACAAAAGCATATGGAATAAGCACAAAGGAGAAATAACCAATAGGAAGAATACAGAGCTCAAAAAGACATAAACATAATTTGATACATGATAAATAAGGCTCCACAAAGCAATGAGTTGCAAAGAGATTATTTAATAGATTATGGAAGGAAAACTCCCTATGATTACACAGAGGAAAATAAGACTGAATCATTTAATTGACACCATAAGTTAAAAAAAAAAAAAGCAGGAGAGTATTTTTGTGATCTTAACATGGGAAAGTACATATTAAAGAAAACCCTGAAACTAAAATCCGCAAGTCAAAAATTAATGTGTTTTTATATATCAAAAATGAAGATTTCTATTGAATGAAAAAGACCACAGGGAAAGGTAACAGACTGACAACAGCCAGAAATAAGCTAACTAAAGTATTCAATATTGCCAAGGGAGCAATGTCAGGCACAACACTCTTTAGCACAGTAGACACTTGCCACAAGTGATTAATCAAATGTAAACTAGTAGGAATTACATAATATTAAAAATTCACTTCCTCAGTGCCACTAGCCATATTCCAAGTGCACAACAGTCATACATCACTACTACTGTACTATTATACAGCACAGATATAAAACATTTCCATCACTACAGAAAGCTTTATAGAATAACATTAATCTAAATATAGGAGCTCCCACAAATAAACTGGAAATGAATAGCAAACATGATAGAAAAATTGACCAAAAAAATTAAGACAAGTCACAGAAAGAGAAACTCATATAGTTTCATGTAGTTTACCTGTAAATAAATTGCTCAAATTTACTAGCAATTTGAAAAATGCAAATTAAAAATATATTATACTTCTACACGTATTGAACTAAAAAAAAAAATGGATATGGTTTAATACCAAGTGTTGTCAACGATGCAAAAATCTAGGAATCCAGGGATCCCTGATGGGTCAGTGGTTTAGCGCCTGCCTTCAGCCCAGTGTGTGATCCTGGAGACCGGGGATCGAGTCCCACATTGGGTTCCCTGCGTGGAGCCTGCTTCTCCCTCTGCCTGTGTCTCTGCCTCAATCTCTCTCTCTCTCTCTCTCTCTCTCTCTCTCTCTCTCTCTCCCTCTGTGTGTGTGTGTGTCTCATGAATAAATAAAATCTTAAAAAAAAAAAGGAAGAAAAGAAACTCAGTATGATTAGTCATCAAGAAGTGCAAATTAAAGCAACACTGGAATACCACTAACCGTGTATTAGAATAGTGATAACTAAAAAATTGACTGGTGAACCTTGTATAAAGATAGTGACATTATAAAAGGTAAATCCACTTTGTAAAACAGTTTAGCACTCTTAAAAATGTGAACCACTTTCCATATGACCCAGCCATTCCATACCTATTTATTTATTTTTAAAGATTTTATTTATTTACTCATGAGAGACACAGAAAGAGAGAGAGAGAGGCGGAGACACAGGCAGAGGGAGAAGCAGGCTCCATGCAGGGAGCCTGATGTGAGACTCCATTCTGGGACTCCAGGATCATGCCCTGGGCCGAAAGCAGGCGCTAAACCACTGAGCCACCCAGGCGTCTGTCTATACATATTTATACGAGAAATAAAACCTATGTCCACACAAAGATTTTGTAATAGACAAAATCTGGAAATGACCCAAATGCTACTAACAGATGAATTGATAAACAAATTCTGTACAGTGGAATGCTACTCAGTAATAAAAGGAACTACTGATACACTCTGCAACTTGAATGGATCCCAAAATAATGAAAGAAGCCAGAAGAGAATTAATGAATACTGTATCACTCCATTTATAGAAAACTCTAGAAATTGCAAACTGATCTATACCAACAGAAAACTGATCTGTGATTGGGAGAATGTTGAGAAGGAGAGAGCACAAAAAGGCTCTTTTGTGGCTGATGGATATGCTTGTTATCATCATTGTAGTGATGGTTTCATAGGTGTATTCATAGGTCTAAACTCACCAAGTTGTACACTTTACATAGGTGCAGTTTGTCTTATGTAAATTATGCCACAATAAGGTAGTGAAAATAAGAGAAAAAAATGAAAACAAGAAAGGAGCTTTGCATGGAGCAATAGCTAACAACATCCTATGAATTGGAAAAGATGAGCTTAACACATCCACCTTCGCATAAGTTGCTCTCAAAATATTTTAAATGAAAAATCATGCTCTACTAAAAGATCTGCTCAATGCTTTCAATTATCACTGCTCAGCACAGAGATCTTTTCCACAGTCATTCAGTGCTAGCTAACTTGCTATGGTTATAGGAAAAGCAACCAGTCTTTGATAGATTAGCATTAATACTACTAACCTAAAAAAGAAAAAAAAAAATAGAAGCAATCATTAGTGTCATGAACAATTAAGGTTTGGGAAAGATTTTAATAGTGTCTTAAGAACAAGATGTAGTTCAGGCAAATTTGAATTATGTTAGTTTATCTACCATGAGCAAGCTGAATGGCTCTGTCAAAGTTAGTCTGGGCACCAGTTCTGTCTCCTTGATAGCTACATCAAGATTTAAGCTATTTATTTTAGAGAATCTCCATACTGATCATGCAGCCTGACACAGGGCTCAATTCCAGGACCCCGAGATCATGCCCTGAGCCAAAACCAAGAGGAGAATGGGCACCCCTCCTCATTATCTACTTCAACGGATTTTTACAGCAATAAGTTAAGATTTCAAGGTAGTTTTACTCCCCTTTGTAGTTCAGGGGAAAAATGACATCTCTTATCCAGACCTCTGTTATTTATTGAATGATCTGTTACAAAATCATGTCTAAAGGAATCAGGTTACTTTAAGGATATTCACAAAAGAATGAATATGTCTGGTAGACACAGACATCCTTAATGGGTGCACCATATTAAAAGATTCTTCTAAAACTCTTAGGGTGGGGAAGACTTTGGAAAACAGAAAACTAATGAACAACGATGACCTATATCCACCCTTTTCATCAAATTTGAAGCTAAAATATGGCATGCTACGGATAATCAAGCCTAGGAGAAGAAAGTAGCCACTGAATTACCCTGTGCATATTGAAGCATGTTCAGACCATGCCCCCAAAGAATGAAAGGGGAAAATAGCTCAATTTATGGCAGCACTCAAAATTACTCAGTAAAGCTCTTCAGAGACCCTTTCTTTGAAAAAGAAGGTTATTAATTTCAAGGTAACATTGAGTCTGGGTCAAACAGAAAAATGTCACTATTTCATACAGAATATCCTCCTAGAATGTTGTGATTATAGAATACCTAAAATCTTTACAGAGAAGCAAAAAGTATCTTGCAGACTGTGGGGCACACACAATGGTGGTTTTCTTCCTGAAGCGAAAACAATGATCTATCACTCCTGCTCTGATACCTAATAAATACTGGCATTTCAAAGAGAATTACTTTTCATTTCAGCTTTGCTATTAACTTTATATACAACTTTGCTCAAATTTCAGGCCTTCTATATCTCTTGCTTTTTATAAAACTGCCAAAGTCTGTCTTTGAAGACTAATATAAATAGTAAGCTGTTTTCTACAAAAATATGTTTAAAAGAATTTTAAACTTATCAAAAAGCAATTACGTCAGTAACTTTGAAACAATATAGCTAAAAAGATGTGACTCTACATGAGAAATACTAAAATGATATATTTTTGGTATGTGATGGGGGCTCTTTGAAATTTGTAACTGGGTGTAATAAAATAATCTTGAGTCACTGCAGTCTTACTCTGATTGACATGTCAAAAGCTCCATTGGGTAAAGCCTTGTATAGTTGTCATCAAAAGATTGTAAAGTGACATGCTTTTCAAAGATGAGATCAAGCTGTCACATTGAGTATTATGTATATGTTACACTGTATATTATATTATGTGGCATTACAACATCAGCTTATAAAGAGCCATGTGAAAAATAATCATGACTTTAAGTAAGAGGAGTCCAAGATTTCCTACAAACTGTACTAAATATAAGTGGATTTTACTGACCAGTAATCTTAATTATCTGTTTTTCATTCTGTAACAACAACAACAAAAAAAGATTGATTCTACAACAGACCTTTTAAATTTACAGTTAGCTGACTGAAGTGCATGCAAATGGAAATAAAACTGCAGCCCTGGGACACTCTAAAACATGACACACGAGGTTGCCAAGGTAACCCACCAGGAGGCTGTCTTGGCATCTTCTGGAATAAAATGGGAAGAAAACATTATAGTGAAAAGATGGGGGATGGGGATCTTCTGGGTTTGGTTATATAATAAAAATGTTGCAAAAAACTACAGCTCCATAAAATTGGTTCCAAACAAAAAAGGAAAATGAATCTCTCACAATTCCAATGTTTAAATTGGGCAAGACTTATGATCCACAGAGTGTGATTTTTAAAATAATTTTAAGTACTATTTAAATGGTATAGCTACTTTGAAGTCACTTGTGACAACATTTATCAATTTTTGTACTTAAAAAAATTCAACTGTGGCATACAGCTGGTATTCATGATGCAAAGGTGATGTTAACTCTCTACTATTTTACTATTTGGGCAGGTCTTGCGGAAGCAGCAGAACTTATCTAATATTCTCAAAACATAACAACCCAAGAGAACAATAAAAGAATAGATGACACAAAGAATCATTTCACTTTAGCTCACTGTTAAATTTTACATTTATCTACTACCTTCTTCTTTTAGAATTACGAAGTATTCCTTTGATTTAGTTCTTTCCTTATATTTCACAATGCTGCTGTTTCTTTTAAACACACACACAAAGCTTTAGTCCCTCTCTTTGAAGAGCTGATTCTCTCTAACAGAAGGTTATTCTATAAATAGTCAGTGAATCTCCTTGGCCTCTCCTTAGGCTTTTTTCATTTCTCCTCTGTCCCTGAAGATCGAATAAGAACTCTGAGATGATGAAGGACAAACATGGGGATAGGCCACTTTGGTGTGGTGTGTGACAGTACTTGTGGCTGTCACAGCTGGTTGCATTTAAGAATTCCATGTACAAACAGAAAATTCAAATAGAAAAGAAGAGAATTTAAAAGTAACACCATTTTATGTTTATAAACTTCAGATGTTTATATACTTAACAAGTATATATATATAAAAGTATATATATATATAAAAGTAACACCATTTTATGTTTATAAACTTCAGATGTTTATATACTTAACAAGTGCATTTTTTTTTACTTTATATAAAAACAGAATTGGTGTCATTTGGAACATTGCCAATAGCAAGATAACTGGAATCTTTGATGGTATGTCTCTGATAGCAGTTATGCAATCAATTCCATTTAAAAAAATCAAAGCTGATTATTTTACATTGTATATTCATTCATAAAAACCAATGTTATTTTGCTGTTTTGGTGCAGTGAGATAATAAGGCAGATTGCCTTTTAAGAGATTACTTTCCTTTTCAGACATAAGCAGCTATAACTCCATCTAGTCATATCACCACTTCCTCAAATTCTTTAAGTATTCCTCATCACCTAGAGATGGTAGAGTATCCATACTATAATTCACAGACCCTGGATTTCTGCTTATGCATTGTAGGCTTCAGGGACCAGAATTTCTCATTGTTTCTGAATGCACGAGGATATTATTTTTTCTCTAAGACATCTGTCTGCTTCTCTGGGAACTTGCTTCAACCCAGCCACATGTCAGATCTTCTGTGAAATAATGTACCCTCCTCTTCTCTTAGGGCAAGTGGCTATTTTTTTCCCTTTACTCCTATTGCACTTGTGTTTATCTAATGCACTATGTATCACATTGAAATGTGCTTTAGAACTCTATCTCCCATGTATGATGTAATTCTTGAAGACAGAAATATGTCTCATTCATTTTGGGCCACTGGTACATAACAGTCTCCAGCACACAGTAGACAATCACCAATGTTTGGTGAATATAAAATATCTATTTTCAACTGCAAGGTAAAGAAGTACTGGAATGAGGAATGGATCCACTACTAACTGACTCCTTAGCTTTGTAGTAGAGCAGTATAATGCAGCATAAATGCTCACCATCAAGTCTAACATGTAATGCTGGCAATTTTATTTATTTATTTATTTATTTATTTATTTATTTATTTATTTATTTTAAAGATTTTATTTATTTACTCATGAGAGACACACACACACACAGAGAGAGAGGCAGAGACACAGGCAGAGGGAGAAGCAGGCTCCATTCAGGGAGACTGACATGGGACTCCATCCCAGGTCTCCAGGATCAGGCCCTGGGCTGAAGGTGGCGCTAAACCGCTGAGCCACGGGGGCTGCCCCACAATTTTATTTTTTTAAAGTGGAAGCAAGTTACAAACAAGATCATAAACCCATAATCTCAATTAAGTAGTTTTCTTCATCTTCTCAAGGTCAGAAGAACACCCATTATATCATCTAAATAGTCTCTAAACATATTAGACCAGGAACCCTAGAGTTCCTGCAGTGAAAATCTTAGTATTCTTTGTATTTGAAAGAAATCAGAGAAAGAATTCACAGAATGAATGTCTACTATAAAAAAACCACTGCAGTGCTCATATCAGACACTGGACTCTACTGCTTGAAAAACAAACTGGGCTCTAATAGTTTAGCACAACTATTGGCTATATTTCTAACTTGAAATAACTTAATTAAATCAAGTTTATTTGAAGAGCTTTAAAATTGATGCTTGTATACTTTGGCTACCTATAAAATTGTTGCTTATATATTCCAGCTACCTAAAATTACTCATCTTGCTATTGTGTTTCAAGAGTCCCTAAGAATCCCATGGAAGCATGGCAATGAGTGGTATGAAGGAGGTGCTCAGCGGGTTTGTCTTCAATCTCCTCGGCCTACCATTCTGTGAGAATTATAACTGTTTTGTCAGTGTACATACATTATATGGTATCCAGCCCAGCACAGCCACAGTCTACATCAACTTCTCAGCAGGAATGAGCTAATATATACAAACTTGTAATTCTAATTCCAGTGCTGATTTGAGTACCAGCTCTCAAATAGGGAAGGTTCATTTACCTAGATCACACCTTCTTTGCTTGGTACTGATGTCCTGTCTTTCTTAACTCTTGCTGTCACTTTAGAACACTGAACAGAACCACTGTGTACACCCACCCCAATCCCAATGGTCAGATTTCTTCCACAGTGGGCAGATCACCTGGACCAGGATGCCACCAAGTCGCACATTGTGCCAGCTAGACTTTTCATGTTGCTGAACCTGAGTGAATCATATGGCTCTATCATTTGGCCAGTTTCTATATCCATGATTTTTCTGAGCCATTCAGATAATATGCAGATAATTATTCAATGCAAGATTTAGCTCTGTGTCTGTATTCATATTCCTGCCTCCACCAAGCTGCTCCTAATATTTCCTCCTTTTTTTCATCAGCCTGAGACGCTAAGGCCTCAGTATGTATTACTATCAAGCCTGTATGTAGGCTAGGACGTGATTAAGTCCTGATTAAGCCATGAACTCACTGGGAAACTAATGCATTATGTTACTAAAAGTCTAAAAGTCCTAACTCTTGCTGGGAAATAAAGAGTCATATTGTGTAAGCACAGAATTATTGAAGACAAAAAGAGTTGCCCTGTTGATCTCCTGGCACATTTCCTTTTAAAGGCAATCTTTAAAAACATTCATTCTCTCCTTCAGAAGTTCATAGATTATTTATCAAAATATGTATCATAGAAAAGATTTTCTCCTCCTGTGGGAAGAAGCATCCTTTCTCAGAGAAAACAAACCTAAGAATTGATAAAATATAAGAGGGGAATTGTCCCAGTTTTGGTTGATTTGGGTTGATGATTGTTGTCTTATACTTTTCAAAATCTTTGTTTATAATGTCCCTTATGGATTGACTAAGTTGAACTGGCTATTTGAAGTAAGTTGTAGTACTACCAGACTAAATCAGAAACAAGATGAATACAGGGGCAAGAAAAATGGCAGACAGGGAAGAGAGACAAGAAACAATGTCATAACCAAAAATACATTTCCTCCAACAACTTTCTCCAAAAGCCTTTAAAATCTGAAAAAAATAAGATTGCCTAGGGTCAGAGGACCCTCAGATACTTCAAAGTGTGATGGTTCTTTATTTTATGGATTTAGGAACTCATAGGGGAAAGGCAGCTGTGGAAACAACATAGCAACTTTATTTGCTTTCCTTCCTTGCTTTACTTCTATAGGTCTCTGAAGACTAATAATGCAAAATGCTATCACTTCCTTGTCTGTTTAGCTTTTAGAGCTATGTATATAAATTAATGCTATCGAACATCAATTTCTATTTGTAAATTTCACTAGAATTTGACAACTAACTGATACGCATTAAACACTCTGTGCCATTCACTGTGCTAACCATTATAATTATAATACTTCATTTGAGGGTACCTGGGTGGCTCAGTAGTTGAGCATCTGCCTTCAGCTCAGATCCTGATCCCGGGGTGCTGGTATCGAGTCCCACATCGAGCTCCCGACAGGGAGCCTGCTTCTACCTCTACCTGTGTCTCTGCCTCTCTTTCTGTCTCTCACGAATGAATAAATGAAATATTTTTAAAAAAGAAAAACTATTTCATTTGACTCTTATAAAACCCATATGTGACATTGGAAGGAAAAAGGTTGACTTCTGTTTGTGGCTTTTTCTTTACCTGAGGACTTGACCCTTGGTCAAGTCTCTTAGTAATATAGTCCACAAAATATAGAAAAATAGGACACCAGATAGAAGATAAGTGAGAATTCGGTCAAAAACTATGTATTGAACCAAGCACTTGCTTTATTGTCCAAAGCAAGTAATGAATAATCTATATTGATAAAAAGCAACTTTTTTGAAGACTGAGGTTAATTATGAGCACCTGAGGCAACTGTGTGCCTAATTAAGAAAAAAGTGAAAGAGATTGCTGTGCTGATTACTCCCCTAAGTCCAGGTTGTCTAGCATCTTATCTCATGATTTCATTGTCCCAAGTATAGAATGACTGGCACATCAAAAGCAATGCATATTAGTCATGCAGAATACATAGTCTCTGCTGTGGTGTTGCTTTGTGTGCTGTTATTTATTTCATTTCTCTCCTTCCTTTAAAGCTAAAGAAAAATGGTGCTGGTTCAAAGATATTGTGTCTCATGAACTTGATGATCAATCTAAAACCATAAGTCAATACTGCTGGACCTGAAGAACAGGTTTGTAAGAACTATTTACTATCTTTATTTTGCAGATAAGAAAATGTAGGCTTGGAGATGAACTTCTGATCAGTAAACAAACAAGTAGTAGAATCATCTCACATAAAATATGACCTTTTAAATAATATCAGTTGTTTTGTCAATATTGCTTCCTGCCATCTTGCAAGTATAATTATGGGACTCTCAATTGTTGGTTACTAATAACCACCATATAACTGTATTTTGATAGTTGATATATAATCTCATTACATTCTCAAAATTCACCGCTGTACTGCCAGAAATCTCTCTGATTTCAAGTGTATCTACCCCTTGGCTCTCTCTGACTTATTTATTTCCTTTTACTATTAATTAGCACCAAAGTCTCGTATTTTCCTTGAATTTCTCCTTAGGACCATAGAAGAAATAACTATTTTTTTAAACTTACTTAAATATGAATCTGTAACAATTTTGCTTCTTTCAAAATTCACCAAAACATCAGTTTGTTATTTTTAAGTTTCTTGTTTGATATTGGTATTATCTGCCCAAATACTCTTTATGTGACTGTTATCATAAACTACAACTACCTTATGGTAGGGACTACACCAACATCCTCCTGTGTGTACCTAAATATCATAGTTGTTGGACAGTAATAAATATTATAATAAAAAATCATTAATGCGTGTGTGGTATATAAAGTTTTTTATATAAATAGATATTTACTAAACTAAATTTAGATGATAATTTTTATAGAATATCCAAAAAGAAAGCTGAAATTTATGAACCTGGATTTATATTAGAGGGTATATGAAAGAGAAATTTCGTCTGAGTTGCAATTTCATATTAGCCCTAGGTATAGAAAACTTCATTCTCTTTTGCTCTTACTTTTGAGGAAGGAATAAATTTTACTACAAAACCTACACAAACTTAATCATGAGAAGAAAAGGAGTTAGTTTATCTTCTAACCTAGCCTTAAAATAAAAACTGAAAGACTTGGTTCTGCTTTTTATAAAGTCATATTGGAAAATCCCACCTTTCATTTTGTGGGCCAATTTATAACTGCCCTTTGCATTTTACTGGGTTAACGTTTTAGAGTTCTACTCTCCAAACTCCAGAAGCACAATTATCCCTTGAACATCTCAGTGGATCACATCTGGTTTCTGTAGGATACATAAGCATATTGTCAATGATGAAAGGATACTTTCTGTTAATACAAATACAGAAAATTTTCAAAGGATATTATGGATGATAAAGATTTTCTCCTGACAAAAATTACTATTTTTATTCTAAAAATATAGGGCAATATGGACTCACTAATATTATATTTTATACCCCCTAGCTTATCTAATAATTATATTCACTAAAAATTCTATTGTCTTTTGCTAGGTTATTGCACCATTGTTCTTTTTATATAGCTAATCGAATATATATATTTTATAAATAAAACTTAAAATATAAGTTTTATATATGTTATACATAATTTTTTGGTAAACTATGGAAAATGTCCTAGTCCATTTGGGCTGCTATCATAAAAATACCGTAGTCCAAGTGACTTGAACAAAAAACATTAATTTCTCACCATTCTGGAGATCCAGGTCCATTCTGGAGGGAAGTCCAAGATTAAGATGCCAAAAGATTTGGTGTCTAGTGAGAGCTTATTTCCTAGCCAATAGAAAGCCATCTTGCTGGGTCCTCATATAATAGAAATGGGCCAGCAACTCTCTGAAGGCACTAGCCCAGTTTGTGAGGGCTCCACCCTTATGACTTAATCACATTCCAAAGGCCCCACATACAAATATCACCACACTGGGGGGTAGATTTCAGCATATAAATTTGAGAGACACACAAACATTCAGTCTGTAGCAGTAAATTATTGAAAGTATAATTATTTTTTAAAGTGTAAAAGTTTTCACACATCGTCAATATGATCTTACAAAGCTTGTAAGAATTTATTATTCCACTTTAATAGAAGATAAAAGTGTGACTCAGGGAAGTTAAGTTAGTGAATACCAGAGCATAGATTTGAACCAAGTCCATGTAATTTTAGAACTTATTATACTTTATTTACAATGCATAATTTTTAAATTGTTATTATAGGGGCGTCTGGGTGGCTCAGTTGGTTAAGCATCTGACTTGGTTTCAGCTCAGATCATGATCTTGGGTTCATGAGATTGAGTCTCACTTCAGCTCCAAGCTCAGGGTGGAGTCTACTTGAGATTCTCTATCTCTCCCTCTGCTCCTCCCACATGCACAAGCCCCCCCCCAAAATAAAATAAATAAAATCTTTAAAAGTTACTATAAAAGTAATTTATTGTAAAAATACTAATGTCAATAAAACTCTCACAGAGAGATAACACCTTTTTATACTCATATAACACCTGTTATATTCAATGAATATAAGCTCTTGCCATTATATTTATAATATACTCATATACTGACAAAGTATATGATTATGATACAGAATATTGACATATCTTTCTATTTGTATATATTCATAAGCAAATGTGCTACAGCCACATATATTTCTATATTTTTACAAAATTTTGTATATCCAATATTACATTCTACTTTTTTTTTTTTTAGATTTTATTTATTAGAGACAGAGAGAGAGGCAGAGACACAGACAGAGGGAGAAGCAGGCTCCATGCAGGGAGCCCGACATGCGACTCAATTCTGGGTCTCCAGGATCATACCCTGGGCTGAAGGCAGGGCTCAACTGCTAAGCCACCAAGGCTGCCCTCCTTATTTTATTTTTTAAGATTTTATTTATTGACAGAGAGAGAAAGAGCAAGAGCATAAGCAGAAGGAGTGAAAGAGAGAGAGAGAGAGAAGCAGGCTCCCCCATTGAGCAGGGAGCCCGATGTGGGGCTTGATCCCAGGACTCTGGGATCATGACCCAAGATGAAGGCACAGACTCAACTGACTGAGCCATCCAGGTGCTCTATTCTGCCTTTCAATTTACAAGTTAGAGACCTTTTTTCTTTTCCTTTTTTTTTTTAAATTTAAATTCCAGTTAGTTAACATATTGTATAGTATTGGTTTCAGGAGTAGAATTTAATGATTCATCACTTACATGGAATACCTAATGTTCGTTACGACAAATGCCCTTCTTAATGCCCACCACCCGCCTCCCCTCCAGCAACCTTCAGTCTGTTCTCTATAGTTAAGAGACTTACCATTTGCCTCCTTCTCTGTTTTTATCTTATTTTAATTTTCCTTCCCCTCCCTTATGTTCATACATTTTGTTTCTTAAATTCCACATATGAGTGAGATCATATTTGTCTTTCTCTGACTTATTTTGCTTAACATAATATTCTCTAGCTCCATCCACTGTCATTGCAAATGGCAAGATTTCATTATTTTTGATTGCTGAGTAATATTCTAGTGTGTGTGTGTATCAGAGCATATATTTATATATATATACTATAAATAATTACAAATTTATATATATAAATCTATATATAGTACATATATAGTATACTTTATATAGTATATATACCTTATATAGTGTATATATATATATACTACTATATATATATGTGTGTGTATATATATATACACACACACATATATATATATATACTACTTCTTTATCCTTTCATCAGTTTATGGACATTTGGACTTTTTCCATCATTTGGCTATTGTTGATAGTGCTGCTATTAACATTGGGGTGCATGTACCCCTTCAAATCAGCATTTCTGTATCCTTTGGATAAATACCTAGTAGTGCAGTTTTTAACTTTTTGAGGAACTTCCATACTTTATTATAGAGTGGCTGCACCAGTTTTCATTCGACCAATAGTGCAAAAGGGTTCCCCTTTCTCCACATCCTCACCAACATCTGTTTCCTGAGTTGTTAATTTTAGGCATTCTGACAGGTGTGAGGTAGTATCTCATTGTGGTTTTGATTTGTATTTCCCTGATGATGAGTGATAAGCATCTTTTCATGTTTCCGTTAGCCATCTGGTTGTCTTCTTTGGAAAAATGTCTATTAAGACTTTCTGCCTATTTCTTTCTTTTTTTAAATATTTTATTTATTTAAGAGAGAGACAGAGAGAGCACAAGTGGGGGAAGGGGGAGAGGGAGAGGGAGAGGGAGAGAGAGAATCCTTAAGCAAACTCTCCCCTGGGTGTGGAGCCTGATAAAGGGTTCCAACCCAGGACCCTGAGATCATGATCTGAGCCACAAGCAGACACTTAACTGACTGAGTCTCCCAGGTGCCCTGTCTTCCACCCACTTCTTAACTGGATTATTAGTTTTTGGGTGTTAAGTTTGATACGATCTTTATAGACTTTGGATATTAACCCTTTATCCAATATGTCATTTGCAAATATCTTCACCCATTCTGTCAGTCACCTTTTAGTTTTCTTGATTGTTTCCTTTGCTGTGCAGAAACTTTTCATCTTCATGAGGTGCCAATAGTTCATTTTTGCTTGTTTCCCTTGCCTCCAGAGATATGTCAGTAAGAAGCTGCTGCAGCTAAGTTCAAAAGGCCTTTGTTCTCCTCTAGGATTTTGATGGTTTCTTGTCTCACATTTAGGTCTTTCATCCATTTTGAATTTATTTTTGCATATGTTGTAACAAAGTGGTCCAGTTTCATTCTCTTACACATTGCTGTCCAGTTGTCCTAATGCCATTTGTTGAAAGAGACTGTCTTTTTATCCACTGGATAGTCTTTTCTGTTTTGTCAAAGATTAGTTGCCCATACAGTTGTGGGCCTATTCTGGGTTCTCTAATCTGTCCCATTGATCTATGTATCTGTTTTTGTGCCAGTAGCATTCTGTCTCAATGATTACAGCTTGAAGTCTGAAATTTTGATGCCTCTTGCTTTGCTTTTTCAATGTTACTTTGGCTATTCAGAGTCTCTTCTGATTCCATGCAAATTTTAGAATTGTTTGTTTTAGCTCTGTGTAAAATGCTGGTGTTATTTTGATCGGGATTGTATTAAATGTGTAGATTGTTTTTGGTAGTATAGACATTTTAACAATATTTGTTCTTCTGATCCATGAGCATAGAATACTTTTCCATCTCATTTTATCATCTTCAATTTCTTTCATAAGTGTCCTATAGTTTTCAGAGTACAGATATTTTACCTCTTTGGTTAAGTTTATTCCTAGGTATCTTATCGTTTTCGTGTAATTGCAAATGAAATAAATTCCTTCGTTATCGGTGTATAAAAAGTCAACAGATTTCTATATGTTGATTTTGCATCTTGCAACTTTGCCAAATTCATATGTCAGTTCTAGCAAATTTTTGATGGAGTCTTTTGGGTTTTCTACATAGAGTATCATGTCTGTCATATGCAAAGAGTGGAAGTTTGACTTCTTCCCTGACAATTTGGAAGCCTTTTATTTCTTTTTTCTGTCTGATTGTTAAGGCTGGGGTTTATAGTGATGAGAGTGGCCATCCCTGTGACGTTCCTGACCTTAGGGGAAAACCCCTCAGTTCATTCCCCTGAGGATGATATTAGCTATGGGTATCTTATATATGGCCTTTATGATATTGAGCTAAGTTCCTTTGTCTCTACCTTTTTGAGGGTTTTTATCAAGAGAGGATGCTGTATTTTGTCAAAAGCTTTTTCAGTATCTATTGAGAGGAGTATCTGGTTCTTATCCTTCCTTTTATTAATATGATATATCTTGTTGATTGATTTGTGATTATTGAACACTCCTGCTGTTCAGGAATAAATCCCACTTGATCACAGGGTGTGGGGAACAAGCTGCAGTGCACCTACCTGAGAACTGAATCTCATAGTCCTCAACACACTGGGAATACGGGAGGTCCTGAGTCAGCACACTGACTCTTGACCACATTGTTCTCCAGATACAGCTCCTCCTCTCCTCTCCCCAACTTGAGTCAATAGCCTATTCTTTTACCTTTTGAAGTAAACATGTTTTTCTCTGCTTCCCAAAGATAATCATTCCTATAGCAAATCTGATAGCTTTCTTAATAAAAACTGGAGACTAGTCCAAGTCTCAGTCCCCCATCCCCCAGATTAAAATTCAGTGAGACTCTGAGTCTTTCCTCATATCATCTCCTCTGACTATCCTGGATCCATGACAATGGTGAATAACCCTTTTAATGTACTATGGGATTCAATTAGCTAGTATCTTGCTGAGAATTTTTGCATCCATGTTCATCAGGAATATGGCTTTTTGGTTTTGGGATCGTGGTAATGGTGGCCTTGTAGAATGAGTTTGGAAGTTTTCCTTCCATTTCTATATTTGGGGATAGCTTCAGAAGAAAAGGTATTACTTCTTCTTTAAATGTTTGGTGGAATTCCCCCGGGAAGCTATCTGGCCCTGGACTCTTCTTTGTTGGGAGAATTTTTGTAACTGATTCAGTTTCTTTGCCATTTATGGGTCTGTTCAAATTTTCTGTTTCTTCCTGTTTCAGTTTATGTAGTTTACATGTTTCTAGGAATTTACCCATTGCCCAATTTGTCGGCATATAATTGTTCATAATATTTTCTTATAATTGTTTGTATTTCACAGTGTTGGTCATGATCTCTCCTTTTTCTTTTTTTTTTAAGATTTCATTTATTTATTCATAAGAGACAGAGAGAGAGAGAGGCAGAGACACAGGCAGAGGGAGAAGCAGGCTCCATGCAGGGAGCCCGATGTGGAACTCGATCCCGGGTCCCCAGGATCAGGCTCTGGGCCGAAGGCTGCACTAAACCGTTGAGCCCCCCCAGGCTGCCCAATCTCTCCTCTTTCACTGTGATTTGATTTATTTGGGTCCTTTCTCTTTTTATTTTTTAAGATTTTATTTATTTATTCATGAGAGATACAGAGAGAGAGATATAGGCAGAGGGAGAAGTAGGCTCCCTGTGGGGAGCCTGATGTGGTACTCAATCCCAGGACTCTGGGATCATGCCCTGAGCCAAAGGCAGATGCTCAACCACTGAGCCACCCAGGTGCCCCTTTCTCTTTTCTTTTCAATAAGTCTGACTAGGGGTTTATCAATTTTAATTTTTTCAAAGAACCAGCTCCTAGTGTTGTTGATCTATTCTACTGTTTTTCTAAATTTATATATCATTTATTCCTGATCTAATAAATATTTATAATCCTTATATCTTCTTGATGGCTAGACCCCTTTATTATGATATAGTGTCCTTCCTCATTTCTTATTACAGTCCTTGGTCTAAAATCTAGTTTGTCTTATATAAGGATGGCTACTCCAGCTTTCTTTTGATATCCATTCATAAGATAGCTGGTTCTCCACCCCTTACTTTCAATCTAGAGGTATTTTTGAATCTAAAGTGAGTCTCTTGTGGGATGCCTGGGTGACTCAATGGTCAAGACCCGCGTCAGGCTCTCCCAGGAAGCCTGCTTCTCCCTCTGCCTATGTCTCTGTCTCTCTCTGTGTGTCTCATGAATAAATAAATACAATCTTTTTTTTTAAAAAGTCTCTTGTAAGCAGCATGTTAATGTGCCTTGTTCTCTTATCCATTCTGATACCCTATGTCTTTAGATTGCAGCATTTAATCCACTTACATTCAGAGTAATTATTGATAAACATGAATTCAGTGCCATTGTATTACCTGTGAAGTCACTATGTTTGTAGATTCTCTGTTCCTTTTTTTAGTCTTTGTTACTTTTTGGTCTCTCTTTCCTACTCAAAGGGTCCCCTTTAATATTTCTTGCATGTCTGAATTATTGTTCATGAACTCCTTTAGTTTTTGCTTGTCTTGGAAACTCCTTATCTCTCTTTCTATTTTAAATGACAGCCTTACTGGATATAGGATTCTTGGCTGCATATTTTTCCCATTCAGCATATTGACTATATTGTGCCACTCTCTTCTGGTCTGCCATATTTCTGTGGACAAATCTGCTGTTAACCTTATGTGTCTACCCTTGTAGGTTAAGGATGTTCATTCCTAGCTACTTTCAGAACGCTCTCTTTATCTCAGTATTATATTATGCAAGTTTCACTATAATATGTCTTGGTTTTGACTTGTTTTAATTTTCAGTGGTGTTCTCTGTGCCTCTTGGACTTGAATACCTGTTTCCTTCCCCAGATTAGGGAAGTTCACAGTACAATGTGTTCAAATAGACCTTCTGCCCATTTTTTCCCCACTCTTCTTCTGGGACTTCTGTGATACAGACATTATTGTGCTTTGTGGAATTACTGAGTTGTCTAAGTCTGTATTCATTATCTAATAGTTTTCTTTCCTTCTTCTCAGCTACATTATTTTCCATAATTTTATCTTCTATATCACCTATTCATTTATCTGCTTCTTCTCTCCTTCTTGTGATTATATCTAGTCAATTTTGATTCTCAGTTACAGAATTTTTTATTTCAGCCTGATTAGTTTTTAGATCTTTTATCTCTGCAGCCAGGGTTTTAGATCTTTTATCTCTGCAGCCAGGGTTTTAGATCTTTTATCTCTGCAGCCAGGGTTTCTGTGTCTACTATGCTTCTTTCAAGCCCAGCTAGTATTCTTGTGACTGCTGTTCTAAATTCTTGTTTAGGGGACACCTGGGTGACTCAGCAATTGAGCATCTGCCTTCAGCTCATGGCCTGATCCCAGGACCCCGGATCAAGTCCCACATTGGACTCCCCATGAGGAGCCTCCTTCTCCCTCTGCCTGTGTCCCTGCCTCTCTTTCTGTGTCACTCACGAATAAATAAATAAAATCTTTATAAATAAATAAATAAACAAACAAACAAACAAACAAATTCATTTTTGTTTAGATATATTGTTTATATCTGCTTTGAGCAAATTCCTGGTCATGATTTCTTCTTGATCTTTCTCTTGAGGAGAATTCCTCTGTCTTGTCATTATATCTAGGTTTCTGTCTTTTGTGTTCTATAAAAACTTGTTTCTATCTTTGGCATGCTATAAAAGCTGTTCTGCTCCTGAGAGTAATACTGTATTAAGAAGGTGTCCTACACTGTCCAGTGCCTGGTGCTTCAGGAGGTGTTTCTGGTGTATGCTGTGTGCACTCTGCTGTATTTTGGCTACTCTTTTCCACAGGCCAGTTTTCTGCAGAATTCCTCCTTGTTTTGTAGTGGGAAGTGTTTATATCTTTATCTAGGTGTGCTTTAATTCATTTGTTAAGCTAAACCTGATTGGGGGGGTGGGGCGAGGAGCCTGATCCAAGAAAAAAGGAAAAGGAACAAAAAAGCAAGCAAACAAACAAAAAAACTTTAAACCTGATTCGAAAGAAAGAAAGAAAGAAAGAAAGAAAGAAAGAGAAAGAAGAAAGAAAGAAAGAAAGAAAGAAAGAAAGAAAGAAAGAAAGAAAGAAAGAAAGAAGAAAGAAAAAAGAAAGAGGGGATCCCTGGGTGGCGCAGCGGTTTAGCGCGTGCCTTTGGCTCAGGGTGCGATCCTGGAGACCGAGGATCGAATCCCACGTCGGGCTCCCGGTGCATGGAGCCTGCTTCTCCCTCTGCCTGTGTCTCTGCCTCTCTCTCTCTCTCTCTGTGTGTGACTATCATAAATAAATAAAAATTTTAAAGAAAGAAAAAATCCTGATCTGAAAAATGAGAAAAGGAAACCAACCAACCAACCAACAATTGAACAAAAAAAATTATGAGCCTGATTCCCAAGAAAAAAAGAAAAAAACCTAATTTTAAAAAATAAATAAATAAACATTTTAAAGTAAAAGATTAGAAACTGGAAGGAAAAAAAAAAAAAGCCTGATTGTATTTCTACCAGAATGGGAGCTGAACTTCGGAGCACCCTATGAGCAGTAGTGTTGGTGCATGCAGAGAGCCTAGTCAGTTTTCTGAGTGAGAAGCTTGCTATGCTGGCTTACAGTCAGGCCTACCCTTGTAAATATGCCACTGCCAGGTCTAGGGTGGCAGGTTTTGGTGTAAGTAATTCTAGTCTCCATGTGGGGTGCTTATGTTCATGGCTTTCCTTTCACCATCATTAGGCTTCATTTATTACTCAAACCTGAACAATTTGAATTTTGTTTTCTACCACTCAATGGAAACTGTTTTTGCCAAAGCCACTTAAGCCTTTCCTATTCCTAAACCTAATAACTGTGTGTCATTGTACGTAACTGACCTACAAGGGTAACAGTGTAGACAACATCCTTTTTCTTCCTCATATGGCTTCATATAAGCCATATTCAGTTGTTTTCACCTAGCAATTTCTCCATCATATCTTTCAAATCTCAGCATAAGTTACCTTCCTAAGAAGGCCCTCCAAAAATATCCTCTCTAAATAGTCTCCTGCTGTTTACATCCTGAACATTGTTTATCCACCAACTCAGCACAATTTGTTCTAAAAAACGGGTGTGTGTGCCTGGGTGGCTCAGCAATTGAGCATCTGCCTTTGGCTCAGGTCATGATCCAGGGATCCTGGGATCGAGACCCACATCAGGCTCCCCACAGAGATCCTGCTTTTCCCTCTGCCTATGTCTCTGTCTCTCTCCCTGTGTCTCTCATGAATAAATACATACAATCTTAAAAAAAGAGAGATTGTTTTGGTGGAGTCTTTTGGGTTTTCTTTTTTCTTTTTTTTTTTTAAGATTTTATTTATTTATTCATGAGAGACACAGAGAGAGAGAGAGAGAAAGGCAGAGACACAGGCAGAGGGAGAAGCAAGCTCCATGCAGGGAACCTGACAGGGGACTCAATCCCAGGACTCCATCCTGGAACTCCAGGATCACACCCTGGGCTGAAGTCAGTGCTAAACTGCTGAGCAACCCGGGCTGCCCTTTTTGGGTTTTCTATATAGAGTATCATGTAATCTGCAAATAGTGGAAGTTTGACTTCTTTCTTGCCAATTTAGATGCTTTTTATTTCTTTGTATTGTCTAATTACTGTGGCTTGGACTTCCAGTACTATGTTGAACAACAGTGGTGACAGTGGATACCCCTGTCTTGTTCCTGACCATTGTTTATTCAATAGATGAAAAACACCAAAGTGCAAGAAACCTTTCTATTTTATTTAGCAATATAAACTATTGTACATCACAATGCCTGGTCCTGCAGTCTGTGCTGAATAGTGAATGAAATTTTCCTTCCCCACATTCCTCATGGGAGAGAAGGACTTTCTTTGAAATCTTATCAGTGAAGGGCATACAAGTCCTATCTGACTCAAAGTAATGCTGTAAACTTTATATAATTCATGAAAAAAATATTTTAAGGTGATAGCACAAAAAGAAAAGAATGTGAAAAAATATACTCATGAAGTCTTTGTTGATAAAAACCATTTAAACTCTGTCACTAACTATAGGATCATGAACTGTTTAGTCCACTTGTCTCAGGACAGATTTTGATCAGTTATTATAGACTTCTCACCTAGATTAACAGTTTGAGACTCTTCATTAAAAAAATAAAATGATGCTAAGAAAGTGTCATAAATTCACACATGTTCTTTGTTTTCACCTTTAAAAGTAGATGATTCTATGATTCTTGACATTCAATTATATGTCTCAAAAAAGGACAATTGCTGTTACAACACTTTCACTTTTGAAGATTAATTACCTTCCCCTAGCTTTGCTCCTTCGGTTAAGAATTTCTTGACATGAAACTCAGACATGAATTAGAGATACCATTGTCAGCATTTCTAAACTTTAAACTTAATTATATATAATTTTTGCATACTTCTTTCAAGCTTTCACATGTTAAGTATTAAATGAATATTTCTATGAATCGCTGCATATTTAAGTGTACTTCTATAAGTTCCAGTTTTAGTCTTTTCTCCTGATAAAAAATATACTTGAAGCTCATTTCTTGGTTTAAAAATATTTTAAACTACAATTTTTCAATGTTGAATAGCTCCCACATTAAGTTAAAAAACAAAATTGCTCTGTGCAACCCATAATTCATCCGGTTTCCCTCCAGATCTCTATTTTCTCTCCATCTATACTGCCAGCAGTATAGTTTGTACTCTAAACACAAACTAACCTCTTTATCAACCTCATCACCTGGCACCACTGTACAAGCTTTTAGCAGACCCAGAATATATTTACTTAAAAAAGCCTCTTTTTCTTAAATATAGATATAATGTTCCTTTCAAAGATAGTAGTAAACTCCTAAAATTACTGAGATATTTGTATTAAATCACACATTCATATTCTTAATCTTAAACATAGTGTTGTCATGCATGGGTTTTTGTGTTTTTTTTTTTTTTTTAAGATTTTATTTATCCATTCATGACAGAGAGAGAAGAGAGAGAGGCAGAGACACAGGCAGAGGGAGAAGCAGGCTCCATGCAGGGAGCCCGATGGGCGACTCAATCCTGGGACTCCAGAATCACGCCTGGGCCAAAGGCAGGCACCAATCCACTGAGCCACCCAGGGATCCCCATGCATGGGTTTCTTTAAGAAGATAAGTAAATTGTGGGTGATGCCTGGGAAGCTCAGACAGGTAAGTGTCTGCCTTCAACTCAGGTCATGATCCCAGGGTCCTGGGATCCAGCCCTTCATCAGGCTCCCTGCTCTACTTGGAGCCTGCTTCTCCCTCTCTTTCTGCTGCTCCCTCTGCTTCTGCTCTCTCTCTCTCTCTCTCTCTCTGTCAAATAAATAAAATCTTTAAAAAAAATAAAAATAAAAAGGAAGATAAGTAGATTGCAGCTGCAATAGGTTTTTTCCATTATTTTTTTCTGGAAATACATAATCATTTACATTGTCTGAAATACATTTAGTTAGTAACAGTATCACTTGTTAAAAAAAATCTTGTTAATCAGTAAATAAGAGGAAATATAGTTAATACATGATTACAGCTCTGTAAAGAGTCATTATATTCTGACAAGCAACCAATATATATTATGCATCAGAAATGATGTTTTCAGGGCAGGAGGTTTTGTGGTGACTACTGAAGAATTACAAGTCACAGTACTTGTTAAGATTTTGACAATTTAGATTTATAAAATATGCCAAATCAGATTAAATCCAACTTGCCCACTAGTTTCCATCAAAGTATTTATTATCTTCCTCATGCAGCTTCCCCATCTTTAAGTTAGTTTTAGAGTCTGAAGAAAATATTCTTAAAGCTTCATACATCTTAAACATTCTACTTACTGTACACACATTTGCTTGTCTATTCTTCTAGATGGTAAGCTTCTTGGGGGTAGCAATTATTTATTACGTTTGTGAGCAAAGGTGAAAGTTAAACAGCATAGTAATTACTATGAATCCTATATTTTTATAGGCTTTAATTTCACTCAGACACTCCATTTAAGTTTGAACATATTTTGCTTTGCCACAAATTTCAATCAAACTCATGCATAAATTTCAACATGCTTTCCAATAATAGAAATAAATGGTAAGGCAAATTTCTCTTCACATCTATTTGTTTAATATCTGTCCCTCTCTCTCCTTCATTAAAATGAGAGCAATCACATCATGAGAAGGTAAGAAGAGGAAATAGACACCAACAAGTAATTTTAAATCATTTTTAACAAAGCTAACTATAGATTTGAACAAAGGTTTAATTGGATCATATCAAGCAGTATAATTTATCATAAATTAATCTCTGTTTTTTTAATGTTTTTATCTTGTCACCTAAAGGCAATTATAATTACATATTAGTCTCTTATTATTACTTTTATAATAAGAGCCTTCAAAAGAGGATTTGTCAAGCAGGAAGAATTGGCATCAGAGTTAACTTACTGTGGCACATATTTTTATTCACTTGTATATTAGGTAGATTTTTATACTATCTTTAAGTAAGTTTTCCATAAAAAGATAATAAAGGTAATTTGAATACCTATAATTTAACACCTTAGGTTACTTAATATACATGGAATACCAAACTGGCTAATAGTGTGATATTATTTCTTTTAGAGTAGTTTAATACTTCGTATATTCTAATTCCAACTGTGCTTAATCAGTACATTGCAAAAAATATGAACACTATAATTATTACAGTAAAGGAGACTTTTAAAATGAATATTAAAGTAAAAATAATATTACTTAGTCATTTAAAAGTCATTTTTTCTCTATTTATATTCCTTTCCTAACATGCCATAGCCATTTTATCTCTATTTTTACTTAACATAAGGAATCATTTTAAAGAATATTTTTTATTTTTTTAAATCAAAGAAGTCAAATCACAACCCGATTGATATGTGATGAGGAGGAAATAAAGGACACCAGGAAGAACAGTTATTGAGCATCGATTTTATGAAAGAACTTACATTCTAAGTATAAATACCAGATTTTCATTCTCTTCCTTTTATTCCCATTCAACGTTCTTAATATTTGAGATGGCCATCTCAAATGGGCCATCTACATGGGAAAGATGGTAGCACTTGGTAGCATCATCCTACTTTTATTGTCCCCTCTATCTAGCTCAGATCCCATTACCTATTATTTTAAATAACTGCATCAATATATTTCCCTGCAATCTTTGGCTTTTCCTCCCATTCCTCTGCCAAAATCTCAACAAGTATCCACTGTCTTTGAGCTTGCTCCTAGGTTACTGAGATCTGCTAGAAAAAAATTATCAACAATAGTGATGCAGGACTAGAATTTACAAATGTCACTGATTCCAATAAAGCCCAACAAATTTCTGAAGGCATAACAAGTTTAAAAAGGGGGGTGGTAGAAAAAAAGAAAACTAAACTGTTAATTAGTATATTTAGCTCTATGGAAGTTATCAGATTGCCAAATCTTGAAAACAAGATTTAATTTTATCATGAAAAGCTGATGTGCTTACTGTAGTTGAGAAATCAATCTATCAAGTGGCAAGATGATAAGCACAGATAGACTTTATGATGACTCACTTTCTGTTTGAAATAATAACCATTTGCAGAGATTGCTCTTAAGCAACCCTCAATTTATTTTATTGGTATAAATTGAATGTGATTTTCCCTTATGAACCCTATCTGCCAAAAACTAAATCCATTATTTTTCTCACTGTTTTCTTATTTAACCCAAGGGCACCTAATGTCATCATTCTGGCCCTACACATGTTATATGGTTGAAGATAGGATGCTGCCAATTTTTTTCTCATTAACCACTTATTGTTTCATTCACCCTAGCATTATTTGTGAAGCAGTGATAAGATTTAGCTCATCTGTCAGATCCTTGTGCAGTAATTCTTTCCTGCCCTTATGTTAGAAAACTGAGGTTTTAAAGATGTATCCCTTCATAATTATAATGAATTCCTATGCTCTTCCAACAGTTGTATCTAAATTTAAACTTCTAAATACATGTTTTTATAATTTAGAATAATTCTTTCTTTGAAATCTATGATCACAGGAACTTATTCTGTTTTCAATACATATTTTTAAAGTTTTTTAATGTGTAGACCACCAAGTAGAAAATAAAAAGATGTATTTTTATTGGCAAAGAACGGATGACCAGGATGAAAATTAGTCTTCTACCTCTCATACCCATTGAATGCTTATGGGAAAAAACATAAAGATCCTGGATTGATGATTGACTTTTCTTTCTGATAACTTAAAAAAAAAATATTTAGAAATTCAGTTCTATCATCTAATTGTCAAACTCAAGATTTAAAAGATATATTAATATCTTTTCCACTGCTCATTCATGTTGATCATTTTCGTCTTAATTACATGTCCATTCTCCCTGTTCAAGTTATATTTTTTATATCTTTTCCTCACTTATCTCTCTCCCTCTTTCTCTCCCCACCCATCCCTCTCTCCTGTCTCTCATTTTGTCTGCATGCACAGACACACACAAACACACAACACACATACATCGACCCATCCTTTAACAACCCCTTAGTCCACCCATAATTATCTTTACCATCAGTCATCTCTTTTCTATGTTAATTACCACAAACATGGTTTAGATGTTCAATGACTTAAGTGTAATAATAACCATCAACCGATTTCCTTCTCTAATCTAATTATCTTTAGCTTTTGGAGAGTTTCAGATTCCTTTCAGAATATGATGATAGCTTTATATCCTCTTACCTGAAAAATTCTATGCACACAAAACTGACCATGCAGTCAATTTTGCAATCTCTGATGATTAGCAGTTACAGCAGCCAGACCACAAGTGTAAGTTTGAAGATTTGCTCCTTTCCCCCACTTCCAATCTACTCCTACCCCACTGCCACTTTAATTCTCTTAATGTATTGATTAATTATATTAATTTCCTCATAAAAATTTTGTTCTATCTTATTATTTGTTTAATTAAATCTTTATTCTGGACTCAAAATTCTATAAGCTACTGCTTTTCATCTTGTGAGACTCACCATTCCTATATTCTGTGAACAGTCTAGCTCCAGATTTCTTTTTCTTTTTTTTTTTTTTTTTAAGATTTTATTTATTTATGAGAGACACAGGCAGAGGGAGAAGCAGGCTCCATGCAGGGAGCATGAGTGGGACTCAATCCCAGTTCTCCAGGATCAAACCCTGGGCTGAAGGTGGCGCTAAACCGCTAAACCACCAGGGCTGCCCCTAGCTCCAGATTTCATATGAACCAAATTTGCTCCTATATTGTCCTTCCATTACTGATTTTTCTCTGCCTAAATGCTCTATATACAAATTAAAATATACTAATTCCTAGATGCCCCCCCAAAAAGAGATTCTGAACTAGTCAGTTTGGGGTACAGCATGGGCATTAGGGGTTTTAAAGTTTTCTTTGTGTCTCTAATGTGTAGTAAAGTTTGAAAAACCACTGATGCAGATAATGTAATATATCCTGATCCCTCAGTTTTTTACTCCTTTCTAATAATTTTAAGATTATATTTATTTGTTCATGAGAGACACAGAAAAAGAGGCAGAGACCTAGGAAGAGGGGGAGGCAGGCTCCTCAGAGGGAGCCTGATGTAGGACTGGATCCCTGAACCCTGGGATCATGCCCTGAGCTGAAGGCAGATGCTCAAATGCTGAACCATCCAGGCATCCTCATTCTTATAATTTTAGAAGACACAAAACTTGAAGAAGACATTTCTAATTGATCTGGCAAAGTACCCACATCCATAATATATTAAAATTCTCGCAAATTAATGGGAAAATGGCAGGAAAATGTTTAAATGTGCAAAATAATTGAACAGGCATTTCACTTAAGAGAATACATTTATCCAAGTGACCAATGATAAACTAATGGGGTGGTCAAAACCATGAGTCATTAGGGGCATGCAAATACAAACTACAGTAAAATACTACTGCACATTTAATCTTGAATAAATTGTTTGACCACACAAAATGGTGGCAAGCAGATATAGCTGAATAGAGCTGAATATATATATCCTTATGACCTGTTAGCAATTATACTCTTAGGTATTATTACCCCGAATTTCCTTGTCCATATGTGCAACAACATGAACAAGTCTTTCAAATATAATCCTGAATGACAGAGGCCAGAGAGAAGAATGCACCTTGAGTGGTTTTATTTGCATAAACTTAAGATAGCTAAATTAAACTGTGGAACTGAAAGCCAGCATAGTAGCAACTTTTGGATGGAGAGATGGAGGTAATGACTGAGAGGGACATAAGAAAGTCTTTTGGAATGTTAGATAGTTTTCTATATCTTGATTGGAATAATGGCTACACATGTGTTCACTTTGTATGAAATCCATTAAGCTATACACTTAACTAGATATATGATATAAAATATACCTCAATTTGATGTTTTTTTTTAATATTTTATTTATTTACTCATGAGAGACCCACAGAGAGAGAGAGAGGCAGAGATACAGGCAGAGCGAGAAGCAGGCTCCATGCAGGGAGCTTGACGTGGGACTCGATCCCAGGTCTCCCCCAGGATCAGGCCCTGGGCTGAAGGCGGTGCTAAACCACTGAGCCCTCAATTTGATGTTTTTAAAAGGGAAAGACTATACATATTTACATGTCACAAAGGTAGAACTTTAAGATCTATTACTATATGAAGAAAAGCACATTTTTGTATAAAAAAAGGAATATTTCTTGGAAAATCATGGGTCATACTAAAGTATTGAACAATTATGTATTTTTTCTAAATATTAAATAGTGGTATAAAACCCAGATTTGGTAATAATGATACCTATGCATATTGATTCTAGCATACTGTATAATGAAAACTACAGACATGAGTGCTCAGACAAGAGTTGAAGTAGGAAAATGTGAACACTTCTGACAGAGTAGAGATACATGATAAGTATTGTCCATTCTCCCTAGTTAGAGGCTCTTACAATAACTGACTTCCTCTCATACATGAGATTTCAGTATGAGGATAACATATTTGCCTGATGAAGCTCCTAGTATCCAGGAAATAATTTTTTTCTTAAAACAGCATCTGGGGATGCCTGGGTGACTCAGCAGTTGAGTGAGGGTCTGCCTTCAGCTCAGGGTGTGATCCTGGAGTCTGGGGATCAAGTCCCACATCAGGCTCCTTTCATGTAATCTGCTTCTCTCTCTGCCTATGCCTCTGCATCTCTAAGTCTCTCATGAATAAATAAATAAAATCTTTAAAAAAAAAAAAGCATCTGGATCCTTCAAGTAATTTTACCTTTTTTTTTTTCACTTTATAGAAAATATAAATGTATCACTATTAAGAGGAAAACAAATTTGACTATTCTAATTACACAACTTATTCAATATTTTTCGATAGACAAGGCTAGATTAGTTTAGATCACCAAACATCATTTCTATTAAAATAAAGTTTAAATATTGATTATATAGCAAATGCTATAGTTATTATGAATGAAAATTACCAATTCTATGTAAGTTACCAACAGAGAAAAATTATTTCCTATTAAAATTTTCTTGTGTCATATTTAAAGACTACTTTCAATCACCAAAAAGCCATTCTCTTTTGTGGATAATCTATTAGTTGGGCACATCGTATATTAGAGATCTTGTTATTTATGTACTTTTATAAAATAGTTGTTACTTTTTTATATCTTAGCAACTAAGAGAAATACAAAATAAAATTTTACTCCCTCCTCCCTTTGTCTCTAATGAAGTGCTTTTAACTGCCAGAAGAAACCTGGCCAATATATCATCATATATAATTCATGTGTTAAGGTGCACAAAATTCTAAAATCTTCAGGCTTATGTACAACATGCAGAATTTTTTAGCATCCAAAACTATATACTTTAATTATGAACTATAATAATTTTTGTTACTTATATCAGATACTTCAAAATTAATAACAATTAAAATATGTGAATATATTTCTACTAATTATATTAGAAAGCATTTAAAATAGCCAGAAAGTATATTCAATTGACTAACATTATATTTAATTTTTTAAAAAGCACTGATGTTTAGAATTTTACATTTTGACAAAATTTTTTAATGAAAAGATTGGATATATCTCATAATAAATATGTGTAGCCAAAGACTTTAAAGACATCTTACCAAGGAAGATATACAGATGCCAAATAAGCACCTATGAAAAGATGTTCCACATACCTTCAGAGAAATGCAAATTAAAACAACAATGAGATACCACTACACATCCCTTAGAATGGCTAAAATTCAAAACACTGACAACACCAAATGCTGGAGAGTATGTGATGCAACAAGAACAACCATACATTGCTAATGGGAATACAAAGCAGTATGGCCACTTTGAAAGATAGCTTGGCAGTTTCTTACAAAATAAAACATACTCTTGCATATGATCCAGCAATTGAGCCCATTGGTATTTACACACAGGAGCTAGAAACTTATTTCCACACAAAAATCTGCACATAGGTGTTTACAACAGCTTTATTCATAATTGCCAAAAATTGGAGGCAACCAAAATGCCCTTCAGCTGGTGAAAGTATAAGTAAACTGTGGTACATTCAAACAACGGAATATACTTCAGCACTAAAATGAAATGAACTATCAAGCCAAGAAAAGACATGGAGAACATTGAAATGTATATTACTAAGTGAAATATGCCAATCTGAAAGGCTAAGGATTGTATGATTCCAACCATGCAACATTCTGAAAAGGCAAAACTGTAGAGACTGGAAAAAGATCAATGGTTACTAGAGGCTGAGGTCAGAGTGATGAATAGCATTTTAGGGCAGTGAAAATAGTTCATATGGTGCTGAAATTATGGACACATGTTATTATATATAGGTATTATGTATATAAATACATTTGTATAATATATTTATAGAATGTACAACACCAAGAGTGAGCCCTAATGCAAACTATGAACTGTGGGTGATAATGATGTGTCAATGTAGGTTCAGTAAGTATTACAAATGTATCCCTGTGCATGGGGGG
Source organism: Vulpes lagopus (assembly GCF_018345385.1). Taxonomy (NCBI): domain Eukaryota; kingdom Metazoa; phylum Chordata; class Mammalia; order Carnivora; family Canidae; genus Vulpes; species Vulpes lagopus. Next base: position 26,768,909 of record NC_054836.1, read on the forward strand.
ATGTTGATAATAGGGGAGGCTGTGCATTAGTGGGAGAAAGAGGTATATGGGAAATTTTTGTACCTTCCTCTAAATTTTGGTGTGTACCTAAAACTTCTCTTAAATAAAATCTCATGGCAATCAATTTATGCTGGTAAAATGCATCTCTGTCACTTTTTCAAAGTGTTTTAACAAATATTAGCTGTGGAAGATATGTGAGTGAGTTTCATTGATTTTTTAAATTTTTTTTTATTGAAGTTCGATTTGCTGTGTTTCATTGATTTTGTGTGTGTGTGCTGACATACTTTGATTCCTGTCACATTTACTTTTAGATATGTTGTCATGCTTTGATTACTGTCACATTTTCTTTCATGTATCTTCTGTAGATATTCTGTTTATGGCTACCATGGGGCTTATATAAAACATCTAAGTTATAACAATCTATTTTAACCTGATAACAACATCAATCATTTATGAAAATGATTCTTACCTATCCCACCCCCACTTTATTTTATTGATATCACAAATCAGATTTTTATATAATGTGAATCTTTTAACAATTGCGGCTATAGTTATTTTTAATGCTTTTGTCTTTTAAATTCTAAGGTAAAGTGCTTTACTTACTACCAATATAGTATTACAGTAATCTGTACTTGCTTATATAGCTGCCCTTACCAGCAAGCTTTGTATTTTCACGTGCTTTCATGTTTCTGAATGACATCCTTTCATTTCAACTTGCAGGACTCCCTTTAGCATTTCTTATAAGGCAGATCTGCTGGTGATGAACTCCCTCAGCTTTTGTTTATATTTATTTCTCTGTCATCTTTGAAAGACACTTTTACCAGGTAACGTATTCTTGGTTGGCAGGTTTTTTTTATGCTTTTGGGCGCTTTGAATATGTCATCCTATTCTCTTCCATTCTGAAGGTTTCTCCTAAGAGATATACTGATAATCTTATGGGTGCTCCCTTGTGCATGACAGTTTGCTTTTCTCTTTCCGATTTTGAGATTTTCTCTTTAACTTTGACTTCGACAGTTTAATTATTATAATTCTTATTTTGGTGTGGCCCTCTTTCGATTCATCCTAGCTGGAATTCTTTAAGCTTCTTTAACTTAGGTGACCATTACATTCCTTAGACTTGAAGAAGCTTTAAAAGCCATTATTTCTTCAAATATTCTCCCTGCCTCCCTTCCCTTCTTTCGCAAACTCCCACAAGCATATAATGGCTACCTAATGGTATTTTTTGAGTTCCTTTAGCTTTCTTCACTTTTCTATATTCTTTTTTTTCTCCTATGACTCAGTGATTTCAAATTACCTGTCATTAAGTTCACTGTTTTCTTCTGTCTAATAAAATTCAATATTAAATTTCTCTAGTGAATTTTCCAATTAAGTTATTGAATTTGTTTGATTCTTCTATATACTTTCTGTCGTTTGTTGATATCCTCATTTTGTTCTTGTATGTTCTTGATTTTCTTTGTTTATCTGTGTTCTTTTGTAGATCACTGACTTCCCTTAAGACAATTATTTTTAATTCTTTGTCAGGTAATTCATAGATCTCTGTTTCTTTAGGTTTATTTTATTCCTTTGATTGTACAATGTTTCTCTGTTTCTTTGTGTCTCTGTAATTTTTTTCCTCAATGTTTGCATTTGAAAAAACAGCACTTTTGTCAGTCCTTATGGCTCACTTTGGACAAGGGAAGACCTTCACCAATTAACCCAGATTCTGAGGGCCTCTGAAACTTTTTGTGGGGTGAAGATGTGACTTCTCTGGGCTTGTAAATTTCCCAATTAGAGATTTGCTTGTTTCCTTTTCAGGAGCTCATAATCTTTTGCTCCCCCTGGTGACTGTGCAATACTGCAAGTTTGCTGGTACTATGTAGTAAATTGTTCAGCCTTCTTTTGTTCTCAGCAACCCCCAGGCATCCAAGTATCCTGATTCCCTGTCAGGGGTTCCAAGTCAGGTCAGACAGAAACCAGTTTCTCAGGCAGCCCTCTGTAAATCTGGATGAAAGCTCCTCCCTTCCAACATGCCATGGGTTGGGTGCCTTTTACCAACAGCACCAAATCACATGGGTGTCTGTGCACTGCAGGTCCTCCAGTGCAAAATTAAGCTGCTCCCATTTTCTCTTAATTTAGTGGCCCCCAAGCAAATTATGCTGGTTCCAGCTAGGCCAGTGCTTCAAGTCAGATAAGAAAGAAACAAGTCTCCCAGGCAGCCCTCTAAAACACTTGTATATTGGATATATGTTCCACTTTCCTGTTCCTTCTCCAGGGAAAAGGCATGAGCTAGAGTTCTCGCCAATGACACTGAGATGTGCTGGCTTGGGGATGGGGCAATTGGGAGTAAAGTTAAGTAATTCCTATTCATTTCAATGTAGCTGTTCTGAACTTTTCATCTCCCTGGGTTAATAGAACTTAAGTGGTTCCTGGAGTTCCCATAAAGATATTTTGGTCCTTATACTGCTAAGTCAGTGTCTCTATAGGAAAACAGGGCTGGGTCTTCCTATTCTGCCATCTTGTTCTTATTCTCATTAATTTCTGCTCTGGTCTATTTCTTTTCCCACTTACTTTGGCTTTATTTTGCTCTTTTTTTTTTTTCTTATAGTGGATACTGAAGTCATTGATTTTATATCCTTATATATACTTTTGGTGCTATAAATTTCTCCATTAATAATGCTTTAACAGCATTACACAATTCTGATACATTGCATTTTCTTTTTCATTCAACTCAAAATTCTGATTTGTCCTTTGATTTTTTTTTTGACTCATGTTATTGAGAAGTGTATAGTTTAATTTCTAAATTTTGGAGAAATTTCCCAGAAAGCATACTATTAATGACTTCTAACTTAGTTCCACTGTGGTCAGAAACATGCACTGACTGACAGATCCTTTTCAATTTTTTGAGGTTTGTTTTATGGTCTAATGCAATCTATCTTGGTAAATGTTTTGTGAATACATGAAAAGAATGTATGGCTTGGGGTAGAGCATTCTATAAATGTCAATGACATGAAGTCAATTGACAATGTTATTCAAATCTTGTATTTACTACTAATTTTTCTTTCTCTTGTCCTATCTATTATTGAGTTCTATCTCCTCTATAATTGTGGGCTAGTATATTTCTTCTTATGTTTTTAGCAGTTCTTACCTTACATATTTTCAATCTCTGTTATTAGGTGCATAAGTCTTGTTTAAAGACGTCCCACAATTCACTGATACAAAACAGAGTTTACTTTTTTATTTTTCTCTATTGTTCCTTCTTGGTTTCATTTTGGATAGCAAAAAAATTGCTGAATTTTCAATTTCATTAATTTTTTCTTCTGCAAACTGTTATCTGCCATTAGTGCCATCCAGTGTATTTTTCACCTCACACATTATAGTTTTTATCTTTAGAAGTTATATCTAGGTCATTTTTATATCTTTTATATCTTCACTTAATGTTGATCATATTGAATACCTTTAGAGTAACTTTTTTAAAGTCCTTAAGCCCTGGATCAGTTTTTGCTTATTGGATTGATCTTGCCACTATGAGCTCCATTTTCCTGTCCCCCCCCTTTTTTGCACAACCAGTAAGTTTTCATTGTGAATTTTAACTTGCTGAGTGCTAAATTTTTTTTTGCTCCTATATGTATTTTTAAACATTGTTTTTCTGGGATCAAATTAAATTACTCAGAAACAATGCTACATTTTCTGATCTTGCTTGTAACATTCGTTTTATGAGAACAATGCAGTGATCAATCTACAGTCATCTGTTCTTTGTTACTGAGGAAAGGTTCTCTGTACTCTGCCCAATGCTCCATGACATTTGGGATTTTCCATTTTGTTTAGTAAACACTATTCCTGGCCCCATGTGAGCACTGAGCATCATTACATTTGGAAGGTTATTTTCCTAACCTTGCATCCTCACACACATGTGCTGATTGGTAATCAGCTGAATTCTCAATGGAGAATCCTCTGAAAATCTCCAGAATTTTCTCTCTGTGCCACTCTTTACAAAAATCCATTCTGTGAACTACAGCTGCCTTGGTCTCACTGAACTCTCAGTTCGATAGCCTCAACTCACTGTGTCTACTGAACTCCACCTAGGTTTCCCTTTCCTGTGTTGTCATCTGAAAACTCTCTTAAAGGAGCTCCATCCTAATTGCCTAATGTCCAGTGTCTTGAAAATTATTCTATGTATACATATTTGGTTTTCACTCTTCAGACAGGAGGATAAATCCAATCTCTTTCATTCCATCTTGGCCCCAAACTAAAGTTTGTCAAGATGTTTTTTCTTAAGAATTTTAATTTTTTTGTGTGCTGAATGGACTATTCTAAGTGTATGTTGTCTGTACTAACAGAGACTCTGTTAAATTTTTTATTTATTTTTTTTACCCTTCAGGATAGCTATACTTGATGTAAAGAATTATTTCTCAGAAGCTTCCTTATGCCTACAATGATTCTTATCCAAGAAAGAAGTATTGTACTCACAATTACATTACAATTAAATGAAATAAGGAAAGGCTTATGAATAAAACAAATCATCCTTTATGATCTGAGAAATAAGTTAAAAAAATAAGATTACACAAGCAGCAACCTCTTTGACTTCAACCATAGCAACTTCTTCCTAGGCACATCACCACAAGAGAAACAAAAGCAAAAATGAATTATTGGGATTTGTTCAAGATAAAAGCTTCTGCACAGCAAAGGAAACAATCAACAAAACTAAAAGGCAGCCTACAGAATGGGGGAAGATATTTGCAAGTGACATATCTGATAAAGGGTTAGTATCCAAAATCTACAAAGAACTTATCAAACTCGACACCCAAAAAACAAATAACCCAGTTAAGAAATGGGCAGAAGACATGAATAGACATTTTCCCAAAGAAGACAGGCAGATAGGTAACAGATACATGAAAAGATGCTCAACATCATCATCATCATCATCATCATCATCATCAGGGAAATACAAACCAAACTACAATGAGATATATCTCAGACCTGTCAGGATAGCTAAAATTAACAACACAAGAAACAACAGATGTTGGTGAGGATGCAGAAGAAAGGGGAACCCTCTTACATTGTTGGTGGGAATGCAAACTGGTACAGTCATTCTGGAGAAGAGTATAGAGGTTTCTCAAATGTTAAAAATAGAACTACCTTATGATCCATCAGTTACGATACTAGGTATCTATCCAAAGGATATGTTTCTATCCATAGTGATTTGAAGGGGCACAGGCACCCCAATATTTATAGCAGTATTATCAACAATAGCCAAATTATAGAGAGAGTCCAAATGTTCATTGACTGATAAATGGATAAAAAAGATGTGGTAAAGAGACGCCTGGGTGGCTCAGCGGTTGAGCATTTGCCATTGGCTCAGGGCATGATCCTGCAATCCCGGGATTGAGTCTCACATCAGCTCCCTGCATGGAGCCTGCTTCTCCCTCTGCCTCTGTCTCTGCCTCTGTGTGTGTGCGTGTGTGTGTGTGTCATGAATAAATAAATAAAACCTTAAAAAAAAAGAAGATATGGAATATATATACAATGGAATATTACGCAGCCAACAAAAAGAATGAAATCTTGCCATTTGCAATGATATGGATGGAGCTAGAGTATATTATGCTAAGTGAAATAAGTTAGGTGGAGAAAGATAAATACCATATGACCTCACTTATATGTGGAATTTAAGTAAAAAAACAGTTGAACATATAGAAAGGGGAAAAAGAAAAACGAGAGAGAAACACAAGCCGTTAGAGACTCCTAATGATACAGAACAAACTGAGGGTTGATGGAGGGAGTGGGGGATGGGCTAGATGGGTGATGAGTATTAAAGAGAGTATTTGTTGTGATGAGTACTGGGTGTTGTATGTAAGCAATAAATCACTGAATTCTACTCCAGAAACCAATACTGCACTGTATATTAAGTACCTAAAATTTAAATTTGGTATGCCTGGGTGGCTCAGCGGTTTAGTGCCTGCCTTCTGCCCAGGGCATGATCCTGGAGTCCTGGGATCGAGTCCTACATCTGGCTCCCTGCATGGAGCCTGCTTCTCCCTCTACCTGTGTCTCTGCCTCTGTGTGTGTGTGTGTGTGTGTGTGTGTGTGTGTGTGTGTGTTTCTCGTGAATAAATAAATAAAATCTTTTAAAAAATAAAATAAAATTTAAATTTTAAAAATCTTAATTCAATAAACAGTTATGAAATATAACACTGAATGACTTCAGACAGTCCTTGTATCCTAAGATTTTAATGTGCACAATATTTCTCAGAGTTTTTGGCTTGGTATGTGTGTGTGTGTTGCATGTGTGTTATATAATTTGGATTTTTTAATTGCATATGAAAATTTTGTAGATGCATATTGGGGCAACTGTCTGAATTCACAATAATATCCTCATTCTGTACTACACTCTTTTTTCCTTTTTTTTTGATTAACTGGGAATGGGCTGGAAATGCAAGCCAGGCCATTCATAATGCAACCACTTTCTATCATGTCAGGCCATGAATATTAATCCAGGTCATGTTACCAAGAATCTCTCTCTATGATTTGGGAAAGGAAAGATCTTGCCCTTCTTTCTTGTAAATCTATAAGGATGCAATGCAATGAGAAAAATGTTATCATATGCCATGGCTTTAGTTTTGGAAGAAAGCAATGTGTGAGAAATGAAATGATACCAGCAGGTAACCTGAGAGAATCCTGGTGCTCATCACAGCTTCCAACTGAAAGTCACCTTAGCAAATCAGTTTTATTGGCCAATGAATCCTCTCTCATTCTTAAAAGAGTTTGAGTAGGGGGTCTATCACTTGCAAAAATTGTCCTTAAATGTTGATACAAAAATATTGAAATATATTTTAGAAGAATAACTAGCTGAAATGTTGAGAATTCCTTTAATTTCATTTTAATGATGAATACTAAGAAAATAGAATATATGACTACAGGTATCAGCTTATCTAGCTATTAGACTCTAAGTTGGATTGTCAGTTAATGATAAGAGCGCCTATAACAAACAATTCTAAAATGAAATTTTATCATAATTTTTATTTCCTTTGGTAATATTTAGATAAGGAAAATGATTCACATTTTATTCCATTATTTTCCATGTTTATGTACTGAAAAGAAAAATGTTTACATGGGTCCAATATTCAACCAAAGTTGCTTGACTCAACATGAGTGTGTTAATTAGGTAATAAAATTTTAGGAAGCAATAGAAATCTTCATAGTCCACAAACAAAAGGAATTTTCTTAGATAAAACAGAGAAGTGATGCAAAAGGAAATAGAAAAATGGGAAATAATGGGATAACTGAGGGCTGAGACCAAACATAAAATGTAAAGATAACCTTGAAAATATGGTTAATCCTGGAGTTGATACTATATCAGAAGCTCAAAACATCTTTATCAAGTAAAAATATTTTTTTCAGCTTTCATTTTTTTCTTAAGGTAACCAGTATTTAATACAATAGGTAGTGCCCATCTCCTCGACGTTTTTATCATTTCTTTCTTAATATAGTCATCTTCTTTCTGATAAATGGAAAGCAAATCAACCTATAGATATTAACTGATTTTAAGGCACTGTGCAAGATTTGCAGGCAGCATTGAAAAGACCAGTGAGTTTTAACACTGTTTACTTTAAAGTGTTTATACTATGACTAATATGACTTAAGCATTTTATATCCTCTAACTGGCAAGCTTTTGTTAAAAAGAAATTGTAACAGATTAGAAAGAAAGAAGTTTGGAGAGCTGAGGGGAAAAAAGAAAACTCATACTCTCAATATAGCCCACAATTTCCACCTCCAAGTAGTTCCCATATATAAAACCCCTTAAATTATATTGCAACCCTTCCCTCTGGAGTCTTGACCTGCAGTTTGAGAAATACTGGCATTGATATATGAAATACACAGATAATGCAAAAAACTCATTTTTCCACATAGTTTCACCTTCTGCCCCCATCAATCATATTACAAAATCTGTCAACAGGACGCAAATTGCCTTCCTTCCCATGGTCACTTTGTAGAGAAAGTGTTAATGACCAGCATAAATGTCAAAAATCAATAGGAATAAAGATATGGAGACAATATTCTAGTTAATTAACTTCTAAGTAGTAAGATTAAACTATATGGCAAAGCTTGTGTTGAAAGAAAAAAATGGAAAAGACTTCTGGATCTTGTTTTGTGATGTTTAAATAGAACAATATTACTCTTCAATATCAGTGTTTCTCTTACCTTCCTCTTTGTTTTCCCATTCTGCAGTTCTCCTTTTATCTCATCTACTATTCTGACAAAGCGCAACATGGTAAGGGATGCAAAATTATTTGGAAGAAAATTTTGGAGGTATAAAATTGTATATTAAATTCTAAATTACTTTATCTGTCACTTGGCTAATAAATATTTATTGTATGCCTGATACCTACCAGACAATATCATGCATTCATATGATAGACATGGTTATAACAAAATAGTGCCTTACCTTATGGAGTTTACTCTCAACATTTAACAGTGAAGGAAAACTGTACCACTATTTACTAGCTGTTGAGAAATTGTTATGTGCAAAATGTTGAGAGTAGATTTTCATAGTGATAGGGAAATGTATAATTTGGGGATCCAGCTTATTTACGTGCATCAGGAAATGTTTACTGTCATAGCAATATTCATACTGGGATTTGAAGGAGGACCACCATTTAGATAAGGTAAAGAGAAGGGATAGAACATTCCAGGAATATGAAACAGTATGCACAGAAACATCGAAACAGGAAAAAGTATTATCTGCTTATACAGAAAGCCAGAGTGACTGGCATGAATTGAGCAAATAGATTTGTACATATGACACTAGAAAGGCAACTAACTATAGGTCAGATTATTGGGATTTTAGGAGCATTATTTTGAAGGTCCACTGGAAGCTGCTGAATGATTTTAAGAAAGAAATGACATATTCAAGTCTGTATTTTAAAAAGGGTAAATACTGGAGAATGGAGAAGAGGAGACTGGGTAATGTAGCCTAGTTAAGGACGTTGACAATGGACGCAAGTAAAAGTGAATGGATTTCAGAGTAATATTGGTGATGGAATGTACTGAATTGGGCAGAAGAATAAGAGAAGAGTCTAGAATTATGTTTATATTTTTTAATTAAATACATAATGGATAGGGTGCCTGGTTGGCTCAGTCAGTTAAGTGTCTGCCTTGGGCTCAGGTCATGATCCCAGGGTCCTGATATCGAGTTCCACATCAGGTTCTCTGATCAGGGGGGAGTCTGCTTCTCCCTCCCCTCTCCCCCTCCCCCCTTCTTGTGCTCTTTCTTGCTCTCCCTCTCAAGTAAATAAATAAAATATTTAAAAGAATTTTTAAAAATATATGTATATATAATGGATAGTAGAGAGTTTTATTGAACTTGAGAAAACTAGAAAGCAAACTTCTTAGATGGGGGAAAAAATATATATATAGAGAGAGAGAGAGAGAAAATCACAAACCTGATCTAAAACTAAACAGCTAGCTGAATATTAGGCCTTTAATTATCAAGAATTTTAATTGCCCTTTTAGGGATTATAAGAATTCTGGGTAGATGATTCAGATAGCCCATTTCTTACTAAAATTTTTCAAATTTTGAATGAACATCTAAGGCATCTAAAATAAAATAGAATTATTTTCAAATCTGGATGTGCTCAGTAACTTATTTCTTATGAAGAAAAAAACACCATGTTTAAAGGAAAGACTGAACAAATGTATCTTACATCTTGCTGAATTCATAATTATAAGAGGAATTTCTAGTTGTGGGAAATAATATCATCAGGAAACAATAAGAGCATTAAGCCATTTTGTCTCATGTATCCCTTTTGCCACTGACTCTGCCACTGTAAATTTCAGTTTGGCTTATAATTCTGTGTTCTCTACACAATAGCCTATGACACATAAACCCAAGAGCTGCCATCTGCTCACCCAAAACATTTTCAATATCCTTTCTCTAAAATAAAGCCCATTTTATTACCTCAAAAGGTTTTTTTCCATACTACAACCATAGATTTAGGTTCAATAATCCAAAAAACAATCATTTATTAAAGTTTAATATAATACTTATTTTGAGCAAAGCAGTCTGCTGAGTGTTGAGCTGAAACAGAAACATTAACTTACTATATTTCACAATGGTTGAAATACTGCTAAATTGATAGCAGAGTGCTCATACAATTTTGGGAAGATTAAACCAGTATAAAATTATTAACACTAAGTTTTAAAATAACTTACCAATATGTTACTATTAAACATTTTCTAATATAGGCCTACAAGAATCTTACTGGCTTGCACAGTTTCTCTTCCATTAAGAAGTGGGCAAACAATGAGATAAAATCTAAGAGATCTTAGCATCTTAAGTTACTGGTAACATAGAAAGCTTACATTAACTAATTACAGGGCCTGATTTCAAGATTTTTATGTATTCAAATACTTACAAGTTAATCAATTAATCTATCATTTACACTTGGAATATCTCTTCACCACCATCACTTTCACTCCTTGCCAGCCTTGTGGGATCATTAGAGATAAGATGCATGTTAAGATGAGTAACTATAAAAAAGAGATATGTTATTAACAATTCCCCTAAATGAGGACACCATTCTTTCCTGCCTAACTTTTGAAAGTTGTTTTCCAGTGATTATACAATTCTATTCAGATGTTGGAAGATATACACTAAATCTTATATATTATATATTATTAATATATAAATATAAAATATCTGTCATCTTTTCGAAGATGAATAAAAACAGGACATAATATTAGGATGCATTCATGGATAATATATACCTTATTGCTTCTATGATATAGTCCCTGGCTTGTTGTTTGCAATTAATTTGAATCATGTAAAATTTATAATGCTAACACGGGCTTCTGGTTTCAGGTGGCAATTTTGGCACAAATATTCACCTCTTCTTACTCATAAGTTCTGAAAATCTGGCAGATTTTATGAAAGCATAGAATGTCTCAACAATTAAAAGTAGAATCATGAGGAAACATTTTTTTTAAATTTTTATTTATTTATGATAGTCACAGAGAGAGAGAGAGAGAGAGAGAGAGAGGCAGAGACATAGGCAGAGGGAGAAGCAGGCTCCATGCACCGGGAGCCTGATGTGGGATTCGATCCTGGGTCTCCAGGATCGTGCCCTGGGCCAAAGGCAGGCGCCAAACCGCTGCGCCACCCAGGGACCCCGAGGAAACATTTTTAAAAGCTATCCAGGAAAGCCATAGTCCAAGTATGATGTGAATGTTCAAATCAGAGAAAGTAGTCAGCAGGTGTAAGAAAGAAGAATACAACAGATACCAAGAAATAGAATGATTGAATGAGATGCCAAAAATAATAAAGATATGGTGAGGAAGGGAAATATTTTATCTTTCAGAAAAAAAAAAGATAATAAGCAATTCCAGGGAAAATAAAGCTATATAAGAAAAGCATGAAAAAAATGTAGAAAATTAAAACATGATATGATTTTGAGAAGTCAACATATAGTGTATATTACTTTTTTCTACATTTCACTGGCCATAACTGTGGCAACTGTAGCTAGAAACTTTGATTAGCTGTACTAAAAATAAAGTTTGATGAGCACCCAGTCATATTTTACACAGTTACTATGAAATGCTTAACAGTTCAAACTCTTATTTTTTTATTCCATCATTCTCAAATATGATCTTTTGCCTCTTTACTTTGCAAGTTGATAGTATTATCATTCTCCCACCTCTCATCACTCTATCATTCAGTTTCTGTCACCAGCATATTTTTATTGCAAAGTTGGTAACATTTACCTTATATTCAATAATGTTAACTAAGCTTGAATTTTTTTGAATATTAATTGTCATAAAGGCTTATAGTCCATAACAGCATTTATCTTATTATAACTATATAAATATTTTTCATTACAAAGACTATTGTGTTCTATTATTGTATATTTTCACATCATAGGGGAGAATGTTTAATGGATTTTTCTTATCTAACCCTTTAACTAGTCTGAACAACAAAAAGAATATACACCCCAGTAGATGATAGATAGATGATAGATAGATAGATAGATAGATAGATAGATAGATAGATAGACAGACAAACCACCAAGGATTTCTGGGACTATAACAAATGATGTAGGGAAAGAAAAAATTATGAAGCTAGAAGAGTGCTAAAGGAAATTATGGCTAAATACTTCCCAAATATGTTAAGGAACATAAACGTTCATATTTGAGAAGTTGAGTGAACCCTAAGCAGGATAAACCCAAAGAAAACAATGCTAAGACATATCATAATAAAAGTTTAAAAACTAAAAACAAATCTTGGAAATGGCTAGAGAAAAAGAATACCTTACTGTAGAGAGCAAAAGGAGTGGTACAGTATTTTTCTAGTGCAAAAACAACAACAAAACTCTCTCAACCTAGAGTCCTATATAAAGTAAAAATATCCTTCAACAATGAAGAAAAATTCAAGATAACATCAGATGAAGGAAAATGTGTTGCTAAGGAATACAGTAAGGAAAATTATGGGTAAATAAAATAGACTTTCCTTCTCTTTAGTTTTTAAAATTATTGATGGTTGAAGCAAAAATTCTAACACTGATATTATTTTAAATATATATGAAGGAAATATTTTTAAATATTATAAATGGAGGAGGATAAAAGGAGATAAAGGGAGATGAGTTTTCTACATTTCACTTAAACTGCTGAGGAAAAAAAAAAGGGAAAAAAAATGCTGAGGAAACGACACCAATAGCCTGTGAGACATATCACAATATAGACATAGATATAAAGATATAATACAAATATATAGATATGACACAGGCACACAGACACACACACATATAATGTAATAGAACAACCACTAAACAGCCAAACAGAAAAATACAGTCATAAACAATACAGAATTCTACAAGCTGGCAGTCAACATGGTACCTTTCCCACCTCTCCACTTCTTCATGCCTGGCTTTGCCCCAATGACCAGCAGTGGAAGCCAACAGTATTAGGTAGGCCCTCACCGTCCCTGAATTCATGCAGCAGGTCTCTGATATCAAGAACATGATGACTGCCTGTGACTCTAGCCATGGCCATTATCTCACCAATGGCTTCTGTCTTTCATGGTCGGATATCCATGAGGAGGTAGATGAGCAGATGCTCAATGTGCAAAACAAGAATAGCAGCTACATTGTGGAATGGATCCCCAACAATGTCAAGACAGCTGTCTGTGGTATCACACCCTGTGGTCTCAAGATGGCAACCACCTTCATCAGAAATAGCACGGCCATCTAGGAGCTCTTCAGGCACATCTCAGAGCAGTTCACAGTCACATAATGGTGCAAGGCCTTCCTCCAGTACACAAGTGAGGGCATGGACGAGATGGAGTTCACTGAAGCTGAGAGCAATATGAACGACTTTGTCTTCCAGTACCAGCAATACCAGGATGCCACCGCAGAAGAGGAGGCCTCAGGCAGAGCACCATCACCTCAGGCTTCTCAGTTCTCTCAGCCTTCTTCCCCAACCATCCCTGTCCTCTCCCTCAGAATTTGCATTTTTGCCTCTATCTTGTTTTTTTGTCTGTTTCCTTTATTGGAGGATGTGGCCCTAGAACAGTGCTTGGCACATCATAGAAGCTCAATAAATATTTTGTTGTTTGTTCAATGTCTCCTCTCCTACTCTTGGGAAACTTAGATTTCTGCCATTCTAGGTAGCCCTGTATTTCCTTTTGGTGTTCACTTCTCCCATCTGCCCAACTTATATTTCCCTTTGCTTTTTGAAGATAATTCTCTAAGAAGCTGGGCCTCATCAGATCCCATTTAGATCCACGTGTTGGAAACTCAGATCCATGGCCATTATGCTAAGCCTGTGTGCTAACCCAGAGGAAAGTAAGCCAAGCTACCTCATAGCAGATAGAAGTATGTATGAGAAAAGGTAGGGTTTTCTATTCTAGAGCAGTTTTGAAGAGGGATCCAGGCTATTGAAGTCCTAATTTCCAGGAATTTACCTGCTCCTCTATTAGCTTCAGGGGAGTTGTTAACAGTAGTATCTCCATTTTTAGTCTCTTTCCAAGCTCTATCCTGAGCTGTTTCCTTTTCAGGAGTCTACCCCACTCTGTTAAGTGGGATCTTCCCTCTTACTCATCTTCCTTCACATGTTGAATTCCTTCCTTTGGCTAGAGAAGAGGGACTAGACTTGGTCCCTAAAACCTCCAGAAAGGCTCTCCCCATCCCCCATCATTTCTTAATAAAAACACAACCCAGGGACTCCTGGGTGGCTCAGTGGTCGAGCATCTGCCTTTGGCTCAGGGTGTGCTCCTGGAGTTCTGGGATCGAGTCCCACCTCAGGCTCTCTACGAGGAGCCTGCTTCTGCCTCTGCCTATGTCTCTTCCTTTTTTCTGTGTCTCTCATAAATAGATAAATAAAATCCTTAAACACAAAACAAAACAAAACAAAAAACAAACAAATAAAACCAGCCCTGCAGTGTATATATGGAAAGGGTGTATTATCACCTAAATATTTGGGTCATTCCTCCAGAGAGGGGACAAAGAGACCCTTTGTCTTATGGCAACATCTTATCTCTTGCTTTTGCTATTCCCTCCCACTACCCTTTCCTGTCACCCATACCCCCACCCTTTCCCCCCACTCTTGGTTTTGTCCTGTCCTACATATCAAATTTCCTTTTTTTTTTTTCTTAAGATTTTATTTATTTATTTTGGAGAGAGCTTCCGTGTGTGTGTGTGCGTGTGTGTGTGTGTGTGTGTGTGTGCTGTGCACGAGAGTGAGAGAGAAAGAGAGAGAGAGAGAATGAGCAGGGGAAGGGCAGAGGGACAAGTAGACTCCCCACTGAACAGGGAGCCTGTTGCAGAACTCAATCCCAGAACCCCAAGATCATGACCTGAGCCAAAGGCAGATGTTTAATCTACTGAGCCACTGAGGTGCCCCACATTTCAAATTTCTTTTTTGAGTTGAACTTTTTTTTTTCCTATGGAAAAGATAGCATTAGGGATGCCTAGGTGGCTCAATGGTTGAGCATCTGCCTTTGACTTGGGTCGTGATCCCAGGATCTAGGATCGAGTCCCACATCGAGCTCCCAGCAGGGAGACTGCTTCTCCCTCTGCCTGTGTCTCTGCTTCTCTCTCTCTGTGTCTCTCATGAATAAATAAATAAAATCTTAAAAAACAAAAAAAAAAAAAAGGAAAAGATAGCATTGCCCCAAGAGCCAAAAATAAATGAGAAATTTAAAAAGACAATATCCATAAATTCAAATGGTAATCTAAAAATGCAAAAAAAAATCAAAATTTGAAGGACTAAAGCAGTGCTAAGAGAAAAATTTCTAGCACTAAATACATGTATGCATGTATACACATATATATTTGTTAAAAAAATAGTGGATTAAAAATCCTAAAGGTTATACTTTAAAATATCTTTAAACATATCTAAATTATATGTGTGTGTAAGTATATACATAACAGATATACATACATATAACTAAGACACATTTCAAAATATTTAAATGTATAATCCTTAAGATTTTTAGTCCACTAACTTGCTAAATGACACATTTTATATAAAAATAATCTTAGTTTTTGACTGGTTTAGGAAAACTAAACCTAATATACTCAGTTCCAAAGGCTGAGTGTATGGTATTAATTGATGTCCTGGGTCCTGTTGTCTTGTGAATATTTAAGACATCCTAGGTCTTTTCATGGTGTTGCAATAATGGGCAAACATTGTAAATTGAGATCTCATGCATGAGATCTGTCTACCAAAAAGAACTTAACCTCTTTTTCTATGTTCTTTTTGCTTGCCATTGTCAGCTCTCTCTACCATCTATTGTCACTGATGGCTATGAATTCCACTGAGAACATCAATTCAACAATTTAGACACGGAAGCTACTGAGACCAGGGAATTCAAATGAGTGTGCAATTGATGAGAGCAGCAGGAACACAAGGACCTTCTCAGGACCATCGAGCAAGCCCAAACACAGCTTAATGAAGGAAGGCAATGAATAAAACCCCAGTGCTTCCAAACTAATATTGGCTACATTCACTGTGTATCCTGGGATAGAAATTTGATCCTGGAACAGAAAAGAGACATTCATAGACATTCAATGGAAGAATCTGAACAAAGACTAGATTTTTTTTAACAGTAAAATACCAATGCTAATTTATCATTTTGACAAGTGTGCCTTGGTTATGTAGGATGTCAACGTAAAAGGAAAATGGTTGAAGGGCATGCAGTAACTCTCTGCACTCTTTTTGTAATTCTTTAACAAATCTAAAAATATTTCACAACATAAAGTTTTATTAATAAAAAATTAACATTGAAATCTTTTGTACAAAGACTTGATAGTAAAGGCTTTGAAGCATGAAGTCATAATTCAAGCAAAAACTCAATACATTGATCAAGAGAAATGCACACGTAAAAGAGATATGCCAGAACAGACTGGAACAATTTTTAAGTCATATTGCTTGAAGATCATCACGACTTTCTAAGTGGTAAATCTAGAATGAAATCAGAACACATAACATATTTTAAATAATTTCACGTAGATAATAATGTGCTCTAGTTTAATGTCAGAGTAGCTATACTTTGGAGTTGCCAATGCTTGCTGTAAGCATTAGAAATGGTATAAAGAACCTTTAATGTTTCCACAAAAAGGACATTTATATGCAAATATGAAGGTTAGGGAAAATATTGTAGAATACTTTGACTAAATAAAGACTGTCTTTAATTTCTGAAGTGAAGTATTAAAAGCAAGAAGCCCTTGTGGCAAGCTAAGTGGTTTGGATTCTTTTTTTTTTTTTTTTTTTAATTTTTTATTTATTTATGATAGTCACAGAGAGAGAGAGAGAGGGGCAGAGACACAGGCGGAGGGAGAAGCAGGCTCCATGCACCGGGAGCCTGATGTGGGATTCGATCCCGGGTCTCCAGGATCGCGCCCTGGGCCAAAGGCAGGCGCCAAACCGCTGCGCCACCCAGGGATCCCCTAAGTGGTTTGGATTCTTAAGTTTCACCTGCAATATAAATTCAATTTTCCTCTACACTGAAGAATTAAGTCCCATAAAGGTGAAATCTCTTTAAGCCACTTACCATATTTTTCCCCTTTAAACAGATTATAACTCCTTTCAGGAAAAAAAAAATCAGAAAAAAATTTAAAATTTCAAAAAAAATCAGAAAACAAGCTGGAATTCTTTGCACTGATATTTTCCTACGAAGTACAAAAATAGAAGATGCTGGTCACTGTCCAGCCACTGTTAATAAAACTGTTATTGCTTCTATGTCTTTAGTACATGGTTAGAAAGTAGACAGAATTTGATTCAAAAGTTAGAAAACACAAGAGTATGGCTAAGTGGTATTTAGTGCATTCTACTCCTTCAAAGGACTGGAAGGTGAGAAAATTAGTATCAAGCTGCAACATCCTGGCCCAAATGCAGTGTGATTCTGTGGAGGATTGTTCCCTGTGTTTTTTTGTTTTTGTTTTTTTTTTTTGGAACCAACTCCCAAATGCATAGTTCTAAAAATTGAGTTACCTTTTTTTTTTTTTCTTAAGATTGTAGAACAGTATTGGAAGTAAAAATAACAAGAAAAAGACTATAATTTAAGAAAAACCCCAGAACTAAGCATTCAATCCCATTTTCTTCATAGAACACAAAATAAAATATAAAAGCAAGTCCAGAGTAAATGCCGTAAATAAAAGAACTAATTAAATTAGACAGATAACGTACAAATTGAGATAACATATTTAGAAACAACGGATGCCTGTTTCCCCTGTGGCTGGCTCAGTGGTTGAGCATCTGCCTTTGGCTCAGGGCGTGATCTCAAGGTCATGGGATTGAGTCCCACATCAGGCTTCCTGCATGGAGCCTGCTTCCCCCTCTGCTATGTCTCTACCTCTCTCTGTGTCTCTCATGAACAAATAAATAAAATCTTTAAAAAAACATATTTAGAAACAATAATTTTTCTCCACTTAATTATAGCATATTCTACTGCATAAAGAATGAATAAGGGACACCAGGGTGGCTCAGCAGTTGAGGGCCTGCCTTTGGCCCAGGGTATGATCCTGAAGACCTGGGATCGAGTCCCACATTGGGCTCCCTGCATGGAGCCTGCTTCTCCCTCTGCCTATGTCTCTGCCTCTCTCTCTCTCTGTATCTCTCATGAATAAATAAATAAAATCTTAAAAAAAAAAAAGAATGAGTAAAATATCTCAACTATAATGAGATATCATCTCATACCTGTCAAAATGGCTAAAAACAAACACACAAAAAACAACTGGTGTTTGTGAGGACATGGAGAAAAAGGAACACTTATTATGCACTGTTGGTGGAAATACAAACTGGTGCAGCCACTGTAGAAAACAGGATGGAGATTGCTAAAATAGTTAAGAATAAAACAACCTTATGATCTAGCAATTACATTACTGGGTATTTACCCAGAGAATACAAGAACACTAATCCAAATTGATATGTGTACCTGTATGTTTATTGCAGCATTATCTACAACAGCCAAGATATGGAAGGAACCCAAATATCCTTCAATGGATAAAAAAAGATGTGGTATACATATATACAAAAGAATATTATTCAGCCATAAAAAAAAAGAATGAAATCTTGCCATTTGCAATGACATGGTTGGAGCTACAAATATAATGCCAAGCAAAATAAGTAAGAGAAAAATAAATACCAAATGATTTCACTCATATATGGAATTAAAAAAACAAAACAAAAATAAATAAATAAATAAATAAATAAATAACAAAATAAAAAACAAAACAAATATATAAAAGGAAGAAAAACAAAAGAAAGACAAACCAGAAAACAGACTCTTAATTATAGAGAACAGACTTATGGTTACTAGAGGGGAAGTGGGTAAGAGGATGGTGAAACAGAGGTTGGGGATTAAAGATGGCACTTGTGATGAGCACCAGCTGTTGTATGGAAGTGTTGAATCACTATATTGTACACCTGAAATTAATATAACACTGTATGTTAACTAACTGGAATTATGATAAAAACTTTAAAAAAGCCTGGCTGGCTCAGTCAGTAGAGATATGACTATTGATCTGAGATGTGAGTTCAAGCCCTACATTGGCTGTAGAGATTAATTAAAGATAAACTCTTTTTAAAATGAGTAAAATAAACAACTGGCCTTGGTAGAAACACATTCAATCAATAACAAATATAATGCCAAGCAAAATAAGTAAGAGAAAAATAAATCCCTGCGTGGCTCAGTGGTTTAACACCTGCCTTTGGCCCAGTGCATGACCCTGGAGTCCCGGGATCAAGTCCCACATCAGACTCCCTGCATGGAGCCTGCTTCTGCCTCTCTGTGTGTGTCTATCATAAATAAATTTAAAAAATAAATAAATAAAGACAGCACAAAATAAGAAAATACTTCATCAATGTTAAAAAAAAAAAAAAAAATGGGATCCCTGGGTGGCGCAGCGGTTTGGCGCCTGCCTTTGGCCCAGGGCGCGATCCTGGAGACCCGGGATCGAATCCCATGTCGGGCTCCGGGTGCATGGAGCCTGCTTGTGTCTCTGCCTCTCTCTCTGTGTGTGTGACTATAATAAACAAATAAAAATTTAAAAAAAAATCAGGAGATAGAAATATGGGACTCATCTCCATAAGGAGGGAGGGAAAAGAAGACAGAGAAAGTCTTGGGAATACACTTACTAAAAAAAAAACAAAAAAAAACAAAAAACAAAAACATTGTTGGTACTATGTTTGCTATTTAGAAATAGCCCCTGGGCACGTGGCTGGGTCAGTCAGTACTGCATGTGATTCTTGATCTTGGGGTCATGAGTTTGAGCCCCATGATGGGTTTAGAGAATACTTAAAACTAAAATATTAAAAAAAAAATCTTCTCAAGAATGCTTAATCCTCCAGATTATATTTATACCTTTAAATCAGGTTAATATGATAAATTTAAGAGAGTTTAGTAACTACTATATATGTGGCTTATTCTGTTAAAAAGTTAAATTTTAGTCATGTAATTTTATATAGGCATGTACTCTATAACTCAGATATAATAGTGATTTGCAGGATCCCTGGGTGGCTCAGCAGTTGAATGTCTGTCTTTGGCTCAGGGTGTGGTCCTGGAGTCCTGGCATCGAGTCCCACATCGCGCTCCCTGAATGGAGCCTGCTTCTCCCTCTGCCTGTCTCTGCCTCTCTTTCTCTGTGTCTCTCACAAATAAATAAATAAAATCGTAAATAAATAAATAATAGTGATTTGCATATATCTAGAATCATTCAAAGTTGTATTCCTCAAGACATTAGAAAATTGAGACCAATGAATTTGAATTTGCAGTATAAAATACTATTGGTGTCTCTAAACTTTACTATTCTTCAGATAATTCACAATTAAAAGACATTAAAGTGGTACCTGAATGGCTCAGTCAGTTAAGTGTCTGCCATGGGCTCAGGTCATGATCCCAGGGTCCTGAGATAGAGCCCCATGTTGGGCTCCCTGCTCAGTGAGGAGTCTGTTTCTCCCTCTCCTTCTGACTCTCCTCCTGCTTTTGCTTTCTCAAATAAATTAAATCTTAAAAAAAGACATTTAAATTAAAATATTTTAGGGTAATTATCTCATTCTACTGTATTATAATTTGCAAATTAATAGACTAAATTATTAGTATGTTGGCAAATTGAATTTAAAATAAATATTAAAAATGAAAAATAATAAAAAATAAATAAATTATTAGCTGATTGCCATTCAGACATGAGAGAGAGAGTTTTCATAGATTTAAGAGGCTGGCATACTCTTCTTTCATTAAGATATGACCATTTACATGGTCAGGAATCTTTATATATTTCAGTCACTGCTGTATACCAAGATCCAAGACAGAGTTCAAAATATACACTTTAATGTCCATTTTATGACCAAAATCTAAAAATCAAATAAGGTAAGCACAAAGAAAAGTTAGCTGATTTTTAAAATAAGGCCTCTATTTCTACTTCCTTTGTCAAGACAAACCATATTAGATTTAAAATAATAATATTAGGGAAAATAGCAACCAGAAAAAGCATGATGATAATTCCATATGGATTATTTGTAATGCTCTGTCATAACAGTAATAATTAGTTGTTCCCTGAATTCAGACCATCTGGTTTCTAATCCCAGATCTGACAAATTGCTATGTGATCTCATACAAGTTACTTTCAATTTCTGTGCCTCCTTTTCCTCATCTGTTGCAGACAATAATAGTACCTACCTCACAGTGTTGTCATGACACTTAAATAAATAAAAACAGCTGGTTAAGTGTTAGCTAGTAGTAGTAGTAGTGGTAGTTGTAGTAGTAGTAGCAGCAACAGCACCATATTCTAACAACTGTTCAAAGTCTTTCTGTATGGACAATCCTAGTCAAGACAGAATGTACTAAGAATTTCACTTCACTGATGAGATGCATACATAATAACAACTCATTGAACTTCTAATGGTTTTGATAGTTATAAACATTAATATTTTGTCTCTAAACTGTGCTAAATAAATATAAAAGAACATAAGCTTAGAGACTGGGATTTACCTTTTTAACTTGATAGTTAACTTTTTTTTTAAGATTTTATTTTTTATTTATTCATGAGAGACACAGAGCGAGAGAGAGAGGCAGGCAGAGGGAGAAGCAGGCCCCATGCAGAGAGCCTGATGTGGGACTCGATCCGCGGTCTCCAGGATCACACCCTGAGCTGCAGGCAGCGCTAAACCGCTGAGCCACCGGGGCTGCCCAATAGTTAACTTTTTAAACTCATGTCTACAGTTAAACTCACATACTAACCACAGGTGATTCCTTTAACATGTATTTAAATGTAAATTAATGTCTAGTTATTATTATTGCTCATAATTATGGATCTTCATTTTTTTTGTTACAGTCGTGTGATACATATTTGTTGCTTATTGCTTATAGCATCTCTTTTCTAGATTGTTGTTGGGATAATACTATGAATTTCTCATTGAGTCTATATTCTGTCATGTTGAATTATACAAAAGGAAAAGAAATGTATTTTGATAATATATAGGACCCTGAATGAGTTCAATTAAAAATAAGTTAAATAATGCAGTTAGAAAAAAAAATAATGCAGTTAGTCTGCATGAAGCAGTAAACATGAGGACATCAATTTCAACGGCAATCTGCATCCAATATTTCAGCACAAAAGCTTTAAATGTGTGACTTTAAATGTGTGACTTTATATATATATGTGTGTGTGTAACAGGCTGAACTGTGTATCCACAAAAGATATGTTGAAATCCTAACCCGCTGTACCTCCAAATATAAGCTTATTTAGAAATAAAGTCTTTACAAGGTAAACAAGTTTCAATAGGTCATTGTGCTTAGCCCTAATCCATTATGACCAGCGTTCTTATAAAATGAGGACATTTGGACCCAAAGACAGACACAAATAGAGGGAAGAGGATGCAAATATACACAGGGATAATGTCACGTGAAGACACAAGATTGGAGCGAAGCATTTACTAAAAGCCAGAGCACGGTATAGGCTACAGGAATTAAGCCTCAGAAGAGAGGCAGGGGAAGTTCCTTTACCTATAAACTTCAGGAAGAGAATAGCCTTGCCAACACCTTCACTTCAGACTTCTGGTCTCCAAAGCTGCAAGACAAGAAAATGCCTGTTGTTTTGTGCCATCCAGCGTGTGGTACTTTGCTACAGTAGTCCTGGGTACACATGACATTTTACAAAAAGTGCTGTTACTTTTCTGGTGTTTAGTTACCTGTCTTGCCTAATCTTAATTCTAGTTCTTTCAAACCGAAACTGATCCATAGGGATGTTACATGCCTGTAGAAATAATCCGGAACCTGAAGGTGTGACACCACAGGCAGAAGTCAGTTTTTCATCAGTAGATGTGATTGTGTTCTCATATAGTCTATAAAATGCATATTTTATTTATGCAGAAAAATTGGATTAGGGTTTTCCATTGGAAAAAAAAAAGCTAGTGTAAATTTCAGGTTTTTTTTTTTTTTAACTAGAATAATTTGTTTTATCTTAGACTGTTTTTCAGTGAGAAAAAAATTGTGTTCTTGTCCACCTCGATTTGAATATTCAGTAGAAACATCTTAAAGCTAATATTGAGTCAAGGGTAACATCACTTAGGTAAAAGAGAAATACTAAATCACATCCATCCGAAATAATTTGAACCACAGAAATAAGTGCATTCTATAATAAGCGTTAGTTATAACCATTCACCAGGAGCCAAGTGCAAAATAAAAAATTTTAAAAAGGAATCAACTAAAATTTTTCCTATAAAGCATTTCACTATAATTGAGAAACACATTTTGTACCATCTTTTTTTGATACTGAGAAAGTAAATTCATTCGTCATAATTCTTTTGTTACTCTCATAGGTAAAGAACATAACTTACTTCCTTAATAATTGTAAGAATGATAAATATGTTTACTTCTTTCTCTCCTACTCAAAAATACATCTTTCCTCTTGTATTTCCTTTTCCTTCAGGTTCAAAATTACAGATTTTCTTCTGAGTCCTTCCTGTGCACTAACTTTATTCAGTTTGTAATTCCACAGATATTTTAGTCTTTGATGAAAAGACTAGTGTTTACAAAAGATTTTGTCTATTTTGCAATGGTAAAGCAGTTGTGGGCTACAAAGACAACAGTTGACACCTCCCAAGGGAAGGAGGAAGTAAGTTGATATGATTTGGATGGAAGACAAGAGAAAACAAATCAGGAATGACAAACTCATGCAGGCATAAAGAATGCCCATTAATGATAAGAAGAGGATCTGATCCAGGCAACCTGCACACAAAGGGACTATACAGGATGTGGGCAAGTGTACAGACTATGGAGTCACACCACATTTGTTGACTATACCTCTTAGTGGCTGTATGAACTAGAGCATTAATTTTCTCATCAACTAAAGTAATATAATCTATCTCATTAGTTTATTGTAGAGATAAAGTGAGATGATCTTTTCAAAGTTCTTAGCACAGTATTTGTGTGGCACATTCTAAACATCTGCTAATAGCCAAGAGTAGTAGCTCTGTTAAGGCAGACAAGAATTGACTAATTAAGTAAAAAAAACTGGTCTAAGAATTATTTTCTGTATTCTTTTTTTTTAATCTAGCTGGCTGGAATATTCTGTGTGTCTACTGGAATAAAATATCTATCATTTCCATGTCAATATTGATTATATTTTCAGCTAGACCCACGGCTTTAAGATATCAATATCTTGATAACTCAGATTTATATCTCCAGAAAAATAGAGCTACCCTATGTTCCAGCAATTGCACTATTGGGTATTTACCCCAAAGATACTGATACTGATGTAGTGAAATGCTGGGACATGTGCACCCCAATGTTCATAGCAGCAATGTCCACAATAGCCAAACTGTGGAAGGAGCCATGATGTCCTTCAACAGATGAATGGATAAAGAAGATGTGGTATTTATATATATATATAAAATGTATATAAATGTATATATATATAATTTATATATATAATATATATAATGGAATATATATATATATATATATATATAATGGAATATTACTCAGCCATCAGAAAAGATGAATACCCACCATTTGTTTCCACACAGTTGGAACTGGAGGGTATTATGCTGAGTGAAATAAGTCAATCAGAGAAGAACAATCATCATATGGTTTCACACATACATGGGATATAAGAAATAGTGAAAGGGATTATAAGGGAAAGGAGGGGAACTGAGGGGAAAAAATTAGAGAGGGAGACAAACCATGAGAGACTCCTAACTCTGGGAAACAAACAAAGGGTGTGGGAGGGGAGATGGGGGGGATGGGGTAACTGGGTAATGGGCACTGAGGAGGGCACTTGATAGGATGAGCACTGGGTGCTATACTATATGTTGGCAAATTGAATCTAAATTTTAAAAAATGTAAAAAAAAAATGTTATCTCCAAGCCTGGTGTTCCTTCTGGAATCTATATTCAATTTTCAAGTCAGTTTATTTACTTTGGTATCTATAGACTCTTAAGTGGTCCCTATGATCCTCACATCCCGGCTCTCATTCGCCTGTAGAGTCCACACCCATTGAATATGAATAGGATCTGTGACTTCAATATGGCAAAGATACTGGGATATCACTGTTGTAATTATGTTACATTATACAAGTCTCCAACCTGCTTACTAACTTGCTTTACAGTCTTGTTTTCCTTGCTGATTTTAAACAAGCAAGATTCCATAAATCCTAAGGCTGCAAGGAATGGAAGACTGCCAATCACCTCACTAAGCTTGGAAGCAGATCCTTCCCCAGATTATGTCAAGATAAGAACCCTCGGGATGCCTGGGTGGTTCAGCAGTTGAGTGTCTGCCTTTGGCTCAAGGTGTGGTCCTGGAGTCCTGGGATCGAGTCCCACATTGGGCTCCCTGCATGGAGCGGGCTTCTCTCTCTGCCTATGTCTCTGCCTCTCTCTCTCTCTGTCTCTCATGAATAAATAAATAAAGTCTTAAAAAAGAAAAAAAAAAAGATGAGAACCCGGCTGGCTGATACCTTATTTGCAGGCTTGCAGAGAACCCAGTTAAACCATGTCCAGACTCCAACACCACAAAAACCATGAAATAATAAATTTATGTTATTTTAAGTTACTACATTTGTGGTGATTTTTTTATGCATCATAGAAAATAAATACAGGGATTTAACAAGCATCTTCTCACAAATTAGACTTGTCCAAAATAGAGTATTGATACCCCTAACATTCAAATCTGCCTTTCTTCTGGTGTTCCCTACCTAAGTTAATGCCTCACCATTTACCTGGCTGATTAGTTAAAACATCTTGGAACCATTACTGATGCCTTTGTGCCTCTCAGACTGAAAAATCCTATCAGCTATGTCCAGAAAAGCAACACTTCTTATAATCATTTGGTTCTAATCATTTGCCTGGGCTACTACAAAAGCTTCTTCAAATCTTGACCCTGTAGAGTCTATTTCCATGCAAAAGCCAGAGACATACTTTAACAGGTAAATCATATATCGATTTCCTGCTCTCAAGTCTTCCCATGAGACTTGGAACAAAATCCAAATCATTTATGTGACTTGGGGCCCAAATGTTTTGGCCCATGAATAACTTTTATATCATATCCTATTTCTTCTTCCCTTATTTATTTTTCTTCAGCCATACTGATCTTCTTGCCAGTTATTGGACACTCCAAGCAAATTTTCTACTATAGTCCTTCAATTTGGTGTCCTTTCTGCCTTAAATAATTTTCCCTTGAATACTCTCACAACTTGCATTCTTTTTTTCCAAGTTATCTCTTCATACAGGCCTTTTATGAGTCACTTATCTAAGGGAGAAAACTGAATGTCTCTTTTCACTTGCTTTAGGTTTTCTTTTTTTAGAGTACTTATTAAAACTATCACTATTATTGAGATAGGGAAATTGAAGGGACCCCAGGAAGGACTGTTTATTTGCTACCTCTATTCTTGCCAGGACCTGCACCCCCACTTTACATGTGCCTCATAGTCGAAATAATGTATGTCCTCCTTATAAGGATCAAGGAGTTAATGATTTCTTCGGAGACTTCCAGCATAATAAATAATATCCAAGGAATGACCAGGTGAAAATGACCAGTTGAAGCCATCCTGTATGTATTCCAGACCACTGGCACTAGACATCTAGACACTAAGACCCTGTGGCTATAAGGAATAAGTGACTTATGGAGGACTCCTGGACCCTTTTTTTTGTTGTTGTTGTTCTGACCAGTTCCTGGATGCCTGAGAGGACATGTACACCAAACCACTATCCTCAATAAAAAACCCTACACCCCCAAGCAAAGATGAGACTCTTTCTTCTTTTCTTTACAAGTCTCCCAGAAGCTCTGTCTGTATCTATACTATCTATATATCATCAATAAAATCTGCTCCCATTTCTTCTCTGTTTGCATTTGATTTCTATCATGCATGAAGTCAAGGATCCTCTTGGCTGTCCTGTGGAATGCCCTCTAAGTCCTAGGAACAGAAAGAATACTCTGCCATAGTGCTTTGAGAAGTTCAAAATGCCCCATAGAAAAGCACAAGAGTACATTTCAAACTTTAACTGAAAATTTAATGATTACTAATCACAAAACTATATTCTGTCTTTATCTTTTTATATTCTGTTGTAAGAAATTATTTAAGTGAAGTACCCTCATGAAGTAATGAGTATCCCAAACTATAGCCCTTGCTTTCTCTGCCTGCTACATCTCAACAATCATTTTTTACTCTCCAATATATTTAATGCAAAGAAATAGAAAATAGTGTGGCAGAAAAGTAAATAATTTGTTCTCCAAGTATGTTAACAGTGAGTATAAAAGTCAGATTTGTAATGCTATCCGACAGAGGCCAGAGACTCTGTCCATGGGAGATATGCTTGTGGTGACACAATCCATCATGTTGCCATTATTTGACAGTCACAGACAAGAAGAAATACCTAGGAATTACAAATGAATTTTCTCACTAGCAATTTATAGCAATTTGCAGAACATTGTAATTGGTACATTTTCTTCACATATGTTCCATATGTTACAATTTTAAAAAGAAGCTGATTTTTGTAAGGTTATTTTATTCAAGAAGATATTTACCAACAGAATAGTGTAATCTGTTAATGAATTGAGTCAAATAATTCTTCCCTCTTGTCTGAGCCAGTGTTTCTCTTCTTGAGCAATGGGTAGCTTAGATGATTGATAACAGAATCCACAACCTTTCACCTCCAAGTCACGTATTTGAATCTAACCTAGTTGAGCCATAAGAGACATTTGTTTCCATAGGCAACTCATGAGAGGCTTGCGTGAAATGAATGGGTAGTCTCTATTTGCTTACTGGACTTGAATGATAGTTACCTGAATTAGAAATATTTTCTGCTCTGAGTAAACACCTAGATTATCATTATACTAATATTCATTTTCAAGGCCCTAAAGTTAATATATTATATTAATTGGTATTCAGTTTCTGACTAGAATTTTACTCTCTAAGGCAAAAATATCTTCAATATTTTCAATGTTCTAAATATTAAATAAGTATTATTTTAGATATTTAATAATTAAAACTTACACATGGTATAATAATGAAGGAGAGCAGAATTGCCTACCCTAAACTGTCTTTTTGGCATAAGGATTATATTAAGCTGATTATTTTAAACTGCAGACTGGAAAAGTTCTGTAAAACAAGAAGTTACCCTTTTATGAGACATTTACATTTATAAGGGAAATCTCCATTGTTAGGATATCTGCCCCTCTGTACTAGAAAGAAAAGAATGACTCTAAATTCCTAGAAACTCTTATCAATAGATCATGACCTCAGGCAAAATCCAGAGTCAGTTGCTTAACAGACTGGGCCACCCAGGCACCACCAGCTTTTGTAATATTTTATATCCATTTATTATTTGAGGAACTTAAAAGTAAACTCACAAAAGTATGTTTTCTGAAGACATCTCAAAATAAGGGAAATATCTTCCTCTATTAAACAAACATGTGATCCAATGAGTGAGTTAGTCAGAAGTGAGTCAGGTTAATTGGGGCCTCTTACTAGAAGCTTTCAAAATATATGTAATGGTAGGGACGCCTGAGTGGTTCAACGGTTGAGTACCTGCCTTTGGCTCAGGGTGTGATCCCAGATTCCCAGGCCTGAGCCCCGCATCAGGGTCCCTGCATGGAGCCTGCTTCTCCCTCTGCCTGTGTCTCTGACTCTTTCTCTGTGTGTCTCTCATGAATAAAAAAATAAAATCTTTAAATAATATTTGTATATAATGGAAGAAAAAGTTATTTGCACAGATAATTTTTAAAATATATGTTATCGATGGAATATTCCTCAGCCATTAGAAACGACAAATACCCACCATTTGCTTCAATGTGG
Source organism: Vulpes lagopus (assembly GCF_018345385.1). Lineage (NCBI taxonomy): Eukaryota > Metazoa > Chordata > Mammalia > Carnivora > Canidae > Vulpes > Vulpes lagopus. Next base: position 26,797,666 of record NC_054836.1, read on the forward strand.
ATGGAACTGGAGGGTATTATGCTGAGTGAAGTAAGTCAATCGGAGAAGGACAAACATTATATGTTCTCATTCACTTGGGGAATATAAATAATAGGGAAAGGGAATATAAGGGAAGGGAGAAGAAATGTGTGGGAAATATCAGAAAGGGAGACAGAACATAAAGACTCCTAACTCTGGGAAACGAACTAGGGGTGGTGGAAGGGGAGGAGGGCGGGGGGTGGGGGTGAATGGGTGACGGGCACTGAGGCGGACACTTGACGGGATGAGCACTGGGTGTTATTCTGTATGTTGGTAAATTGAACACCAATAAAAAAATAAATTTATTTTAAAAAATAACAATAACAATAACAATAACAATAAAATATATGTTATCGGGGCAGCCCGGGTGGCTCAGTGGTTTAGCCCTGCCTTCAGCCCAGGGCCTGATTCTGGAGTCCCAGGATTAAGTCCCAGGTCAGGCTTCTTGCATGGAGCCTGCTCCTCCCTCTGCCTGTGTCTCTGCCTCTCTCTCTCTCTCTCTCTCTCTCTCTCTCTCTGTCTCTCAAGAATAAAGAAATAAAATATTTTAAAAAATAAATAAAATAAAATAAAGTATATGTTACCTGCAAGAGCCTACTCTGTTCTTAATATAGTCTCTATACTCACCATACTGGTTAAGATTGTCATTAGACCTATTTAAAAATATTCCATCTGCCCCTCCTGGCACACAGTGGGGTAAGTATAATGCTTCCTTGACCCTATGGAAGCTATGTGTGGACATAAGACTTGCTTTTTCTTTTTTTTAAGATTTTATTTATTTATTCATGACAGACATACAGAGAGAGAGAGAGGCAGAGACACAGGCAGAGGGAGAAGCAGGGTCCATGAAGGGAGCCTGATGTGGGACTTGATCCAAGGTCTCCAGGATCACAACCTGGGCTGAAGGCGGCGCTAAACCGCTGGGCCACCCGGGCTGCCTATGACTTGCTTTTTCTAATAAAATGTGAGTGGAGATTACATGTGTGACCTTCCCGCTGTTGCCATGATCACAGAAACATGAATCCACCAGATGCAGATCTTTCCTACCAACTTGCTTTGCTCATGTACCACGTACAATAAATTTGTTTTTAAATATTAAGCACTTGAAATGTAGGGGCTATTCATTACCAGGGAATAATATAGCCTATCCTGACACATAACACAGATATCATATTTTGTCTTTAAGATTGTAAAGGCAGAGAAGCCTGAAGAGGACTAAAATATATAGCATAAGAACGTATCAAGGCAAAGCAAAAAAAAAAAGGGGGGGGGGCGGGAATCAGAGGGAGATCTATGCAGGGAGAATTACCTAAATTATTAGGAAGGAGGGCAGCCCAGGTGGCTCAGCGGTTTAGCGCTGCCTTCAGCTCAGAGGCTGATCCTGGAAACCTGGGGATCTAGTCCCACTTCCGGCTCCCTGCATGAAGCCTGCTTCTCCCTCTGCCTGTGTCTCTGCCTCTCTCTCTCTCTCTCTCTCTCTCTCTCTCTGTCTCTCATGAATAAATAAATAAAATCTTTAAAATAAAATAAAAAATAAAAAAATTATTAGGAAGGAGGCAAAATAAAGAGATCTTCATTGTCTAGCAAATGAGAAAAAGAGACATGAGAACTGATTCCTCCAGAGATTTTTAAAGATGTAAAAATATTATATCATATATAGTATATGACCTGTGCCCCTTTAAAGCCTTCTCCTTTGTAGGGGCCAAGGGTAGGCCATCACAAGATAGGCCACTTTGGCATAAACATGATTTTTAGCTAAAAGCAGTCCAAACCCAGCAGATTCAGAAAAAGTCCTTTACCTTCCCTTCAACTGCCTGCTTTATCAGGAAAAGAGCTATTAATAGAGATTCCTCTTTACCTAAGAAACTTATCTGTGTAGTAGGGCATCTTTATTTTTCAAACATCATCTTTACCTTCCTGCTAATGGTCTTTTACCCCTTTGTATCTTCAGACCCCTACCCCTCTCCTTAGCTCATATAAGCATCATATTGCCTGACCATCTTTGGAATTTCCATTTCTTTGTGGATTCCCCATACATACACTATTAAATTTGATTTTCTCCTTTTAATCTGTTTCATGTCAATTTGACTCTAAGTCCAGCCAGGACCTTGAAAGCTAGAGGAAATTCTTCCTCCCCAACACCTCTAAAGGGACTTTAGTAAAATCTTTTTCTCTCACTACACCTCTGCGAGTATATTCTCTTTGAGGGACTGGAAAACAATGTTTCAAGGTTACCACAGGAAAAAAACAGAAGCTGCAATGGAAGTCAACCAACACAATTTCTTTCCTAGAAGAGAAGTCAGAGTTATATTTTATGTGGTTAGAAAATCTACAGCCTTTTGTTGTGATGGATATTTAGGTATTCCTAAATACTGCTAATGCTAATATTGATTCAACCAATGATTGTGAATATGTGTTTTGGAACTACAGGAATAGGAAAAATGTGTGTGGTGGGAGGGGAGAAACCAAAGAGAAAAAAATGAAACCTCAGCTATGGAGGAATTCACTAGATACCTGCAACTGAAAATTAGGAAATATCACCATGTACTTGTTATTTAGAAATGAGGACTAGGGATACCTAGGTTGCTCAGTGGTTGGGTGTCTGTCTTTGGCTCAGGTCATGATCCTGGGTTTCTGGGATGGAGTCTCACATCAGGCTCCCTACAGGGAGCCTGCTTCTCCCTCTGCCTATGTCTCTGCCTCTTTCTGTGTCGCTCATGAATAAATAAATAAGATCTTTAAAAAAAAAAGAGAGAGAGTATAGAAAAATCAATCAATCCTTCAAAAAGATATATTTGACAAAAATTGTATAAATAAAATTAAAGAAGCAAAATCTTGTTCACACTTTTTCTTTTTTTTTTTTTTAAAGATTTTATTTATTTATTCATGAGAGAGAGAGAGAGAGGCAGAGACACAGTCAGAGGGAGAAGCAGGCTCCATGCTGGGAGCCTGACGCGGGACTCGATCCCAGGACTCCAGGATCATGCCCTGGGCCAAAGGCAGGTACTAAGCCACCCAGGGATGCCCTTGTTCATGCTTTTTCATTTTTAATCATCTAAATTTGTTTTGATGTCTTTAATTTGTTTAATGTTTAATATTGTTATTATCAAAGAAAATATGTGCTCATTTTATAAAACTTAGAAATTACAGAAAATTATCATTCTAATTTGGTTACACTTCCCTAGCCAATGTCCAAAGTTGAGCCACCCAGGGATGCCCTTGTTCATGCTTTTTCATTTTTAATCATCTAAATTTGTTTTGATGTCTTTGTTTAATGGTTAATATTGCTATTATCAAAGAAAAAATGTGCTCATTTTATAAAACTTAGAAATTACAGAAAATTATCATTTTAATTTGGTTACACTTCCCTAGCCAATGTCCAAAGTTGTTCTACCTCACACAGGAAATGATGATCCAAATGAATGAAGGAACCACTCACCTAAATATCACTGTTTTGCTTGAATACTGAGACTTTCTTCATCTCAGTCTCCACAGGACAAAATAAAGTGCCAGCCAAATAACTAATTATAAGTTGAAAATATCCAATTGACAATTGAATGTAAGAGGAATCGAAGATTATCAGAACACAGAGCAATGCATATTATTCAGAAAAGATTTGAAATGATTAAGGAAATCATTACCTGTGATGATTTACACAATTATATTCTAATGTGCCATTAGTCTACTCCATCGAAGGCTTTTTGATCAACCAATCTAGTAAAGAAAATAATCAAAAAAGGAAATGGCCAGTGGTAGATATTTTCCTCTTTTTTTCCCCTTGCTTTGTTTCTTCCTCCCTCTCTCCCTCCCTCCCTTTTCTCCTTCCTTCCTCCTTTTTCTGCAAGGAGCAAGTGAGGGAAAGGTAATTCATAGTAAGTAAAAAGGTTTCTCCTCAGGAAACAGTCGTTTTAGGCTCAGGATTCAGCATAGAATCAATCTAACTTGGTGGGGGGGGGGATATACCAGGCACTTTTTCCAATGGCTATGACCTCCAGGACTTACCATTCGTGTTGATGTTGTTTTTTGACTTGTAGTTTTCTAATGTTTCCCACTCAATCGATTATTGCCTTTAGAAGTAATTTCATGGCTTTTAGAGTACTATAGCTTTATCTTTCTAACCTTCATGCTGCTGTGAAAGATTGGTCTCATTTCTTGTTAATTCTGATTCTTCTTTGAGGTTATGCTTTCCTTCTCCAAGGGAATCATCAGGCATCGTTTTATTAGTCTTACACATCATGCCACCTCTGGGGAATTTGTACTGCTTAATTCATCTTTCCTGACAATTTCCAAAATAAATGGTAGCCAGAGCACTTGTTTTATTTCTGTGAACTTATTTTATTGCTCGCCACCTTTCACAGCAGTGAGCAGTCATAAAAACCAAATAGACAAGAATTTTCTTTTTTTCCAGGATTATATCTGATGGTCAGTTTTAAATCATTTTAGTTGCAAAACTTTTTAAAGAATAGTTTAACCCTACATTTTTTATCTGACATATTCATTTCTTCTTGTATTTGGCAACAAAGGGTAATGGAAGAAACAATTCACTAGTATTAGAGTCTGCATTCTGGTCCCAGCCCTATATATGACCTCACACAATTTACTTAAGTCCTCCAAGCCTCAGGTTTATAATCTATAAAATAGAAGAACTGACCTCTGATGTCTGCTGAGGTTTTAAGAGATTGTATATCCAGTAAGAAAAGATACTGTCCAATTGTCAAATCTTTAAATACCAACAAGCTCACCTAAGAGTATATTTTACCTTCTGTTTATTAAAATGTGTCCAGAAGATAACATCTAAATGTCTCAGTTTCTCAAAGATCTGTCTTATTATGAAACACTCTTTTACATATACATAATTAACAGACCAGAATTATAGAAAGTTACAAAGTTTGGAATAAAGTAGTAATTAGATATTTTTAAATTCTTCCTACAAAATCCAGCCTTCAGAGCCTAAAATATTTACTATCTGGCCCTTATCAGAATAATTTTTCTAGCCCTTACAATTAATAAATAAATGAGAGAGAAAGGACTATGGGAGAGAAGAGTACATCACCCCAAAATGTGCCACTTTTGAATGTGGATTGCTTTGAACCAAAGGCAAGTAGGACCCAGCAGACTCAGGAAAGATTTGGTTTCCCTTTTTAATCTCTCCTTTAACTTCCTATACCTGGAAGAGCTATTAACAGAGGTAACTTTTTATATCAGAAAGACTTTTCTGCATGGCACGGGAAACTTCTGTTTACCACACATTTGCTTTTCTCATTTTCCTATGAATTGTCTTCCTTCTTTTGGAAGCCCCAGTCCCCTATCCCCTTCTTCTTAGCTCAGATAATACAGAAGTCTCAATTAGCCTGATTATATGAGAGCCTCTCATGTCCTTCGGTGCTTTCATACTGTATGAAATTAAATTTATTTTTCTTCTGTAAATCTGTCTTTTGCCAAGTTAATTATTAGAAGTAGTCAAAGAACCTAAAGGGAAGATGATAAAAGTTTTCTACTATTGCAGGATAAATCTTCCTTACCGAATTCCAAATAGTAAATATAGAAGTGTAAGAAGTAGAAAATCACCATTAGAAGACAACAGTGATAATTACTGCAAACAAGATTCCCTGATGGGTGGCAAAACTTTAAGGTAAAACAAGATAGTTGCATAGTATCAAAATACCCTGTCCCATACATATTGATTATTATGGTCATTTTAATACATACACAAAATTTGTACATTCCTCCCTCCAGAGGATTGAGAGTTCAATTTCACTCTTTTTAGTGTGGACAGGATTTAATGACTCAGGTGGAAAGATAGGAAAAGAAAAAGATAGGAAAAAAGCGACTTCACAGTGGAGAAACCAGGTAGATAAAATCTCAAACAAGTAATAAGATTAAGCTTACCCATCATTGTACATATTGGCATCATGTGCTTTTGGTAGGATGTAGGGAGAAGGGCATTTCATCTAAGTAGTATTCTTCCCCAAGACACAGAATCCCAGTGTAATCATAAGAAAACATCAGTTGTGCCCAAATTGGGGAGCATTCTATAAAATATCTCACCAGTTATCTTCAAAACTCTCAAGGTCTTAAAAAATATACCGTGAGGGACACCTGGGTGACTCAGCAGTTGAGTCTGTCTTTGGCTCAGGACATGATCTCAGAGTGCCAGGATCGAGTCCCGCATCGGGCTCCTCCGTAGAGCCTGTTTCTCCTTATACCTATGTCTTTGCCTCTCTGTGTTTCTCATGAATAAATAAATAAATTTTAAATATATATATACATATATATGTGTGTGTATATATATATATATATATACACACACATATATATACTGAGAAAATGCTGTAAACTGGTGGAAACTAAGAAATATGCCTCTTTTAAATGACCCTAAATTATTGAGGCCATTCAAACATGTTTTCTGCAAGGTACCCAGAATGTACATCAGACATTCATTGGCATCTTACTGTTTATGACTGTGGGAGAATTTATTTAATAGCCCAAGTGCATAAACATGAGACTGTGTCTTTATAACATTACAGGATTATAAAGGTGTCAGGTTATAATGTGAGTCTGAGTTGAACACAGCATGCTGAAGCTAATGTATATTAATATATAAAACAATGTAGCTATGACTCAGGATCCCTGGGTGGTGCAGCGGTTTAGCGCCTGCCTTTGGCCCAGGGCGCGGTCCTGGAGACCTGAGATCGAGTCCCACGTCGGGCTCCCGGTGCATGGGGCCTGCTTCTCCCTCTGCCTGTGTCTCTGCCTCTCTCTCTCTCTCTGTGACTATCATACATAAATAAATAAAAATTAAAAAAAAAAAAAACAACAATGTAGCTATGACTATTCCTTTTTTAAATAGGACATAAATTATGAGTATCATATGAGAAAAAGAAATACTGAATTGAGTTCCATTATGAAAAAGAGATAACTATAAAGATTAGAACTTTGTTTTTTTTTTTAAAGATTTTATTTTTTAAGTAATCTCTCCAATCCAACATATGGCTTAAATTTACAATCTCAAGATCAAGTGTTTCATGTTCTATCAACCGAGCCAGCCAGGCACCCCTAGAACTTTGCTTCTAATTCTGCTGATTTTTCTTTCTTTTTTTTTTTTTAAAGATTTTATTTATTTATTCATGAGAGACACAGAGAGAGAGAGGCAGAGACACAGGCAGAGGGAGAAGCAGGCTCCACACAAGGAGCCCAATGTGGGATTCGATCCCAGGACTCCAGGATCATGCCCTGGGCCAAAGGCAGGTGCTAAACCGCTAGCCACCCAGGGATCCTGATTTTTCTCTTAAAAATATCTATTATAAGAAAATGAAAGACAAAGTGTGGATAAATGTTTTATAATAATCTACTTCTATATGATAATACTTCTTGACAAAGTGATGATGTGCCTCAGTGCTAAAAACCCTATGAAGTAAAAAAATAAACTCTTGAAATATACATGCTTCATTATAATTGCATATACTAGTAAAATAATTTTTCCTAACAGCAGAATATGAGGAGGTATCTCTTTCCTTTCTGTTCTGTCTTAAAGAGAAAATAGGCCAAACATTACTAAAACATATTCAATTTTTTGTTAATAATTTCATTTTTTTAAAAGATTTTATTTGTTTATTCATGAGAGACACACACAGAGAGAGGCATAGACACAGGCAGAGGGAGAAGCAGGCTCCATGCAGGCAGCCCGACATGGGACTTGATCCAGTGACTCCAGGATCATGCCCTGGGCCAAAGGTGGCGCTAAACAACTGAGCCACCCAGGCTGCCCTTGTTAATCATTTCTTATTGAATTTGAATCATACAAGAACAAAAGATGCCTTATACCCTGGACAAAGATATTTAAGTGTGAATTGCATTACTTACACTGTAACAGATAAGAGAAATCTCTGGTTACTAGGGCAAATTATGGTTCTTTTAGGAAATTTACCCTAAAGCCCCTACTCAAAAAGCTGTATTGACTACCTGACTACCTTCATCCCAGTATGCTGACTTTGTTTATGGAATTGCATGTTTGCTAGTGAGTGACACTGACATTCAACAAGAACTTGGCACCAACCTAACTTGATCTCCATGGTCACTCATGATTCAGTCAAGCTAATTGTCAATCCCTTCATGCTGTGACCTCCTTGACAATGGGACACTTGAATAAAAGAGCCCTCTATTTCAGGTGTTTAGTGCGATGCCTCACTCATTTTCTTTCTTTCTTCTTTCGTTTCTTTTGTTTTGCTTTTTTGATAGGAATATTTAAGTTCTGTCTTTGCAAATTTCAATCATACAATACAGGGTTATCAAATATTATCACCAGGCTTTATATTAGGTCTTCAGACTTTACTCATCTTACAGCTGGAGTGTATACCTTTTTACCAACTTCTCCCTATTTTCCTCATTCCTCAAGCCTGGGTAATCACTTTTCTACAAACAGCCTGATTGAAAAAAAAAAAAAAAAAAGTCAGAGGAGCTGAGTTTTCCAAAGTTTTCCGTTTGTATGTCTACAAATGGCCAAGAGGTATATGAAAAAGTATTCAATATCACTAATAATCAGAGGAATACAAATCAAAACCACAATGAGATTTCATCTCACAAAGGTTAGAATGGCTATCATCAAAAATACGGGAAGCCTGGGTGGCTTGGCAGTTGAGTGCCTGCTTTTGGCTCAGGTCATGATCCCGGAGTCCTGGGATGGAGTCCCACATCAGGCTCCCTGCATGGAGTCTGCTTCTCCCTCTGTGTTTCTGCCTCTCTCTGTGTGTCTCTCATGAAAAAAAAAAAAGGGGGGGGGGGGTAACAAGTGTTGGCAAATATATGGAAAAAGGGGAACCATTGTGTACACTTGGTGGGAATGTAAATTGGTGTAGCCACTTTGAAAACATATAGATTTCTAAAAAAAAAAAAAAAAAATCAAAAATAGAACTACCTTATGACAATTCATTTTCTGGGCACTTATCCAAAGAAAATTTAAAAATTCACTTAAAAACATACATGCACCCCCAAGTTCACTGCAGTATTATTTACAATAGTCAAGATATGGAAACAACCTAGTATCCATTGATGAATGAAGGAATGAAGAAAATGTGATATATTTATACTATGTAATATTATTCATAAAAAAGAATGAAATCTTGCCATGTATAACAACATGGATGGACCTTGAAGGCATTATGCTAAGTGAAGTAAGTTAGCAAAAGACAAATATATCATCTCACTTACAGGTAGAATAAAAAAAAAAAAGTTCATAAATACAGAAATAAATTAGTAGTTTGGGCACCAAAGTGGGAGGTGGGGAGGGATGATGAAATAGGCAAAAGGTGTCAAAAAGTACAAACTACCAGTTATAAAATAAATAAGTCATGGCGATATAATAATGTATAACAAGGCAGGAAAAAAAACATGGCAACTATAGTTAATAATACTTATTGCAGATTTGAAAGTTGCTAGCAGTAATTCTTTTTTTTTTATTTTATTTTTTTTGCTTATTAATGAGAGACACAGACAGGCAGAGACATAGGCAGAGGGAAAAGCAAGTTCCCTGCAGGGAGCCTGATGCCAGACTCTATCCCAGCACCCCAGGATCACGACTGAGCCAAAGGCAGATGCTCAACTACTGAGCCCCCCAGGTGTCCCAAGAGTAAGTCTTTAAAAGTTCCTATCCCAAGAAAAATAAATTCTGTAGTAAAGTATGGCAGCAGATATTAACTTAACTTATTGCAGTTATCTTTTTGCAATATATGCAAATACTGAATCATTATGTTGTACATCTGAAACTAACATAATATTGCATGTCAATTATACCTCAATAAAAATAAAGTTTAAAAAAGAATTAAATAGAGGTGGCTGGGTGACTCAGTCAGTTAAGTGATTCTTGATTTGAGCTCTAATCATGACCTTGGGGTCATGGTATTGATCCCCACATCAGGTTCCATGCTCAACACAGAGTCTGTTTGTCCTTCTCCTTCTGTTTCTCCTGCTGCTCTCTCTCAAATAAATAAAATCTTCACACACACACACAATTAAACATGAGAATATTGTATAATTTGCCATTTTAAAATATATAAGAAAAGTTTCACAAAGATTTATACTTCAACTAAAAACCTATTTTGATTTCACCAAATTATAAACTAATGCAAATTTATCTCAAGTATTTTTAAATTTTAGTTCAAACCAATAAGGAAGCAAATTTTGATGGTAAAGTGACACTGTATTTCAATTTTTTGTTGTTGCTTATTCATAAATAATATTTAATTCAAAAATAATCACAATCCCCTTCAAAGAATGCTGGAAAAGGATAAAGATTTGAATCTCATTGTTCACAAAATAAGAGAACAGAATAAGGGACTGCCAAAAGTAGCCCAGGTCAAGTAGAATGCAGGAAAATGTGGAGAAAGGATGCCCCCAGCTGTATATCCCTGACACTGCTGATAGAATAACACTTCTCCAAATAAGTGTCTCATTTTCAGATACAAAACCAAAAGTTACTTCTTTACAATAAGGGAGAAAGAATACATAAGTGGGCAAGCAGTGAGAGCTGCTATACTTCATTTGGTAGAAGGCAGGGGTGAATGGGAAACAAAAAACAATTGATAAGAGCAAAGCAAATTCTATTTACTGACTTCTACAACTCAAAGAGAGAGAATGAACTTTCTCTCCCAGTTATAGCTATATAAGAAATTACTTCAAACAACTATTTATTATCTTCAGAGATTCTGTACATCAGGAATTCAGACAGAGCATAGCAGAGATGACTGTTTTCTGCTCCACAGTATGCAGGTCTTTAGTGAGAAGGCTTCAAATTTGGGGGCAGGAATAATCTGAAGACACGTTCCCTCACATGTCTGGCAGTTGGTGCTGGTTCACAACAGTTAGAGGATATTATAATGGACATAAGAGTTCCTCTTGCCACAGCAATGAAAGACCAAAAAAGAACAAGGAATATGAAAGACATCTATGAAGAAAAATGTAAAGTTCTACCGTGGATATCAATCAATAGAAAATGCATACTTCTTTTTCTGAGTTTAAAAAAATTCTGAAGAATACAAAGATGTTAACTTTCCTTATGTTAATTTATTATCTTAATGCGATGTCAACTAAAATAAATAACATAAAGCAAGCTGATTCTAAGGAAAACGGCATTAGCTGTTCCACAAGTTTTGACTGAATTTGGATCACATTTGCCACCTCCACTACTGACCCAAGCCACCCTTATCTCTCATTTGGGTTACTGAAATAGTGTAACTGGACTGTCTGCTTCCACCCTTGCATCCTCTCCCTCATTCCTCTCACACCCATTAGTCAAGTCTCTAAAATAGTGTTCCTTTGATAGTATCAATCATATCCTAACCTCTCATTCTCCTGCTCCAGTGGCTCTCCTGCATATTTAGAGAGTAATCCAAAATTCTTAACATAGTCCACTAGGCATTCTAGTACCTGAATCTTTCTCTGATCACATTTCCTACCAGTGCCCTACTTATTCAGTCTCCTACTTTTTCTGTTTTTTCTCTTTTCTCCAGCCATATTCCAGAAATATGCTTTCAAGCTCCTATCAGCCTTTGCACTCCTCGTTCCATCTGCCAGCCGTGCTCTATGGAATCACATTCATTCCTCCTCAGAGAAACTGTCTTTCACACTCCGAGAAAAACAGTTATGTATACTATTTTATTTTCTTCATATCATAGATTGATTTGTTTTGGGGGTTGTTAGCTTTCTCCACTAGGAGGTGCATTTTCACAAAAATAGAAATTCCTGACCACTTAAAATCTGAACAGCAAGTGCTCAGTAAATATTGAAATGTTGAAATGAAATATGAAATAAGTATAGTCAGAATCATGCTAAAAATTAGCATATCATAAAAAAACAATGTAACCCTAAGTCAGCATAACATAGATAAAGAGTTCAACCAAAATGAAATATACTAAAAGGACCAGAAATTGATCAAATACAATGCAACTTACTATAAAAGAGAAAAAAATGCAAATTAGGAGAAAGATTGTTTCATAATTATTGGCATTCCAATAAATGAATATCCATTTGTTACAACAAAATAAAATTAAACGGAAGTCTTACCTTACAACTTAACCTCCAGATGAATTAAATATTTAAATATAAAAAAAGAAACCGAGAAATAGTAAAAAACCCATGGTATAATTTAAAAAATTATCTCAGAAATAGGGTGAGTCTTAAAGCTATGGCATGAAGCCCAGAAACCAATTTTAAATGTTGAAGACTTTGAAAAAAAATTAAATGTTTTTATTTTAAAGATCGCTTTTAAAAAAGCAAGAGAGGGAAAAAGTTGCAATTGGTATCACACACAAATTGGCAAATTTTCTCAACGTATGATCAGTTCCTATAAATAAGAAAATAATAAACAACCAGTAGAAAAATGAGCAAAATTTATGAATAGATATCATTGAATTAAATAATTCTTAAATAGGAGTGCATGGGTGGCTCAGTTGGTTAAGCATTTGCCTCTGGCTTAGGTCATAATCCCAAGGTCCTGGGATCAAGCCCCACACAGAGCCCCACATGGAGCCCTGCATCTGGCTCCCTGATCCAAAGGAAGTCTGCTTCTCCCTCAGCCTCTCCACCCCTATTTGTGCGTGCTCTCTCTCTCTCTCAAAAGAATAAATTAAAATCTTAAAACAATAATTCTTAAATACATGAAAATATGCTCAATAGCACTCAGAGAATGCAATTCAGCTGACAATGACATGTTATTATTTATCTATATCATTGGCAAGCATTTAAAAAAAAGTTATCACATTGACAGGGTAGGTATAAGATATATCAGGCAAACTCATATACTACTATTGGAAATATAAATTGTAATACCTTCTATGAAGAATGTATTAGTTATCTATTGCTACATAACAAATTGCCCTAAAACCCAGAGGTTTAAAAGAGCAATAAACATTTATTTTCTCTGACAATTTATCTGGGTCAGAAATTTGGGAGCAGTTTAGGTTGGGCAGTTCTGACTCAGAGTCCCTTGTGAGGCTGCAACCAGGATGTTAGACAGGGCTGTAGTCATCTTAAAGCTGGATTAGAGGGATCTCTGGGTGGTGCAGCGGTTTGGTGCCTGCCTTTGGCCCAGGGCGCGATCCTGGAGACCCGGGATTGAATCCCACGTCGGGCTCCCGGTGCATGGAGCCTGCTTCCCCCTCTGCCTGTGTCTCTGCCTTCTCTCTCTCTCTCTCTCTCTCTCTCTCTCTCTGTGACTATTATAAATAAATAAAAATTAAAAAAAAAAAAGCTGGATTAGAGCTGGATGATCCATTTTTAAAGTGGTTCACATAGCTGGCTAGTAAGTTGGTGCTGGTTGTTGATGAAAATCCTCAGATGGGGGATCCCTGGGTGGCGCAGTGGTTTGGCGCTTGCCTTTGGCCCAGGGCGCGATCCTGGAGAACTGGGATCGAATCCCACGTCAGGCTCCCGGTGCATGGAGCCTGTTTCTCCCTCTGCCTATGTCTCTGCCTCTCTCTCTGTCTCTCTGTGACTATCATAAATAATAAATAAAAATTTAAAAAAAACATAAAAAAAAAAAAGAAGAAAAGAAAAGCCTCAGATGCTCTATACGTAACCTCTCCCTGGGATACTTGAGAGTTCCCATGACCTGGTAACTGGATTCCCCTAGAGCCAGAGATTTAAAAAAAAAAAAAAAAAGACAGGGTAGTAACTGCTACATCTTTTATGTCCTAGACTCTGTAGTCACATATCATTTCCCTAATATCCTATTTGTCACATAGGTCGTCACTGTTCAATGTGGAAGGGGACTACAGAGGAGTATATATTTCAGGAGTAAAAGATAACTGGGGACTATTTTTGGAGACTTGTTATCACAGGGAAACAAGTTGGAAAACATTTTTCAAAATGAAAATTTCGCATAAATCCTGAAACTAAAGTCCCACTTCTAGTTATCCTTTAGATATGCACTCAGATGTATAAAAGAATATATTCATCTCAGCACTGAAAATTGAAATATCCTGAATACTTATCAATAGGGATCTTTTTAAATAAGTCATAATCCATCCATAATGTAATATACATGTGTTTAAAGGAATAGGATGCCTTGGATAGGATCCACAAGAAAGAAGGAAGGGAAAAAGGAGGTGATGATTGGGGTGACCAGAGGGGTAAATTTATTTTTCAATGAGTACTCTTCTTTACCTTTAGTATTTTATAACCAAGTATAAGAATTATCTACTTTGAAAAAGTGGGGGGGAAATACATAACTGCTAAGTAGTTTTTGTAAAACTACTTATCCCCCCAAAAATGTGAGTTGGGCTCCACCGAGCCTTCAAGACTTTTTATTTTGTCTTTTTGTGACATATTAATCAATTTACTATCACCATCATCTTTATTTGGACTTTTTTTTTTAAGAATGTATTTATTTATTCATGAGAGACACACAACACAGAGAGAGAGAGAGGCACAGAGACACAGGCAGAGAGAGAAGCAGGCTCCATGCAGGGAGCCTGACACAGGACTCGATCCAAGGTCTCCAGAATCATGCCCTGAGCCAAAGGCGGTACTAAACTGCTGAGCCACTCTGGCTGCCCTTACTTGGACTTTCAACCCAATTCTTCTCTGAGATTTCAACTTGAGTGAACGGATTACCTGGCTTATTTTGTATTCTCCAACACACAATATTAAACACAGAGAAAGTACTCAATGCATATTTGTTTAAGTCAAGTGTCTTAACCTGAGCACTGCTAACATTTTAGCCAGATAATTCTTTGTTAGAAGAGGCTGTCTTGTGCACTGTAGGATGGTTAGCAGCATTCCTGGCCTCTGTCTACTAGATGCCAGTAGCACTCTCTAAATTATGACAAACAAAAATGTCTCCAGACATTGCCAAATGGTTCCTGAAAGGGAAGAATGATCCCCAGTTGAGAGCCATTGGTTTAAAGTAATGACGTATCCAATCTTAAGATGTAGTTACAGAATTTGAAAACAGATTTTTAAGCAAGATTTAGTATATATTTTCTACTATAATATAAAAATTTGATAATATACTATTGGTGTAAGTGAATGAAAGGAAAGAATATAATACATTATATACTAAACACTAAACAAAAATTAGCATTTAATACTTGTCATCCTATTTAATTGTTCCTTATTTTATATCCAGAATTGACCTTGCATAGGAAAGTAAAGACTTCAGAATTTAGTGAAGCAGTATGATTTGTAACATGATGAATGATGACCTATATGTGAAATACATCATTTTCAGCTCCCTTTCTTCTACATGACTGTAATATTAGAAAAAAAATTGATTATCAGTACATCCAGGGTATGATTTGGAGTAAATACTCCATTCTTTGATGCAAATCACTTCATCAAATAGGGATTAAATTATATAAAGATTAATTATTCTAGCCAAAGACTTAGTTCTGGATGATTTCTTTTAATTGATAACCAATGGTTTACAAACTATAAATTATCATCTGTGAAATTGGATATAGAGCCTCATAGTGAGAATGATAGACAGAGTTACACTGAGGATATTTAAGATAGATCATTGTCATCTCACAAACAGCATTATGGGGGATAAAGGCCTCCATAACTCCAGTAAAGAAGTTTTTTTTAAGATTTTTATTTATTTAATTACTTGATAGAGAAAGAGAGCACAAGCAGAGGAAGCAGCAGAGGGAAAGGGAGAAGCAGACTCTCCACTGGGCTGGGAGCCAGAGTCAAGGCCCAATCCCAGGACTCTGGGATCATAACCTGAGCCAAAGGCAGACACCTAACTGACTGAGCCACCCAGGTAATCCATGAGTAAAGGAATTAATAAATCTTTCCTTATCTTTAAAATTGTCATTTTGTCACTGAAAGTCTTTCTGGTATTAAGAACATTTCCTATCTCTTCTATTCAACTCATTTTCCCCCTTTTGTATTAGTTCTATCAAAAGGAGAGAAAGGAAAGAAGAAAGGTTGTTTGGGTGGCTCAGTTGGTTAAACATCTAACTCTTGATCTCAGGTCAGATCTTGATCTCAGAATAGTGAGTTCAAGCCCCACATTGGGATCCACACTGGGCATGGAGTCTATTAAAAAAAAAAAAGAAAAGAAAGAAAGAAAGAAAAGAATGAAGGGAAGGGGGACAAGAAGGGGGAAAAAAGAAGATGGAAGGAAATTTTTCTATGATAGAATTAAATTGCCAGAGATTTATAGTCCAAGAGATAAAAATTAAACTAGTGACCTAATTTTGTATTTTTCTGCCTTCTAATTCCACCAAAACACAATTTAGCTAACATCTATAAAGCCCACTTCTGGAAAATACTCAAGAAATTTAGTTCTCTAAAACTATTTCCATATTGTAGTTTTAAATTTAAAGGTATTTTAGCTTTTGAAAAATATTTCTTGAAATGCTAACGTGACTACAGCACAAATTTTGAACATTAGGTACAATTTTTAATTCTCATTTCATCTTGTTTACACCATTACCATATAGTAGTCTTCTATTTAAAACAAAACATAAGTGAAGAGTAAGATATCTGGTCACTTACTTTATATGAGCATAGAAAATAATTACAGCATACTATTATGTATTATTTATTTATTTAAAAAGCTATCAATTTTACATCTTGACTGTTTACAGAGCAAGACAAAGGCATTATAGAACCATCCTGTCAATGTAGGCCATTTGTATAATAACTAGAAATTTACATAGAATCCACAATTCAATAGTATGAATGATCATTTATCATACTTTAAAGACAAAATAATCAAGAAGGAAAATGCTTTGTGTGCTTTCAGGTATAAATATTATATCTTCTTTGTGAGATAAATGTTATTTCACAGTAAATAATAATGGCTACCTCATATGAATTGATCTTAGAATTTTGACAGAGGTAAATATGTTTATATTAATGAAGCTAAATCTAAGGTTTGTCTAGTAATTTCAATTTTTTTTTAAGAAAAAAAAATAATAACATAGGGACGCCTGGGTGGCTCAGTGGCTGAGCGGCTGCTTTCAGCCCAGGGTGTCACCCTGGAGTCCCGGGATCAAGTCCCACATCGGACTCCCTGCATGGAGCCTGCTTCTCTCTCTGCCTATGTCTCTGTCTCTCTCTGTGCCTCTCATGAATGAATAAATAAAATCTTTTAAAAAAAAGAAAAAAAATTAACATATACTATTATTCATTGGACCTTCAAAGACAAATACTCTTGGTATGATAAATATCCATTTTCTGATATAATTTCTTTTATAATAATTTGAGCCAAATGAAAGAAATTGCAGATATTGCAATTTCATATAATTCAACCCAACTGCATGAGCAAGAATACTAAGGAATTGAAATAAGAGAAAGAAAGAAAATGTAAAGAAGAAAGCTGGTTTAGTAAAGATAAACAATCCTCTAATTGTGTCATATTCAAATTATTCTAAATAAAAGCTGAGGAAAATCACAAAAAAATTCACATCCAAATGACTGAAAAATTTACACAAAACATTATGAGGTCTAAACAACCAAGGAACATGTGACATGTAAATTTTATACTTTGACTTTGTGTCATTATCAGGTATCTAATGGATGAGAGATTAATAAAACATTCTACTCAACACTGAATAGTTAAGCATAATGAATGGATAATTCTGATTATAATTATTTTTTTAAAGATTCTATTTATTTATTCATAGACACAGAGAGAGAGAGAGGCAGAGACACAGAGGGAGAAGCAGGCTCCATGCAGGGAGCCGGATGTGGGACTCAATCCCGGGTCCCCAGGATCACACCCCAGGCTGCAGGCGGCGCCAGACCACTGTGCCACCAGGGCTGCCCTGATTATAATTATTTATAGAAATAACAATGCATTTGCAAGAAAAGAGATCCTTTTTTTTTTTTTAAGTTGACAATGGCAGGGCTTTATCATACTTTCTTCACTTAAATAGTAAAATCATATTGTAGGGACTACAGATGCTCTGTGATGCCTTATACCTGAAACTGTTCTAGTAAAAACCCAAGGAGCAATTCTGCATATATTATTAACAATGTGAATGTTTATAGTGAATTCCAAGTTATGAATTAACTACATAATTTACATATTTTGAGGGTCAACTACTTATAGTAATTTAGGATATTAATACTGATCTGAGAGCAAAAATGAAAACACTATTGATCTTAGCTTTAGTTTGATAACATAAAATTGGCATAATGTCAAAAACAAGTGAAATGTAATCAGGCAATTCAGGAAATACTGTTTCGGTTAAGACACTTTAGTACAGAACTTTAAAGTATTCAGAGCCTTCAGTGTAGGTTTTAAGACATTATTGCTAATAAGCCTTCCATAGAATTCCAGTAATCCTCAAAGAGATAGGATTGTGATATCAGCCAGTGCTGCTGCTAAATAGATTATCCTTTCTTTGACCCCTTGATTTGTTCACAGTGTTAATGTATTTTATTAATGCTCACCATTTTGGAGAATTAAATGTATTTTATTGAGGGAACTTGATCATTTTTTATGGGTCAAGGAGGATGAAACATGAACAGCTCTTCTTCTGGCATGCGCACTACAACAAAATAAAAAATATTACATATCAGAGAACATCAGGTCTCTAGTACAGATTTTAAAATATAAATACAAAGTTTCTCAGGGACCAAAATTATGATAAATGTAGTTTTCCCATTTTATGAATCTGACTTCCTAAAAAAATCCATCATATAGTAGAGAAACTGCTATCCAGTATTCTGTTTGGTACAGACCCTAAGTGAATTAGCCAAGAAATTTTTAAAAACAAAAGAGGAAAAGTATCTTTCTACATTCTTCCAAGTGGACAGATATGACAGGAAAATATGAGGGTGTTTGCTAAAACCATGGTTTTCTTCTCTGATCCCTATATTCCCTTCCCTTGTCCACACAGATGAAGTTCTTGACAATATGTTTCTTCTAGGCACCCCGAATTCTTCCAGGATACACTTATTTGGTTTATGGGTAAGCAATTTATCTAAGCTTGTCAAATAAGAAGTTCTTTTCTGAAAATTTGGATTTAGACTTAGAGGCGGAAGTTAGATTCTTTA
This sequence comes from Vulpes lagopus, assembly GCF_018345385.1. NCBI lineage: Eukaryota > Metazoa > Chordata > Mammalia > Carnivora > Canidae > Vulpes > Vulpes lagopus. The sequence goes on from NC_054836.1 coordinate 26,816,692, forward strand.
TATATATATATATATATATAAAGTGTAAGGGACACCTGGGTGGCTCAGCGGTTGAGCACCTGCCTTCCGCCCAGGGCATCATCCTGGGGTCCCAGGATCGAGTCCCACATCGGGCTCCCTGCGTGGAGCTTGCTTCTCTCTCTCTGCCTTAGTCTCTGCCTCTCTCTCTCTCTCTCTCTCTCTCTCATAAATAAATAAAATTGTTATTAAAATATATATATATGTATATATATATGTATATATATATATATATATATAAAGTGTAAATGGTATACATGTGTGTATATGGAGTGCCAAATGTTCCCTCTTCACCTGACCAGCCATGGCCCTTTAACTACAGTAGGAAAAAAAAAAACATTTTGTGTGAAACTGGTGACAACTGACATTTAAGATCAGAAAAAGAGCTGTTTATACTTGATGCCTTAAGATGCTGTCTGCCCAAAGCTCTGAAAGACTTAAGGTAGGAAGTAATACTTCCTACAATGCCACTGAGTTTTCATAGAATCATTATATTTGATAATAAAATGTACCTGTTTAATCTCAAAAACAAAGAAACAAGCCCATGGTATCATCAACTGAAGTGGAGAAACAGGCTACCCCCAGCCAAACCTGTTTCTCCACTTCAGTTGATGATACCACAATTTATACTTTTTCTCAGGGCAAAATCATTGGAACCATTATGATTTACCTCCCCAGCCCACCTACTATATTCAATTCATCAGTAAGTGTAGTTGGCTCAACCTTCAAGTCCCAAACATAACCATATATCATATATACTACTCGCCACCCTAATCATGAAAAGTCTTCTTATAGGTCACCCAACTTTGGCTTCCTATAATGGATTTTTGGCACAGAAAACATAATTCTATTTTAAATAAGAATAAGAGCAAAAGAGGGTGGGGGAGATAGAAAAGGAAAGATGAGGTAGAAGACAGAGAAGAACACAAGGAGGAATGTGAAGGAGAGATGAGAAAACTAAGGAGAATGAGGTGTATGTGAGAAAAAGGAGAAAGAAGAAAGAAGTGTGAGCTGAGGATAGACAACTAAAGAAAGGAGAGATGAGAGAGAACAAGATAAAGACACAATGGAGTTATCCTTTCTCTCCTACCATCCATATGTAATCTATCATCAAATTCAATAGATTCAACTTCATAGTATATCTGAAATCTGTCAATTTATCATTACTTCCACCACCACTACTCTAATACAAGCTATTACCTCTTGCCTGGACTACTTTAAAAGCTCCCTAAATAGGGATGCCTGGGTGGCTCAGCGGTTGAGAGCCTCCCTTCCGCCCAGGGCGTGATCCTGGAGTCCCGCTTTGAGCCCCGCCTTGAGCTCCCTGCAGGGAGCCTCCTTCTCTTGCTGCCTATGTCTCTTCCTCTCTCTCTGTATCTGTTATGAATAAAAAAGTAAAATCTTAAAAAAAAGCTTCCTAACTAGACAGCCTACTTCTGTCCTTGCTATATCCATTTGTCACATAGCAAGCAGAGTGACTCTTTTAAAATGTAAATCACATGATATCATTTCCATATCTACTCCTTCTGTGGCTTCCCATTATACTGAGGAAACAATAACAATTCTTGATGAGCTGAACTCAAGCAGGTTCTCTGACCTCCATTCTGATTACTGTCCCCTTTGCTCACTGTTCTCCAGGTGCCCCAGACAACCCCCAGGCTGGAATATGCCTCACATTCTCCTACTTCAGAGTCATTGCTATTCCTCTTGAGATGCTCTTCCTATTCATGGCTGGCTTCCTACTGGAACACCAACCTTTCAGAAAGGCCTCCATAAAACATCAGCCCCTTCACTGTCTTTTACTCTAATTTATATTTCCCAATTGGACTTACCAATATTTGACATTTTAGTGCATTGTTCCATATTGGGTTTTTTTGTTTGTTCGTTTATTTGTTTTTTATCAATGTTTGCCCACTTTCCTATAGGTACTTTCCCTAAAGACAAGGACTTGTTTTGTTTACTTTTGTATTTCTATTATCTAGAACAGTGTCTAGCATGTTAAAGGCACTCAGAAACTAGTTGTTGAATGAATATAAGACAACAATAAATCTAGACTTATTCTTAAACCTCTACCTGCTTGTTAGCATGAGAAAACATAAGCTAAATGTCCCTACCATCCAATTTAATTTAAACTGAGACTGATTCAATACTTCTAAAAGTCCCTTTAAGTTATAGTTGATCATTTGGAAAAAATAGTAGATCTTTTTTTTAATACTAGATGTTTTATTTTTTTTTAATATTTTTATTTATTCATGAGAGACACACAGAGAGAGAGGCAGAGACACAGGCAGAGGGAGAAGCAGGCTCCATGCAGGGAGCCCGATGTGGGACTCGATCCCAGGTCACCAGGATCATTCCCTGAGCTGAAGGCATGCGCTAAACCGCTGAGCCACCTGAGCTGCCCAATATTAGTTATTTTAAATGACTGTCTCCATCTTCATTTCTTTTACCAAAATGATGACAAGAGACATGGGTGGCTAGAGAGTGAGGCTCCTTGTGGCAATAAAAGACTAATAAAAATTAGTTCTTAGCTAATGAATTCATTATATAATTTTTCTGGAAAAAAAATTTTCTGGAATATTTTCTTCAATTATTCTCTCTAATTTGATGTTTGCTTCTTCATGCTACCTCTGTTTGACTTGTTTTTGTCACAGAAAGTAATGAAATTATAAATACTTTTATTTGTATATGTAATAAGCTATTTTTTGATACTTTAGAATTTCTGGTCATAAGTGGCTGTATGTTGCATACTGTTTGTTATAAAATATTCAATAGAAACTTGATATTAATTACTGATGTTAAAAAAAGCATATACTTGAGTTGAATATGATCAAAGACACTGATTCCAGAGAAACCATTCCTTATATTTTTACTTGTGAACGTCTAAACTTGTTTAAGAAAAAGAAAAGGAGTCACACTGTGTTTTGAAGGTCATCAGCTAATGAATACTACTGTTTGAATTTTCTTCTTAAAAAGATTCATAGAATAGGATAGTATGATATTTAGATCATGAACCTGTTTATAATCAAAAGTATACAGAAAATTTTGTTCTGATCAGCATTGTCAGTTTTATTTCTAATATAATGAAATGTTTTCTTCTTCAAAAAAAAATAATTTATCCTTTGCAGATAAGCTTTCTCTCTTGTATATTAGACACACACACACACACAATCCAGCTTTAGTATAATGGATCAGAGCTGAGTGGTGTGTACTGACTCAGAAATAAGGAATGACGTTGCTGCAATGCATACCATATTTGCTTAGATGGTGTTTTGAGGGATCCCTGGGTGGCGCAGCGGTTCGGCCCGTGCCTTTGGCCCAGGGTGCGATCCTAGAGACCCGGGATCGAATCCCACATCGGGCTCCCGGTGCATGGAGCCTGCTTCTCCCTCTGCCTGTGTCTCTGGCTCTCTCTCTCTCTCTGTGACTATCATAAATAAATTTAAAAATTAAAAAAAAAAAAGATGGTGTTTTGAGAACCAACTCAAATCATGTCTTTTCCTTCATAACAGCCAGCAAAGCTATAAAAATAGGGGCTCAACAATAACTAAATTTTCATCTAGGAAATGCAATTAATGGCCTTATTCATCCACAATTTTAAGATTCTTCTACCCTGCAACTACCCAAAGGGTGATTGGTGCCATTTCCATGTTTTTTGCCTTGTTTCCACTACACCTAAAAAATGGATTGTTTTGCATTCCTCCTAAGTGATGTTAAAGAGTTCTTAATTCACATGAACAACGTTGTTGAACTAAAAAGAATTGGAATAGACTGTCTATAAGTAACTGCTACAAGTTGCCCACAACAGATAAATGCATAAATGTAGGAACATGAGAAGTTTTACAGAGTAGGGAAAAAAAGAAGAGAAGTGAGAGAGCAAATTGTGATTAAAGAAATGGAATTCAGGGGGCATACCTTGGTTTCCGGAGCTACAAATGAAGTTGTGATACTTTTAAAGATGTTAGCAAAACAAACAAAAATACTTTAGCAAAACAAAGAACCTAGCATAATAGCAGAAACTATAAAGATAATTTAAGACAGCTGGAACCAAAGAACAAAGACCACCTAAAAATAATATTTCTATTTTTTGTCAATGTCTAAGGCACTGTACCAAAAGTATGCATGAGTTCCTCACCTTTGTTTTCATCATTAATTTCTAAAGTTAGCAACAACTTTTCAATAGTATTTGAAATTGCATTTATTCTTTGAAAGTTACTGAATTCCAGAATAAAGTGGTCATTTCACACATAATTCTGTTGTCCAAGTAAGGCTGAAACAAGTCATATAGTCTCCCTTAGCATGAAAGTTCTAAACTTTCTGGTGTATATAAAATTAAAAATAAAGAGTCAATAATACTTAAGATAAATATTACATGTGATTAATAACCCAAGTATATGATTTTCTACCAAATCTATTCATCATTATCTTGTTAAGCAGGCCAGTTCTTTAATAATTTGGAATTTTATTTTTTTTTAAATTCTGGATTTTTAGCAGATTTACCACAACCTTCAAGTATTTGAGTTAGCAGAGAATTTATTATGCCAGTTTCCATAAATATCAGTTATATGTATGTTTTCACATGTCAGACACAAACATATCTCAGGCTCTCAGTTTTACACTAGATGTCTTCTTATGGATACCACAAACATCCAGGAATTCAGCTTTTATATCGTTTTCCACACTGATCTGAACAGATAATTCCAGATAAATACTTTAAAATCAGAGGAAACATCCAAAAAATGGAAAAAAGTAAATTTCTTTAAGTCATGTATTTCACTTGAAATACATGAGTTTAAGAAGTTCTAGCAGTTCTCCAAATGATAATATGCTTCCTAAAATCAGAGAAAAAATTCATGTAAGACATATAAATGTATGTATTGCATTTCCCAAAATTTAAAATAGTGTCCTTAAATGCAATTTTATGTATGTTTACCAGTTTCCTTTATTCTAGTTACAAAGAATTCTTTGAAGTGTACTTTACCTTCAGATAAAAAAATATAGCATACCAGTTACATAATTAATTATTCTTCAATTTCAGCTTTATATTTTTAATATTGAATGGTAACTACTAATCTAAGGGAAGAATGAGTTAACTAAAATTTTATACTGATGGGTACATTACTATCAAACATAATTAATTTTTTTTTAATTTTTTTTTTAATTTTTATTTATTTATGATAGTCACACAGAGAGAGAGAGAGGCAGAGATACAGGCAGAGGGAGAAGCAGGCTCCATGCACCGGGAGCCTGACATGGGGTTCGATCCCGGGTCTCCAGGATCGCGCCCTGGGCCAAAGGCAGGCGCCAAACCGCTGCGCCACCCAGGGATCCCGACTATCAAACATAATTAAACATTTTTAGGTTGGGAAACTAAATTCCGTTCCACAATCAAATAATTATAAAGAAAAATCCAAGTTATATAATAATACATGACTAAAAGTTATCATGTGAAACTACCATTATACTGACTTGACAAATTTTATGTGGTCTCCTCCAGCTTAATGTACATATAAATCATTTAAAAGAATGTGTCAAAATGCACATTCTGACTCTGTAGGTCTAGATGTAGTCTGAAATTCTAACAAGTTCCAGTGATGCTGATGCTTATAGATCATGGAACACATTGAATAAGAAAGGGAAGATTTTAGGAAATTCCTCACACACTATATCATAACTATAATAAATGTCATCCTTTTACAGGCCGTGCTAACCTCCTAAATATTAATCTGACTTAGCATTTTTTACTGGACACAAAGTGATTATCCAACTCGCACTCCTTCCAGTGACTTTAGTACTAATACCATTTCCCATTCACCTCCACCCCTGTCAAAGGCTATCAGTCCAGTTAGAAACATTTGATCCATGAAGACAATAAGATTCTTTCTGGATGACTACTTTTTAAAAAGATTTTATTTATTTATTCATGAGAGACACAGAAAGAAAGAGAGAGAGATAGGCACAGACCTAGGCAGAGGGAGAACCAGGCTCCATGCAAGGAGCCTGATGCAGGACTTGATCCCAGATCCCAGGATCATACCCTGAGCCACAGGCAGATGCTCAACCACTGAGCCACCCAGCTGTCCCTTTCTGGATGACTATTAAAGCTTAGTCACTTTTGAGATGCCTGGGTGGCTCAGCAGTTGAGGGTCTACCTTTGACTCTGGGTATGATCCCCCTGGCCCCTCCAGTTGAGTCCCACATCAGGCTCCCCACAGGGAGCCTACTTCTCCCTCTGCCTATGTTTCTGTCTCTCTCTCTCTCTCTGTGTCTCTCATGAATGGATGAATAAAAATCTTAAAAAAAAAAAAAAAAAAAAGCTTAGTCACTTTAATGGAAGCCCCTCAATACAATCTTATGTTTCTGATACTGAGATCCTTGGAGCTGCCTTTCTGAAGTTTGATCAATTCATTTAATCTGAGTTAACTTCAATACGTATCCAATAAATCCTTCTCTGAATTTAAGTTAGTCAAAGCTGACGTGTCTCTTGAAACTCAATAAACCTCAATAAAACAATCTATCAGAGTAAGAATCAAAATATAATTATTATGAACATTGCCTCTACTGAACACCATAAAAAAATAAGTGCCATTGTGCTACAGAGTAGCTACTAGGTGCATGACTATTTAAATAAATTAAAATTAAAGAAAATTTAAAATTCAATTCCACTGTTGCACTAGTCACACATTAGGTGTTCTATGCCTTTATGTGACTTATGGCTATCATATTAGTGTAGATAAAGGACCATTTCCATCATTGCAAAAAGTTCTGTAGGAAAGCATTATCTAGAGACTGACATCAAATAAATTGATTGGGGTTTGTGGGTATAGCTAAGTTTAGAATAAGATTACTTAAACATGCTAAAACAATTCCTCGGGGATCTCTGGGTGGCTCAGCAGTTTGGCGCCTGCCTTTGGCCTAGGGCGTGATCCTGGAGTCCCGGGATCGAGTCCCCTGTCTGGCTCCCGGCATGGAGCCTGCTTCTCCCTCCTCCTGTGTCTCTGACCACCCCCCGTCTCTGTCTCTCTGTCATAAATAAATAAATAAATAAATAAATAAATAAATAAATAAATCTTTAAAAAAATAAAAATAAAACAATTCCTCCATTGGCCGTCATACAAAGAACAAATTCATAAACTATATCTCTAAGTTCTACTTTCTCTTTTCAGAAGGAAACTTCATAAACTGTCCATTCTTTTATGAATGCTATAATATTCTTGTCCCTATTTCCAATAGCCAGTATGCTTATCCTAAATTTAGGATGACTCTAGCCAGTATGCTTATCCTAAATTTAGAGTCATTACAAACCACATAGAGTTACTATTTGATAAAACTAATTTAAAAAAAAACAAAACTAATTTTCAGGGCAGCCCGGGTGGCTCAGGGGTTTAGCGCTGCCTTCATTCCAAGGCTTGACCCCGGAGACCCGGGATCAAGTCTCATGCCTGACTCCCTGCATAGAGCCTACTTCTCCCTCTGCCTCTGTCTGTGCCTCTCTCTCTCTCTCTCTCTCTCTGTGTGTCTCTCATGAATAAATAAATAAAATATTTTTTTAAAAAAACTAATTTTCATTAACATGATAAAAATTAAGTCTAAACTGAGAATTATACTATATGTCGGCAAATTGAATTTAAATAAAATACAAAACAAAACACAGTTAAAAAATAAACTGGGAATTATAAATGAAAAAAGAAAGTATTAAAGTATTGGATCAGAAATACTAAGTAATTCATTATGCATATTCATAATAAGTACAATATGCTAAAATACTTATATAAGTAAAATATGCTAAGATGAGGCCATTCTCGAAGAATCTAAAACAAATCAGTCTTATAGAGTCACTGCAGACCAATGAGGAGAGTTCAAAGGTCATTCACTTTCCATTGGTTAGCCAATGATGTCTTTCACTGACAGTACAAGGTATCACTGTAGTATTTTATTTTACCTAACTCTAAAGTCATGTCATTATATATTTCTACATTACACAGTAAAAGTAAAATATTATGTTGTTAATGTTTGAGACTAAATATTTACCCTACCATTCCCCTAGTAGGCACATACTCATTACAGTGTAATGTCAACCTTGTAAAGGGAAGAAGGCTTATATGTGTACATATATACATAGACCCATGAATCTGGATTCAGACACTTTTTGTCTGAATCTTCAGCCCTGTCCCTTCCAGCCACTGTTTTCTCCCTATATGAGAAGATATAAGGATGAAGGTCGCCACTTTTTTTTGGCTTTTCTTGTTTTCAAATGATACTGAATCTAAGAGGTAATAATCAATTCTAAAAAAATATCCTTATTAATTAAATAACCAAATTATAATCTTTACCCATGTATAAACATATCTTTATAAGAAAACCCAGAATATTCTGAGGTAAACTTACTGTGAAGACAACACTTACAAGCTGATGTGTTCTCTAACAAACAAAGCAACTTTTTTCCATATGACATTTTATATGCAAGATGGTACCTTTATTCTGAGTCTTACGATGAAAATATATTGACCATTTAATAGATTTCTAAATAGATCATTTAATATCTGTACCAAAGTATGGGTAATACTTAGAACATAAAAAATTCTGACTTTGGAATTTAATTATTTAAGATTTTGAATATTGCAGGAAAGTTTTTAGAGTGCAGAAAATAAATTAACTAGTTGATAAAAGCAGTATGCTAATGAGACTTTGATGCCTCTATATATCAGTTAATTTCCATCTTTTTCATTACTTTTAAATCTTAAAACTGTGTTTGTGTGTGTATATATAATATGTGTATGTATGTTGTGTATGAGAGAGAAAAAGAGAGACTAAATTAATGCAAATGATCCCTATATCAGAAAGAACTGCTATGAGTACATGTGTTACTCACAATGGATCGATATTATTATTTATTTGAAAATGACACTTAATCATATTGCTTGTTAATTAAGTTACAATATCTCTAAATCTGGAGTCTATTATTATCTCCATTATATCAAAAACAATTCTATAATTGATAAATAATTTTGATGGGGCTTACCAGCAGATTTACCGGTACTGATTTCAGGAATTAAATCAACCCACTCAATTGAATGAAGTTCAATTCCATATAATTGGCCTGTGCTCTCCTAACTCAAAAAACAACACCCATTAAACTGTAATACATCTGATTACTTTATACAACAAAAGCAACATACATCTAACTGATAGAGCAGCTGTGATAAAACAAAATACTCTCTTCCCTTTTGGAGACCATTAGAAAGCTAAAGCTGATAGATGAGTCAAATCCACAGGGGAAACTCTAATAGAACAGTAAAACAATATAGATAGTACTCCTCTGCAGAATTATGATCCTGTTAAAGGAAATTTCTCTCTAGAACTGTCCTCAATGACTCCTACACTCGTTCATATTAGAATACCTATAATGTGTGACACATGGAAAGTAAATCTGTTTCAAGTATGCATGGTCAGATTAAAAGACTCTGATACTTCGCTATTATTCAAGTGTTCCATTTCTCTTTTTAAAGTTAAAACATATGTCATGATGTTACCATTAGCGTTTCATATTTATACTATTCTGCCTTTTCCCAATAAAATTATTTATCACTGTCTATACTTTCTACTTACCACTGATATAAATTTTATTTCAAATTGATGTTAATATGAGTAAGGAAATATTATTTAGTTGTACTATCATTACTACTACTTATAATGTTTGCAAATATCCATGGTAAATCAATGAAAGGACACCTTCAAGGCATTTCTACTGCAACAAATGTGAGTTTTGTTAATGTAACTTTTAAATGTTTTGATATAAATTAACATGTGAATATAAATGTAAATGTTTTAAGAGAATATTTCAGATCAATCGATGAAAACATGTTGATATATAGTTGGTGAGCTACAGAACAAGAAGATGAGGGTTTAAAGAGAAGAGGCTCACAGAGTGGAAGTACATCGATAGAGCAGTAGAAAACTAAGAAATATAAATTACAATTACATGGAAAATAAATAAATAAATAATCATTACATGAATCCTTAACCTTAAATGCTTTTCCACTGGGAGGTAGAGGAAACAAAGGGGAAAAAATCTTTACCAGACTTTGGGTATTCCAAATAAAAAAAGGAAGATCTTTTTGCTGTCTCTGTAATACAGGTGCTATCTATCAATATAGCACTATAGTCAGGCCATGTGGTCCACTTTAGTTAGTGTCCTCCTAAGTGACTATAAATTAGCATGTTATTATATAATAAGTCTCCTTATCATTCCCAAGTTTATAGTTGGCTCCTTACTTTCTTCTTTCCTTGGAGTATGCTTCATGAGTCTTCTGAAGAAGTTCCAATGTTTACAAGCGCTCAGAGCAGTGTGTTTGTTGTTTGTTGGCAGCAAGTTTTAGTAACTGGCAGGGAGGGAGTAGACAATAAATAAGGCAAAACAAATGAGGATCATAAGTAATAATGAAACACTAATAATAATGAGTGGAGTAGTTTTCCATATCTCAGGCTTTAGCATCATTTAACTGAGAAAAATATATATGTTTTAAATTGTAGTAAGAAATATTCCTCTCTTTGATATGTATTTATTCATACAAAAACTAATTGTTCACCTATGATATTTCTGGAAATGTGGTCTGGGATAAAATTACTTTTCAAACTTCATGATGAATGTGAATTTTAGCTCCCTTGCCTTTTTCACTTATACAAGAGAGGTACCTCTGACTTCAACCTGGGAAAAACTTTTAAAAGGTGAATGAAACACTGAAATAAAAGAAAAACATACACATAACTTAAAAGCACAGGAAGAAATCTTCAACATTGTAATTTGGAAAACAGCCTTGTATACTTACAAGGCTTATATTTTTGCTTTGAAACAACACATGGTCTGCCCATTTGCCACACCTAAGAAATGTCTAGGCTACCCACATATCTTGTTAACAATTTCATAGATGTACAAACACCATGCTGATCAAAAATGCTTTCTGAAGGTATTTTTTCAAAATGAAATTAGTTTTACTATTATGTGAGAAAATATTAATTTGGGATAGAGCTGAAAGTATTATTTCTCACCTAGATTCTATATGAGGTTCCAATATGGAAAACAGGTCAGTGGAACTTGTGGAATGATTTGTGCCAAGAGAGAAAAAAATAATCTTATATATTATCAATTATATAATGAGGTTTGCAGGCAATTATTATAAACCATATCATCTATTGGCACTTGGGTCTTAATATTTAAAAAGCAACCCTTCCATTTGTTTTTTCTTTATTTAAGACTATACTTAAAACAAAACAAAAAAAAGACTATACTTAAGTCACCTGTTTTCAGATAACTGTGGACAAAAATTTTGAGGTTCAATAATCTATATAACTATGTTAAGAATTATTTGTAGGTAATATAACTGATATCAGCATGAAATAGTTTAGAACTAATACTCCAGGGACTATTTTTATTACACAAAATATCATGGTTAATATATTTCTGCTCTTTTCAGCTATATTCTTTCATTCAAAATCAGTGAATTCTGTACCCCACTTGTGAGTAAACCACTTAGGCAGTTGTCCAGGGAACAAAGAACATCCATAAAAGAAAAAGAGAGGTACAATGCATTTTCCCTAAAAAGAAAAACAAACTGTCTCTAGAAATATAAAACTGGCACTAAGCATTTTATTTAAAAAATACGAAAAATGTCAACCTTCACAAAAATTACAACTAATAAGCACAATGCTAAAAACAGATTTTGAAGACTTGGAATAAGAATTTTAAAAATATATAAGCCAATAAAGAACATAAGCATTGAGAAACACAGCAGAATCTCTAACAGACTTGGAAATCACAAGACATGAATCCAGACTTGATTAAAAAGGTGACATTCTGACAAATACCAGGGTGAATTTTATTGCAATTTCTCAGTGAAAAAGGAATATGAAAATCCACTGTCTTTTGCACATAATTATGTTCCCAGTTGATTGCATACTAAATTTTATATAGTTCTCATTCTATAGTGATGTCAGTGATTCTACACATAAGCATTAAGTGTTCATAGAGTCCTAATAAAAGAATCCTCCCAGGCATATTTGCAACAATGACCTCTATGTAATTGGCCAAGTTCTGGTGCCAGGAGTACAAAAAAACAAATAAGAACATTCTCACAGATAATTGTTTTTAACAAGGCTTATTTTTGTTTGGGTGTTCTACTTATTACATATGCATGCCTGATCTCTTGCAAAACTAAAGCTTTATAAGAATGTCAAGGTTAGAAGTGAGGTTCTGTAATTTTCCATTAGTCATCAGGTGGTAGATTTAAACAGCAGATTGTGACTTTCAATTGGTTTACTTGGCTGGTGCAAAGCCTATTCAAATGTTCCCTGCTTGTTGTTTACTTTTGTATTTGTGACTCAAAGTATTGCTGCCAAGTATTCTATGAGTTCTCCAAAATATTTTAATGCAAATGGGTTGGAAATGTCATCAGGACAATTATATTAAAGAAAAAGGTCAAATAAATCCACAAGCAAATGGGAAGGGGGGGGGCGCTTTCACATAGATCATTAATTCTATTAATAATGAAGATAATGAAAGTAAGGCACTGATAAAATACTATGTATTTAACATTAGCTGAGAAATAATGATTAAGCAGTAAAACCATAAAACTGTGATTGGAAGATGACAAGCACATTCCAAGCAGAAAACAGAGCAGAAATGAAAGCACAGTGGTAGGAAGAATAAGACAGGAAAGGCAAGAGAGCAAGGACTGCAGAGTCTTCGCAGTGTTTGTACTTGGATTTTTTGCAGAAGCCATCAGTATCCTGTTAAATAGCCATCCCAGCCAGCGGTCAAGTCCATATGCCCAAGGTCAGATACCAAGGGGGCTAAATTTTGCAACAAATGTGACGAGACAAACTAAAGGGCATACTTGTGTGAAATTATTGGCCTGCTCAGCAGGACCAATTCTAATTCCTTTTTTCTAGTATTTGACAACATTCTCTATCTCCTTCTCTAAAGTGCAAATGGCATGTTGCTATTAACATCTGATATCAACTCCTTAAAGCCACTGTCAACTTTGCCTTTGCTTTACAAGATTCAATCTATATCTGCTGTCTGTTTCAAAATTCTGAGTATCACAGCCTATTTTATATCTCATTGTAGTCTCTTTGTCTAACCAAATCTTAAATATAAATCAGAAAACAACTAATAGTAAATATGCAAGAGAATTTAAGGCATATAATAAATCATTTTTATGACATTTACTATATGTATTGAATTTAAAAGTTTCATCTAAATTATTTATGATCAGATCAGGCCAAGTATATAGGAGAAAATGCATCTATTCAAATATAGTCAAAGCATCAAATCCCACTTATTATTCACCCTCATTATTTTAATTTACTTTGTATAAATTAATATATTTCAAAATTATAGTATGCGATGTTAACCTTTATTTCAAAACCAACATATGGTTTCTCTATTTCTGAAGTAGCTTGTGGAGATAGTACAGTGATTGATAAAAATATTTAGACACAAGAAGGAACTTTAAAGTTCACGCAGATACCAAAGGTCAGAAGAGGTAATAGTTTCAAAATCCAGGAAAACAGTTTGGGCAACAGAGATAAGAAAATGAAGCAAAAAGACTGGGTAACGCAAGCCAGACAAAGGCAAACTTTCATACAATAGGAATTTAGAGCCAAACTCTGAATATTTATGGGAATTATATGATACGAACATCAAATAGGGCCTCAAACTAATAAATTTATGATAGATTTATGAACATATTGTTTGATAGGAAAAATATGAAGTATTGAGCCTCAAAAATTAAAAGATAAGACAAGGGCACCTGGTTGGTTCAGTCCATTACACCCAACTCTGATTTCAACTCAGGTCATGATCTCGGGGTCCTGAGATCAAGCTCCACCTTGGGCTTCTTGCTTAGCAGGAAGTCAGCCTGGGATTCTCTCCCTCTCTCTTTTCCTCTCCTTCCTCCTCTGACCCTCGCCCCACTTGATTCCCTAAACAAATAAATAAATAAAATCTTAAAAAAAAAAAAAAAAAAAGGAAAGAAAGACAAGACAAATAGGAACCTCTAGCCTGGAAGATAAAGTAAGGTGAAGAGAAGGAAAACCATGCCTAATACTTTGCCTTTTTTTAAGCATGAATTTTAAGTTTTCTATTAAAGTATAAAACATTTTTAAAATGACAGTCCTAAGTGTTTAGTTGCAATTACATTCAACCCTTTAACTACTCCCAAAACATGATAAAGAATATTTATATAGGACATTTATAAGAAAATTTACATAGAATATTTATATAATTCCAAAAAGTTTCTTTATATCCACTTACCTTTCCATTTCTATCACCTCCTGAGGCAACCATTTGCAAATTTCTATAACTATATATTAGTTTTGTCTTTTCTTGGAATTTACATAAATGAATCATTGTATGTATTCCTTTTTTGCATGTAGATTCTCTTATACAACGAATGTTCTTGAGATTCATCCATGTTGTTTGTATCAGTAGTTTATTCTTTTTTGCTGATTAGTATTCTATTATACAAATGTACAAATGTGTATCATTTGGTTTACCCTATTAATGGATATTTGTTAGGGTTTTTTTATTTTCAAGTATTAACCTTAAAAGAATACACCTCTATAAATATTTATATTTGATGGCTCTGTAGATAGCTGTCACAAGACAGATGTATGTTTAACTTTATAAGAAACTCACAGATAGGGGTGCCTGGGTGGCTCAGTAGATTTTTTTTTTTTTATTTTTTTATTTTTTTTTTTGGTGGCTCAGTAGATTAAGCATCTGCCATTATCTCAGGTTATGATCCCAGGGTCCTGAGATCCAGCCCCACATTGGGCTCCCTGCTCAACAGGAAGCCTGCTTCTCCCTGTCCTCCTGGCTCATGTTCTCTCTTGCTATCTGTCTCTCACAAATAAAATCTTTAAAAAAGAAATTAAAAAGAAACACACAGATAGTTGTCCAAAGAATTTATTTTGTACATTCCCACTAACAATTTATCAACATTTTATTTTTTTAAATATTTTAAAATTGGGATGCCTGGGTGGCTCAGCGGCTGAGCTTCTACCGTTGGCTCAGGGCATGATCCTGAGATCTGGGATCAAGTCCCACATCAGGCTCCTCTTAGGGAGCCTGCTTCTCCCTCTGCCTATGTCTCTGACTCCCTCTCTGTGTCTCATGAAAAAATAAATACAATCTTTAAAAAAAAAGATTTTAAAATTTATTTTAGAGAGTGAGTGTGCAAGTGGGGGGAGCAGAAGGGGAGAGACTCTTCATACTCCCCACTGAGTGTGGAACCTGACACAGGGCTCAATCACATGACCCATGAGATGATGACCTGAGCCGAAATCAAGAGTTGGGTGCTCAATCAACTGAACCACTCAGGCACCCCACAGCTTATGAACTTTTTAGTTATTCCATATACTCACCAACAGAGTTCCTATGTACCCCCAACAATATTAATATTTTACATTAGTATGATAACTGTTGTAATTAATAAACCAATATTGATGCAGTTGATATTGTCAGGTTTTTTTTGTTTTTGTTTTTGGACCTCTAAGTGGATGGCAAGCAGTGTATCATTGTAGCTTTAGTTTGCATTTCCTGATGACTAATGATATTCATTATCTTTCCATTTTCCAATCGTCCATTACTATATACACTTTTGCAAGACATCTGCCATGTCTTTTTACTGTTGATTTGTAAAAGTTTCTATATGTTTAGTCTTTTGTCAGATAATTGTATTTCCCAGTCCATAACTTGCCTATTTGGTGGTGTACTTGGTAAGAAGAAAACCTTAATTTTGATAAAGAACAACCAATATATCATTATTTTCCTTTCATAGTTCTAATAAATCTTTTAATGTATATTTAATATTTAATTTAATAAAATCTTATAATAAACCTTTTCCTGCTCTAAGTTAGTAAGAAGACAGTACCAGAGAATTCCCATGTACCCTACACCCAATATCCCATGGTACATTTGTTATAATTAATGAACCAATATTGATACATTTATCAAACTTTATTCTCATTCTGTTAGTCTTTACTTAAGGTACTTTTTCTGTTTCAGCCTCCCATTCAGGATACAATATTTCATTTAGTTGTCATGTTTCCTTAGGTTCCACTTGGCTGTGACAGTTTCTTAGACTTCCATTGTTTTCAGAGACCTTCACTGTTTTGAGGAGTACCAGCTAGGTATTTTGCAAAATGTCCTTCAGTTAAGATTGTCTTTTTGGTTTTCTCATGATTAGATTGAGTGTAATGGCTAGATCACACTATCAAAATTCAGTCAAACATTATTCTGGATATTTCTGTGAGGGCATTTGTGAAAGAAATTTACACTTAAACAGTGGATTTGTGTAAAACAGATTGTAAGCCTCAATCAGTTGAAGGCCTGAATAAAATAAAAGATTGCTCTCTCCAGAGCAAGAAGGAATTTGGCCAGCAGATAGTCTTCAGACTTGAACTGTAGCACTGACTCTTTCTTGGTTCCCAACTCTTTCTCTCCCTCAATATCAATATAGATACAGACAGACCTGTTGGTTTTGTTTCTCTAGAGAATCCTGACCAATGCAGTGCAGTTATAGGTTCTGGGGACAAAGACTTTAGAAGTGCCCTTCTCATCTCATTATACAAAGAGTATATACTATCAGCATGACTTATCACCATTCATATTAACTTTGCCTGGCTCAGGTAGTTTGGGTTAGATTTCTCAAATGCAAAGTTACTATTTCTCCCTTTTCTACACTGTACTCTTTGGAAGGAAATCATCAGGGATGCCTGGGTGGCTCAGCGTTTGAGCATCTGTCTTTGGCTCAGGGCATGATCCCAGGGTTCTGGGATCATGTCCCACATCAGGCTCCCTGCAAGGAGTCTGCTTCTCCCTCTGTCTGTATCTCTGCCTCTTTCTCTCTGTCTCTCATGAATAAATAAATCAAATCTTTAAAAAAAAATCTTTTTACCTCATGTAAAACCTATCTCACTACTATCTCGTGTAGTTTTGTCTTTTCCAGAACGCCATGTAATTGGAGTCATATAGCAAGACTTTTCAGATGGTTTATTTTTTTTCTATATAAACATCCAGTGGTTCCAGATTAAAAGATTATTCCTTTCACTATTGAGTTGACTTTGTGGGAAATTAATCGACCATGGGTTGATTAATGCATGAGTCTACTTCTAAACTTGCTGTGATGTTCTATTGATTTTATTTGTCTATCCTTATGGCAACGATACATGATCTTAATTACATTAACTTTATAGCTTGAAATGTGAAATTACAAGTCATTCGATTCTGTTGTTATTCAGCAAGATTATTTTGGTTCTTCTAAGTCCCTCCACTTGCATATAAAATATAGAATCTGATTGTTGATTTTATCAAAAGACTTCTAGGACTTTGATTTGGATTGAATTGAATCTATAGTCCAATTTGAAGGAAAATAATATCTTAAAATTGAATCTTCTAATTTATAATAATAGTATCTGTTTCAGTCTTCATTAATTTCTCCCTTAAATATTTTGTAGTTTTTAGTATAGATATCTTGCATGAGTTTTACTAGATTTGTTTCTATGTATTTAATTTTTAAATGCAATTATAAATGGTATTTTTTACTTTTTTATTTGCCAATTGTCATTACTAGCCTATATCATTACAATTTGATTTATGTATATTTACCTTCTGTCCTACGTACTTTTTAAAACAATTTATTATGTCTAGTTATCTTTTTTGGACCCAAATGGTATTCTACATACAAAAATCCCGTTTTTTACAGTTTTATTTATAAACCTTATTCATTTCAATCTTTTTCATGTTTTATTGCACTGGCTAGAAATTACAATAAAATGCTGATGAATGTTAATGAGAACAGACATCCTTGCCTTGTTCCTGATCTTAGTGGAAAGTTACTTATCAATTTGCCATCATATATGATTCTATCCTCATTTGGTGAAATTTTTATAATGAATGAATATTGAAAAACTAGTCAACTACTTTTTCTGCATTTATTTAGGTGATTACATGATTTTTATTTTGTGAATTATTTTGTGAATGAGCTTCAATGTTAGCCACTAGCATTATTCTTTTATGTATTTCTGTATTGAATCTGCTAATATTAACAAATTTGAATCTATGATCATGAGAAGGGGTATGGAGGTATAACTTTCCTTTTAGATACTATATTTACTAGGCTTTGATGGGAATTGTTCCTTCCCGTGTTTTTTGTTTGTTTGTTTTAAAGAATTTATTTAATATTGGTTTTATTTCTCCTTTTTTTTTTAAGGTTTTATTTGTTTATTCATGAGAGACACAGAGAGAGGGAGAAAGGCAGAGGCACAGGCAGAGGGAGAAGCAGGCTCCACCAGGGAGCCGGACATGGGCCTCGATGCCGGGTCTCCAGGATCATGCCCTGGGCTGAAGGTGGCGCCAAACCGCGGAGCCATAGGGGTTGCCCTGGTTTTATTTCTTTATTTAATATTTGATATAATTCAATGGTAAAGCCATCTGAAATTTGAGTTTTGTGAGGTTTTGATAACAATTTCAATTTCCGGGGATTCCTGGGTGGCTCTGCGGTTTAGCGCCTGCCTTTGGCCCAGGGCACGGTCCTGGAACCCCGGGGCTCCCTGCATGGGGCCTGCTTCTCCCTCTGCCTGTGTCTCTGCCTCTCTCTCTGTGTGTCTCTCATGAATAAATAAATAAAATCTTTAAAAAAATTCAATTTCCTTAAAAGATAGGAGGCTACATGGATTTTTCTATTCCTTTCTATTCCTATACCAAATTGACAGACATCCTACAAGGCAAGGATGTCTGTCAATTTGGTAAGCTGGTAAGTGAAAAAATTCACTCAATTATTTAAGTTACTGAATTTACTAACACAATGCAGTACTTTTCAACTTCAACATTATGGGTATTTGGGGCTATATAGATTTTTATTATGGGAGAATGCTCTATGTTTTGTAGTATGTTTAGCAACATCGTTGGCCCGTATCCATAAGATTCCAGTAGCACTTCTTCCCCTAGGTTGTGACAACCAAACTATTTCCAGATATTCCCAAATTTCCTCTCTGAGCAAAATTGTCCCCACCTGATAACCACTGGCATAAAGTTATTCATAATACCCCTTGTGTCTTTAATGTTTGTGAGATATGTAATGATGTCCCCTATTTTTAATAATACTGGTAATTTATATTTTATTTTTTCTTTGTTAGGAGCTCATCAAATTTATTAGTCACTTCAAAGAAGTAACTTTGACTTTGTTTTCTCTGTTTTTCTTTTACTTCATTAATTTCTATTTTTATATGTATTATTTCTTTTCTTCTTCTTAAGTTGGGTTTAGTTTTATCTTTTCTAATGTAAAAGCTATACCTCCTCCTTCTTTTCTAATACAGGCAATTAGTGTTATAAATTTCCATTTACACCGATTTTGGATGCATCCTACCAATTTTGATATATTGTGTTTTCATCATCATAGAGTTTAAAGTATTTTTCATTTTTCTTGTGATTTCTTCTGTGATTCATGGATTATTTTGAAGAGAATTACTTAATTTCTAAGTATTTTGCCCTTTTCCAAATATTTTTGTCACTTATTTCTAATCTGTGGTCATAGAACATGTATTATTTGTTACTGTTACTTTGAAATTTATTGAGACTTTTTTATGTGCTAGCATATAATTGGTCTATCTTGCTGAATGTTCTTTGTGCAGTTAAAAGGAATTTGTACTTTTGATTGAGGATTTCATATTCTGTTAACTTCATTGGATCAAGTTATACAGTGTTATTCAAATCTTCTTTTCTTGATTTTCTTTTTATTGTTCTATTAATTTTTTATTCTAGATTTGTTTATTTCATCATTTAATTGTATCATATATCGTTTTGTGGCTTTGCTGCATACCTACTGAGACTTATATCTTCTTAAACAATGACTTTTGCCACCATGGATTTGTCTTTTTTTTTTAAAGACTTTATTTACATATTCATGAGAGACACAGAGAGAGAGTCAGAGGAAGAAGTAGGTTCCCTGCAGGAAGCCTGATGTGAAACTTGATCCTAGGACCCCCAGTTACCACCAGAGCCAAAGGTAACTCTCAACCACTGAGCCACTCAGGTGTCCCTATCATGGTGAGTTTAAAGACCCTTTCAGAAATGTCCAACAAATGGGGACATTTTGTGTTTGCCTCTATTAACAGTTTCCTTTTGACCCAGGCTCACATTTTCTTTTGCCTTCACACATCTCATAATTTTTATCGAATGCTAGATATTAAAAAAGGTAGAGTAAATAGTATTTGCCCTAAAAAATGTCTTGCCACTTTTTCTATCAGACTTCTTGTTTGGAAGTTTGAGTCTATTGACTCTTTAGATTTGCTGAGTCTGGACTTTGTTTAAGCTTTAATTAGATTCAGTCCATTTCCTTAAAATGTGCTTGGGTTCTCAGCACAGGCAAAACCCTGGAGATTACTTTGTACATGATAGCTCACCCACTAAACTATCTGCTACTCTTTTAGCTCAAAAGCCCAGCTTCCAGTATGTCCAAGAGTTGTTCTCTTTATTCCTCAGTCTTGCCTGTCTTTCAGTGTCTGCATATAATTGTCTCCATCCTGTTCCCCTGCTCCCAGTCTTCAGAGGGCTGCTGCAATACACTTGATGAAAGCCTGGAATCCTCAAAGGGACTGCTCCCATCAATCCTACCTCACTCCCTCCCTTTCACATACTATGTTTGAAAATTTTAACCTTTGAAGTTAGAGATAGGGTGGGTGCAGACTTACTCAGACTGGAGCTCCATGAGATTGTCATTTATCATTCCAATCCACACACAACCATTAAACATTTGGCTGGTCTCCCTTTATCTCTGTTTATGGTGCATTCATGTAGTATAAAGGTACTTTACGTGCCATAAACTGTTCTGTAGGCAATGAAAGAAGTTGTTGCCTTTTGTATTAAAATTTATTAAAGTTTGTGTCCTCAGGTCTCTGGCCAGCTTTTTGTTTGCTTGTTAGTTTTTAACTGACTTTTAAAATTCTCTCTGTTTTTTTGCTCGTGAAAAGGACCAAAAGTTTTCTCTTGCAACTTCCTAAGTCCTAATTGGGCTCTGTATTTTTCTTATTTTATAACCCTTTCAGAACACCTCCTCCAGGGTTTCTGGATTCAGTTCTCCACTTTGCCACAGTGGTGGTGATCACTTACTAAAAACTGAAAATACTTCATTTCTCCCCTAACCACTTAATTTTACTGATTGTTCTTCCTTGCATTCAGGTTGTAAAAAGCTAGTTGGTCCCCTGTGACTCATATGTGTCCTTGCTTCTTATTCCCAGAGTCTCTCACTCCAGTCATGTTTCCCTTCTTTTCTATCTATGCATACTTGGGTCTCCCTGGACT
The DNA here is from genome assembly GCF_018345385.1 of Vulpes lagopus. NCBI lineage: Eukaryota > Metazoa > Chordata > Mammalia > Carnivora > Canidae > Vulpes > Vulpes lagopus. Next base: position 26,838,074 of record NC_054836.1, read on the forward strand.
TTGAGAACAAGACTGACCTTTGTTAGGACATATATAAGTTGAACTTACCCTAAGGCTTTTAGTTATCGTTAAGCTCAATTCTTGGACTAGTACTTACCACAGATGTATTGCCCAGACATTTTGCCTAGATCCTTAACTTGCATTATGTTGGCTCTCTCACTCTATTTTAAGGATTGCTTCTTTCTGGAACCTTTTTTTTTTTTTTTTTTAATACTAACCATCCTGTCTAACCCTAAATCTGAAAATGCTACTTCCCAGCTGTGTTTAACTTTTGGACTTGACTAGTTGCCCAACTGAGCACATAAAACTTGTTATTATTATTCTCTAACTTCCTCTATAGCTATGGCCACTGAAGGAAAAAAAAATTGTCATTTCCCCTTCCCTCTATTTACCAAAACTCCAACTTAAATAGTCTCAATGTCTTCCAAATAACTTATTAGATTTGTTGTCTCACCTGGATTGCTGTTCTGATTATTTATTTATTTTTAGATTTTATTTATTTATTCATGAGAGACACAGAGAGATAGGCAGAGACATAGGCAGAGGGAGAGGCAGGCTCCATGAAGGGACCCCAATGCACGACTCGATCCCAGGACCCCAGGATCATGCCTTGAGCCAAAGTAAACACTCAGCCACTGAGCCACTCAGGTGCTCCTGATTATTTGATTTAATATATAACCTCCAAAATGAATATGGGAGATAATAATTAGGATATCAATACTATGAGAATATATTATTTGAATTTTAAATAATCTTGACCTTGGAAAACATATGGCTATATATATTTTTTTAGTATAGTGGGCTTCTTCTATTCTTTGATTACCAGGAGCTATTAGTAATTTAATGATCATCTTCATCTATCAGCTATCTCATTGTTCTCATTCCACCAGTTTGTCAGGAAATAAAATATATAAAACAAATCATGAAACTTCGAATTACGTAACTCTATTCCTCAGCAACATCACTGATTTTAAGTTTAAAAACTCTTTTCTCTGAGGCATCTGGGTGGTTCAGTTGATTGAGTGTCCTACTCTTGGACTCTTGGTTTTGGCTCAGGTCATGGTTTCAGGGTCATGGGATTGAGCACCAATTTGGGCTCTGCACTCAGTGGGAGTCTGCTTGAGATTCTCTCTCTCTCCTCTGCCCTTCCCCCCTCTCTCATAAATAAATAAATCTACAAAAATAAATTACAAAATTAAAAACTCCTTTCTCCAAATTCTATATTTAGCTCCTTCCATAGTCTCTCAGGAAACACTCGGCGATAACCAAATCCTGTTGATTTTATTTCCCAATTATTGCTACCTATTCATCTTCTCTGTTTACCAGGCATTATTACCTTTATTCTGGATCCTTCTCATACTTATATAGTGTACTTAATGATTAGCATTAAGTCATAATTCTAAATTAGCATTAAGTCATAACTCCTTAAGCCCTAACTCCAAAATGACTAATTTTCTTTCTCAGTGTTCAGCCTAATTTCATTTTCTAATTTGTCCTCACATGTGGTTTATGCTATTTTCATCAGATGTTTATAGTTAAATAAACCATACTCTTTTATAGCTCAAGGCTTGTATACATGTTTGTTTGTTTGTTTTGCGTGTAATCCATTTCCAGTTTTACTCAGCTAATTTCTTCTCAAATATGTCCTCCTCTAGAAATTCTTTACTAATCCCTAAGTCTGAACCAAATGCTATTTCTGTATGCCTCCTGTGCAAATTCTTATCATAGCATTTATCACATTATAATTGTTGATTTACTTAACTCTCTTCCCCACTAGGCTCTAAGTAATATTGATGAGTTCAATGCCATTGAAATTAAGAACTTCTGCTCTCTCAAAGACACAGTTAAGAGAATGAAAGAACCACCACAGACTGGGAGAAATTTTTGCACACCACATCTGATGCAGAATCCATACTTGTATTTAGAATTAAAAACTTATATCTCAGTAAAAATAAAATAATGATAAAAAATGGACAGAATTCTGAACAGACACTTCACCAAAGATGCTATAAGAATGGCAAATAAGTACCTGAGAACATGTTCAACATCAGTAACCCTTAAAAAATGCAAATTAAAACCATAAGAAACCAGTACTGACCTATTTAAATGCCCAAAATTAACAAGAATGACCATTCTAGGAATTGACAAAGTTATGGATCAAGGAAAGTCTTAAACACTAACAGTGAGAATATAAAATGATAGAGCCACTTTGGGAAACAGTTTGGCAGTTTTTAAAACTTCAAACTTAAACCTATCACAGATGTTCTACTCCTATGTATACACTTCAAAGAAATGTAAGCAGCATGTCTTAGAAAGACTTGTACATGAATGGTCACAGCAGCTTTGCTTATAACAGCCAGAAAGTTGAAAGTAACCGAAATATCCATCAACAAGTGAATAAATTGTGGTACATATTTAAAAGGGAATACTTAGTAATAAAAAGGGATGGACTATGGTACTTGGAACAAGTTGCATAAATCTCAAAATAAGTGCACTAAATGAAAAAAATCTAGGAAAAGAAGAGTATATAATATTTGATTCCATTAATGTAAAATTCAGAAGATACAAGCTAATCTATAATGAAAGAAAGTATATCAGTGGAAGAAGAGCAAGATGGAATTATAAAAGACACAACGAAATTTTTGTGGATGTGAATATATTCATTATTTTGATTATGATTAATGGTTTCACAAGTACATGCATATGTTCAAACTTCTCAAGTTGTATACTTTAAACATGTACAGTTAATGGTATGCCAATTATACCCCAATAATACTTTAAAGAAATAAAAAATAAATTAAAAATCTCCTACACATTCCTAACTTTATCAAGGGAATCTTAATAAATCTTTTAGTGGTACTTAGATAGCATTCTTCTATTATTCATATATGTTATTTCATTGTTTTGTTGGTTTACTCCTTTACCTCACTAAATTATGGGCAATATAGAGGGGAAAGACATTATTTTTGAGATTGATTTCTTAGAGCTAAAATAGGTCTTTTCAGAAAACACACATTGTTTCTGTTCAAAGTAGAACACTGACTTGAATGAACATTGTCTTGTACTGATGCCCAACACCCTCTTATGCTAATATTTGTCATCATTATTAATTACTGGTGTTTGAAATTTGAAGACTAATCTCGAGATCAGCAGAATTGAACATGTAATATTTCACACTGAAAGTTAAGAACTTTGAGAATTGAAATTAAAATGTTAAATACATATATTCTGACATATCTTGTAGGTATGTCAGCTTCTACATGTTTCCTCTGTCTTAAATCTAAAACGAAGTCATCCTATTGCATGTGGTTGCATGTGGTTCATAAAATTCCCCAAAATCTTTGCTAGGGGTCCATGTCGGAAAAATGTAACAAATAATAAGGTTAACAGCCCAAGCCATACCAAACTGTCATAATTTAGGAGTCTTAGTGTGGAGAGGCTTTAGAACTCAGTGTTTAAAAAAAAAAAAAAAGAAAAAGCACGATGAAAATTAAAGGAAAGTTCAGGGTTAGCACGAAAATCTCAATAGATATTAAGGTAAAGTATAAATGATATTTTCTCTCTTAAACCAAAGCTTTTTTGCTCTTTGTCAGCAAAAAATCCTAAGAACTCTACTGTAGTTTTGTGTTATTGTATGGAGCTGTGTTGTCTAAAAGAATATGTCCTGGCCACATGTGGCTATTAAGAAGTTGAAATGTGGCTAATCTAAATTGAATCAGGAAAATTTAAGACTTCATATGAGTAAAATATCTCATTATTATCTTTATTATATGTTGAAATAATGTCTTGGACATATTGGGTTATTACAATTCTATTTTTTTATTTTTTCTAACATGGCTACTAGAAAACGTAAAATTTCATATATGGCTTGCATTTGTTGCTCCATTATATTTTTGTGGGGCAGCACTGAATATACAGAATAAACAGTTTCATCCAGTGCTTGAACTGATAATTGGCATCTCTGAGGAAGAATTTCCGTATTTTTATTAGTCCCTTTAAGTTCTAATCATTCTATTTTGAATAGAGGAACAAAAGAGAAAGGATTCTAAAATTTTGATAACAGTATCACTGCCTTCCAAAAGGGTTGGAAGGATATTGCTGTTTGTGAACAGATATTAAGGGGAGGTCTTGTATCACCTCATTCCAAAAGGGTTGGAAGGATATTGCTGTTTGTGAACAAATATTAAGGGGAGGTCTTGTTATAAAAAATAAGTCTCCAGGCTAGTTTCAAAAGAGAGAGGTTGAGATAAAGATAGCATCGAACTGCTCTGTATAAGAGAAATTCTCCATTTTCATCTGCAGCAGCTTGAGAAAAAGGGATTCTGGTACTTAGAATTTAGGAAAAAGCTCAATAGAGAGTCAGAGGAGGCCCCCAGGGAAGAGATGGACAATTGGGCTCAGGAAGAAAGGGGATCACTATGTGACTCTTGGCATAAAATGAACTTTAAACTTGAATAAAGATCAGCGTGGTACTGTTTTGTTTCCTTTTTTTGTGCTTAAGTCCCTTTTTATTTCTACAAGTCTTTGGTAATCTGTTTGTTGTCCATACAGCTTTCTGTTCATTGATTGTAAAATGATGGAAAGGAGCCGTGTTTAAACACATGGCAGAGGTATATAGAGAGCAAAGAAGCATCCAGAAGCAGTGATTAGATAGCACAAAGTGATCAAGATTTGAGCCAGGAGCAAAGCACATAAAATAATGACAGACAATTACCAACAGAGTTGTAAGCTCTTCTCAGAAATATTTAGAAAAACTGGGGAATGCACTCCTTCGAAGAAAAGGTATAAGGGAACAGAAGTAACATGAGTTCTCTCCTTGATGAGTAGAGACTACACCAGGTGGAGTTGTCACACAAAGGAAACTTTATTTACAGCAACTAAGGAGATCACTGAATAACTCCCAAAGCCATGACTCCAGGAGTGGGTTAAGTGGGTTTCTTTTGTCTAGGGTGAGGATGAATCTTCAGAAATGGAAGCTTTGTCATTCATTTACAAGGAAAGGTGGGCATAGCATTGTGCAACCATTCTTGGAAAACATGCTTATACACCCTATGTTTAACATAACAATAGTCTGTTATGTTAATAAAGCTTGTGCTCCTCCTGGGGCGGAGACTTTAATACAATGAGCAGAGGTAACTACTGAACAAGGAGAAGAGACTATCAGTGTACTCAAAGAGCAGTTATAAACTGGATATCATCTTGGGCTCCTTCTTTCAGGTAAGAAATGCAGGGCCTGGCTTACTTTGAAACACACAGGACTTCGGGGTAGTTTTACCACTCCTTTATTGTCTTTGATATGGTTTGGCTATGTCTCAGCTTTTAGAGATGTTAGTTTTTACATTCTCTTTGCTTCCTTAAAATCATTAACTATTGAGGTTTTTGCTTTTTATTTGCAATTCTGACACCTAGGAAGTTCTGTAAGAAGTGTGTTAGGGCAAGTTGAGGCAGTAAGATCACAGGAAATAGCTGAGGACCTAAAATGACTTCTCTTTCTGAGGACCCCTACCTCTGTCTCCTTACAGGAGAAGGTTCAGGTTATTTCTTTTCTTTTTTAAAGATTTTATTTTATTTATTCATGAGAGACACACAGAGAGAGGCAGAGTCACAGGCAGAGGGAGAAGCAGGCTCCATGCAGGGAGGCCGACGTGGGACTCGATCCTGGGTCTCCAGGATCAGACCCTGGGCTGAAGGCGGCGCTAAACCGCCGGGCTGCTGGGTTCAGGTTATTTCATTTGCCTATTAATGTAAAGGGTGACTCTAGAAGACCAGGTAACTAGGTGTTGTAGGGTTTTTTCCTTTGGAGACCATGGTTCTTTGCTGCTTTGAAGAATGAAGAGGTAGACCAGAGAAAAGTGGTGGGCAGCAAAGCAAGGTTTATGGAGTGATAGCAAAATGATAGTACAAAGTTCCCAAAGAGGGAGGGGACCCAAGAGGGTAGCAATAGGAGTTTCTAACTCTATGGGTTTTTATGGGCTTGTTAGTGGGCTGTTTTAATCAGATTAACCTTCCCTGTGCCTGTAATCCAATCAGGTTTTTGTCACCTGTCACATGGGAAACGATGGAGGGCTCCTTCTAGGGTGGTATAAATTTCTTTTAAGGGTGGTTCCATTTAGGGTGGGGCCCCCTGTTCTTGCCTGGCTGCCTTCCAACTATCCTTCATGATAGGGAGTTATATTGGGTAATTATACATGTGGTATGAATACTCAGGAATCTTTAGCTTCTCACCTACTTCTAATTCCTATTTCAGACTTAATATGCAATGAGAAAATATAACTCTAACTACAGGTTCTAACTAGGTTTTTAAAAACACTATTTCAAGGTCAGAGTGATGAAGTTTTGGAATACAGGTGAGGTCTGGAGCCGACGACCAAGGAAGAATTCTTGAGACAACTTTGGTGCAAAAATGGTGGTTTTATTAAGGGATGGAGAAAGGATCTGTGGGAGGAAGAGCTTCTACCCAGAGCTTGTGAGGAGTGGCTGATTATATACCCAGGAGTTTAGGGGAGGTAAGCAAAAGGGAGATTCCAAAAGGATTTTCATATGCTAGGGATGACCAGTACAAGATACTGGAGGCTTTCCATTGCCAAATTGAAGACTGCTTTTCCCTCTAGCAAGGTATTAGCATTAGAACAACTGGAAGCCTCCTGAGAAATGCCATATATATCCCACCCGGGGGTGGGGTAGGGTGGTGGCTGTCCTTTATGGGTTATCAGCTGTGCTTTGTCCTCAGCTAGCCTTGTTCCCCCATCCAGAGGATAACTAGATGTGGAAGTGATGCACTCTCGATATAGGAGCTCCCTTAAAACTTTAAATGTTCAGGTAATTTTTTTTTCACTCATTCTCATATGACATTTACTGTATTATATTAGAAGATTATATGCTTAGGGCATTTGTATTTTTTACAATGGCAATCCACAAAACACCAAGCCTACTTGGACATCTTTCCACCATTCCTCACCTTGGTGGCCACTGAAGTAACTCTGAAGAACCCCTATAACCAGAATTATGGATGTCTCATTTCATAAATAAAAACTAAAACCCATTTCTTTAAATGTTAAACTCGATTTAAATAATTTTTTAATAGGACATTTAAAAAACTGTAAAAAGAGGACTGTTCAGAGTTTTCTGAAAAGAAATGAGGGGTCACCTAGTATTGATGTACCATGATTGAATCCTGCCTCTGTATTTCTAATTCATAATTATCATTTCCCAAAGCCACTTTTGAAAACAAGGAGAAATAATGGCTAGCAGATACAACACCATTATTGGGACTACTGATTTAGGTCTAAATACAGCCATCTTCTTTATCTAATTGGGTTTTATAACCTATTTTTTTTTTTTTTTGCCACATTAATCCTTAATTATTTTACAGCTAGGGTTTTTACTCTAGTCTTAATGGACAGACTTCAAGAAAAACTTTGAACTCTTTGAAAATGTATACAAAATACTGTTGTGTATCTGTTTTCCATTGGGAGGGGGAGGGTCTCCAAGATTATGATTTGTTGAAACCAAGCTATTTATTTTGAAAACTCAAATAACGTTAGTGGAAGACGCCATTCCCTCTCCTCTTCCTTCACCTTCGGAAGATTTGGCTAAACAAGAGGGGCTGAAAATGATTTGATCAATGTCCCATTGTTGGGCATCACACTTTGTACAGAAATCTTTTTAGAGTTCTCATTAGTTTTAAGATAAATTCCAAAGGGTAAGATTGCTGCACCAAAGGATGAGAAAATTGAAGTCCCAAAAACTAGTTAGTTTACTTAATTTATTTTTAGTAATCTTTACACCCAAGGTGGCTCTGGAACTCAGGACCTTGAAATCGAGTCCCATCCTGCTTCTATTCAGCCAGCCAGGTGCCCCCACCCCAATTTTTTTTAGGTGCCCCCAAATTTTAATAGTCTCAATATATATTGTTTAATTGTTACCAAGTTTTGAGATTGCATGTTCACCAACATTGTGAAGACTTATCTCAACTGTAGTAACTTTAAATCTTTAAAAAAAAAAAAACTGTATTATTTTGACTTGTATTTCTTACTTTCACGTATCTTCATATTCCACCAGCGAAACAAACCGGTCCTGCCCAAAGAGAAATAAAATCCCATTCCTTCCTTCCTTCCTTCCTTTCCTTCCTTCCTTCCTTCCTTCCTTCCTTCCTCCCTCCCTCCCTCCCTCCCTCCCTCCCATGTATGCGGGGACCATGATGGTAACAGCAGCTAACATTCATGAAACGTCAAAATTTCTCTGCAGGCAACAGAGCCTAGTCTGCGCTTGACAGTTACTTTCTGGATCTCACTCAACCCTTAAAACTTAATCCTTAACACAACTCCGTATTGTTATTCCAGCCTTTGCGACACTAGCCTCAAGGCCGGCGGCGACCTGAGGCACCGGGTTCGGGCTGGGCTCACGGCGCTGTCACTCCCCTTTCGACTTAGGGGACCAGGGGGTGGAGGATGGTGACCTGTGCGCGAAATCCAGCAACACCAGACCTACCAGAACAAAAGACAGGGCTCCTGCCGCACTTAGCTTCCTTCTACGAAGTCAAAGCTTCTACATTTTAAACGATGTGGCTTTTTGGCTGCCCAACGCCTGTCTACCCACGGTTGACCCCATTCCCAGCGTCGCGAGCGTCAGCGACGACTGGCAAAGCTGCTCAGCTGAGGGTTGAGGCAGATAGTTTTTTTTTTTTTCCTTTTGCTAAAGGAAAAAGCCTGATAGGAAGAAAAAAAAAAGGGTTAATACTATTTTTAAATTTTCGAGGGCTAGGACGACTGACTTTTTTTTTTTTTTTTTTTTTTACCTCTGAGTCTTGGGAGACCAAGGCAACAGAACCCGCAGGGTGAACAAATTAGAGCCGCCGCTGCGCTTCCGGGCTGGAGCAAAGGGTAAGAAGGACGCATGCGTGGTGCACGCGCCTGGGTCACACACCTACGGAAGCGCTCTGCGCAGGCGCGGACGCAGGTTGCAGCAGCGCCCGGCCTCAGCTGATGCCGTGCTCTGGCCGCCCCTCCCCCGCCCCGAATCCGCGGCGGCCGGGCGCCTGCAGGCCTGTCGCTCCAGCACCAGCGGTCGCGAGTGCCGACCCCGTGACACTGTCCTCGGGCCTCTGCGCGCGGGAGCAGCTCCGGACGGCGCAGCGCCCCGCGTGACGGTGAGCGACCCTGGACGAGCAGCCCCCCCTCCCGCCCCGTCCCTCTCGCGGAGCGGAGCAGAGCAGCGGCGCCCCGGGAAGAGCCGAGACGGACGGGGGTTGGGGTAGGGGTGAGGGGGGGGGAGGAGAGGCCGCAGGGGAGCCGGGCCCGCCCGCCACCACAGAGGCGCTTTCAGGGTTGGGTGATGGCGGTGTTGTGCCACCTCCTACCCGGACCCAGCCTCCTGCCCAGGGGGCTCCATCCAGGCTTTGGCCCAACGCCGGAGCGCAGGGAGGATCCCAGGCCCTCCCTCACACCTTGCGCGGCCAGGAGGCCTGGTGTTGCTGTTGCGGAGTTTTCTTGCACGGTTGCCTTGCCCTTTGACCTCTCCAGAGTAGTCTGTGTGCCGAGTTTTGTTTATGTAGCTTATGAAAGGTGATGGCTTACTTCGTTATCCCAGAAGATCATGACCCTTTTAAGTTGGATGGAGTGCTGTGCTTTTTTTTTTTTTTTTTTTTTAATCTCTTTATGCTGCCTTACATCCATGTTGGGTTTTCAGTAAGAGATTGTGAGGAAAAACATGGATTACAGGGAAGCGAAGGGGGCATAGCACCTCCTCATAAACACACCGGCGAGTCTCCAGGAATAAGTGGTCAATGTTTCTTCACTGTGAGGAAAATCCGGTGGGGGCGGAGGGCGGGGATACGAAGTACCTGACAAGTCTGGTGCCTGTCAGCTAGCCTTGCTGAAACAAACACCTGTCAGAGGCCGAGTCATCAAAACAACAGAGAGGAGTAGAAAACGGGCCCATGCTGAGAGCCAGTTGATCTTGATCTTGCCTTCTGTGTCTCCCCTCACCCTCCACCAAAGCATTCTGGTGCCGGTGCACCTTACAGGCCAGTTGTGTTCACTGAGATCCCAAAAAGGATGCCTGAGACCTCACTACTGAGGCCTCCCATCCCTGTTCAGCTGATATTCCATATAGGTCAGTGTGTGGGAAGAGTGATGTTAATTCACCCCTCAACTATCTGTGATTGGCAAGGGTTCGTTTGGCTTGGATTTATTTGGGTTTTTTTGTTTGTTTGTTTGTTTTTTTGCTTGGATTTAATGTCATTGAGACAAACCAAGAGAAGATAATGCATTTGTGGAAATTACAAAATCATTTATGTTTTAAAACTTATATGGACAATGTATGTAGTTTGTTTTTAATGGTAAAATTGTGAAAGTAAGCATCTTCATTCTACAATTTTAAATTTGTCTCCTAGTTGTATAATTTTTTATCCTGCTGTATACACTATGTTTCCGTGATACCAACACTTAGATGGAATGCCAGTATTAAAAAAACTTTTCTTCATACGATAGTGTGACTTGAATTACTGAGTTTTCCTTACTCAAATCAATGAGAATTTTTAAAAGAAATGTTTCTCTTCATACAAATGTCTATAATTATTTTTAGGCAACTGGTAAAAGATACATGATCAAATTTAGAAAGAAGAAATGTTATTTTTAAATTATGCTTTCCTTCTTTATTAATTTTCCCTCCGAATATCAGATTGGATTATGACTTTTCTCTTCATCCTTAAAATTGTGTTACTCAACTGCAGTGCTATTGCATTACCTACATGCAAGGATTATTTTAGTATAGGTGTGGTGTATGTATAAGTACTACTACTTATTCTTACTTGGTTTTAAATTTATATTAAATATAAATTTAAATTTAACCCGTTATTTTTTAATACTATCATTAAATTTTGAAATTAATGATCAAAATTTTGTTTTTTATGTTGGTGAATTATATTAAATATCTTGGAATATTAATTTCATAATTTTAACTGCCAACTGTTGAATGAAAATAATCTGCATGATTGTTTTTTTTAGTTTTTGTTGCAAATGTTTAAACGTTAAGGCTAGAAATGTGAGAATGAGAAGAATTGTGGATTTTATTTATCACAAAGGGAATGAATTTTATAAGGCTAAAAAATACTACTTTGAACTTATAACCAGGGGTTAGGGGCCCAAGAGAACCTGGCTCCAGGAGTCCCAAACACACCAGGTTCAACCACTCACCACTGACAAAATCCAAAAGCAAAGAGAGGAGTGGTGGTGAAACAAAGGAATTTAGTTCAGTGAGGCCAGCATGGGGAAGACAGCGGACTATCATTTCAAAAAACTGTCTCAAGTGCAGAAAATACTTCTGAGTTTATATAAGGAAAATGTGGGGGAAAGGTGGGTGGGTACATGCAGGTGGGCAGTAAAGGTTAGGTTAGATCCATCATTGTCTTGGCATTAGTCAAGCTGCCTCTTTCTGCTTGAGGTTTTAGTTTCGCTTCCCTCCATAGGGATGCTTTACCCTCAGGGTCTTTTGCCTGAGTTAAGAGATAAGCTGGAAGGAAGAATTTAATTAGAAAGTATAGCCTGAGGTCTAACTGGAGGTAGTTGTAGTCTTTCAGATTTACCTGGCTATACATATAATAGGTAATCATAATCTGCTTAAACCAATTTTAGCATTTAGCACTAATTGGTTTAAAGATAGAATGTTTTTGTTTTATTTATTCTAAGAAAAGTGAAGCCCCCTTTCTTTTCAGAGAACCTTTAGGGAAGTGTAGACTTCTCATCAGAAGTCTGATATATCATTTTATAATTTTTTGTCGGAAGAACACTTTGGACTCCTGGCTCCCTTGTTTCAGACATTACTTTGATTAAATATAATTCTAATAAAAAATAATTTGAATATTCCCTTGCAGTTTGCTCTATATTAATTAGATTGGTATAAAAATCCCACAGTATTGAGTATACTTTTTTCCCTAAAATTTACTGTAAGATTTTTCTTCTTTTAGACATGGGAAAGTCTTTTTCTCAGTTGCCTTTGCATTCAAATAAAGAAGATGCTTATGATGGAGTCACATCAACTGAAAGTATGAGGAATGGACTGGTTAATAATGAAGTCCATAATGAAGATGGGAGAGGTGGAGATGTCTCTCAGTTTCCATATGTGGAATTTACAGGAAGAGATAGTGTCACTTGCCCCACTTGTCAAGGAACGGGAAGAATTCCTAGAGGTATGTGTTGCTATGTTGTTTTTCCTTTAAAGAGTAATTCCAGGCTTTCGCACAAGTAATATAAAATCCATAGATCTAAGTAAGCACAATCCTTTGTTTTAAAACTCTTTTAGGATTAAAGTCAAAACTATGTAACAGTTGCCTTCAGTTAAAGGGACACAGAGGAACAAACATAAACATTTAGAAAAAAAATAAGTTTCCTAAAGAAGTCACGAAAACCACCTGTCTAGCACTAGTATTTTTTTCTTTCCCACCTGCAATAGCAGATACATACTATCACTTGACTGAAACATTTTAGAACTATTTGGCATCAGTAGAGGGTCATAATCACATGTTGGGCATTAGGAACAATTTTAAGTAGTTTGGTGACCTAATATTTTTATTCATGAACTAAAGAATAGTAAGAAGCCAGTCATGCCCTAATTAGTCATTCTTAAGAGGAACTACACGAAGAGGGATGGTAAATGAAGATGGGCAATATGGGGGGAAAATCAGTTTGTGGTATATCATAGGGAAATCCAGAAGGGAATAATCTTCATGTGCTGTTTGTAGGCTAGACAAATTTTGGTAAAAGTGGCCACAATGGAAATAATAAAAATACTTTGTGCTGATCTCGTTTTGTGCTTGGTTGAAGTTGATAGGGAACCCCGGAGAAACCATGAGGGAAGGACAACAACAACGTGACAATAGAATATACACCAGTTTCTAACTAACACCCTGGGTTGGGGAAGTTTATATATAGAGAGAGTTGGCCTTTTGAATGTGATAGTTTTATCTTTGCAGGGATAAGTAGCTGTTGGAGAATGAAAGGATTTTTCTAAGTGAAGGGATTAGTGCCTCAGGCTCGGAGGAGAGAAAAAAGGACTATTTTAGCAATCTGGATGTGTTTTTGAGGTATAGCCAGTAGGCTTTTTGGTAGCCTGGAAGTGGATAGGAAATCAAGGATGACTCCGGAAAGTATTGTCTGAACAGCTGGAAGAATGGAAGTAGCTAGCTCTTTATTAGAATGGAGAAAAGATTTGAGTGTATGTGTATGTTCTGGGAGAGATCAGGAGCTCTATTTTACAGATATAATTCTGGAGATGCATATTTGACATCTAAGTGGATATATTCAGTAGGTAGGTAGTTATAATAAGTGCCTGGAATTCAAGTACAAGGCCTCTGCTATAGTCATCAGAATATAGGTGGTACTTAAAGCTGAGTTGGATGAGAGTACCAAGCAATCAGTGTAAATTAAAAAGACACCGTAGTGCTGAACCATAGGGCTCTGTGACATTTCAAAGTCAGTGATATGAGAAAGATTTAGCAAAGACAATGAAAAAGCAGCCAAAGGAGAAGGAGGAAATTCTAGTGTGTCTGGTGTCCTGGAAATAAATGTAGGAAGTGTACTAAGGAGGAGAGACTAGGGGGTGGGGAGAGTGGCTCAGCGGTTTGGCACCTGCTTTTGGCCAAGGGCGTGATCCTGGGAACCCGGGATCGAGTCCCGCATAGGACTCTCTGCATGGGGCCTGCTTCTCCCTCTGCCTGTGTCTTGGCCTGTGTCTCTCATGAGTAGATAAATAAAATTAAAAAGAGAGAGAGAGAGAGAGAGTAAGGAACTGTTAGATGCTACCAACAGATCAGATAATATAAGGACTGAGAACTGACCATTGGATTTGATGATATAGATACAGACTAGTGGACACCTTTAAAAGAACAGCTTGGCAAGTTGCATAAGCATGTATATAGCATGTACAGAGTGGGATCAAGAGAGCACAGGAGGAGTGAAGTTATATAGTAAAAAAGTTTTTTGAGTTTTACTATATATATAGTATATATAATAGTATATATAGCATATATAGTATAGCATATATATATAATAGTATATATAGTATATATATAGTATGTATACTAGTATATATATAGTGTGTATATATATATGTGTGTGTGTAAAGAAGAAGAGTGGTGGTAGCTGGAGGGAGCTATGAGGCCAGGAGAGGGAATTTTTTTTTTAAAGATGGAGTGAATAATATGTTTGTTAATGAGGAAAAACAATGGATAATGCAGGAGATGGGAGAATTATTAGATGTAGTGCACAAGTTTAAGTGACTGCTCTTACAGAGGAGCACCTACAGTTTACTCTTTGTAATAGGAGAAAAGTTAGTACATAGATACACAAATAGGTGGGTGAATGTGGTAGTGGGAGCTTGTGAAAGTTCTTTCTTGTTTACCACATCATGGGCTAAGAGTGAGGATATGGAAGGAGCTATTGGCAACTTGAAGCAAGAGGTGAAATTACAGAATTGTGATTTTGGAGAGGCAAGTTGAGAGTGTGAACTAGGAGTATTGTATGATGGTTGACATCATTAAAGGCCACTTGAGATTAGTGATCTAAACAAGGCCAGTGAGCAGAGTTGCATATTTTTCTCTATCCACATTTAGCTATATGGATATCAGCATATTAGCTAAAAGATTTCCTTTAGGGCAGCCCCGGTGGCGCAGCGGTTTGGCGCCGCCTGCAGCCAGGGGCATGATCCTGGAGACCCGGGTTCTAGTCCCACATCAGGCTCCCTGCATGGTGCCTGCTTCTCCCTCTGCCTGTGTCTCTGCCTCTCTCTAGCTGTGTCTCTATGAATAAATAAATTTAAAAAAGAAAGAAAAAAAAAGATTTCTTTTAAGCAGGATTGTAGTTTAGCCAAATGAATACCCCCAAACAAGACAGGATACATGTACATACAGAGAGAAAAAAATATATATATATATAACATATATTTACATGTGGGTGTGGGGAGGTAGTGTGTGTACATGAGGGGAGAGTTGTAGAAGGGGCATGGAGGAATAATGGAAGCGCATTATAGGAAGCTTAAAATAATTTGACTATAGTGGTTTAAGAGTTAGTACAAAGAGCCACGTTTCTGATAAGATTGAAAAATTGTTTTTTAAAGATCTATTTATACATTTAAGTATATGGATATAGCCCAACCTAAGAAATAAAAGATGGATTTTAAATTGAGTTACCGTAGATAGTGTGTGGCCTGTATGAGTTGTGGAAGCCTCATTTTGTATGCAGTCTTAAAGCATGAGACTTGTTATATGTCAGTTTTGGTTTTTAAGGGGCATAGTGTAGTAACCTCTAGAGACTTTTAGGACATTAAGGTAGGAATATTTCTTCTGTTCTTATCCAGATAACCAAATCAGAATCTACATGGAAAATAGTTGAAAGAAGTCTTGGTAAATTCAGATCTACTGAAAGCTGGGACTTTCAGTAAACAGATTACTCTTTCTCATTCTTTGTATTATTTGTAGTCATAGCTAGACATCAAGCTATGAAAAATATGTTATCTGTTTGGAACTCTGTGTCTACTAGATAAGTTTTGAAAATTTCGAGAGCAGTTTACCAGAGAGATAAGATGAGACCCAGATTTTGGTAGAAAGCCACTGTACATTATGTTAATAAATTTCTAAACCTTTTACTTTTAGGGCAAGAAAACCAGCTGGTGGCATTGATTCCATATAGTGATCAGAGATTAAGGCCAAGAAGGACGTAAGTGATAAAAAAAAAATAGCAAAACTTTTGAGTATTTTTTGCTTTTCAAATTACATATAATTACTCTAATTAACAGTATTAAAATGAAAAATGCTATCAGGTTGTTAAATTATGCCATCAGATGCTTCATGTCATTAAAAAAAGGATTTCTGATTTGGGGTAACGTCTTCAAAGCAGCTTAGTGTCTGAATCTTCTCAGATCTATTTACTAAAACAGACAAACCTAGAATAGCAGTAGGAAACACAGAAACATTTTCATCAAAAAATGGGTGTTAAGGTTCTCCTACTCATCCCAGAATAAAAATGGAGCAAGGATCAAAGCATGTTAGCAGCTGTGTAGAATTTGTGAAGGGAACAAAGAATTGCTGAAGGTCCTGAGAACCCTGATATACAAAGCAAATGTTCTGATACATAATTCCCAAAAGAAGAGGATCCCACACAGAGTACTTCCAGCAAATGCTTCTGGATAACCTGTCAAAATGGGAGGACTCTTGGTGTTATATACCTTGGAAAAGAGTGCAGAAAAGGCTACAGAGATCCACTAACGGGCCTTAAGAAGATCAGAAGGAACTAGACCACTTTGATCTCTCAAAGTCCTTGGGAAAACTCACCAAAAACTCTTTCAAAAGGACAGACATATCCTAAGGAAAAGCCTGCTAGGTATTGAATCCATTTTGTCCAAAGAAAGAATGGGGAAAAAAGAAAAGTTTCAAAAACTAAAGAGAGAATCTCAGAATTATAGAAGTGTTTATACATCTTTAAAAAATAATAAGAAGAACAACTTTGTATTCCAATAGAAGGAGTTTTGAGCAGTGAAGCTAGGAAGGCCACCCTGGCCCATCCTCATCATCTAAAATGCAAGTTTCTGTTAAAGGTACAAAAACATGTCCTTTAAACATGAGCAACAAAAAAGTATTGCAATGAAGCATCATACAAAGACAGTTAAAAAAAAGTGGGGATCCCTGGGTGGCTCAGTGGTTGAGCGTCTGCTTTCGGCCCAGGGCATGATCCTGGAGACCCGGAATCGAGTCCCACATCAGGCTTCCTGCATGGAGCCTGCTTCTCCCTCTGCCTGTGTTGTGTCTCTGCCTCTCTCTCGTGAATAAATAAAATCTTAAAAAAAAAAAAAATGAACTGAAACAAAATGCTGACCGATAGTAGAAGCATATCAGGAGACATGAAAACTGGAACTTAATATTGTAAATTATTCTAAAAGAAATTAAGAAAACTATGGAAGCTATGAAAGAATTGCAGGAGTTGGAAATAGAAAAGCTCAGAAATGAGATGACTAAACAACATGAGGACATGGAAAGACTATGAACCTTGAATTAGAAAAAATTAATTTCAGAAATGAAACCAAGGAAATGAAAACTGGTAGAACACAAGTGCATATTGTAAAGTATGGCAAAGGAAGTAGAAGTTACAAAGGAGGAAATGAAAACACAGTTAATGAAAAGTAAGATAAAATGGTATAGAACACAAAGAAGATTGAACACACATGTTATTGAAGCCTCTGAAGAAAAATCAAAGGAATCAAACTGAACAAATACTAAACATTCAGTTCAAGAACACTTCTCTAAAGTAAAACAAGACATGAACTTCAAAATATTCCACCCATCCTAGTGAAATGATTGGATTTTGAAGGTTAAAAAAAAAAAAAAAAAACAATAAAACCAGGCAAAAGGATCAATTAATTTATAAGGGACAGAAAATCAGATTAGCATGCTTCTTCTTGACTGCAGTGCTCTAAACAAGTAACCAGTAGAGCAGAATATTTAAACATTCATAAAGGGGTGCCTGGGTGGCTCAGTCAGTTTAGTGTCTGCCTTCGGCTCAGATCATGCCTCAGGGTCCTGGGGTCGAGTTCTGCATCGGGCTCTCTGGTCAACAAGGAGTCTGCTTCTCCCTCTGTCCCTCTCCCCAGCTTGTGGTCTCTCTCTCAAATAAATAAAACCTTTGAAAATAAATATCTATGGAAGGAAAATGAACCAGGGATTTTTAAAAGTCTATAGTAGATGGTTATGAATATTCAAAAAATTAGGCTTAATTCCTCTAAATCTTAGGATGAAAAACCTTTTCTGCATATGATTCAAAATCCAGTGAGGAAAGAAAAGATGGAATTCATCTTACAAAGCATAGATTAACTTTTATAAGATGAAAACAAAAACCTTAATTAAAGCCAGAATATAAATGGCAAGCTGGGAGTGATGTCTGTACATTATCACAGATATTATGAATGACTAGTCCACAAGAAAGAAATACAGATGTCTTTTAAACATGGGAAAAGATGTTCAGTCTTATAAGAGAAAAACAGATTAAAACAACATTGAAATACCACTTCTTATCTACCAGATTAGCCAGAACTCCAAATTTTGACATTGTTTTGTCAGCAGTACTGTGTGAAATGAGCACACACATACCTTGTTAGTAAAGGGGGATTTGGCATTACCTAGGAAAATTACATATACATTGACCCTTTGGCTCAGGAATTCTACTTTGAAATTTTTTTTCTAAGGATAATTGTCAGATATAGTCAGTGGCTTTTGTGAAAGTTATCCACTGTGCCAATGTTTGTAATAGCAAAAGACTAGAAATAATGTAAATGGCCAGTGATGAGGTTCTAGTAGAATAAGTTATGCTACATCTATACGATGATGAAATGAGGGAGAATTCTATATTGTACTACTGTTGATATCCAGAGTACGTTTTTATCTGAATAAACACATGCATACAGAGAAGAAGAGAGAAACAGTGGAATGATAAACCAAAGACTTATAAAACAATTACTCTGAGAGTTTGGGAGGGAACTGGGAAGGGGGAACAGGTAAGCAAGTGAGATCTCTGTATGTATATGTATTTATATTGTTTGGACTTTAGAAATACATTTTTTTAAAAAAAGAACTTAAAAGTTGAAATCAGAAGGAAAAAGAAAAATTCCTAAAAACTGAAACAAATGATTCTAACTGAATTCCAGTTGGTGGCATAACCACAGATCAAAGAATCACTTTTTTTTTTTTTAAAGATTTTATTTGTCAGAGACTGTGCACAAGCATGGGGAGCATCAGGCAGTGGGAGAAGCAGGCTCCCCACTGAGCAAGGAGCCCAATGAGGGACATGATCCCAGGACCATGGGATCATGACCTGAGCCAAAGGCAGACGCCACCTAGGCATCCCTGAAAGAATCACTTTTAAGTGACTTGACAATATTTCATTTTGACTGTCAATGTCTAGTAAGACATGTTCTAAATGACAAAGACAACTAAAAACAAAAGTTTAAACTGCACTCAATAGCTACATTATTAGAAGTAATGTTAGTATCATTTTGAAACTGATACATAAAGCAGATAGTTATGTACTAATGCCATTAGGGAACAAGATTCTTTGCATAAAAACAAAGGGCTACAAATACAAAATCAAATAAATTTGATTTTTTACTTCTAACCAAGATGGAATCCTCATAGGCACTAGATTTATTTTTCTGTATAAAACAACTAAAAAACCAGACAGATAAATGAAACCATATTTTTGGACAATAGGCATCAGTCAGTACAGGATGGTGGTATTTGAGAAAGGAAAAACAAATAAGGTAAGTCCTACAATTGTATCACCTTAATGTCTAGGGAAAAATATCAGACCATAGCACAATGGAAAGAGCCCAGACAGAGTTTAGCAGTGCCCCTAAACTGAGGAGATAAATGGTAATGGGAATCTAGGAGGCCAAGACCAGACTTAATAGGACATAGTACTAGACAGTAGAGAGCCACACTGGGTATTCCTTGAGTGTTTAGCTGAGTACTGGTCGGTGTATGTGTATAAGGAAAGTATCTGAGACTGAAGGAAGAACCACGCAAAACAGGACAGAGGGGACAATCCTCAGAGCCCACATAGGGCTAGGGATAGTTTCCACCAATCACTATGGAGAATGTCATAATTCATAGGGAATTGTGTAGAGTACTCAGGATTATTTCCACAGTAACAGAAAATACAGTAGTAGATTAAAAGCTGTAATGCTCATGCTTAACAAAACCCAAGAGCAGACCTTAAAAGGTTCAAATTGTTTTCAAGAAACTCAACTGTACCCCATACAAAACTCAAGAATATATGCAGGAATACTAAAATATCCAACACTCAACATGGTAAAATACATGAGTCGGCATCCAATTAAAAATTAACCAAGCATGGAAAGAAGATGAAAGATGTGGCCCATAATGAGGAGAGTTCACTTATAGAAACAGACCAATAAATGACATAAAGTGACATGCAAGCCATAGAAAGAAACAAAGGTGCTGCTGTGGAGTTATTTGTTGGAGAAATCAGGAAAATTGTATTTTAAAACCCTAATTTGGAGGGTAAACTTGAGGATGGAGGTGGATCCCTGGAGATTGGAAATAAAGAGCGAGAAAAAGAAGAGCTAGATTTCAAGGGGAATTTGAAAAATAGCAAAGGCATAGAAAGTTTATTTTTTTCTTGTCTTATATCTGCATAATATTACCCCTTTCCTGATTTTCAAAAAACAGTTTAACAACATCATCAAAGCAGAGTTGATTAATGTCAACAGTATTTTAAAAACTGGAGTACATAAATACTTTGGAATGAGAGATTCAAAGTGTTAGTGAGACTTGGTGAGATTGATGAGGCATGTGGTTATGTCATTATGTTTTTAAGGATTTCACAGGTTCTGATGAGCCGTCACTTTAGGGAATTATATAATGGCAAAACCCACATGTGAAAATTCTGCTTTAGTGAATTCAGAAGGGAGAGAAGGGAGTCATGAAGTCTATTTTTTTTTTTATAAAGTTCCTCAGCTTAATTAATTATAGTGTATAGCCTGGTTTAGGAATTACTGTAGTAAATATTCTACCTACAATAGCCCTGAAACCCCAGTCTCCAAAAAGGTACATACGTCTTTTAAGGAGGACATTTTAACACTTAATAGACCAAACCCAATCGTACTAAATATTTTTGTAATACAAAAAGTTGGTAAAATTGTACATCTACTGCAAGTATAATAGGGAAAATTCAAGTTGAAAATATCTTCTCTAAATGTTTTTATTATGTACTTTTTGATGCACATGTATTTCAGTACGCCATTTTTCTTTTCAGAAAGCTGTATGTGATGGCTTCTGTGTTTGTTTGTCTGCTCCTTTCTGGATTGGCTGTATTTTTCCTTTTCCCTCGCTCTATTGATGTGAAATACATTGGCGTAAAATCAGCATACGTCAGTTATGATGTTCAAAAGCGTACAGTATATTTAAATATCACGGTAAGTACAAATTTACGTTAAATATTTTACTATATTCCTTTATGATATTAAGTATGCCTTTGTCCCTTTAGAGAATATTAAATGTGGCACTGGTCAGTTTGCTTCTGGGTGTCTGCTATTGATCTTTATCATTTCTGGTTCTGCTAAAAATGGCAAATAGTACTGGCAATTCTGTATACAGAATCATTTAAGCATTTGAAGTTGCCTTTAAGATGGTAAAATAAACAATCTTGGGCAAAAAAATATTAACAGTTTGTTCACTTTTCAACATTTGACTTCAACTAGCTTCTGGCAAAGTGTTAAAATAATTGATTCTATAAATGTTATAAACATACCATTTTCTTTTCCTTGTATTTGGTGGAGTATAGTTTTTTTTTTTTTTTCTTTTTTTTTTTTTTTGTCATTTTACCAGACTATTCCTTTATGGTCTTGAAAGATAAAGTATAGACGACTGTTTGATTTCTCTTATAAATTAGTGAGTGGGAAAATATCCACAGTATTTTCCTGGACAGTGGTGTTTCAGTACTCTACAGCCTCCCTACTCCTGAAAGCAACAAACAAACAAAACCTCAGAGAAGGTCTGCTTATTTACCTGTTAACATTTGTTTGAAAAGAAGCATGGTTTGCAAACCACTAAATAATTAAAAAGGAAAATGTGTATTGGTCATGCCACAAGGGTGCATCTCTGTGGCAGTGGTTTGTTGGGAAGAGCAATATTGGACTAGTTGGTTTTCCTTGCAGGGGTGGTTCATATACTTGAGGTAGAAATAGAGATACATCTGGTTGTAGTTGTGAGGAGAGGTTTGGAGGGACAGGACTATAGGGGAATGGTATGTTAAAATGGAATTGCTCATTAATTACAGGAGAAAAAGAACTCTCCTGGGTCCATTTATCCTCATTATTTAACACCAAAAGTTGTTAATCTACAGGCTTAAAAAAACAACTGCATCTATGGAAAAAAATGTGCATAAAACAACATAATGCTAATTATAAATCATTTCATATGACTGGTGAATAATTGTTGACTATTTTCTCACTCTATTTATTTTTTAAGATTTTATTGATTTATTCATGAGAGACACAGAGAGAGGGAGGCAGACATAGGCAGAGGGAAAAGCAGGCTCCATACAGGGATTCCAGTGTGGGACTTGGTCCCCGGACTCCAAGGTCACGACCTGAGCTAAAGGCAGATGCTCAACAGCTGAGCCACCCAGACGTCCCATATTTTCTCACTTTAACAGTCATCTGGAATGAGAATTGTATTTTTCTTTTTGTACAGTGTTTAAGGCAGTGGCCAGATTTTTCTTTTGGCCAACCTCTGAAACTTGTTTTAGTATCAAATATTATAAATTCATAATAAAAGATTAAAAAGTCCTATGATGTTCCATTCTAAATATAAATATATTTAGATGTAAATATACTTTATTTTCAGTAAATATTCAGGAATTCCCACTTTTTGGGATGCTAACACTTAGAACAGATGAACATTAAATAAGAAATAACATTATTATATAAGATAAACATTAAGTTTGACTGGATTACCGTGAGATGAGGTTGAGTTTTCCATAGGTTCTCTATCAGTATTTTGAAAAGTGGATTATATAATACTGCTTTTGTTTCTTAAAATGAATATACATTAGTACTGCTTACTATGCTTTAATAACTTTTGTCTTTCTGCTTATGAACATATTAATCATTGTAATACATTTGAAAAATACTGTGATGTATATTTTTATTTCTATCTAGATCTAACTATAAATATATACATATATTTTCTAATAATGCATGTATATATTTGCACACTTATATGCATTTAGAAATGTAGTCAGGTATTTTCATAATGTATATAAGGGATACACACGTGTATAAGTGTATACACATGCACAGTTTACCTTAAGTGAAATCTCACTAAATTTTCCCATATTAAGTGCTTTCATGTAGTCTTTTATATGGATGTATTACAATTTACTCAACCATTTCTTAGTAGATGTTTAATTTTGCTATTATAAATATTCAGAAAACATCTTTGTACTTAAACTTTGTTTCCATTTCAGGTTACTTCTATAGGATAGATTGCTAAGTGTAAATTTGCTAACTAAAGATCACAGATCATTTAAGACCTTTGATAATAAGTCATCATTGCCTAAAGGTTTATTTTATTTTAAGATTTTATTTATTCATGAGAAAGAGAGAGAGATAAAGAGGCAGAGACACAGGCAAAGGGAGAAGCAGGTTCCATGCAGGGAGCCCGATGTGGGACTCGATCCGGGGTCTCCAGGATCACACCCTGGGCTGAAGGCCGTGGTAAACCGCTGAGCCACCCAGGCTGCCCTACTTAAAAGTTTACGACTGTGATCTCTTGACTTACAGATTAAGTGGATTCTCACTGCTCTCAGCAACAAAATGTCTGATAATACTAAACTTTCTGTCTTGGTTTTTTTTTTTTGGCTGTTGTTTTTTGTTATCTTTTTAATCTTCGGTACATTAGAGGAACTACTTTAGGGACGCCTGGGTGTCTCAGTGGTTGAGCATTTCTGATTCTTGTAGTTTTGTTCTCAACCTGTTTTGCATCATTGATCCCTTCACCATTCTACTGAAAGCTATGGACACTTCAGAGAAAGAAACATACCAGCATTATTTTGCATGTGCAAAGGATTCCAAGATTCTTCTGAATCCCCTTTGGCGTGTATCAGAAAGTCTATTGACTTCAAATTAACAACCCTTCCCTGTAGTGTTTAGAAATTAAATTGACATGGGTAGTAAGAGCTAAGTAGATGAAACTATATATTTAGATAAAGGTTGTTTCTATTTTATGGGATTTAAAAATTCTCTATATTTATAACTATAAATTAGT
The DNA here is from genome assembly GCF_018345385.1 of Vulpes lagopus. Lineage (NCBI taxonomy): Eukaryota > Metazoa > Chordata > Mammalia > Carnivora > Canidae > Vulpes > Vulpes lagopus. Next base: position 26,861,904 of record NC_054836.1, read on the forward strand.
GCATAAATGGGGTCACAAAATCACTGATTGCTAGCATATTCTTTTTTTTTTTTTTTTTAAGACTTTATTGAGAGAGAAAGCTAGCAAACCAGCGGTGGTGGGAGAGGGAGGGATAGAATGAGAAGAGCAGACTCTCTGCTGAGCAGGGAGCCCAAAAGCAAGCTAGTGGGGCTCCATCTCAGAACTCCAGGATCATGAGCTGAGCCTAAGGCAGACACTTAATTGACTGAACCACTTAGGTGCCCCTACCATGTTCTTTTTTTTAATCCTTGTTTACTGAGACTTGTTTCTTTCCATTTACTCCATATGGCATTGTTCTACCTTTTTCCATATTCATATTAATTTATAAGCCCACATTTAGCTTTTTTTTAGTTTAATACTTATTTTCAAAGAATAATATTTTGTACATATTTTATACATGTTGGTTTTCTCACCTATTAATACTTTGTAGAAATCTCTCCTAATTTTCTGGTTTAGAGTTAATCTCTTCTTTCCAGTGGGCCACATAATATTCCATGTAATGATTTAATGCTATTTGGTCATTTTTGTGAATGGGCATTCGCTTTGTTTTCAGTTTTTTTGTTTGTTTGTTTGTTTAGGATGTTACTGTCATTAACATCCTAATGTTTTTATTTCTTTAGAATAAATGCTCAAAAGTAGGATTGATAGGTCACAGGATATACATTATTTTTATTTTAGTGGATATTGCTAGTTTCCTTATTTGAATGGTTGCAAGGCTTCACATGTTTTCCAGGAATGTAAAAATAGTCCCTTTTGCTCATATCCCTGTCAGGAATAGAATTTGTTGCTTTCTACAAGTTTTACTAGGGTAATGTATCTAAAGCAATATTCTGTACTAAAATCAACTTTTCCTCAACCATAAATGAATGTGAGAATTTTTAAGTGTTTCTTGGCCATTTATATTTGTACTCTTTTGATTTGTTTACTCATGCATTGCTTTTTTTTTTTTTTTTCTCTTAAGGCTTTGTTTTTTTGTTTTGTTTTGTTTTGATTTTTTTTTAAGATTTTATTTACTTATTCATGAGAGAGAGACAGAGAGAGAGAGGGAGGCAAAGGGAGAAGCAGGCTCCATGCAGGGAGCCTGACATGGGACTCTATCCCGGGTCTCCAGGATCAGGCCTGGGCTGAAGGCAGTGCTGAACCGCTGAGCCACCGGGGCTGCCCTCTTTTTCGGTTTATAAGGACCTTTTGTATAGATGATAACCATTACAATCTGCCTTACAAATATTTATCATTTAGTTTCTGTTGATATCCTTTCGTGATGACTATTCTGGATGTTTTATTTATTATATTTTGTCTCTTGATTTAACATTTTTTCTTCATTGGTCATTTTCTAAAATAATTTAAGATAATCATTATGAATTAGAATTGCAGAAGTTGCCCCAGCTATTATGCATAGAAATATATAGCTCCATTTTTTTGCAACAGACTTTGAATGTATCGCATTTCTTCCTCAAAGTGACCCAGTACGAATCTCTACTCATAATAGAAGTTAAAATCCAATCTCTTTTAAACAAAATTTATTTGAAGTATTATTTAACATTTTAAATGGTCATCTTTGTGTTTAGTAGACTAGGAAGTAGCTTATTAATATTGACTGTGAAGATATTTATATATTAACATTTATCAAAAACTTAGGTGAAACTTAAAATTTTTAATAGAATTTTTGCTAAGACTACAAATAGATTTTCTAACATTCATTTTTCTATATTCCTGTAGAATACACTTTTGGACTTTTTATTGTGTTTATTATCAGTATATTATATACATAGTACTCACCATAAAACCAAATAAGCAGTTCCTTTAATGTCCTTTGATATTTTTGGCAGTACTTTTCTTCCTCCTAATAACTGAAGCATGGTCACAGCTGAAGTCTTTATTTTTTGGAGGTCATTTAAAAAATTTATTTATTTTTAATTTATTCAGGGGAGACAGAGAGAGAGGCCAAGACCTAGCAGAGGGAGAAGCCGGATCTCTGTGGGAGCCTGATGCCAGACTCCATCCTCCATCCCAGGACCCCAGGATCATAACCTGAGCCAAAGGCAGACACTCAACCACTGAGCCACCCCAGGGCCCCTAAAATTAATTTTGAGTACATATTTGTTATGTTTATACATTTTTTATCTTTCTTTTTCAGAACACACTAAATATAACAAACAATAACTACTATTCTGTTGAAGTTGAAAACATCACTGCACAAGTTCAATTTTCAAAAACAGTTATTGGAAAGGCACGCTTAAACAACATAACCAATATTGGCCCACTGGATATGAAACAAGTAAGCTTCCATCATGAAATACTTTGGAGGAGTTAAATGAATCTTGACTTTGTCTATCATATTAACTTGAGTCAAGGGGAGGTGGGGAGATTTCCTTAAAAACCTGACCTTGACATGTGTCCCGTCCATGTATAAGAGAAAGTCTTAGTATCAACTTTGCAAAGGGAGAAATTTCTAAACCTTGAGATTATGTATGAAATCTGTCTTCAATACTTGACTCTTTGATCCTCTTTCCAGTTGGCTTATTTTCATTTTTTGTTTTTCAGATTGATTATACAGTACCTACTATCATAGCAGAGGAAATGAGTTATATGTAGTAAGTTTTGATTTTTAATCATTTTCTCATTAAATTATAAAGTATGAAGAATAAAGTATATGGACATGGAAACCACATTTGGAATAATCCTATTGGCCTCTGATTGTTTCTGTTCTCTTTGCCCTTGTCAACATACATAATATTTATGTACATTATGTACCTATATACTTAATATTTGTTTTTTACTTATTTATTTTTCAGAATTGAGATATTCTTACACATTTTAGTATTTGTTGACTTTTTAGTGTAAGAGAACTAAAAAAAATACTAGTAATTTATAATACTCTATTATTGGTTTGAAGTTCTCAGGCTTTTCAGTTGAATCTAACTGATTATTGACTCTTACTGAGTAAAAAAAAAGGGGGGGGGGATAAGGGACGCCTGGGTGGCTCAGCGGTTAAACATCTGCCTTCAGCTCAGAGCGTGATCCCAGAGTCCTGGAATCCAGTCCCATATCGGGCTCCTTGCATAGAGCCTGCTTCTCCTGAGTCTGCCTCTCTCTGTGTCTCTCATAAGTAAATAAAATCTTTTAAAAAAAAAAAAAAGATAAATTTTTATCACTTTTATATCAGGCTAACATAGAATTTCTAAGTAATAGACTGTTTACTAAAATTTCAAAAAGTGAGTAAAAAGTAGCAATAATTTGTAGCCTGGGTTAAACAGCTCTACAAGTTCTATAGTAGGAAAGCATGTCTGTTTTTAGAATAAGAAGTCATGAAGATACTTAACCATTATTTGAGCTATAGAAAGTTTTGAGTCAATAAATGCTTTTTTTTTTTTTTTTTTAATTTTTTTATTTATTTATGATAGTCACAGAGAGAGAGAGAGAGGCAGAGACACAGGCAGAGGGAGAAGCAGGCTCCATGCACCAGGAGCCTGATGTGGGATTCGATCCCGGGTCTCCAGGATCGCGCCCTGGGCCAAAGGCAGGCGCCAAACCGCTGCGCCACCCAGGGATCCCCAATAAATGCTTTTATCCTTTTTTTTTTTAAGATTTAGTTTATTTTAGAAAGAGAGAGCACTCAAGGTGGGGAGGGGGAAGATGGGGGAGAAGGAGAAGCAGACTCCCCTCTGGCAGGGAGCCCGATGGTAGGCTGGATCCCAGGACCCTGAGTTAATGACCTGAGCTGAAATCAAGTCAGATGCTTAATCAACTGAGCCACCCAGGCACTCCACTTATATCTTCTTTATAGTATCTCTATTAGTTGTAACACAGGAGGAATCATAATTAAATGATTTTAAATTTATAATATAGCTTGCATTTATTCACATTTTTTTCTTTTTAACAGTGATTTCTGTACACTGATATCCATCAAAGTGCATAACATAGTACTCATGATGCAGTAAGTATGAATTTTTTTTGAGGTATTTCTTTGTTAAATTAAGATGTATAACATTGGCTTATAGCATATGCAACCCCTTTACAAATATCAGTTCAATTGAATTTTGAGCCCTATAAAAGTTCTATGAGGTGAGTAAATATTCCACTTTACAAATGATGAAAAGAGGAGCTCAAGGAAGCAATGAAGGATGACATGGCCACTAAGCAGTGAATCTGGACCTTGCAAGAATGCTGGAAAATGGGGAGGGGATTGGGACAGAGAGGAGGACTGCCTGTAGTAAATAATCCTTAAAAGTAATGAGAAATACTGTTACTGGTTTGAAAGATGAGTATTATTCAAAGCCATTAAAAAATTGTAGGTTATAGGTTTGGTGTTTGGGTCATTAGCTGACATCTAAATAATCCTTTTCCTGTGATAAGAGAACTATATGATTAAAAGATTTTATTTATTTATTTGAGAAATAGAGCAGGAGGGAGAAATAATCTGAAGCAGACTCTGCTGAGCACATAGCCCGATGGAGTGCTCAATCCCATGACCATGAGATCATAACCTGAGCTAAAACCAAAAGTTGGATGCTTAACCAACTGAGCCACCAGCCACTTCTATAATTATTTTTAGGAGTGGAATGAATGTATTTTTATTTCATGATAGGTGTTCTGGAAACATATTTTGCTTTGTATAATTATTTGAGTAAGGCTTGCTAAACCAGCATTTATGTTTTTCTATTAGGGAAATAGTCCCCAAGAGGTCCACATCCACAAAATTATCATTAATCAGTCTCTGAAGAAAATTTTGATATATAGAAGTATTCTCAGTTTAGAAAACGTTTATATATATATTTTTTTTCGTTGTTTTCTTTTTTAGAGTTACTGTGACAACAACATACTTCGGACACTCTGAACAGATATCCCAGGAGAGGTACCAGTATGTTGACTGTGGAAGGAACACAACTTATCAGTTGGGGCAATCTGAGTATCTAAATGTACTTCAGCCACAACAGTAAAAATCGAAAGAGATGCCACTGGAGAAGAAATCCCTATTGATATTTTTCTAAACTCGGAAGGATGAGGTACTTACTTCCTGATAGAAGATCTTCAATTGAACAAACCTAAAGTTTACACTTCCATTTTAGGGGTACAGTTAAAAGTGTGTGGACTTGTACATTATTGCAACACTCTACTCTGTGTTCATATCTGTACCAGGATCTTTTACTTGAATCTAAATTTGCTGATTTTCTTCCCCCTCCTCCCCTAATGGGGACATTGAGACTTCCCAGGTAGGACAACAAATAATTATCTATAATTCACAGCTTCAGTGACTACTGGAAACATAATTTGATGATGAACATAATTGGAGAAACTTTATTTCTGGATGTTTTTATAGAATATTACCGAGAACCTGTTATTCATGAAAGACTTTTAAAAAATAACTTTTTTTCTGTTTTACAAATTCCCATTGCTACATAGTAGTATTTCAGGATATTTTAGCTTTTAGCTAAACATTTGTAGTTTTTCATTTGTTGGAAATCTACTCATTTGCACATTTTTGACAGTCTTATTTCAAGCTAGTACTTGCATAACACTAGAAACCAAAATAATCTTTGCAAAGTTCTGTACCTAAAAATTTTTTAAAGCCCCGTTTCACATGTCTTTCCATGTAAGTAAGTTTTGTGAAATTTTTGTGTAGTCTTCAAACATAGTTAATGTACAATATTGTAAATAAACTTTGCATGGCTTTTATACAGCTTTAATAAATATCAAATAAAGTACAGTTTCAACAAAGTAAGTCGCTCATAAAAATAAACAGGAAAATGAAATTCAGAAACTTACAGAATGTGAATATGGTTCCAATTACGTATGGGATCAGGCATAAAATAGTTTTGAAATAAAGTATTTTGATTCTCCACTTTTTTTAATATTGCTTTGCATACTAAGAAGTTGTGGAGATACTTTTCACCACTATTAGGTATGTAAGTCACTCATGTCATCCATTTTATACCTGTTTTAAGGAGGAAATTATGTCTTTGGTAGCAATTATCCAAGAAATTTTGTCATTAAGCGATGGTGGCTATATCAAAATTAAGAGCTGTATTATCCTTTTAAAAAATTAATCACTTTGCACTTCACATGGATATCATGCCTCTAGTGGTTACATTTTAAAATTTTCAAATTTTTGTTTGGATTTTATTTAAAATTGTTTTCAAGTATAAATTACTTTTTCACTTCGTTGTTTTATATCTTCAATACCATTTTCCATTTGGGCTTCTTGCCTTTTCACTTATCAGGTTCTGATTACCTTGTAAATACGTACCACTGAGGGTAGGGGCCGACTGTGATACCAAAAAAATAAAATAAAATACGTGGCTTGAGATGAATTTCCTTCTGGTTCCTAGTGACAGAAGTCAGGTTCCCCCCCCTTCCCCCCCAAAAAAGTGCCTAACTTATATCTGAAACATACCTAGTATCAGTCGGACTCCAGCTATAACACACAAGCTTTGTTTAACTACTTAGAGTGAATGAAGCCTCCTTTCTGCCTTGAAACACTCAGGTCTCTCCTTAGCTTTCATATTTTCTCCACCTTTTCCTGAGTGAACATTTTAAATGGGTGGAATGCGCAAACTTTTTTTTTTAACTGCTTGTCTTACCTTAATCCATTGCGAACTCATCCATCTTCACTGTTAAAAGTCACCCCATCACATTTGTTACAGACTCACTGTCAATCCAGTCTTAATGTGTTTTTCTTCTGCTGTGTTTTTTGACTACTCCCATTCTCCTTGAAACTACACGCCTCTAATACATTGATTCTATTTGTATTTTTCAAATCCCTTGCATTTCATTTTCCCTGTCTTTTGACATCTTTACATGAGTATTATTTAGATCCTCTTTTGCCTCAAAATTTCTAATTCTGTAACCTTTAATTAACAACCATCTGTTAGGGCTTCCAAGTCTTTCTATATACCTGACTGGTCACCTGTCTACCTAGAGATAATAGTATTTCAGTGACACTGTGGAAAATCATAAAATGTTTGAAAAACTTTTTAATCATATTCTGTTCTCTTGTCCTTGAGTCCTGTGTACTTCAAAATCACCATTTTTTTCAAAATCATCCTTCAGATATGCCTCCTTCAAAAATCAATCCTGATTTATTTTTCTGCTCTGTATCTTTTAACCTTGGAAAGGTATGTAGTGCAAATTAAATGGAATTTTCTATTGATTTGTGGTTCTGATATCCTTTTAGAGTGCATGCATAGTGTCTGCTGAAGAGATAGGAAAATGAGGGAACATTTACTTTTAGTGACTTAGTTTTAAATATTTTGTCTTCATTTTTTTGTCTTCATTTTTTTAATTAAAAATTCTTTATTATACCTACATTCCATGAAGTATAAGGTAGAAAAACCTAGAATTTAAAATAAGTGCAAATCAACAGTAGAGGAAAAGAGGATCACCTGTTACTGCTTTCAGAGAGGTTTAAGTAACTTGCCAGAATACACCTGGAACATAGTAGGCTGTAAGTTAATAAAATTACAAAAAAACATTCAGGTGAAACAAAATTATAACCATTAAAAAAAAAACACAGGGAAGAATGAATGAGCATTGTTCAGTGAATTTTTTTCTTGCATAATGGTAGGGTAGATATTGTTATGTGTTTTTGATTTTTTTTTTTTAACTGCTCTTGGATCTTATTCAAAGGATATGGTAAAGATGTTAAATTTTTTTCCTGATACTCAAGAATAATTTTTTTCTTGAATTACACTTTTAATAGACTGGTCGTTCTAACCAAATGCAATATTATAACAAGTCTCTGTGTGTTGATATTATATCTGATACTATGGTCTTCTAGAGCTCTTTCATAATGTTTTTCTTACATAATTTTCTTATATAATTTCCCTGGTCCTGTGAGTCAAAGGATGGCAGGATCCTCATCTTTTAGAAGAGGAAGGAGATGCATAGAGAAGTTATGGGACTTGAAGAAGATTACTTACTTAGTAAATAGTCATATTGGGCCCAGATCTAGTTTTTCTGTCTCCTTTGTGGGTGCTCTGTAATTTAAAATAGAGTCCATTAGGAAGCCCTGTTGACTCAGGTTAGTATGAAAAAACTCAGAGAAAACATTTACTTAATAGCGACAATCAAAATAATATTGATGGACTAAGATTTGGGTACTTTTAAAGTTAGTACCGTACCTGAAATAATTCTAAATGAAAAATGAGCACTTGTACAATATTTTGGTATAGCATAAACTATAGTTGATTTTTTTCTGTTACAATTTATACTCCTTGATCATTCCAATAAATATATGACATACATTGTCAGAGTAGGCTATTTATAAATAATAGAGATTAATGTATTTGAGATTAGAAATAAGAACAGTGTGAAAATATTAAATACCGAATAAATTGCTTGAAATTGCTAAATAACCGTCTTTAATTTAGTATATGACATGTAAATGATTGGTTTTATTTGTGAGCAGTTTTTCATGCCTTTTTTTTCTTTTTTAAGCCAGTGAGGTAATTACTTTCTCTTAAGAGTTCATGACAAAACAAAATTCAATTTAGATCTTCTGAATTATAGTTTGGAAGTGATACAGTGCAGTGTTAGAAGGAAAATGATTGCTAAAACACAAAAAATATCATTACTGCAATATAATTCTGAATGTTTTGATGTAGGTTATATCCTCAATTTTTTAAAACTTCCTTAATTCTTTATATATTGATTATATTTCATTTTGGAAAATAGTTTGTTAGGTGCTTGACCCCCAAAGTAAGTCACTGCTCAACATAAGAACATTTATTAGTTATTTACTGTATCATATACTGTAGTAATCTCTTATGTGCATTATCTGATTATTACTCAGAAGAGCCCCCTAAGGTTGATACTGACAATGCCTCTCATTTTATATCTGAGGAGATTGAGTTCTTAGAGAAGTTAAGAAATACACATAAGGTTGAAAGTGGCAGATTTGAGATTCAAAACCTGTCTGATTGACTCAAAAAACATCATTGCTCTTAAAATTAGCATATCTTCTTTCCAGCCTTTGAGAATGTTTTATTTGTAAAAAAATTATTGATTATTGCACTTAATATATAAGATTTTGAGGGTTTTGCTAGTATTTTCAAAAATACTATTAGTATACTTTATTATTTTGTAGATCTTTGGTATGATAAAAATCGTTTCTCAATGAATTTTAAAATTTTTAAATTCATACTTATCTGTTATACAGGATTTTTTTTTAAAGAAAATTTTAAATTTACAAATATACATCAGACTTCTTTGGTGAGCAGTGTGAATTGAATTTCAAGTTATTAGGTTGCAAACCAAAGGTTACTTACCATTGTGTCATGATTTTTAGGTTATAATATCTGGAAGCAGCAACTACATGACTCAAATACATCTAAGAATAATTAAATTTTATTTCTCTTTTTCATAAAATCAGATTTTAAGTGAGATGTTTATCTGAAACATTTATTTTAAGGAAAATATATGTGTTTGAGAAGATGGGGTTAAAAGACTTGAACATTATTTCTTTAAAAAGATTTATTTTTACATGAAAACAATATATTTGTGATGTGCTTCAATCAAAAATTTTATTCTATATCCCAGATCTTATTTCAAAGTAAAAATTTTCACTTAGCTGAAATTTCTGATTAGAACCAACATTTGTGTATTTTTGTGCTTAGTGAGAATGTAAATTTCACAGTGGATTTTTGAAATTTATCCTTACTTTGGATAAAAGCAAGTGATATATTTATAAAATTACTATAGGGATAAATTAAAAATGGTAATTTCCATTAAAAAAACTAGTATAATTATGTTTATAGTTCTTTTTACACAAGTTTAGCACAGAGTCTAAATTAAATATCTGTATTGACCCTAAAACTATTCCATAAATTACTTTAACAAATATATGGCAAGTTTTTCATAGCTAAATAGCTCTTCTAGAAGGAAATTGTTGCCTTCTGTTTAATTACATTAATTGAAATGTGTTTAAGAGAAATGTTTTCAGCATATTTTGTATACTAAAAAACAAAAAGGGTTAGTATTGGGCCAATGGCCAAGAGGTAATATTACTACCATGTAGACTATTATTGTTCAAACTGTCCCACTTCCCCCAGAATTTTAGAAACTAGAAGTCTGGGAGATAATGTATCAGCTGTGGTCGGGTGATTCTAAAGTGCTGTAAGTATATTCATCTTTTAATTGTGTAAGATGGAACAAATGCCAAGTTGCAAAATATGCATAATTTTGTTATGTAATGGTTTGTTTTAGGCATAAAATACCAGCAAGCTATGCCTTGTGTTCTGTCTTATATTTCCTTATAGAACTATATTAAGTAAGATTTTTGGAAAATAATTTAAAATGCTTGCTGACTTGACCTGATCGGTCAGATACTTGAAAGATGGCGTTACTGTATAGATTCTAATCCATGATTCTACTTGTGGAATAAAGCATAATATAGAATGAAAGACTATGTTTGGGCACTTACTCTTTGCTAATATTATGTGTTAGCCTCCATCATAACATGCTGAATTTCCAAGTTGAGCAGTTCTATAATTGTAATTATTGTTGCTGTTCATGTAACAAAACATGCTTATATTAGTAAAAGGAATAGAAGTGCTCCCAAATGCTATTTTTTTAATTACTTGTAACTGTTGCTCTTGTAATTGTGTTTGACAAAATAAAATTTGTAAACATTTTAGCATGAAAAATAAAATTTGTATCAGGCAAGTATCTTGGTCTTACTTTCGAAATTCCCTTGACAAAAACAAATCAATGTAGATATTGAAAGTCCTTTAGCTCAGAGCTCTCAAGTCCTTTCAGTTCTTTCCTGAATTCCACTTTAGCATCATCTTTGATTTATTTTTCTTCATCCATTTGGCTTCCATTCTGTTGTCAAATTCTGTTTTATGTCTGTAATATCTCTGGAATCTGTCTCATACTTGAAATCTCTGTTGCTATTACTCCCTAACTTGTTTACTGAAGAAAGCCCATTTCCTTGCTACTGGTATTGACAACCTTCCATATTTTGGCCATACCTAAATCCACACTCTTTTTTCTTGTCATTTCCCTTCACCTCTGTCCCAGCCAGATTGAGATGTTGGCCATTCTTAGAAATAGTCCTTTGCATTATCCATGCTTTACTCATTGTGTTCCCTTTTCCTGTGAAAATTATTTGACCATTTCTTTAATCCTCAAGCCTATCTATTCTTCAGTGTTCAGCCCAGTGCCCCACTCAACTTTCTGATTCTTCCTGTATATTCACTCACACATTGAGTGACTTATTTTCCAAATGTGGCACAGTTTTTTAAAGAATTGTCCAATCACAAAGAAGCTTTTGGTTTTGAACTCAAAACTTTTTGCTTGAACTGAACTTAAAAACTTGTTTTAAGCTTTTATTTCAATCAATATTTACTCCATGTTTTGCAAGTTTACAACTAAGGTTTTAATTATAGTTTTAAAAATCTTGTGTCCGGACGCCTGGGTGGCTCAGCAGTTCAAGCTCTGCTTCGGCTCAGGGCCTGATCCTGGAGTACCAGGATTGAGTCCCATATCGGGCTCCTTGCATTGAGCCTGCTTCTGTCTCTGCCTGTGTCTCTGCCTCTCTCTCTCTCTCTCTCTCTGTATGTCTCATAAATAGATAAATAAAATCTTGAAACAAAATTTTTATTTTTTTAAAGTAGCATGATCTGAAATTAGATGAGATTTAACCAAAACAACTTGATAGTTATTCAATAGGGGAATAAAAAAGATCTATTACCTGGGTGTGCTCTGCCTAGTGAATTTCCAAAGGGAGAAAAGAAGAATCACCAGCAAATTCGTGAGAGTTTTTTTTCTGGTAGATTTCTGTTCCTTTGATCTGTGGTTTTCAGAATTTTTTATTATTTTAGTTGTGAAACCTATTTTTAAAGTAACATCTTACATACAACCCCATTATTGACAAAACCTAACCACTTTGACTTAGGATCAGAATGCATGCAGTCTGAGACAACTCCTTCCACAGAAGAGGAAGCCAGCCTGCAGCCACTTCTTTACTGATAACTTAGGGCAACTTAACAAAATTCCTTTTGTGTATGACTAGCACATTTTTAGTAACTGAGCAAATACAAGCCTAAATTTATTTTTTAAGTTTATATTTTATGAATAGTTTTTTTTTTTTTTTTTTTAAGATTTTATTTAGTCATGAGAGACACAGAAAGAGAGAGGCAGAGACATAGGCAGAGGGAGAAGCAGGCTTCATGCAGGGAGCCTGACTTGGGATTCGATCCCAGGTCTCCAGGATCACACCCTGGGCTGAAGGCAGCACTAAACCACTGAGCCACCGGGGCTGCCCTTATGAATTGTTTTAAAATGACAAAGGGAGCTCATGGAATTCCTAACTTTCTAATTAGTGATTTTCCATTTTTACATATATTTTAAATTATTACTTTTTACTTATTTATGTTTTATTTATTCATGAGAGACACAGGTAGAGGGAGAAGCAGGCTCCATGCAGGGAGCCCAATGTGAGACTCGATCCCGGGTCTCCAGGATCAAAGGAAATTAAGAGAAAAAAAGGTTTGAGACTTTGGGCAATATGTATCATCTTAAAGTGATTATATAATGAATTTATTTTATTTTATTTTTTTAAAGATTTTATTTATTCATGAGAATAGAGAGAGCGGCAGAGACACAGGCAGAGAGAAGCAGTCTCCTCACAAGGAACCTGACGCAGGAATCAATCCCAAGACCAGCATCACGCCCTGAGCCAAAGGCAGACACTCAACCTCTGAGCCATCCAGGCCTCCCATGAATTTATTTTTATTTAATGGATTCCAGATTCATGAATAGAATATATTGATAATAGCATTTTTTTAAGTTACCAGAAGAGAATAGAGCTACAAAGAATTCCAATCCCTTATCTGCTTCAGATATTTAATTCTTAAATTTTAAAGGGTGCACTTCCTAAACAAAACTGAGTTTTCTGCCCTGTTGATAATTTGTGAACAATTATTTCTGCTGTTTAGAGCAAATACAAATGGAGATAATCAGGCATATGTAATAACCTATGTAAAGTTAAGAATAAGATTAAAGTCAGATTCTTTTAAATGGTGTTTACTAAAATGTGAACTTTCATGGATCTGAAATTGTCTGATTTGAGTAAAAAGACTTTTTCTATTTACAACCTAAAATAAATTTAAAAAAATACATCCCTACTTGTTATGTTTTACCTTTGAGTCCTTACCAGGTAACTTTTGTGTTTTTAAGTTAAGCAATATGGAATATTGCTTTAGAAATTGTAAAACTAGTTATTTGAAATCACATTACTTAGCACATTTAATTTAAAAGCAGCACCTTAAACCAATATCTTCCTTATAGAGACCACTTTTAGGCAAACAGGCTTGAGCTGTGGGATGTAGGAGAGGGTCACAGCAACCTGGCTGAATACAGATGGGCCCATCAGTTGACCCACCTCAAAACCTCCAAATGGCCCTAATTTACCAGTGGGCTACTTAAAACCAGGCACAGTTTCCCCAAAAGGGAAGATTCCATATGTTGCCATACCTCTCCATCCTCCCTCTTTAAAAACAGCCCCTACTGTAAGTCAAGCTAACATTTTACTGTATGAAGAAGACTGTATGAAAAAACCACAGTAATTGATTTAAATAGGCTGTATTTTGATGCTAAATTGCCAATAATTTTCACATCACCTACTGTGTGATTTATAATCATGTATTTGGTCTTCATCACATTCCTGGTACTGCGGTCCTAAAACCTTTGGAATTTCTTAAGTGATAGGAGTGATAAAAATGCCTTCTCTTATTTATAGCAAGCCCCTTTCAATCACAGCCGAATTTATGTTAATGATGTGGTATTTGGAAAATTCCTAAGGGTGGGACTGGTTGCTGGGAAAGCCAGCTATTAGAGGTTGGAACTGGCAATGTAATCCCTGAGATTTTTGCGGAAGGGTGGGGGAGACCAGAAATGGAGCTCAGTTATCAGTGTCTGGTGATGTAATCAGTCATGTTTGTGTAATGAAGCTTCCATAAATACCCAGAATGACACAATTTGGAAAGCTTCCAGGTTGATGAAGGCATCCAGATGCCAAGGGGGTGGCAAGTCTCAGTTCTATGGACACAGAAGCACCTGTATTGAGGACCTTCTGTACCTCACCCAGTGTACCAATTTATTAGGCTATTCATCCATATCCCGTATAAAAAACTGGCAAATGTTTCCCTGAGCTCTGTGAGCTATTCTAGCAAATTGAATTCAAAGAAGGGGTCATGAGAACTCCAGGTTTTAGCCTGTGACTCCAAGTACAGCCAACAATCTGGACTTGAAGTTGGTGTCTGAAGCGGGGGCAGTGTTGTGGGGCTGAACCCTTAACCTGCAGGATCTGATGCTATCTTCAGGTAAATATTGTCTGGATTGAGTTAAATTTGTAGGGTACCCAGTTGATGTTCACTGAAAATTGGAGAATTGCTTGATGGTGTGGGAAAGCAAACCATCCAATGATTACTTTTTATCCCTCAAGTATTTTGCCTTTTATCCATACCTCTGGTAGGAAACAAAAATGCCCATTTAAGTAGAAGGCTTTCTGAAACTGGGTGATCACTTAGTTCTATGTTACCTGAAGTGGATGATGGCTGCTGGTAACTCACAAGAGAAAAGGAAAAATGAACTAATTTTATAAACCTGAAATGTGATTCTCACATGCAGAATATTAAAAAGCCAACACTTTCTACAGAGCCACTCAGCACTCCAGGGGAAACTTGATCTGTAGGAATAATAATAAGCTATAATGTTAATAACCAAGTGCACCTCACAGGGGTACTAAGCTTTAATGACTCAATATTTGTGGAACTCTGAACACCTCCGAGGTTATATAAGCATAAATGAATAAGTAGGGATATCATATGCCATAGTTATTTCTACATTAAATCTCTCCTGATAATTTCTTATAATATCTTATACGGTAGACACTGTGTGAAGCTAATATATGAACAAAGTTATGGAAAAAATAAAGTACAAAATCTTACATTGTAGTGACTTCCAATGAAATAATTATACTCTCATATTAGTGAACGAGAATGGAGTCATTAATTGCACCTCTAAGAACTCATTCCTAGGTTGTAAAGTAGGAAAATGAATATCTGGAATAGACAATATATAAATGACTATAAGGAATTTGAAAAAGCACTACTTTTTTTGAATGGAAGGGACAGCTAAATTTTTTTACATTGAAAAAATTATATTTACTGTTTAATTTATTAATAGAAATTATATATATTATTTTTATACATATTCTATTCCTCTTTTCCAGTCTCACCTCCATTACTAATATTATATATACAGTATGTTACTTTTAATGCTCCTAGGTTTTAAAATCTTTACAAGAAGCCTGTGTATCTTATCATATTTTCCAAAATGTGCCAATGTGATTGTAGTATTTTCCTCATTTAAATTTAGGTGTCTAAAGATAGAATACATTAACCCAAATGATCTCTTCAACAAGTTTTGCTGTAATATGATATCCACCAATGAAAGATTCATTTTTCCCAGTGAGTATCATCTTTTAAAATAAAAAAATCCTCTGAGAGTATTCTGTTGAGACTGCTCTTCCCATCCTTGCTTTTTGCCTTTCCCTTAGATGGCATCACTTTCCTTAAGATAAAGGGAATTTCTAGAAGGAAAGGGAAAATAATAAGGTCATATCCTTATGAGGAAAATAATTCTGGGTGAGATAACTATCAAGTTTTGAGCAGGTTCCTCATCTTGAAAGGGCAGAGGGGACATAGAGAAGTGGGAAGACATCAATACAAAAGCCACATGCTTTATGTGCTGCCTAGGAGCAGATGGGATTGTCAATGAGCATCAGAGTCATATATCTCTGATCATATTTTCTGTTCACTGGACATTCTTGCCAGCATTCTGCTTTTTATTTACAGCATTGACATTTGAACACAGTTAACTGTTCTACTAAATTTTCTAACTAAATTTTGTCCCTCTGGTAGCACTGTGATCAGTTCATCTCTTAGACTTGGACAACAGAGGTCTTTATCTACCCAGGCAGGTGCTGGAGCTCTGGAGCTGTTTTTCACCATGTCACTCCTTATAGGACTAAGGGCATGTGGTCATCCAGAGACCACATTCTGCCTTTAAACCATACCATGGGTAGCTGGGACTCTGGATGTCTGTTCCACAAACCGTGAGCCCACTTTTCAGCCCAGTGTACTCATCCTTACATCCCAAGGGTGGGCAAGAGACAGCTGTTAGCAGGGATGTCCATGGATCTTGGATGTGAAGGTGTCCTTTGGCCACTGGAGGCACAAGTGTGGAGTGCTGTTGGGGAGAGAAGGAATGGGGAACAGGAGTGGGTGGTAAAGTGGAGAGAGCTGGAGATGGGACTGGACCAATTCCTGCCATCACTACATTAGTTGTAGGATGAAAAAAACTCTGAAAGTCTATTGGGGCCTCCAAATTCCTTTATTTTTTTTATTTTAAGATTTTATTCATTTATTCATGACAGAGAGAGAGAGAGAGGCAGAGACATAGGCAGAGGGAGAAGCAGGCTCCATGCAGGGAGCCCGACGTGGGACTCGATCCTCAGTCTTCAGGATCACACCCTTGGCTGAAGGTGAAGGGGCTCCCCAGGACCTCAGAATTCCTAAATATCACCCCACTCCCCCTTTTTTTGTGGTATCTCAAGCTTTAACTTCACACACAATTCCTCACAAGGTCTGATCTGAAAAGCCTCAAATAGACACGGTCTTTTAGCCTTAGGCTTCTTGCAGGATTTTTTAAGGAAGAACCCAGGAGGTAGAGCCTGGGATCACTAGGTGGTCAGAGGATTCTAGACCCAAAGAGAAGCCTTCAAGCCTTCAAGAAATCTCCTTTGCTGCCTACACTGCCTTGCCCCACAATGTTTTTGGCAAAGAATGAAATTAATTTTGAAATCCTGCTATCAATCCTACTGTTCTTTACTGACAATAAAAAAAAAAAAAATACAACTGTGTAGAGCTGTATTTGTTTTTACAAAGGTAGAAAATATTTAACAATTTGTTGGCCTATTTTTTGTATCTTTTATGTTTGGACTGCTAGACCTGATTACCTAACAGGGCATTCATTGCATTCCTGGGTACTACTTTTGGTATAGGACTGAGAGGAAATTACTGATTCAGATGAGTATTTTTGTAATACTTTCATGCTACAGTGCAAGAAAAGGGGAGGGAGAATGGAGGAATCTCATGCATGCTATGAAGTTTTCTTAAAATTGTACTGCCACTCATAACAAAATGACTCTTTTTCTCAAAGTTTGCAAAGCACTGATCTATATTTAAAGTGGAAAATGATTAAATCCCTAATAAGTCTGCATTTATAAGTGACTATTAATGTAGAAAGTCATGATACAGTGTATTAAAAATTATTATGGAACTTTCTTTTAGGCAATAAAAAAACTTTAGAAATAGCCCTTCATTTTATATGTATGATGAAGTTGAGGCCAAGAGCTTCAGCTAAGGCCCTATAATTAAATAGTATTGGTGCCAGATTCCTAATCTTTGTGTTATAATCATTCCAAATGGCTGATCTATCATTAATACAAAATGCCCCCAAAAGCTATTTTATATGATACATGGACTATATTTCTTTTTACACTATTTTAATTTATACATGGGTCATGTTTCTGTTAAATTAAGGTAACATTCCCCTATTTCTTGGTTTGTTACATTATGGCTTACTGGTTTAACTGGAATTGATTGTTACTAAGCAAATATTGTGTAAACCTACAGAAAACTATATATAAAAAGTTAACTGGGTACTTATGATCCTTAGTTCATTTCAGGACTCCACTAGACAATGAGGGGACAGCTGAAAGAGGCATTCTCTTTTTGGAGCAATATCCAACAGAAACTTTTATTCAATCCTAAAAATATGTTTGCTTTAAATCTCTGATTATGATTAGTATCCCACCCGTTTCTCAGTATTTGACAAAAACATTAGGGTAGATGGTTCTGTGTATACTTGGCAAAGAGCTGCTTCAGTTTTTTATAACATGAACAATTAAAAGGAAGCTTAACATTACTATCATAAAAAATACATTAGCAATTAAATTTTAAAGGAAAATTTGTACTATATTTTAAAGATAATGTTTCCATTTTGTCTGTGCAGCAGCACTAAAAATTGATTGTGTAGGGAGGAAAGATTTCAACCTTATATTGATTTCATTTGCAAGGGAAAGGAGAATGTGTCTTTTTAAAAATTGAGATAGAACTTACACAAAATAAAGTGCTCAGATCATAAGTACACAGCTTAATAAGTTTTTACATGTTGGTTCACTCATTTAACCATTACCCTAATCAAGATATAGAATATTCTAGACCTCCCTGAAGATTCCATTGTGCCCATACCCACCAGTACTCCCTGTCCCTGCCCCCAACACACACAGCACTACTCTTGATCACTACATTAAGTTTGTTACTTTTTTATTTATTTATTTATTTTTAAGACTTTTTAATTTATTTATTCATGAGAGACAGAGAGAGGCAGAGACATAAGCAAAGGGAGGAGAAGCAGGCACCATGCAGGAGCCCGATGTGGGGCTCCATCCCTGAGCCAAATGAAGATGCTCAACCCCTGAGCCACCCAGATGTCCCAGTTTGCTACTTTTTAAACCTCATCAGTAGGTTCCTACATCAAATATTCTTCTGCATCTGGCTTATTTTACTCAACATTAAGTCTGTCAGATTCATGCATGTCATGTGTATCGGTAATAAGTTACTTTTCGTTACTGTGCATTAATTGGTAGATCAGGGAGTTTGTTGAGCATTTGTAGAAAAGCAAATATTTTTCCAAATTGGTGATAAATGGTAACAGTAAAAGTTCCAGTTGCTCCACATCCTCATCCATCCTCTTTTGTTTTTTTTTTTTCATTTAAGCTACTCTGGTGGATGTGGAGTGGTTTTAACTTATATTTTTCTGATAACTAATATTTTGGGATCTTTTTATATATTTATTGGTTCTTTGATACTCTCTGTTAGGAAGTGTTTAATTCTTATTCATTAATAATTAAATGTTCTTTTTCTTACTTATTAGTAGGAGTTCTTTAGGAGGTCTAAATGTGAACCTGTTGACATGTTATGTATTGAGAATATTTTCTCCCAGTTTTGACTTACCTTTCATCCTCTTAATAATTTATTTTAATAAACATAAGTTCTTTTTTTAAGATTTTATTTATTTATTTATGAGAGACACACACAGAGAGAGGCAGAGACATAGGCAGAGAGAGAAGCAGGCTCCATGCTGGGAGCCCAATGTGGGACCCCATCCCAGGTCTCCAGGATCAGGCCCTGGCCAAAGGCAGACGCCCAACCTCTGAGCCACCCAGGCATCCCATATTTTAATAAACATAAATTCTTAATTTAACAAATGTTAATAGTTTTATGGTTCACTGCATGCATATATCTTACTTTGTATCTTGTAGAGGTTTAGTTTTACATTTAAATCTGGGACCAATCTTGGAATAATTTTGTATGTGGTATAAAATAAGGGTCTAGGTTCTTTTTAAAAAATGCATAAACTAGTTGACCCAGCACCATTATTGAGAAGATTGTCATGTCTCTCCCAAATTGCAGTTGAGATGCATGCAAGAAACAAGCACAGGCACATCCTTTGGAGGAAACTGATCTGTAAACAAACAAAGAAAAGAGAGAGACAGTAAGAGAGAGAGAGACCGAGAGGAGAGAAAAGAAAACCAAAAAGGGACATTCTGGAAAATGCTTCTTTATTTGATATCAGAGCACATGTTAGTTTTCAATTAACAGATAAACTCTGAAAACTGTATAAAAGTGTTCTAAAATAAAAAGTTTAATTTAAAATGTATGTAGACTTCCAGTTTAAACTCTGACATGTAAGGAACTGAGAAGTCATCACTCAGATCTTGCAACAAGAAAAATTTTGAAAAAAACCTGAAAATTGTTATTTATCTTGGGCTTATTGGAGACCTGAGGTTACAGAGCAAATCACCATGCGAAATCTGAAGAGATAGGCAAATACAGAGGATCCCAGATGAAATCAGCTGACCTGGAAGAGAAGCTGAGTTGCAGACCGGTAAGAACACTTAAATGTCACTTTGAAGAACTGCGGGATGCTACTTTTCTTGGGTTTTATGTACAAGTTTTATCTCCATATTTGCTAATTTTCTCTTCTCCCTTGCTTAGTATGCTGCTAAAACTCTTCAATGTTATTAATTCCAGATACTATATTTTGCTGTCCTGTTGTCCAGTTTCTTACAGATTCTAAAGTTCTATAGAAATCATCATTCATTTCTTCATTTTCCTCTCTTTAATATTTTAATCACAGTTATTTTGCAGTTCTTTTTCTTCAACTTCATTTCCTTAGTTTTCTCTGGGTCTGAATCTGTTGACTATTTTACATCTTGAATATCAATGACTATCTGTTGTTTTGCTTGTTTAATAATTTTTAACTTTATGCCAAATATTGTGAATTATTTTATATGGGAGTTCTTAATTATATTCTTCTAGCTTTTGTCATGTTTTCCTCTGGCCAGCAATAAATTAACACCACCTATTTTAAAAGGCTTGATTTAGGGATGTGTGGCCTGGTTAGCTTTAGCCATCTTCTTCCTCTTAGTTTTTTGCCCTTGTAAGGCACGGTTCTGTGCAGCTCCAGCATCTCTACTCATCCCTTCAGGATCCCAACAGCTATTCTCTGCTAGACCTCCCAGTCCTTATTAAGACATATGCAAAGCTTAGGAGTTGGCCAAAGATTAGAGAGAAATTTTTATGCAGATTTTTGAGGCCTAGTATATTGGCCTCCTCTTCAGTACTCTGACTCTCAAATCTCAAATAATTATGTAACTCTGAACTCTGATCTTTGTTTTCTTTTCCCACAATGAGACTACACCCTCTCATTGGGCTCTGTTTTCCTGAATTACTGTGTGGGAAATGCCTCAGTCAGAAAGCCAGTGAATGTGGTGCTCTCACCTTACCTTCTTCCCTTTGCTCAAGATCATAAGTAACCTCATGTGATAGCTCTTCATTGCCAGCAAATCGTTTTTTAAATTTAGAAGTTTTTTCCAGTTTTTATTATATTCACAACAGGAGTTTAAACTTGGTCCTAGCTACTCCATAGTAGCCAGAACCAGCCATTAAATTTTGAAAACTAATTTATTATAAGAAAAAAAATTAATATGTATTTGCAATCAGATAATAGGAGATGTTAGCTATTTTTGAAATTTTGTATTTTATTTCCCAAACTTCCCACCCCTTTTTAAAAATTTATTTATTCATTAGACACAGAGAGAAAGGCAGAGACATAGGCAGAGGTTCACTGCAGGGAACCTGATGCGGAACTCCATCCCAGGACCCCGGGATCACGCCCTGAGCCGAAGGCAGACCCTCAACCACTGAGCCACCTAGGCTTCCCCTTTTTGCCCCTTTTAGATAATGACCATAAGTTATAATGAAATAGAGAGCAGGGACCCGAATTTTTAATGCTAGTACAGAGTGTTTTCTCTGAAATATAAAACATTACAGTAAAATGTCATTTTAAAATTAGGTCTCCCTATGAAAGATTAATTCTATGTGCTACATACTTGGTCCCAAACCACTGAAGTTTTTCAGAAGATAAATGACTGAGCTAGTCAGGGACCTATCAGGAAATAAAAAAGTGATACATTTAAATTGGATAATTTGAGGAGGGTGCCTGGGTGGCTCAGTCAGTTGAGCATCAGACTCTGGTTTTCTGCTCAGATCATGATCTCAGGGTTGTGAAATCAAGCCCCACTGTCAGGCTCTGCTCTCAGTGGCACGTGGGGGTGGGAGAGTGTCTGCTTGAGATTCTCTCTCCCTCTTCTTTTTTTTTTTTAATTTTTTTTTTAATTTTTTATTTATTTATGATAGTCACAGAGAGAGAGAGAGAGAGGCAGAGACACAGGCGGAGGGAGAAGCAGGCTCCATGCACCGGGAGCCTGATGTGGGATTCGATCCCGGGTCTCCAGGATCGCGCCCTGGGCCAAAGGCAGGCGCCAAACCGCTGCGCCACCCAGGGATCCCTCTCTCCCTCTTCTTTTGGTCCTCCTCTCCCACTACACTTTCTCGCTTCTCTCTCTGGAATAAATAAATATTTTTTTAAAAAATTGGTTAACTTGAGGAATGTTTAATAAAATGATTTTTTTTTTCCTTAGGTGTGTGGACGGAGTATAGGGAAACTACAAGAAATAGTCCTATACCTTGGGACTAGTGAATGAATCCTGGCACTAATTCCACCCTTAGGACAGAAGGGGAAGTGATAAAAAGTTGTTTTGAGAGGAATTCTTGGCAGGTAACTGAGATCTAGTCAAGGGACTTCATCAACCCATGTCACCTCACAGGAAGGAAGCCAGAGAGAAAACACATTCATATTTCATTTTCCTCCCTTGAATGATGTCCTACAACAAGGGAGCTTTTTGACATAATCCATAAAAGTCCAGTCTTCCAGAATACAGAGTAGGGTGAAGATAGTGTTTCTAGTTGAGCAAATCAAAACTGTCCAGCACACCAATGACAGGATTTGTTTTTCCCTTATTAATAATCTCAGTTTAGGGGCACCTGGGTGGCTCAGTGGTTGAAAGTCTCCCTTTGGCTCAGGGTGTGATCCTGGAGTCCTGGGATCAAGTCCTACATTGGGCTCCCTGAAAGGAAACTGCTTCTCCTTCTGCCTGTGTCTCTGCCTTCTCTGTGTGTGTCTCATGAATAAATAAAATCTTAAAAAAAAAAAGTAATCTCAGCTTAGACTTATTTTTTTTTCTCAAAAGAGATAATAAATTCACAACACATACACACACACATTCACACACACACACACACACACACACGTCAAACTTTATCAAAGTGGCAATGAACAAAGTTTCCAAAAAAGGAACAGGGTCTTTGTTTTTCTTATCTGTTGAATTCTCAGGACTTTGAACAAAGTGTGATACATAGTAGATAATATTTGTTGTGTGACTAAATCTTTAATTGGAATGTAAGACAGAATAGCAAGTAGGAGTTTCTTTGGAGAGACCCTCAAATTATATAAGCCAATCCTTATTTTGTCTACCGAAGAAGTTGATCCTACTGTTACAGAATGTGTTGCTTAACTTTCAAATTCTGCCTCATTATATAACAAAATTTTATTGAAATGTAGCAACTTAAAATTTGAGCTACTGCTAAGAACTTTCTGAATACTTTTTAAAGTTTAAGAAGTAATGTCTTAACTGACTAGTTGTTTATTCAGAGTAACAAAATATTACTTTATACTAAAAATTATACCCTTAAAATTATGCCCTCAATCATTTAATTACTTACAAGGTAAATCACTATATATTTTCATTACATCTAAGCTTTTATTACTAAACTACAAAAATTAGCAGGCTGTTGACTACAAAATTTAATTTTATTTCTTATAGTCATAAAATGATACGAAAATTCACCACATGAGACATGCTTATTTTATTTTTAATTGGGCATAAAACATGTTTAAACTAGGAAGACAAATGCCTTTGTAGGTCATTAAAGAGCAATGAATTTTCAGGGCTTCATTCAAATTTAATAAGTTAGTTAAAGGAATTTTTTTAAAGAAAAAAACGAGGCAAAATATAGCCTATATTGCAAAATATGTTTTACTAAGGATGCTGTCAATGGAAGGTATGTTAAAGCAATTCTGTCTCCTATCAGTCTCTGTGTGATACAGTTAACATTTCACCAGTGGTTTGGCAAGTTGATTCTTTCTAGTAAATATGAGATATTCCCCCCCCCCCTTTTTTTAAGATTTTATTTATTTATTAATGAGAGACACATGAGAGAGAGAGGCAGAGACACAGGAAGAGGGAGAAGCAGGCTCCCTGCAGGGAGCCTGATGTGGGACTTGATCCCAGAGTCAAAGGACATGCCCAGAGCTAAAGGCAGATGCTCAACCGCTGAGCCACCCAGATGACCCAATATGATATATTTCTTACAGCATTCATGAGAAATTAACTTTCGATTGTTTTAGGCTACTGAGATTTTACCAGGGTTTATTCCTACAGGATTACCAAGTCTATCTTGACTAACATGGTGTAGGTAATATAACTATTAGAACAGTTGTAGTGAAAGGCTTGCCCTATAAGAAATCCCATACCTAATACCAGCCACTCCTCATTTTCTCCTCCTCTTGGCACCCAGTCATCACTAATCTATTTTCTGACTCTGGATTTGCCTATTTTGGATATTTTTATATAAACAGAATCATACAATATGTGTCCTTTAGTGAATGACTTATTTTGTTTAGAATAATGTTTTTAAGGTTCATCCATGTTTTTAAGGTTTCATTCCCACACGGCTGAAATACCCATTGCATGGATATGTCATATTTTGTTTATCCATTCATTGACTGACAGTCACTTGGATTGTTTCTGCTTCTTGACTATTATGAATAATGCTGCTATGAACATTTGTGCAAACATGTATTTTCAGGTCTCTTGGGTCCATACTGAGAAGTGGAATTGCTGTGTTATATGGTAACACTGGGTTTAATGTTTTGAAAAGATGATAGGCTGTTTCCAAAGCTTGCACCATTTTACATCCCCACTAGCAATGTACGAAGATTCCAATATTTCCACATTATTGCTAATAGTTGTTATTGTCCATCCTTTTGAATAGAATCATCTTAGGGAGCATGAAGGGATACCTCATTGTGCTTTTGGTTTGCATATCCCCAATGAACTAGTGATGTTCATTATATTTTCATGTGCTTATTGACCATTTTTACATCATTTTAAGAAAAATGTTCAAATCTTATGTCATAATGTAATTGAGTCATTTGTCTTTTATTGTTGAGTTGTAAGCATTCTTTTATATTTTGGATACTAGGCCCTTATCAGATATATGATTTACAAATATTTGTTCTCTCTAATTAGGAGGAATGAGGAAGGAAGAAGGAAGAACAATTACTAACTTATTGGAGTAACTCAAAATGAGGAATGGTGAAGCAATAGTGATGGAAAACGAGAGGAAATAGGGAAAATTTAAAGAGTTGTTTTTTTGTATCTGATAATAACAGCAGATAAAGGAGCTGGGCTTTGCTGTGAGACACTGTAAGCTGTAATCCTCATGCTTCCTCTTACTAGCTGGATAGCCAAGTATTGGTGTTTTTAGAACATAATTGTACACACAATTTTTATTAATATATATTTTTAAAGATTCTATTTATTTATTCATGAGAGGCACACACACAGGGAGAGAGAGAGGCAGAGACAGGAAGAGGGAGAAGCAGGCTCCATGCAGGGAGCCCAACGTGGGACTCGATCCGAGGTCTCCAAGATCACACAGGACTGGGCCAAAGACAGCATCAAACCGCTGAGCCACCAGGGCTGCCCCACAATTTTCATTAAAAAATGGTCTGGGGTGCCTAGGTGGCTTAGTCTGTTAAGCAACCAACTCTTCACTTTAGCTCAATTCCTGATCTCAGGGTTGTGAGATGGAGCCTGGAGTCAGGCTCTGTGCCTCCAGGGAGAAGGGAGGTCTGCTTCCCTCCTTCTTGCCCCTCCCCCCACTCAAGGGCATGCACGCACTCTCTCCCAAATAAGTAAATAAATCATTTAAAAACTTAAAAATGGTTCATAAATATTATTTTTTAAATCCAGATTTGCTCAAATGCTCAGGTTTGGGGGATTTTCAAAGTAAAAATTTTCTGGAAGACCTATGAGCAAATTCTTCTTCTTCTTCTTCTTTTTTTTTTTTTGCAAATTCTTATTCTTTTTTTTTTTTTTTTTTCCTATAAGCAAATCCTAATAAAATTTCTGTTTCTGGGAATTTTTAAAGAAAAATATTATTTGTTGTACTTATGTTTATCTCCAACTGGCTGTATAGTCTTGGACAATCTTATTAAGCATCTTTGGAAATCCATTCTCTCATCTGTGAAATTGGGATAATAGTTCTTACATATGGAGTTAGAGGGGAAAAAAAAGGAGTGGTTCATAGCACGTTTTTGAACTCAAACTACCCGCATTCAGGTCATGTCAGCTATGATGTGTGTAACTTTGTGAAATTACACAGCTTACTGTGTTTCTGTATCATTTGGGAAAAGGAAGATAATATTTAACATTGAAATGATGTTATGAAGATTGAGCTAAAACAAATTAAACTCAGCAAGGTATCTGATAAATAGAATTTCCCAATAAATATTAGCTATTATTGTAAATGCTATATAAATAATTTATGGGCAGCCCGGGTGGCTCAGCGGCTTAGCGCCGCCTTCCGCCCAGGGCCTGATCCTGGAGACCTGGGATCGAGTCCCACGTCAGGCTCCCTGCATGGAGCCTGCTGCTCCCTCTGCCTGTGCCTGTGCCTCTCTGTCTGCGTCTCTCATGAGTAAATAAATAAAATCTTAAACAAATAATAATAATAATTATGTGTAGTACTGATTTTAGGGCCTGGATATAAAGGTAATTAATGCATGCTTGGTGCAATACTTTTAATAAGTATTACTACTTGATGTCAGAGAAAGAAAAAATGAAAAGTTGAGGAGGATGAACACAGTTTCTAGTTTGGTAAGGATGTTGTAGCAAATCACTTAGAAAATAAAGACAATATTGGAGCATTTTAAATCACAGGTGCTTGATAACTTGGTAGAAATTTCCAGGAGATAACTGATTGTATTCATTTAGACACTGGTTAAAGGAAGGACTTGGGGATGCCTGGGTGGCTTAGCGGTTGAGCCTCTGCCTTCAGTTCAGGACGGGATCCCAGAGTTTTGGGATGGAGTCCCGCATCGGGCTCCTGCAGGGAGCCTGCTTCTCCTCCCTCTGCCTATGTCTCTGCCTCTCTCTGTGTCTCTCATGAATAAATAAATAAAATCTTTAAACAAAATAAAAGAAGGGCTTGAAAATTGCTTAAGATGTTCCCAAACATCTGTGTTTGTTCTAGGCTTTAGTTGGAGTGGAGGCTGTTATAACGGGAAAATACAGTCTAGATCTTTGGTTCACTTGGAGAATCAGAGAATAGGAGGAGGAGACAAGCACAAGAAAGGAGCTCAAGGTAAACTGATCATAAAATTGATTTGAGAAAATAGGAAGAAAGGTGTTCTGTCTGTAAAGGAAGAACTTCATCATCCATCTTGGATTTACAAGCTCAGGAGTGTGTGTCCAAGGAAATTCAGTGTAGCGATTATAAGTCATGAATTCTAAAGTAATAATTACCTTTTATAAGTTTGCTAGCTTTTTGTTGTAGGGAAGAAAAATATACTTAGAGTAATTATATTAACCAGGGTCCTGGTAAGAAACACACATATGCTCAAGTTTGGTCATGAAGGAGAATTTTTAGTAAAAAGGACTTTACAATAGTGAAAGCATTGTTCAGAAAAAGCATCAATGAGTGATACACTATGCTTGTGCAACTAACAAGGGCCTTTACCAGCCCAAACTTGATAGAGGCCAAGGGAGGTAACAGTGATTAGATCCCAGAGAAGAAAGCTGTGGAGAGAGGGTGGCCTCGCAGCAGACCACAGTCAGCCAGGTGCTGATTATGAAAGAATGCATACTTTGACATGAGTTTCTCCACTCTCTCCAATCTCCTGGCTTTGTCCCATTGGCTGAAGCCAAAGCCTGTGAGCAAGGGAATCACTGATGCATCCTGGGCTCAGCATCCTGAGGCACAAAACAGGGTGGGAAAAGATGGAGAAGACATCAGCTGGTGTACTGGCAGGTAGTTGGCATAGCAGTGGAAGCCAAACAAAAATGAGTATCTCCAAAAATTACTCCCTTATAGAAGCAAATTAGTTAAATGTGTTAAACTATCAGATAGTGGTTTAAGTGAGGTTTCAATTTAGGCTTAATGTATTCTACATCTCTGATGTGTCCCACAACTTTTTAAATAAATCCATGGAAAGGTTTAATCGGAAATATGAAAATTACTTTAGAAAAAAAATCAATCTCCTTAATGACTACGTAATAAGCCAACAGGCTTTAAAATGATGCTGCATGATAGCTAACTTGCCATGATTGTCCAAGCCCTGTGGGGTTCAATATGAGTGCTCTGAAGTGGAATGAAAGGATGAGGCAAAACAGAGTTTCTCAATTGATTTTAATAATCTTTGAAATTAGAAATAGATGTTCTCTGACAAATAGCTTAACCTTCTCAATTTTCAGTTGAAGTCTTATTACACTGTGGCTTTTCAAACAAGCTCTGGTATTAAAGAAAAGTAGATTTTGTATATACAGCTTCATCTCTTTTTAATTGCACATTATCCATAACCCATTTTCTAATTTAAAAAATCATATTCTATGATAGAAGATACTGAAAAATAAGGATAACAATTAAGTTTTTAAAATTACAAATAAATTTAGAAACTCTTTTTCTCGGTATCTTAACATACTTTATATCAATCTAGCATCAAAATGCTGTTTTTTCCTCACCAATATGGTAATGGATTGTGTATAGTTTATTGTCCATTCATGGTTATCACTGGGGATGACAGACAGCAAGAAACATTCAACAGAATTGTCTAAATTTCAAACTTTACTCTTTCCTGCCTCTATTAGTAGCAGCAACTTTACCTCCTCATGATAATCAGATCCATGACCTCTTCCCCTATAGTAACTCTGCCCGCTTGTCTCTTGGTATTAGGAATCCAACATGTCCAGGTGGCAACCACAACTATAGGCTTACAGGCAAAACTTTGCTGTGTTTCCTGAAAGAAGCATTCCATCCCCTACCCCTCCCTAAACCAGTATCGCTAATCCTACAAAGCCCAAAGTTGTGTCAGAGTTAAGCACACATTCCCCAGGTGGGTCAGTAGGAGTGATGATAAGAGAGTCTAATTGTACTCACTTGCCTGGGTCTCTGCCTCATGCATTTATAGTTGTTGAGAAAATATCACCATATAATGACTTTTGGTTTAACATATATACTACATCTTATATAATAATGTCCCAGCCGCCAACCACTCATCCTCAGACTGGAGCCTTAGCTGGGCATTTAAGAGGCCATTCCAGAATTTTATCAGTCCGGCAGCTTTTGGGTGATAAGTTTAGTAAAACCAAACTATGGGGTCTATGGTTGTATGCTGTCTGCTCTACCTCCTATCCCATAATATTGGTTGTCAGCATCAGTCACAAATTGGTGTCCAACAGTCCTGAGGAATATCTGTACTCTTCCTTTTCATACAGTTATATGGGTACATGTCATGGATCCCTCTGGGGACAGACTAGGAATACTATGAAGAGTAGGAATACCTACTATACTTGCCATGGTGTTAGAGTCTTTCCTTAACAGCACTCAACATCCCTCTCAATTGGGAATGAGAAATGGCTTAGGTCTAGAAACTGGGTAACATGATCAATGATTTTTCCATTGTAGCAGGCTTCTCTACTGGCCTGCTCTTGATATTTTTGAATTTTATAAAATGAGAAGTAATTTTGTTGGTTACTCCTCAATCTGACTTCCATAACAAGCATGATATGTAAACCTTACTTCTAATTGTCAACATGTGTATTTCTTTGCCAGAAGAATTTTTCTGGCTATTCCACTTTGACCATGTCAACTGGAATGGCACATAATTAATGCCTGCCTTCTAGTCTCCCGTAACATCCTTCAAACAGTGACTAGTGGAAATTTGTAGGTAAATACTACTGCTGCCTCAGTGAATGAGTTTTGAGATATGAGGCCATTACTGTGTGAGATCAGGTTTCAGCTGACCTCAATAAAAAAAAAAAAAATCTCTTAATCAACTTTCTTTTCTTCTTTGTCTCATTTTTTCACTACCCTGCAAATGCTATCTAGAATCACCTTCCAATAAACTACTTAAACTCAAATCCTTGTTTTAGGGTCGACTTGGGGTGGGATAAGCAAAATTAAGACAGTATCGAAAGTAAAACCTTGAGACACAATAATGGAATTGAATCACACACTAGGTAAATGCCAGCAAGTTCCCATTGCTGGTGGCAATAGGATGTGATTGTCCCTGGGATACGCAGCATCGGTAAGATCTGCACCTGTGGTGAATTCAGGTGACATACAGGCAGAAAGAGATGTGTATAAACTTATGTAATCCACTAGCCCTTGAGAAAAGCCCTTGAAAAATGGGTATGATAATAAGGATTGTGGGGCTGGTTGGTTGGTTGGTGAAAAATGCCAATAAGGTATGGAAAGAAAAAAATAATGGCTTTATGTCATCCAATTCTTAAATCATTGCATACTGAAGAAGTTCAAGAGTATTTAAAGAGACCTTCACCTCCTGTAAATTCCGTGTGCTGTCTCTTTCCATCTTTGCACTGGAAAAGCTTTAAAAACTGCCAGTGGATAATCACATTAAAATATAAAAGTTATGGTGATAAAATGCACGAGCCAGAAATATTTGAATGAAAAGATCATATGTCAATAAATAGGGCTGGGGTAACACTTAATTCTTTATCCTTTTATTATGAAGATATAAATTAATCAATTTCTCTTCAAATAGAAATTCAACTTTGTAAATATGAAAATCTTTGTAATTCCCCTTTGCACATGTCCTCTCCTCGGTCACTCAGGGCCTAAAAACAATGTTCAGTTTCCTTTGATTGATAGATAACACTTTGTAGCTAAAAACTGAGTTTAATCTATGTTCCCTCTAAGAAATATTTCCAGTCACAGTGAGAATACAATTCTTATAAAGTGACTTATAATTTGACCTCAGAGCCTCTTTACAATAAAAATCCTGCACTCTTATTAAATTTCAGCATGGTGAAAACTGATGGCCTGACAATTTGCACTGGATAACTGAAGAATAGGCCTCTTTTTAAATTTTATAGCAGCAATTGAATCAGTAAAAGTTGATATTGGAATCACTTATATCCACAAAAATCATTAGCTAGTTTTTATAAATTTTAAAATGTGTTCCAAAAAAGAACATGTATCCTTAAGGTAGCATCAATAGTAACCAAGAGTTCATTAACCATGTGCTAAATCAATTTTTAAAATCTTGTGTCAGTCTGTGGTTTACTTAGAACTAAAATTCTGTTGATTCCTTCATGAATCTACCAGACATTTCTGATCACCTCCTATACACAAGGAATAATGACTGGTGCTGGGAGCTTTATAATAGAGTATGAAAACAGAGACAGCTAAAATATGCTCAAGGCTCTGGGAATGCAGATACTCATGCTGCCTAGAGGAGCCAGGAAATGGCTTTAATTTTAGGAAATAAAACTTGAGCCAGAACTCTTAAGTGGGTTAAAAAAATTGGTCTGTGACTTTTCAGTAGTTCAACTGAGAAGTAGTCCAGCCTGGTGGCATGGAGGAAAGAGAAATAAGCCTTGAGGGTAAGGAGGGCACCGAATACCAGGACAAGATGTGGAGGATGGCACACTGTGGCAGGGTGGCTGGGCTATGGTAGAGTCCTCATTCTTCTCTTGTTCTTGCTGACGTACCCTGGACAGTCCTTCCTGCCACTGTAGGAGTCTGGGCAGTAGCCTTCCATCAGCTTCTAGGGATTACCTGAAGAGATTTCCTTTCCCTTATATTTGGATATTGAGATGTGGGTGGAATGGCTTCTGTGAATTCCTAACCTTGTTCCCAATGATACTCCTACAATAACTGGTCTGAGAAATTCTTTTTTACCTTTCTATTTTGTAGGGTAGGCTACCTGTGACCAAGACCTGGCTTCTCTTCTACCATGTTTTTTTTTTTTTTCATATTTATATATGGTTTTCTGTATTTGTCAATTTACTATAATTAGAAACATTAAAACTTCCATCCATAGTAATAATCAATGGAAACAAAAAGTAAAAATAAAGCTATTAATACATTTCAAAGCTGAACATTCAGGTTACAGTTTTTAACATGAAGATCCTGCTTTGAAATGGAAAAAACTGGTAAAATGCAATATAATTTTCAAAGCTCAATAAAACAAACAAAAAAATCAACAGAAGTTCTCTTCAAATTAGAAAGCAAAATGTAAAGTCAAAGAAAGGAAAAGTATCTGAGGGCAGCCTGGGGACTCAGTGGTTTAATGCTGCCTTCAGCCCAGGGCGCGATCCTGGAGACCCAGGATCGAGTCCCAAGTCGGTTTTCCTACATGGAGCCTGCTTCTCCCTCTGCCTGTGTGTGTGTGTGTCTCTCTCTCTCTCTCTCTCTCTGTTTCTCTCATGAATAAATAAAATAAATAAAAATGAAAATACTTAAAGTTTCTGAAAACTTTTGAAGCCTAACTCATCAGATAGGCCTTAAAAATACAGAATTTTGTATGTGAAGTAGAAATTTTTCCTGTAAATGGAAGGAACATCTGGGCAGACTCCGATGAAAACAGAATGCCACAATCAGCTTATAATACAAGCCAATTCAAATGGAAAGAGATGATTCTCAAAAAAGAAAAACCATTTTGAGAATAAAGGAACATACTCAAAACCTACAATTTATTCTTAATGATGCTTCATTTTTCATTTGCTTTATAGCAGCCTTCTACCCAAAGGGCAAAGATTGACAGACTATTTCTTAGTCCCTTTATTTAGGCTGTCCCCTTAACTATGACTCCGGGGCTGGAATGTACAAACAGGACAGTAAATCAGAAGGAACAAAGAACCTTTAAAGCTATACGGCAGAGGGGAGAAGGAAAGTATGCAGAGAAATTCCCTTTATATGTATTCTTAATAATTGATAAAGTATCAAGTTTGCTGAGTTCAGTTATATATTTTTCAAGACAGATACATTTGTTCATAGTTTTTTTTTTCCCATATTTTAAGCAACACAAAGGGTACTGTTTCACATTTCTTCCTTGATGTTTTACCCTAGTCAATTTATTTAAAATTAAAATAAATTTGGTTTGGTTTTAGAAATATTCATACTTGCCCTGTCCTTAGCACTTTCAAAATACGCAGTGTATGTCTTTGTTGGTTTGAAGCAAACCTCCATTTAAATGTCATCTTATCAAAAGTGGCACACTACTGCATTAGTCAATAATACTCTAAATTTGAGGTTTCTCTTTAAATACATGTAGCACTTCTGAAACAACTTAATTTGCCCAATGCAACACACAAATACCAATACTTTTTAGCTTCTTTGTTAAAGAGCAGATCTCATTAGATTTTTTCTTGATTTAAATGTTTTATAATTTAATAGTTGAACTGTTTTTAATGCATTGAAGTATTATAGATAATTTTTTCATGTAAGTAATAAGACATCTTTGACCTAACAACTAAAAAGCATGCATATAAGGGTCAACATTTGTCATACTAGATTTCATTACTATTTTTACTTCTGTCACTATAAGATGATTAAAAGCACAATTAGGTCAAAAGGAAAGTTCAAGAATGGAGGCACTGGTTAGAGATGCTTTGGACAAATTGACTTCTGTTATTTCTCATCTCAAGGACTTTGGTGACACTATTACAGGTTAGGATTTGTGAGATGGTCATTGGGCAGGACAAGGAAGTTGGTTAAGCTTTTCAGCTACTAACACCAAGTAGCAGTGCTGAGAGAGAAAAGCAGTTCTGGAAATGATGTACACATGCTTCAGTTCCCCTAAGCTTCAAAGGGAAACTAAAAATGAGCCTGGATGATGGCAGTGTCCGTTCTCATTCTTAACTGTATTTATTTTTTTTAAATTTTTATTTATTTTAAAGATTTTATTTATTCATTCATGAGAGACCCAGAGAGAGTCAGAGACACAGGCAGAGGGGGAGCAGGCTCCATGCAGAGAGGCTGATACAGGACTTGATCCCAGGTCTCCAGGATCACGCCCTGGGCCAAAGGCAGGTGCTAAACCGCTGAGCCACCCATGTGTCCCACTCTTAACTACATTAGATGGTAGGGGAAAATTTGTAAAATATAGACTAGGTGAAGAAGTTTTATGCTAAAGCAGCAGTTTCCTTGCAGTATGAAGTTAATTTCTTCAACTTTTAAAATTCCGTTCTTCCTTCTTAAATCTAGAAGTTAACTTGCAATCTTTCTACCTTACATGTGTCATTAATATTTTAGTAATTGCCTATAAAAAATAAAACTATACAGAAAAGTAGCAAAGCATTTTTATGATTAGCATCTTTTATGTCGCCAAGGGAAAAAAAACATTTTAGCTTATAAATTCATTTTTCAGCAGTCTTTATTTTTTCCTTTTCTAAACACTTTGGATCCATTATGCCAAATCTCTAAGCATTAAAAAAAAA
Source organism: Vulpes lagopus (assembly GCF_018345385.1). Classification (NCBI taxonomy): domain Eukaryota; kingdom Metazoa; phylum Chordata; class Mammalia; order Carnivora; family Canidae; genus Vulpes; species Vulpes lagopus. The sequence continues at coordinate 26,895,988 of NC_054836.1, forward strand.
TTTTTTTTTTGTAATCAGATTCCCTCGTCTTCATTCAACAATGCCCATTCTGTTACCAGATGTGCTACATCTATAGAGAATTGCTCTGTCTTTCTTATTTAGAGTGGAAAAGGATTTGCTTATTTATCTTTAACATTGTTGAAGCAATCCCACATAAAACACCCAGAGATGATGGGCATGGCAGTATTCAGGTGAAGCAAAAATGTTTTGTTTTTCCTGATTTATTTGGGAATTAGTCATGATTCTGAAGAATTCAACTCACTCGTTTGAGGAAAAACACCCTTTGTGTTTTTGTGTCTTTGATCTATTGAAGAATAAATCGAAGCTTCAGAAAGAAGTAAAATGTTAATTCTGCTAAAATGCAAGGGCTAGGATACTGAGAGAGAGAGAGAGAGAGAGAGAGAGAGGACCCAGTACCCTGATGTCTCTTCCTCCTAACAATCTTAGATCTACTGCTGCTGACTCCAAGTGTCCTGGCTGCCTCAGAAGCTGCCCTGCAGGAAGCCAGGGTAAGGCTCTCTGTAAAAATCAACAGGACGGCACAGAGGCAGAGAATGACTAACCACCAGTACAAGGGTCAAACAGCAGATTAGACAAAATTTAAAAGATAATTAGCGATTTAGATATAGGTCTGAAGAAATCATCCAGTAGTACAGAGAGGATTTGGAAAATAAGGAATATGAGTTAATTGACATGCAGAATGGAAGAGAACAAGGGATTTATATTTCTGTTTTTTAAATTTTTATTTATTTAATTATTTTTAAAGATCTTATTTATTTATTCATGAAAGATACACAGAAAGAGGCAGAGACATAGGCAGAGGGAGAAGCAGGTTCCATATGGGGAGCCCAATGCAGGATTCGATCCCAGGACTCCAGGATCACAACCTGAGCCAAAGGCAGATGCTCAATCACTGAGCCACCCAGGTGCCCCAAGTGTTTTATATTTCTAATGAGTATTCTGGAGGAAAGAACACAAATAAAGGAAGGAGTCACAATTAAAGGAGATGATAATAAAAGTAGTCATTTTCCAATAATAAGAGAAAACATGGAGGAGCTTGGGTGGCTCAGTCAGTTAAGTGCTCAATTCTTGGTTGCAGCTCCTGTCATGATCTCAGGGCCCTGGGATTGAGCCCTATACTGTCTCCCTGCTCAGCCAGGAGTCTGCTTGTCTCCCTCTCCTTCTGCTCTTCCTCCTGCATGCACTCTCTCTGTCTTTAAAATAAATACATCTTTTTTTTTTTTAAATAAATACATCTTTAAAAATAATAATAATAGAAAACACCTGATACAGCATTTTCTATGTGCTGGGTATTTGACATCCATTAACTAACTTAATCAATGTAACAGTCTTAGGAGTAGGTATAGCATGAATCCAAAAATACAAGAAACACAGTAATTAGTGAGCAGTATAAATAAAAAATAAACTAACATTCACCTTGTAGTCAAACTACAGCACACTATGTAAAAAGAAAAGAAAGAGAAAAGAGCCAAAATAAAAGACAGTAACAATAATTAGATTGATAACAGAAATTTTAAGAACACTGGAATAAGAATCCAATGTATAGAAAGAAAATAGCTATGAATGTATAGTTAGGTGTCCTGTAAAACTATTTTCAAGTATGAGGGAATCACAGCAATATTCTAAGGTAAAAACAATGTTGACATTCAAAACTTTCACTAAAAGAGCTTCAGAATGTACTTCAGGAAGATGAAAATTAATTGCAAAAAGAAGGTGATGAAGCAAGGCAGAATGGAGAAAATATTGATAAATATTTAACTAAATTTAAGAAAATAATGTCTTTATACAATAATAGTAATAATTGTCTTTATAAATTATTTTTATAAAGTCTAAAAAATTCTAGAATGCCTGGGTGGCTCAGCAGTTGAGCTTCTGCCTTCAGCTCAGGGTGTGATCCTGGGATCTGGGATCCAGTTCCACATCCAGCTACCTGTGGGAAGCCTGCTTCTCCCTCTGCCTCTGTCTCTGCCTCTGTCTCTGCCTCTCATGTATAAATAAATAAATAAATAAATAAATAAATAAATAAATCTTTAAAAAAATAAATAAAATAAAGTATTAAAAAATTCTAATTTTAGTATGTAAAAGAGGATAAAATTAAAGTACAACAACAGGGGCAGTCTGGGTGGCTAAGTGGTTTAGCGCCGCCTTCAGCCCAGGGCCTGATCCTGGAGACCCGGGATCGAGTCCCACATCAGGCTCCCTGCATGGAGCCTGCTTCTCCCTCTGCCTGTGTCTCTGCCTCTTTCTCTCTCTGTGTCTGTCATGAATAAATAAATAAAATCTTTAAAAAAAAATACAACAATAACATGTAACTTGGAAGGAGGTTGTGAATGGCTCATATTTTTTTAAAATGAGAGTGAAGAGAGATTTATATTTTATTCATCAATTGAAAATTTCAAAGACAATTATCAAAAGGATCAAAATATAAATTACTCCCAAGCTTGTTAAAACAAAAAGATGAATCATAATCAAATAAACATAATATCTCAGTCAATCCAAAAATAAACCAAGAAAGGGAGGGAAATAGTAAAAATGGGACAACTAACAAAAAAAGAAAAAAAAAGATCGAAATGTCAAAGTACTTATAATCACAATATTCAGTTCTTTCCGGTTGAAAGACAAAATGACTAATTATATATATTTTAAGATTTTATTCATTTATTCATGAGAGAGACATACACACACACACACACATGGAGAGAGAGAGAGAGAGAGAGAGAGAGGCAGAGACACAGAGGGAGAAGCAGCCTCCATGTAGGGAGCCTGATGTGGGACTTGATCCCAGGACTCCAGGATGACGCCCCGGGCTGAAGGCGGTGCTGAACCACTAAGCCACCGGGGCTGCCCCAACTAATTTTATTTTTAGAAAGAAATTCAGCAAGCATCCAGCTATATATTGAATTCAAGAGGTATGCATAAAAGTGAAAAAAGTTGAAAACACAGGAGAAAACGATTACTCAGGAGGATTTTTTTTTCAGGAAAATTCTTTTTTAAAAAATGGAGTAGCTATCAATAACCTGTAAGTAACCTTTAATAGCCATTAATCAAAAAAATGCATTATTAGGAATAAAGAAGTCAGAACATGTATTGATTTATCAATAGCTGTACGTAAACTTACTACTATGGGTTTGTAGGTATTAACTTATTTAAACCTCATTTTAGTCCTCAAGAAGGTATTATTTCTATCTCCATTTTTCAGGTGAATAATGAAGGGATACCGGTTAAGTAATTTGCTCAAGATCACCCCGCTAATAAGTTTAGGATTCAAATCCAGAGGGCAATATGTCCCTAGAGTCCATGCACTAAACCACCAAGATATGGTCCCTGATCAAAGGCTCACTGTACTAGAGACTTGTAGGCATCTAATTTAATGGCCTCAAGAATATAAAGTTATTTATTTATTTATATATTTATTTATTTATTTATTTATTTATTTATTTAAGATACAGAGAGAGAGAGAGGCAGAGACACAGGCAGAGGGAGAAGCAGGCTTCCTGCAGGAAATTTAACGCAGGACTCAACCTCAGAACCTTGGGATTGCAACCTGAGCCACCCGTACATGCCCCTATAAAGTAAGATTTGAGAAAGCTACAGGGAGAAAGAGACAAATACAAAAATTATTTTAAAAAAGAAAGATTTCAATACCTTTCTAAATTATCGGAAGATCAAGCAGCTAAAAAATTTGCAAGGTGAAGAAATTGAACAACATAATTTAAGAGTTTGATTTAGCAGAAATTAATATACTCTGTGTTCATTCATCAACACTTTACACAGGGCAAGGACAATATATGAGTTGTCCACTGCTTACAAACAATCACTCCAAAACATAGTCTCTCAAAATAACACACATCTTTTATATTCCATTTCCTGTGGGTCATGAATTCAGGTTTGGTTTAACTGAGTGCCCCTGGCTCAGGGTCACTTTTAGGTTTCAATCAGAGTGGTGCCTGGGGCTATGCTTTCATCTCAAAGCCTGACTTGGGCATGATCCACTTCAAAATCTCTCAGGTGGTTGTCAAGATTCAGTTCCTCCTGGGTTGTTTGGACTGAAGGCCTGGGTTCTTAATGGCTGATCACTGGAGGCCCTCCTCATTCTTTGCTACCTTTTCATAGGTAAACTGACTGTATGGCAATTGGCTTTCCTCAGAGCAAGCCAGAGATCCAGAAAGGAGGGGTGAGAGGAGCAAGGGAGAAGTTATAGTTATTTTATAATCTAAGAAGTGACAGCCATTATTACTTCTCTCATATTCTATTTGTTAGCAGTGAATCATTAAATGCAACCAACCCTCAAAGGAAGGGGATTACATGAGGGTATGACTAAGAGAAAGTGGTAGTCATTGGTGGGCATCTTAGAAGTTGCCTGGCACAGGTAATAAACACAATACAGGGCAGTAGCTTGGGGCCATGAGAAGCAGAGTGACAAGAGGAGCAGAGAAGTAGGTGCAATCATATTGACATAGCGTATTTCTGGATTGGATGACTGAATTGTGGATGTCTATTTTGGTATGTTTTATAACCTTAGAGATACATACTATTTTCTTTTACATGCATAAAATACCACATGTCTTTTCAAAAAGAAAGGTACCGGTCATCCTCGAAACAAAACAAATCTCTATGTATTCAATACTGACCTCTTTAGTTCTACTGAAAATTAGTCATTGCATTTCATTTGATTTATGAGTCTTTGGGAAAGTTGCTTCATCTCTATCTGCCATATATATATATATATATACACACACACACATACATATATATGTATATACATATATATATAATGAATAGAGCATTTTAATTCTATCTGTAAAGTAATATGTTCATAAATTCATTTTAAAGTATCATTAAGTCATTTCTCTAAAGATTCCAAAAAGTGGCATGTGGGTGGCTCAGTGGTTGAGCATCTGCCTTTGGCTCCGGTCTTGATCCCGGGTCCAGGGATACAGTCCCACATCAGGCTCCTCATAGGGAGCCTGCTTCTGCCTATGTCTCTGCCTCTCTCTCTGTGTCTCATGAATAAATAAATAAAATCTTTAAAAAAATAAAGGTTCCAAAAATTTCACATAATAGGAATTCTACAACATATAAGTATAAAACATTATTTTGTGGTGTATGTTCTCCCATAAATTTAGGCAAATGTGAACTCCTTGATTGAATTATTCAGGTAATAAACTCAAATCTAAGCTGTAAATGTGTGACCTCTAAATGTTAGAACTAATGCAAACAAAAGAACTTGGTTTCATCATTTTCATATGTAGCATATTTCTCTCCTGCCCACCCCCTTGCCTGATAGTATTAGAAATATAGTTTGATAACATGAATCAAGCTAATAACATTAGCCTGTGACTGATTACCTGTCCCGTTTGGCCTCATATGAAAATTCTGAGCAATTAATTTTAATCTTATGATAATACTCAAGGGACTGTAAACCATTCTCCCTAATTTAAATACAATGGTTTCCAAGTTAAACACATATGCAAAAATGAATTGGCAAAATCTTTTCTCTGAAAAGAGTAGAAGCATCATGGCTAAAATTTTATACAAAGAACATATTATATTTTAACTCATTTTTATTTACCCTTTTCTGTTAAAGAAAACTACGCATTGGTTCTTTGATTTTCAATTCCTATTATTTTGAGTGTCTCTTAATTGGCATTTCAAGAAAGCTGCATTGTTTGGGGCTAATTAGAGATTCTGCAAAAAATTATATTGTAAAAATAAGATTATTATTAAAATTTTAAGCAGTACAAAGATATGTGAAATAATAAAGAAATCTACCTACATCACCCTTCAGCTCCTAATTCCACTTCCCTGACTTACAAAATTTTAAACATTTGATATTTGTCTTTTTTTTTTTAAGATTTTTATTTATTTATTCATTCATGAGAGACACACAGAGAGAGGCAGAGACATAGGCAGAGGGAGAAGCAGACTCCTTGCAGGGAGCCCAATGTGGGACTCCATCCCCGGACCCGGGATCATGCCCTGAGCCAAAGGCAGATGCTCAACCACTGAGCCACCCAGGCGTCCCGATATTTGTCTTTTTAGAAATTTTCTATGCTTTTAATAATATATATCTGTTTATATATATGCAAACATATACTATTTAAAATGAGAGTATATACTATAATTATTGCCTGAAAATTTGCCTCTGCATTTTTTTCACTTGCTATAACATAGCCATCTTTCCAAGATATAAGACAGAGTTCTGCACGAATCATTATTTTATTGAGTATATAGAAATTCTATAGATATAGATGAGTATGCAATAATTTAACTATTTTCCTATTAGTCACTTAAATAATTTTATTTATTATTTTTTTTATTTTTTCGTATTGAAATCTATGCCACAACAAACATTTTTTGGCAGTGGAATTATTTATTGCCCTAATAATTAAATTATCAGAAGAGTAACATACCAGAGGTTATAATTTTAAATATCCATGTGCTCTCTCTCTCTCTTTTTTTTTTTTTTTTTAACATTTATTTATTTATTCATGAGAGACACACAGAGAGAGGCGGAGGGAGAAGCGGGCTCCATGCAGGGAGCCCAACGTGGGACTCCACCCCAGGACTCCAGGGTTATGCCCTGGGCTGAAGGCGGCGCTAAACCACTGAGCCACCCCGGCTGCCCTCCATGTGCTCTCTTAAATGGCCATATCTCATAATTTTCACTGGCAGGTCCCAGTTCATTGCATTAAATAGATGTGATAATTCTTTAAATTTGGGCATCAGTGAAAGGTTATAGATTTTGATTTTAATTTTCACTTGTTAATTCAATTATATTATATATTAACTAAAGTATTCATAATTGTATGTCAGTTTCAACTCAAATGAACAGCTTAACAATAATAAAGTTAGTCTTAAATATTTTATCTAATTTAGCATAAAAACTATCACATATAGAGTATAAGAGTATTTGCTCTCCTCTGACAGTCTTACACTTAAGATAAAGAATTTACTTTGCTTTTTAAAAAATAATGAGTAGCAATCATCTTAATTAATTGCAATGTGGCTTTTACAAAGAGCTTGGAGCCTCATTAGTTAAAATCTCACATGTATATTTTCTGCATGAGTATTCTATCAGAAGTTACAAACTGGTTATTCATTTTGGTTTCAACCACACTTGTCTTTTTGAGTATTCCCTAAGGGAGGGGAGCGAGGGGAGCCCACCCCTTTCCTCTTTCCTGCAAGTTATCTCACTGATGCTTGTCAGAGGGAAAGGCAGGGCCTGAAATAGGCCTGTCTGGGTTGGTAAAGGAGTTTTCTGTTTTAGTGGAAACTCAAGATTTACTCGCTTGGAAGACTGTTATGATGTTTAAAACAATTAAAAATAGAATTTTTCTCTTAATTTGCTTGTCTTAACAGTGATAGGAAGGTTAGGTCAGCTAAACAGAGCTCACAGATAGTATTCTATCTGGGATCTTTGTTCTTTCATTTTAGGTGAAACAACAACAACAGTGTATTCCTTGGCAGGCTCCTCCTTTTTTAAAGTGAATCTAATGTTGGAAGCTTTTTAGAATATATTATGCATCAGGACTTTATCATTAACGGTAAACTGCCTTCTGTCCGCTCTAGCCTGTTGCCCTTCTTGATTTGACCATATGGCTTTAGAAAAATCCCACTCTTGCTCTGCAGAGCCAGGCACACAGCCATATGCCAAACCCTCAAAAGGAGCAATTCAGGCTTTATGTTTTGGGAATGCAAATTTCCATTTCCTATAGCTATTTCTTCTCTTATGGGGTGACAAGTAAAACTAAAATATTTTTTCAAAGTATTTGCGACTCATGTGAGACATGATGCATTTTCTCTGTATAAAGGTACCCACATTTTACGCCAAGCTCTGTTGGTGCCTTGTGATTTTTTTTTTCCTGGATCAAACCATTCTACTCTCCTATGTAGTCCATTGTGTAGGAAATGATTGGTCAGACTATGCATATACATCGTTAATGCTTTATTCATTTCACTTGTAATGCTGCAGCAGGCTGTGTTTACGACATTATACTGGAAATGGCTCGACTCTTTGATATAGGGAGACAGGATTCATGTCAACTCCAAAGAAAGAATGGAAAATTGCCACCAGAAAGGATTTGAAATAATAATAATAATAATAAAAATCCTGTTCGGGATCCCTGGGTGGCTCAGTGGTTTAGTCTCTGTCTTTGGCCCAGGGTGTGATCCTGGGGTCCCAGGATCCAGTCCCACATCGGGCTCCCTGCATGGAGCCTGCTTCTCCCTCCGCCTGTGTCTCTGCCTCTCTCTCTGTGTCTCTCATGAGTAAATAAAAAAACATTTTATTTATTTATTTATTTATTTATTTATTCGCAAGGAGCCTGATGTGGGACTGGATCCTGTATGTTGGGATCACACCCTGGGCTGAAGGCAGACGCTCAAAACCGCTGAGCCACCCAGCAGTTAATAAATAAAATCTTAAAAAAAAAAATCCTGTTCAGTTTTACGGTCCTCAAAATTGTCAGTCATCAGCGAAAATGCTTTAGCAGAGAAGGTTGATGTAGCAAAAAAACAGTCAGATTAGGGGGATGGGGCATCCATCAGCTGCCAGCTGTATTGACCAACATCAAGGCAGCATCAAGGTCTTCCCTAGAAATGAGTGACAGGTCTTGATAGCTAAAAACACAACTTGACGGGCCCCTGGGAGGCCCAGTTGGTTAAGTGTTCCACTCTTGATTTTGGCTCAGGTCATAATCTCAGGATCATGGGATCGAACACACTGTCAGGTCCTCACTTAGCGGAGGATCTGAGATTCTCTCTCTCCCGCTTCCTCTCCTTTTCCCCCTCCACCCCCACTGTGTACATACTCGCTCTCTCTAAAATAAATAAATAAATAAATAAATCTTAAAAAATAAAAACAAATAAATAAAAATAATAAAAACATAACTTGGGGCCATGGAATAAGCAAACTTTAAGAATTTCCTTTGATTTGAAATCAGAGCCCTCAACCAAAAAGGAATATTTCAACTTAGGCAGCACTGAGCCAAAGCACTAAAGGAAATGCTGATGAAGATCCCTAGATCATAGGATGAGAATCTAAATTAGACAATAACAGTATTTCCTGGCCACATTAACAAGGATTGCCACCAATTCCATGGTGAAGAAGACTGACGTCTGATATCAGAAGCCGCTCCAGGGACACCTGGGTGGCTCAGTGGTTGAGTGCCAGCCTTTGGCTCAGGGTGTGATCCTGGGGTCCTGGGATCCAGTCCCACATCGGGCTCCCCACAGGCAGCCTGCTTTTCCCTCTGCCTGTGTCCTTGTCTCTCTCTCTCTCTCTCTCTCTCTGTCTTTCATGAATAAAGAAATAAAATCTTAAAAAAAAAAAAAAAAGAAACCACTCTATATATTTTGATCTATGTATCTGTCTGCCTGAGGGAATTAAAAAATAAATTGAGATTATTCTTACTCTAATATTTGTATCCAGTAAGTCTTATACTTTTCTCAAGTTCATAGTTTTGTTGTTTTTTTTTTAAGATTTTATTTATTTATTCATGAGAGACACACAGAGAGAGAGAGGCAGAGACAAGGCAGAGGGAGAAACAGGCGCCATGCAGGGAGTCTGATGTGGGACTCGATCCTGCGTCTCCAGGATCACACCCTGGGCTGAAGGTGGCACTAAACTGAACCACCAGGGCTCCCCAAGTTCATAGTGTTTTTAGTCAAAGATTCTTTAGGTATCCTCATGTACAAGACACGTGGCTGGGGTAGGATCCTACTTACTGCAGCAAAAGGCTGGTGCCAAGAAGGAGCATATTCAGGAAAGCATCCTTCACAAATATTTTTTTCTCTTTCATGTAGAGATCCTATGAATCTTGATTTAGAATTATTTTTTAAGGACAGGGAAAAAAAGGTTTAATTTTGAAATACTTGAAACTACTGGCTATTTAAATTGCTAGAATTTTCCAAGTTCAGGGTATATATGAAAATGAAAAGGTTTTCTGCTTACATTAATATTACTCACAAAAGTTTTAATCTAGTATAGATTGGGTGAATCACCACATCTTTGAATGAAATGTTCACTGCACTCAAGCATGTGGCTGTTATTATTGATTACTCATCAGGAGTGATGAAGACTTCTAGGTTTGCAGGAAAGACTGATACTGTATTAATGAAGAATTTTAATTTTGAAGAATGTCCTGTTTGCATTAAATATTTAGTAGGCTCTCTTACTAAAGTCCTTCTGCGTTTCTGGTGTGTTACCTGGGAACTGAGGATCTAGCACCACCTGCAGGCAAAAATTGGCTAATTTCATCTGGCAGGATACAGTTTTACAAAAGCTTTCCAATATTTTAAAGCTTTCCAAAGCTTTAAAATGGTTTCTCCAATGAAGACGGCGGTCCTTACAACAAAAATGTCAGGTGAAATGCCATCTAGTTTGTTTTCCATTTCTTTCATTCTCTCAGAGCATCCACAGTGGGTAGTACTGTGGTCTAAGACTCGGTATGCCACCGGCTGCTACACTGGCAGGCAGGGCCACCTTTCTGATTAGGCACAAAAGACATAGTGACTAGGATCCACAGTACTTTTAGAGGCTCAAGAAAATGTTTTAATTTTATGTAAAATCAGGGAAAAAACCATTTATAGGTCAAAGAAAATGTTTTATTTATTTATTTTTTAAGTATTTTATTTATTTACTCATGAGACACACACAGAGAGAGACAGAGAGAGAGAGAGAGAGAGAGAGACAGGTAGAGACACAAGCAGAGGGAGAAGCAGGTTCCACGCAGGGAGCCTGATGTGGGACTCAATCCCGGGACTCCAGGATCATGACCTGAGCCAAAGGCAGACGCTCAACCACTGAGCCATCCAGGTGCCTCAAGAAAATGTTTTAAAGTATAATATTAATATATTGGCCTTTTTATCAACCTTCCTGAAGAATATCATTTTAAATATTTTTAAGTGGAGGAAGGGGCCCAAAAAGACAGGAGGGCTCAGCACCCATGGATGGCTCAACGCTGAGCTAGAAAGAGCACCTCCTCACAGATGAGTCAGGAGGAGCAATCAACTGAACCTTGTAAAGCACTTACAACACACACACAGTTCACAAATTGTAGTCATTCTACACCAGCTGCTTTTAAAGCCTTTTTAGTCTCATTCTCACTAATTGTATGCCAGACTTGATTTAAAATTTACATCCACTTATTTTATCTTGTTTTCAGTTCACATACTATTTAATCAATGTTGTTGTTGTTGTTGTTTTTTTAATAAATTCTTTAATCAGGGAACAAGAAACACCAATATATAGTAACCATTGGAAAACCTAGAACCCAAGTAGGGGAGTAGATTTGTCATCCTGTCCTTGGGTGGTTCCACAGACTTATTTTCAGCAACAGAAATAATAGGTAATAAATATAAATAATAAACCCATATATTTGGCACTTATTAGATGACAGTCATTGTCAAAAATCATTTCTAATAATCTCATTTTCAATTTAAAATTACCCAGTGTTCCCATGAAATAAATATTACTTACCCCTATCTTACACATGAAGGAATTAAATATGAAGGAAGTGAAGCTCTCTGTGCATGTCTACATCACTGGGAAGAGGTGGAGCAAAGATTTGAGGCTGAATTAAACTCAGGCTCCCCCAACTCTAAAGTCCCAGCCCAATGTCATGCTGCTCTCCGGCCTTTAGTTTTATTTCTGAAGAATGCTCTTTCTTATCAGACTCCTTTCTAGATATGGATGCATATTCCACAATTAAAATAAAACAGGCTACTAATTCAGAAAGTCTTTTGAAATGTGTTCCATTCAAAAATACCTTTGCTAGATAAGTGAATAAATTAAAACCCCTTATTTTAACATGCATTGTCTTTTTTATCAGTGCATAAAAGAGGAAAAGATATGTGGATCGAAAAGATATGGAGGGGAAGAGATACCCAAGAGGAATCCTTTATTGAAATTATCAAGTGGTCTTGAGCCATTGAAAGCCATTGAAAATTCTCAGCTTTTTTTTTTTTTAAATAAGTGATACGATGCATTAAATAATAGGCTTCCATTTCAGATAGATATGCATTCAAATACAATCACTGCAATACATAAGTAGCAGCATATTAAACAACTGGACTTTTCTGGCCTTTGGAATCTTCATCTGTAAAATGGGGATGAATCTCCTTATCTCCATAATTTTGTGAGGTCTAAATAATTAATATTAGTTAAAATCCCTGGCGTTGTGTTCAATGCAGTTTAGTTTTATTTCTCTCAATGTAGCCTGACAATTTGATAATCACATAATTGATCTACTTCAAATCAAGAAAATACTTCTGATTCTCATAATATGCTACTGAAAAAATCTATGAAAAAAGAGTGGATGTTGACTGGAGATAGTATCATAGGTAGCATTTTTCTTTAACAGACATTTATTCTCATGAGCTTTAGTTTACCTGCCTCAAATACATAATATTTTTAAAATCCAGGGGTGCGTGGGTAGCTCAGTCATTTAAGCATCCAGCTCTTGGGTTTGGCTCAGGTCATGATCTCAGGGGCATGAGATCGAGTCCCGCTGGGGGAATCTCCACTCAGCCGGGGGTGTGGTGGAGATGGTTCCTTCTGCCCCTCCCCACACTGGTAAGCACCCGAGACAGAGCACGAGTGCTATCTCTAAAATAAATAAATAAATCTTTAAAATAGTTAAAAAGAAAACTCAAATACAAAAAACTTCCCTTGACAATTTTCTGTCTAGAATTACCATAATTTCTCAAGAATAGGGGCCTATTCTGGCCTAATTATTTACTTCAATTAATTTCAGGAGCGCCAAAGTCAAACTCTTAGTTATTTAACTCAACTAATGTTAGCATCACAAAATCCATGGTATACTGGGATCTTCCTGTTTTCAGAAGTCTTATATACCCACTTCAGAACATGAACTTTCTCATAGCCTAAATACAGGCATCTCCACCCATATAACTCTTCTGGCTGTGATCATGGCTAGTCAGAGCTGGACACTGGTTCAAGCCTACCCAATCCTTAGACTTTCATTACCTTCTGAGTTTTTTCTCACTCTAGACTTTTGAACTAAACGAGATGTTTTCTAGCCAGTGGGTGGCTGCTATGGGAACTGAAAGACTGCCATGTAGATTTGGTGGCTATATTGGATCCTGAGGAGGATCCATAAAGGACAGCAGAGTAGAGAGAACTAGAAAATGTCAGAAAAACCAAGGGAAGATGAGCTATGCAGCTCTGGTAAGAGAAAAGAGTGGGTCTATTTTCTTGATTGTTTCTGGTTCCCATTAATCCCAACTTCTCATCTTGCCTTTGAGCTTTATGAGATTTCTCTATATTCTTTTACTAAGTCATTTTCATGGCATTCAATTAGACTTACAACTTGATGCTTTGTATGTTCGAAAAGAGGCAGTTTTCAGCAAAATACGACAAGACAGAAAATGAAGGAAGCTGGGGGCAGTTAACCACTCTTCAACACAAGGGATAGGTAGCCGTCCCACATACATATATGCAGCAAACTCTGAAGTATTCCAGGCTGTTGCGAACAGATAATCAGAGGATGTGGTGTCAATGATGCTGCCCATCTTTTTTTTTTTTTTTTTTGCTGCTCATTTTCAACATCATTGAAGAGTTATATGAGGAGGAAGTGAAAAACTGACAAAGTCATCGACAGGCTCAGTTTTTGCCACCCATTGTCAGGATTAATGGCTGAGTTCTATGAAAAATGTAAGGTATCTAGGAAAAGACTTTGTAAGATGTTTCTTTTTTTTTTTTTTTAAAGATTATTTATTTATCTATTCATGAGACACACACATACACACACACACAGAGAGAGAGAGAGAGAGAGAGAGAGAGAGAGAGAGAGGGAGAGGCAGAGACACAGTTAGAGGGAGAAGTAGGCTCCATGCAGGGAGCCCGACGTGGGATTCGATCCCGGGTCTCCGGGATCAGGTCATGGGCCGAAGGTGGTGCTAAACCACCAAGCCACTGGGGGCTGCCCAGATGTTTCTTATTCAATGTTAAATATTAGAAATTTCAGCATAACTGTATTTTACTGCTGTTTACAAATATATCATTTCATCCTCTTCATCAGATGAGGAAAATATGTTGAAAATGTATGGATTCTTAAGATTATCAGGATTTTCTTTTTCTATAAAGAATTGAGTTGATGTTTTTGGTATCATTTGCAAACAGTGACTGAGAAAATATCAGCTACAGGGCTATCAAAGTCTCAGAAGTAATTAATACATTCCACATAGATCATCTACAAATCTTTTATGAACACACAGCTATTTCTCTTTTGTTTCCCCATTTAACATGTTTAATATTTAGGCTACTTCATATCATTTTAGAAATAAGAGGCACACATATCATAAAGAACGAATTATTATTTTTTTTTTGTCGTTTCTTTTTTTTTTTTTTTTAAATTAATTTTTATTGGTGTTCAATTTACCAACATACAGAAAAACACCCAGTGCTCATCCCATTAAGTGCCCACCTCAGTGCCCGTCACCCATTCCCCTCCAACACCCGCCCTCCTCCCCTTCCACCACCCCTAGTTCGTTTCCCCGAGTTAGGAGTCTTTATGTTCTGTCTCCCTTCCTGATATTTCCCAACATTTCTTTTCCCTTCCTTTATATTCCCTTTCACTATTATTCATATTCCCCAAATGAATGAGAACATACACTGTTTGTCCTTCTCCAATTGACTTATTTCACTCAGCGTAATACCCTCCATAAAGAACGAATTATTAAGTGGCATAAAGGAAAGCAAAATATTACATTATTTAACTAATATAAATACACTGGTTTAAACTCTAGCACATAAGTACTATAAAAATAATTACAGAGTAATAATGATACTTATAAAATATATATAATATATATATGTTCCATTATTGGTTCTAAATATTTACAGATAATTCTAATCTAAAATTTAAAATTTTATTATGTATGTTGTGATTTGGATAAGTTTTATAATTCATGAATATGAAAAATAAGATATATTTATAATTCCATCAAAAAGATTATGATACTTTAATATTTTAGAAAAAGGGCTGGCAGGGATATTTTAAAAGTTTAGAGAAGTTTATATTTAAATAGAGGGCCAGAGAAAGGATCGGAATATTGAACAACTCAAACATTTCATTTAAATGTTAACATGAATAAACACAAAATAGCCAAGCATATTAAGCAAAGCCTATGATCTGAATTCTTTTTGGAAAATGATTTATAAGGTAAACATTGAAAGGTACACATTTTAAAGCATTTTTGCTTAAGTTCTCAGACACTCATTATCTTCAAAGTATTATCCAAATGTATTCTGGATAAAACATTTTAAAGTTAAAAAATGTGAAAATATCAACAAGAAGTAAGAAAAATTAAATTTCTTCTCCATAAATTTATCAAATTACTTGCTTTTCTAAACTCACATTATATTTCTAAAACATTACTTTCATTTGCATGAGTCATTAGCTTTCATAAAGAGTGCTTTTATATAAAATCTGTAAACCATAGCATTTCTTCATTATTAGCATGTACAGGCCCATTAAATCTATTATAAATGGATAGTCTACTGATTAATATTTTAATTGTAGCTTGGGGTTCTTGATGTAGATCTAGAAAATGTTAATGAAAGATTAAAAGTGTTGGTTTAGACATTTCAGAATAAATCCTTGAGCAATTATAACTTTTTAGTCATAAAAAAATACATTGAAAATTAATTTAATAAGGTATTGATAAAGTTGCTATGTTGAATACAGCAAAGGTCATAAAGAGACAATTATTAAAATTATATCTATTTTTATTACATCTATTTTTGTAGGAATTTTAATTCCAATCATTAACTTTTAAAAAGTATTCAGTTTTATCTAGTGTTGTTTTTCTTTCTAGGACTTATATTTTTATGAAAGCACAAAAATTGAAACATACACTAATTCTCAATTGCATTGTCATTCTGCATTCATGTATCTGTACTTTTGGTAACAAAGTAAAACATGGTGAAATACTGTATTTTCTTTCTTTCTTTTTTTTTTAATTTATTTATGATAGTCACACAGAGAGAGAGAGAGAGGCAGAGACACAGGCAGAGGGAGAAGCAGGCTCCATGCACCGGAAGCCGGACATGGGATTCGATCCCGGATCTACAGGATCCCGCCCTGGGCCAAAGGCAGGCACCAAACCGCTGCACCACCCAGGGATCCCTCTTAAATAATTATTTAAAAATACCTTTCCGTAAATATGAAATAAATTAAAATCTCTTTAATTCTGACATTAAATGCTATTATTTACAAGATTCTTACCAAAGTCAGCATAATTTTAGTCTAAAAATGTCTTACTTTATCTTATAGTTTAAACATGACTTAGAAAAAAAATAAACATGACTTAGGAATGCTCAGTATTTCCACTTAAAAAAACAAAATGAGTTTTGTGAACTTGAACGCTTTAAAATAGGTATCTTCAAATTAAAATATTTTCTGGGGGTGCCTGCGGGCTCAGTTGGTTAAATGTTTGCCTTAGGCTCAGGTCTTGATCTCTGGGTCCTGAGATTAAGCATGGTGTCAGGCTCTCTGCTCAGTGGGGAGTCTACTTTTCTCTCTCTCTCTCTCTCTCATAAATAAATATAAAAATATTTTTTTAAAAATTAAAATATTTTCTGGAAAAGACAAAGTGAGGTCAAATATGAGATAGGAGAGGAAAAGATTTATAACTGTAGATAATCTAGAATTATTTATATCTGAGGCAAATCCTTCAATCACATGTTTATACTTGTTGACATTACCCACTTCCCCAATAATTAATGCCATTAAGTTTTGCTTTTATTGGGACGCCTGGGTGGCTCAGTGGTTGAGCGTCTGGCTTCGACTCAGGGTTCTGGGATTGAGTCCCACATCAGGCTCCCTGAGAGGAGACTGCTTCTCCCTCTGCCTGTGTCTCTGCCTCTCTCTCTCTATGTCTCTTATGAATAAATAAATAAAATCTTTAAAAAAAAAAGTTTTTCTTTTATTTAGCATTCACTTCTCTTTTGATATTTGTAGAAGGATTTGATTTTGTGATAGTTTCTCTCTTTGCTTCTACATCAAAATAGATCAAGGTACCAAAAGAATGGAAAAATGAAACAAACATCTTCATGCTCTTTTTACATATCAGTACAGTGACCAAGTAAGCCTTCCAAGACAAAAATTTCATTATTTCTTCCATTTCATTCAGAAGTGGTACAGGTTAGAGCAACAGAAAGACTTGAGGGGAAAAAACAGCAAAACTAAATATAGTATTTTTATCATGGAAAAATGATGGCTTTAATCTCTGGAATATAGCCCAAAGCAATAAGTAAGATGCAGGGTATGTCTTCTATTAGCTTACTATTGTCTCGTCGGTAACACTGTGACTTCCTTCTAAGGCTGGAGCTACATTCTCCCGAATCCCCTTTTCTGTGTGGTTCTCAGTTAGAGTTTGCTGATGAGAAAAGCTTTCCAGAGAGACAGGAGATGGAAATGTAAGTCATTATTTTTTCAAGGTGTTTGCATCTAGGTATTTGGATAGATTAAAAAAAAAATTCACAGTGGCTTTGCAACAATTTTTTTATAATGACCTGCTTTGCTTGAGAAGTTGGTGGAGTTTTTAAAGATTCTCAAGTATTGCAGCAGCTCTAAGAAAGTTGAAAGGCCTCTGCTTGAGCCTTTAGGCTGTCTTCAATATCTACTTCCCTGACCTCCAGCAGCAGCTTTCCTGACCTCTACCTCCCCTTTCCCCACCCTCACCTCCAGCTCTTCCAAGAGTCCTCAGAGTTCTTAATTCTGCATTAAACACTTCATATCTGGATACATCAAATGGCTTCTGTTATGTTGACTGATGACTGATTCTTGATAATAAAGACACCATCACAGTAAGAATTGGGAAATACTCAGTTTATTAGGTTATGGTGAATGTCTCAAATATCAGATACATCATCTCAATATGAAAATAACAAATCACATTTCCAGGTCAATTCAGATTACCTGGATTTCTTCTTTGATATTCTCTAACAATGACAGGTAGGAGCATTCTATATGCTATTAGTTTCTTCAGTCTTTAAATAATTTTTAAAATTAGGTTCAAATCAACTTCAAGTAGTTATCTTCAACTTTTTCTGAATTAAAAATTTCATTCTTACAACAGGCTTGTGATTCACATAACTTGATATTAATGGCGTTTTGTCTGTAGTAGGAAGAGGGAAATCAAGTTTCAATGAATATTAGAAAACCATTTGACCCTTGCTCATTATTTTTTTTTTTAATTTTTATTTATTTTTGATAGTCACAGAGAGAGAGAGAGGCAGAGACATAGGCAGAGGGAGAAGCAGGCTCCATGCACCGGGAGCCCGACGTGGGATTCGATCCCAGGTCTCCAGGATCGCGCCCTGGGCCAAAGGCAGGCGCTAAACCGCTGCGCCACCCAGGGATCCCGACCCTTGCTCATTATTTGTACCTCCTTTTCTCTGATGTGACAGAAAGCTCTTGGTTCTACGTTTGCCACTGCAGACTAAATACTGTTCTCATAAAACTAAGATCTAATCCAGATCATATTTAAATATCAAAGCAGTTGTGACTAAATGGAGCTTGGATACTACATTACTCCATCTTGACAAAAGGTTGTATTCAAGAAACATCCATGCTGAATAGAAGCCAGGGCATTTCTTCCTGAAACTTTTCAGGAAAAGACTGTTTTTTCAGTGCGTGACAACATTTCTCTCCAGTCTTTTTCCTCATTTTTTTCCTTCTACTGGTCTATTCCTCTATTCAATGTAATAATCGTAATAATCGATAACCAACTTACACAATGTTTTCTCCATACTAGGCATATGTGTTACTTTAGTCCTTTAACAATCCTATGATTAGGTGTTATGAGCACTGTAGTACAGATGAAGAAACTGAAACTCAGGGGGTTTCAATACCTTGCTGAAGGTCATAGAGTGAATAAGTGGCAGGGCCAATGCTAAATGTACCTAGCAGCTGGCAGCAAGTTCTGAAACCTCTGGAAGCCTTTCATAAATCCACCTGTCCTTAGCACTTCCTTTGCCCAATTTCCCCTTTCTGTATGTCCCTAGTTTCTAGCTAGAAATTCTCGTTTTGTTGTTTCCATTGAAATTCTAGCAACTCAATCACTATCTTCCATTATTTTCCCCCCACTACCTCAGGATGCTGGAAGAAGGGCCAGGAAGGTAGGCAGGGAGGGAACAGGGAGGAGTTCAGGGAGGCGTCAGGGAGGGTTCTGTGAAACCCATAAATAGTAGTTGTTTGTTTGTTTGTTTTTCCCTAAAAAGAAATTTATTTTTACCCTCTGTTATTGCTCACCAATGAGCAATAGAGTAAAGCTCAAGTGAGAACTGCAGTCAAGAATTTGGAAGAGAAGATTATAGGAAAGTAGGACATGAGGCCCCTGAGGTATTTTTTTTGTTGTTGTTTTCCTTTTCCTTCCCCATGACCCACTGTTCTTTCCTTCCTTAATAAGACTCCAGGTAGGGTCTCAGAAGCACCATTAGTGGGGATGAAGATAATCTCAGGGAGGAGTGAGGTAGTGAAGAAATAGATAAATATAGGTTATAGAGAAGACACCTAGTTTAGTATGTCAAAGTGGATTTGAAAGCTTTTGAGGTCATAGGGTTTTCTGTGGCATAAAAATCTCAAATAAAATAAAATAATACACGTGTTTGCTGCTTTTGAATGAGGGAATTCAGGTTTTTATATTCATTGTTCTTAACAACAGTTAATCAAATGGATACTCAATAACTTTTGGTTTCCTGGTTTTCAAAACACAGTAATGTTATGAGTTTGTTTTGTTTTTGTTTTGTATGCATCCAGGCTGGACACCAGGGCAAGGAGAAGTGCAAGTGCATGTCCACTTTGCCTCTAAGCCACATTGATTCACTATCACACTTCAGAAAGAAAATTCCTTATCATTTTTCAAATTATGGTACTCCAACAGACTGATATTCAAAACCTTGGGCTTTCTGAAGTGCTAAATAGAATATAATTGCTATTTATTTATTTTTTTAAAGATTTTATTTATTTATTCATGAGAAACAGAGAGAGAGGGGGGTGGAGACACAGGCAGGGGGAGAAGCAGGCTCCATGCAGGGAGCCCGATGTGGGACTCAATCCCGGGTCTCCAGGATTATGCCCTGGGCCGAAGGCTGCGCTAAACCCCTGAGCCACCCAGGCTGCCATATAATTGCTTTTTAAATTAAAACTAATGCAGATTAACTTCAAGAAACTTTTGAGAGCTCTGCTGCCTTTTTGTTGTTGTTGTTGTTGTTGTTGTTTTTGCAAATAGCATTACCCTCATACATACTGGATTTAGGACTGATAAAATACCTTGGCTGTAGATATTTACAAATTTAAGACTGGAGACAAAATAAAATTCAGTTTAACCTTGTAAGCACAGATTTGATTACAGAAACTCTTAAAATAGATGTTTCTATAGCACTGGACTTCTAAATAAGTGTGGGGCTCTATCAGGAACTCTAAGAAAACATCTATTTTTCCTTTGTTTTCTTGATTTTTAAAATTTAAATAAATCCAAATTCTAATGATAAGAAGAGTTGTTTTTTTTTTTTTTTAATTTTTTATTGCTTTCCCTGAAATGGATTCTAATAGGGAGCAAGTAAAGAGAAAGAAATACAGTATGATGGGACACCTGGGTGGCTCAGTGGTTGAGTGTCTGCCTTTGGCTCAGGCCGTGATCCTGGTCCTGGGATCGAGTCCCACACTGGGCTCCCTTTGGGGAGCCTACTTCTCCCTCTGCCTATATGTTTCTTCCTCTCTTTCTGTGCCTCTCATGAATAAATAAAATCTTAAAAAAAAAAAAAAAGAAATACTGTATGAGAAAAGAATGAGGATAGACAAGGTTTTTTTTTTTTTTAAGATTTTATTTATTTATTTATGAGAGACAGAGAGAGAGAGAGAGAGAGAAAGAAAGGCAGAGACAGAGGCAGAGGGAGAAGTAGGCTCCATGCAGGGAGCCCAATGTGGGACTCGATCCTGGGTCTCCAGGATCCAGATCATGCCCTGGGTAGAAGGCAGTACTAAACTACTGAGCCACCAGGGCTGCCCGATAGACAAAGTTTTAATGGCACACAATCCATCCTCAAATCAATGAAGTAGTGGATTTAAAAAAAAATTGAGGGAGGAGGAAGGTAGTCTTTTAATCTAGTATTTGACCAAAATATAAATTAATGGTCTTAAGTCCATATTGGGGAATATTGGTTTTCTTTTAGCTCCAGTGCCATGAAATAAAACATTATACTTGCCAGTCATATCTATTCATTAAAATTCCTTAAGTGCACATCAAAATTTTGAATAAGATAACTATAATGATACAAAATGATATTATTTTTAGTTTCAAAGGCAAATAGTAAATCCTCCCATGTTTTTTATTTGGAAGTAAAAGAAAATAAACATAATAGGTAGGTGTCAATTGCTAAGTAGAATATCTGAGTAGACAGCAGATGTCAATATATAATATTAATTTTCTGTTTAAAATTGAAAATACCTGTACTTTCTTTTCACATTTGACTCCAGAATATCCATTGCGACAGGAGCACACATTGGGAAATACACATCTCCCTCCATAAAGACACTTCTGTTTGCAAATTGCTGCAATACACAAAGTTTTACAATTACTGTCCTTTGACACAAATGCTTGTGACATCATCTATTCTGGTGGTCTGAAGCCATTCAGCTACTCAACTATAAAATAGTCATAAGATTTTATGAACGACCAACTGCAGTCCCATTCCTGTGCAGCCACTGTGCGTGCACACACACACACACACACACACACACTCATACACATAAAAAACAAGACATTCAAAACACAACACAGTATTTTCACATTTCTATGAAGATATTAAAGCAAATAGAATTTTCATTGGCTACACTTTAAACACTAGGTATATGGTTTTATTTTCTTTAGAGAGGAGATACAAATCAGCAACATAAAATAGAATTCATAATTTGCTTTTTAATAATTTAGCAAAAGTTTAAAAAAAAATAATTTAGCAAAAGTTTAAAAGAGATAATTCAGTACTGGCCAGTGTATAGAAAAATTGACAATTTAATATACTATCATTGAACGTAATAACTTTATTAGAAACTTCCTAAAGGAATGCCTGGGTAGCTCAGAGGTTGAGTGTCTGCCTTTGGCTCAGGGCGTGATATCAGAGGCGCAGGATTGAGTCCCACATTGGGCTCCCTGAATGGAGCCTGCTTCTCCCTCTGCCTGTGTCTCTGCCTCTCTCTCTCTCTCATGAATAAATAAATAAAATCTTTAAACAACCAAAAAAAATCTTCCTAAAAATTTTTACACTACCAATTTCTTCCTTAAAATCTCTTCTCATGAAATCTAATACCTATACCTATCTCAATATACCTCAATATCGATCTATTTATCTATCATCTATCTATCTAATCTGTCAACCTACATTATCATCTATCTACCTACCGACTTATAGAGAAAATGCCTGGTAGAGTAATACTCTGTAAATGACTATAATGTTCAAAATAAGAGTAAAAATCAAGTGAATGTCATATGTATATATGTACATATAAATTATGTTACATTTAAAATTACATTTTATATGTATTACAGAACTTAATATTCCATTCAAAATTATGTTTTGAAGGACATAGAAAATGCTTTTAAGTAATACTGAGTGAAAATAAGCATAATATAAAATTGCATACAATACAGTTATTTTTCATGAGAGAGGTATCTGCTTCCAGAGCTCGTAACGAAAGCTTGTATAACTCAAGAATAATATTGTCTTTGGTATAAGTGCAACATTAAAAGGTTATGTTCTTCCCAGGGCTGGTAGGTATGGTTGGGCAGGTTGTGTAAGGCACAAAGTTCCACAGCTAAGGAAGAACTTTTCACATCACAGACATCATAGATTGAATATTTGTTACAAGAACTTTCCAGCAGATGGCAATAAGACATCTAGTTCAAGTAACGTCAATATTTAGAATTTCTGGACACTTGGAAATAAAGGATTTTGAGGAAGGGGACTTTGAAAAATTCTCAGAGAAGCTGCAAGGTACAAAATTAGAGTGCACATCTTCAGGCTGTGGTCAGAGTACTTCAATCCACACACACTAGGTCACGTCCCACATTAATGTGCTTTTAATATCTTATCATTCTCCCTCCTGGTCCACATAGACCTCTCTCCAGAATAAGCAGGCCAAATTGATGGTGATAGCTCTTTTTTCTAGCAATTTAATCACACTGACCTTCAAGCAGATCAAACTTTTGAGCAGATATTTCCGAACTAGGTACTAGCACTTAGTGAATTCTTTGATAATATTTTCTTAGGATGAAAAATGTACAAATTATAACAGCAGTTACCAAGAAAATAAAGTCAAAGAGTCATAAAAGATATATGCAGATTCTCTGGTACATGGAAAGAAGTGTGGTTCATAAAACATCAAAAAACAGTGCAAGTATTTCTAGTAAAAACACATGGTCATTTTGCAACTGTATATATTCAGTTTACAATGCACTTGGATCATCAGTTTTGAAATGATGCAATTATTGATCACTTGAAAATATTTGGGGGGATTTCCAGTTTTTCCCATTGAGTTAATTATTCAATATTTATTTATTTAAAGATTTTATTTATTTATTCATGAGAGAGAGAGAGAGAGAGGCAGGGACACAGGGAGAGGGAAAAGCAGACTCCATGCAGGAAGCCTGATGTGGAACTTGATCCCAGGACCCCAGGATCACACCCTGAGCTGAAGACAGGTGTTAAACTGCTGAGCCACCCGGGATCCCCAAGTTTTTAAATATTTTAACATGGTATTTCAAGTTTTCATAAATTTCAAAATTTCATGAAATTTGATTTTCCTCAATATCCTGACACCTCATTACGTAACATCTATGACTAAAACTAAAGGGAACTATATTAACATACTAAAGTCATAAAAGGAATTAGTTCTGGGTGGTGAAATCTGGGACAATTTAGTTTAAAAAAGTTTTTAATATGTTTTATTATTTTCATGGTTAATATGTATTTTTCTCATAATATGAAAAAATACTCAAAGTGTATATTAAGTGCATCTTTAGCACACCTGAGAGAACTTCAAAGGCAATGCACAGACTGTAATTTGGAGTTAACTCTATCATACAAAATCTTAAAATCATTTTACCATATTTTCTCCTTTTGAATGGGTGTAACAATGAATAAGATTTTCTTTATTTCTAAAACCATTTTTTGAATGGATCCACATGCTGGGATTTGCTCTTTTCTGTGATTTTTCCTCACTCTACCCTTTGTTTGATAATTGTAAAGATTCAGGTTCAAGAATGTAGACTAACAGACAAAGTTTGTAGGCTTACGTATTTGACACTGCCCTCCTTCCCAGGTGGTAGGACAATGGCATATACTGGGAGCAATACATTCACCACCATTTTTACATTTCTGAAAGCAGAGAGCTGTAAACAGAAATATAAAAAAGTTAAAAAATTAAGCCACAAAAATTCCACTAAAGGAGAGAACCAGTTAAAAGTTGATGATTTAAAGTTTTCTCGTAACATTTTGCCAAGAATATTTTTCACTGTTCTTGCTGACTCAAATAAGTTGGTTTTGATGAGTATATAACGTTCCACTGATCTAATGCGTTGTGTTTCAACTTTTCCTCAATTGTTGGATATTTAAGTTGCCTCTTATTTTTTGCTTTGATAAATACCTTATAATAGCTGATAATTTTAAATAATAATTTAAAAAAGGAAAAAAATGAATCATTTGGATGAGGAGAGCTGCTATCACCTCAAAATCTAGCCAGATTTGAAAGCAGGAGCACCCCAACTTGGAAGGTTCTGAATTGGTTGGTCTGAGACAGGGTCAAGGAATGTCATTTTTTACCCTTTCTCTTGTCTTCTAGTTAATGACAAGGAGACAGGAGTTAAAGACTTGTCATTTATGCTGGCAATCACAGTGTAGAGACTGGAAAAACACCCTCTTTCTCTGGTAATCTGAAAGAATGAATTCAGAGCGCTTGGCATTTTACTCTATTTCAAAAGGGAATCCCCTAAAGTAGGAACAAAAAACACAACACAAAAAACAAGGAAAATGTTTTTTGTAGTAAATTCTGCTTTATGTTCTCATGAGGCTTTAACATTTGAAGAGTATTCTTACCTATGTTGCATTGTTTCCCTCTCCAACCGGAAGGACAAGAGCAAATGTTTGGTCCCACGCATTTTCCTCCGTTCATGCACATGGGATCACAGATACCTTAAGGTAAAAGGAAGAAACAGCCCTGAAACAGCAATACTTTTGAGATTTAATGTGTCTGCTTTACCTGTGGTTGGCAAATACATCCAGTGGTGTCTTACTTTTTTGGCATCTCTTCCCAGCATATCCTTCACGACAGGCACACACATTATTTCTCATGCAGCGGCCACCATTCTTACAGGGAGGGTGACAGATAGCTAAAAGAACACATGGCAGCAATCTGTGAATATTACAAATTCAATTATTATATATTACATATTGCATCATGTGCTTGTTATCTATGGGGCCATAAGGCAGAGAAATGTGCTATTAAAATAAAAGATCACAACTGCAGGTGATTAAAACCATCCTTTCTAAATCATAAAATCCAATGCTCATAGCTTTAAGCAGCTAGTGAATTAGCACAATTTGAAATGTATTGATGAAGTGCTCACAACAAATGGCATCTTTGGTATTATAGTGCTTAAATTATGAATCTAATATTTCACCACTCTTATAAGTTAAGAGTGAGTGAATGATCTGAGTGGAACCAAGAAAATAAGTTAAAACCTGGCTCAAAATAAGAAATGTATCTATTCCTGCAGAAATTAGAAAAATGTCAATAATCTGTCACAGGATTTTTGGAAAATAATCTTAAGTTGACTTTTGAATAAAGGCAGAACTTTATATGTGACTTATTTCTGTGGATGCTTAGTGAAAATTCATTTTAACAATAAATCCTTGGCTTTGTTAGGAATATTTATTGGATAACCTTGACTATGCTATTACTCGTATTTTCTGTGTAAATGATTCTGCTCCATGGAATTCAAAAGTTAATGTTTATCATCTTTTACGAGAGAATTTTTATTGTTTCATGTTTCTTCCAGACATGATGATTAAATGCTTTTACTTAAAAAAAAAAAAAAAAAAAGCAATCCTGCCTGGAAATTTAAAGTTTATTTTTTCTGTAAATAATAATAAAGATCATGTTTTTTATCTCTTCTGCATCTTGTCCAGCATGTCTTAAAGACAATTGTACTGGAGCATCTGGGGGGTTCAGTCAGTTAAGCGCCCTACCTAAGAGCCTGATTTCAGCTTAGGTTGTTTCTCAGAGTCATGAGATCAGCTCTACATTGGGCTCTGCTCTGGGCATGGAGCCTGCTTAGCATTCTCTCTCTCCCTCTACCTCTGCCCTTCCTCCTATCCCTCTCTAAAAACAAAAGAAACGAAAAAATGAAAAAAAATTATTTATGATAGCTAGCCATATGCTTACAGTATGTATGTATGTCTCACTTAATCCTACAGCAACTGTCTAGTTCAAACCTGAAAGGCAGGAGGTCTGATCCTAGAGACTTTAAGTAAATTTCAAACCCATGCCAGCTACAACTTTTAGAGGCTACCTAATTCCAAACCTGCTAACATAACATATGTTCAATAGGTACATTTTAGTTCAATATTTAATAATTGAGAGATCTGCTCCTTTCCCAGTTATACAGTTGGCATATAAATATTAGAGAAGTTTTCTCACTCTTATCTTACATCTACTGCAAGGAGCATGAGAGAGATCAGCTTTTTATTGCTCTCTCACATTCTTAGTCAAAACTACATCTATAGCTCATAAATATGGGTTTAGACATAGTCGCTTGGTTTCCAAGGTTTGCCTTATCTTAGTCTTTACTAGTCTTTACTCCTCCCCTTTCACAAACTAGTTACTTAAAGGAAATCTTAATTAGAAAAACTCATCTGCCATGCCTGTATAGCTAGTACTCTAGTGATGGTTTCTTCCCTACCTCAATGGCAATGTAAGAATCCTAGCCAACCTCCAAATAAAAGAAATGAAATCACATCAAAGTATAACATGGCAAGGAAAGTATAGGTTTTAGGAATTGAATTATGACAGGTTCTGACATCTTTCTACTAAAAATCTACTCTGCATTTTGCATAAACTCAAAGATATGATGATGTAGAAAATACATTTTAAATTCCATTTACTGATACTAATTCATGACTACACCGTGAGCTTCAGGACATGCTTGTTATTCTGAAAAAACAAAACAAAACAAAACCCTGTATCATTACTATATCAGGAAAAGCATTAAAATAGCAGGCCACAAAGGGGGGAAATGATGCATCTTTAGGTCCCCATATCACCTTGCACAGTGCCGTGCATAGCTAGATTTTCATAAACATTTAATAAAACTGAAGTTGAGAGATCATGAGATAATAGCAGACATTAGCTTAGCCATAAATCAAATGCTTTTGCTGTGGGGGCAATAAAAATGACACCACTGCACACAACGGACTGCAAGAGAACTTTACTTATTTGGTTCACATTTTGATCCTATCGAACTGCACAGACAAGTGCCAAGGTCGGGAGCCTAATGTATGTTGAATAAATACAAATATTTTATATAATAACTCATACATTTCTATGATCTGGTCATTTGGTGGCCACAGGTGCAACATCACAAGAAATAGAGAAAAAAATAGCATCTTCCCTTTTGAGACTTATGTTTACTATGAATTCTGTTTATACTTTTCCCTTTTTATTTATAAGAAAAAAAGAAAGACATTAAAAACTAATTACCATTCTGACACTGTGCACCAAAGAATCCATCTGGACAGAGGCAAGTGTTTGGCTTATTACAGGAACCACCATTGAGGCAAATGGGGTCACACAAAGCTGAACAGCAGGGGGAAGAGACACCATAAAAGTTTTATTATTTAAAAAATGAAAGCTGCACTGAAGTACAAAAGAGTGCATAATGAAATATTTTATTTTTACTGCAAGTAAAACCCATAACCTACAATTAATTTGACTTTGCCAAACATAAGAGGAATGAAATAACTGGATAATAGCTTTGAAAGTTTGTTCATTAAGTTTACAAATAATACCATGCTAAGAATATGGAGGTTATCATTAGAATTCAGAATGCCCTCTGTAGGCTGAGAACATGATGGGAAACTAGAAGACATTTCAACAGCACTAAGGAATGGTCTGTAATCTACTCAAATACCTCTTTAAGTCTCCTTCCTAATCCAAATTGGAACACTCAAGTCGTTCTTTTTTTTTTTTTTTAAGGTTTTATTTATTTATTCATGAGAGACAGAGAGAGAGAGAGAAGAGAGAGAGAGAGAGAGGCAGGGGGAGGAGACACAGGCAGAGGGAGAAGTAGGCTCCATGCAGAGAGCCTGATGTGGGACTCGATCCCGGGACTCCAGGATCACACCCTGGGCCCAAGGCCATGCTAAACCACTGAGCTACCCAGGCTGCCTGGAACACTCAAGTCCTAACATTTTCAAAAGCATTCTCTGTTTTTGCTTCTTCCCTTGTCCCACTTTGAGAGGCACCCCCAATTCGATTTTTCAACCCAGACTTTACCCATCCTCCAAGGCCTACCTCAATACTATTTTCTTCCGAACTGTACATGCCAGAATGAATTTCTATCCTCTCTGCTTCCAAGGAACTGTGCATTAATTACATTGCCTATTATAATCCAACCTGTATTATAGTCTTTTTAAATAACTGTATCCTAAGTTTCCTTCACTAATGCTGTGCTACTTGAAGTCAGGGAAAACATCAAACTGATCTTTGTTTCCCCCTTGCATCATGCTTCACACATAGTTGGCAAGCTATAAACATTAAGTTAAATTTGTGAAGTCATTAGTTCACAATAGATTAGATTACACATAGATACCTGCAAACATTGCTGGCAAAGAAGTAAGCCTGATATTGTGATAAAGAAACAGAAAATGTGATGGTGTCACTTAACTCAATTGCCTGAATGTTTCGTGAAACAGAATGTCTGTGTTGTGATGAAAAAAAAAAAAAAAACTTGAAAGAGATCGAGAAGATGTAGCACAGATCCGTTTCTCTCCACTCTAAGGCAAGTGGATGATGGAAATAAAAAGCCCCCCCCCCCCAAAAAAAAAAGAAAGAAAAAGAAAGGTATTGGTTGGGATGGATAACAGTAAAGCTGAAATACACTCTATGGTCTGAGACAAGAAAAAGAACCAAGATAAGAGATAGGGTTTTAGTAAAACTTCAAATTAATCTTATCATAATAATGTTATGCTTTAAATTTGTTTTAACTAATTTATTCATTGAAATATTTCTTATTTTACCTGTACCACAAGTAGGTCCATACCAGCCAGGCTTGCACTGGCAAATATCTGGTGTAAGACATTCACCTCCATTTTCACAGTGCCTGTTACAAACCACTAAGGTCATAGAATAAAAATAAAAGCAAAGTAAATTAGTCTTGGAATTGGTTATATTATTGGCTCTTACCTAACTAGCTCATAACTGCCTATCACATTTTCTAATGAATGAGATCAGAAAGAAAAATAAAACTAATTTATTCTTTGGCTTTAAATGGTCTCTGATTCTCACATTCAGCTATTTTTTTGCTAATAGATATGGGGAAAGAAGAAAATCACTGAACTGAATGGTAAATAAGAGTTGGCTATTTGAGAAAATTATTAGTTATTAATGAAAATAATCATAGATATAAATGAAACAAGATAAACTTACATGCAAATCAACAAACTGAAATTCTTATTATCTCAAAGAAATGGTCAAGAAGAGAGTTGCTAAGAACAAACTTCTTTATCTTAGTACTGGCACCCAGGGCTCCTGGTGGTATGCAGAATGATAACTGTCATAATAAATCATGATGTACGTTCTTTAACTAGGCTCTGGGTTTATCTTAGTATTAAAGCCATCAACTATTTAAAGGAGCAGTTTCATTACATTAGGCTGCAAGAGAGTTCTGCTTACTTGTTTCACACCTTGGTCCTATAAAACCGTAAGGACAAGTGCAGAGATTTCCAGCCAAGCAGGTGCCACCATGTTGACAAGGTGGGCTACAATGTTCTGCAGAAACACATTATGTTATTAAATCAGCTATTAGGGAAAGGTCAGTTTATATTTACCAATCATAACTGCAATAAACTTTTTTGTAAGAGCAATTTATAATAAACTCAGTTCTTTTATTTTATTTTTTTTAAAAAGATTTTATTTATTTATTCATGAGAGACAGAGAGAGAGAGAGAGAGAGAGAGAGGCAGAGCCACAGGCAGAGGGAGAAGCAGGCTCCATGCAAGGAACCTGATGTGGGACTTGATCCCCGGACTCCAGGATCATGCCCTGAGCAGGAGGCAGGTGCTAAATCGCTGAGTCACCCAGCGTCCCAAACTCAGTTCTCTTTTACTATGAAATTTAATTCTGTGGGATTGACTATTCAGGTTTATACTCTAAAAACACCAGCAAATCATCAGCATGTTTTGGTTAGTTGGATGGAAATATACCATCTTAGGTTTCTTCTGAAAAGTGAGACTTAGACTTACATGTTCCTGCCCTAAAAATACAATACTCCTATATTTCCACAATTACTTTCATATGCTATCGATATTGAGTGTTCTATTAGTTCACTCTCTACTGAATTTAATTTGTTAATTTGTACCTACCCTTGACATGAAAGTATTTAATGTAACTTAGTTTATTCATAATTATTGTACCATCTATCAAAGTGTGTTCTTTAAAATGTTATATTAAAAATAACAAATGTGTTCTTTTAAAATATTAACCATTTTTAAAATGCCATTTCATAAACTCTCCAAAGATTTCAACCAAAATAATAAAATTATATGGCTATAGACATGTTTTTAAAAATCACTCTTCAGGATTCTTTTTACTATTTAGTATCTTCTAACTATTTGGATTTAGCACTTTCTTGGAGCCA
The DNA here is from genome assembly GCF_018345385.1 of Vulpes lagopus. Taxonomy (NCBI): domain Eukaryota; kingdom Metazoa; phylum Chordata; class Mammalia; order Carnivora; family Canidae; genus Vulpes; species Vulpes lagopus. The sequence continues at coordinate 26,926,951 of NC_054836.1, forward strand.
CATTTGGCAAGTTATTCAATAATCAGGTGTCCTTTGCTTGAAGCTAAAATATACGTAGGGATATGGCACCTTATAACTAACACATATTACTTCCGAAGACAATTTTACCAAGGACAAATAAGCTATTACTCTTTGGATGTCTAATTCTCTATTTTTAAGTTTTCAGAATCTTCAAATGAATTAGTTTTAGGGATGCCTGGGTGGCTCAGCAGTTGAACAGCTGCCTTTGGCTCAGGGCATGATCCCAGGGTCCTGGGATTGAGTCCCACATTGGGCTCCCTGCGGGGAGCCTGCTTCTCCCTCTGCCTGTGTCTCTGCTTCTCTCTCTGTGTCTCTCATGAATAAATAAATAAAATCTTTAAAAATTAAATAAATTATTTTTAATAAACATTAAAAAGCTTAGACTTCCTCACCAGCATTAATGAGCATATATTAGTATAAACACAGTAAAACTGGTTTATCTTTACAAAAAAACTTTAAAGAAGACAGTTTTATTTTGGATCTGTTATTTGATTTTTAATTTGAATTATCACCTTCATCACAGGTTGCACCCCCATGTCCCGGGGGACAGTCACAAATGTTAGGCTTGATACATTTTCCATGGTTTTTGCAATCAGGATGACATACAGCTGTGTAAAATAAAGCTCATGTTTTAGAAATGTCAATTATCAATTAACTTCATTATGTGAACTAATGAATACTATACCTACCAGTTTGGCAGTTAGAACCAGTGTAACCAGGTTTACATTTGCATATGTTTGGGGCAACACACTCCCTGCTTTTTCCACATGGGTGTCTACAAATGGCTGCAGAAATGAAGGAAAAAAAGCTGAATTGTTGATACAATATATACATGTTGCTCATAGACTTACAAGGAAGATCAAATTCTGTGAAATTTGAAAATTTTGAGGCTGCTTATTAAGCAATAACCACTGCATTTATCCATAAAATTTTTCCCTTGTATTTGTTTTACTACTAGAGTGACTGAGAAACATGACTAATATAGTCAGAAAGAAGTACCATATGTGGTAATTACTCCCATAGCAAAGCCTGACGTTGAAGGTGGCTGCTAGCCATAAACGGGATTATAGTCTTCTTTCAGAGGTCTGTAAAGTTTCAGATACTAATCAGGTAAATGTTGGTAAATGGCAGGAATAATCAGAATATAAAAGTGCAAGAGCAAGATGCTAGGAACACATCCTAAGTTTATAGGTTTGTATTCCTTAAGCTTCTTTAACTCATGATATATTCTATTAGGCATTTAACATTTTTCTGAGGTAATCTAAATGTATCTGATTGTTTTGTTTTGTTTATTAATAATATGGAGTTTTATATTATGTAAGATTTGAAAGTTATTATTATCACTATTCCTACAAAAAAAAAAAAAAGAAAGAAAACCAAAAAAACAAAGTAATTACTCTTAGTAATACTGGGAACAAAGAAATACTCCAACAAGCTCTATTGCTTAAGTTGGTCTCAAATAAATCAAAATACAAATAACACAAAACAAATAACAAAATAACAGCAACACAGAAAAGCTTCTGCAGTACCAAAGCCAACAATTTGATTTGCATCGAAGAAAACAATACTGATAATTGTGAAAAGTAAACGCTCCTTTCAAAATTACAGTGATGCCCAACTTGTTTTATTCTCAAGAGCTAGAGGAATTACAGAGAAATCTAGTTTATGCAAATAAGTGAATATGCCAGAATTAGTAATTTAAATTACTAATGGGCTAAATGCCCACCATGAGCTGAAAAGAACCCAGACCACAATGTCATTCACATCCTTATTTTGTCTCTTTAGCTGCTTAATGCTAGGCAAGTGAGCTAGCCCTCTAAGGCTCTGCCTTCCTATCTGGACAATGGGAAAAATAACACTCAATATGTGGAGTCTTTATGGATTATATGGCATACCTGACAAAGAATGTTTCTATAGAGCTTGGAACACAGAAGGTACTCAGAAAGTATTTATAATATATAGTTTTAGTACTATTTGACATTATTTAAAAAAATAACTCAGGAACACTCATGTTAATAATTTTTTGAAATATGAAGAGTATTTATACAAATAATTAACAAATACAATGAATAGAAATTGGTGAACTAAGTGGAGTAAAAAGAAAAGCATCTCTTAATTACTTAAATGTGAACCAAATAGTTTTCTTCCCATCTTCTGAAGAATTTTCATACTACCTCTGCAATTGATACCATCTCCATAATATCCAAAGGGGCAGCGTCCACATTGGAAGTGACCATCTGTGGTTGGCACACAAGAAACACCGAGAAAACAAGGTGATCCAGAACAAGTTGATATTTTCATCCATCCAGGCTTTTCTGGCAAAACAGTGATGGCTCTAGTAACTGATGAGGCATACCCATCTTTATACTGCGTGTAACTTTGGGCAGACCTGTTAATTTGAGAATTATGCCCTCCTGCCTCTGTTTGGATGGCGCTCTGTATAAAATCCTTTACTTCACCAGGGGAATGATTTGGGTTAACACTTAAAGAATTATGGTTGTTCATGGAAACTCCCAATTCCTTCAGACTGAGATTTGTACTGATAGTATGATCCACCTGTTCAAAGCCTGATATCTGATGGGAAAGAACTTTCTTTGAATTATTCATTTGAGTTGTAACTGATTTTAATGAGAAGTGTGAGATGTTACTGGGTGTGTCCAAGAACTTCTTGACAGTAGGAGGACTGTGGGTAAAGTTTGCCCCAGATGGTGAGTGATCTGTTGATGGTGGCTGAAATGCTGTATCTAAAGAACGAAAAAAAGAAAAAGAAATGTCAATCAATAACATTTATTAATATTCTGCTCTTCCCATAGTATTTAACATTAAGCAATTAATTCCTTCATTTAATGTCTATCACATGTATACCATTATACTAGGAGTTGTATAGCAATAAGAAGTCACCAATCAGTTCCTGCCTTCAAGGGATTTGTAATCTATTTGGATATGCCAGGTATATAGAATGTTAAACATTGTAAAAGTTAAAGAACAATAACTAATAATTTTATTAAGAGTTAGAAATAGCAAACAAACATTTATTGACCACTTCATATACTGAGGCTCAAAGCAAAGGAAATTACTCACAATTCATAATAATAATCTGAAGCAAAAATTTTTTAAAAGATTTTATTTATTTATTCATGAGAGACACAGAGAGAGAGAGAGAGAGAGAGAGAGAGAGAGAGAGAGGCAGAGACACAAGCAGAGGGAGAAGCAGGCTCCATGTAGGGAGCCCAACATGGGACTTGATCCCGGGTCTCCAGGATCGGGCCCTGGGCTGAAGATGGCGCTAAACCTCTGGGCCACCTGGGCTGCCCTGAAACAAATTTTAAATTACACAAACATACTATGTATAATTCTAAGCTAAGAATTTGAAATCTCAAAGAGATAAACATTTTTTTTCAAATTATAAATGATTAAATTGACTGAAGAAGAAACAGAGGAGTTGATAGAACAATTGCAAGGAAACAAAAATATTTTAAAGTCACCCCCAAAAATGATGCCAAGACAGATGATCTAATGGAAAAAAATTACCAAATTATCAAGGAAAGAATATTTTATAAAACTCTTGCAATGCACAGAAAGAGATGAAAAGTTTTATAAACAATTGATCAAGTGGTATAATCCTATCATCAATACCATTTATGAAAATACATAAGCATTTTAAATGAAATACTAGCAAATCAAATGCAGTAGTGTAATTACAGACTCTTACATCAGGATGAAATAGACTTGTATCTCTACTAATCGAATTACACATAATTGCATTATAATATTAATAAAGAGAGCAATATAAAATGTTAAAAAGTAATTTGATACAATTTTCTGTTGAAACATTCTGAAAAAGTTAGCCTAATGAAACATTAACAGAAATAACAGCAAGTAATAAATGATGCTGAAAAACCATTTGATAAAATTTGAAAACTACTTCTAATTTAAAACTAAAGAGAATTCTTAGAAAGCAACAAATAAAAGCATCCTTAACTGGGTGAAGGTTTTCTAGCAGAAACCTATCATGATATCATACTTAATGGTGAAACATGAGAAGAATTTCCATTAAAACCATTAAGAAACAATTCTCTCCCTACACACTTTGCACTGGAGGTCCCAGCCATTTCAATGAGGGCCCAAGTTTGAGAGCTGGAACTCTGCAGTCAGACTATTCAGGTTCAAATCTCTCTTCTTTTACAAACTCTATAAATCAGAACAGAACACTTAACTCATCTATGCCTCTGTAAAGATGAGTAATATCTGTTAAATGGAAATAATAACAGTTACTGTCTATAACTATTGAGAGGACTGAATGAGATAGTATATAAATAATATCTGTCTAACGCTGGTATATCATGAATACAGGATAAATCATAATTACTACTATAATAAGAAAGTAAATAAGAGTTAGAGACAAACTCACTATTGGCAAGAGGTATTACCTATTTATAAAACAAAGAAAGAGAATAAACTATAAAAACAGTGTAAATAAGAGTGTTTAGTAAGGTAATGATGCATGAATACATTAAAATCAGATAGCTTTCCTATATTGCAGTAATCAACAATGATATCTTTCAAAATAAATAAGTGTAGTGATAATCTTGCAAGATGAATAGCTAATATTGCAAAATGCAAAAGCATAAAGAAAACTAATGTAAAATGTGTAAGGTCTTTATGAAGACAATTAGAATATTTATTGTATAAATCAAGAGTTGTAAAGATAGTACTATTTAGGAAAAGAAAAGGCATTATGAAATAATGAGCTTCTTATATTTTTTAAGGTTTGAGCTGATGTTGAATGACCAGGGAGTTATAAAATGTAACTTTGAAATGGTCACTTCCAGTCATAAGCTTCTCTGAAATCATCTTAAATGTCATTTGTTCATTATACAACATGCATTATTTTTCTAGAATATAAGCCAAAGGAGTCAATGGATTAGCGAGAAAAAGAATAATCTGTAAACTGTATTGTATAATCTTTTTTTTGTGTGTGTGTGTGTGTGTGTATTGTATAATCTTAAAAAGAAAAATCCCTACGGAAAAATATGTTGGTCTTCTCGGAAATAAATGGGAGGTATTACTCATCATTAAATTTTAGCAAGATCGTTACTTACTAGAGGCATTTCCATTTGTTGACTTACCACAGCTCTCTCTTTGTATGGCATTTTTACCATTCTCTTCCTTAGTTTTACTTTTGTTAGAACTTGTCAGAACCACAGTATGTGTAGTAGATTCATGTAAAATCTGTGTTTCAACTGTGGATGTATGCATGAAAAACAGACTAAACTATTACAAAATCAAAATACTGTAAGAACATACAATAAAAATGTCACTTGGAGGGCAGCCCGGGTGGCTCAGCGGTTTAGCGCCTCCTTCAGCCAGGGGCCTGATCCTGGAGACCCGGGATCGAGTCCCACATCTGGCTCCCTGCATGGAGCCTGCTTCTCCCTCTGCCTGTGTCTCTGCCTCTCTCTCTCTCTCTCTCTGTGTCTCTCATGAATAAATAAATAAAATCTTTTAAAAAAATGTCACTTGGAATGAACACTTCACAATTTAGATTACAGAGCTAGTTTAAATGTTCCTCTTCAGCAAATCCATGCATTATGGACTGAATTGTGTTCCCCCAAATTTATTTATTTATGCTAAAGCCCTAATTCTAAATGTGACTGTATTACCTTTAAGGAGGTAATTAAGGTTAAATGAAGTAATGAGTGAGGTCCTAATTCAACAGGACTGGTGTCCTTTTAAGAAGAGGAGGAACCACAAGGAAGGTGTACAGGTGAGGACACAGTGAGAAGGTAGCCATCTGTCAGCCATGGAGAGAAGCCAGAAACCAATTCTGCTGGCACCTTGATCCTGACCTACCACCCTCCAGAACTCTGAGGAAATGAATTTCTGTTTTTTAAGTACCTTATCTGTGTTATTCTGTTATGGCAGCCCGATGTGAATAACAGATGCTCCAACGGTCTCACAGCCACCCAACCAATTTCATCCATCTGTGTTCTCCCAGAGAGTTTTGTCTTTCATGATATTGACTCCTATGTGTTTCTTTCATTTTCTAGTTAGCAACCTCAAGAATAAGAACTGTGCTGCATTTCCTTTTATAGTCAGTGACTCTGGTGGCTGTTATAAAGCTAACCAAACAATATCAACAATAAAAAAAATATTTTGTATAAGCATCTTCTTAAATACACAAATGTCTGTACAGAGTTGAGAAATTTATTAATCACTCATGTGTAATGGGACTTGGTTCAACCTGCTTTTGTCTTAAGTTCCACTTGCTACAGGTTTCATTCAGAGAATGAGTCTCTGTGAAAGGCAGATTTTAGATCACTTGAGTTCATAGAGTGAAGGGTATGATACTGTTGAGTATTTGGGACTGTGAATGGAGGGAGAAATGTGAGTGGCTGAGCTAATAGGGAACTTCCCTTACCATCCTGCATTAATATCTATTTTTCACCAAAATGGGATCTTATTCACTTAACGATACCAAAATACGGTTCTTTGACACTGTCTTCTATAAATAACTTTTCTTTTTTAAGCTTTTAAAATGTTGGCATCCACCAATTTTTGTCCTCCCTTCTCTTAGCATTCTCTTTGGGCAATTTCATCCAGGACTTATGCCGCTAAGAACTGTATCTTTACTTTAACCTTCCCTCCTGAGTGCCACTTGAAGTCACCTCAATCTCTATGTATCCATACTGAGTGCATTCTTTCCCTTCCCAAATCACTTCTTCTTTCTTAGTTTTCATGCATGTTGTGTGTCTTGGTCAGCTCAGGCTGCCATAATAAAACACCAGAGACTGAGTGTCCTACCAACAGGAATTTATTTTCTTACCACTCTGGAGGGTAGCAAGTTCAAGATCAAGATGGAGGCCCTTTTGGTCCCTGGTGAGAGTCTCTTCCTGGCTCCCAGACAGCCACCTTCTCCCTGTGTCCTCACAGGGCAGAAAGAGAGTAAGTTCTCTGGTTGTGTCCTTTTATAAGGATACTAATCCTATTGGATCCAAATCCTCCCTGATGATCTCATTTAATCTCAATGCGAATGCCAATTCTACACACTCATTTGCCTAAACTGAGTGCTTGGGACTTAGTAACTCTTTCCTTTTCCACATTAATATTAATTACAGACCACAGGTCATCAACTTGCTTCTTTAGTGTTTCTTTAAGACATTACCTCCTTATTAAAGGTCAGAATATCTTCATGTCTTTCCTATTTATTTGTAATATTGTCTTAGCTTTTCTTCCCACCTTCAGACTTGCACAGTTCCTCACGCATAAGTGGTCATCCTCCGTATGCATCTTGAGTAGACTTCTCAGATGTAAACTGTATCATGTTTCTCATGGTGTCTCAGTGATCTGGCCAGTGGCTAGTTCTCTAGCTTTAACTCTTTGTAGCAGTCCCTTTTACCCTCGACTTTAAGCACACTGAGTTATTCATAGTGCCCAAGGTGTGCTGTGACATTACATGCCTCTCTACCCTTATTCAAGATGTTTCTTTGCCCAGAAAGCTTCTCTCTCTTGACTGGATACATTAGATTTAGCTGTAACGATACTTCCTTTTTAAAACTTTTCATTATCCCTCCAGGTAGACATGATTCCCTGTCTCGTATTCCTCCTATTCTCTCCCGGCACTTCTATCAAGACACAGAACACCATACTGAACTATGTGATTACACATTAGACTCCCTGGTATTATACTCAAACCTATTAGGTCAGAGGGCATGTCTTATCTATTTTTGCATCCTCTGCATCCAGCTCAGTGCATGACACTTAAAGAATATATACCGCATGAATGCATGAGTTAAAGAGATAATAGAACTGAGAAATTTGGATTAATTAAATGTAGCAAAAAACATTTCATGACAGAAAATCGAGACGTTTACCATGACATATTTTCCCATCACCATAAAATCCTTTTGGACATGCACCACAATGATAGGAACCAAAGGTATTGAGACATTCTGCTCCTGGAAAGCAAGGCCTGGATTCACACTCATCAACATCCTCCTGGCAATTTTTGCCTAAACAAAAATACAGATTGAGAGTTTAAATTATTTATTTTGAAAAACATATGTCCTATCAAGCACTCATTATTTGATTTCTTTTACCTAAAGATATTTTATTTTACTTTCCTAAAGACATCCTTATTTCTTTTACTTTAAGCTATGTCTTATAAATTCTGGAAAAGCTATCATACATTAAGAGGAATGTACTCATTTTTAAATTTACAGCAGAATTAAAAAGTCATTAACTAGATTCTATTTAACATTAAATAAAGACCTTTCAAGTACATAAGATTTTTTTCTATAAAAAAGAAGATAAGAAGGCCATTAATATTTTAAGGCAAAAAATTACCATATAATAGCAGCAATTTTTACCTTGTTACAAAAAGCTCAGGGAATTTTTAAAAAAGTTATTAGAATGACTGCCTGCTTAACTTAAGGACAACTTAGTGCAGTTAATGCATTAGCCGTGAAAATCCATGAAAATTTTACAGCATGCTAGGAAAAGTTAATCTTTCCTCAGTAAAATTTTTTGAGATCAAGTATTGCTCTCTGAAATGCTTAAAAACTTAATTGAATTAATATATTCATAGTCATTTATTCATTAGAGTACAACATATGAATTCTTTAAATGTAGTCTATAGTTCAATAGTTCCAAATTATAAAATGATAAAGTTTTTATTTTAAGATTTCATTTATTTATTTGAGAGAGAGGGAGAATGGGAGCAGTAGGAGGAACAGAAGGGGAGGGAGAGGGATAAGCAGACTCTGTGCTGAACATGGAGCCTATATAGGGCTTGAACTCAAGATCCTGAGATCATGACCTGAGCTGAAATCAAGAGTCTCACACTTAACTGACTAAGCCACCCAGGTGCCCCTATTATTTTTATTTCAAAATGCTGAGAAAACTAGAAGACACCTAAATATCCTGCTTAGTTCTATTACAATGTTAAAATAGATGTCTTCAAGGAAAATATCAGCTCAATAATTGCATATTTACTTATTTAAAATTTATATCTAAAAATAATAAAATAAAATAAAATTTATATCTGGAAATTAGAGGAACTATCGGTATGATATAAAAAGCCTTGGGAAATTAAAAGTTGTCATTCATATACTTGGTTGAGATTTCTAGAATCAGACACTTTAGGAAAATTAATGAGTTAGCTAATTTTATTTAATTTCAACTCTAACTTTATGTCATGATCTTTTTTTTCATGATCTTTTTAAGTTAATGAAATATCAACGTTTTTAAATGATAATTTTTACATTTCCCATGGCAAATTTCCTTATTATTCCATACAATTTTAATGGAAATTCATTAAATTATGTTTCTACCTACTAAATATATACAGAAGTGTTTGGGAACCTGCAAAATACTACATAGACATGGAATATTGCCATTAAAATTATGAAAATGGGAAAAATTGTAAGAGTGTATGTAATGTAAATCATAAAAGAATATGGGTAGCAAATGTATTTGTGATGACTTTTACTAGACTTTCTAAATGTGTATTAAAATCTTTAGGACCATATACTTGCTTGAGTAATCTGCAGATTAATTTGTTTGCAGATTAATCTGCTGTCTAACTTGTTCACATATTAATTTCATTCACGAAGAACCAAAACTTACCTTTGAGTTCAGGTGGACATACACAAGAATAACTCTGAAATCCACTAACACATTTGCCAAGACCACAGGGGTGTGACTGGCACTCAGTGACGTTCACTTCACAAAGACTGCCCTGAAAGCCAGGCAAGCAGACACACAGGTACATTCCACTTCCTGGAGGAGATTTAGTGTCTGACACGCATAATCCACCATTCAAGCAATCACAAGACTTCACAGTCACCTTCAAAAGAAACAAAAAGTAAATGCTCTACTTTTTAATAAAAGTAACTTCAGTTTAGGCCCCAGAAATTGTGATAAGTATGTATGTTTATGTGTAAGTAGGACCAGATCACAAGTTTTGCAAAAACTTAAAAAAAAATAAAAATACATATATATTTCATGTACAAGAGTATTTGAAAAGATAGTTTAATAAAGCAATTATGCCAACTTTCAAGCGCATAACCAAAATATAAATGCTGGGGAAAAATTTTTTAAATGTTACTAGATGATCGATCAATTTCTATCATGCAAGCAACACAATTGGAAAAAAAAAATCCCTGAAGTGTAAAACAGTCACCAGTTATCCCAAATATAGAGAATAAACAGTCACTTGAATTAACAGGTTAACATGACAGTACACAATTGCGCTTCATACTACTACTTCTCTATAAAAGTGTCCCAAATTTCAAGTGAATACAGTGTACAAAATACACTATTAATAGCTCATGACTGATAATACCAAAATAATAGTCAATAAAAAATGACCATCCGTGAAGGAAAAGTATATAATTATCAATCTTAGGTTGATCATTCAGAGAGAGAGACATGAATGCATTCTTTATCCTTGTCATAGTTAAATACAGGCCAAAATGGTCTAGGAATTAGTCATTTAGCTCCATGCTCTAGACTTGAGACTCTCCCTAAGGTTTAAATTCCAACAAAAACAGCATTTTGGCAGTTTAATTTTTCCATGACGTTGAATAATTTAGTTCCTCATCACAAATTAAGAATTATATTTTGAGTTTAAAATAGATAATGGTATTGTTAATTAATTCAGTGGCATTTACGTAATGATAAATATTACCATAATCGTGACTCTCGTTTCAGCATTACAGTCGTCATTAAAACGTAGAGTGAATTCCTGTGGGGTCTGGGACTCTGTTTTCCACATAAGAAGTCCTGAAGAGGAAACATTTGCTCCCTCAGGACCCGAGTCCAAGGTAAAATGGACGTCAGAACCTTCAGGATCAAAGGCCGTGAACTGGTACAAAAAGTTCTCCCCGAAAAATGTCTGTAATTTGTCTTGCGGTATTTGAATCACTGGAGGTTGGTTGTCTGTCACAGAGAAAACATATACTTTATATTAGTGTAGAAAGATAAAGGAAAAGGGAGACTAGGCTACAGAGAGCTCTCACTTCAACATTCTGATGAAGTTTTTGAACTCTGCTAAAACAGCCAATACCTACCTTGACTCCTTTTTCAATTTTTTTTTTACATTTGAAATAAATTCAATTGCATTCTTAGAAAATGTAAAAGTAACCGGCAGGTGCAAGACTTCAAAAGTTGCTATGAGAGCATAAAGCTCTTTGACCAGAGCAGAAGATACGTAGCCACATTTGCATTCCCCAGACAGGATGCGTCTTCTCTGAGATCTGAAAACTACTTCTGGATGTCGACCAACTAACTGCTTGCTCTTTCACTCTCTCTTCTTCATCCTCTCCCTTTTCAGCTTTACTTTCCCCCTCAACACCTTTCTTTCTTGTTCATTTTTCTTGTCCCCTGAATTTTCCTCACTGCTCCTGTCTCCTCAGTTAGAACTGGGGGCCAGAGAGTCACAGCAATACTCTGCTCCTCCAAGGGCTTTCCTGCTGCCAAGCTCACATGCTGGAATGCTGGTTATTTCAGAGGGCACAGGGGGCTCCCTTTGTGCTCAAGTCATGCTTTAAAACATCTTTTTATACTGTCACATTAAAAAATGTCCCCCTTCCTTACCAACCGGCTTAACAGATAGGAAGAATAGCCTTCTTAATTGCGCTGGGTACAAATACACTCTGCTGACATCAACAAAGCACTGATGCCAAGAGAATGTAGTTCTGGCTCCTGTTCTGCCCTCATATATCTTTTTTTTATTTAAGATTTTATTTATTCATTCATGAGAGACACACAGAGAGAGGCAGAGGAAGAAGCAGGTTTCCCGCAGGGAGCCCGATGTGGAACTCGATCCCGGGACCCCAGGATCAGGACCTGAGCCAAAGGCAGACGCTTAACCACTGAGCCACTCAGGCGTCCCTGCCCTCATATATCTTTATATAATTTACTGATTTTAATGTCCTCACCCCTCAATATGAGAAATTTGGAATAGATATTTCCAGACCCTTTTATCCTTGAATATTGTAAATCTATGATGAGTCAGTCACACCAAGCCATGAAAAACATAGACATCAATTCATAAGCTCTATTGTGTTTCCCTGGTCTCCGGCACTAAATTCTTCTCCAAATTCTCATCATCTTCCTATAACACCCCATGAGTCTTGCACCTGAGCAATGAATTATCTGACAAAAGGTCTAACACAGTAACAGAATTTTTATATACAATAATATATATAGTGATGTTACAAAGCACAGTATAAGGTTTTATGACTCAGATAAAATTACATGGGGGTGGGGGCAGGGAGTAATTATATAATTATATCTTGTCAATATTTTATGATGCCTGGTCTTTTGACTGAGGAAAGAGAATGAAGAAATATCTACATGGAATTATATAAGCTGTACTTCAGGAAGTGACAAATTTTATTTTGTATATTTTTTTATTGGAGTTCGATTTGCCAACATATAGTATAACATCCAGTGCTCATCCCGTCAAGTGACCCCCTTCAGTGCTCATCACCTAGTCACCCCATCCCCCCACCCACCTCCCCTTCCACTACCCCTTGTTCATTTCCCAGAGTTAGGAGTCTCTCATGTTTTGTCACCCCCTCTGATTTTTCCCACTCATTTTCTCTCCTTTCCCCTATGATCCCTTTCACTATTTTTTATATTCCCCGTATGAGTGAAACCATGTAATGATTGTCCTTCTCCGATTGATTTACTTCACTCAGCATAATGCCCTCCCAATTCCATCCACGTTGAAGCAAATGGTGGGTATTTGTCCTTTCTGATGGCTGAGTAATATTCCATTGTATACATAGACCACATCTTCTTGATCCATTCAGCTGTCTATGGACACCGAGGCTCCTTCCATAGTTTGGCTATTGTGGACATTGTTGCTATAAACATTGGGATGCAGGTGTTCTGGCGTTTCACTGCATCTGTATCTTTGGGGTAAATCCCCAGCAGTGCAATTGCTGGGTCGTAGGGCAGATCTCTTTTTAACTCTTTGAGGAACCTCCACACAGTTTCCCAGAGTGGCTACACCAGTTCACATTCCCACCAACAGTGCAAGAGGGTTCCCCTTTCTCCACATCCTCTCCAACATTTGTTGTTTCCTTTCTTGTTAATTTTCCCCATTCTCACTGGTGTGAGGTGGTATCTCATTGTGGTTTTGATTTGTATTTCCCTGATGGCAAGTGATGCGGAGCATTTTCTCATGGGCCTGTGGCCATGTGTAGGTCTTTGGTGAAATTTCTGTTTATGTCTTCTGTCCATTTCATGATTGGATTGTTTCTTTGCTGTTGAGTTTAATAAGTTCTTTATAGATCTTGGATACTAGCCCTTTATCTGATATGTCATTTACAAATATCTTCTCCCATTCTGTAGGTTGTCTTTTAGTTTTGTTCACTGTTTCTTTTGCTGTGCAGAAGCTTTTTATCCTGATTAAGTCCCAATAGCTTATTTTTGTTTTTGTTTCCCTTGCCTTCATAGATGTATCTTGCAAGAAGTTGCTGTGGCCAGGTTCAAAAAGGGTGTTGCCTGTGTTCTCCTCTAGGATTTTGATGGATTCTTGTCTCACATTTAGATCTTTCATCCATTTTGAGTTTATCTTTCATTCTTCTGCACGTGGCTGTCCAATTTTCCCAGCACCACGTATTGAAGAGACTGTCCTTTTTCCAGTGGATAGTCTTTCCTGTTTTGTTGAATATTCGTTGACCATAGAGTTGAGGGCCCATTTCTGGGTTCTCTATTCTGTTCCATTGATCTATGTGTCTGTTTTTGTGCCAGTACCACACTGTCTTAATGACCACAGCGTTGTAGTACAACCTGAAATCTGGCATTGTGATGCCCCCGGCTTTGGTTTTCTTTTTCATATTCCCCTGGCTATTAGGGATCTTTTCTGATTCCACACAAATCTTAAGATGATTTGTTCCAACTCTCTGAAGAAAGTCCATGGTATTTTGATAGGGATTGCATTGAATGTGCAAATTGCCCTGGGTAGCAGAGACATTTTCACAATATTAATTCTTCTAGTCCAGGAGTATGGAATATCTCTTCTCTTTGTGTCTTCCTCAATTTCTTTCAGATGTGTTCTGCAGTTTTTCGGGTATAGATCTTTTACCTCTTTGGTTAGGGTTATTCCTATGCTTTTGGGTGCAATTGTAAATGGGATTGATTTCTTAATTTCTCTTTCTTCAGTCTCACTGTTAGTGTATAGAAATGCCACTGATTTCTGGGCATTGAGTTTGTATCCTGCCACATTGCTGAATTGCTGTATGAATTCTAGCAATCTTGGGGTGGAGTCTTTTGGGTTTTCTATGTACAGCATCATGTCATCTGCGAAGAGGGAGAGTTTGACTTCTTCTTTGAAGAAGAATAGACAATATGAATGTCTTTTATTTCTTTTTGTTGTCTGATTGCTGAGGCTAGGACTTCTAGTACTATGTTGACTTCTAGTACTCTAGTGGTGAGAGTGGACATCCCTACTGTGTTCCTGATCTTAGGGGAAAGGCTCTCGGTTTCTCCCCATTTTTTTTTGTTTTTTCCTCATTTAGAATGATATTTGCTGTGGGCTTTTCATGGATGGCTTTTAAGATGCTGAGGAATGTGCCCTCTATCCCTACACTCTAAAGAGTTTTGATCAGGAATGGATGCTGTATTTTGAGGAAGTGACGAAATTATATGGTACATAACTATGATGTGGGGTGTTTTTTCAGATGGAACAAAGTATCCAGACATTATCTGGACCTGCTATTATACTCAAGTAGTCACAGAATGGTAGGGCTGGGAGGCATTTAATAGATTCGTGAAAAAAAAAAATAGATTCGTGAGTCCAGGTAATTTTATTTAATAGGTGATGAATGCATGGCTTCTGGAATTTAAATAGCTAGATATCTTGTCGCAAAACTAAAAAAGAATTAAGGCTAAGAACAGGATATAAAGCATTGGTCTCAAAGCAATGTTCTCTTTCCACTACACCCACCAACCTTACTGATGGATGTTTTATGTACTTACCTAGTACTTGAGAGGTTGTTTTGTTAGTAGCTATTTGACTTGTACAAACTGTATAGCTGAACTAATCGTTTCCATTTCTTCTATTAATAATTCACATTTGCTTTCACTATCAAACGTTAAAATGAAAATCCCATACTCTATTGTAGTATAATCATAGAAATTACATGAAATAACATTTCACCTTATATTACATTCAAGCAAAGTAAATCATGCAGACAGGAAAGATGCTAAATTAAGCACAGTGTTCATCTTAAACACATTTATGTAACTCATGGTTTATAATCACTTAAAAAATATCTTGTAGAGAAAACATTTGGATTAATAAAGATTAACTTACTTTCTAAAACTGACCAGGTAAATTTTGACATTTTTGGTTTACAAATCAAACAAGGGCTGGTAGGATTTTTATCTTCTTCAACGTAGCAGAGTCCATCAATAATGCAAACATTTTCCTAATGGAAATTTAAAAAGAAAAACAAGATACTATAGTTAGTGTTTAGGAAAAAAATGTACATAGAAAGCCAGCATCACATATGTTGGTGATTCTAGTGAAAGTATATTTTAAGTCTGCTTTGATTTTTTTTCATATGTCCTAATGGAACTGATCAATATGGAGAGAATAAGAAAACACTTTATAGCTTTATCTCTATGTAGAATTATAGCTTATAAATAAATAATAGAAAATCTGTCTTTTCTTCTTGTTTTGTTTATTGTTTTTTTACTGCTAACTCAGCTGGAAGTACTCTTTTAATAAAGAAATGAAGCAATTTTTTCCCCTGCTTATCTTACAGAAACACATTAGTTTATAGCATTTTCCCTTGCTCTAGAAGACCACTATGTCCTCTGAACATAGTGAAACTCAACCAGAACCATGGCATAATTATCCACACTTGACAATGGATAGCCTTTTACAAAATAGTAGAAAGAAAGGCTGATCTGCAAAATAATAATGTTAAATGTAGCAATCATTTTTAATCTGGGTAGAAGACCAAATTTTGTTCAGCATATATAAACTTTGCCCATTTAACAAAATCTCCTCTGATGTTACTTAGAACATGACGCAAAAATAAGAACAGAAAGAATATAAAACAATTGTGAGTTACAACATTTTAAAGGTATTTCTTGGGATGCCTGGATGGCTCAGTGGTTAAGCTCTGATTTTGGCTCAGGGGGTGATCCTGGAGTTCAGGGATTGAGACCTACACTGGGCTCCCTGAAGGGAGCCTGTTTCTCCCTCTGCCTTTGTCTCTGCCTCTCTCTATATATATCTCTCATGAATAAATAAATAAAATATTTTTAAAAAAGAAAAAAGTATTTCTTGTAAGATGTGGAAATGGAGTATTTAGAGGAAAGTAAAAATCAAACAACTTTTCAGAAACAGAAACTTCTTACTGATATGGTCTAATTACTAATCTCAAGGGAAGATAGATTTAAATTTTTAAATAATAATACTTTAAATGTGAGTATTATTTGATATGCTTCTCAGTTTTGAAGAGCTAACTAATATTAGATCCATGGTATCTATTAAATCAGCAGCTGGCATGTGAGAAAGATCTGTTGATAAACCCAGCAGACTGGACCTAGGTTAAGAGGGTGTGGCTGTGAGGATTCAGCTTTTTTTGGGTTGTTCTGTGATCCTTTCAGTGGTGGAGATTTGCAAGGTTCAATTAATTTAGTTGCCACAAAAAAACAAAAAACAAAACAAAATAAACCAAAAAAACCCTCCTTCCTGTAAAAGTGTTAGCCTTATACATTTTACAAGCTCCATTCAAATGCACACCACTTGCTACAAAAATTAGGTGATTGCGGAGAAAAATCTTACTGGAAAATAATTTTTAGTACTTAAAAAGAAATATATGCAGGAATTAAAATTCAATCTGAACCTCCTCTTTTAATTTTTTTTTAAAGAATAAACAATCTGCCAACTTCAAAACACAAAAGGTAGAAATCCTTTCCTTGCCATTTCAACAAGAGTTACAGTCAGAGTAACAATTTTAATTAACCTCATATAAACTTGAGAAAGGCTTTTCTCCATTAGTATTTCTGATATGAAGGTGAAAAAACTAATATACCATTATCATGCCAGTAACATGGGAAATGAAAATACCTATCAAGTAAATGTGAAAATAAGTGAAAAAAAATACATACCTTTAGAGCACATGAGTCGTTCCCATAGAGACCACAAACTTGACAAGCTCCATCATAAATGATCATTATTTTGGGATTACTGAACCTATAACCATCATTGGATACCTGTAAGATATAGTTTTATAATAAGATAATTTATTCTAAATGTAGCTTCAAAAATTATGAAATTTTAATATATATTTACTTTGTTTACAAATATGATAATATATATACTTTTTACCTTTAATTGCCACTTCGCAATTGGTTTCTCACCCATCAGATTCATGGTATCAGATGGTTGAACATCAGGGGGCAGCTGACAATCAACAGTTCTGCTATTTTGAAAAACAGTATGCGTGTAGACAGTTTTTCCAAGGACCCATTTACTGCTATTATACTAAAGGCAAAATGAGAAGGTAATTAACCCCTTTTAATTATGGAAATCTCTTGTTAGTGAATTACGTATAATCAAAATATAAATTTTAAAATGCATGCCTGGTATATTGGAATATATAATGAAGTAATAAAAGTGACATCCACAGTGAATTTTATCCAGAATAATGAAAACCATATACACCTTAATTTGACATAAACTGCTTCTGATGCCTCATGCATTTCTTATGGGTTCAGATCAAAGAAGTTACCAATATTGATCATACATAATGAATGTATGATCACTCATGTAGTGAGTTTTGTAGGAAGAGGAAACACATTTGACTACATAGCTGACACACAGTGGATTGATTTCCTACCCAGAAACTAATCTCTCCTGCAAAAGCTCCTTTCCACTTCTACTCAAAATTGGTCTTTCCATTCTTCCATCTGTGTGGTTCCCAGAACCCCCTCATATTCTTATATGACCCATCTTCCTAACTACACTTAACTACTCCCTGGTGGATCTAAGCTGAGCCAATGCTTTGATTATTTGGAATATTTTAACTTTGTACTAGAGGGTATGTTGGGCCAGTCCAGCTCTGGTGGCTTGAGGTGCAAGACACAAAGTTATGGAGTTATGGGGGCTGTGCTTCTCACTACGTGGAGAAAGTTAGTATCTAGTAAAAGGGGAAAAATGAAGCGTGCAGAGAAAAACAGAACTGAGACAGATAAACACACATATAAGTGCAGAGTTTTTATGTGTTCAAGCCTCAAGTTCAAATTATTCCTGAGAATTCAGCAATTACATTCTAATCCTGATTCTGTGAAAAACATCTTGTCCTCATAATAAATACTATTTTTTCTCTGGGTAGTTCGAATGAATTTATGTAACTTATAACTAAATTCTAATCAGTTAGCCCTATTTAATAACTCAGAGGCATATCACACTTAGCCTATGGACTATTTTTCAGTATTAAAATGCATTGGTGTCTAAAAAAGAAAAGCCACAATAATTTTCTGTGTACTGGTAACTACACAGAAAACTAAAAGGACATGTTTTATTGATAATACTTTGATTTCAATTTTTAAAAAAAATTCTGACTGCAGAATGCTTTCAATTGCTCAGAAATGGTCAAGGAGGGATGCCTGGGTGGCTCATCAATTGAGCATCTGCTTTTGGTCCGGGCATGATCCTGGAGTCCTGGGATCAAGTCCCACATTGGGGTCCCTGCATGGAGCCTGCTTCTCCAGCTGCCTGTGTCTCTGCCTCTCTCTCTCTCTGTGTGTCTCTCATGAATAAACAAATAAAATATTTTTTTAAAAAACAAGAAATGGTCAAGGAGCATGCTGACACTTCCATACTGAGGGTCAGTAGGAGATGGGAAAGAAAGTAAGAACATGCTCACCTGTGGCCAACAGAAACTATCCTGTTAAGATTTGATGACTGAAAGAGTAGGCCAAAGTAGAAATTTCTACATTTAAGGGGGTGTGTACAATCTGGCCCAACAGATCGGTCAGTTCAGTGGTCCCCCTCTAGTCCCCCTCTAGTGGAGAGAAATTGACAACAATGTCTCAGGGTAGTCATGATATGGACACTTGGATGGACACAGGACTTTGTGCATTGAAACAAGACTCCAGCCAATGACTGGAAATCCAGAAATTATTTCCACTTGTCTTTGGAGAAGCCTACCCCAAATAAGGAATAAACAGAGTTCTATTTATTTTCCATTTATCCATATTTTGTGTATCTTTATATGCTGAGGACTCTCTGATGAAAAAAAGATCACAGAGGAAAAGACAGACAAATAAAATAATTTTAATATTGCTGTAATTGAGACTCAAATAAAGCTTAGTGAGAGAGAAAGAAGCCATTGAGTCTAGCACAGTTAGGGAGGCTTCTCTTCCTGAAAGCAGAAGAGACCGCCATCTGGACATTGGGAGCAGAAATGGTGAGAGTGCCATTCAGCGTGGCTGGAGGGGATACCAAGTGCAAGGCAAGGATGCATGAGACAGCATGAGATTTTAGTAGAACATGTCCAGGGAGTTCAAGTTTGCAAAATTAGACAAGAGCTGGATCACAAAGGGCTATTCATTTCTAGGATAGCTGCTTGGATTTAATCCTATAAGTATTTAAAAATTGGATTCTATAAAACTCCTGACTGCTTTTTTTGGGGGGAAGGGAGTGAAAGAAAGGATTGGGTGCTTGCATCTCTAGATAAAAACTTGTTTAAGAGTACTACTGCAAAAGCAGAAAAGAACATCAATAATACGCTACGCTTCATGCAAAAAGAAGGAATTTATCTGTTCCTTTGCGCAAAAGAAATGCAGTAAGGATAAACCAGAAAATAATGAGAGTGGATACCTCCAGGGGATAGATGGAAATGGAATGGAAAAAAAGGATAATGGACAGAGTGGCAGAGATGATAAGACAGTGACATTTCTCTGTGAATACCTTTCACATGGCACAGACCCTCAGAACCATTATATTATTTTGTATATTTTCCAAGTAAGTAAATAACTAAAATCAACTATAGTGTGGAGAAAATGCAAAGTGGAGTACAAATATTTAAAAATAAACCAAATTGTCTTACAAATGAAATACAAAAATATCCTGAACAGGGTGCGAAAGAAAATAGCTAATCTAAGTAAGTTCGGTTGGGGCTAGTGAACATGGATATTTCTTTCTGTAGTTCTGTATAGTGTGCTAAAGAATTTCACAGTGTGCTCTTTATCAGATGTTTATTTATTTTTTTTAAATATATTTTTTTAAATTTTTATTTATTTATTATGGTCACACAGAGAGAGAAAGATATAGAGGCAGAGACATAGGCTGAGGGAGAAGCAGGCTCCATGCACCGGGAGCCCGACGTGGGATTCAATCCCGGGTCTCCAGGATCGCGCCCTGGGCCAAAGGCAGGTGCCAAACCGCTGCGCCACCCAGGGATCCCTATCAGATGTTTAGAAAAGGAATGTAATATGAGAATAAATATCACAGCAAATAATGTATCTTAAAGTAAGCACAACGTGTACTTTCCAAGAGAATATAAACCTACAAAACTCTTTCTTGGCAAATCACTTAATAGTAGTGTGATGTCATATAATTTATTCTGCCATGAACAACATGAACAACTTTACATGAACAACAGTAGAAATAATGTCTACTCTCTTGAGTAATACTGAAGTGAATAAAATCATACTTATTTCCGTTTTCTATTTTCTGTCTTATTTCATTGGGATTAAAATATTTCATGGTTATTTAGAAAAGCTCTACTCAAAAAACATGGAAGTAAGTAAACTTGTATCATGATTTGATAAAGACAGATATAAAAGTTATTTCCTCCTTAAATTCTCAAACCCAGTATTATATTTGGCTTCAGCAATTTAGAGAAAAAAGTATAAAGAATGCTAAAATATCATTTGTTGTTTTAAGTTTTCAAGCTTCTCCAAGTAAGTACTTCAAAGAATTTTCCTTAAAATAAAAATCCACTTGAATAAAGAAAAAGAAGAACATACAAGTAATCATCCAAATAAGGTATAATCTGATATACCAGTGTTCAGACTGAGTGATCATACGTGCTGTTTGTAGCCCAAAGAAAGAAAAACACTATTTTCTTTTTGAAATCCATAGTAAGAGAATATACAGGATAAGTGCAGTTAATCTTCATCTTTTTGTCTTGTAAAGGGAATTGTTCATATCCTTATGTCCTATAAGTTATACAGATTGTCTTGGACAAAAATGATCTCCATTCTTTGTGGTTTTACATTTCGATGAATACAGAAGCTTGCATATCAAGCTTAATATCATATTAATTTCTTAGTATGACTGGAATAGTGAACCAATACTGCAATAAGAATTATATAAAATAGTTTAATAGAGTTAACAAATAAGGGAGAAGCTTTAAGGTTAAGCAACTTAGCTATTTTCCTACTGAGCTCTCTGTGGATATGACATCTTTTGGGATTATGTTGCTAATTGGTAAACCAAATTAGTCGAAGATAAAATTAATCTGAATAACTCATAAATATAATTGTTTTTCAACACTAAATTTAACATACCTGCAGTTTAGTAACTTCACATTTAATTGAAGGTGATTCTTTGAAGCCTTTACCAAACACTCTCACTATCATACAATTATATTTTCGAATATTACAGAATCCAGCATTCTCAAGTTCTATAATTTCAGGAGGCATATCTTTTGGAAAGAATGATAAAACAAAATGGATAAATTTTCTTTAATTCCAGAAAAATAAACTAATTATTTTCAAGGTCCAAATTAAAAGCATATGGAACATAATATTTTGAAGTCTACTCCAAATATTAGCACATTAATTAAACTATTAAATATTAAGAATAATCTGATGTTAAAAGAAGTGTGACCCACCATCAAACCAATAAAAATAGCAATAA
Source organism: Vulpes lagopus (assembly GCF_018345385.1). NCBI lineage: Eukaryota > Metazoa > Chordata > Mammalia > Carnivora > Canidae > Vulpes > Vulpes lagopus. The sequence goes on from NC_054836.1 coordinate 26,948,876, forward strand.
AGATATTACCAGTACCTAAATATGCAGGTTTAATTCATGTTTTAATAAAGTTTAATACCAATTATTTACAAGTATTAAGAAATTACTACTACAATGGTCTGTGTTTTGTTCTTGCCATTTTGGTCTGTGCCATAGAGACAGGTTACAGAAAAAAATACTTTTGTAATAAAATACTGTAATTAGGGAGGTCTGGGTGGCTCAGTGGCAGAGCATCTGCCTGCAGCTCAGGGCATGGTCCTGGGGTCTGGGGATGGAGTCCTGCATTGGGCTCCCTGTAGGATGCGGTTTCTCCCTCTGCTTGTGTCTCTGCTTGTATCTCTGCCTTTCTCTCTCTGTATCTCTCATGAATACATAAATAAAATATTTTTAAAAAATAGTATAACTAGCAATGTAATGTATTAAAATTCTTAAAAATTCTTAAACAGAAGAGGTATCAAAATTTCATTTAACTGTTATTAATGTTTTTAGGTATCATTGCTATCTTATATGCCACCATAATCTTAGATGTACTTTCAATCATAGAAAAAAAATTCTCCTAGCGGACAGAGTTAACTGATCTTCATATAGTTATATCTATGATTCTGGCATTGGTAAGATAACACAGTATTTGTATAAGCAAGATCTGGTTGTCAAAATAGATTAATGCAGCATATAAAAGTAATTGAATCCTCTATTGGCAAAACTGAAGTGAATAGAACTTTACTAGCAGTGGAATATAAAATCATAATTTGTGTACTCAGAATCCCAAAAATGCTTATGAAAATTATAAAAACATATTTAATAGTTTATGCTTTCATATTCGACAAACTGTTTACTAAGCAATTTCTATTTTTCTGGTTATTCTAGGTACCTGGGATATATAGCCAGAATAAAGATCCTGCCTTCATATAACTTACATTCTAATATAGGAGGACAAAAAAATAAACATATGAAAAATAAAGTGTATAACATAAATGTTTTCAAGACTAGGGAGAAAACATCTATATTAACCATATGAAGGGACATAAAGACTATAGACTTGTGTGAAGAAAACCACTTTATTTTGAATGACCATGGAAGAAGTCTCAGATAATATGACATTTGAAGAGAGATGAGAAGGAAGTCCTTCATGAAGATACATGTTGAAAGAAGTAAATGCAAAGATTCTGAGGAAGAAGCAGGTTTGGCCCTTTGAGAAACAGCAAACAACCACTTAAGAATACTGGGGAGCAGTGAAATGAGTTATAGAGAGAATAACAGATGAAATTCAGTGAGAGAGGAGACTCCCATTGAATAGGGGCTTCTAGGCTATGGTAGGGAATGTAGATTTTACTTGGAAGGAGAGGGGAGAGCTATTAGAGAGATTTAAGCAGGAGTACTATGATCTCACTATCATTTCAAAGGGATTACTATTTTTTTTTAAGATTTTATTCATCTATTCATGAGAGATACAGAGAGAAAGGCAGAGAGAGAAGCAGGCTTCCTGCGAGGAGCCTGACGTGGGACTCAATTCCAGAACCCTGGCATTACAACTTGAGCCAAAGGCAGACACTCAACCGCTGAGCCACCCAGGTGCCCCTCAAAGGGATCATTTTAGTTGCTGCGTGGAGAATAAGCTTTGAGAGAATTTATAATTAGGTGAGAGCTAATGGTGGCTTGGACTAAGTTGTACCAGGGGAAGAAATGAAAATCGTTGAAGCTAGAGCAGGATTTGCTCCTAACGGATTAAGCTTGAGGCATGAAAAAAAGAGGAAAAGTCAACATGACTACAAGTTTTTAATGTGAACAGTAAGAGAAATGAAGTGTGCATTTACTGAGATGGCAAAGTCTGCAGATGGAAAAGAGCAGGATGGTGGGGGTAGAAGGAAAATCAGGAGGAGTAATTGGTTTAATAGCTAATGAAATCAAGTAGATTTTTTAAAAAAGATTTTATTTATTTGTGAGAGAGAGAGCAAGGCCGGGGTTGGGGGCAGAGGGAAAGGGAAAAGCAGACACCTCACTGAGCAGGGAGCCTGAGGAAGCACTTGATCCCTCGACCCAGAGATCATGACCTGAGCCAAAGACAGACGCTTAACTGGCTGAGCCACCTGAGCGCCCCTCAAATTGATTTTTAAAAATTTCTTTCTCTTACATATTGAGATATAATAGTTTGTACCATGTAGGTGGACTAGAGAAAAATTAAGCAAATTGGTATGATTAGCAGAATATTATAAACACAGTACTCAAAAAATATTAAATTTGAGTTCTAGAAAAAATAATTATTCTTTACAAGTGGAGGGATGAGCTGTGTGCAAAGACCCTGAGGTCAAGAGAACTTGGCTTTACAGAAACCAAAGTGGGTCGAATGAAATGAGTAAGGGTTTTTAGTTGTAGGGGATGACTGAAGAGTTACTGCGTGCCTGATTATGTTGTGCAGTATAGGCTACTATACGTACCTCAGCTTTTACTCTGAGTAAGATGAGACACTTTGGAAGAATTATTACTATATTGATTAAATAATTTGGGTTCTTTGCCCTATATAATCTGAACAAATATTGTTAAGATACTGAAGGTAAAAAACAAAGAATTTTCATAATCAAATAACATACACAATATCGAAGTTGGAGAGTACTTACCATGCGAATCACTGCAGTCATAGGAACCAAAGCCAGGGGAACATGCGCATCCCCATTCCATGCACTGCCCATGGCCGCTGCATAAATTGGGGCATTTTAGTACCAAGAGAATATCTTCGACTGACTTGCTATTTTCTTCTGCATTGTATTTCCCCTCTTCCAAAATTCTCTTTTCACATTCATTTTCTAAAAGAGCCACACCTGCTTCTGCCCAGCTGAGGTCATCTTTTAGGAGAACATCCTTAACACACATATCTATAGCATTGTCCAGACTCTTGCCCAGAAAGGCAAGACAGCGTCTTCCTACACTAGAGTTGGCAAGAGTCTGCTGGCACAGTGCCAAAGTGTGGCCTTCGGTGAGACCAGAGGGTGTGGGCCACGTAGGGACAAACTCCTGGTGGACATCCTCAGTATGGTCCTCAGGGAAAAAATAAGTCAATTCTTCTAGGTCACTTTGGCTGAGACTCTGGAAAGCAAACATAGGAAGAAACTCATAAAAGTTTTGCCGTTTCCATCTGTTTTGTGGATCCCGCCTCATTTCCTGGCTGTGGCTCCCCTGATCCTGTGTATGTTTCCCGTTGTCCAAAGTCTTCGGTGCCTCTTGTTTTTCATTTCCAGGATGTTTTTGTAAATGTAATTCCAGTTTGCTTAGGTTCACATGCTTTTTTTCTTGAGACAGGAAGTTCAAGTTATTTTCTTCTCCAGATGTATACTCATTTATCCCTCTGATGAGAGCTTCTGAATTAATATATTCAGAGGTGACATCTAGTTCTGGTATCAGGAAAGAGAATTTGGCATGTTTGAGATCTTTGCAACCTGAAATAATTTCTTGTTGAGATACACTGTCCAGGTGATCAAAAGGATATAATGAATTAGTGTTCAATGAGCAGCTACAATAGGAGAGTTTTCCAGGTGATGGCGGAGAAATTGGCATTGTGTCAAACATGCTTTTCCCCGGCAAAATCCTTCCAGGTGAAAAACAGAAAAGAATAGTAAATTGGACAAGAACATGTTTTCTCAGTAGTGTGTTGCAAAAAAAATCTGAGAATCGTGTCACCATTTTAAGTCAAACATGAATACAATAACAAATGAAAAGTTTACCTTCTTACCTCCACTCATTAATAAAAGCAACACAATTATTAAATGTTAGATCAATTTTTATCCCATTTTTATTATGGAAATCATTTTCTGGGTTATTATCAAAGGTGCCACAGAGTCCCAGAGTGTTTCGGTAGTCTAGGCTAGGGGCTCTGATTGTTAAACTCATGCCCCATTCACTAAGATCAGCACGGATAAAAGCTCCAGAAGAAAACCAGATCTGAAATACAGAAATAAAAGATGCTTAAACGATATTCAACATGCATTAAGAAAAAAACTATTATTTGAGAAGAAATAAATTCATTTATTCCTTCAATATAAAAAGAGAACAGAATACTGATTTTCTTCAGACTACAATTTTCCTTTTAATGCTATATGTCAAACCAGTGGGCTTTTGCACTTTGCTGACTTGAAATTTGATCTCCATATTGATTCTTTCATTAATAAATATTGTTCCAAGCCTCTTCCTTTAAATAAATTTAAACTAAGGTGAGATATTTTATACAATCAAAACAGTTATAGATGTTGAGGATAATGTTTACCAAGTAATGTCTCTGATGATAATTAAATATAGATTTAGACTACCAAGTAATTAATTTATACAGATAAATATAATTCCAGAAGAATATATGTTCCTGTGGCTAATCAATATTCTCATCTTCACAGTAGGCAAATTTAATCAGAAGCCAAATTATAACCAGGGCATATCTGGGGAGTTGGAATGAGAGCAAGGGGTTTGTTGAATTATCTTAATTATCTATGTCATCTGTGATCCTCCTTGAAGGCCTATCACCACTCCCAGATCAGGGACTTGAATGTTGAGAAACTATCCTCTAAAAATCATGAAGATCCACCATCTGTGTCTGTTCTTCCGACTCCTTCTCCTTTAATTTTTTAAATTTAAAAATGGCACTTTTTTCTCTTTATAGAAATGGTAAGTGCTCATTCCTGAAAATTATTTGAAAAGCAAACAAACCTTATATTACTTAATTCAATCTGAGCTAGTTAATGTTAATGTGGTGCAGATTCTTCTAATTCTTCTTTCTTCTAAAACTATCTTTGCCTGTCAATAAATACAATCAACTCCAAAACTTTAATGACCAGAAAGTGTTCTATTATATGACATCACTTAGAGTTTTGGTTAACCTAAAATATTCATGACTAATTAATTTCAACTTTTTCCTTTAGAGAGAGATGCAATGAATATCACTGGGGCTCTGCATATACTTAGTTATTTATTATGGTAAATTTCCAGAAGGAAAACTTCTTGAAAAATGACATGCAAAGAATTTATGCATGCATAATATATGTGTTCTCTGGAAAGTGTAGATACTATTTCTACTCTTGTCAATATTGTATGAGATGTTTAATCTGCATTTCTTTACTAATGAGGTTGTGGTTTTCATATTTTTGTTGGTTATTTATACTTTTGGATATATTTATCAGTTTTATTTCTTTTGTAAATTGCCTGTGTATATTATTTGTTCATTTTAATTGGAGTGCCGGTTATTAGTAAAGTATGATTGTTTTCTAAGAGCACCTGGCTGGCTCAGTCAGTAGTGGTTCTTGATCTTGGGGTTTTGAGTTCAAGCCCCACGTTGGCTGTAGAGTTTCTTTAAAAAAAAAAAAAAGATTGGAAGATAGAAAAATATTTTTAAAAGGGCATATTTTCTCTACTAGCTGTATGTTTTATATGTAGAAAATATTTCCCCAATTTTTCATTTGCATTTTGGTTTTTTGAGGATGGAATTCAAATATGTAACATTATGTTTAAAAATTCTTGTTCACCTCAGGTAAAAAAAACATTCACCTATCTTTTCTACTATTTTCATTTAAATTTGAACCTTATTCACCTGGAATTTACTTTCTTGGAAGATAAAAGGAAAATGACATTATAACATAAAGAGCTTATAGATGTCAAGCATTATTTTAAAATATTAATGAATACATATTCTTGGATCTGTTTGTTGGTTTTTTTTTTTTTTAATTTTATTTATTTATGATAGTCACAGAGAGAGAGAGAGAGGCAGAGACACAGGCAGAGGGAGAAGCAGGCTCCATGCACCGGGAGCCCGACGTGGGATTCGATCCCGGGTCTCCAGGATCGCGCCCCGGGCCAAAGGCAGGCGCCAAACCACTGCGCCACCCAGGGATCCCTGTTTGTTGGTTTTCTAATCTCTTCCATGTACCTGCCAGCCTATTCCTGAGGCAGAACCACCTGTACTCATTTCAAAAATTGGCTAACTACTCCTGAATATTTATTCTTAATTATATATTTCATTTCTGTGTAACATATAATTTATTAGGTACCATCAAAAATAATTTTTAGGAATGACCCATCAAGTTACCAAAATCTTAAAATAAGGCTGCTTAGATTTAACAGAGTCTTAACCATGTTGTGTCTATTTGTGTGTGCAAAGTGAAAAAAAATGTTATTCCTTCTAAGATCAGTATTAATCAAAAAGCTATTTTGGGGAAAAAAAGTAATGTTAGAAAACGATAGTTCTTAATTTAATGGAGATGAAAAAAGTTCAGACTTTAAGCCAAAATCTATAGGAAAAAGAGGAAAAATACTTTTAATTGTAAAGAATTATACATACTGTGACTTTTCTTCCTAAATAAGATTCACTTATCTTGACATTGCTGGTTACATCTTGACTCTTTACAGATAAATATGGCTGTGATTCATGTAGCTGACCACTGCACATGTCGAAAGTTACTACATCACTTTCTTCTTTGGCAACAAACCCGCAGTTACATGACACAGGATAGTGAAGGCTTCCACAGTCCCACTGGCGTACATGGACTTCAAAATCACGTGACATACTCTTATAAAGCACAAATGTTCCAGTCTTGAAATTATCATATACCCTATCATTAACAAAAATCAACTGCATTAAGAATTGGTACAAAAAAAAAAAAAAAAAGAATTGGTACAAAATACCACAGTAATATGTTATAAGCAAAAAAAATGTGTGTTAAATTTATTAATACACATTCAATATATTTTGATGCAAGAATGAAAAATCCATATTTCTCATAGCTTCATATTATTTTATTAAGATTTACTTATTTGAGAGAGGGAGTGCATGCATGCATGTGAGAGGGAGGAGGGGCAGAGGGAGAGAGAGAATCTCAAGCTGACTCCTTGCTGAGTGTGTAGCCCTACAGGAGGTCCCTGCCAGGAACCTGAGATCATGATCTTGAGCCCAAATCAAGAGTCTGATGCTTGATCGACTGAGCCACCCAAGCGTCCCTGCTTCATATTAGTTTAGAGAACTGAATGAAACAAAGTAGTGATCTCACTACTTGTTTCTTCCTTTCACCACTTCAGTCAACTCCTGCTAGATTCTTCTCCTCTCATCCTTGCTGTATTTTTTTTCTTCATAGCACCTATGTTCCTTAGATACACTATGTATTTTATTTATTAATTGTGCATATCTCTCTTTACCTATATAGATATAAGCTGCATGAGAGCAGAGGATGTTTGTTTTATGCACTGTCATACCCTCAGCATTTAGCACAAAGTTTGTCACTCATTGCACAATTAATCTTGTTGAATTATAACCAATTAAAGTAATCCCAACTATGCTTTCTGGAGGCTTTTCCACTAAAACTTCTAAGCTTTTCATTGTAACCATAAAGGATTCTTGCATGTGGGATCAATTTCCACAACTTTTCAACACTTGCTCCAACTTCTAGATTATCATTTGCTATGGAGTTCAAAATCTATTTGCTCATATTGAAAAATATTACTGACAATGATCACATTAAAAAATTAAAAAAATATATTTATTTATTTATTCATGAGAGACACACACACACACAGAGATAGAGAGAGATAGAGAGAGAGAGAGGCAGAGACATAGGCAGAGGGAGAAACAGGCTCCCTGCAGGGAGGCCGATGTGGGACTTGCTCCCAGATCCTGGGATCATGCAGAGTGCCTGGGTGGCTCAGTGGTTGGGCACCTGCCTTCCACTCGGGGAGTGATCCTGGGATCCGGGATCAAGTTCTTCATCAGGCTCCCTGCGAGGAGCTTGTTTCTCCCTCTGCCTATGTCTCTGTCTCTCTGTGTCTCTCTGAATAAATAAATAAAATCTTTAAAAAAATTTTTGTAAAGAATAAATTACCTTACATCATGAAGAAAATTTTGACTCAACAAAGAGGTGTTCTTATAATTTTCTTTAGTGACATCTTAAAATTAAATATTTCCCAGAATGGTATAACTGAGTTTAAATCCTCATAGGTAGATATTAATAGCAAGATAGCTTAGATTACTTTTTGATCATTTTGCCCACTTTACTTGCATTCCAGGGGCAGATATCCAGCTATTCATGATGGCTACAATAGTTTTACCCTGATTATTCTCGTCATGAAGTAGAAATGCTTAGTTTTAAAAATAATTATAATGTGTTAATCATTTTGCCTAAATCCTAAAGATTATTTCAGTATCATTCAGAAATGTAATATACTAAAATATCACTAGAGTAAAGAAACCATTATTAAAAATAACTAAATGATCAAGTTGAAATGATTGTTCATATTTGCAAGAATTTTCATTTTTACAAATTCAGCTCACAACTAATTTGTGTATTTACCAAGGGCCAAATTTTAAGGTAAAAACACTCCATACAAATAAATCAGTAGTTTGAAACAAGCCAGCGATATCCATATATGCCTTCCCTTCTAATTTTTCAGTGACGAGGATGAAGAAATAATAAAATAGTAAGATATTTCAAACAAGACAACAGCAAAATCCAAAGGAAACAACAACTACTATAAGAAAAAACTTTCAGGAAATTACCTGCCATCAAATGTAATTATATGTGGGTCAGTAAATGAATAGCAGTAAGCAGTTGGGACATCCTTTACTTTGATCTTAAAAGCAAAGATATTTTTGGTAAATATTATCATTAATCGCATTTACTGATACACAATAAATTTCTTAGCAATCTCAATGACTTTTTCATTAATTATTGTTTTATCATAGTTATTGAAATTGAATCATTTAAAATGGAAAAAACAATTTTGAAATGAAAAGTTTGCAAGATGCATTGATCAAATAAATATATATATATTTAAAGCTCCAATTGTAAAGATATTTTCGTAATTTGTCAACCTGGATGCTGTCTGGAATGTAGCTGTTCCACAGGAAATCCTCATGAACTATAGGCTCCACTACAATGTTTGTAACTCGATCTCCATCTCGAGAAAAATCTGTTACAGCAGTGTAGTACACAAAAGCATGGCTACAGGATCCATTAGCACAGGATGATGTTCGGTGAAGGTCCACATGACAGGAAGACAATGCCAAATTTAAACCTAGCTGTTCTTTACCTATTTTGTGAAAGAATACATTGAGATTTTTTTTTAAGGAAATATACCAACCAAAACATGTAATAACTTGATTAACATGGAACACTGAGTTGAGAGATTATTCTTATTTTCTCTTATTTAAAAAATATGGTTGTAATTTTGTCTAAATAAAACCAAAGCTATGAACCCTTCCCAATCTTTACAAATAATTAATCAACTGCAATATAAACATATATCTATACATACACAGTACTATTTTCAATAAGGTTATAAACCCATCTGTACCTGTAAAAAATCCAAAAGCAATATATAAGATTGATTGTATTTCTGTAAAAAAAATCATAATTCTACCACCAAGGAATATAATTTGATGTTCTTTCCACCTAAAAATTGTGCTTTGTGTCCAGATATGTCTGTAATATTTCACAGGGTTTGTACTTATGTTCTATCTATTGATGAGTGTTAGCAATGATTATTGATAGAGATGATTATTGTATCATCATCTTAAAAATGGAAAAAATAAAATAAATTAAGTAACTCCATACCAGTAATGAACTCTCTATTGCTTTTGATCTCCCAAATGGCCCAATATATTCAGAGCCCTAAGATGCTCCCTTTCCTATGGAACAAAGAATAAAAACTAATAATTTAGAAAGAAAATGGTAACAGAAGAGAAGAACATCGCAAATGTGTACATCGCAAATGTGTAACTAAACAAAAAGGATAGATTGCTCCAAAAACTGGCAACAAGGGAAGTTTGCTCTTATATCTAATCAATGATTACAAAACCTTTTTGAGATGTGGAAAAAAGCAGCAGTCATTAAAAACTTTCTATTTTCTTTTCTTCCACACATAATTTTCAGTATAAAATTATACTGCTCTGACATAGAACACTGCACTAGACTCCAAATTCCTGAAAAAAAAAAAAAAGTTCCACTTCGTACATTTCTTCCCCAAGAAATACATACTGTTCCTATGCACTTAAAAAATAACAGAAACATCTGAACTCTTAGCCAGTTCCCTAAGGTAATTATGGAATATATCTGGCCCCTGACATCATTTCCCTTGATCCACAGTGTGAGGGCCAAATACTGTTCTCTGTAAGCCTATAAAAATTAGCGCAGTCATTGTAGAAAATCACTAAGAGACACCAACTTGTTCCCTATGGAAGTAGATACACTTAAAAAATGATAAAATGAGGCATATCCAGAATGAAATCCAGGAATTTTTCTCCAAAAAAAGGGAAATTATTTTTAATTGAAAAATAATGGGAACATGCCAATTTCTAAAATGTAGAAAATATATCGCTTTCTTATTATTATAATAATGCTTGTCTTGTTGAAAGAATTGAGAGCACAAAAATATAGTTTAAAGTAAACTTGCAGCTGAAGAAAATCTTTGTCTAACACAGGTCTGGAAAATATTGATAACATCATCCTCTTCCTATTTGCCCCTCATAAACTATAGTAACATTTACAAAATATGTCTTTCACAGATAGTATGAAGTAGAATTATGTCAAGCAGTCTGATAGACGGTTTTAGTGCATATTTCTGTGCTGAATTTCACAACACAGTGTTGTTCATGATGCTCCTGAAATCTAAATAGGTAGTGGGGTATTACCTCAGTCTCTGCTTATTGTCAATTGTCTTGGGATAGCCTCTCCTGATGCCTCTATTTCCATATTCATCTCTTTTCTGAGTGCAACATTCATTCACATTGGACTCTCCTAGCATTTTTATCCGTTTCTCTGGTTTAATTTGATATAACATAGACATGAAGACCTAGATACATTGTATTTGGTGTATTTACTACATAACAGTTTATGTCTTATGGTGAAAAACTGTATAAACAGAATCTCTCTTACAACTTATATTCTAATTTATGTATCTCTTACATGCTTTGGTCTCTGCTTCTAAGTCTCAGGGGGAGAAATAAAACTCAATAAAGCCAATGACTGCTATATATGGTCTGTCCTCTCATAGTCTATCGTGTTCTATGGGAGAATTTCATCTCTATCTATAGGCTATGACAGTGACATATATGCAGCCATGCATCATACAATCTATATAATTAGTAATTTAAATAGAATTTTAAAACAAAAGGTCTCAAACACAGCTTATGTTAGAGAGAGTTTAGGAGATCGGCGTTGCCCAAGTTTGAATTTATGTTAGCATAACATATCATACCTCCCTAGTTAGGAGTATCTGGAAAAACTTAAAGGGCAGTTTGTCCCTCCAACTCAGAAAACAAAGCAAAGAAAAAAACATAAGTTGGAGGAGGAGAATGAGGAGGAAGAAGAGAAAGATGAGGAGGAGCTGCTCATTACTGTCTGTTTGATTTTTTTAATGTGAAGTTGCTGCCGTCGTGTGTGTGTGTGTGTGTGTGTGCGTGTACGCATGCATATAAAAATGTATGTGTGTGTGTATATGTGCATAGTCAGTTAATTAGTTTAAAAGCAAACCAAAAAACATTAACCAAACATTGAGAATTACTTTAAGGCAATAGATAGCACCTTTGCTCTCTAAGAGCATATATTTTAGGCAAATATGCTAAACACATAAAAAGACAATAAGGCTATGAATGAAAAACATCAAAATACTTATATTGAAGATTTAGTTCCATAAGAGCTCAAAGTCAATAAAAATTACTTCTGCCTTGATTAAAAAGGAGGGAAACTGGACCGGGCCATAAAAGATACATCAAGGGGAAAAGAAGGAATAAGAGAGCTAGCAGAGAGTTAATGTGTACTGAGTTTGTGGTCCAACCCAGGAGGGATAAATGTGAATTGCAACATAGATTGTTTTGACAGTCATAAACATGGCCCACTATTATTAACGTGACTGAGCTGTAATTTGATGTAAACACACAACATAATGAATTATATGTGTGCACTCCAGTGACTTTTTCTAGAAGAAAAAAAGCATTAATTATTATTTGAAATCTAATAAAATTAAAGGAATTTAGTATATTACCTTGCTCAACAGTTTTCAGTTTTAATGAGATTTTGCATTCCTGGTCAAGCTCATTGAATTCCGAACAAATGACAGGAACTGTGCTCTCTATCTTCAACTGATATTCTTTCCCATCTTCTGATATAGTGCTTAATTCAGGGTGTAACTGGTATAAGAAAATATGTAGAGCAGATTTGTAGAAATAGAATTTATTCCAAAGACAAAAATTTGCAAGAGCAGTTTTCTCAACAGCTCATATTTTGCCAAATAAGCTGGGAGTAATAACCTTAAACCCTGGAATTTTTTTAATTAAATAAGATCAGTTAAAACCAAACCCTTAAAAACATTAGCAGCGTGTAGAGTCACTGGACTGCTCCGAGTTAAGGCATAATCTGGTTCCCCAGCATGTTAGGCTGTCTGGTAGGAATCTGCCTTAGCGATTATGGTTCTGGGAATGGTTACTGGAGAATGGAGGAGACAAAGAAATGCCTACACTCTTTCATTTGTTTGTTACTGTTTACTGACTCACCAAGGTTAAGAGTCTGTTTATTCTTAGGGATTAATATCATCCCTAACATAAGTTACAAATCTAAGGGTTTTTTCTTCAGTTTTTTATTTAAATTCTAGTTAGTTAACACACAGTGCAATATTAGTTTCAGGGGTAGAATTTAGTGATTCATCACTTACACATAATACCCAGTGCTCATAAGTGCCCTCCTTAATACCCATCACCCATTTAACCTATCTCCTGCCCACCTCCCACTATCAACTCTGTTTGTTCTCTATCATTAAGAGTCTCTTATGGGGATACCTGGGTGGCTCAGATGGTTAAGCATCTGCCTTCACCTCAGGTCATGATCCCAGGGTTCTGGGATCGAGTTCCACATTGGGCTCCCTACTCAGTGGGGCACCTGCTTCTCCCTCTCTCTCTGCTCATGCTTTCTTTCTCTCTCTCTCTCTCTCTCTCTGTATCCCACAAAAATAAATAAATAAAAATCTTAAAAAAAAGTCTCTTATGGTTTGTCTCCCTCTTCTTTCTTCCCCTCCCTCCCATATGTTCATCTGTTTTGTTTCTTAAATTCCACATGAGTGGAAACATATGGTATCTGTCTTTCTCTGACTTATTTCGCTTAGCATAATGCATTCTAGGTTCACCCACATTGTTGCAAACAGAAAACTAAGTATTTTTGAATATATAAATCGAAATACTTTTGTCACCTCAAACATCTCAACCTTCAGCTTATTTCACAGCCTCTGTTTTCCTCATTTGGATTATGGAGTATTGAAATCTAAAACTGGTCCTATCCCAGTTCATAGATAATCCTTTTTTGAGGCAGGAAGTTTTTACTCAGTCTTGATTCTTGTCTAGCTCTCAAAACAGATGCTTCTTAGCACCGCACTGTCTTCCTGTTAGCCTAATCAAAAACATTTTCTGGGGGCTGACCACTGACGCTGATACTGTCTGCTGAGTGTTCATCAGTGGAGATCCAAAGGTTCTGTGTTCCGATGTCTGAGCTCTGCTCTCCTTCCACTGATTATGCTGTTCTGGCAACATGGTTGCTCTTCTCACTCTTTTCTCTGGTTCCTATTGTGTATAATTGGACCTTTTTTAAAAAAATTAGGATTTTGAGGCTCTTGGTTCTCAATATTCAGTCTATGATGAGATCCTGAAACCAGGGATGCCTAGATAGCTCAGCAGTTAAGCGTCTGCCTTCAGCTCAGGATTTGATCCTCAGTTCAGGGATCAAGTCCCACATCAGGCTCCCTGTGAGAGCCTGCTGCTCCCTCTGCCTATGTCTCTACCTCTCTCTGTGTGTCTCTCATGAGTCAATAAATAAAATCTTAAAAAAAAAAAAAGATCCTGGAACCAGCATCCACAGTATGGAAAACACAGTGATAGAGAAATAATCTTTCTGATCCATCCCTATGGCTACATACCTTAATGCCTGCAAAAAATTCTTGGCTTTCGATGGCTATACTTTGTACGTGTGGTTTCTCCAATAAAAAGATGGAAGCACTACAGAATATCTACAAATACAATTAACAAATAATCATTTAGTAGTAAAATCATGGAGAAAATATGTGTAAACTTATAATTAAGTACTTAACTTTTGGTAGTGCAAAAAAGAAAATAAGAAATTAAATGATGTTAAAACTTAATTGAAAATTGAGAAAAATTCCGCCATTTAAAAGTATTAGCTATTCAAAGCCTCAACATAAATTAAAGAGCTATAGACTTTGTGTTTAAGATATATTTAAAAATATATAATAAGTGATACCATCATTAAAAAAATAAAAGCATTTTTCTAGAATAAAAACATATCATTTTAAAACCAGAAAGAGGCATCAAGAAAGAGGCATCAAGTTATAAAGGTTCATTGATAATACAGCAAACTGTAACAGTGGATATTCATACGTAGTCACTAAGATTACTGATCATGCAATTATCACTGGAGTTGGCAAAATTGCAAAAGAAAAAAGAAAAAGAAAAACAATAGTGCTTTATATTCTGGGGACAAGAGTATTTTCAGGATATGTTATGTTAAGAAGTCCATTTTGAAAATTAATACATTCATGACAAGAAAAGAAAAGAAAAAAAAGAACAGAAAAGAAAACCCAATTGTTTGTGAACATACCCTATCTCCAAGTCTGAGATTTATGCCATCCAGTTCTAATAGAGAGGATGCCTGAACTGTGGTCTCTTGCTTCAGTTCCTCTTTGATTTCTTGAGAAGAAAGTCTAGACCAAGTTATGAGAAATCCCACTGAGGTGTTTGTAGGGGAAACATCAAAAGCACACCTACAGAAAAGCCTGGATCCAATCAGCTCCACCACAACTTCCGGCCTTCCTGGGGGTGGTGGTGGCAATGAGGCAGACAGCTGACCTGATGGGAGAAAATGAATATCTGTAGTCAGGCATCTTAAAGATTGGAAACTGGCTTATGGGTAAAGCTCATGGAGACTGTAACTCAGGGATTTATATTAGAAAAAGGAAAATAACATTTAGAGAAATAATTATTCTCTAGCAATCAGCAAAATAGCATGTTCTTATTTTGACCCATAATCACAGAAATACTGATAGCAGAGAAATTCATCAGCTCATCAAGTTTATATTAATGCATGTTGGATACATCTAGCCTTGAAGAGTCTAGCTCTTGAACATTAAAGTAATTTACCTCTTTTTAAGAAATTTCTGAAAGATTTTCCTAAAAGATGGAACAAACAAAATTAAGATTTTTTTACATTATAATTTCTTGCTTAAAAATTATAATGTAAATTCAAATGACTTACTATTTTACTGTTATCATTTACTCTTACAACTCAACACATCATTACTCTGGATTGAAAGAGCTGCTCATTATGAGAGTGATTATACTGTTCAGTGAAACACATTTAATGTTAACATAGTCCTATTCTTTTCATTTTTCTGTTATTAAAAATGTTTGAAATTTTCTCTAGAAACAGGAAGATTTCACAATTTTTATCTCTGGTCACTTGTAAGATTAAATTTGGGGATCTAAATGTTTTGATTTGTTTTGTTTTAGAAAAGAAAAAAATAAGTGATAAATTTTACAAGATTTAAAACATATGTGCTAAAATGTACAAATATTCTTCTGTGAAATAGGTGGTAACTTTATAAGAATTGCAAAGCTAAAATTTTAGCCCCATCATATAGATTTTTGGAAACTCTGAGGGACTTTAACCTAAATGTATTGGAGAAAACCTAATGTATTTTGAAATATTTTAAAGTGCTATTTTGTTAGATATCTAGTTACAAAATCTCAGTAACAAATGATTTTTTTCAAATTTATCAAAGTAGTAAATATTTTGCCAAACACCAAATCATTATGTTTAGATTTGAAATAATAGGCTACCCTTTAGTACATTTATTTTTTTAAAAGGTCCATTTATTTATTCATGAGAGACACAGACTGAGAGAGAGAGGCAGAGACACAGGCAGAGGGAGAAGCAGACTCCTCCCAGGGAACCCGATATGGGACTCGAACCTGAGGCCCAAGATCACAACCTGAGCCAAAGGCAGGCACTCAACTGCTGAGCCACTCAGGCGTCCCTAGTACATTGATTTTTTAAAATTATATATCCGAGGGAAAATTCCCTCTTAAATAGATTAGGAAAAAGAAGATGAACTTTTATCTAAACAGGGAAGAACTATCTGTGGAAATGATGATTAAGAGTAAGAGATGATAAATAACTGAAAAGAAAATAATTCATGAAAATTAAAATTTTTGAATCAATATTTTATTTGTTTTTTTAAAGATTTATTTATTCATGAGAGACGCAGAGACACAGGCAGAGGGAGAAACAGGCTCCCTGGAGGGAGCCTGATGTGGGACTCGATCCCAGAACCAGGATCAAGCCCTGAGCCAAAGGCAGATGCTCAATCGCTGAACCACCAGCCGTCCCTGAATCAGTATTTTAAATGGCACCAACTCTGGGTAAACAGATCATTACAGCAATGTAGATCAAAGAAACTTTGTCAACATATACTTAAAAGGAACGGTTTCAAAAACGGAGAGATAAATGATCTCTGCTTCAAAAGCATAATTATTATCCCTTTGTCAATTCTAATATTAACAGTTGCTAAATATGCTAACGTATTCTCTATTTTATCCTGAAGCTGTTGACTTTTTTTTAAGATTTATTTATTTATTCATGAGAGACACAGAGAGAGAAAGAGGCAGAGACATAGGCAGAAGGAGAAGCAGGCTCCATGCAGGGAGCTGGATGTGGGACTCGATCCAGGCACTCCAGGATCACACCCTGAGCCAAAGGCAGACGCTCCACCACTGAGCCACCCAGGTGTCCTGAAGCTGTTGCCTTTGACTAAATATTTCCATTCAAGTGTCACCTCCCCAAATTGTGTATGGTTTTGTATAGCATTTTTTCCAATTAATTGCATAAACATTCTGAATAACATACGCAGCTTAAATTTATTACTTATTCAGAAGAGAAAGTGATTTTACTATAACATATATGTTTGAGAAAGAAAATCCAAACCTAATATGCAGAACAGCCAAGAAATTATACTTTATGGTTAATGTCCACTATATTAGGGATATTATTTTATTCTCTTAAAAACTTAAATCACAGGATTTAATTAAACTGAGACTTTCAAATAAAATGACAGCTTGCTTAAAGAACACTAGAAAAATGAGAAGGCCAATCCATTTACAACTGGAATAGAATATAGGAAACAGTGATTTGTTTTGACCACTGATATAAGAGTACTTTTCAAGGCAAAGCATATTAATTTTTAGAACTGGTATCTAAATATTATGTGATATATCCTGATCTGTTTTATATCATTATGGTTTATTTCACCATTAAAACACCTTCATTAATTATATGTCAACAATCCCTTATTCATTTAGAATATCCTCCTATTACCATCAATATATCTGATTCCACCAAAAAGCTAATGTTTCAATAAAATTTTTAATTTCTTTTCATCCTTTAAGTAGACATCATAAATTTTATTAGACAATCTATTTAGAGTGATTTATTTTAAGAAATATTAGAGTAGTGAGTCTTTATTTTGGAAATAACTTGAAAATTTAAGTTAGAAAATAAAAAAATATATAGATTGAGAGGAGGAGAAAACCAGTATCATTAACATCTTTCGTGGTTATCTTTCATGAATTATTTGGTACAAATGTAATAATTCACAGAAAACAAAAATGGGATTGTGCTGTGTAATCTAATTTCTTACCCACAATATGCTATTAATAATTACTATGTCAAAGAATGTATTCCTGAATTTTAATATTGTTTAAATAATATTTTATTATAATGGGTACATCAAAAATATTGAATTATCAACAGTTATTGGATATCTGCAATTTATTTTTTTCATGTTATTAGAAAATACTGTTTTAAACATTATACTTGTATACTTTAAATATTTCTCTACGCTAGATTTTTGAAAATGGAATTGTTACAA
Source organism: Vulpes lagopus (assembly GCF_018345385.1). Taxonomy (NCBI): domain Eukaryota; kingdom Metazoa; phylum Chordata; class Mammalia; order Carnivora; family Canidae; genus Vulpes; species Vulpes lagopus. The sequence goes on from NC_054836.1 coordinate 26,966,798, forward strand.
ATACACATGAATTTTTAAATTAAAATAAATTGCCAAATCTCCTTGTAAAAAAGATGCTACCAACATACATACATGTCTTCAGGGTATGGAAATGCTCAACTCTGTATATTTGCCAATTCCAGTATTATTCCTTAAAGGCACGATAAAGTGATTTTCATTTTTGATAGCCACTAGAATGAGGCATTGTCAAACAGTATAATTAACACCTAAGTAAGTTATATAACATAAAAACCCACTGAAATTATTAATTTATAATACATTATTAAAAAATAACGTGATACTTACGAACACAGTCACCTCCAATTTCAATTTCATCAGGGTCACATGGGTATAATTTTGCATCAGAAATAGCTGCAGAAGGTTAAGGTTTGGGTACTTATTCAATTGAGCATAAAGATATAAATACATACATAAATATCTGAAATGAAATTTCTTTGGAGAAGTATGTTTTAATAAAGACTAAGACTTCTCATTTTTTTAATAATAATTTTTTCCCTTTTCAGGATAAGATCAAGTGGAAATAATCTGGAATCCCATTTTAAAACAATAGCTTTCATATCTTGTTTTCTTTTCTTTTTTATTTTAAAGATTTTATTTATTTGAGAGAGAGAGAGAATGAGTGGTAGGGAGCAGCAGAGGGAGAGGGAGAAGCAGACTCCCCACTGATCAGGAAGCCGGACAGGGCTTTGTTCCCAGGGCCCAGAGACCATGACCTAAGCTGAAGGCAGATGCTCAACCAACTGAACCAACCAGGCATCCCATATCTTGTTTTCTAAATTTTAGTCTACATTAATAAGTAATGAAACAATTTCCGTAAATTTATACAACAGTTGGTTTGAACCACTTCCATGGAACTTGCCTCGCCTCTAATCATGTGCAGGATCACAGAAATGAGTCAACAACTGTCATGGCAATAACTATAACTCAATGCCACAGCTCAGTTAATTGGAACAAGGGTAACTACCTGAACAAAGATAGGCTCATCACATTGCCTTTTGGAAGAATTTAGAATTTAAACTGAGAGATAGAACTTGAAATCTGAGTCAGTCAATGATGGAATGTCTATAGACTTCTGCCAACATCATGGGAGCTGCTTTATGGCTCATACCTTCTGAGGCCTTCCTATGTAACTCTTCCTCAGATTCAATAACATTTCCTAAAATCTCTACAGTTCATCATTTTTAAACATTGTTTTTATTTGTTTTCTAGTATTTGCAACTCTAATAACCACTGTGAGTCACTTTTTTATTTGCATTTTTATCATTTTATTTGTATATGGAAATCTAATTTATTGAAACCACTGTCCTTTTTCTAAAGAATAGACTGTGTTCCTGGGTTGAAATCAGTTAATTATGTGTTAATTTATTTCTGACTTCTCCATTCTTTTCCACTGATCTGTCTATCTTGATGGAAATGCTCTGTAGATCATTGCTACTTTAGAATAAGTCTAAAAGTTAGTATAAATTGTCCAATTCTTTCCCTTATCAATATAGTTTTGAGTATTGTAGGTATTTTATATTTCCATATAAATTTTAGGATAAATTTATCAATTTCCACAAAAAAGCTTGCTGAGTTATTGACTAGGATTGTTTTAGAGCTTTAAATTATTCTGAGGAGAACTGATTTCTTAATATTCAATCTTTGTTCCATGAACATGGTTTATTTCTCCATTATTTTAAGTTTTCCAATTTATCTTAGCAAAGTTTCACTAATCTCACTTTATAGGCCTTATACAACTTTCTCCATATTTATTCCTAAGTATTTCATATTCTTGGTACTATAAATGGTATCTTTAGATGAAATTTCTCTAGTATATAAATACAAGTGTCTTTTAATATGTTGATCTTTCTTCTTTCAGCATCACTGCTTGCTAGCTCCAGAAGCTATTTTATGGATTCAACTAGATTTCTAAATAGACTGTGTCATCTATATTTATATTCATGAAGGACATTTTTTCATAGTTTTCTTATAATGTCTGTGTCTGCTTTTAGTTTCAGAGTAATGCTGGCCTTACAGAAGTTTTGTAGTTCCTACTATTCATTTTTCTGGAAAAGTTGTGTAAAATTGGTATTATTTCCTCCTTTATTATTTGGAAGAATCCCCAAACCATCTGGGCCAGGGATTTTCATTTGTTTTGTTTTGTCTATGGAATAGATTTTAACTAGAAATACAATTTTTAAAATAAATATAGGACCATTGAAATTATCTTTTTGAGTGAGCTCTATCTGTGTATTTCAAGAAATTTGTCTTCATTTCAGTTGTCAAAAGTATTGGGAATTATTCATAATAATTCTTTATTCTTTTAATATCTGTAGGGTTGGTATTTGTATAAAATCTCATTCCTGATACTAGAAATTTATCTTTCTGTACTGACTGAATTGGCTAGAGAATTACTAATTTTATTGAATTTCTCAAAGAACTAGCTTTTGATTTTAAGTTTTTTGTTTTGTATATTGTTTCATTGATTTTCATTCTGACCATTATTTCCTTTCTGCTTATTTTGGGTCTCCTTTGTGCTGCTGCTTCTAGTTTCTTAACATATAAGCTGAGGGTTTTTTTGTTTGTTTGTTTTGTTTTGTTTTTGGTAAAGTTTCTTGTTTTCACAGTATATTTAATGGGTTTTTCTTTTTTACTAACATCAAACTTTTTCTAATATTTTAATTTCCTTAGTTTATGGCCTAGACTGTAATCTATCTTGGTAAATGTTTCCTGTGCACTTGTAAAGAATGTGGGTTGTTCAATCATTTGTGGAATATTCTGTTATTATTTATTTATTTATTTATTTTTAAGAGCTGTGATTTATAGCTTTATTATAAAATGGTAATTTATTTTAACAGTGTCTTTAGATCTGTTTATGTACTATAACTTGAGTTTCATATCTCATAGGGATTATTTGATTTAATTTTTGTAAGCATCTTATCCCTGAGGAATTACATTTTTTTAAATAATAAATTCATATTTTATTGGTGTTCAATTTGCCAACATACAGAATAACACCCAGTGCTCATCCTATCAAGTGCCCCTCTCAGTGCCCGCCAACCAGTCACCCCGACCCCCCGCCCTCCTCCCCTTCCACCACCCCTAGTTCATTTCCCAGTTAGGAGTCTTCCATGTTTGGCTCCCTTTCTGATATTTCCTACCCATTACTTCTCCCTTCCCTTCTATTCCCTTTCACTATTATTTATATTCCCAAAATGAATGAGAACATATAATGTTTGTCCTTCTCCGATTGACTTATTTCACTCAGCATAATACCCTCCAGTTCCATCCATGTCGAAGCAAATGGTGGGTATTTGTCATTTCTAATGGCTGAGTAATATTCCATTATATACATAAACCACATCTTCTTTATCCATTCATCTTTCGATGGACACCGAGGATCCTTCCACAGTTTGGCTATTGTGGACATTGCTGCCATAAACATCGGGGTGCAGGTGTCCCGGCGTTTCACTGCATCTGTATCTTTGGGGTAAATCCCCAGCAGTGCAATTGCTGGGTCTTAGGGCAGGTCTTTTCTAACTCTTTGAGGAACCTCCACACTCTGTCATTTAGATCAAGTTGGTTGATAGAGTTTTTCTAGTCTCCTCCATTTTTTTGTTGTTGTTTCTATGTGCTTAATTATCAACTGGTGAGTGTTGATCTTCAACCTGAGCTATAGATTTGTCTATTTCTTGTTGAAGTTCTGTAAGTTTTGCTTTATGTATTTTGAATTCCATTATTAGGTACATAAAGATTTATTTTTTTTAATTTTTATTTATTTATGATAGTCACACACAGAGAGAGAGAGGCAGAGACACAGGCAGAGGGAGAAGCAGGCTCCATGCACCAGGAGCCCGACGTGGGATTCGATTCTGGGTCTCCAGGATCGCGCCCTGGGCCAAAGGCAGGCGCTAAACCGCTGCGCCACCCAGGGATCCCGGTACATTAAGATTTAGAACTGTTTTGTCCTGTTGTTCAATTGACCCTTTTGTCTTTAGGAAATGACCTTTTGTATAGGTAGTATTCTTTGCTCAATAATTTACTTTCTTTAATATTAATATCACCTCTCTGGATTTCTTGTGATTTGTGATACCTAAGTATATATTTTTTCTATCCTTATGTTTTCAACCCCATTTTTCTTTATTTTTAAAATGGGTTTTTCTGGGCAGCCTGTAGTTGAGCATGCTTTTATTATCCAATCTGGATAACATTTCTGGAATGGAAATTTCTGACTTTCAATTGGGGTTTTTAGATAATATATATTTAATATAATTACTGATACTATAGGGTTTAAACTTATCATGTTGCTCTTTCCTATCTGTCCTATTAGCACTTTTCACCTTTTTCTGCATCTTTAAATAAGTGTGTAACTTGTGCATTTTATCTCTTATATTGGCTATTAGCTATTATACACACATACACACATATACATTTTCTAGTGGGTCCTGTAGGATATATAATATCTGCCCTCAATTTCTCATAGCCTTTCAAATGATATAATGCCTCTTCATGTGTAGCATTAGCATCTAAGTACCTTGCTAAGTAAAAATATGGAAAATGTGAAAAATATTTTTCCAGTGAATTCTTCTTAAATGACATATAAATCTTTTTGTTTGAATGGCATTGACTGTAAGTATAAGAAATTAACATTTCTTTTATTTGGCTTCTAGAAAATACAGATAAATTGTGTAAAAATTATATCTAAATTATTTTTAAAAATCCTCATGACTATGAGGATATATTATTAAATTGGAAACATCTTTATTTTTTTCTGTTTTGATTATTTTAAGCTAAATATGACTAATTGTTGACATCTGATAGCCTATTAGTTGGAAGCAGAAGTATGTTCAGGTAAAAACAGTACATTTTACAGACTGCCTCTGAGGACAGAGATACGTTAAAGAATTCTTCTGAAGTAGCTATGATAAGTCTTCCAAATAAGCTCCTTAAAGGGGGATAAGTTTCAGTTAGCAAAGACCTTCTTTATGCCCCTAGCGCTTCTGCTTTTCTCCTGTCTAAAATGCACATAAAGGTTTAAAACTGGAGCTTCATCTCATCACTGTGAAGGAAAAGTAAAAGCCTAGAAACTCACAGAGACCTCCACCTGACATTGTAAAGTGGCCAAATCACCATCACCAGGGAACATCTGCTTCAGATTCTTAGTAAGCAAGAAAAAGAGACACTTAAGTGGGTTAAGTGACTCATTTTTGTCTGCTATCTATGAAGTCTAATTCAAGTCTAAAGAGTATTTCAAAGTAAGCTTTTATTGGCACATCAGAGAGGATAATTCATGTGTTTATCTGATTAATAACTAACACACAGAGTAAAAATAACTATCTTCTCCCCAAAATTCTCTTGACTTAAAACCAGTAGGAGGACTTGAACATGAAAAATAAGAGAAACAATCCAGAATATTCAAGCTTGAGGAACTGAATGGGTGGAAATGGCATAAACGAGAATTTTTTTTTTAAGTTTTAAAGGCTTGTCATAAAAATGTAAATTTTATGTACTAAGTTTTTAAATTCAATGTAATCTCTTCCTTTGAGGTGATTGTCTTTATTTATTTGGAGTTAAAGTTTTATTTTCATCTTTAATAGTAATCAATATTTCTTAAAATAATGTAGGCATATTTTGGGGTTTTTTTCCCATTGCAACACCTACACCATTTTCCACACATACTTGGTAATATTATTTGAGATTTTATAAAAATTAACTATTTTTAATGACCAGAATTTTGAAAAATACACAAAGAGACATTTTTCAAAATCTCTCATCTTGGCCACTCAATGAAGTTGAAGCATCTCCCTGGATTTTCTCCTTCCCAGTGAATAACACTAGCTGTATTAACTGAGCAGATGCTGTTCGTCCTTACTGAATATATTGCTTTCCGCCAGTTTTAGCTGGCTAGCAGCCCTTTGAGAAATGTGAAGATTTACTGGCTATGGCTCTCAGGATAATTCTCCTAAGACTTCTCAAAGCACAGAGAATAAAATGAAGAGCTCCCTAAATATCAGGCCTTGCTGCCTTTCCAAACCCATGGCTTGTTACGCCCCTCACTCTTGGCAATCCAATGTCTTGCTCCAATGTCTCACGGGGCTTCACTCTTGAAGCAACACCACACTCACTGCCTTAAGGCCTTTCACATGCTGTTGTCTGGAAGGTTTTTCCCCACACTCTTCTCTTTATCTGACCCAGGACCATTTAGCCTCAAACTCTGTCAATGCCCTGCTCTCAGGTGGCACCTCATTGTAAATGTCACCCTCCCTCCTTCCGGTGTTCTCAGATACAACAACTTTTAATCTCCTCATTCATGCCATTCACTGCAATTTGGGGTTCCATGTATGCTCTTTAACATCATTGTGCCATATCTGTTATTTGGGTTTTTTAATTTGGAAAGTCTAACAACCTCAAATGAGAATGTTTGTAGGTATTACTCATACAATTATTATTGTTTGCTGAATCAAGTGTTTGCCTAGTTTAAGAACACTGATCTACAACACTATCTCCTAGCATTTTCAATCTCCTACGTATAGAGGAGTCCAGATAACATAGCAGAGGGAGGTTGGTCTTCTCCCACAATCTGGTCATGTAGCAGCATATCAGTACACTCCCTCCATCCTCCCAAAAGAATAAATCCCTCAATTATTGGCTTCATTCTTATCTAAGCAGCCCAAGTTAAAAAAAAAAATCACCATTATGGAGTTTCTTTCTATTTTGAGCTTCTAATATATCTGAAGAGTTGGGTCACTAGTTCTATTAAACATTCATTTATTGAGTCCTTACTTTGTTCAAGACATAAGGTCATGAGACCCTGGTATAAAGGGTACATTATCTTCAAAGAGTTCATAGTCATAATCGAGTATAGAGAAAAAAGAAACAAAACCTCATTAAGTTCAATTATCTATTGTGAGCTCCATGATAGTGTATTATGGGAGTTACTCACAAGTGACTCTACTCCCCAACATCCTTAGTCAACACCATATCAGTGGCAGGCTCATGAATCTGGTGTGCATTTTATGTCTGTACATCTCATGTCCCCTCTTACAGAACAGGACAAAATACAACTCTCCATTTCTATCTTCACTCTAACTGATGTGTTACTTTCCCAACTCAATGGCCCAAGCAAGAAAAACTAGGACTTGCCCTAGGTTCCTTTCTTTCCATCTTCTATATTCAATGCATGAGCTCAGCTTCCAAAAGACATCTCAACTCAATAACCTCTTTCCTCTGCCACTAGTTTAAATCATTTCCTCTTCCCCCCACCTTTGAGCCACCACCATCTTTCCATAGCCTCCTAGGTGGAGTCTTACTGCAGCATTCGTGGCCCTTTAAATGCAATATTTAGATCATATTCACCTACTTTAAACCCCATAAGACTTTATACTGCAATTATGACTAACTCTAAGTTCTTACCATGGTCTACAGACCCTATAGATTCTGCCTCTTCCTATTACTCTGACTTCATCTCTAAAGTCTCATCCACCCAGTCTTCCTGCCATTTTGTTCCTCCCTCAGTTCCTTGGAGGGCCATCTTCATACCTGTCTAAGGACACTGACATTTGTTGCTCTTTCTACCTGGAATGCTCTTTCCCCGTAGTATCCATGGCTGGCCCATTGTCCTCATTCAGAGCTCAGCTCAAGTTCATCACCTATTGAGAGAAACCTTCTTCAGGTATTCTTTGTAAGGTAGGAACCCTGTGCCAATCAATGCCTATTGCATTGACCAGTTTTCTCAATCATCATTTTCAACGGGAGGGATGGCAAGCAATCTGCTCTGATACTTTCACATCGACAAATATTTTCCAAGATCTTAAGATCTTGGTAAAGAATCCTAAACCAGAAATTTAGCTGTCATTTTAGCAACAGTGGCAGACCAAGACTCTTCCTGAGATATGTATTATCTCAACACAACCTCTTCACAGAATGGCCCCAACACATCAACACACACACAGTTCTGTGATTAGCAGTTCACATATATTACTCATATTTTCTTACCTTCTGCACAATATCCCATACATCCCTGAGTGGGCTGTAGTAAGTACACAAAAAAATTTCCACAGTTTCTTACAGACACTGGGATTTGGAAAAGGCAGCAGTCTTTGGTAGCACTAAACAAAATCTGCCATGTAGCACAAGCTGTCAGTTGCTTGATCTCTCCAGGTAAAGGCAGGGTCTCTGTATCTCTCAGAGACAGCCAGATAGGAGCCTGTGTTCCACAGTGATTCATCTTTTGCAACAGAGAAAACAAAAGTTGAAAATCCAATTTATTTTCACACATGATAGATAAGTCAACTTTGCATTTTCTTCTAAATAACCCTTAAAATAATAATTTAAAGATTCTAATAACTTGTACCCTATTAAAGTAACTATAGAATACTAAATTTAAGGTAAATTGCTCATAATTAATATAATCTTAACTCTTTTTTTTTAAAGATTTTATTTTTTTTTATTTATGAGACACACACACACACACACAGAGGCGGAGACACAAACAGAGGGAGAAGCAGGCCCCATGCAGGGAGCCCGATGTGGGACTCTATCCCAGGACTTAAGGATCACGACCTGGGCCGAAGGCAGGCACCAAACCTCAGAGCCACCCAGGGATCACCAATATAATCTTATTCAATTTAAATGTATTCTATTTGTTACCTTTGTAAACAAGAGAAATTCAGTGTCAGATAACTTACTACCATAGTGATACATCCTAAGATAAGTGAATCTGAAGTCATCTTAATACAGAGCAAAAGATAAACTCACCTTGGAGATTTCTTCTAAAATTACTGGATATAGGGTATGTAAGAAGTTAATGCACAGTTCAGGAGACATCAAAAATCAGGGGAGAAGGAAAAGATGTTCAAAATCTGGTGATGAAACAATGGGTTTGCAATTTGGAAAAAAAATGAAATTAAAGCCTCACTTGAAGCCAATTATCAAAATCATTTCCAGATGGAAAATGGAGTTAAATAGAAAACTGACCCAGGAAAAATAAGAGGAAACTATATAATTTGGGAAGGACCCAAGCACTTGCTAAATGCATGACCTCAGGCAAGGCACCCAACATCCTTCCCTTTTGCTCTAGGTGGATGGTAGTACCCACCTCACTGTGCTGTGGTGAGATATAAATATAATTATGTACATAACATAATTTCTACAAAACAATGAGTCAGTAATTGTTAGTCAGATTATAATGCTCAATATTATAACTATTTCCATGCTTAAAAACAAAAGAAATCATAAAGGATAAGATTGATAGTTATGTTTAAATAATAATTTTTAAAATATAAGATAAGAATAAGAAAAAAGTATTTGTTAATAGCATTATATTCAGTGTATTGTTTATTGTCACATTATTGTATTTCTTATTTTATTTTAATGATATAATATTATCCACTTAAAAACTCTATGATCTATAGATGGGTAAAATACACAAACACATAATTCACAGAAGAAACATACAGATGCTTAATGAATACATGAAACTATTCAGTATTAGAAAAGATATTTTTATCTACTAAAATGAGAAATGAGCATTATATTTTTTAAAAATAATCATGTATCGAACCTTCAAAAGGACATTAATCTTCACTAATTTTACTTATAAAAATAATCTAACTACACTAAAATGTAACAGTGATTTTTTTGTAGTAGTGATTTATATGCTAATTGCAGAATTATTACAGCAAAAGCCTGACTGTGTACACATGACAATGTTTAAATAAATATGGCATATATATATATATGACAGAATATTATTTTCAACATTAATATTAAAGAATTTTCAACAGTATAGGCAAATGCTAATGCTGTACTTGAAAACTGAAAACTGTACCTGAAAAAAGCATGTTATGCAACTGAACATGCAGCATGAACCTTACAGAACAATATGAAAAGAAGGAAAGATAGCAGAATGTTCATGGTAGTATGACTGTGTGAGTAGATGATGAATGAGTGTTATGCTATAAACTGTCCGTTATTCTAAATTTTCTATAATACACATGAATTATTTTAACCATCATAAGTAGGCATTTATCTACACAGATTTGTACAATCCTGTAGAGTTAAAGAAAAAAAAATTCTACTAATTCTCCAGTTGGATGCTCTAAAGTCTTGGCTCAAGTAGGATGAGAGGGTGGGGGTAGGGAACACTTCCCCATGGAAGACCCAGCAAAATCAGTTCACCTTTACATTTATGGGAAGCTCTAGATACAATTATAATTAGTTCAGTCAAAGAACACAAATATTTAAGGATGTAGTGAATTTCCTCAAATTTTACTTTTATTTATTTATTTATTTTAAATATTTTATGTATTTATTCATGAGAGACACAGAGAGAGAGAGAGAGGCAGAGACAGGCAGAGGGAGAAGCAGGCACCATGAAGGAAGCCCAGTGTGGGACTCAATCCCAGGTCTCCAGTATCACTCCCTGGGTCAAAGGCAGACATTCAACCCCTGGGCCACCCAGGCATTCCCAAATTTTACTTTTTTTTTTTTTTTTATTTTTTTTTCAAATTTTACTTTTAAATTATGATTTAAAAGGTGCACTGCATGAATGAGCATAATATTAATGTTACTATAATTATTAGAACAGAAAACATGGCAATGCTCTTTTGCATTAATTCAATCTTGACACAAAAATATTATAAATATTATAAAATAATATTTACAGTAATATTAAAGAATATAATTTATAATATTAAATAATATTATACATATTATAATAAAATATTTCAGAGCAAGAAATAAATGGATTGTAACATGATTCAATCCTCACATGAAAGAATATATAAGAAAATACATGTGTAGTTCTTAGTAGTTGAAATACCTCAACACATTTGGTTGGCATCTCGGCAGGTCTGTCAAAGATGAGAAATCGATACCATCCAGGAGACAGGGAATGGTCACATATTAGGTCTTGAAAGGGAGAATGCTGGAGGTGCATTGAGTCAAAATGCACACTTCTATAAGGGCTCTGAAGAAGCTGGTGTCCTCCAGGAGAGCACTCCTGAACTAGGATGGAAAGACAGGTGTCTCATGTGTATGTGTTTTCTTCATTAACATAATTTAGCCCTCAATTAAAATTGACTTTTCCCCCAAATTAAGCAAATAACCTACAAGTGCACATCATGACCATCTGAAATGTCAGGGTCTCTTAGTCAAAGACGACTTGCGTTTTCCATAAATGCAATAAACCAATCTACAAACTCTGAAGAATGTTTGAGGCACTGTATTTCAAGAAATTTATTTTCATTTAATTTGGACAAGGAATACTGCTGATCACTGTTGAGTTAGGACTGTTGCCACCTGAGGTCACAGACCCTGCAAAGACTCCTCTTGAGAGTGGCCTTCCAGATCTGAAAGCCATCAACGACCCTCCATGACCTGCTTTCCACATGACTCCCCAAGTCGCATCTCTGCCACATCCTGGAAGGCAACATAGTAAATTAAGCTTTTAATGTCAATCTGTTTTTTGCAAAATGCTCTCCTACTGAAGTTCCTTACATTCTTCAGTACAGGAAAGAATATAAAGTTTTCAAAGTTTTTTTCTTTTTTTTTAAAGATAAAGTATTGAAATCCACTTTATTACCAAGCACAGGAAAGGAATAGGGTGCAGGGGAGCAGTTTTGAAGGAGAAACAAGAAAAGACCCTAGAGAAAGGGAGAGTTCTGTAGTTTTTTTTTAGGGAAGCCATTTTCTGAGCAGCACTTGACCTGGAAGATAGATACCTTTTCTGTCAAACCCACATAGGCAGATCATAAAGCTCTTGTCCCAGCAAGAAGAGAGAAACTGAGGTAGAAATATATCCTAGAAATAAATTAATAACAGCACAATAAATTAGAGATATTAATGTGCAAGTTGATCTCCTAAGTGTAGCTTATAAAAACTGTTATTATTATAATTTTTGTTTTTTGTCATTTGTAGAGATAGCAGTTAAACTGTACAAAATATAGTGTTCTTCAAGACAAAGTCTCCCCAAAGAATTTTTTGTAGTAGAAAAATTTAGGAATGAGCACAAAAGATTTCTCCTCCTTTTTATCTCTTGCTCCACCAGTTTTCAACTTCCCAAAAAAAATGTAATCCAAAAGGCTCTATTGACTTTGATGATCTCAATCTGTCAACACTAGATAAATATTTCATAAAATGTGTATGGATAGAACTCAGGGGATATATACTGACATTTCATTTAATTTTGAAATAACTCAAGATACTATCAATATCAGAACATTGTACCTGGTTGGAAACTTAGGAAAATATTTAAAAAGAGATTACCAGTGAGGTTTGCATGAATTATTGAAATGTTTTCTCTATCTCTTTCCTGCGATAGAATATTATCTTGGGGAAAAAAAAGTCACTAACTCCGTTTTTATTCTGTACAGTTTTTCTCCTTAATGTTTCTGTAGTGCTCACACTTCCTCTGACTCTGCACTTTGAATTACTGTTCACTAATCCAAAGCTAAAAATGTAATAAATGTAGTGGCAATCACAGCATAACATCAATAGTGTGTAGAAATTCTGAGGTTTAGAGCAAACAGTCAAAAAAGAATTCTTGAGATGTCTTTGGTGCAAAAATGTGGTTTTATTAAAGCATGGTGGGGCACCTGTGGCTCAGTGGTTGAGAGTCTGCCTTTGGCTCAGGTTGTGATCCCAGGGTCCTGGGATTGAGTCACCCATTTCTCTTTCTGCCTGTCTCTGCCTCTCCCTCTCTGTGTCTCTCATGAATAATTAAAATAAAATAAAATAAAATAAAATAAAGCACGGTGACAGGACTTACATGCTTTTGAGAGGGGGTTAGAGTAACTCTCTGAGTAATTTTGGAAGCAAGGTTTCTAGGACCTTGAGGGGGTAGCTATTGTTAGAGAAAGGCCATTCATTACTGTCTACTAAAACCCTAGTCTTGAGACCCTGTAGATGTGTATCAATGGGCCATGTGCTTGGCGTATGATTGCTAACATGTATCTTGTGGGGCTAGAGATAAAGGAAGTTTCCAAAAGAATTTTTATATGTTAAAGGAGACTTACAGGATTGTGGGGGTTCGGTTAATATTAAGATAAGGTACTAGCAAAGTATTACATTGAAGCAGTTGAGTTCCTAGGAAAGGTCACTCTGCTTTTCTCAAGGACTTGTCAGTGGGTTTTAAGTTGTAAGGAAATTTTTTTTTTTTAAGATTTTATTTATTTATTCATGAGACACACAGAGAGAGAGAGAGAGAGAGAATGGCAGAGACACAGGCAGAGGGAGAAGCAGGCTCCACACAGGGAGCCTGAAGTGGGACTCAATCCTGGATCTCCAGGATCACGCCCTGGGCCGAAGGCAGGTGCTAAACCGCTGAGCCACCCAGGGATCCTCCAGGATATTTAATTTTTTCTTTTGCCTTTGTTCCCCACATCAAAACAGTAAAGAACTATAAAATATTTACTCAGAAATTTTTAAAAGTTTATTTATTTTTAACATTCATTTTAGACAAAAATTCTTCTTTCATATAATTAAAAGAACTCATATTTTGTATTTTTCACTTCATTTTTTCCCAAAAAATCTGCTTGTCTTTTTTTTTTTTTTTCTGCTTGTCTTTTTAAAAAGTTCAAGGTCTCTGCAGAAAATTTAAAAATTTTATTAGCAATGAACAAGCCACACTCTTAAAAACCTAATTACAACCTTAACCCTAGAATGCAACATATAATTAACTAGGTGAGAATTATTAGGATGGTTTTGGCTCCCATTTGGAAATTTGGGGACTTAGCTTCTCAAAAAATAAATAATATTTCTCAAATAATAAAAGAAAGCTCTACAATTAGATTATTACAGTTACTCATTAATCAATTTCATGACATGAATAATGTGCTAAGCTTTCTAGAAAACTTCCAATATAATTTTTCCTTCATAACAAAAGTACATATAGGGGTGCCTGCGTGGCTCAGTCAAGCATCTGTCTTTAACCTAGGTCATGATCTCAGGGTCCTGGAATCTACCCTCATGTCAAGCTCCATTCTCAGTGGGGAGTCTCCTTCTCCCTCTTCTTCTCTGCTCTCCCTCTCTCTGTCTCAAGGAAATAAATAAAATCTTTCTTTTTTTCAGAAATACATAGAAAATACACATTAAAATTGACATTTCTATTTATTCTGTTCTCTTTTTTAAAGATTTTATTTATTTATTTGAAAGAAAGAGTGAGAGAGCACAAGGGGAGCAGCAGGGGTAGAGGGAGAGCAGGGAGAGCGTGTCAAGTTGTAAAGTTGATACATAATGATACAATAAGAAAATGGTTTTCTAGTTTTGTTTGTAGATACAAGATAATCTGTACCAAATTGTTTTCTAGTTTAACACAATAGCCAAGATTCTTTAAAATTCATAATTGGTGGATAAACAAATATGTTAAGAAAGTAGATAAATCATTGTATTATTAAAGGCAAAAATGATTATTAATATCTGAAGACAGGTACTTCATAATATTTTCATTTATAATTATAAAATCTTTGGTATATTGCCCTATGGGAATTTCAAATATTTGTGGATTTTTAAATTTTTTATACCTTCCCTAAAGCTTTTGATATTCAAAATAGGACTATGAATCCTGCAACAACACAAAGGTTGAAAAGCAAGGTCAAATAGTGACTAGTTTGCTATATTACTTTGCTCTCTTTTATATCAAGAGGCAAAAAAGTGTGCCTATTGCAAAGAATACAAATAGACTGAAAGTAAAAGTATGAAATATCATGCAAACAGCAACCACAAAAAATCTGGATTGGCTAAATTAATATCAGACCAAAAAAAAAAAACCTTTAAAAATGTTACTAGAGATAAGGAGGGGCAGTTAGGTTCAGTTCATGAGGAAGAAACTCAATTATGAATACACACACATGCACAGAAGGAAAAAATACGTACTTCAATGGTAATGGTTGGAGACTTCAATACTAATTTTTTTAAAAATATATTTTATTTATTTATTTATTTATTTATTTATTTATTTATTTATGAAAGAGAAAGAGCAGGGGCAAGAGCAGAGGGAGAGGTACAAGCAGACTCCACGCTGAGCATGCAGCCTGACACAGGGCCCAATCTCACAACCCGGAGATCATGACCTGAGTAGAAATCAAGAGTTGAATGCTTAACCAACTAAGGCACCTAGGTGCCCCACAATTCTCCATTTTCTTTTCTTTTCTTTTTTTCTTTTTTAAGATTTTATCTATTTATTCATGAGAGACACAGAGAGAGAGAGAGGCAAAGACATAGGCAGAGGGAGAAGCAGATTCCCTGCAGGGAGCCATTGTGGGACTCAATCCCAGGATCCTGGGACCAGGCCCTGAGCCAAAGGCTGACATTCCACCACTGAGCAAGCCACCCAGGCGCCCCAATACTTCATTTTCCATATGAATAGAAAAACGGCAGAAGATCAACAAAGAAATAGAGCTAGAACAATACTATAAACCAATGTGATCTAACAGACATCTATAGAACACTCCTCCCAACAACAGCAAATAGAAGTTCTTTCGAAGTGCACACACAACATTCTTCAGGAGATACAATACACTAGACCACAAGATAAACCTCAATACATTTTTAAAAAGATAGAAATCATGCAAAATGCGTTCTTTGATCACAATGGAATGAAATTACAAATCAATTGCAGAAATAAATTTAAAGAGCTTACAAATAGGTGGAAATTAACCTAAATAATCAATGGGTCAAAAAAGAAATTAAGAAGGAAATGAGAAAATACATTGAAAAGATTAAAACAAAGATACAATATGCCAAATTTATGAGATGCTGCCAAATTAGTACTTAAATGGAAATTTATAGATGTATTTGCCTACATTAGATAAGAGTAAGATCTCAATGTAGTAACTAACCTTGCACCTTAAGACACTGGAAAAAGAAGAGCATACTATGTCTAAAGGAAGCAGATGTAAGGAAACTATAAAGATTAAAGAGAAAATTAATAAAATTGAGAATAGAAAAACAATGGAGAAAATCAATGAAACCACAAGCTGGTTCTATGAAAAAAATCAACAAAATTGGCATATCTCTAATGAGATTGAGAAAGGAAAAAGAGAAGACTCAGTTGCCAGAATCTGAAATGAAACAGGAAGCATCACTACAGATTTTATTAAGGAATATTATTACAAGGGTGCCTAAGTGTTGGACTCTAGGTTTCAGCTCAGGTCATAATCTCAGGGTCGTAAATTCAAGCCCTGCTTCAGGCTTTGTGCTCAGCACAAAATCTGCATAAGACTCTCTCACTCTCTGTCTCTCCCTCTGCTCTCCATTCTGTACATTCTCTCATTCTCTCTCTAAAATAAATAAATATTTTTTTAAAAGAAAGGAATATTATTACAAGCTGGTATATGTCAATAAAGTAGATAAGTTAGATGAGATTGCCAAATTCCTAAAAAGACACAAATGAAAAAATGACTCAAGTAGAAATAAGCAATCTGAATAGGTTTACATCATGTAAAAATATTGAGTTAAAAAACAAAACAAAACACAACACACCCATAAAGAAAAGGCCAGATTCAGATGGCATCAATACTATATTCTACCAAATATTTAAAGAATAATACCAGTTCTTTACAAACACTTCCAAATAATATAAAAGGATGGAATACTTCCAGATTCATTCTATGAACCCAGGATTATTCTTGATACCAAAACCAGAAAGAAAAAAAAAAACACAAGAAGAGAAGACTGTAGACCAATGTATCTTTTGAATATGGATGCAGATATCCTCAGCATGATATTAGCAACATGAATCCAGAAATTAGAAAAAGAATTATAACCATAAGCAAGTGGAAATTAAGCCAGGTGTGCAAGGTTGATTTAAATTCCAAAAATGAATCGACATAATATGCCATACTGATAGGATAAAAAAAAAATTCACAAGTGCTTTTTCAATAGACCCAGAAGAATCATTTGAAAAGAATCTAACACCCTTTTTTGATATATATACCCAAAAAACTAGGAATAGAATAGAACTTACTCAACCTGACAATCTATTAAAAAAAAATTTAATTAAAGAAAAAGCAAGCCTCCAGTTAACATCATACTTAATGAAGAAAGACTGGATGCTCTCTTATAAGATTAGGAAGGCCCATTCTCCCTGCTTCCATTTAACATGGTACTTCAGGTTCTAACTAGGACAACTAGGCAAGATAAATAAATTAAAGGTACACAGAATGGAAAAAAAGAAAAACCATCTCTGTTCACAGATGACATGATCTTTTATGTAAAAATTCCTAAGAAATCTACAGACACAAAAGTTACAATGAACGAGTTTAACAAGGTTTCAGGATACAAAATCAAGATACTAAGTTTAATTATGCTCTCATACATGTGCAACAAACAAATAGACTGAAAATGAAATATTCAAACAATTCACTTATATAGCTTCAAAAGAACAAAATACTGAGGGATAAATTTAACAAAAGAAGCCCAAACTTACACTTTAAACAGCAAAAAACATTGTTGAAGGAAATTACAGATCTATGTAAATGGAAATACATCTACATTCATGGATCAGAAGATTTAATGTTCGGATTACAATCCTCCCCAAATTAACATGAAGATTCATCAAATCACTAACAGAATACCAAATGACTCCTTTGTAGAAATTAGCAAACTAATTCAAAATTCATATGGAATTTCAAGGGACACAGAATAGCTAAATCAATCTTGAAAAAATATAGGAGGAATCATATTTTCCAATTTCATAATTTACTACAAAGCATCAGCAATAAAAACAGCATAGTGTTGACATAAGGATAAACATAGGTCAATGAATAAAATTGGAAGTCCACAAATAAACCCACGTACCTACCTATGGTTTTCAACTAATTTTCGGCATGAGGGGCCAACATCATTTAATGGGGAAAGGACAGTCTTTTCAGCAAATGGTGCTGGGAAAATTGGATATTCATATGCAAAAAAAATAAACTTAGACCCTTATGCTGTACCATATATAAAAATTAACTCAAAATGTACCAAAGACCAAAATACAAGAGCAAAAACTATAAAATTCTTTAAAAATATATTGGGGTAAATCTTCATGAAACTTTAGATTTGGCAACAAATTCCAAACTATGATAACAAAGCACAAGCAACAAAAGAAAAGATATATAAGTTGGATTTCATTAAAATGAAAACTTCCGTGTTTCAAAAGACATTATCAGGAAAGTGAAAAGACAACCCACAGAATGGGAAAAAAAAAACTGCAAATCACATATTTGGTAAGAGAATTGTATCTATAATACATAAATAACTCATATAACTTAACCCAATTTAAAAACTGTTAAAGTATCTGAGTAGTATTTCTTTAAAGAAGATATACTAATATCCAATAAACACATGAAAAATGCTTGCCATCATTAGCTACCAGGGAAATGAAAATCAAACCACAATGAAATGTCACTTTATACATAATAGGATGGCTAAAATCAAAATCTCAATCTTTACAAGAACATGCATGAATTAGAACCCTCAGACACTTCTATGGGACTATAAAACAGCACAGCCACTTTTGAAAACAATCTAGTCCTCAAAAGGTTAAATAGAATTATTCCATGATTCAGTAATTCTACTTCTAGTTATACCTATGCATAAGAGAAATGAAAACATGTGTCCACATAAAAACTTGTACCATGATGTTCTGAGTAGTAATATTTATTACCGCCCAAATGTTCATCAGATGATGAATGTACATACAAAATGTGGTAAATACTTAGAATGGAAAACTATTTCACCATAAAAAGAGATGAAGTACTAAATATGGTACAATATGGATGAACCCTGAAAACATGCTAGGTGAAAAAAATTCAGTCACAATAGACAACCTGTTACATGATTCCATTTATATAAAGTATCCAGAATAGGTAAATCCATAGAAGAGAAAGTAAGATCAGAGATTGCTTACACTTGGAAGAGAGGGAGGAGAGGGTCATGGAGGGAATAGGGGATAGAAAGCTAGAGTAAGTATTTTTTCTCAAGGTGATAAAAATGTTCTAAAACTGATGATAGTGGTTGCACATATTTGTGACTATACTAAAAACCAGATCACTGTACACTGCAATAACTATTGTACACTGTGGACTATATTCAATAAAGTTGTTTGAAAAAAGTTTCATATTTTCCATTCCTCTCTCCTATCTCTATTAAATATAAAAAAGTTACCAACTTTACCATGATATGAGTTTAGAACCTGGTAAGGGTTAATATTTGGCTTCAGTAGAGAGATGATAAAGCTATTATGGAGAGGCAAGAAGGGGTTATGTGATCTATAGTCAACACTGAAATTCTCTTTATATATACTGGTCATTTTTTTGGAAATATTTTATCTAACCGCAATACATGCATATTTAATGTCATTACACTATGTTTAACAGTTCTTCAGGAAGATCTAGTAAATCTGTAAGCAAATCAAAGAAGGTATAGACTAATGATACCTTGTTAAGGTATCATTTCAGGAAATTATATATTTAATATTCTTTTAAAAATGTTACATGGGCGAGTGCAACTTGCTTTTTTACAGAGCAAATTTACCTTAGTAAAATAGATGGAGATCAACAAGATAATAAGACAAAATTATACCCTAAGCAATTATAAATGTTGCACATAATTCTTTTTTCGAAGTTGTACAACAGATTTATTTCTGAAAAATATATGGAAATTTATAATACAAGAGTAAGTTACCTTTCACTTAATATCTTATCTACATATACACAAAAAACAATCAGGAAGCGTTAATTAACGTTTTAACTTCATTGCATTCTATACTATTCTTTGTCATGGATTAAAGAGGCAGGAATGGGGCTATTTTTTTTTCTTTTTTTGGGGGGGAGGAGGGCTATTTTTTTCGTAGAGATCTCTTACAGGATCAAGAGAGATTCTAATAGATATACTAAAAAAAATCATACACTAAACTTACTGATTTATTGTAGGGATAAAATGTTCATCAATTACTTATTTCCAGCGGTGGGGTGGGAGTGGGGCAGAAACCGAGCAGTTTGGAACCGAACTCTTTTCGGATAATGCGGATCCACTTGCAGCTGGGATGCCTGGCAGATCCAGCGAAAGTTTCTTACGGCAAATTAGAGAGCCCTCGCGGACCAGGAGAGGAGGAAACAGAGGAGCAGCAACAGGCACTGGCCAAAGGCTGCGGCCGGGGAGGAAGGAGCAGATGCGCAGGGGCGCTCCCGAGTCACCCAGGCCAGCCCCGTCCCCCAAGGCCGGAGCGTGGCCCGGGCTCCCTCCCGCCTGCGCCTACCTTGCCGACCTCGGCCCGGGGCCAGGAGCAGCAGGGCCAGCGCCCAGACCCGGCCGAGCATCCCTGCTGCTGTCGCAGAGCCCTGGCAGCGGGTGCAGGCAGGACGCGGACCCCTGTCCCCTCCTATCAGGGCTTTCTCAGTCCGTTCGCGCGCAGAGTGCAGGGTCGCCGCGGGTCCTCGCTCTGGGACGCGGCCGCCCTCCCCGGGAAGAGCCGCGCTGGCCTCTCGCGCCTCCCCTCCGCGGCTGCAGCGGCCGGCGGAGCCACGCCCCCCGGCGCAAAGCCACGCCCCCCGGCACAAAGCCACGCCCCCGGCACAAAGCCACGCCCACTTCCCCTCCCCGGGGACCCTTCCCGCGCTTCCCAGCTCTGGCTCCACCACCTTGGATCTCAACCACAGCCCTGCAGGGGGCAAGCTCCCGGGGTAGAGCTTGGCATCTCGCATCTCACTGATAAATCCTAGAAATTGTTCAGATGGGCCTTCAATAAAAGCAACATTTGAGCGGTTCTGTTGGAAGGGGCTGTGTCTTCCAGCCCTGTGGAGGGATTCTTAGCCTGATCATTGGGGGTGCTGGTTTGCCTCCAAAGGCACACATGCTTCTCAGAAGTTGCCCCTGTCACCTCAGGCCTCAGTGATGAAGGATGGGAGGGAGGGAGTGGAGATTAATGTTGCTGGCTGTATTGGCTGGTGATCCTATTGTTCTTTCAGTTATCCAGTGGTGACCCAGTAACTCAGGATCCTTTAGTACATGGTCACATGACTCCCAAAGTGGCCTGGGAAATGGTCTTTAATCTGAAGCTATCTTCATATGTGTGGTTCCCTCTGCAGAGGAAGCAGGCCCCCACCTTTAAAACAAACAAACACCTGATTCTGTATCATACGTCATTAAATGAAACCTCAACTTTCCTCGCTTTTCTTTGGCAGTCTCAGTTTTTGAGTCCCCTTACCCATCACCTAGAACTATGCCCTCAGAGCTGGTACTTGAGGAGAAAGAAGACACTAGTCAACAGAAGGTAGTCCCAAGGTCCTGGTGGGTTCCAGGATTCAGGCCACAGTTTCACCTACAGATTTCGAAGACTGAGGCTTGGATGAGGCATGCTGATAACACAGAAGATGTCCAAATGCATAAAGAAGTTCTTTTAAAAATAGTTTAGGTTTTTTACTTGAAAGAGAAATTGCAATTAAAAATTTTTAAACCTGTTTCCAAAATATAAGTATTAACCTATTTTGAGAAAAAAAAACAAAAAAAAAAACTTTGCAGTGCACAAAACTTGTGTGTAGGGCAGCCCGGGTGGCCCAGCGGTTCAGCTCAGGGCATGATCCTGGAGATCCTGGATCGAGTCCCACATCGGGCTCCCTGCTTGGAGCCTGCTTCTCCCTCTTCCTGTGTCTCTGCTTCTCTCTCCCTGTGTGTGTCTTTATGAATAAATAAATATAATTTTAAAAAAATTGTGCGTAGCCCCCTTTACGCGCAAAGAAGGCACCCAATCCAGAACAAAAATGAAACATAACTTTTTGGTGGGGCTGGATAGATGATTTTTATCTTTAGACTAATTATGGAAGAACAATTTAAAATAAGCAGGATGGAAGCTGAGAGATTTTTAGTGTACATCTTTGGTTTTAGCTAATAAGGCCCTACTAAAACTGGGACAGAAGGGCACTTGGGTGGCGCAGTCAGTTAAGTTGCTGACTCTCTTTTTGGCTCAGGTCAGAATCCCAGGATTCTGGGATCCAGCCCTGCATAGGACTCCATGCTCAGTGGGGGAACCTGCTTGAGGATTCTTTCTTTCCCTCACCTCTGCCCCTCCCTCCATTCTCTCACGCTTTCTGTCTCAAATAAATAAATGAATCTTAAGAAAAAAAAAAACTGGGGCAGAAAAACAAATATCAATTGTCTCAGTCTATTTGTGAAATCACAAAGTATAAAATAATAGTTATAATCAAGATTAAGATTTCCAATGGAAATCAAGATTTCCATTCCTGGAAAGCCACAAACTACCAAAACTGGAGCAGGAAGAAATAGAAAACCTGAACAGGCCAATAACCAGGGAGGAAATTGAAGCAGTCATCAAAAACCTCCCAAGACACAAGAGTCCAGGGCCAGATGGCTTCCCAGGGGAATTCTATCAAACGTTTAAAGAAGAAATCATACCTATTCTACTAAAGCTGTTTGGAAAGATAGAAAGAGATGGAGTACTTCCAAATTCGTTCTTTGAGGCCAGCATCACCTTAATTCCGAAACCAGACAAAGACCCCACCAAAAAGGAGAATTACAGACCAATATCCCTGATGAACATGGATGCAAAAATTCTCAACAAGATACTAGTCAATAGGATCCAACAACACATTAAGAAAATTATTCACCATGACCAAGTAGGATTTATCCCCGGGACACAAGGCTGGTTCAACACTCGTAAAACCATCAATGTGATTCATCATATCAGCAAGAGAAAAACCAAGAACCATATGATCCTCTCATTAGATGCAGAGAAAGCATTTGACAAAATACAGCATCCATTCCTGATCAAAACTCTTCAGAGTGTTGGGATAGAGGGAACTTTCCTCAACATCTTAAAAGCCATTTATGAAAAGCCCACAGCAAATATCATTCTCAATGGGGAAGCACTGGGAGCCTTTCCCCTAAGATCAGGAACAAGACAGGGATGTCCACTCTCACCACTGCTATTCATCATAGTACTGGAAGTCCTCGCCTCAGCAATCAGACAACAAAAAGAGATTAAAGGCATTCAAATTGGCAAAGAAGAAGTCAAACTCTCCCTCTTCGCTGATGACATGATACTCTACATAGAAAACCCAAAAGCCTCCACCCCAAGATTGCTACAACTCATACAGCAATTTGGTAGCGTGGCAGGATACAAAATCAATGCCCAGAAATCAATGGCATTTCTATACACTAACAATGAGACTGAAGAAAGAGAAATTAAGGAGTCAATCCCATTTACAATTGCACCCAAAAGCATAAGATACCTAGGAATAAACCTAACCAAAGAGGTAAAGGATCTATACCCTAAAAACTATAGAACACTTCTGAAAGAAATTGAGGAAGACACAAAGAAATGGAAAAATATTCCATGCTCATGGATTGGCAGAATTAATATTGTGAAAATGTCAATGTTACCCAGGGCAATTTATACGTTTAATGCAACCCTATCAAAATACCATAGACTTTCTTCAGAGAGTTAGAACAAATTATTTTAAGATTTGTGTGGAATCAGAAAAGACTCCGAATAGCCAGGGGAATTTTAAAAAAGAAAACCATAGCTGGGGACATCACAATGCCAGATTTCAGGTTGTACTACAAAGCTGTGGTCATCAAGACAGTGTGGTACTGACACAAAAACAGACACATAGATCAATGGAACAGAATAGAGAACCCAGAACTGGACCCTGAAATGTATAGTCAACTAATATTCGATAAAGGAGGAAAGACTATCCATTGGAAGAAAGACAGTCTCTTCAATAAATGGTGCTGGGAAAATTGGACATCCACATGCAGAAGAATGAAACTGGATCACTCTCTTTCACCATACACAAAGATAAACTCAAAATGGATGAGAGATCTAAATGTGAGACAAGAGTCCATCAAAATCCTAGAGGAGAACACAGGCAACACCCTTTTTGAACTTGGCCACAGTAACTTCTTGCAAGATAGATCCACAAAGGCAAAAGAAACAAAAGCAAAAATGAACTATTGGGACTTCATCAAGATAAGAAGCTTTTGCACAGCAAAGGATACAGTCAACAAAACTCAAAGACAACCTACAGAATGGGAGAAGATATTTGCAAATGACATATCAGATAAAGGGCTAGTTTCCAAAATCTATAAAGAACTTATTAAACTCAACACCAAGGAAACAAACAATCCAATCATGAAATGGGCAAAAGGCATGAAGAGAAATCTCACAGAGGAAGACATGGACATGGCCTACATGCACATGAGAAAATGCTGTGCATCACTTGCCATCAGGGAAATACAAATCAAAACCACAATGAGATACCACCTCACACCAGTGAGAATGGGGAAAGTTAACAAGGCAGGAAACCACAAATGTTGGAGAGGATGCGGAGAAAAGGGAACCCTCCTGCACTGTTGGTGGGAATGTGAACTGGTGCAGCCACTCTGGAAAACTGTGTGGAGGTTCCTCAAAGAGTTAAAAATAGACCTGCCCTACGACCCAGCAATTGCACTGTTGGGGATTTACCCCAAAGATACAGATGCAGTGAAATGCTGGGACACCTGCACCCCGATGTTTCTAGCAGCAATGGCCACAATAGCCAAACTGTGTAAGGAGCCTCGGTGTCCATCGAAAGATGAATGGATAAAGAAGATGTGGTTTCTGTATACAATGGAATATTACTCAGCCATTAGAAATGAAAAATACCGTGGATCCCTGGGTGGCGCAGCGGTTTGGCCCCTGCCTTTGGCCCAGGGCGCGATCCTGGAGACACAGGATCGAATCCCACGTCGGGCTCCCGGTGCATGGAGCCTGCTTCTCCCTCTGCCTGTGTCTCTGCCTCTCTCTCTCTCTGACTATCATAAGTGGATGAAAATTAAAAAAAAATTTATAAAAAAAAAAAAAGAAATGACAAATACCCACCATTTGCTTCGACGTGGATGGAACTGGAGGGTATTATGCTGAGCGCAGTAAGTCAATCGGAGAAGGACAAACAGTGTATGTTCTCATTCATTTGGGGAATATAAATAATAGTGAAAGGGAATATAAGGGAAGGGAGAAGAAATGTGTGGGAAATATCAGGAAGGGAGACAGAACATAAAGACTCCTAATTCTGGGAAACAAACTAGGGGTGGTGGAAGGGGAGGAGGGCGTAGGGTGGGGGGGAACGGGTGATGGGCACTGAGGGGGACACTTGACGGGATGAGCACTGGGTGTTTTTCTGTTTGTTGGTAAATTGAACACCAATAAAAATTAATTTATTTAAAAAAAAAGATTAAGTTGTAACAGGCTTTTTGTAAATTTTTTGGTTCAATATCTGTAGAAATGCAATAAACTTTTATGCTTTCTTAGAGGACAACATTACTTACCTAATTTTCAACAAACCCTGATTATACAATTTAAATACCATTTTTCCCTTCAGTTTTTGATGATGAATACCATTTTATGAGTTTACAATACATTTGTTACATTTGTAACAAAGAACCAACTTTCTTTGATATAAGTGAGTTAAGATGGAAAAAAAAGCTGAACTCAAAAAATTGATTTTCAAATCTCAATGGAAATATTGTCTAAACTGGTGTGGGTCTGTAAGAACATACCAAATAAAAATTAGTCATAGGATTGTGGGAAAAAGCAAAGTAACAAAAATGATGCTTTAACACAAATCTGGTGAAGTTCATCAAAAATTGGTAAAGGATTCAAACACTTTTAAGTTTTTATTTATTTTTGAAAAGGAGAAAAAACAGTGAATGCATGTTACCCTTATTGTAAATATCTATAGCGCTGGGGAAACGCAGCAGATATCACTAAGAGGAAGATAGTATAGAATGTCCCAGGGAAGATGAAATGAAGCCAAGAGTCAATAAGTACAATATAACTTGAATAAAGAGAAAAGCCCATCAATAGAAACTTTCAAAGGATGATATTTTTTTCTTGGAAATGAAAATAACTCAGCACTTGCCAGGTTCATTTGCAAAATGATGATGAGCTTGTCTAGGTAAAGCCCCCAAATTTGGAGGGGGCAGAAAGACACAGCAAATTAAATGCACAGACCTTGGAGTCAGAACACCCAGGCTCTAATCCTAGATCTACCTATTTACTAGCTATGTAACCTTGGACACCACACTTAACCTCTTTTAACCTCATTTTTCTGTACAATGGGAACGATGATAATAATAATAATACATACTCCACAGAGTTTAAGAAACAGAAGTGTATATATGTGTGGGGATGGGTGCTGAGAAGGAGTCTGAGGAGAGAGCACTTAGCATCTGGTGCAGATAACTAAAATGAATGCAGATAATAGTTTACTGTTAATAAAACAAAGGTGTAATACCACATAATTATTCTTTTTCTTATCTTGCTATTATGTAAAGGTACATAGTTTCTCAGTCGTATCCTGTAACAGTGTACAGTGTGATTTGGAGTAAAATTATTGAAAACACACATTTACATAACATATGAATTCCTCAGTCAGTGTATATTTAACTAAATGAGAGAGTCTGGCTCTCTCCCAGATACATCTAATTTTTTCTTGGCAGTTGGGGGAGGGTTAACAGGAAATACCATCAGGGGGAGATAATGGTATCACCAAATCAATACTTGAGCTTCATAAATAATGTCTTGGCTCTAATTCCGAGTTTATATTCAGGAGGCTATTGCTCCCAGACAGAGACACTAAATGGAATAGACATCTTACTACCACGAATACAAGCTTCTTTTTCTTAATGAGGAGTGAACCTAGAGATTTGATATATTAAAGGAAAGTCATTGAGAACATCCATTAACTGTGAATTTTAATGTTTATCGTGACACGCCTCTACAAAATAACATGAGAGAGGAGAGTTGCCTGCCAAGATGAATGCTGGTTAGAAGAATGAATCTTTCCACACCTGTTCAAAGCAGCATTACTCACCATAGCTAAAATGTGGATGAAACCCAAGTGTCCACTGATGGATGAATGGTAAACAAAATGTGGTATATACATAGAGTGGAATATTATCACTTTAAAAAAGGAGGGACGCCTGGGAGGCTCAGTGGTTTAGTGCCTGCCTTCGGCCCAGGGAGTGATCCTGGAGACCTGGGATCGAGTCCCACGTTGGGCTCCCTGCATGGAGCCTGCTTCTCCCTCTGCCTGTGTCTCTGCCTCTCTCTCTGTGTCTCTCATGATTAAATAAATAAAATCTTAAGAAAAATAAAATAAAAAAGGAAAGAGGGACACCTGGGTGGCTCAGTAGTTGAGCGCCTCCTTTGGCTCAGGACATGATCTTGGGGTCCTGGGATCAAGTCCCACATCCGGCTCCCTGCATGGAGCCTGCTTCTCCCTCTGCCTATGTCTCTGCCTCTCTCTCTCTCTCTCTCTCTCTCTCTGTCTCTCATGAATAAATAAATAAAATCTTAAAAAAATAAAAAGGAAAGAAATTCTGATACAATACAAACATGGATGAAGCTTGAAGACATTATGCTAAGTGAAATAAGCCAGTTAAAAGGACAAATATTGTATGAGTCCACTATGTGATGCACCTAGAGTAATGATGTTCATAGAGAAAGAAGGTAGAATGGTGGTTCCTAAGTTCCGGGGGCAGGGGCAAAGGGGAATTATTATATAATGATTACAGAGTTTCAGTTTGGAAAGATAAAAAACTCCAGGAGATGGATGGTGATAATGATTGCACAACAATGTGAATGTACTTATTGCTACTGACCTGTATAGTTAAAATGGTTAAAATGATAACTTTGTTATGTAAATTTCACAATAAGAAAAAATAAATAAAATGAGTGAATCTTTCAGACATCAGCCAGAAAGTAAACCCTTCATTTAAACAGATCTCAAAGGGATCCCTGGGTGGCGCAGCGGTTTGGCGCCTGCCTTTGGCCCAGGGCGCGATCCTGGAGACCTGGGATCGAATCCCACATCGGGCTCCCGGTGCATGGAGCCTGCTTCTCCCTCTGCCTGTGTCTCTGCCTCTCTGTCTCTCTCTGTGTGACTATCATGAATAAATAAATAAAATCTTAAAAAAAAAAAAATTCTTTAAACAGATCTCAAAAAAATAAAAAAATAAAAAAAAATAAACAGATCTCAACATTATTGACTACAAGAAGATTCCTTGAAATGTTCAGTAGAGTAAAAACAGTTTAACTTCTGATTGAGTTTACAATTGGGACATAAACTCATACTTACAGAGGTTGACAAATTGATTACACATCAATCAGGCATGCAAAACCACATAAATTGCAACATGGTGACATAAGATTTGCCAGCTAAGCAGTTTTCCTATCTCGTCAGTCAGAATATTTCACATAAATTACTTTTCAAAGATTTGTTTCTGTCATTTTTATAGAATAAAGGCAGATTTTATGAAGTTATTTTAATAAAGAAATTAACTGGTTTCAACTTAATATTTTCCACAATGTGGTTTAAAAATGAGAGTGAAATACTAAAGTTCCTTTGAATGGAATTGGAAAAGGTGTATATTATTCCCTTTAACAGCCATCCATACACATAAGTAATACTGTTTGCATCTGAAGTATATATTATAAAATGCCTTTATAACCAAAATGCCTCCCTAGTAAGTGTCATGATTATACTTGAATGTTATTTAGATTCTTCCAGAAGACTTAAATAAAATGTTGTAGCAGGTGGGAAAACTATGCAACATTTCTGTTTATATGATTTATGTTATCATCCCTTTCTAAATCATAAAACATTTTGAGCCTCATAATTATGACTTGTAATATATAATTAGCTAAATTCTGTAACTATAGAAGGGAAGTTTGATAATATTGGAGCAGAAATTCCATTATTTAGAAAATGAATAGTTAGATTTATGACAAAAATCTAGTAAATCTAAATCTAGTAAATTTTTGTCCAACTGTCCCACTCACCCTAATCCAATTTGAAATAAGCCAGAATTTTATAAGATGCAAAGTGATCTAGGAATGGAATTGCTGGTATTTATCTCTAAAATGAAGTTAATAATAGTATTTCCTTGGTAAAGTTCTTCTGTGAATTAAACTAAACAATTTATATGAGGTGAGGAATATGCTCTACAAATGGCTGAGGTTTTTGTTACTGTTAATATTATAATTTCTCATTTACTGAATCAGTGCAAACTCCTTTACCTTAGCACATCTAGTAACTGTGGCCTGAAGAAGATAAAATTCTAGGAAATCATCCATTTCTTGACTGGATTATTTGGTTTGGGGTGTCGAATTTGATAAGCTCTTCCTAGATTTTGAGTACTAACCCTTTACTGATAAGACTATGTGTATGGAACTAGAGGACATTATGCTAAGTGAAATAAGTCAATCAGAGAAAGACCATTATATGATTTCACTCATATGTGGAATTTAAGAAACAAAACAGATAATTATAGGGGAAAGAAGAGAAAATAAGACAAAATCAGAGAGAGAGACAAACCATAAGAGACTCTTAACTACAGGAAACAAACTGAGAGTTGCTAGAGGGGTTGAGGGGGGATGAAGTAACTGAGTGATGGGCATTAAGGAGGGCACATGACTTGATTAGCACTGGGTGTTATATGAAACTGATGAATCACTAAATTCTACCTCAGAAACTAATAATACACTATATGTTAATTAGTGGTATTTAACTAAAAAATTTTTAAATTACAGGAAATTGTCAGGAAACTGAGAGATTGCTTATAGCTATCATAAATACTCATTCTCAGGCAGCCCCTGTGGCTCAGGGGTTTAGCGCCGCCTTCAGCAGAGGGCGTGATATATATTCTAGTTATATTTGAATAGAATTTACCTATTTAGAGCTGGAGAAGTCATCAGATCAATGGTTTTTAAGCTTATTTTAAGACAATTTGTCAGAAAAAAAGTATGTATCAAAGGCTCTGATTGAAGATAGAATGGAAGTCCTGAAACCCTACCTACTAGCTTTGCAGAGGACGGTTTAGGAAACATGGCTTGAACTCAGGGTACATACTCAGGATTCCACAGATGTAGGGCAGGAGAGGTAAATATGTGACAATGGTTCAGTGCAAGACAACTAGGAAAGGTGGGGACTAGGGCATGATATATGCATTGATTACATAAAGTAGCTGCTACCTCCAGCTGATTGTTGTACTAACAGAATTTGGACCTATTTTGCTAAATATATCTTTTTTCTAAAAAGCAAATACTTTTTCTTCTTTCATTCTTTCATTCTTTCATTTTTAAAATACTTATTAAACACTACAATTTTAAAAGTCACTGGGATGCCTGGGTCGCTCAATGGTTGAGTGTCTGCCTTTGGCTCAGGGTGTGATCCCAGGGTCCTGGGATGGAGTCCCACACAGCATCCCACATCAGGTTCCCCTCAGGGAGCCTGCCTCTCCCTCTGCCTCTGTCTCTGCCTCTCTCTCTGTGTGTCTCTCATGATTAAATAAATAAAATTTAAAAAAAAAAGGTTCTCATTTTATGGGTAAGAGAATGGAAGATCAGAAATCATGACTTCAGTAAGGCTGGTATATATTCTTTGACTTTGGTGTCCAAATACACTTTTCACTAACACATTATCTTTGACTAGGGAAGAGAACTGGGCTGATCATGTAGTAGTTAAGAGAGCAGACTTTGTGGTTGGACAGACCTGTTTTAGAAATCTCAGCTCTGAATACTATCATATTTTAGCTTTTTCATTTGTAACATCAAAGGATAAGCGCATATTTCCCAAGGTTGTGAAGAGGGTTAAATGGGATAGTGAATGGAAATCACTTAGTCCCATTCCTGGCATATAGTAATCACTTGATTAATGGGCCTATTACTAAATTTTACAAAGTAATGAAAATTTTGATAAGAAATAAGTGTGAAAATATAGATCTAATTCATTGGTTAATTGTGGCTATGTCCATATACACATTTCTGTCTTTCTGGGTCTACAGAATGAATTAAAGTCTCCAAAAATTATTACACGAATAAAAGTTGTTTAATTATATTAGTTTTCAATCAAGAAAACAAGGACAATATGAATGCTTTTGGAAGTTTCCAGAGGCGGATGGAATGAGACTGTAGCCCTCTATATATGTAACAGTGACAATTCATGGAAACCCAAGTCATATAGGGGAGCCTATCTTGCAAGTGTCAGTGAAACATTACATATCTCAGTTTCATGTTAAACGTTGTAACACTCAAGCTAGATGAGAAAGGAACTACACCTAAAAATAAGCAAACACAGGAATATAATTCACTACAAAAGGAGACTGAAGAAATTGTCACATTGAGGAAACATATGGCTTCTTGAAATTCATATCACGTTGAACAATGGTTTTAATGAGAGACTTCCAATAAAATAATGCCCTTGAAAAGATCTCTTTCTTCCCTTTAACTATCAAAGCAAATCCAAGCAAGTCTTGCTTCAGGGAACTGAATTTCCTGTTTATTTCTTAGAGCTACAGGTTGTTTTTATTGAATGGCAATTTCAACTTCAGGCAGTAATCAAAAAGGCATACACCACCAAAGCACTGTAATAAAAGGATTTTGTAGATGATAGAGGATATTATCTGAATTAAATAAAGAAAGGTTTCAAAAACAAATCACTATGTTCATGTTTCATTTCTTAAAATCAAATGTATAGCTCATCATTAGAAGCAGGATATAAAACAAGAAGACTCCCAGGAGTCCTTAGCAGAAAAATTCTCTTTTTATAGTCCTCTTTAAACCTGATTATTTAAACAGTGAACAGCTTGCTTTGATAAATCATCATGACCTATTCATAATGAAAACTGTTGAAAATAGTAGACTAGAGTAAGACTAGAGTCCTACCAAATTGGCAGGACTGTTGGGTTTTGTAATCTAGTTGTGTGAAAGATTCCTAAGAAATCAAAATAGTAATATTTATTACTTTTCACTTAAATAATTCTTAGGTAGGCCATGATTTGTTGGGTACTGCAGGGGAAACAGATATAAATAATACATGGGCCACATAAAAATAGTGATAAATTGGGGTGCCTGGGTGGCTCAGTGGGTTAAGCATCTGCCTTCAGCTCAGGTCATGATCCCCGGGTCCTGGGATGGAGCCCCAAATCAGGCTCTCTGGTCATCCAGAAGTCAGCTTCTCCCTCTCCCTCTGCCGCTCTCCCTGCCGGTCCTTTTTTGCTGGTTTCTCTCTCTCAAATAAATAAATAAAATCTTAAAAAAAAAAAAAATAGTGAGGGCAGCCCCGGTGACTCAGTGGTTTAGCACTGCCTTCAGCCCAGGGCCTGATCCTGGAGACCTGGGATCGAGTCCCATGTCGGGCTCCCTGCATGGAGCCTGCTTCTCCCTCTGCCCGTGTCTCTGCCTCTCTCTCTTTCTCTCTGTGTCTTTCATGAATAAATAAATAAAATCTTTTTAAAAAATTAGTGATAAAGTTGTGTCAGTCAAGTTGCTGTGCTGGAAACAATGACTCTGTGATGTAAGTAAGAAGGGATTTAATGGAGGAACTGGATGCTCCCTCAATCATTGCAAGGGCTGAGGAAAAGACTTCAGTCTAGGTCCCAGGAATCTCATGGCATGAAGATCTGCCCTGATAAGCAGGCTTCTATCTCTACCATTGTCAGAAATGTGAATAATCAAGAGGCTGCCTTGGAAATATCGACTCAAAAGACCCATTACCTTCTCTACAAAGCAGCATTCAGTAGGTGGAGATGAAGCCAGCAATGCTTCTGCCTCTGCAGCCACCAGCACTGCGCCAAAAAGCCAAAAGGTTGATACAAGGAAAATGGAAGAGAGTCTGGCCACCAGGCTCACTCTAATGCCTCTAGATACTCAATAAACTGAAGCCAGGGCTCACAGGAAGTCAGCACTGCTACCGAAAACCTGTATCTTCACATTCTTTTCTGCCTGAAGAAAAAGACATGTTTGCCTCTATTTCACCTTTGCAGCCATTCCATTTAATTTTTATTTCTTTAATATCACTCAATTCCATTCATCTCTCACCTTCCTACTGATAATACATTAGCATAGCTTACCATCACCCCTCCTGGGGTTAGTAAGTAGGTGAACTCACCCCGTGGTCTTCATTCATGCCCCCAGGCCTCCTAACACCTCTGCAGTGGCTCCCCTTTATCTTTGTCCATAAGATAGCCTGCAGGGCTCTTCAGGGTGGGCTGCTCTCTAGCCTACATCTCTGGAGTCTCCTACCACAATACAATTCTCCAGCCGTAATAAACAGCTTGGAATTACCTGAACTGAGCAAGTACTTCCTTGCAGCACTGGATCCCTGGCCTGCATTCTTTCTGTTCCTCACCTTCTACCTGGCTTTCTACTCCCTGAGTTTAAGTCTCACAGAGACATCTTTTTCTCCAGCGTTTTCTTGTCCCACTAACAATCGTTCCGATGGCATTCATCTTCCACATTCTCGCAGCTCTTATCTTCACCTATGGCATTAAAAATCTCCTCCTCCTGGATTGTCTAAATCACCATATGAGGAGGTCCTGGAAGGTAAATCTTTCTGAGATGTGATGTTTTCCCCAAGGTCGGCTCAGTGCTTGAGGCATCATAGACACAATCCACACATGCCTAATTAAATTGGTTCTAGCAAAACTATGAATTTTACTGATGTAGAATGGAAGGTCAAGATCCTCAGTGGACGGAATTATACAGTAAGTTCATGAGGAAAATTCAGAACAAAGCTCGATCTGGGGTTCAGAGCTCAGAGTGTCCTGTCTGATACCTGGTGAGAGGTCTGGCTTCAGGTATGTAATTACCTACAAAGGCTGCTTTGTCTTCTCAGTTAGATTGTCCCCTTCAAATACTTAAAGAGAAAAATCTAAATTTATCTATGTGATCTTTGTAAATTGGCATTAATTATCTTTAGGCCTTGTTAGGCCTAGAAAATATTTAATAATTTTATATATTTTTAAGAATATGTTATTTTGGGATGCCTGGGTGGCTCAGTGGTTGAGTGTCTGCCTTTGGCTCAGGTCATGATCCCAGGGTCCTGGGATTGAGTCCCACATTGGGCTCCCTGCAGGGAACCTTCTTCTCCCTCTGCCTGTGTCTCTCATGAATAAATAAATTATATTTAAAAAAAAGAATATGTTATTTTAAGTCAAGACCAGACAAGATGGCCAAGCTGCCTTGCAGGATTATCAAGGAAACCCAGCATCCTGGCAAAACCAGTTCCTGGCATTAAAGCAGAACCAGATGAAAGCAACGCCCGTTATTTTCATGTGGTCATTACTGGCCCCCAGGATTCCTCCTTTGAGGGGGGGGACTTTTAAACTTCACCTATTCCCTTCAGAAGGATTCCCAATGGCAGCCTCTAGAGTACGTTTCATGACCAAAATTTATCATCCTAATGTAGACAAGTTGGGAAGAATATGTTTAGATATTTTGAAAGATAAATGGTCCCCAGCACTACAGATCTGCACAGTTTTGTTATGGATCCAGGCTTTGTTAAGTGCTCAGAATCCAGGTAATCCATTAGCAAATGATGTAGTGGAGCAGTGGAAGAGCAATGAAGCCCAAATCATAGAGTTAGCTAGAGCATGGACTAGGCTATATGCCATGAATAATATTTAAAATCGAACTGATCATTAAGTGTGCATCACTTCTCCTATTCTGCCAAGACTTCTCCCTTTTTCGTTTGCATTTAATGGACACAGTCTTTGAAACATTACAGAATAAAAGCCCAGACATCTTCATTTCTTTGCTGATTAAATGCACATTAGCAAATCTATGTCTTGTCCTGATTCACTGTTGTAAAGCATGAACAGAGGTTAGAAGTACCATCTGAATTGTTGTGAAACATTTAAAATCAGTGGCCCCTTTCTGCTTTTATTCATTTCTCCCATCATGGTTTAAGTATAAAGCACTGTGAATGAAGGTAGTTGTCAGGGTTAGCTGCAGGGGTGTGGGTGTTTTTCTTTATTATTTTTTTTGAGGGGGAAAAGTAGTTTTATTTTAATTTTATGGTCTCCTTTCCCCCTTTTTTATGGTGATCTAATTGCATTGGTTAAAAGCACCTAACTAGGGATCCCTGGGTGGCTCAGTGGTCGAGCTTCTGTCTTTGGCTCAGGACTTGATTCCGGAATCCGGGATCGAGTCCCACATCAGGCTCCCTGCAAGGAGCCTGCTTCTCCCTCTGTCTGTGCCCCTGCCTCTCTGTGTGTGTGTGAATAAATAAATAAAATATTTAAAAATAAATAAATAAAAAATAAAAGCACCTATCTAGTTCTTTAGCATATACTCTCTAGTAAGTCTAACTTTATTTAGACACTGCAGATGGACAAGCTTGATTGTTTGAACCAAAATGGGAACATTACTTGATTCCGGAATCCGGGATCGAGTCCCACATCAGGCTCCCTGCAAGGAGCCTGCTTCTCCCTCTGTCTGTGCCCCTGCCTCTCTGTGTGTGTGTGAATAAATAAATAAAATATTTAAAAATAAATAAATAAAAAATAAAAGCACCTATCTAGTTCTTTAGCATATACTCTCTAGTAAGTCTAACTTTATTTAGACACTGCAGATGGACAAGCTTGATTGTTTGAACCAAAATGGGAACATTAAGCAAACATCACAACCCTCACTAATAACATTATGGCTTTGCTGCCAATGGTAGAATCCTTCCTTCAAGAAAAAGCTTGTGGGGGGATCCCTGGGTGGCTAGTAGTTTGGCGTCTGCCTTTGGCCCAGGGCGTGATCCTGGAGACCGGGGATCGAGTCCCACCTCGGGCTCCCTGCATGGAGCCTGCTTCTCCCTCTGTCTGTGTTTCTGCCTCTCTCTCTCTCTTTCTCTGTGTCTCTCATAAATAAATAAAATCTTAAAAAAAAAAACAAGAAAAAGCTTGTGACCATTTTGTATGGCTTGTCTGGAAACTTCTGTAAATCGTATGTTTTACTAAAATATTTTTTGTAATTCTAAAAAAAAAGAATATGTTATTTTTTTAGGTCACATGAATATATCAAGAATGATTTCAGAAAATATAAAAGTATGTCCTTTTTTTTATGGATACAAAGCAACATTTTAAAAAGTCATTCCTCCAGGGGTGAGTGGGTGGCTCAGTTGGTTAAACCTCCAACTTTTGATCTCAGCTCATGTCTTGATCTCAGGGTCATGAGTTCAAGCCCCATGTTGGGCTCCATGCTGGGCACGGAACATATTTTTTTAAAAAGTCAGTCTTCTAAAACAACCTAAAAATGCGTGTTGGATGGTTTAACATACCAAAATTATAAGGGAAATTCTTCAAAAGAATGGCGAGTAATTGTACTCATGAACCTGTGTTATATAATTATATGTAGTTACTTGTAAATGTATTATCAAGTAATTATTTTAAAAACAAAATAGTAATAACCTTAAATATATAGGAAAATTTGAAAAGTAAGAAATAAGACATTTTCAAATATTTGGGAAAATTGTTTTTAAGCTTATTTAAGGTGAAGAGCGATTTATTCAAAATTAATTGCAGGTGACAATGGCTTTGGTTGAAGATGGTGTGTACTCACCATCTATGCAGGGAGCAGTTTGGAAACATGGCATGAGACCAGGACTAATACTCAGATGTCCACACAGACAGTGCCTGAGATGAAAACGGGTGACTTCTGTTCAATGCAAGGCAACTGAAAGTAGTAGGAATTAGAAAATCAAAAGTGCATTAACAACTTAAAGGGAACTGTCTATCCCAGCTGACTGTTGCACTGAAGGAATGTGGTCCTATTTTGTCAGATGGTTTGTTTTTTCAAGAAAAAACTAAAAATATTTTCTTTTTACTCTTGTTTTGTGTTTTTTTTAGTATAATATTTTTAAGTTGCAATTAATCTTAAAAATTAAACAACAACCTTGTTCTGGCCAAAGAAACAATTGTTTGAGGCAACTGCCAATTAGCAATCTGTACTCAATAGGGTAGAGATGAGGGAATGGAAATCAGAAATCTTCATAACTTGAGTAAGTCTGGCATATGGCTCTATGACCTCGGTAACCAAATGCTAGATCAATAACACATTATCTTTGATTTGAGAAGAGGTTTGAGCTAATCTTACAGCAGTTAAGAGCCTGGACTTTGTAGCTGGACAGAGCTTTCCACAATTCTAGCTCTGAGTTCCATTGTGTCTCAGTTTGCCTGTTTCTAAGATAATATTAATAAATGCATATCACACAGGGCTGTAGTGAGGATGAAATGGGATAGTAAATGGAAAGTATTATCCTCCCCCCTGTATATAGTAACTACTTGATAAACTGCAATATTACTAAATCTTAGATAGAAGTAAAAAATTGAGTGTGAGTTAGTGAGAAAAGATAAAGTATAGGCCTAATTGGCTTCACTGGGTAAGCATGATTATAAATATATATGCTTTTCCCCTTGAGTCTACAGAATAAATTTCTCCCAAATTTATCACATAAGTCCAAAATATATGCTCATGTATTCTTCTGCAATAAAACAAATACCCATCACAGGTTTATGTGGGTGTTTCTAAAAACAGAGGGGATGAGACTATAGTTCATGACATAGATAACACTGAACGTGCAAGTTCACCAAAGTCATACAAGAAAATTTGTCTAGCAGGTAACAAGTGACACACTGAATATCTCAGCTTCACCCTTATTATTTCAGTTGCTTAATGTAGAACAAGAAGAAACTACAGTTCAAAATGTACACGCAAATTAATGTAATATTTTACACGAGTATAAAAAATGTTGGGGAAATACAGTACTTATTACAAATAATGCCATGTTGAATAGGGCTTTAATGATAGACTTTCAATAACATGAAGCCTTTGAATAGATCTTTTTCTTTCCTTTTAACTACCAAAGAAAATTCCCAGCCTTGCTTAAAGCCACTAATACATATGTTGTTTATAAGTCTTATATTAATGACTATTAGTTTGTATTTATTATATTGTTATATTAAATACTTTTAGTTAATATTAACTGAATGCTCCATTATAGTACATCATTTAATATTAATCTTTGGGAATTATCATCAAATAAATAAAAAATACAAGGTATGATTTATTCTGTATGCTAGATTTTACATAAAGACTTTCTGGAAAGGAACCTTATGTTTTGTGCTTTTCTAAGACTTTATTTTTAAGTAATCTCTACACACAATGTGGGGCTTGAACTCATGACCATGAGATCAAGAGTTGCATGCCCTAGTGACTGAGCCAGCCAGGTGCCCCAGGAACTTTTTTTTTTTTTTTTACCAAACTTTTTTTACCAGATTCTATGAAACAGAATAGAGCAAGAAAGTCTGAAATTGCCCTTGGCATCTCCTATTCTTTTCTTTATTTAACTATTTCCCCGTTCTTGATATGTTAATTCTTATTCAATGATGTTAACTTCTTCCCTTGGCCCATCATTCTTACTTTGTTCACATTTGTAATATTTTTGCATTATCCATCAACTCTGATGCTTTATCTACTTTTCTTGCCCACTAAATTACAAATATGATTCTCTAGTCCTGACCTTCTGCCTGAGCTTCAGTTTCATATAATCAGAATCTGTCCCCAACATGATGACCAAGACTTAGCTCATTTATAATGTGTACATTTGTCCACGATCTGTGCTGTGTGTAATTCATCAATCTCAGCACCTCATTATTTCTTGCTTCACACTTAGACACCATGGAAACGATCTCTGTTTTCAACCGTAGTACATTTGCTTTTATCTACTGGTATTGAAAGGTTATCTGTTTCAAGTTTTATCTCACCCACTAGGCTCTAAGCTCCATTAGAAGCAGAACCTTGCTTACTACTCAACTTTGAGAACCCAATGCTTAACTTAGTATTTAATACTGATAACAAAAACACTGTTGAATTGGACCAAACTAAAATTAATCTACTGGAAATATACATCTGACATTCACAGCTCCATTGCCCACTGGAAGTTTACTGGGGTATCCTAAAGGAAAAATGTAATACTCCACTCTACCCATAGGTGGTATAATCTACTTACAAAACTAAGGAAACAAAAGTTCTAAATGTGTTTTAGGTACTATTAGATTAAATTTGCATTTTTTTGAAGTTTAAATTTAGTCTATATAAGATTGCAATGCG
This sequence comes from Vulpes lagopus, assembly GCF_018345385.1. Lineage (NCBI taxonomy): Eukaryota > Metazoa > Chordata > Mammalia > Carnivora > Canidae > Vulpes > Vulpes lagopus. The sequence goes on from NC_054836.1 coordinate 27,005,703, forward strand.
TAAAATTTAATTTGCTGCAAATTTTAAAGAGAAGACAGTCTATTAAACTGAAACCTCTGTGAAGATTTTCTTAGTCAAGATCTCGAGTCACCTACATTTCATTGTCCCACATTTTCCAGCCTTTTTAACTTATATATATATATATTTTAATTTTTTTATTTATTTACTTGAAAAAGAGAGAGCGTGAGTGAGGGGGGCAGAGAGAGAGGGACAAGCAGATTCCCTGCTGAGTGGGGAGACCCAACTTTGGACACCATCCCAGGACCCCGAGGCCACGAACTGAGCCTAAGGCAGATGCTTAATCAACTGAGCTACCCAGGTGTTCCTTGTCTTTTCATTTTAATATTAACTTTGGGCTAGTTTTACCCAGACCAAGTGATGGAAACAGTTTTCCCCACAACTATTAAGGAAAAATAAAAGTTCAACATATTTAGTTCAGATCTTTCTTCTTCTTTTTTTAAAATCACATTTCTGGGTTATATATAACAAGGATACACAGCATTAGATGTGAAAAGTTGACCTTTTTTTTTTCATGCTCGTCTAATTATTTTAATGTAAACACAATTTCTCCCTAGAATCTAATTTATGGTAATTACCTTTGTCTATTTTAGATGACCTTAAAGTAGCAAGTGGTTTAGTAAATGAAATACTATAGTAAGACATTAAAGGCTAAAGTTTTTATCACTTACCAAATAACAATATAGCATTTACATTTATCTGGGTTCCCCAGTTTATCAAGGCTTTCTGAAAATACTCGTTTTTTTAAAAGATTTTATTTATTTATGAGATTTTATTTATTTTTATTTATTTATTTATTTTTATTTATTTTATTTTTATTTATTTATTTATTTTTATTTTTATTTATTCATGAGAGACACACACACAGAGAGAGAGAGAGAGAGAGACGGGGGGGGGGGGGAATGGCAGAGACAAGGCAGAGGGAGAAGCAGGCAGGGAGCCTGATATGGGACTCGATCCCAGGTCTCCAGGATCACACCCCAGGCTGAAGGCAGCGCTAAACCCCTGAGCCGTGCCCCACCCCACCCCCCACCGGGGCTGCCCCGAAAATACTCGTTTTTATAAAAATCTTCCTACATGGTTAAAAGTAATTTTCTGCAGTTCTTGAAATTATTATTTACCAAATAAATTTAACACCCTGCTAACAAGTCAGTCCTAGAAATTAGTGTGTCACTGGCAAAGAATTTTTCTGTACAAAAAGTTCTAAGTACAGACTCTGAAGCTGGAATCTATATCTTTGAATTTTTCATGAGCAAATTGTGAGGCTGGTTAAATTCATCTTAGGAGGCCATGGGAGCAAATATTGGGGGTTGCTCGTATCCAGCAGGTAAATTTTCAGTGCAGGTAAGTTTGCTAGAAGTGATGTATTAGCAAACTCATAAGGCAAGAGGAAGAGTCAGCTACAAAAACAAGAAAAAGAGACTGAGAGTATGAAGTCCATAAGCAATCTCCAAACCCCCTGACAATTTCACAGAGTAATATGCAATTTAAGCTTTTTCTGGCTGCACTGAATAAACTTGCTGAATTAATAAGATTACATTATAGGTCACATGAGTAATAATAATACTAATAATAACAAAAGCCTTAGCAATCTATTAAGCATACGATAACTTTACAAGGCAAAGAGTATTATTATCTCCATTGTACAGAAGTAGGAGACGGAGGTAAAGACAAGTTAAAAGAACTTGCTCAGAATTGCCTAGTTGATGATTGGCAAAGCCAGTTTTCAAAACAAGTCATTCTAATTCCAGACTCATGATCTTAATTACTGCACTGACTTGCCTTACATTGTCCTTGAGTTTAATGCAGTAACTCTCAGGGCAACAGTGACCTGGCATCAACTCACTTCCTATCCAGCTGACTTTCTGTGCCTTGAATTCAAACTCTCCAAAGGTGAATATGTAATGTGTTTACAAAATCAGCATCTGACTTGGAGCCTCCTGCTATGCAGCCTACTCCCCCAAATTTGTATGTTGAAGATGTAATCGTGAATGTGACTATATCTGGAGGAAGAATCTTTAAGAGGTAATTAGGTTAAATGAGATCATAAGGAGATTTGCAAATGACCACCTTGTCTCTGTGTCCTCATATGGTGGGGAGAGAGTGAGATCTTTCTCTTCCTCTTCTTACAAGGACACAGTCCAATCAGATTATAGCCTTTCCCTTATGACTTCCAAGACAGCTCCAGTACCAGAGCACAGCTAGAGTACACTAAGCTGTAAACTCTGGCCCTCCTGCTCTACTCCTGCTAATGTGTTCTAGTTCTAGTTTCCAGGCATTTGTTTGGGTTAAATTAAAATACTTGCAGGTTCCATCCAGGCTGGCAACTTGCAATCCATGAACTCATGTCCACAGAGAAAGATGCAGTGCCCTTTGGAGCCAGAGAGGGCCTCCTGATGGCCACAAAATATGTCTTTCCAGATAGTCTGTGGCATCTATGCAATCTTCTGATGGTGTGGACTGAATTATGGATACAAGGCTCAAATCTGTTTGGATTTTCCTATGAAATTCTGGTATGAACTTCTTTGATTGCATTTATTATAAACATACAACTTACTTGAAGGAAAGACAAAAGAGCTAAGCAAAAGATTTTCTGCTTGAGTTGAAGAACATCAGGAAGTCAGTGAGAAGATTAGACTTAATAAAGAAGCATATGACGCTCTCGAGTTCATCTGTGGTAGAGGCCAGTACTCAAAAGGTACAGACTCTGTGTTTGGCAGCACTTAGTAAAGATGCAAACAGGTCTACCTTTTCCCTGAGGGACAGAGACCTTCACAGAGACTCAAAAAGAGAGTCACCAAAAATTTTACTGAATGGAAGGGTACCTGGGTGGCTCAGTGGTGGAGCATCTCCCTTTGACTCAGGTCATGATCCCAGGGTCCAGGGTCCTGCTTCTCCCTCTGCCTATGTCTCTGCCTCTCTCTGTGTGTTTTCATGAATAAATTAAATAAATAAATAAATAAATAAATAAATAAATAAATAAATAAATAAAATCTTTCTAAAAAAAGTTCATTTAATGGAGTGATGATAGTTTATCTTTAAAGGAAGTTGCTATGTCACTCAAAGAGTCATCAAAATCTTTCCAATTTCGAGTTACTGGGGCCAAGGACAACTTAAAGGCATCTTAGAAGCAAATGGAACTATATCAGAGTGGAATAACTAGTGGTTTTGATGGAAGAACTCAGGTTCAAGAAAGCATAAAACTCTTGGCCAGAGAAGATGCAGAATGGCAAGAAAGAATGTGGAAACTAAAGGAACAGAAAAAAAAAAAAAACTTTAAAACTTTAACATACAATGGGAACTTGTGAATCTCTCTCTGATTGAAACTTTCCTGAGGATGATGAGTACGCTTGATCTCATTGGAGAAGATCACATTGATGATATCCACTTGGAATTAGAGAAAAAGAGTGATTCAGGAAAAATGAGAATTTAAATATTAAAAAATATTTTTAAAGTTACTTGAAGGCAGTCAAATGAATGAAGCAAAATTCAGTTTCAAACCGAGACAGCATATTCACAGTGTGAAATACGCATTTTGAAAATGTGATTCAAGAGCTTCAGCCAACACCTCAAATACTGCTTCAACTACACCATGAATGTGTCAGGCAGCGTCTTGGTAAATCAATTGATGAGGAAACTTATAGCTTAAGATGGAGCAGAATGCAAGAGGAGAAGGTAATGTGGAGATGAAGGCAGAGAAAGGAGTGATGTGGCCATGAGCCAAGGAATACCGGCAGCCACCAGAAACTAGAACAGGCAGGAAGAGATTCTACCCTAGATGCCCCATGGCAAGTGAGGGCCCTGCCAACTCCTTGATTTCCACCCAGTGATTCTTATTTCTGACTTCTGGCCTCCAGAACTGTGAGATAATAGAATTTCTTTAGGTTAAAAGAAGGGGGGAAGGAGGGAGAGAAATAGAGTAGAAACTTCCCAAAGTTTATGAAAACATCGGCCTTACATACTGAAAATCTGGCACCTGCAGTAACATGGCCAAAGATCTGGAGATAGAATTGGAAAGGATCACTTTATTCTATCACAGATGGATTTTCTCCTGTGATGAAAACCCTGAAGAATGTTGCTTGACAGCTCTGTTGACTGAAAAAAAGCTCCATGAGCTAAGGGAAGAAAATGTTTGAAATAACTCAGAGCTTAGGACCCCCTTTGCCAAGTGGCCCTTTTGCACCTGCTATTCCCCAGGCAGCCCTGGGCAGTGACGAGAGAGGATTAGAGCACTCCCTACATCCTCAGGTTCCCAAGTGAGGGGTAGGGGACTGTGAGGGCACAAAGGTTCAGGGTGATCTACAGGTTTGATTCAGATTTACAACAGCTGAGTCTGAACATTCACATGTATGGCAGGACATCTGAATGGGGTTTTCTCTCTTTAAAGTAGTTTTGATCCAGCTCTTTCAAGTGTAAATGGCGCCCTGTAGCTGATGACGCATGTTCTATTTCAAAATTTTATATAACTCCTAAGAGAGTGATTCCCAAATATAGATGGTTGAAATATAATTCTTATTAATGTATTATTTCCATTTCATTGGACTTTACAAAATTAGATTATATAAATATTGTATTTTTAAAGGAATAAATTGGCCCACAATTACTTTAGCTATAACTGAAGTTTGACATGACCAGCTGAAGATATTTGAAACATTAAAGTCTATTTCTACAAACTATCAAGTACACTAAAAAATCTGTAAAAGTAACTTAATTACTTCTTGTAAGTAACTTAATTACTTCTTGTAAGTAACTTAATTACTTCTTTACAACTAAAGTTGTAAAGTAACAACTTTAATAATTGATTATTGGTTTAAAAGTAACAGAACCTCCTCCCCCCCAAAACACAAAACAACAAAATCCAAGCAAAATTTATTAATGTTTTGTTTCTTCATTCTTTTTAAGAATTTTCCTCATTTTGGGGGTGCCTGGGTGCCTCAGTTAATTAAACATCTGCCTTTGACTCAGGTCATGATCCCAGGGTCCTGGGATGGAGCTCTACACCAGGCTCCTAACTCAGCATGAAGTCCACTTCTTTTTCTCCTCGCTGCCACCCTGCATTCATGCTCTTCCTCTCAAATAAATAGATAAAATCTTTTTAAAAAGAAAATAATTTAAAAAAAAGAAAATAATTTTCCTCATTTTTAAGATATGCTAATCATTTGCAGATGCATCCATTGTCGTTTGGTTGAGCTTTCCCTCCTGAGCCCCAGCAAAATATATTGTTTGTGTGTTTAGTAATAATTTTATAGACCAATTTAGGGGAGTTGACTCATGTTCACAGGAAAGCATACATATATATATTTAATTAAGACTCTTTTTATATATTCTTTAGGATTTTTCTCATCCATGTGCTGCACACTTATTTTTAGACTTGTCTTTAGGTATTTTAACTTGTTAATAGTTATGAAAATACAATATTTCAAGATATTAATATTTGTTTCCTTCATTTAGGGGAGATTTTCTTTCCTTCGATGAGACTCTTTGTATAATTTGGGATGTATTCTTTTCATAGGTTGATATTTAAGAATGAAATTATCGGGGATCCCTGGGTGGCGCAGCGGTTTAGTGCCTGCCTTTGGCCCAGGGCGCGATCCTGGAGACCTGGGATCGAGTCCCACATCGGGCTCCCGGTGCATGGAGCCTGCTTCTCCCTCTGCCTGTCTCTCTGCCTCTCTCTCTCTCTCTCTCACTGTGTGCCTATCATAAATAAATAAAATAAAATAAAAAAATTTAAAAAAAAAGAATGAAATTATCTGTGGCTTAGATTTTTACAATTTTATGAAGTTTATAAGGTCACATATGGCACACATACCTAAGTGAAAGTGAATCAGAAATACTCAGTGACTATGTGAGTATAAAGTCCTTTCCCTGTTATAGCACCTTAACCAAGAGGAAGACAATTGGGATCAAGTCCTCCCTAACCTTCTCACCCCTTGTCATGCTGGGAAGCTGAACCACAAATAAGATTTTGGTTTATGGGTATGAATCACCAGTGTGGCTACTGCACAATGATTTTGTATTTCTCCTTTTAAAATAACAATCTCTGAACATTCAATGTATCCTCTTTGTGTAGAGCTCTGAAAGTTTTCATGACATAATGTGTGTGCACCTACCTCCTTAAGCAAGAGATAAAGAGGGATCTCCCCCTAAAATGTCCCTAGTGTTCGTTTAAATTCAACGGATCTCCCCCCTCCAGTCCCTGACACCTGCTAAGCTGTTCTCTGACCAAGTAGTACACTGCCACATTGATGAAATCTAACAATGTGTAGCCGTTTGAATCTGTCTACTTTCACACAGCACAGTGGAACTGAGATTAACCCTTATAAAAATGCCATATTTGCTTTACAGCTCTAGTGCTAGCTGTTGGGCAACATTTCTTTCCAAACACAGCCTGCCGGTGTCGCTTATTTGCAAGAAATGAATCATTTTTAATGTTGGAGGGAGACATATAAAGTTTATTAAAATACAGCTTGACAATTACTATGCAAGTATGGATGAAGATTAATGGGTGCAACAATGAAGAGGCATAGAGAGCAATGAATGTGACACTCTGGAGATGACTTACTTATCTTGGCATGGAATTTATAACTCCTTTACCACTGAATTTATTTCAGCTGAATCATGAAAAGGGTCTTGTCAGTAAGAAATAGCAGGAAAGGCAGTTTGGGCAAAGAAAACAGTGTGAACAAGGGTATGGCAGTGTGAGAACACAGGTACATTTTGATATCACAGTGCAATAGAGTGTACTTACAGAAAATGCTGTGCATCAATCTCAATTTCCTAATCCAAATACAAGACCCCTTTATCATTGATAGTCTGTAGTCTGGATATACTATCCCTGAGTTATATCATGCTAAGCAAATATATAACCGGAATTGTACCATGACTTGAAAAACAATGGTATATATTTTTATAATATGATTAATTACTGAGCATTTTGTTGCCCTGTGTTGGTTCATAAATTGGTCCCACTGCAAGGCAGGCAAGGACAAAGTGAAGAAAGGGCCAGACCTCCCCAGACTGGCAGGCTTAATAAGCAAGGGTAGAAGAATTGTCTTGGCTATGTACCCGCTAGAATCTTAAAAGTTTATAGAGAGGCCTTCACTGGGTTCAGTTGCATACAACATCCTGATGGGCTCAACAACACATTACTCTCCAAGGCTGTGTCCCTGGAACAGCCCCAGCTATGGGAACGAGGGTAGATCACACATTCCAGGGAGAGAGGAAGAGATGAGGAGCCATGGGTTCAGCTCTCCCGTAAAACAGCTGTCCGTCCTTTTGATGACTCCCTGCAACAACTTGGTAGGCAGGTAGAATCAATTGGCAGTGATTATATATCAACTTAGGTTTTATCTCTTGTTTTTTAAATATCTGAGGGTGAAAAAAAAATAGAGAACAAAGCAGATGAGTTTTTAAGCAGGTTATCTGGCACCTTCATATGTCAAAGCTGAGTCTCTCAGCTGGGATTGCAGAAGCAACTGTCTCCTGAGACCAATAATCGGCCTTATTCCTAACTTTCTCATGAACCTACTGGATAAGTCCGTCCTCTCAGGCCCTTGTCCTACCTTTCCTCATCAGCACAATTCATACTATCATCAGGTTCAATTTATTTTATTTATTTATTTTAAAGATTCACTTATTAGAGAGACAGAGAGAGAGAAAGAAGAATGAGCATGAGCGGTGGGGAGGCACAAACACAGAGGGAGAGAGACAGAGAAGCAGGCTCCTGCAGCTCAGAGCATGACTGAAGGCTCAGCAGGACCCTGAGATCATGACTTGAGCTGAAATCAAGAGTCAGACACTCAAATGACTGAACCACCCAGGCACCCCCAGGGTAAATTTAATCAGGCAAGTCCTTTTTGAGTGTCATCAATGTCTCAGTTACTGAGCCATTCTCTGGAGATAGCAATCTTTAACTTCAAGAACCTTACAATTTGATAGGATAGGCAGATGGGGAAATGGGAAGTTTTCACACAGAAGAATGCTTAGTACATGGAACTATGGAAATCTTTCTTGGTGGTTTAAGAAAATACCCAAAAAAAATGAGGTCTCAGCTGAAAGTTAAGGCTGAGTAGGAGATAGCCAGATAAAAAAACAAAGACGGAATAGAAAACCTTCAGGCCAGGAGAAATGAAAGAAAGAAATGAAGGAGAGGCTGGTCATATCAGGGAACTGAATGAGGGTGTAGGGAAAAAAAGAATAAAGATAGAAAGGAGTCTACCCTGAAGTCTCTTGTAGCTTATCTTTTGAACAGGGGGCCTTATGCAAAGGACAATGTAGATGAACTGATAGATTTAAGTAGGAATATGAACATGAAAGCAAGAAGAGAAGTTACTGCCACTAACATAAGAGAGAGGTGATGGCTATCTGCCCAAGCAGTGTCAGGAAGAAATGGAGAAAATGAATGGAATTGAGTTTTGCTAAAGGAGCAGATAGGTTTTGGGGACTGCCTGGCTTTAGAAGGAAATGAAGATGACCCGCAGGCTTCCAGTTGACAGGAAGTGAGGGAATTATTCCTAAAATAGGAACTCATGGAAAAGAGAAGTTTTGAAGCAGGTATGTGAATGGGAGCAATGGACATAACTGGATCTGGGGACCATGGGGGAGCTGGACAACAGGCATTTGGTTTTACTGGTATGGAGCCAGCAGAGAGGTTGGGCTGAAAGAACTCTGGACACACTGTTATATATTGTTTACTGGTACCACAGGTTTGAATGGTGTCTTAGGTTGCTCCTTTCATTTCTTAAATCCTGTGAAATCTGCAGGGGAAGAGGGATGCTGCTTTTGCAACATTTGTCTCCACTTTCTCACTGTGCAGGAAGGCAGCAGAAGCATCTCCTGAGAAGCAAGGTTTTCATGAGCAATCCAGCACAGAGGATTGGAAGGTTAAGAATCTGTCTGCTGTAAAAATAATAATAATAATAATAATAATAATAATAATAATAATTTATAAAAAAAGAAAAAAGAAAAAGAAAAAATTAATTAAAAAAATAAAAATAAAAAAGAATCTGTCTGCTGGTTGAGGTGCCAGGGTGGCTCAATCCTTAAGCATCCAACTCTTGGTTTCTGCTCAAGTCATGATCTCAGGGTCCTGAGATGGAGCCCAGGTGGGGTTCTATGCTCAGGGACAGTCTGCTTGGGATTCTTTGCCACCCTGCACCTTCCAGCCTGCTTTTCCACCCCCTCCCCCCCACAGGGGCTCTGGCTCTCAGAGGCTCTCTCCCTTTCTCTCTTAAACAAACAAACAAATAAATAAATAAATAAATAAATAAATAAATAAGTAAATAAGTAAATAAATAAATAAAATCTTAAAAAAAAAAAAAAAAAGAACCTGTCTGCTGGGACAGTCAGGGCGCTACCCCTTCCAACTGAGCTACACCTGCTCCATCTATTGGAAGCTCCTCTCTGCAGTTTCTAGAACTACTAAGCCTTCCCCAAACAATTGCACTTAGCCAGGTGCTGCCTGCTGCCAATCCCCCCTGGCGAGCCTTCCCTGGGACTGAGGGCCGGGCTGGATGCAAGAGTGAGAAGAAGCAGGAGAAACTGGCGGCGGGCGGGGTCGCGGGCGGGGGCAGCAGGGGCCCTGCACAGCCCCAAATCGCTGCCTGGGCCGCGCGCCCCCTGAACCGGGAGGTTGAGGCTGGAGGAAGAGGCAGGATGGTCTCCTGAGATGAATTCAGGATAGCTCACAGCTCAGGCAGGAGGAACAACTGGCCCTGAGGATGTGTATCCTGTGTTTTTGACTGGTGGAGGAAGGACAATGCTGACAGGCTCTTCCAGAGCTCCCTATGCAGCTGGCTCAGGCTGTGGGACCTGCATCGTGGTGTGACTCCCCCCTTTATCCAACGCTGCCTTCTCCCTTTTCTTCTCCCAGGTGTTGATGCAAAGGGTGCTCTCTAATAAACATTGTGAACACTAAAAAAAAACAAAAACAAAAACAAAGACAAAAGAGAAAACAAAAACGGGACGCCGGGCCGATCCGAAATGTCGCAGGACCAGCGGAGCACCTGTCCCCGCACCTCGGGCTCCGCGACATCTCGGACTCCTCCCCCACAGCAGCGCCCGCAGAGCTGGCCGAGGCCTCGGCAAGGTCGGGGACGCAGCGGCTGAGTGGGGCGCAGGCCGCCGCCCGCTGCGGAGAGGGGGGCGGGCTCCCCGGTCGCCCCCGCCCCCAGGAGCTCGCGGAGCATCCCCGCGCAGGGCTGGCGTTGTGACTGGTGGGGACCCAGGCCTCGCCCTGCCTGTGCAGTGCCGTTTGCTCCCGCTGGTGGCGGTGGCTGTTCTTTCTCCTCTGACACCCTGCTCCTTAAAATCTCCTTGATGATCCGTGAGGAACTTCTACTAGCTCCTAAAGGCATCCTAGTGGCAAGGAAATTCTACTTAGCAAAAAGCATAATGAGACACGGATTTCTGCTGCGGCTCCTCCTACTGTAAACTAGACCTCCACTGAGGGAGGACTCCGCCCCCAACTCCTTTCATCCAGGCAAGGACAACGGAGCTTAATACACCGCGCTTGAAACAGCAGCAGTATGCGTTAGCCATTCCTAGTTACTGTTCGGTAGTTATGCAGACAGGAGTATTAAATTATTTTAATAATAAATATAAATAGCCACGCCTGGGTGGCCCAGTGGTTGAGCGTCTGCCTTTGGCCCAGGGCGTGACCCCGAAGTCCTGGGATCGAGTCCGCATCAGGCTCCCTGCATGGAGCCTGCTTCTCCCTCTGCCTGTGTCTCTGCCTCTCTCTCCCTCTCTCTCTGTGTCTCTCATGAATAAATAAATAAAGTCTTAAAATATAATAACAACAATAATAAACATAAATAAAATATAAAAGAATAAATATAAATAAAATATAAGTAAAAATAAAACATTATTTTCCAGATATCCCTATGTTTCACAAAACTAAATCTGTCATGTATGGGAAGGAATATTATCGACAGCTTTAAAAGGGTGAAGTGCAAGACTTAATAACTGTTTAGGATCTGTAAAAATCGGGAGCTGTCCTCTCACCCACCACCCAATTTAAAAATGAATATTAAACCGAATTTATTAGATCATATCCTGAAATAACACACCTGAGTATAAGTGCTTTCTAAATTTCTCCAACAGAAATACTATTTTCATAAAGAATGTTAAAAAGTGGATTTGTGTAGTTTATAAAATATGTATTTATTATAAATAGACAAAACATTTTGCGAGAAAATACTTGACCAACATTTAAAAAGGAAAGAGACTTAAAAGCTTATTGTATTTTTCTCTTTTATATTTATCCTCTTTTTAGCCCTAAGTGGCCTTGTCATCTCTCTACTTAAGGCAAGCATTGTCACCAGGTTCAGAGTTCTAGGTATCATTGGTTGGTGCCTCTGTTTTGCTAGCAAATTTACCATGGATTTACTGTGTCTTCATGAACATCTTTTAAAAATGCATGCATATAAGATAGTGCATGTCTGTTAATTTCGGTTAGACAAACTATTTAAAATAAAAACCTTGACCAAAATTTTATTTTATTTTATTTATTCATGAGAGACACAGAGAGAGAGGCAGAGACCGGCAGAGGGAGAAGCAGGCTCCATGCAGGGAGCCTGATGGGGGACTCAATCCCAGGACTCCAGGATCACGCCCTGAGCTGAAGACAGGCACTTAACCGCTGAGCCACCCAGGCATCCTGACCAAAATTTAATAAGGAAAGGTATTTCAGTTTTTACTATAGATCACATATCTCCTTTACAGCCATCACATAAATAGTAATGGCATCTCGCTAAGACAAATATTATCACTTACCAGGTTCTAAGCTCCTGTAAAAGTAAAGGGGATAATATCCTTTAGTTTAATTGAGTAGAGGTACAAGGAGAAGTGAGAGGAAATGAATGTTTATCGAGTATCTTTTATATTTAGCAAGCATCATAAGGGCATGAAAGTATTTAATTAAATAATCCTTATTAAATTGGAAGTTTCAGTTGACGCATGGTAGAGTCATTTACAAGTCACTAGCAGCAGAAATACAGAAGATTTATCTTAGATATGTGGTATTAGAAAACACCTTAGTTTCATAGTATATGCAAGCAATAATGGAGCCAATGACTTTTTATATTATGATAGTTGTGTTACCAGAATATTATCATAGAATAATAACTGATACTTCATTTTAGTATCAAAATAAAGTTAATAGAGTCAATTTTCATTGAAATGTCAACTCAGACACTATGGAAACATTTATAGAGAGAATAAGCTATTTTACATCTGTTCTTCTGCAGGAGAAGCTGTGTAGAGGAATTAACTTTATAAGTAAAAATAGGAGGAGTTAGTTAAAATAGTTGACATATTTTTTTAAAGATTTCATTTATTTATTAATGTGAGACACAGAGAGAGAGAGACAGAGAAAGAAAGAGAGAGAGAGAGAAAGAGAGAGAGAGGCAGAGACCGGCAGAGGGAGAAGCAGGCTCCATTCAAGGAGCCCGACACGGGACTCGATCCCGAGACTCCAGGATCACGCCGTGGGCCGAAGGTGACGCTAAACCCCTGAACCACCTAGGGATCCCCAAGTTGACATATTTCTAATTGTAAGACATATTCTGAAGACATACAGCAGGCACTGAGGAAAATTCTTTTACATATTTTCACTTAAGATTTTGTTTGTTTTTTTTTTGTTGTTGTTGTTGTTCACATGCAAGGGGGTAATAGTGTCCTTTCTTTATTGTATATTTCTTATGGTTTTTTGAACAGATTGCCCAACAATAACATATGACATTATTACGTATTTACAATAATCACAATCTCTTAGTGTATACACCAGTACTGTTTTAGAATTTATTCAAACATGGACCAAGCTAATATAGACTTGAAAATAATCTTTATCTGTTTTTCTCCTCTCCTACACACACTTACTACAACAAAGATGCAGTTAAAATATCCCAGATCTGATGCTTTACATTGGAAAGTGAGTGGAATTAGCGCAAAGATATTAAGTGGAAAACTAGTCTTTTTGCTCATCTTTTAAAAGATATTCTTTTTATTTTGTATTATCAACAATAAAGGGATCCCTGGGTGGCGCAGTGGTTTGGCGCTTGCCTTTGGCCCAGGGCGCGATCCTGGAGACCCCGGATCGAATCCCACATCGGGCTCCCGGTGCATGGAGCCTGCTTCTCCCTCTGCCTGTGTCTCTGCCTCTCTCTCTCTCTCTCTGTGACTATCATAAATAAATAAAAATTAAAAAAAAATCAACAATAAAAACATTTTCTGTCTTGTCTAATCTCTCTTGTTTACATTTGGATGGCATTTGTAATAAAATATAAATTTAAAGAGCTATTTTTGTTGTCTTCCATACTGGGATTTTTTTGTATAAGTTTCTCCTATGTTAGAGGGCACAGTTATATCCTTTTTAGATATGTCCTAACAGTGTAACTATCCACGTGAAAATATAGTCTTCCCAAAAATGTAAATATTTTTGATAACTAAAGAGTTGTATTATATGATGAAAAGTGTAGTGTAGTGCTGTAAATGAAGTTTACTTTTGGCATTCATTTATTTATATCATTTTACATAATGTTAGAGTTTCCTAAAACTTGGCCATTAAAGCAGACTTTTGAACCTTTTATTATTATTTTTTTAAGATTTTATTTATTTATTCATGAGAGGCAGAGACACAGGCAGAGGGAGAAGCAGGCTCCCTGCAAGGAGCCCGACATGGGACTCGAGACTGGGACTCCGGGATCACACCCTGAACTGAAGGCAGACGCTTAACCTCTGAGCCACCCAGAGCCACTTTTTTGTCCCGACTTTTGAACCTTTTAAATTTACATTATATTTCACAAAGCTTTTGATTCTCAGACTTATCTGAAGACTCCTAACTGGTCCCATCAGAACAAAGTGGCAATGGTTTTGGCCTTGAACTTACAAGTTCTTGTAAGTAACAGAATGTTTGATATACTTTTTCTTCTTTGTAGTTCTTCATGGTATTCTGTGTTCTGTGCATTTAGAGTTTGTATTTGTCTTCTTACATCTCAGTGAACTGAATCAACAAAATACATTTATCTGTTCAACTTGTATATTGAGCACCTGTTGTGTGTTAGTTCCAGAGTTGAAAATATACATGAATTGGGAAAAAAGAAAAGTAACGCAAATTCTCCAAGTGCTCTGTTTTCAGGAAAATGTATATCTAAATGAAGAAAGTAAAATGATACATGTGACTATTGAAAAATTTGATATTGATACTTTAGGGGCTTTATTTTGTATTGCTGTTGCTGTTGTTTTAATGTTAGCATTATTCATGACAAAGCCTACTTACAGATTTAAATGGAAAAGGAGCTGGAAAGAACTTGTAACAATTTTAGAGATAAGAAAACATCTCAAATTCATATAGTGTGTTGACGTTGGAGAAAGGTAAAATCATATGAACCCAGTACTCAGTAAATGGTTGTTGACTGATTAAATGATTAAAATTGTTAATTTGTGAAATCTATTAAGTATCCACTATGTGACCAATCCAATATGAGTAAAACAGATGATATATATAGATTTTTTGCAGTCTAGTTTAGCCAGTCTGTCTTTAAACAAAAAGAATGCTTCTCACCATATTGTTATTCTAAAATCCACCATTATCTTCACCTTTAGTATACTTTTTTTTCTACTGACTGCCTTACTCTCTAGGTTGTGTGGGTTTCTTGTAATGGGAATTTCTTTAACATACTCCTTGGTGTTAGAAGGTGAAGGAGAGATAATAAAGTATCCTCCAAACTGTGAAGTTACTTTGAGACTGAAAAATGAAACAAACCGCTCTATACCATTTACACAGAGTTTTATTCAATGTAACGTATTGACGGTGATGACAGGGGCAATAATCCAGGTGCTATGCAGCTATTCTCTGCCTCTACGGACCTTAATCCACAGGTTTTATAGAGCTAGGGGCATTGTGTTGAAGTCGAAAGGCAGTTATCTAAAATAGAGCTTTCTGTGCACCACTTTAGGGAAGATCAGAACAAGCCTTCCCAAATTTGGGCCAAGGCATATGTTAACTTCCAAGAGTCCTGGAAAATATAGCCCTGAGGGAGGCCATTGTGTGGGCATGAATGCCCGGAAGGCCAAGGATAGTGTCAGTGTTGTCAGCACCCCCACAACTGGGCATTGTGAGAAGGTTAATCCTCAAGAAGTAGGTAGGGATGATGGTACCACATTACACATTTATTTGGATTCTGGATACAAAAACCAACATAAAACACTAGATTTCCCTTTGAACTAATAACTCAAGAGGAATGTCCTAGAATAGTTGAGACATAATTTAGAAGGGCCTGATTATGCTGTGTCTGCCAAAAAATCAAGCTGAGAAGAGTCGGGCCCAGAAGAATGTTCTGCCTTCAGTGAAAAGAAGAGGAGTTGATACTATAAGCTACGTCTTTCCTCATTGCACCTAAAATATGTGTGTATATACATACATATCTATCTATATCCTTTTTTGTTTCCTTCTTTGGAACTGGGTGTTATGACTACTCTTGACATATTTTTTTCTATGTAAAGTAGCTTATATAAAATGATAAATTAGCTGCTTTCAGGCATCATAGTACACTAAAGCAGCCAGAACACAGGGACTAAGATCCCAAAGAGAAGAAAAGTCTTTTGAAAGGAGCTCTGTGGGGTGCCTTGGTGGCTTGGTTGGTTGAGTATCTGACTCTTGATCTAGGTCTTGATTTCAGGGTTGTGAATTCAAGCCCTGCATTGGGCTTCATGCTGGGTTTGGATCTACTTATATATATATTAAAAAAGTATACTATCTGATGCTGCCATGAATGTGAAGAAGGGCAACTCTCCTGCTTTGCTGGCTGAAATACAAATTATTATTGCCTTCTGAGAAATTAATTGGCAAAATTAGAAAAAAAATTTAAAATATACCCTTGAGAGAGCACTTTCTCATCTAAATATAAATTCCACAGATATAAAAAGTCCATATTAAGGGTATTTGGAAGAGATCTTTATGATAGCATTTTGAGTAGGGAGGATCAAAAAGCTGAAATCAAACTGATTATTCATTGAGAGAGGAATGTTGAATAGATTGGGATATGTCCCCCCGTGGCTATTAAAAATAGAGTTAAATCTATGCTTACAGACATGGAGAAATGCACAGCACGTGTTTTCAGTAAGAACACAATTTACATAGCTGGAACGGCATAACCTCAATTTGCAGAAACAGAAACAATAACCCCAAAGCCTCCCTTCTGCCTATACATGTGTGTTTTTGTGTGTGTATGTGTGTGTGCATGTGATTTTAAGTGTGTGTGAGTATATGGTAATGATTGGTTACCTAAAAAAGGAAGGTGCAATCTTGTGAAACTTTTGGTTACGATTTTTAAAAATTATCTTGTATTATGATACAAATACTTTAGAGGGTAATTTATATCTTAGTAGAAACTAATTGTTGAATACATGTGGAGAAGCCATTTGAAATGAGTGTTAAATCCTTCAAGGATAGCCAGAAAGGGAGGTTCTACTGTCAAGGGAAAGAGATGAAGTACTAATCTCATTAGTAAGAGCTGAGTCTCTCCACATTGATTCTATTGGTTTAACTGCAACCTTAATTATGTTACAAAATATATCTAAGCTTCACTTTGTCCTCTTAAAAAGGGAAATAAGTTGGTATAAAATTTAAATAAAATGATGCATACAAAATATTGAGCACAATGACTAGTAAATACTCATTGGCAGTGATTCCTACCATACTGTCATTGCTGGATCATCATTACAAGCACAGTACATAAAATATCCTTTTCTATCATTGGTGACAAGTGAACATGCTAATTAGAATATAAGACCCAGAAGGACAGAGAGACTGTCTGTCAACACTTAGCCAAGGATTTCTAAATACTTAGTTCCCAACTGAGCTAGAATCTTTCTGCTTAATAGGTGATGCTCAGCTTTTGCTGTAGGTTTGGCAAACTTCTTCTGTAAAGGGTAAGATAGTAAATGTTTTTGGTTTCACTGGCCAGTCTTTTGCAGAAACTATTTATCTCTGCAGTTGTGAAGCAAAGGCAGCCATATACAATCGATAAACAAATGGATATAGCTGTATTACAGTAAAACCTTATCTACAATTACACAACACAGCTTTGTAATTCGGCATACCAGCTATAGTGTATTAACATATTCCTTGCAGTTTGCATTAATAATTGTCAACATGTCTTGCAAAGACTGACTGGCTATTTCCTTAATTTTTACCCATATGATATTATTTTTTGTTGTATTGTAATTCATGTGAAATCTATTGGAGAAATTATCTAGATTTGTGTGTGTGTCTACAACTTTTGTGGAAGATGAAATGGGAGTCCTGAAGTCCTTCCCCAGTGTCTAGGACAGTTGCCAACTGGCAAGCATATCATTAATAGGACAGACTTTGAAATGAATGCTGCTTAAGGTCTTAGAAAATGTGATGTGATATTACACTTACCTACACTTTTCTAGTAAAGTAGGTTTCATAGTTTTTTTCCCCCTATATGTAGCTGTGTCATTTTGTGAGGCGAGGTTTTTAGTTCTAAAGTAAACATTAATTAAAGTAAAAACATTAATTTACTGTCAAATGTAATATTTATTTTGCACATAGAAGTCTACTTTGCAAATTGAGAGTCAAATAATATCATTTACACTAAACTATGCTTTTTTTTTTTTTTTTGCTTCCAAGTTTCATTTCTGTATTTGAAACTGGTAAGGATGTAACTATTAGTTGATGTTACTTTTATATTCCATAACTAATTGTATGAAATATATAACTCCACAAGTTGGTACTGATTAGTTATACTAAGTGATATTAGTTAACCTTATATGTTCTAGTTAAAATTATATTAATTTTACATTTTACAACTATTTTAAAAGAAATCAAATAAACATAATGCCTTATTTATTCTTTATGTAGTTTTTTTTTTGTGTGTTTTTCTGGACAAGCATCCATTTTTTTAATCAAACATTTTTAAAGAATCTTGTGACACACAAAAAAAATGAAAAATTCCTTTTCAGTGCCCTATTAGTCTTCTGGTTTTATCCTTATAAACTATCTCCTTATAGGTTTTTTTGCTCTTCTGACTCTTAATAAATGTGTTCTTAACTCCTCTCTTTGGTTCATTGTTCTTTTTACTCTGTCTATACAGTATTATTGTATGATTCATTCTCTCTCATGGTTTATCTATTATTAATATCCACCAGCTCATAAATGTAAATATCCACTCCTGACTTTTGTCTGAGCTTCAAATTCATATTATAAGCATGTCCATCCAACATGTCCAGGATATAACTATTGTATATCATTCAACCCCCATGCTCCCCATACTTACGTTGTATTAATCTACATGAAATATTTTTCTACCTTAAAACACAATTTTCCATGATCTGGGATATGCCTAACTTCTCACTCTTTACTCTTCATAGTTTATGCTTCATACCTACACGTTATTAACACTGAACTCTGCTGTTTTCCCATAGCACAGGATCTTTTATCTCAAGGTACTAAAATTATGTTTCTGGGTTTATCTGGGTTTATCAACTACTATACTATAAGCTCCTTGAGAATCAAAGCCTTATTTATATATGGATTTCCAGTGCCGAATTCAGCATTTAATATTGATATTAATATTATTTGAACTGAACTAAAATGTATGAAATACAAGCCTACATCTGATACTGTTCTATAGCTCACTGATGGACATTGAAGTATTGATGCAGATTGTCATACTCTACTGTTACCCTTGGGTGGCAGCAAGCTCCTAAAGTTAGAGGGAAAATGGTCTGTGCATAGGTTCAGTTGATCACAAGTTAAAATGGTATATATTCTACTGTATATTTTGGCCTTTACATGAATAACCACTATGTAAAGTTTAATTTTCCAGAAACACTAAAAACAGAACACAACATATTAAGCTCCTTGAAGTATTTTCCTGTCATGATTACTCATTATCTCCAGAGCCACTTAGAAAACCTCATTGTCTTACTCTTTCCCGTTTCTTTTATGTAGAGGCTGTCATGTGGGCCTCTATATTTTCATTTTGTGGGCATTGAGCAAAACTATGAAGTTGATTAATTTCTTTTTGTAATAATTTTTTCCCTTGACAAAAGAACCTCTTTTTCTGACTTTTCCTGAAGTATTTATCACTCATTCCACAATGAGTCTTCCTGAAGTACTCGTCAGTAAATTTTTAATAAAATATTAGTTACATCTTCTGAAACATTTATATCATAATACAGAATAATCTTCAAAAATTAATAACAAAATTTAGTGAAAATTTTCTATTTTCTAGGGTAACCAGTTATAATTATTTTTAAAAATATTTTATTTAATTATTCATGAGATCCCGGAACTCCAGGATCATGCCCTGAGCCAAAGGCAGATGCTCAACCACTGAGCCACCTAGGCATCCCTAGGTATAATTACATGGTATAGATCCTTCTTCATACTTAACACTTATAAAAACACACATACACATGCAGATGCACACATAATATTTAGGGCAGTTTTGGTTTAGTTTTTATAAAAAATGAGCTTATATTGTAGTAATATACATAAAATATTTTTCCACCTGGAAACAAATCATGTACATTTTCAAGGTTTATATGTATGTATCTAATTATATTTGATAAATTTAAAATATTCCACAATGTATACATATAAAAATCTAGTCAATATTTATGGATAATTAAGTTGATATCAGCTTTTAATAATCAATCTCATCAAAATACTTCTGTATAGATAATGCAATTTACCCTTAAAAATAGTCCTTTTGAGGCAGCCCAGGTGGCTCAGTGGTTTAGTGCCGCCTTCAGCCCAGGGCTTGATCCTGGAGACCTGGGATGGAGTCCCTTGTTGGGCTCCTGCATGGAACATACTTCTCCCTCTGCCTGTGTCTCTGCCTCTCTTTCTGTCTCTCTCTGTCTCTCATGAATAAATAAATAAACAAGATCTTTTAAAAAATTAAAAACACTTAAAAATAGTTCTTTTGTCTTTGGGAAATCATATATGAACAGAAACTCCAAATTACTCTTTAATTTTAATTGCTATTACCAAAAAATGCCTGAAAAGCAACAATAATATTCCCACCAACATTTTAAAATGCATTTATGAAAAACCCATGGCTAACATCATACTCAATGGTGAAAGACCGAAAGCTGGGATGCCTGGGTGGCTCAGCAATTGAGGGTCTACCTTTGGCTCAGGGTGTGATCCTGGAATCCCGGGATGGAGTTCTACATTGGGCTTCCTGCAAGGAGCCTGCTTCTCCTTCTGTCTGTGTCTCTGCCTCTCTGTCTCTCATGAATAAATAAATAAAATCTTAAAAAAGAAAGAAAGAAAGAAAGAAGAAAGAAGAAAGAAAGAAAGAAAGAAAGAAAGACTGAAAGCTTTCCCCCTAAGATCAGGAACAAGACAAGATGACTTCTTTACCACTGTGATGAACTGGTAGCTCCAGCAAAAACAATTAGACAATAAAAGGGGGGGGGGGGGAAGACATCTAAACTGGAAAGGAAAACGTGAAACCATCTCAATTTGCAGATGACATGATTCCGTGTATAGAAAATCCCAAGGATTCATGAGAAAACTATTAAAACTCATAAATGAACTCAGCAACATTAAAGGGCATAGGATTAATACAAAAAAAATAACTGTGTTTCTGAATGCCTAGAGTGAACAATCCAAAAAGGAAACTAATGAAGCAACTCTATTTATAATAGCATCTACAAGAATTAAATACCTAGAAATAAATTTATTAAGAAAGGGTGAGACTTGTACACTGAAAACTACAAAATATTATTGAAATAAATTGAAGAGGATCTAAATAAAAAGAACTACATCTCATGAATAGGGAGACCTAATATATTTTTTAAGGATTTTGTTTATTTATTTATGAGGGACATAGAGAGAGAAGGGCAGAGACATCGGAAGAGGGAGAAGCAGGCTCCTTGTGGGAAGCCTGATGTGAGACTCAATCCCAGGACCCCGGAATCACGACCTGAGCCAAAAGCAGACTCTCAACCACTGAGCCACTCAGTTGTCCCAGGGAGACTTAATATTATTAAGGTGTCAATATTACCCAAAGTGATCTACGGATTCATTGCAATCCCTATCAAAATTTTAACAAACTTTTGGCAGAAATGGAAAAGTCGGTTCTCAGTTTCATATGAGTAGCCAAAAAAATCTGAAAATAAAGAACAAACTTGGAGGATTCACAAATCATTTTCAAAACTTACTGCAAAGCTACAGGAATCAAAACAGTATGTAGTGGTATTAGGATAGACATTTAGAACAATGGAATTGAGTTGAGAGTCCAGAAATAAACCCATACCTCCATTAATTTTTGACAAAGTTGAAAAGTTCATTCAATAGGAAAAGAACAGTCTTGTCAACCAATGATGCTGAGACAACTGGATTTCCACAAACAAAGGAATGAAGTTGGACTCTTACTTTATACCATCTACAAAAACTAATTCAAAATGGATCAACAACCTAAATATAAAAGCTAAAACTATAAAACTCTTAGAGAAATACATAAAACTCTTAGAGAAATACATAGAGGTAGATCTTCATGAACTCAGATTGAGCAATGAATTCTTAGGAATTACTCTGAAGGCATGAGCAGCAAAAGTAAATAATTGATGAATTGGACTTCATTAAAATTAAAAACTATCATGTCTCAAAACCCATTATCAAGAAACTGAAAACATAACCTATAGAATGGGACAAAATATTTACGTATCATGTATCTGACAGAGGTTTAATAACCAGATTACAAAAATGACTGATACAACTTTAACAACAAACATGTGGCCCAATTAAAAAGCAAAGAACTTGAATAAACACTGTTCCAAAGAAGATATGCAAATTACCAATAAGCCAATAATTGAAAAGATGTTTAACAATATCAGTTGCGAGGGAAATACAAATCAAGAACTCAGTGAGACATCACTTCATACCTACTTCATCACTTCATACCTACCATGATACCTCTAATAATCATTTTTAAAAACCTCAAAAGTAAAAGAAAATAACTGTCACCAAGGATATAGAGAGACTTGAAATCCTTGTTCACTGCTGGTGGGAATGTAAATGGTAGCCACTGTGAAAAATAGTGGTGGTTCCTCAACAAACTAAATAGAAAAACCACATGACCTAACAATTCTCCTCCTAGGCATTTACCCCAAAGAATTGAAAACAGGGACTCAACACCTACGTGTATGCCAATGTTCATTGCAGCATATTCACAGGAGCCACAAGGTGAAAACAATCAAAGTGTCCACTGACAAATGAGTGTAGTATATGCATACAATGGCCCTAAAAAATAAACCCTTGATCCATGCTACAACATGAATGAACCTTAACAACATTATGCCAAGTGTAGTAAGCCAGACCTCAAAAGACGATTACATGATTACACTTATATGAAATCTCTAACAAAGGCATGTTCATGGAGCTAGAGAATAGGTTAGAGATTACCAGGTTCTGGATGGAGTTCTAGGGGTTATTGTTTAATGGTTGCAGTTTCTGGTGGAGTGATAAAAGTTTTAGAAATCAAGAGTGGTGATGGTTGTACAACACTGTGAGCATAATTAATGTCATGAGTTGTATACTTAAAAATGGTAAAAAAAAAAAATACATGAGCATTTCCCTTTCTTCACATTTATGACAACACTGGATAGAAAAACTCATTACCTCTCATCATCCAATGAATAAATAATGATACTGCTTCAATTTACATTTTTCAGCCACTGGTGAGAGAAAGTATTTTTTCATATTTACTGACCATTTGGTTTTCCTCATCTGTGATTGTTTTCATTACATGTTTTCTTTATATATTTTGCCCATTGTTATATTTGTTTTCTTATCAATTTGTGAGGACTCTTATAATATCATGAGTATCAGGATAATCTCCCCATGTATCACAATTTTTTCCTATTCACTCACTTTTCATTTGAAATACAAAATTTAAATGTCAAAAAAAAAACCACTCCATATATCTTTCGATAAAAGTTAAGAGCATTCTTAACACTAGTTTTACAAAAAGAAAAAGTTAGATGATAGATGATACAGATAGAGTTGATATGTGTATGAGTATAGGTATAGGTAGGTGTAAGTATGGATATGGATATAGGTATAGGTAATAGGTATAGATATCAATATATTTTGGGTGCAATGAGGAATGGAGCTTGTAGTGTCAGCAGGCCATTTTCCTAATCTTACTCTCTTCTCATTTAAGTCAATGCATTTTTGTGCTCTAGGCTGTCTTTTGGATTTGACTGATGACAAAAGCAGTATTATTGATCTTTCCTTGGCCATGTCTTTGAGAATTTCAGGCCACTCTGCTTTAGTTCACAGTGTAAGTGGAAAGTCAGGGATCCCTGGGTGGCGCAGCGGTTTGGCGCCTGCCTTTGGCCCAGTGCACGATTCTGGAGACCCGGGATTGAATCCCACATCGGGCTCCCGGTGCATGGAGCCTGCTTCTCCCTCTGCCTGTGTCTCTGCCTCTCTCTCTCTCTCTCTCTGTGACTATCATAAATAAAAATTAAAAAAAAAAAAAAAGAACTTTTTTTTTTTTTTTGTAAGTGGAAAGCCAGAATTTTGAATTGGGTCCTTATGTGTAACCCAAATAATTGCCATGTTCAATGCAACTGTTCCAGTCAGTGCCTGAGGATCAGTCTTCTCTCCCAGCTCTCAAGGTCTATTCCCACCACTCAAAGCAAGAAGCTACTCTTCATGGAGGGATAGTCCACAGAATTTTTATACCAAAAGTTAAGTGCTGTTTCTAATTAGTTGAATAGTATTGTTCTTGGCAAAGCTACTTGTTAGTAATTTGTGGAATTAAATTTTTGTATAACAGGTCATAAGTAACTTGATTGTTACTTTTGATTTGTTTCCATTATAGTTGCTACCTATACGGAAACTTGATGTTTTTATCCTTTTTTGTAAGCCTCCAGAAATCATGAACAAAAAAAAACTTCTCATAATAAATAATCTACACAAACTAGAGAGTGAAGAAGCCACATAGAAGAACAGATAGTTTACTAAAGATGAAGATCAAGAAGAATGGGTATAACAGTAACCAGGTGGTGATGAGCGTTCTATTTTCCTAAAAGAAGAGAGAGGCACAGAGCATTTTATGCTGTTAAAGTTCCATATATAGTATTTGTTTGATTCAAGTTGAAACTTTATATCTGCTACAGAGTCTACACTATTAGTGAGTACATACTGGATACTCATTTGTCAAATTATCCATTTTCATAATTTATTTAGTCAATAAACATTTATTGAGATTATGGAATCCTAGGATTATATTCCCTCTCCAATATCAGCATTTTATATGAATTGAGGAAATTTTATCATCCAGAAAATTACTTCATAAGTTTCTTTCACCTCCTTTCATACTTGAAGCAATAGGGAGGCTCTGTAATAACCAACATTATAAACAACAGCAACACTTTAGCAATAACAAAGTAATTCTTACCCAGGACTTTTTCCTTTCTTAACACTGTGCAAAAGAGCAAAGTATTAACATTATTTCATTTGAGTAAATCAGCATTAGACTCTTCCTTCTGACATAGGAGTTAACATTGCCAATCATTTTACTAAGAAATACTTAATGCAGTTGTATCACCTTTCACCGGTTTGCATATACAGTTTGAATAGTCATAATTTTATTTCATTATTTAATGACATGATTATGTTAGTATTGCTTAAATCATAAAATAAAATAAATTGTTTCTGAAAAAAATACGGTGAAGTCTAAGAACATTTCAATTAAATGGAACAGAGTAAGAAGAAAATAGTTTTGTGTCTTTGTGTGCATTTGTGTGTGAAAAAAGGTGTCAATTCTATAAATCCTATAAATAATCCTATAAATACTTTTTTTTAAAAAATGGAGCATCTTAGCTTCTACACCTGGTATCTCATTTTTACATGACCTACTCTGATTTATTTCATGCCATATAGCTTATTTTATCATACCTTTAAATCTGACATCCTATAAATTACCTTTAATTATTGTATTACTTGGGAATCAGCAATCCCTTGTTCATTTAAAAACATTTCATTTAGTCAGTAGGTCCCACAAAGAATTTTCTTTTTTTTTTCTTTTTTTTTTTTTTATTTATGATAGTCACAGAGAGAGAGAGAGAGAGAGAGAGGCAGAGACACAGGCAGAGGGAGAAGCAGGCTCCATGCACCGGGAGCCCGATGTGGGATTCGATCCCGGGTCTCCAGGATTGCGCCCTGGGCCAAAGACAGGCGCCAAACCGCTGCACCACCCAGGGATCCCCCACAAAGAATTTTCAATAAATAAATTTGAACTCTGTCTATTCTTTAGATAGAAATTATAAATGTAATTAGTCAACCTATCCCCAAGTTTTTTAAAATTTTGCTTTACTTTTAGTTAATATCTCTTTATTTTGAGAGTAGCAAGGGAAGCATTTTTAAATAACAACATAATATTAAGGTCTGCATTTACATAGAAAAATATAGTTTATTTTCCCCTTCCTTTATTGGTTTATTTTGTTTTAATAATAATAGAAATACAAAGTCCTAAATACATATTTTGGAAAGTCCAATGTGGGATCCCTGGGTGGCTCAGCGGTTTGGCACCTGCCTTTGGCCCAGGGCCTGATCCTGGAGTCCTGGAATAGATTCCCACATTGGGCTCCCTGCAGGGAGCCTGCTTCTCCCTCTGCCTGTGTCTCTGCCTCAGTGTGTGTGTCTCTCATGAATAAATAAATAAAATCTTAAAAAAAAAAAAAAGAAACTCCAATGTAATCTTAAAGCCTGGAAAATATGATTTATAATCCTGACAGCCAGAGCCAATGGCTGTTAACATATTCAGTTTTTATTTACTTCTTTTTTAAATTCCCCTTTTTTACAACATACTTTGTCTCTCAGCATATGACAACTTTCCATAACATTCTTTTTTTTCTAGCATGGTAGAGTCAGAGTAGTTAGCCTTCTTCTGTGGTGGCTGGCTTATCTCAGAGCAAACATCCCAGGAGAACCAGGTGAAAGCTGGATGGCCCTTTCTGATCTAGCTCAGAAATCACATAGTGTTACTTTTACCATTAATGGTAAAATCCACCATAAGCCTCCCTAGATTCAAGGGAAGAGCACAGACACTCATATCAACGGGAAGAGAGTCAAAGAATCTTGGTTTATGTTTTTGAACTACCACAGAACAGTAAGAAAAAACTGTAAACCAAAATTATAACTGGCACTATTTTAATGAAAGAAAATATAAGCATTTCTACAAAGGGAAAAGCCGAAGCTGTGTATCATCTCATTTCACTAAAAGAGCTCTTTCTTATATTTAGTATGTGAGGATTTTTATCAAATTCCACAATAAAATTGATGGCCGTCGTAGGAAGGATGAAAACAAAACAGATTTTAGAGATACTTTAGAGATACTTTAGTAGATACTTTAGTAGTAGAGATACTTTTAGAGGTGTAAAGATTTGAAATGTTGCTTCTTATACTGTTCTGAATAATAGCTGAAATTACTGAGAACTTGCTTTGTGCCAGGTGATTGCAAATATAACTATGTGTGTTGTCTCATGTAAGTTTCCTAAGATATTGGAAAACATAATGATAAAGTCATACTGTGGAATATTCCACAGTAGAATAAACTGGATCTGATATGTTGATTTGTAGAGATGTCTATTATATATCAAGTGAAAAAGGAAATTCTACATTTATATATGTATGTGTATGCATATATAAAATTTAATAGAAAAATGTCTAAGGATGCTTATCAAATTGTCATACTTGGTATCTTAAGGAGTTGAGATTGGAATAAAGAAGAACACTTAAATTTTTTTAAGGAATTGTCAAATTGTTAACATTCACATATATTGTTTCTGTAATAATAAAACAAATCTCTCCTTCTCTCTCTCTCTCTCTCTCTCTCACTTTAGGGAAAGAATTGGGATAAAGGAGAACAGAGTAAGAAATGTAAAATGAAGTCAGGAGTCTAACCAGGGAGATGCAAAATTTTCAAGTCAGAGTAAAAAATGCCAGGAGAACCTGAAGTAAGGAATACTAGATCCTGCTTGTGGGGTTAAGAAAGGTAACTGCGCTCTTAAGAAGTCCCGGACAGAGATCCCTGGGTGGTGCAGCGGTTTAGCGCCTGCCTTTGGCCCAGGGCGTGATCCTGGGGACCCGGGATCCAATCCCACGTCGGGCTCCCGGTGCATGGAGCCTGCTTCTCCCTCTGCCTCTCTCTGTGTGTGACTATCATTAAAAAAAAAAAAAAAAAAAAAAAAAAGTTGTGGACAAAAGCGTGGTTAAAGGAGACCACTCGTGCAAAGATATGGTGAAAAAAATCCCAAGGAGTAAGAAAACTGGTTGGGTGTTGTTGTTTTAGATTTTATTTATTTATTCATGAGAGACATGGAGAGAGAGAGAGAGAGGCAGAGACACAGGCAGAGGGAGAAGCAGGCTCCATGCAGGGAGCCTGACGCAGGACTCGATCTCGGTCTCCAGGATCAGGCCCTGGGGCTGAAGGCGGCACTAAACTGCTGAGCCACCCGGCCTGCGCTGGGTTTGGTTTTGTAGAAGCAAAATGTCACTGAGCAAGAGAATGGCAAGTGAAGACATTGGATAAGCTGGAATGAACCCAGCTGTGAAGGCTTTGCATTTCTGGCAGAATAATGTTTTGAAATATTATGCTAACTTCTTTCGCCTTCTTCCAATATTTTTGCCTTTTACCTATTTAGATTTTAAGTACATAGTTTTCTCTATGTTCATTGTTTGAAGGAGAATTCTGAGACATAAAGCTGGAATATAAAAAAAAAATAAAGCTGGAATATACTAAGAATCTCAGCTTTTGCTTTAATTTCACAAATTCATAGAATTTAGTAGATTACAATTCATAAGGAAAAATCTGTACTTCATGGGTGGGATGATGCCCTTGCACCTCTGTACTCCATGTAAAAAATATTCCAGATGGCCACAGAGGGGGAAAAGGTGGGCAATGACACATACACAGGGAAAATGGGTTAGAGAGCAGGTCATGTTCTCTGTCATCATCCCAATGGTGAAGCAGGACCAGAGAAATAAATATCTTATGACGGATTATTTTTGTATTAACATTTTCTTTGATCTTATCACTTCAGAAAGTTATTACAATTAGAGTGACATCTTATTTTGCATAATTATTATTGACTTCCCATTTCATTCTAAAAAATTCCATGGTCTGAGCCATAAATTAGATAGTCATTCTAACTATAATCAATATATTTCAAAGCCATTCTTTACCTTTTTTGCATGCTGCCACTTTTACTTCTCCACTATTTTCATTTTCAAAAGAATTTGAAGGATCTTTGTAAATGACACAATAACATAAAAAGGTAAGTATATTGAGTTCAAAGACCTGACAATATCAAATAAAATGAAGCCAAGAATAAAGTGAACACACAAGTGAATAACACAAGGTTCTCTGTGGTTTGTGCATCTGAATCATGAACATGTTTTTAGTATCAAAATAAGCAACAGGATTCATAGTTCTGGTGAGAAAAGAAGAAATAGCTCAGTGTAAAACATCAACAGGAAACATTTGAGAGACTGACACAGGCTATTGTAAATGAAAACATTCTGACAGTCGGATTTCATTAATTTTCTCACTAGGTGCCATGCATGACACTAAAGTGATAGGGATGAACAAAGCTAAATTCTAGACCTCATGAAACTTATATTCTATTAACGGAAACAACTAACAAGTAAATAGTCAATAATACTATTTCATTCAATTATAAAGTTAATAAAAATGGTGCTAGTTTTAGATTGAGGTGTCAGGAGGCAAAACTTGTTGGATCCAAGAATAAAATATAAAATATGAGGAGGATAAAGTGGTTAAATTTCCTTTAAACAAAGTAACACACTCTCTGAGAACCAAAGGCTCAATTAATAATTGAATAATCTGTAATTTAAAACTATATTTTAGATATACATGGTTAAGATTATAATTCTGATTCTCCATTTTGATTTAATATATATATATATTCACTTTTACATTTACCTCCAACTCAAAAAAGCTACATTTATATAAAAGTCTAAAGATGGATGTTTAAACTAGAAAACTGAAAATATGAGGAAATAAATTACCAAGTAATAGCCAACAAAAATATGTAATGCACATCCTTTCAATTTTTTTGTGTGACTACTCACATTTAGCATAATTAAGTTACTATTCATGTGCTTTGTAGCCTACTTTTAAAATTTTTCTGATATATTGTTATTATTTTAATAGAGAAAACTACATATCATCCTATTTATGACTGCACACTCCTGTATCATTGTGTGGATTGTATGGATGTAGTATTTGATTTAATAATATTCTTTATATCATCATTTAGGTTAAGAGCTATTCCAAATTTTTATAATTTAATACTTATGCTTTAGCATTTAGTGTGAAGAATTTTACAACTGATCATATTATGTTTCAAATGACATAAAAGATTATTTATTACAAGCAGAAACCCTACTAAGTTATTGGCTGAGATATTTGGATATAAAATTTCTATTTTCTAAGAAAGAAATTGTTAGAATTCTTTTGGGCTGAACATTTTTGACTCAGATTTCAGTCTAGACATGTTTAAAAACAATGCAAACCAATTATAAGCTAATAGAAACAAATTTTAGTATACATTGCTTATTGCATATTCACACAAAATGTCAATAGATTTGACTGTTTAATGTTTGTTGAGAGAGTAAATAACAGTTCATTTAATTCTAGAGGTTATTAAAAGGCACAATTATTTAAAATCTAAGGTACACTTCAAGTCAAATCATATACCTTTTATATGCATCAAATACATCTTGTATCATTCCATCTCTTTATCTTTTCAAGTTATAATAGCTAATGGTTATATGATATATAAAAGGTGTTTTTGTTTTTGTTTTAACCTGGAAAAATTGTTTGGGAGGAATTACAAACCGATCTTGCCACTGGGATAGAGGCAGTGTTTTGTTTTTCAGATAAATACCTTATTCTAGGAAGGATCACTTTGTTAGGGGAGTTTAGTAAGAGCTATTGCTTCCTTGTTGTTCTTGGGGAGTCATTTTGCAGTGAAAGCAGATACATCACTCCAGGAGACAAGTGTTAAATCAGTTCATGGACAACCCATATCTTGAAATGATCTCTTTTCTTCTGGGGAAGAATCTTCGCCACGTATTTCTCCCACAGTCTGGAAGAACAGGACTGAATT
This sequence comes from Vulpes lagopus, assembly GCF_018345385.1. NCBI lineage: Eukaryota > Metazoa > Chordata > Mammalia > Carnivora > Canidae > Vulpes > Vulpes lagopus. Next base: position 27,035,913 of record NC_054836.1, read on the forward strand.
TGGAATGGAGCAGCACACCATGAGGACATTAATGTTACATTTTATCTTCACATTCTACCTAGGTCTCTGTATACCTCTTTGAAGTTTTACTAAAATATGCTATGTATTTCTTAGTTTTCATAATTCATATATTCACCAAAATTAATTGTGCATGGCCTGGATGTCGGCTCTCCTGCTCTCCTCTGACTCCTACATCTGTGTGGTCCCTGGAACCCTAATCTTAGCACTTGTTCAAAACTTCCTTCCAGAGGAATGCAGAGGCATCAAGCCTGTACATCAAGCCAAAGACTTTTCTTAATAATCTCACATAGGAGCAAAAAGAGAGGACCTATACTGCACATTTTATAATGAAATAACTGGGAATTTCTTATTTGTCCTTTTGGATTTTCCATCCATCCTGCACCTCTTCTAGACTTTTCTTTGGGAAAGCAAGCAAGTTCCTTGGCCTATAATAAAAGGCTTCCTGCTAAATGCCTGAAATCCAGGGAGAACAGGCCTATGGAGGCTCAATTTGAACCCTCCTCCACTAAGAATAATGAGAAGCGCTCCCTTCAAGGAGTCTTCCTACCAACAATTAAGAGAATAGAATGTTCTCACCACGTGTGAGTAGGAATTGCCTCCCTCTGAGAAAATAACCATAATGGGTGATGAAGAGAGAAAAACAAGGAAAATAAGTGACGTGTAGAAATGGTTCTTTTGTATCTGGAAGGTGGTCAGTTTTTTTGCAGTCGTGGGGAATATGAGTTCTGCAGCCCTTCCCCAGGTAAACAGAGACAGGCCTTTGTCTTAGTCTGCTTGAGCTGCCAGAACAAAATACCACAGGCTGGGTGGTTTAAAAAACAAACATTTGTTTTTAACAATTCTGAAAGCTGAGAAGTCCAAGAGCAAGGAACCTGAAGATCCTGCTTCTGGTGAAAGCCCTCTTCCTGGTTTGCGGATGACTGCTTTCTTCTTGCTGTACCCTCAGGGGGCAAAGAGAGCAAACACTCTGGTGTTTCCGATTCAAGAGTATTAATCTCATCATAAGGGCCCTGCCTTCTTGACCTCATTGAGATCTAATTACTTCCAAAGGCCCCACCTCTGAAAACCAGCACACTAGCAGCTAGGATTTTGGCATATAAAATGGGAGTACTTTAGTCTATAACAGGTTTTAACCCCAATTATCCCTCACTGCCCTCCACAGAAAGTCCCCATAGATCAGGAAGGACCAAAGGAGGAAGTGGGGAGATGAAGATTCCTCAGGCAGTCAGTCAACTGTTTCTCCACAGATTGCTCAGATAGGATAAGAGACTCAAGATAATTTATGAGAAATAAGCTGTTTCCTTCAGAAAACCATATTTTGCAAGATTGAATATTCAGCACATATTGTAGGATTTTTTCAGCTTTTTTGTTTTTTTGTTCTTCACACATTTTAAAAATTAACATTGTAATGAATTAATTATTTGGATAATTCTGTGGCCTGGCATGTGATACATTTTCAATATTGTAAATTTAAGATCAATTCAAACTGAGTTTATGAGAACAAGATGATTTTCACTTTGTGTTTAAGCAATTTCTTTAAAATAAAGCCTTAATTTTGAGGGAACCTGGGTGGCTCAGTTGAGCATCTGCCTTTGGCTCAGGTCCTAATGCCAGGGCCTGGAAACTCCACTGCTTCCTGCACAGCAAGGAGTCTCTTTCTCTTCCGCTTCCCCCCCCCGCCCCCCACCTCATGTGTGCATGTGCACACCCTCTCTCTCTTGTTCTGCTCTTTCTTTCTCAAATAAATAATCTTAAAAAAGGAAACACTGTAAAAAAAAAATAAAACCTTAATTAAAAAAATGAAAGCACATTTACATTGTAAAAAATAAATATAAGCAATGTCAGAAGAATGTATATTTAAAAAAAAGAGAGCAAGAGAGAGACAAACCAAGAAACAGACTCATAACTATAGAGAAAAGACTGATGGTTCTCAGAGGTGGGGGAGGATGGGTGAAATAGGTGAGGGAGATTAAGAGTACACATATTATGATGAGCACTGAGTAATGCATAGAATTGTTGTGTCTCTATATTGTATACCTGCTACTAACAACACTGAAAGCTAACTATACTGGAATTATTTTTTTTTTTAAGATTTTATTTATTTATTCATGAGACACATACACACACACACAGAGGCAGAGACACAGGGAGAGGGAGAAGCAGGCTCCTGATGTGGGACTCGATCCCAGGACCCTGGGATCATGACCTAAGCCAAAGGCAGACGCTCAACCTCTGAGCCACCCAGGCACCCCTATACTGGAATTAAAACAAAACTTTTAAAAAGAGGGGAAAAAAAGAATATACATTTTTAAAACCACCCATAACCTTGTCATACAAAGATGACTCAGTTTAACAATTTTGATGCAAACTTTCTTCTTTGGAAGGAGTGGAGACAGGGCACAGAATTTCAAAACAGAAAATAAATCTATTTTCTGGAGGGCTAATTGTAGTGGCAGCATCAGGAATCAAGTTAGAAACCCATAAGAAAATGATGACTAAAGAAAAAAGAGAGAAAGAAAAAGGTCACTGGATTGCTTCTTCCTTACCTAAAATTCTCTGGCTAGAGTTCTTTCTGACTTTCTCAGGTAAGGGACAGAACCAGGTTTTAAGAGGCCTAAAGTTTGTATAATCTGGACCCTATTTATAAAAAAAGAATACAAATTTATGCATACAAAACCAGATACAAAATGAATATTTTTTAGAAAGAGAAAAATCACAATATATTACATATTTTAAAAAGCTGGCAAAAACCATAAATATCACAAAATGCAAATAAAATGCATATTTTTATTAATAACTTCGATAATACTTTTTCCTAATTTTTTAGCTGCATACTCTGAGTGCCTCCTCACCAGAAATAATGTTATGACATTTTTATGACAATCTTCTAGAATAGTTGATAGAAATTTTTTATTACTAATAATAATTTCAAAAAAATTCATTTAGATTCACAGATTGTCACTAGTGCTTTGAAGTAAAGTTTTGCAGTAGTTGTGTCTTTCATTTGTGAACTATAGAGTTTGGACACATTTTCACAGGCTAGTGTTTGAGTAGGTATATTTTAAGACCATTTTTTTCCTCCATTTCTCTTCTAGTGTCAGATGCTGTTGGACATGTTTATAGAGTAATATGCCTCTGACTCAGGTGCTAACATCCTTGTAACATGACACTCATTGGCATGATAGATCACAGAAAGTCATTTCTAGACAGAGGCAACCAAAAATGACGTTACTATCCATGTAAGAGACTGAGCCATGTTAACTAGGTGCTATTTTAAACACAATTGCAATGTGTCCCAACTAATTTCCTTTTAGACTAATCTCAAAACTTTCCTTTTTTTCTTCAAAAATTTATTCCTTTTATTTTAGAGAGAGAAAGAGAGAGAGAGAATGTGTAGGGGTGGGGCAGAGGGAGAGGGAGAAGCAGACTCCCCACTGAGCAGGGAGCCCTGAAACCCTGGAACCTTGACCTGAGCCAAAACCAAGAGTCAGACACTCAACCAACTGAATCACTCAGGCACCCTTCTAAACTTTCTTCAATCATTCCAACCCCATTTACCTTGAAGAAAGTAGAAAGAATGCAAAGTAAAGAGAGAACAGTCTTAACTGCTTTCATATAAAATACTTGACTTTTGCAAGTATTACAAAAGCATGTGCTGATTCCCATTGCTATAGGTCCTTTGTGAGGCCCTGGAAGTACATGACCAGTCATAGTAAGAAGCCCTGAAGCTGTGGATTCTTCAGCAGCTTCCTGGTAAATCCAACTCTGACTAGAGAGTTGTGCTTTGCTTTAACAAAAGCTAGTCTCCTAAAATTTCTCTCACCCGATGTTGGTAACTCCTTATAGACATAGACATAGAGCCATGTGGCACAAAGCATCCATAGTTCCATAGAACATTTGCTCAGTTAAGTAGACTTCTTTTCATACCAAAGGTTATTTCAGGATTTCAGAGTATTGAACTAATAAGTTTAAGAATAAGTTTAAACTATGATTATATGTTTATATTTTACAATGGCAAACAATAATAATAATAGTTAACTCATCTATCGTAATGTTTTCCTCTGTTTATACAGTAGTTTTAACTTTTCAATATACATTTCCATAAAGGTCCATGGCTATTAACTAGATTCACTGTCACCAGTAAAAATCTAGATAATACATGTAAATATGGATTAGTAAAAAGATCTGGCATCTCACTTATTTACATAGAACAAAACCTGCATTTACCTACAGTACAATAATTTAATGTGTAAGCAGATGCAGCAGGATCTACAATCCCTCCCCTCATGTAAATATGTGCCATTCTGTATATACAAACTACCTCTACAACAAAATGGAGATTAGATAAATGGGATTAAAAACCAGAGTACATGACTTAATGTTTAAAATATGTCATTTGAGCAATTTCAAGTATTATATTGAGACTTAAAATTTAGCAATCTCTTTTATTAAATCACAGATTTAGTTATCTTACAACCCAGTTACTAATGTAGTTTAAAATAATATTCACATATTAGTTATGAAAGAAGAACAGTACAATAATTCATTGTAAAAATATCTGTATTTTGATGATGGATTATCACCAAAAAAAAAAAGATTTTTAGGGATAATAAAATGTTTATTTTTATCTTTCTGTTAGTATTCCAGAAGTTACTGTAGTTAGAAATTTTTGACAAATAAAATATGCAAGAAAACTAAAAATGAGAATTCTTATAAATGAAGACAAAAAATAAGCATTCCGATTTTTGCTTAAGTGACAATTTAATCTGAATAGATCAATAATGTGCCCCTTAACTAGGAAAAAAACAGAATATCACTTGAACTGGGGGAGCAATAAATCAGCTGTGCCATACTGCTTGTTGAATAAGATAAATGTTCTGAACTGACATCATATGACACCAACAGGCTGTTTTTTATAATCAAATAGTAGACATGATTGTGTATGGATGATTTCCTGCAGAAAAATAAATTTGAGAAAATATTCCATAAAAGCCCGTCTTGGTATTCACAGCTGATGCCTTTTTAAAGCAAAAAAGCCCCCTTTTTTTAATATAGCAAAGAAAATGCTATAACCCCAGGTCATTCAACTAACAAACTTAAACTAGAGTCTTACAGATTTATTTAAAATTAAAATTAAACTTGAAAATAAGCAATACACTTCTGACCAAAGGAGTTTTGAATTGACCTACTACTTATCTTGACTCATAGTTTCATTGAGCTTTTTTTGTTGTAATTTTTATAGATAAATCCCACAAATGACCAAAGATCACTTACTATGCCCATAATATTAAACCCAGTTATTTTAAAATTTAACTATTATGATCTCCTGATATATGTATTTTGTTTTCTTTGAGACAAGAATCTTAATCTGTGTCTATAATTAGTGAATCAAGCTCAGATTCTGTGAAACCTCTGAAATTATATCCAACATGCTTTGTGAGGCATGATATTTTTAAAGAAAGCTAGTTCATAGTGCTCATTGGATTCTTAAAATAGTCTGTGACCTACAAAATCTTCATACCTAATTATCAGCTGTAATGTAAGAAAGTGAAAAACTAGAATCAAGAAAGTCATTGGAGTGTTTGTATCCAACTGAATTTTCATATTTATAAGTTAATTTCATGTAAGCTATTCTTTATTTCATTCTAGAGTCCCCTCTTTCTTCCTAGCAAACCAGTCATGTATCCCAGAAAACACTCAAATGAAGAAGTATACAGAATCATTCTCTCAGTATTTTTGAAAATTACTAAAACCTAAGACTATATATTATTTTTCAGTTTTATATAATTGTGTAACAAAGCCGAAATTTCTGCTCAAATTAAATAAAAAGGAGTTCCAAAGTGATTCACTCATTTTGTCATACTTAATATAATAGGCTACTTAAAAAATAAGAAATAAACACTACTTTTTCTTTTTGTGCTGTATCATTTGATAAAGAACCTACATAAATAGTGTACCTTATTCTAAGTTAACATTCCATCACTCCTTTACAGAGTTACTAAGAAGCCATTATAATTTGCTTTTCATATTCTTTTAATCACATTAACTGTTGGTGTCCATTTATATTTAACTTGTTAAAATGGCCAACTGAGAAACAACCAACAGATACAGGCAAGATTTCATCTTTGAAGATATTATTTTTAGAAAATCATTTTAGAAACAACGTGCTGTGTTGCATTTTAATTTCCCTAGTTGTCTTCAATTAGGGAACTGCCATTCACTATTATTTTGTTTTTTGTTTTGTTTTGCTTTGTTATTCCTAAGTGTGTAAAACACCTTTGTCATTTCCCCCTTTAGGGCTATATTTGTCTTCCAATCAGTTTGGTGTAGGGGTTGTAATATATATAATGTATATAGAGAGTTGTAATAAATATGTAATATATATTTGTAATATATATTCATGTGAATATAAATATGCATATATAATTTTATAAGTTTTTTCTTAAGAAAATAAAAATATCTATTTTATTGATATCTCCACTTAAAAAAGTTAGAATAGCCAGAATTTGAAAGAAAGTAGACAAAACCCTTTTGTTTATGAACAACAGAATAGTCTACTGGGTCTGCCAGGTTCTTCTGTGCTAATAATAGTATCTTTAGATGGCTTTATTCATCAGTCACTCATTTTCTGAATTAATTCATTTGGGATAAAAAATTACAGCTTTCAAAAAACTTATCAATCTCAAGTGGCTCCTTCATACCAGATTTCCAGTGTGCTCAGACCACCATCTGTAATGGTGTATTTATTTATCTTTTTTTTAAAGATTTCTTTATTCATTCATGATGAGACACACACACACACACACACACACACACACACACACACAGAGGACACAGGCAGAGGGAGAAGCAGGCTCCCTGCAGGGATGCCTGATGTGGGACTCGATCTCGGGTCCCCAGGATCACGCCCTGGGCCAAAGGCAGGTGCTAAACTGCTGAGCCACTGGGACTGCCTGTAATGGTGTATTTAAAGGTATGGTAATAGATTAAAAAGCAAAACTTAATAGCTGAATTAGAGTTCCTATTATAATTGTATTTACAAATAATGCAACAAGTTCATCTTCTGTCAAATAAATATATAATGATTCATAGTTACAATATAGAATTAATTTTGCTTTCTAATTGATAAACTATTTAAAGCATAAAGATAAAAGGAAGTCTCTTATGTAACAAGAACAGGCAATGGCTATAAACAGATGAATTACAGAAGAGAAAACTTAAAGGGTTAATGCATATATCTAAGAAGACTCAACCACATTTACACTAAAAATAGAAATAAAAATTAAAAGCCATTTCATTATCAATTAGAAAACATCTTTAGAAGGAACACAAAATGCTGATAGATGTACAGTAAACACAGATACAATCGTATTCTCCTAAAGCAATGTAAACTTGTACATTTTCTCTGAAAACAATGTCAATATAGATCATGAACTTAAAAATCATTACATACTTTGATATACGCCTGTATCCCAATCTAAGGAGATAATCAGAAATAAAATCAGGGATCCCTGGGTGGTGCAGCGGTTTAGCGCCTGCCTTTGGCCCAGGGCGCGATCCTGGAGATCCAGGATCGAATCCCACGTCGGGCTCCCTGCATGGAGCCTGCTTCTCCCTCTCCCTCTGCCTGTGTCTCTGCCCCACTCTCTCTCTCTGTGACTATCATAAATAAATAAAAATTTTAAAAAATATATTATAAAAAAAAAAGAAATAAAATAAAATTAGGTGCTCATTTCCCAAGCTAATGTGAAGTTAACCATAATCCAAAATGTGATCATTGGATTTAGACCTTTGTAAAGCTATGTTGATGAAATTTTAAAAACCAATAATAGGGACGCCTGGGTGGTTCAGCGTTTGAGCATCTGCCTTTGGCTCACAGCGTGATCCCAGTCGCGGGATCCAGTCCCACATCGGGCTCCCTACAGGGAGCCTGCCTCTCCCTCTGCCTGTGTCTCTGCTTCTCTCTCTGTGTCTCTTATGAATAAATAAATAAAATCTTTTAAAAAACCCACAAAAAACCAATAACTGTATTATTAATAAAAAATGATAGTGAAAGAGATTTTGTTTTCCCTTTTGCAGAGGAATCTGTGTAATAAAATCCATAGTTATATTGAGTTATCTTTTTAACATATTTTTAAACCTTCTAGAAAGAATAGGTTTACTTCATAATTTTAATCATATTTATTTGATCACTGATAATTGCTGAATGGTTTGATACGATAGTAATGGATATATTAATTTTTTAAAAGATTTTATTTATTTATTTATTCATGAGAGACACAGAGAGAGGCAGAGACACAGGCAGAGGGAGAAGCAGGCTCCATGCAGGAAGCCAATGTGGGACTCGATCCCGGAGTGGGACCATGGACCAGAGACAAGGCAGACGCTTAACCGCTGAGCTACCCAGGAGTCCCATGGATATGTTAATTGTCAAGGTTTACAATCAACGAATATATATATATATATATACATATATACATATATATATACACACTCTTCTTCACTTGGAGATAGACTTGCTCTAGCATAAATACATAAAGAAAAGTCTCTCAAGAATTTTCCCCATTTCGGGGAAAATTAACAAGACAGGAAACCACAAATGTTGGAGAGGATGCGGAGAAAGGGAACCCTCTTGCACTGTTGGTGGGAATGTGAACTGGTGCAGCCACTCTGGAAAACTGTGTGGAGGTTCCTCAAAGAGTTAAAAATAGACCTGCCCTACGACCCAGCAATTGCACTGTTGGGGATTTACCCCAAAGATTCAGATGCAGTGAAACGCCGGAACATCTGCACCCCGATGTTTCTATCAGCAATGTCCACAATAGCCAAACTGTGGAAGGAGCCTCGGTGTCCATCGAAAGATGAATGGATAAAGAAGCTGTGGTCTATGTATACAATGGAATATTACTCAGCCATTAGAAACGACAAATACCCACCATTTGCTTCGACGTGGATGGAACTGGAGGGTATTATGCTGAGTGAAATAAGTCAGTCGGAGAAGGACAAACATTATATGTTCTCATTCATTTGGGGAATATAAATAATAGTGAAAGGGAATAGAAGGGAAGGGAGAAGAAATGGGTAGGAAATATCAGAAAGGGAGACAGAACATAAAGACTCCTAACTCTGGGAAACGAACTAGGGGTGGTGGAAGGGGAGGAGGGCAGGGGTGGGGGTGACTGGGTGGTGGGCACTGAGGGGGGCACTTGACGGGATGAGCACTGGGTGTTATTCTGTATGTTGGCAAATTGAACACCAATAAAAAATAAATTTATTATTAAAAAGAAAGAATTTTCCCCATTTCCTTTATTATTACCAGTGATTGCAAAGTGTTAATAGAATTAGAATATACACATTTAAAATAAGCAGCCCACATCTAACCCAAGTGAAAAATTGAATTCCAAAAATCCAGTGATCAAAATTTATTTATTTTTATTTTTTATTTTTTTCCAGTGATCAAAATTTAAAAGCAACCAGAATTAACCTATTTCCTAGAATCCATATTATGTTTCCAAGGGGCAGGACTAACAGGATGGTTCTAAGTACACATATTGCTGCCCACACCTGCAAAAATGTACTATGCAAGTAATTTTGGAAAAGAAAAAAATTCTACTTTCTTCACTAGTTTTTAGAGGTCACAGTCATAAAGATACTAGCTTGGTATTTCAGATACAGAAAAAATATGTCTCCTCAAAGTGTTGACATTTTTATATCTGGATACCTTTTAAGGAAAAAACTCAATTTGCACACACTGCTGTGAACATAATCTGTTTTTTTCCCTCTGAGATAGCACAGAAGGCTTACCTGACCACATCATATGTAAATCAAAGGAAGGGTTACACTACTTTTTCTGCATTTGTGGATGGATTGCTTCATATGACCTTCTGAAATGTCTATATATCGCTACTTGAATACATCAGGAGTTTTTCTGAAATGTCAGTGTCTCCAAAATTGGGCATGGAGGTTTTTATTTTCTATAAATGTTGTCTCAAGGTAACATCCACTAGATCTCAGACAAGGAAAAATATTCTTTGATTAACTTTTTGAAGTCTATCAAAAACAAAGGACACAGGGAAAAAAAGGATGGAAATCCATCTTGTATTATGGACAACCCAAACGATCATACTAAAGCTAATGAAGAGAAATAGGGCTACCGGAGTTTTAACTCATTGCTGGTTAGTTTATAGCTGCTACAAATCTTTCCTTTCAATAATTTATCTTTGGAAAGATCAGGGAAATAGTAACAAATGCATTATTCTTCAACAAATTGCTTCATCTTTTCATTTTGAGTTTAGGGTGTTTCTGGAAATATAAAGATACATTAGGGTCTTATGTTGGAATATGGTCACTTCAAATACAGAATGGATATTGAAAATAAGAGCACTGAAGAAGGGACAGATCACTATAAAAATATCTAAACACTGTATGTTTATTCAAATTCATTTAAACAATCTGGTCTTCATAATGCATTAAAAAAATAGCAGCCTTATACGATTTGAAGGGTTGTTATTATGTGTTATAAACCATGATTTGGAGTTGTATTCTTTTTTATATTTCATATTATGACATGGCTCAACTATGGACAAAATATGGCTTACTGTACCTGAAACATATCTGTTTGTGTAGATGGAGATCGAAATTTATTTTTACTTTCATCATGGATTGTCTGATTAAATTTAGTAAATTATCTTACATCTCAAAACTACAGTTTTTTTTTTTTATATTTCTACAGTAGAGATAATTCTTCCACAAATACTGGAAAATTTTAATAAATTAAATTAACTTTTAGCACTCAGTATATGGGTAGAAAATGTACCATTTAATTATGTTCCATTTACTTTTTCTCTCATAAATTATTTTGTAAAGTCTCAACAAGGAGGGGTACATTAATGCTATTACCATATTTTGTGCTGTCAGCTACTTTTCTGGATGATATGCATGTTACTATAGAATGTTAGACATCTAAAGGTGGGCTACAGTTCATTTCAGGATGGAAGATGTAATAGAAGGCATGTTTTACGTCTATTAGGACACCATTCTAAATACTTATCTCTGACTCTTGGACTAAGATTTTCTTCTTCCGTGTGTTTCTGTTATGTTATTTAACATTTACTCAATTGCAATGAAAAAAACTAAAATGTCCCTCCCCCCAATTGTTCTATTATCTTAGATGTGTATCTGTCATATTTAGTCAGTTCACAACAAGTAGTTTACATTTTGCATTTCTATGCAATTTTCAAAAGTATTGCATCCTTAAATTCCTGTTGGTTTAAACTGTTCCACAAAATAATAGAAGTTAAATTTTAGTGGTATGGCAAGAAGATAATGAAGTCCTTAATGAAGTAGACTCTGAGAACTAAACTCTTCTCTACCTCCCTCATTCACTGATAACCTGAGATACAAATTATAATTTACACAGGAGAGGCTTTCAAAGCAGAAGTACGATAAGCATTAGCATGTCAACTTGATTGGGGGGATTTGAGAAAAGTTGGATCACAAGTAGGACTTTAATCCAACATAGTAGTCAGTGGATCATGAAATACCATTCTTATCTTTCCTAGATGGTCTATAGTTCATGCAGAGGTAATTCAACTGCTTCAAAGTTTGGCAGAAGATGAGTCCGAAAATGGGGATAAAATAAAAATTGTGGCCATTCATTTTTTTCTATACACTTGTTTTGCCCAAGAGGAGATGTAAGCCCAGAAATCAAAATGACCTACACAAGTTCTGCCTATTTTCACTCATTTAAACCTTGAATAAGTCACTTAATCTAGGGGATTTCAAACTGTCTTCCTCTATAAAATGGGCATCGTTGTGGTGGGATCTGATTTCTTTCTTCTTCTGATAAGGTTTTTATGAATCCTAGGAGTTCTATAACTTTCCAGTGAACTGAGTCGTGTCTCTTCCCCCCCCCCCACAAAATCAATAACAATATTTATTGAGTAATTATTATTAGGTTATATTTGCTCTTTTGCCACCTCAGTTCCATGGCATCCAGATGCAGTCAGATATGCTAATAATACAGTCTCCACAGCTTCATCACTTCACTGATGTGCTCCTAAACAAATGGATTATAGTTGATATTTTTCCATTAGTATATGTACATGGAAAGAAAGGACTATGGCTTATTAAATTGTGATTCTCTAGTTGATTTTACATGTATTCTTTAATAATTTTGGAGAAACACACTATTCCAATCTGAATATATGTAGTGCTTTGCTTCACAACATGGTCTCCAGACAGAGACAGAGCACCTGTATTCAAATCCTTGTTTACACTATCCTGAAGCTTCATTCTTGGAACTTCACTGTGTTCATCAAATGAGGGAACCCCACAGTTTTTTTTTTAAGTTAGAATTAAATGATAGTAAGCATGTAGAACAATACCTAGAATATATTTTCAGAATAAAATAAATGTTTGCTAATATTATTGCAAAGCAACTGATACATTATTGTTAAATCTAACACAATTAGAAAATTTACTTAATTTTTATTATTTAAATTTGATGTCTACTTTTTTTTCAGAGAATAACCCCTTGAATGCAATATAACATATGTGGAAATAACTTTGGTAGCCTGGATTATGAGCCTGATGCTCACTCTATTGGGAGTCTCCTTCACTTACCTGATACTTAATATCCAAAAACTTGAGGAGGGAACTTAGAGAATAAATTTAGAAATTTGTCTCAAAGCTCAAAATTCACATTACTTGTGAGAATACTGAAATCAACCCAACATAAAAAAAAAAAACTACATTGAATTTACATGAAGACATATTGCATGGACTTTAAAACATTATTTCCCTAATGATTAGAATCTGGTCTCTGTAAGGAGACAGTGGCCCAAATGTTGCCAGTGTGTGAACAAGGTATACACATGAAAATGGTTTTGAATACTTTAGAGTCCTTTCACCTTCTATGACCATGTAGTGACAAGATGGATTGTAAGTTAAATTTTACATCAGTTCTTTACAGAAGGCCAAAAAAATATTTTGAGTGCTGTTGCTTTAATTTTTTTACAGAAATAAGCCAAATCAAAGCATTAATTTGGATCAATAAAACAATACAGTCTTTAGAGCCAATTATCTGCAAAATTTCAGTATCAAAGCAAGAGTAATGGAGAAATTGCAAACAAAAATATTTTCAACTGAATGAATGAAAAGAATTTCAATCTTCAAAGTGATCTATAGCACCCCTACCTTAAGCACTAGTAAGTACTAGTAATTCAATATGTTTGTTTAAAAAAAATCAACCTTTATGCAGTTATAATCAATAGAAACCAGATATGCTGATCTCTGTGCATGGAAAATAACTGGTCATAATGTCAACATTTAAAGCTTATTCTAATTTTTCAAGCCACTGATGAACATCTTAGAATCAGGCAACTCTTACCACAATGTTCAAGCAAAGCAAAGCAAACAAACAAACAAAAACTCCATGGGAGTTATACCAGTTCCCAATGTTCATGTGAGCCTTTAGAATATATATTGACCAGAAGATGAGTAAACTAAAATTTGTTTAATAAATTAAAAATGTTGTCAATATACTTTAATAAATTATGTATATTGTTATTTATCTCTAACAAGGAATTTATTTTTAAGTGAAACTTTCAGAGATTATTTAATTAGAAAATCATCTCTCTGCATTTTGTCACTGCTTTTCCCAGACCTCTAAATAACCCTGTGAAGTGTTAACTTCAAGGCTCTCTCACTCACCATTAAGTTTCCCAAGATCTGAGAAAGAGCTCTTCACTAAAACTTTCTTCCAAAATGAATTCAGTAAAGGGCAAATGCAAAACAGGCACACATATGGCAGGAAAATCACAGATGCAAATACTAACCAGGTAAATTATGGCTGAATGTCAATTATACTTTTAGAACAGTTTTTGGAAAATCCAAGCTTTCCCTTGAATTAAGTGATGTATTTAGAGAAGCGAATGAGAGCTAGATTCCAGCCTTTCAGAATGAAATAAGTGCTGGATAAATTCAAATCATATAACAGCAGAATCATATAACCCACAGAGTATTGCAACAGCTGCACCTGCATGAATGTGACGAATGCAAGGTTGTTTGAGACTAACTCAGCAAAAAATGTGGAAGCACTTGGACACCCAACAGGAATAGAATCCAGCTTATAAATTATGTATTTGTCTAAGAAATGAGATTCAAAATAACTTTATAAAATGTTTTGTGTGATTTCGTATTTTCTTAAGGTTTTATGTATCCATAACACTAACGCATTCTGAAGTTGCTGTTAGAAATATGTAGTTTCAAAAATGAAGTACTTTTGATAAAATATAGTTACAATTATAATTAATCTTTATTACAAGAAACCAATCTTGATTACAATTTGTTAATTTTTTTGGCTAACAAGCATTTCCTTATATTGCTCCATGTTTTATTACTCTAGTTTACCACAGAAATTTAAAAGGACCATAGAAAAGAAATAATGGAAAATGAAGAAAACAATGTGATGGCTATCTCCCCAAATGCTGATTATTATGGTGAATATATTTGAAATATAAAAAGAAACCTATTTCTGCACTAGAACAGGATGTATTTCAGGTATATGCATATATCTTTTCCATAATGCCTTGTAATAGTATGGTCAAAAAGCAATAAACATTGATCATAATAAAAAAAAATCCCTAATAGTCAGTATACATTTCCAGGTTTTTAGTCTAACATTACAAAATAATTTGTCATGTAAATGCCAATTGGTTGGTTATGTATATGCTAGATCATACAGCATTTTCTCAGGCATCTTTAATTCAACAACCTCATTCAGAGAAACACAATTATAAAAAATATTAATTAAAACAGAATTCATGGAGAATGGAAGACTATACTTGATTTAATTTCTAGTTTAACTAAGAATCAGATTCTGTAGAGGTCTACAGTATTTGAAAACATGGTTATCAGATCTTTTAAATGCAACCATTCAATACCTATGATCCAGTCTCAGGTAATTTAGGATACAAAGCAGTAAACTATATAAATCCCATTTTCTTTCTCTCATCCCAATCATGACACTGGTCTAGAGTTTGAAATTGAGATGAAACTTCTTCATCTGTACCTAGAATTGGGAATAGATTTCTGGAGGCCATGGAGCAGGCAAATATTTTTCACTGAGCAAAATCAGGGTTCATAGACAGGAGCTATGGTGAGTCCAGAAATCCAAGGCAAAACTGATGCACAGGTCACAAAACCAGCATTTTAGAAGAGATAGAGATAGGACAAATCTCGCTGCATTTTGAAGAGCTATGAAGCATAGGAAATGGGTAGAGAAGGTTGATGAAGCCCTCAGAAGAATGTTATAGAAGTAGCACTGACATTTACTCAGTGACCCTGGGAGCTTTAAAAAACATCAAAGGGTGAGGACAATGGGTGGCAAATCCAATTCTTTGCTGTTTTTTTTTTTTTGAATTTTCAATACTCTATCTTTTTTAAAAATTTTTCAACTTATTTAAATTTAAAAAAAATAAATAATTCACCCATTTCTCACACTTACTACCTACCCCTTGCCTCTTACAACCACTTATCTGTTCTCTGTATCTATGAGCTTATTTTGTTTTTGTTTTGGGGGGTATTTTTTTTTTAGATTCTACATATAACTGAGATTATGCTGTATTTGTCTTTTGCTGTCTGATTTATTTTACTTAGTATAATGCCCTCAAGGTCGATTCATATTGTTGCAAATAACAAGATTTTTTTATTGCTGAATAATATTCCGGTGTGTGTGTGTGGGGGTGTGTGTGTGTTGGTGTATCACAATTACTTTATCCATTCACTCATTGATGGATGCTTAGGTTGTTTCCGTATCTTGGCTTTTGTAAGTAATACTTCAGTGAATATGGGGGTGCATATATCTTTTTTGAGTTAGTATTTTCATTTCCTTCAGATAAATACGCAGAAGTAGAATTGCTGAATCATATGGTAATTCTATTTTTAATTTTTTGAGGAACTGTCATACTGTTTTTCACTGTAGTTGTACCAATTTACATTTCCACCAGTAGTGCACAAGGGTTCCCTTTGCTCCATATCTTTGTGAGTACTTCTTATTTCTTGTTGTTTAGATGATAGCCATTCTAACAGGTGAGATACTTCATTGTGGTTTTCATTTCATTTCCCTGATAACTAATGAGGTTGAACATCTTCATGTAACTATTGCCCATCTATATGTCTTCTATAGAAAAATGTCTATTCAGATCTTCTGCCCATTTTTTTAAGTAGCTCCACACTGGGTGTGGAGGCTTGATCTGAGATCAAGACCTGAACTGAAAAAAAAAAAAAAAAGAAAAAGAAAAAGAAAAAGACCTGAACTGATAACAAGAATCAGACGTTTAACCAAATGAACCACCTAGACATCCCTCTTCTACCCATTAGTCATTTATTTTTTAATTTTATTTCATTATTTTAAACAATATTTATTTATTTTAGAGTGAGAGACAGTGAGAAAGAGGTGTGAATGCAGGGAGGGGAAGAGGGAGAGGGAGAGAGAACCCTTAGCAGACTCTGCACTCAGCACAGAGCTCAACATGGGACTCAATCTCACAAGCTTGAGATCAAGACCTGAGCCAAAACCAAAAGCTGTATGCTTAACTGACTGCAATACCCAGGGGCCTTCTGCCCATTTTTTAAATGAAACTGGTTTTTTTTGTTTGTTTGTTTTTTGGGATTTTTTGTTGTTGTTTTTGCCATTGAGTTGTATGAGTTCTTTATATATTTCAAAGATTAGCCTCTTGTCAGATGTATAATTGCAATTATTTTCTCCCATTCAGTAGGCTCCCTTTCCATTTTGTTGATGGTTTTATTTGCTGGGCAGAACCTTTCTAGTTTAATGTAATCCCACTTATTTATTTTTGCCTTTGTTGCCTTTGCTTTTGGTGTCAGACTCAAAAAATCATTGTCAGGACTCATCAAGGAGCTAACTGCTTATGCTTTCCTTTAGGAGTTTCGTGGCTTCAGGTCTTACATGTAAGAAGTACATGTAATGAATGAAGTCTTTAATTCACTTTAAGCTTATTTTTCTGTATGGTATAAAAGTGGTCCACTTTTATTCTTTTGCATGTGGTTGTCCAATTTGCCCAACATTATTTATTGAGGAGACTGTCCTTTCCCCATTGTATATTATTGGATCCTTTGTTGCAAATAAACTGACCAAATGTGTTTAATTTGGGGCTCTCTAGTCTTTTCTTTTGATCTATATATCTGTTTTTAGGCCAATATATAATGTTTTAATTACTATAGTTTTGTACTATAGTTTGAAATCAGGGAGTATAATGCCTCCAGTTTGTTCGTCTTTCTCAGGATTGTTTTGGCTTTTCAGGGTTTTTTTGTGGTTCCATACAAATTGTATAATTGTTTTACTTCTGTAAAAAACATCAGTGATATTTAGATAGGTATTGCATTGAATTTGTAGATTTCTTTGGGTAGTATGGATATTTTAACAGTATTAATTTCTGCAATTTATAAGCCTGGAATATCTTTCCATTTATTTGTTTCATCCAATTTCTTTCATTGGTGCCTTGTAGTTTTCAGAATATACATCTTTGATTCATCCACTTAGTTAAATTTTTTCTCAGGAATTTTTTGAATGTAATTGTAAATGCATGTTTTTTAGAAAACTTTCTTTCTATTAGTTCATTATTAGTGTAAGGAAATCCAATAGATTTGTGTGTACTGGTTTTGTATCCTATAACTTTATGGAATTTGTTTATTAATTCTAACAGTTTTTTATGAAGTTTTTAGGATTTACTGTATACAGTATCATGTCATCTGCAGATAGTGACAGTTTTACTTCTTCCTTTCCAATCTGGATGCTTGGAGTCTTGTTTCTTTTTCTTGCCTAATTGCTCTGGCTAGGATTTCATTTAACTGTGTTGAATGAAAGTGGCAAGAGTGGACATCTTTGTTTGTTCCTAATCTTAGACAAAAAACTTTTAGCTTTTCACCATTCAATATGAAGTTAACTGTGGGCTTGTCATATGTAGCCTTCATTATGTTGAGGTATGTTTCCTCTAATCCTACCTTGTTGAGAGTTTTTATCATAAACAGATATTGAATTTTGTTAAATGCTCTTTTGGTATTTGTCAAGATGATCATATGATTTTTGTATTTCATTTGTTAATTTGGCATATTTTATGACTTTATTTTTAATGTGGCATATTTATGACTGACTGATTTGAGAATGTGAAGCAATTCTTGCCATCCCTGGAATAATACCACTTGATTGTGGCATATGATCCTTTTATTGTATTGTTGGGGTTTTTTTAGAGATTTTATTTCTTTATTCATGAAAGACACACAGAGAGAAGAGAGGCAGAGACACAGGCAGAGGGAGAAGCAGGCTCCATACAGGCAGTCCGACACGGAACTTGATCCTGGGTCTCCAGGATCATGCCCAGGGCTGAAGGTGGCGCTAAACCGCTGAGCCACCCAGGCTGCCCTTTTATTGTTTTGTTGAATGTGATTTGCTAACATTTTGTTGAGGATTTTTGCATCTATGTTCATCAGAAATATTGGCTTATACTTTTCTTTTTTTATGGTGTCTCTCTGATTCTGGTATCAGTCTGGATTCATAAAATGAGTTTGGAAGAATTCCCTCTCTTATTTTTTGAAAGAGTTTGAGAAGGATTGGTATTAATTATTCTTTTAATGTTTGGTGGAATTCACTGATGAAGCTCTCTTATCCTGAACTTCTCTTTTGTTGGGAAGTTTTTGATTACTGTCCAATTTCCTTTCTAGTAATCAGTCTGTTCCAATTTTTATTTCATCATGATTCAGTGTCAGTAGGTTGTATGTTTTTAGGAATTTATTCATTTCCTCTAGATTGTCTAATTTGTTGGCATATAATTGTTCATAGTACACTCATGATCTTTTGCATTTCTGTCATATTGGTGTAACATCTCTTTCATTTCTGATTTTATTTGAGTCAGCCTTGCTAAATGTTTTTTAATTTTATCTTTTCAAAGAACTATTTCTTAGTTACATAGATCTTTTCTTTTTTTTTACATAGATCTTTTCTATTGTCTTTTTAATCTCTATTTTATTTATTTCTTCTCTAATATTTTTATTTCCTTTTTTCTACTAACTTTGGGCTGCATTTGCTTTGTTTTGTTTTGGTAGCTTCTTGAAATGTAAAGTTAGATTGTTTGAGAACTTTCTTGTTTCTTGAGGTAGATACTTATCACTATGAATTCCCTGGGAACTGCTTTTGCTGCATCCCATAAATTTTGGTATGTGCTTTTCCATTTTTGTTTGTTTCAAGACATTTTTAAATTTCTATTTTGACTTCTTCTTTCATCCAGTGATTGTTTGATAGTATGTTGTTTAGTGTTCACATATTTGTAAATTTTTAAATGTGCTTCATGTAATTAATTTCTAGATTTATACCGTTGTTGTTGGAAAAGATGCTTATATGATTTCAACCCTCCTAAATTTATTATTTATTTATTTTTAAAAATATACTTTACTCACTTATTCATGAGAGACACACAGAGAAAGAGGCAGAGATGTAGGCAGGGGAAGAAGGAGGCTTCATGCAGGGAGCCCAATGTGGGACTGGATCCCAGGACTGTGGGATCATTCCCTGAGCCAAAGGCAGGTGCTCAACCACTAAGCCATCCAGGCATCCCAAGTCTCCTAAATTTATTAAGAAATGTTTTGACACCTGATATATGATCTACCTTGGAAAATATTCCATGTGCACTGAGAAAAATCTATACTCTGTTACTTTTGGTTGGAATGTTCTGTAAAAATCTGTTAAGTCCATCTCATCTGGCCTAACATGTCATTTGAGGCCAATGTTTTCTTATTGATTTTCTGTTTGGATGATCTATCCAACTGATGTAAATGAGGTATTAAAGCTCCCTACTATTCACGTATTTCTATTTCTCCCTTTATGTTTGCTAGCATTTGCTTTATGTATTAAGTGCCTCCATGTTGGGTGCACAAATATTATATTGTATTGTTGGATTGACTCTTTGCCATTGTGTAAAGCATTTCTTTATCTCTTATTGCAGTCCATGTTGTCTAATATAAGCACAGCCAATCCAGCTATTTTTTGGCTCCATTTGTAAGAAATGCCTTTTTCTGGTGCTCTTCAAAAGAAACTGTAGGGGGCACCTGGGTGGCTCCCTTTCAGTCTGGATAAGTCCTTCCAACTAAGGTATATCTCTTGTAAGTAGCATATAGATAAGTCTTATTTCTTATTAAAACTATTTCAAGTGTTTTATTGAAAATATTTCATAATAGAATCATTATTTTATTTCTGGGGTCAACACAGTATGAAAACAGACATTTAATAGTATTAATAGTAGATAACATTTGTTAAGTGTTTAGCATGACCTAACCACTAAGCTAAGCAGCTTGAGCACCATATTTTATTTATGCAATTTAATGATTTATTTATACTTAACATGTGATGTAACTAAAATTCAGTAAGGTTATGTGAACATCTCTTTGTAATAAGAGATGCAATTATCTTTTGAACTGATGCTCTTCAGCATGAGCATTAGATGATGGCAGCATGAGAATTACTTATGCTAGTTAAGCACTACTTTATCACTGTAGTTTGCTGAAACTCAGGTCAGAATTCTACAAAGTAAACTTTAAAAATATAAGAAATCATTTAGAGAAATGAATTCTTCATCCCAGGAAATGATTTTCAAGTCTAGAGAAGAAATTTCCTTTGTCAGGTGGGGGGGAGTAGGGAGTGGGGAGGAGGAAATTTCTTAAACTGTCTTGAAGTTATTGTTAGGAAAAAAATGTTCTGAGGAAAGAGTCACATCTGAGGTTGGATACTTGTGGCAATAATAAAAAATAGTTGTCCATCCTGGATGTATCATTTGTCATTAGGAAAAAACAAAAGACAAAAAGGAAATAGTACTAACCTAAATAAGACATATTTATAATCACATTTTTTGACAAAGTTGAATAGGAGATAGCTGATTAATACCAATATGGCAATTTTCCCAAGAATGTAATTGGAAGACCTCACCATCATTCAAATCTTTGGATTTGCATTCCCACAGCTTCTTTCTTTCTTTCTTTTTTTTTTTTTTTAAGATTTTATTTATTTATTTGAGAGAGAGTGAGAGAGCACAATCGAGGGAGCCCAGGCAGAGGGAGAAGCAGGCTCCCCACTGAGCAGGAAGCCCCACCAGGGACTTGATCCCAGGACTGTGAGATCATGACCTGAGCAGAAGGCAGATGTCCAACTCACTGAGCCACCCAGGTGACCCCACAATTTCTTTTGAAAAGAACCAGATTAAAAAAAGTAGTCCCTCTGATTTTCTTCTTTAGGGTAAATTCTAGTGCAAGATTCTACTTATGATCCAGGAGTCGAAGAAGATTGGATTTCTCAGGGCTGTATGTTCCTCTCTGCAAGATTATCCGGAGGCAATATTTAACACCATCCACAAGAAAAAGCTAAGATTCATGGTAGGAAACATGATCTCCTTTTTGTCAGCTCTTCCTCATGTTATTGTTATGTCAGCAGAATTTATCACAGGGATTACAGTAAATGGATTTCTTATCATCATGAACTGTAAAGAATTGATCAAAAGCAGAAAGCCAACACCAGTGCAACTCCTTTTCATATGTATAGGGATGTCGAGATTTGGTCTGCTGATGGTGTTAATGATACAAAGTTTTTTCTCTGTGTTATTTCCACTCTTTTATAAGGTAAACATTTTTGGTACAGCAATGTTGTTCTTTTGGATGTTTTTTAGCTCTGTCAGTCTCTGGTTTGCCACCTGCCTTTCTGTATTTTACTGCCTCAAGATAGCAGGCTTCACTCAATCCTGTTTTCTTTGGCTGAAATTCAGGATCTCGAAGTTAATGCCTTGGCTACTTCTGGGAAGTTTGCTGGCCTCCATGAGCATTGCAGCTCTGTGTGTTGAAGCAGATTACCCTAAAAAGGTGGATGATAATGCCCTCAAGAATGCCACATTGAAGAGGACTGAACCCAAGATAAGGAAAATTAATGAAATGCTGCTTGTCAACTTGGCATTACTATTTCCTCTAGCCATATTTGTGATGTGCACTTTTATGTTATTCATTTCTCTGTATAAGCACACTCATCGGATGCAAAATGGATCTCATGGTGTTAGAAATGCCAGCACAAAAGCCCATATAAATGCATTAAAAACAGTGATAACATTCTTTTGCTTCTTTCTTTCTTATTTTGCTGCCTTCATGGCAAATATGACATTCAGTATTCCTTATGGAAGTCATTGCTTCTTTGTAGTAAAGGACATAATGGCAGCATTTCCCTCTGGTCATTCAATTATAATCCTCCTGAGTAATTCTAAATACCAACAATCTTTCAGGAGACTTCTCTGCTTCAAAAAGAATCAATGAAGAGGAGAAGCAATGTAAAATATTGTGTATTTCTTTAACATGGACTTATGTACTTATGATGGATTTAACATGGACTTGATGGACTTATGTTTGTTTTTGGTTAACTTATGTATTTTGTGTGCTCTTTTGGGCAATTTCCTTCTCATCTCCTATTCCCAGGACAGGTGAAGCACTAATTCTGAAGTGGGGTGGAATAGGATATTTCTTTTTCCAGGGATTGTATACTTAAAAATATTATGATAGTAACACATTTAAATAATTAGTACTTGCAGTAGAGTCCCTGTTGTGTTATAAATCAGGGAAAAATTCTCTGTTATCTGTCTTCTCATGTCTTCTGGTTTTGATAAGCAAAATCAGATTGATTTAGGAGAAGAGTTGGAATAGTATAATAAATTTGGCTATTTGGGTAAACATAACTATTTTTCAAAGAGCATCATTTGTGTAATTATTGCTAAAATGCAAATTATATACTGAAAGTGTATGTATGTCAAGACAATGTATTCAGATATACAGATTAAAGTCCTACTTTGCTTTCAATTTCAGTTACTAGTTCAGGTTTGTTAATGATAAGATGCAAATTGAGCTAGCATGCATGTGCATAGACACACACAATCCAGGGTCTCTGTGTTTTACAAGATGAATAAATCTTTTTCAACTCCCTGAAGTGTTAAACTGATGCCCAAAGAGAATCTGAGTGAGGTCATTGACTTTGAAGCCCCAGCAGGAAAATGTTCAACTGGTGTCTTGCCCCTCAACTGTGATGTTAACTCCTTCGAACTGGAATGTTGTCTGGGGTATGGCAACAGCAAATGACTTAAAGATCTAAGGTAAAAGTTTCTAAATATATTGATAGATTTAAGTGGATTCTGCTCCTTAAGTATCTTAAATAATCTTGCTTTAGGAAAGGACAATATTTTTTTTTTTAAGGACAATAATTTTTGTAATGTCTTACATCTCAGGATATGTTTGAATCTGTGAAACCTTCACTGGCTCCTAAACAAACAAAAAGATGTGTAGTTACTGTAATTGTAAATAAATTGTTGTCAGGTAAATTAGAAGTTGCAAGGGTGGAAAAAAAAATACCAAACCTAGACATGTCTGTGTGTGTCCCTGTGTGATTTGTTTACTTTACAAAATAGTTTTACACAGAATTGTTTACTTCATCCTCAGATCACTTTGTAAATAGGCAGTAGAATTATCTCCATTTTTACATGCATAAATAGGGTTGGAAGAGAATATTACACATTCCTAAAGTCCATCAGCTACACTCAGTAGTGTAATTGGAACTCAAATGTGGCTCTTCTGTCTCTACAGCCAGTACAGTCTTATTTGGTTTTCTTTCCATTACTGTTAATACCAATTTTAGATTCTGAAATTTGTGATAAGAAGCAATGTTTGCCCTATAATGTATGATACCCTATGACCTTTCTTCATTATGTCCCTAAAATGTCAACTAAAAAATATTTCACAAATCTCTTGAATTATCCTGTTAATTGGTCAAAACATTTATTTTTTAATTTATCTCATATTTGGCTTACTAATAGCCTAAAGTGATCTAAACAGAGGTCCCCCAATTTACAATTTAATATCACTCAACTCTGGGAATTTTCTGTGCCACTTTCACTTATTATGGGTCAGGGAAAATTAAACTCTCTACTGGGAAAAACTGGTATTCACTATGTTTCCAGCCTGAGCTCTGGACAATTGTGTAGCTGGAGCCTATTCTTTAGATAGCATGACCAATGAGTTTTTGCATCATACTGGGGAAGCCCTATGACCCCTTGTTTCCAAAGCCAAGTTGAAAGTCTCACTGATGCTAGTACCTGAATTACATAGTTATTCATGATACATACATCCGTATTGAGGTCTGATACCGTTGGGCCATTTATATCTTCTACTATATTCATTTTTTAAATTTAAAAAATAATTTTAATAATTGTTTTTTAACTTGTAAAATAATACAAAATATAGAAAATTGGGAAAATACAGAAATATAATAAGTGAACCTGATAGAATGCAAGGTAAAATTTTCATATACATTCTTTCAGCATTTGAAATCCATATACAGGGAAGCCGGGGTGGTTCAGCGGTTTAGCGCCGCCTTCAGTACAGGGCATGATCCCGGAGACCCAGGATGGAGTCCCACATCGGGCTCCCTGCATGGAGCCTGCTTCTCCCTCTGCCTGTGTCTCTGCCTCTCTCTCTGTCTCTCTTTGTGTCTCTCATAAATCTCATAAATAATCTCATAAATCTCATTAAAAAAAGAAATCCATATACACATATATGTGCATATACAAGTATATATATGTGTGGCGTAATTTATAACATTATGGAGATCATGCTGTATATATACTTTTTGCTATATTTTTACTTAAATTATGTGTACAAAGTTTTGCACTTGTAACAGCTTCATGTTTCATTTTATGGGTATAGTTTTGTTTTAACCATTCCTATATCATTAACCTGTATCTCCATTAACAATGAGAACTAAACAGTGGAAAATAATGTTGATATCAATGAAAAAAAAATCACTCAAACAAAACAAAACAAACAAAAATAAAACAAAAGTTTACAATTAAAGAACAAGGAGAATATTTTGCTATTATTACTATTCATACATGAGTAACCAAATTTGTACTACTGCCTTGAAAATTTTTGGTATGAGAATGTTTTGACATAGGTCTGTGAGCATGAGAATCCTTGGAATGAGCCTTTTGGCATGGGAAACTCTTGTAATGATGCCATGGTCTGGGGATTCCTTGGAATGGGGCTGTGGCATGGCAAGTATTCCAAGATTATAAAGAGGCACTAATGCCTTTGAGAGAAATTCCAATAATCAGATAATTAATTTTCTATGCCAGAATTGCTTTGCATTTTTTGTTATTTCTTACTGATCATAACAACCCTGGTAGAGAATATTATTATCTGTATTAAATATTAGGAAATATAAACGTGGAGAGACAAAAGAATTGGTTATTTATCTAGTCCTGAATCTTGCCTTCTAAATCTAAAGTCCTAATTTTTTTTCTAAACATAATTATGCATAAAAATTGCCTGGGAAATACTTTTTAAAGTGTGGATTTCTGGGCTTATCCTAGATTGGCTGAATATAGTCTCTGAGGATGGAGCCCCAAAGTCTATTTTATAGATATGCCCAGGCAATTCTGATGTAACCTGTTTACCAACCAAGGTTTGTGGCCCACTACTCTACAGCATATTAATGCTACTAACTGGATCCTTAAAAATATATTCATATCAACATAAAGTTTTTCTTGGGAGAAAATTTTTAAGGCACTTAAATAACATTCTTTTTCATTACAAAACATTCAAGTTATTGCTTAGCCTTTTATTTAGACTCTTTGGCTGAAAAGAACTGATTCACATTTTGGTCACCTAATGTATGTGGAATGCACATGAAATGATAAAGAATAAACACTGTCATGGAAATACAAAAATAAAAGCTGATGCTGGCCGAGTAAAAGGAAACTCTATAGATAAAGCTCAACAGCCATAATAATTGGAAACTTCCCTAGTGCTCCTCCAATATTATGAATCAACCTCTCTCTGTACATCCACTTTTCCTTCTCTCACTATAGGCAATAATTCTCCTTCATGGTGTGGAGGATATATAAATATATATATATATAATATTATATATATATATAATATTATATATATATATATTTCTTATATATAACCTTATTTTCTGCTTACATATATTTATAACTCTTATTTCATCATAAATACAACTAAGTCTACCATTCTGGACCTTGACTCTACCTCATGACTTCTTTTTATCTTATACTTCAATGTATATTGGTGTGTGTGATTTGACTTATCCCTCAATTCAAATTTTTCTAGGATATAACTGATTGCACATCTGTCATCCAATTATACACCTGTCATTGTTGTCAGGCCATCATTAGGATCTCTGGTAGGTCTAGGTACTGGTTATCCTTGGATTAGGGGTCTAAATATGAACCAATCAGATTCAATCTGGGAAGGTAAAGTCACTGGTCTGCCTAGGGCTCCCTGTCCCTTCAGCTGGGCTGTAAACAGAGAGGTTTCTCTGAAAACATCAGACTGGGGTTATCAGATTGATTATCACAAATCTGTATGCTTCTGTAATGCCTCATTTTTCAGGACTCAGATAAGGCAAAAGATACCCATAGTTTCCATGAAGACTTTTCATGTCACTGGGAGCTTAAAATCCACAAATAGGAATTTGATTTATCTTCCCTTTGTATTCTAGATAATTTTATGTCAAAGAGGATTTGTTATGTATTTGGACAAGGTCTTTTACTATAGAAGACTAAATGTATACTATTCAGTAAATAAGTAAATACTGAGAGTCAATTATGTAGATACACCGAGGTCCACATGTTTGTATGTTTATAGCTCTTGGGCACATCACAACTGTTTCAAAGCTGAAAATGAGTTTCAGGACAACTGTATTTGTTCTATTTTCTCTTGCTTCTCCCTCCGTAGATACAGCTCTCTTTTATATATCTCAATAGTAGACAATTTATATTTAATTAATCAATAAAGAGTTTTAGTTTTAACCATTGAGTTAAGTTATTAGAAAGATTTTATCAAGTTAATCCTGAAAATCCTGTACTTCTTCTGTGACACTATTTAAATAGTAAATCTTTTGAAAATTAAGATCTACCCTATATACACAACATATTTATCCACTCTTCAAATAATAAGAATTGCAAAATCTTATTGTATAAGAATTCCTTTCACTTTATAAGACAAGCTTCCTGGATTTTATTGAAGGGATAAATAGGAAAATTGCCAATAACTTTCACATAAGTAATTTCAGGATTAAAAGAGGTAATACAGATTTCTCTGATGGGGTTATGAATAGGCCATTGGCACTACTTATGACACCAAATATGATACAATATATTGTTTTCAGAAGGAGATACTCTGATCATAGCATAGATTAGCCTTGTATCAGTTAGTTGCCCCTGATTCCATGGAGTAAAGCGCAGGTCAATTTCAATAAAGGCATGAACTCTGGAAAATTAGTTCTCTGCGTGTTTGACTTGAATGGGATGAATCTCAGTGTGACATCCAGGGGACGATGGGAAATAGAGGTATTTTAAACTAAATTTGCCATTTTTGTCAGAGTTCTGCTGTGTGTCACAGATGTATAGTATAGAGGCTCCTTGACACATGGAAAGTAACACTCAGATTTCATGCTTCAAGTTGATGGTATTGAGTCATTAATGGAATTATTCTTTTTTTAAAGATTTGTTTATTTATTTGAGAGAGAGAGAGAGAGAGCAGGAGGAGGGGCAAAGGGAGAGGGAGAGAGAAAATCTCAAGCAGACACCCTGCTGTGCATAGAGCCTAACGCAGGGCTAGATCTCAAGACCCTGAGATCATGAACAGAAACCGAGTCAGTTGCTTAACCAACAGTGCCACCCAGGTGCCCAGTTCATGGAATTCTTACAACACTGTACAATGAGGCCATGCTATGAGGCCATAGATGAATGAAAGAAAGTATTTAATTCTTGAGTATATTTAATTTCTAACTCAGGGAAATTATAACAACAGTTGCCATACAGAATCACTGTGCACAAAGCACTTATACTCATTAAGTACATGTTATATCAAGAAGTGCTCTTTCAGTGTATGCCAAATATTGTTCTCTAATTTGTCAAGGGGTATGTAGTTTTATAGAGGTGATAGGGCAGTGGAAATAAATTCCATGGAATTATTCCATGGAAATAGATGGGAATTAGAAAGGATGGGGCTTTATTGACCTAGTTTTCTTGGTAATGATTCTGAACTTTCAAATGTGTTTTCATTTTCAGAAACCCTTGTTGTTGTGATATGTCTTACTAATTAATTTAAGAAGTTGCTAAGTCTGTGCTTATGTCCCTTTTTAAAAATTGTACTTCCCCCTGTGGTCTGTGTTTTTTTTTTTCAATATCTAGTTTCATGTAAGTAACATAAAATGGCGTTTTTTTTCTTTAAGCCATCATTCAATTATTAATAGGTTTTGTTTTTACTTTTCAAATATATACTAAATTTTCTAAGAAATTTAGATAGTTCTATCAGTGTTCTCCGGGTTGTACCATAAGTACTACAATGTGTTAAAGCTTCTATAACTTTTTTTTTTTTTGCTTTTATAACTATTTTAATCATAATCACATTTATAAAAAGCAAAGCATTCCTTGGGGCACCTCAGTGGCTCAGTCAGTAAGCATTTGCCTTCAGCTCAGGTCATGATCCCCAGGGGTCCTGGGATGGAGCCTTGAGTTGGGCTCCCTGTTCAGCGGGGAGCCTGCTTCTGCTCTGCTCCTCCCCCTACTCATGCTCTCTCCCTCTCTCAAATGAATAAATAATTTTTAAAAAAAAGTAAAGATATGCTACCATATGAAAGAAGTTTTAGGATCTATACTAGTTATTCCCTTACTATTCTCTAAAACAGAGGTTCTCAAATTTAAGTGGACATCAGAATCACTTGGAGGGCTTATTAAAAGGATTGCTGCACCCCACCTCCAGAGTTTCTGACTTGGGTAGGGCCTGAGAGTTAACCCTTCTAAAGATGCTCATGCTGGTGGTCAGGGACCACACTTTGGGAACCACTGATTGAGAGTTCGTGTATTGTAAAGGCTAAGAACCTGGCCTCTGAGGCCAAACTGGATGGGTTTTCATCCCGGGCCAGCTGTGTATTAATTGTATAATCTTGAGCAAGTAATTAGACCCCTTCCTTCAGCATCCTCATCTGTCAGATGAAAAAAGAGAAGTACCTATTCCCAGAGGTTACTACGAGATTGAGTGTATTAACAGGTATAACACACCTAGGACAGTGTCTAGCACACAACAAAGACCTGTCCCAAATATTTAATGAGTCAAGGAAATATTTTAATTGCTGCTATGTGGAAGGCATGCCAATTATTTCTTAAATAAATTTGTCTACTGTTTTGAAACTAGACAAATAGAACTAGAATTCTATATTGGTACTGGGAGAAAAGAATTCAAATATGCTTTAGTTTAGAATGACAAAAAAGGTTAGTATTTCAATTTGGCATAAAAGTAAGCAAGTAATTTTGACTTCTTTAAAAAACAATAGACTGACCCAGGTGGCAGAACAAAAATTAGTAACCGCCCAGAAGGAGGAACCACAAAAGGACAATAGCCCCTGCAGATGGGAGTGAAGGAAGGTGTCAAGAGCCTAAGGAGTATGACAGAAAGACAGATGAGAAGGCAATGTTCGCCATCTTGCCTAGGTCATGATTTCAGCTGTGGGACATTGTTGTGCATTGGCCTGGTGAGTAAATATGGAACAAGCCATCTGTGGAACATCACTCCCACGCCACCCATGGAGATCAGTGGAGCATGTTTTTATCAGTGTGACTTGAACATAGATGACTGAGGGAGAAAGTCTCTAACCACAGTAAATTTGAGAGGCCCTTTGGAACAAAGGGGAAACAAACAAACCAAAACACAAATCAACAGACAGGCTTTGAACATTAATGACATCAAACCAGGCATTCTCTGGCCTAAGACCGAACAGCCAGTATAGGCACAGTGTGAAAGCATCATACATAATTAGAGATACTTTATGCTTATTGACCCTGTTTTGTAGATAAACTTATCATGAATGTATTGCCATTTCTGGTAGTGATCAGAAAGCATGACTTTCTGATAACAATCATAATCATCTGTTAGAAAAATCTATTCTAAAATTTATTGAGGTTCTGTGGTGCATCAAGCATGACTATCTTAATGGTCCTGAGACTGGCCCTGAGAATTTACCTTGATCTATCTGGACAATAAGACAATTAGTATAGGGGGCTCTTCCCTCCCCTTAACAGAAGGAGTTGTTTCCAATCTCAGCTTCCCACTGGACTGTTAGCATTTCCCCTTGAAAAATAGGAATGCAACTTTGCACAGGCCTGCAAAGCCGTCAGATGCTGGGCTTTCTCAGACAGTTCTATGAATAGCTGGCAGCCAAGTTCAGCAAGGCTGGTCCCAGAAACTTGTTAGTCACTTTGATCTGGCCTCCACCTCCATTGATAAAGTTGCTTCCAGATATGCTTTGTGAAAGAGAGAAGTAGCAGGAGGAGGAATTCCTATTACCCAGAAAGTTCGCTCACCATGTGTCCAAGAGCATCATCTATCTAGAGCATATTAGGGGGATCAGAAAACTTAAGTCCTCTTTTTTCCTGATCTTTGCTTGTATGTTTGTTACTCTAATAAAATCCATTCCCTAACCCACACTGTGTGACATGTCAGGTGATGAGTGCAAAGAGGCCTGCCTCGCACAACTGAGTTGAGGATAGTAGGTTAATTTTATTTCCAAAATTGTAGAAAATTGAGTACACTCAATTCTACTATCATTTTCATGAATAAACAAAGCAAAAGAATAAAGTTGAACACTGGGGAAAACAACACAGGGAAATTATCTTGGCAACTCGAGTTATAAACTGGGATAAGATTATAAGTAATGCACTGCCACCCAGTGGCACACTTTCACTTTAAATGAAATAATGGTTTATAGAGTTCAAAGACTCCAGCCACTAGGAGTCTTTGGTCAGGAAATTTTATACTCCACTAACAAAGTACGAGGGAAAGAGAAGTTAACACTCACGTCATAGGAAATTTTGAACCAAATGAGAGTATATAACTAACCCAAGTCAAACAAGCAAATTTTTAAAAAAGCAAAACCAAAATCATTTATAAGATAATTGGAAACTTGGCTTTTGCCTTGATACTCAATATCAGGGGTCCCTGGGTGGCGCAGGGGGTCCCTGGGTGGCGCAGCGGTTTGGCGCCTGCCTTTGGCCCAGGGCGCGATCCTGGAGACCCAGGATCGAATCCCACATCAGGCTCCCAGTGCATGGAGCCTGCTTCTCCCTCTGCCTGTGTCTCTGCCTCTCTCTCTCTCTCTCTCTCTGTGACTATCATAAATAAATAAAAATTTAAAAAAAAGATACTCAATATCAATGATTTGTTGTTCATATTTTTTGATATTGTAGTGGTACTGGGCTTATGCTTTAAAATAAAGTCACTTTTGTCTTTTAAACATTCCAAGATGATCACTGATAAAATGATGTGATGCATCAAATTAACATGCAGAGTGGAGGGAGATAAACTGGAGCTATATTTGAAGCAATTTGAGTTATAAATTGAACATTTTTAAAGTTGCATGATGGTTACATGGGGATTCATTACATAAATCTGTCTACTTCTGTGCATATTTGAAATTCTCTATAACAATTTTTTTCAAATATTACCAGGACATATATTACCCTTGATTATAGGATTTGATTAGTAAAAATAGTGTTTTCCCCATAAATTGTTTTGCCGAAATCAGTAGGTTAAATCATAGGTGAGAAAGAAGAATTTACAATCTTTGTGTGCCTTATAAATGAGCATGGAGGAAATTAACACACACCTTCTTAAGTCCAAGGGAATTAGAGTTGAAACAGCTTCTTGGGATGCCTGGGTGGCTCAGCAGTTGAGCATCTACCTTTGGCTCAGGTCATGATCCTGGGGTTCTGGGATCGAGTCCCACATCGGGCTCCCTGCAGCGAGCCTGCTCCTCCCTCTGCCTGTGTCTCTGCCTCTCTGTGTGTCTTTCATGAATAAATAAATAAAATTAAAAAAAAAAAAACAGCTTCTCAAGCATGTTTGTATCAAGGGTCAAACTCATGTCGACTTATAAAACGGATGACTAAACAAATAACAAAAGATGAATTGTCAAGACTTATTATTTAGTAAACTGCACTGGAGTGCAGTTAATTTCTCTCTCTCTCCTCTCAGTATCTAACTATTTGAGCTCCCAAGTATGCTGATTTTCTGACCTTTCAAAAAAGAGCAAGGGAGTTACTGCCTTGTTGCTAGGTTTTCGGTAACAATTAGAGGTCCTTTCACTCAATGATAGAGGTGTTTTCACTTTTTCTCCTACTCTGACTTGAGTCTTTTAGGAAATTAATTCCGTTTCTTAGCAACCCAGATGGGTCAAACTTAAATATAGTAGGGTTCTTTTGTAAAGCAAAGGCTAAATGTTTCCCTTATAAAACTGTTTGTTTAGACTTGCTAGGCTTTGCAGAAAAGATTTGCTGAGATATATTGCCCTAGAAATTTTACAAAAAGCTCAGTTTCAAATGGTGAGTGAAATTATTGATTTTCTAACAAATTCTCCTGCTTTTGTTTTATTTTGAATTGTTCTACTTTGTCAATTTGACTAGCTTTTTAGAATCTGTATTTTTATATGAGATAGATGAATTTATTTATGAAAGAGTAGTATCTTTATGTATAATATTGTAAAAGGGAGATTATGAAAAATGTATTAAGAAGGAGAAAGTTGAGCACCTGGGTGGCTCAGTGGTTGAGCATCTACCTTAGGCTTGGGTCGTGATCCCGGGGTCCTGGGATTGAGTCACACATCAGCCTGTGTCTCTGCCTCTCTCTGTGTCGCTCATGAATAAATAAATAAAATCTTTTTATTTTTAGAAAAAAGGAGAAAGCCAAGCTGGAATAAAGTGCTGAATTTCTTTATAAACTTACAAATATGCAAAAAAAAAAAAAAACCTTTACAAATATGCACGAACTTGTGGTTCACTGTGCTCTTAATAGCACACTGCTTTACAATGCTTTTTCTTATATCGACAGCATTGAGGTATTGGGTATATAACCTATATTTCTTTAAATATCTATTACCCCAAATACTAATATTACAAAATTAGATATGTAGGCAAAAAAGCTTAGATTTGCATACATTTGCTAATCAAAGAAATTTATTTCTTTTAACTAGCAGATCATTAAAAACAGATAAAATAATTTGTGACTCTCCAATTAAAAATATTTGAAGAATACATTAAATGAAAGCTTGTATTTTATATTGCCACTTGTATATAGAAGCTCTCCATTAAAAAAAAAAAAAAAAGAAGCTCTCCATTATTTAGGAAAAAAATATGATTAGATATTTGGGGTTTTAGGTACAGTTTTCGAAAACAGAATCTGTAATTTTCAGTTTTTGACAAACATAGAATTCTTATCATTCCTCTTACTGAATCACATAAAATTTGCATTTTTGTAAGACTGGAAAATGGTTGAATAATAGTATTTCACATTGCTCAATTTAAAATATGCTACATAGGATTTGTAAAGCTAGAAATCCTTGTCTCAACAATTTTATAATCTAATTCAGAGACAGAGTTTGTAAATAATTCACTTTAATAGGTGCAAGGCAAAACATATCTTCAGTCTCCATTGTTCTATTCAGAAGGAAGGAAGAATCCTGAAGGGGAAGCTGGGAACACTTCTACTGGAGATGGCATTTAAAAGGGTCCTTCAGATATAAGAATAATTTCATAGGTGGAAAGTAACTGTGCTTACTAAATGCAGAATAACCTATTCTTTCATTTTCAATGAGACAACTCGGCCAAAATATAACTTCCATAATATCAACATTTACCACAAAACCTTGGACTGAATGAGAATATTGCTGGTTTATTTTTTTCCTAATTTCTAAACCACACATCTCATAACTTTGTATTTCTCTATGTTACAGCTTTTACCATTTAAAGTAAGTATGATGATGAGATATCACCATCACAGACTTCAATCATTCAGCTAGGTCACCAGGTGATTTCTTTCATCTGAGGTGGCTATGGACTCCGATGAACTATGCTAATACATGATTCATATACTATAAAAGCCTAATGTTACAGACATATTATTCAAATGAATAGCATGTAAGACTAAATTCATAATATAAGGACAAAATAAAGTATCACAAAAATTGGAGAGAATTTATTACCATTTAAAATATTAATTTAGTAAAAAAATTAAAAATTTAAAAAATAAAATATGACTTTGTTTCATTTTTTGTTAGTCAGGAATCCCCGAGACATAAACAGAGACAGAGGCACGTCTCAGTGTCAGCAAGGTACTGGTGAGCATGTCTGTCTAGTCAGATAGAGATCTAGGCCAGTGTTACATTCTCCCACCACAGCCTCTTACTTTATGGCTAACTCTCTTACTGCCTTGATACTTGTTTTTATGTCAATTAGACTTCCAAGGTCTTGGCCTGGTTTTATCCTTCCGGTTTATGACCCTCCTGGTGTCAATTTCTTTCCAGCTGTATGTCCTGGTGAGGTACTTCACTATCTCATTCACTGACATCCTCAACCTCAGTGTCCTTTCATTGCAACAAATTACAAAACCCCTGACCACATAGCCAGATTTCTGAGCCCTGCAGGAAGTAGGTATGTGCACAATTTTAGCCAAGACTGAGGCTTCAGTGCTCCTAGAAGTTTAAATATATATTTTTACAGAAATGTGTAGGATCATGGGTGAGACAAGACTGATATATATATATATATATATATATATATATATATATATATATATATACAAAAAACAAGAAACAAAAAACAAAACAAAACATGTACTGGAACAAATTAACTATCCACTGTCTGTCAAGGACTTGATTTTCATCAATTCCTAGTGAGTCCAGAAGAATCCAGCATGAATACCAAACATGCAAAGTTATTAAATTACA
Source organism: Vulpes lagopus (assembly GCF_018345385.1). NCBI lineage: Eukaryota > Metazoa > Chordata > Mammalia > Carnivora > Canidae > Vulpes > Vulpes lagopus. The sequence continues at coordinate 27,070,828 of NC_054836.1, forward strand.
TGAAAAATAAACCGAACGAACTCATATTTTTGTTCTAGTTCATTATCTTCCAGTAGATTACTGGAAGATTACTGGATTATTGACTTCACGCGAAGTCAAATATCACCTAATTGTGATTTGGTAAAAACAAAATCAGAATAAGGAGAATTAATCATGTGGTTTTATATTAAATAGCCCCAGCTTATGAGAAGCCATACATATCGATCTCTAAATATTGAGGGATATGATAAGGGAAATAAAAATATCAAATGTGGGCCAGGGTACTCTTGTTTCCAAAAGATTAAAAAAATAAAAAATATATTTTTAGATTTATTTGAGAGAAAGAACACCTGAGTGCCTCCAGATAAATGGAAGACGGAGAAGGAGAGAGAGAGAGAAATCCAAGAAGATTTCTCTCTGAGCACAGAGCCCACCAACATGGTGTTCCATCTCAGGATGCTGAGATCATGACCTGAGCCAAAATCAAGAGTCTGTCTAACTGACTGCACCACCTAGGTGCCCCTAAGAGATTATCCATAGGGGGGCTGCCAACCTGCAAGCTACCCTCTACCCCTTCTTAAATGTATTTTACTTATGAACACTTTAAAATTCTATGCCAATATTCCTGCTGTTTACAGTGTAATACAAAAACATGGTATCAAAGTATTTTTTTAAAGATTTTATTTATTTATTTATTCATGAGAGACACACAGAGAGAGGCAGAGAGACAGGCAGAGGGAGAAGCAGGCTCCATGCAGGGAGTCCGACGTGGGACTCGATTCCGGGTCTCCAGGATCACACCCTGGGCCGAAGTTGGCGCTAAACCGCTGAGCCACCCAGGCTTCCCTCAAAGTATTTTTTTGAATTTAACTTACTATCCTTTGAATTTTAGGCATTGCTAAGAGAATAGTAATTCCACATTTTTATTTCCACATAATTTGTTGATTAATGTGGTATTTTAATGATTAAATTTAATTCATTTTACCAGTAATTTTATGGGGATTGTAAGTGGCTCTCCATCAGATTTGCTTCATTTTTACTGTACTATTTATCAAGAAGAGATAACATTTTTGAACACTTGGGGAATTTCAAATTTTCATAGTCAGATGATGAATGTCATTCTCTTTTTTGGTCTCCATTCAGTTATTTTTTTATTGTAGTAAGAATACTTAACATGAGATCCAATGTATTTTTTAAATTGTTATTATAGACAATATATGTCAAGTGCTATTCCACTGCATTTCCCTCATCATAGTGATATTGAGCATCTTTTCATATACCTGTTTTCCATTGGCTTATATAATTTTTTAATTTTTTTTTAATTTTTATTTATTTATGATAGTCACACACACACACACACACACACACACACACACAGAGAGAGGCAAAGACATAGGCAGAGGGAGAAGCAGGCTCCATGCACCGGGAGCCCAACGTGGGATTCGATCCCGGGTCTCCAGGATCATGCCCCCGGCCAAAGGCAGGTGCTAAACCGCTGTGCCACCCAGGGATCCCCATTGGCTTATATTCTTTAGAGTATATTCAGTTTTTTAATCAAGTTCTTTTTGTTGTTATTGTTGCTATTGAAGTGTAGGAGTTCCTTACATATTTTGGATATTAATCCCTTATCAGAGAAATGGTTTGCAAATGTTTTCTCCCATTTTGTAGGTTGCCTTCACTGTTCATTGTGTCCTTTACTTGCATATTTCCCATTCCCTTGACTTTTTTGTTTTTTGGGTTTTTGTGTATGTGTTTTAGGTTTTTTTTTTTTTTTTTTTTTTTTTGCAAAAGTTAAGTAGACTCTATTAGGTAATAGCTATGGTCTTGTTCTTTTTATTTTTCAGAAAAAAATTGTCTTTTGTGTATATTGAAATTTATCCAACCTGATTTAATGGTTAATTTGTTTTTTTTTTCTCTAATTGAGACAAAATTTACATAATTACACTACTTACCACACTGACATGTACAACTTAGTGGTTTTTAGTATGTTCACAATCTTGTGAAACCATTACGACTATCTAATTCCAGAACATGTCTATCTTCCGCCTGCTAAAATCTTGTACCTGTTGGCAGTCAATCCCAATTCTCTCTTCCCATATCCTATGGCAAAAATAAAAGATTTTTTATTTTAAATCACTGAGTTTGGGAGAGTTTATAATATAACATTATTGCAGATAAGCTGACTTAACCACAGGTCTATAATTACAAGTATATAATGTATTTATATTTTGTTTAAATCTATTTATCATTATGATCTTTTTCCATAAACTATTCTTCCTTTTATTTTTTCATATTTTTATTTATTTACTCATGAGACACACAGAGAGACAAAGAGGCAGAGACACAGGCAGAGGGAGAAGCAGGCTCCAGGCAGGAAGCCGGATGCTAGACTCCATCCTGGGCCTCCGGGATCACACCCTGAGCCAAAGGCAGGCACTCAACCGCTGAGCCACCCAGGCGTCCCTATTCTTCCTTTTATATTTCTTATCTTGGTTAAGTAATTTTGTATTATCACCGATGCATTAAAACTTCTTGATGTGCCACGAATGACTTTTGCTAATATAGCCCAAAATTTTTTTCTGGCTTTATATATCATAGTATTTCCACTGTCTCCTCACATACATAGGCTATATGCCAACCACATTGTACTTCTTCCTTTTCTCTCAATGAGCCAGTCATTTAAAAAAAAATTATATTAGAATTTGAAAAGCAATTCATTATTTTATTATACGAAATATTGTATAATAAAAGCATTTTCTAGTAACATTTTGACAAATACATTAAATCCTAGAAATATGCCAATGATTTCCTTGCCACTGGTCAGCAAAAAGCAAATCCACGATTCTTATCCACAGATTCCAGTGGCAAAAGCTATGATTCACTTGTGGTGGTTTAGGTGACCATAGGTATCCTAGAAATAGCTTTTAATAAATTCTACATACCTTTTGTGCCTTGGTGAAATGTTGTTTACTTCCTTAGCAGCCTGGAACATTTTTACTTATCCTTCAAGATTGGTCCAAATGACTTTTCTTGTGACATCACTTCTGTTTTCCTGATAGAGTTAGCCCATCACTCTCCCTGTTTCTCACAGCACTATTGTAATATCTATCACATTATACAGGGTTTTTTGTTTGTTTGTTTTTGTTTTTTTTTTTTCTTTCATGTCTTTCTCCCAAGTAGCCCCATTACTTAAGGACATTGATTTCATGTTAATTATCTTTGAATTCCTAGCCCCTAGCATAGTGACTGCTGGGACCAGGGTGCTGAATAGATGATCGTAGCAGCCATGACGCTTCCCTCCCATTCCACACACATGCACCCATCATTTCTGAGCTTTGTTTTCCTGATTCATAAATCTTTCAGAGATTACATTGGCCTGGAGAAAAAATATCCAATTTATCATTGCTATAGTGGCAAATCACACCAACTGCCATGTCTGTTGCAGATTGCTCCATGTGAAAACACTCTCAGCCCAATGTATCTGGACTCCCAGAAAGGCAACGGAAGCAGATATGTCAGAAAAGTATGCAGTATCCCATACAAGACTTCAATTCCAAATGGAAAAAAAGAAGTCCTACAGCCACCACAATCTAAAATGAAAGTCAACGCATGGGAAATAAAGCCTCCTGATTTCAGTTATAAACTGTATAAATCTTTGAGATTTCCAGAAAAATCATCAAGGACTAGTAAGGAAGAACAAGGGAGGGGGGAAAAAAGTAATTTTCCAGAAAAAATGCTTCACCTGCCCAACATAAGGAATCATTCCAAGAAGGTCAAATCCCCTCCTTTTACAACTACATTCCCACATCTGGATTCACATAAAGCAAAGTTAATGTTTGTGAAGAGTGGAAAATATCCAAATGGTGTATACCTCAATCCAAAACCACATGATTTTCGACAGGTACAGAAGTGTGTTTGACTCAAAATAACATAAAACAGATAAGGAAAAATATATATTATTTTTATTCATTTCTTAAGTGTGACTATTACATGGGCAAAAAAAGGTATGTGCATATAATATGTATAAATTTACATCTTTATTTCCGATGGAACAGTATAGTTCAGATTTAGCAACAAATGACAGAGGAGAGAGGTAAGATCTTGGTTGATGTTTCAGCTGATGTTGATGATACAGTTTTCTCTGCCAGGTGGAATGAATAACTCTGGGATGGACTTTCTTAGTTTTTAGAACAGTTGGAACTTACATGTGATTGGGAAACAGACTTCAATTGCCAGTTTACAATCTAAAAAGTAATAAAATCAATTCATAGAATGAACAGATAAATAAATAAAAATTCATTATTTTTATTGACAAAGGGGGCATTATATTACTTTAACGAGTCTTTCTAATGATTAATTATTTAAACAATATGTGAACAAGAATTAGTTTTATAATTTAAAGTAGTGGTGAGGAGTATATATTTAAGGAAATGCAAATGAGGTCAAAATATAATTCCTCTAGAAAATGAATATATCCTTTACTTAGGCCTATAATTTAATGCATAAATAGGACTCTTGCTCAGTAATGAGGAAAGCAATAGGACTGATAATACCAAAAAAAAGCTATAAAAAGAATAAATTTTTTCTTGGAAAATATAAGAAAGCAGTTAGGAATGTGACCTCTTGGATTAGATTATCTCTCCTAGCCCTCTTATTTCTAATAATTTTGGACAAATTATTAAGTCTCTTATTTATAACATGAAATAACACTACTTCATATTTAATATGGTTCTTTTAACTAATGAAGGAGATGATTATTTACAAAGTACTTACAACAGGATCTGGAATACTGAGGTATTCAATGAGTGGTAACTCTTAGGAGGTCTTAGGATAAAAGCTACAAAATTCAAGAAGCCTTGATCCATAAACTTCTTTACTCATTTAGGGCATCCAAACCCTTCTATTTTCAGTAAATGAAATATATTACCTTTTGGAGACAAGAGGAAGTCAATTAAATAGCATATGCCATTGGTTTATTCAAGAATTTCTCTAGTTACAATTACAATTACAAAACTTAAGTGAGTAAAGTTCAAGGAATGGGGGATATTTTAATTTTAGCTGAATTAATTTGTGTTTATGAGAAAGTGTATTGGAGACAGTGCAATATAAATTGTGCAACCACCAGATGTCAGTATAATTTTTTAAATGAACGGGGCTCTACATTTTATTTGATTAAAGGGTGATAAATCTTGTGTTGGAGTTTCCTTTGGGACTTTTAATATTTTGCTGTTTGCTTCAGCAGGATTTAGAATCACTCACAAAGAAGAGGACTGTCTAACCTCCGCCTGAGTTCATCCTTTCGTGCCACATTGATTCAGCTTTCAAGCAGAAACATTTGTGATTTTTTAAGATTAGTTTCTGGAAGTGTACAAATTCTATTTCAGTTCATATAAATTAGTTCATTTAAGTCATCTAGGGATGCCTGGGTGGCTCAGCGGTTGAGCATCTGCCTTTGGCTCAGGACTCCGGGATGGAGTTCCACATCAGGCTCCCTGCATGGAGTCTGCTTCTCCCTCTGCCTGTGTCTCTGCCTTTCTCTCTGGCTCTCTCACGATTAATAAATAAAATCTTTAAAAAAAAATTTAAGCCATCTAAAAAAAATTAAGCCATCTAAAAAAAAGCACTTTGTGGTATAGCTTACTGAAAACAGTCAATAATTATTCTATGCCAGTCTCAGTAAGTTATTTAACTTTGTTAAATATTTTTATGTCCTTGAAATAAACTCAGCTCCAGAAACATAACATGTAACCCTATTTCATTTGAAAATAAATGCAAATTTTGAATGGATTCTTTTAGTTTCATGCTGTTAAAAATATTACGTCATTTATTCACACTAGGATATTTGAAGTACCCTATTCCACTATAAAATGAATTGGTTATACAGTATCTTGAATTAGATTATTCTTTCAAATTTTCATTTGCAAGTTGTAAATGCTATAACAAAATCATCACAATTGCATTTTGCCAGTGAAATAAACAATACTTATAAAAATCACATCACAAATACAATGTCAGTAGTAAACAATACTTATTAGTAATAGTAAAATCTTCTCTTTACATATCTAGTACCAACGTAATTTACCAAACTTCGTGACAGCTTGTGAAAGGGATCCTTTTGGATTAAAATTTAAGTCCAAACACTTAAGTACAGGTAAGTCATTATAAAGTTATGAATATAACAAAAAATAAACTTTCTGCATTATCTTAATAGTAATACTTAGGGTTAGTTCAGTCAGTTGGGCCTCACACTCTTGATTTCAGCTCATGTCATGATCTCAGGGCTGTGGAATAGAGCCCCATGTTGGGCTCTGTGCTCAGTGCAGAGTCTGCATGAGATTCTCTTTTCTTCTCTTTCTGTCCCTCCCTTCACTTGTGCTTTCTCTCTAAATAAATAAATAAATAAATAAATAAATAAATAATCTTTAAAAAACAGTGATACTTGTAAAAACAAACAACTAAAATGATTTTTTTAACTTATCATCTTTACTAATATGGTAAATTTTTTAAATGCCCAGTTAATTAATGGGAACAATCCACTTGCTTCATTATCTACAATTTTAAATATATTATTGGAGATTGAGTTTTTAACTCAAAGTGTTCTGTATAGAAAATCAATAGAATAAAAAAAAAGAATTAAAAAAAAAAAAAAGAAAATCAATAGAATAAATGCTTAAGAGTATAGACCAGGAAGCAAACTGTCCCAAATTACCTAAACTATCTCTTGGTCTATCTATCTGTAGGTGGGAATGATAATAATTGAATCTATGTCATAGAGTTATTGTGAGTATTAAATACATTATACATATGTAGATCACATTGTTAATAATGTATATATAGTACATGTTACCTGGTACGTGGAAATACACACACACACACAATTATTATCATGGTGCTATTTGAACAGTGTTTGTCCAGTGTTAACTGTGAATTATCTAGCATTCCTTATTTTGACAAGGATGATAATACATGCATACATGCATTCTATATTTACATATTATAGTTTTATATCAATTATAAACAAAAAAAATAAGATATTAATAGTGATTGTCCCTGAGTAATAGGATAATGGTTGAATTTTACTTTCTTCTTTTAAAAATGACAATCAAGTAGTTTTATAATTACAAAATTAAATTAATTTATTTGTAAGTAATATACACATTTTAGCACGGGTCATATTGACAAAAATATTGTCTATATGTGTAATTAAAATGGGACATGTCAACTTTTCTTATGTGTACTATGTGTAAGTAACTGTGGAAAAAAATATCATGGATACTTTATAAGATCCAGTCTCCGATCTCAAGAAATGTGTAAGTAAAATTTAAGGTAGAAGGCAAAATATGCCAGTCAAGTCACAAAATACTACTGAGAAGTTTAAAAAGAAATTTCCAGGGAAATAAAAGGTAGGATTTGAATTGAAGTTTGAAGGTTGACATTAATTTCAGTAGAAATGGTGGGCAAGATAAGGAAAATTTTATTTGGATTTGCATTATAAATTGTCATCAATTTATCTATCTTGGGCCCTGATCCCCAAGTATATTCTGAGAAATATCATGAATAAAGACCCATATAATTTCTAAGTTTCTCATTTGTCTCCCTATCTGTAGTACATGGGCACCACTCACCGAAAGATGATAAACAGAAGAACAGTACAGAAAGATTCATCACCTACAAGCCTCATGAATGCACCTGGGATTCAAAGCTAATTTTACTAAAAGCCCCGTGGCCTATTAAATCCGCTTCATACACGGTAAGCTTGACTTTCTCTTCCTCAGCTGTTGGGAAATGTCTCAAACACTGTTATTTTTTTTAAAGGTTTATGAATTTTTTTTTTAAGATTTTATTTATTTATTCTTGAGAGACACAGAAAGAGAGAGAGGCAGAGATACAGGCAGAGGGAGAAGCAGGCTCCCCACAAGGAGCCTGATGTGGGACTCGATCCAGCATCCTGAGATCATGCCCTGGGCCAAAGGCAGATGCTCAACCGCTAAGCCACCCAGGAGTCCCTCCAACACTGTTATTAATGATTGCTTTAATGCAGGAGTTTTTAATTTGTTGTTAGCATAAATAGGGAAAGATATTATCTCTAAAAGTAGAGCAGAAAGATCTCTGTTTTTTTCTTAAAAATGCAAACAGTGAATTATCCAGAATTTTGGATTTTCTTTTATTATTACAAAGATAGTTGGTATGGTGGATTGAAGCCTGAATAGTGTGAAGAATTTTCCCCAAAATTTACTCTCACCCCATTTGGAGCAGCCCATTGAGTGAACTGCATTCAGGAAGAAGACCTGACAAGAACACTTTGTCATACCCTCATCAAAAGATTTTGAGAAAACACCCTTTTACCATGGCTCAAATTCTACCCTGGATAAGTAAGGCTCCTTTGTATCCCTGTATGTTCAAAAACAGCAAGATGTGCATTTGGCATATGGAACAAGTTTTTAAAGTAAAGATTATTAAATAGCAATTTTAAAAAGACAAACAACAATTAAAGTCAGTACATGTCTGCTTTTGCTAACTTCCTTTGTGTTATCTTCCTTAAGAGACACAGAAGGCGGCGAGATGTGTACAGTGCATTTATGGATCGTGTGGAAGAAAAGTTTACCCAAACATGCAAGAACAGGTGGGCAAATCCTTCGAGATTTGTTGTTATATTAATTTGTTAGAGTTGGTACTCAAATGACTTTTTTCAATAATGTGTAATTTATCCTATAGGAGCTCCATCATAAGAATTGTAAATGAAGTATTTGCATGATGCTTAAATCATTTTAAGTGGAGTCTGAGAGAATCCAGTCCTTTGATCAGATAAATTATTATTTCTCCGAGATTCAATGGAATTTTGGAGAACTATCAGTGACTTTATCACAATTCCAGGTTTTGCTCAGATCCCCTCAGACTTCATCATTCTAGAACACATGCCAACCTGCCAAGAGTCAGCATCTGTATGTCCTTGCCCAGGGCTATCTGTGGCTGCTGGAGCTGCCCACAGCTAGTCAGAAGTGCTGGGGGTCACATCTCCCAGCAGCAGCCCTCAAGTAATAAGGGGGGTGATTGTTCTGCACTGCTGCTCCCCAGAAATCCCCCAGGGGGCCAAACTCCAGTTGTCCAGTAGTGACTTGCAATTTGTTGACTTCCTTCCTGTCTCGCTTGGTCACATGCTTACCTTGTCACCATTTTACCTTCACTTGGGGACCCCCTATGTTTTCACTATAATCCTTGCCAAATACTACTTGTGGGAAAGCCTAAACTATGACACCAGAAGGCAGTTAGTATAGTAGTATAGTGACCTTAGAAGGCAGAAAGCCTGGCTTTGAATTTCAGCCTGGCCACGTGATCTTGGGCAGATTACTCAATCACACTCTTCCTCAGTTCTTCAGCTGTAAAATGGGAATAATATGCACTGTCCTTAGATTCAGACAAGGTGGAGGCATCTGAGTCAATTAATAGCTTTTCTTACCTCTCTTTATGCGCTTGTCAATGGTCTGTGGGAAGGGGGGTGGCATATTAACATAGTGAATAGAGTTTGAGTTTTGGATTCGGTCAAAATGGCTTCAAATCTTAACCAAATCACCTATAAACGTAATCTTGAATGATTTGCTTACAATTTCTGAATCAATCTTTCTTAGGTTTTAAGAGAGCTAAGTGAAAGGGTATTATATATAAGCTGCTGGTAAAATCTCTCATATCTTCTGGATTGACTTAGCATTGATTATTATTGTTAATGATAATATAGAGATAGGGCTTTGTATAACCATAGAAAGTTACTTAATGACTATGGCTCAGTTTTCTCATCTGTAAAATGACAATAATAGTAACATCCATTTCATTGAGTTGTTGAGAGAAGTCAAAACTTTGTAAAACACGTGGGACATAGCACTGACAGTGATTACTAGATTACTAGGTGTTTTAGAAATAAAAATTTAAAAACTCTACATCTTGGGGTGCCTGGGTGGCTCAGTGGTTGAGCATCGGCCTTCAGCTCGGGTCGTGATCCTGGGATTGAGTCCTGCATCAGGCTCCCCAGAGGGAGCCTGCTTCTCCCTTTGCCTATGTCTCTGCCACTCTGTGTGTCTCTCATGAATGAATGAATGAATGAATAAATAAATAAATAAATCTTAAAACAAAACAATACAAAAAAAATCTCTACATCTTACATCTACAAAAAAAGTATCTAGGGACTAGTCAAGTCAAAAGTTGACTGAAAATAAAGAGAAGAAAAGAGGGCTGGGGGGTGGGAAGAGGAGAGAGAGAGAGGCTCTGCTTATGGACTTATGTAATGAGGGGAACCAGAGAGTTAATAGTCAGTAGACAGCTATCTGAGAGGAACAGACTATAGATGAATATGTAAAGAGGAGATTGGTGTCCAGTAAACTGGACAAAATGGAAAAAAATTATTTTATGTTGCAAGTGCTTGGTATGAATGACATAGGTTGTAGACTTATTCTTACAAAGTTTACAAAGTGATTGTTTCAAATTGCAAAGATCCTGCTATGCAGCGAAGTGGTGATCACCACAGCAATAGCAGGGGCTTCTCCTAGATAGATGATTTGTACTTGAGCTTAGTAATTAGGGGTTCCATCCTAATTGCTATCTTATATCCAAACACAGGCTCCAGTCACAAAGAAAATGACAGGGCAGTCCATCACCAAGTTACTTAAATGGATTGCAGAAAATCACAGACTCTTGCTGACTGCAGCATTATGAATTAAGGGCCTCCAGCCTCCTCCAGAACCTCACCCTTCCGAGCTGCTCCCACTGGGAAGTATCTTCACTTAACTTCGAGAGCAAATCTAAATTAATATCAGGCTTCTCAAAATAAAAATATTTTAATCTGAAATCATAGTTTCCTCTTATTTTGTTCCTTTAAAAAATATTTGATATACTTAGCAAATTGAACCTTGTGATAGTTCTAGCAAAATGGCTTTATTTTTCTCAAACATGACGTTCAAGTGTGCTGTGTTAGATCTTTCTCTCCTAAGTTTGAGAACATCTTTGGGAGATCCCACAGCTTTTCAATCACTTCATTTATACCAGCAATGTCATTTCTGTAATTTAAATTCACATTCACCCATGAGAAAGCTCAGGCTAGGATAAAAAGCATATATGATTCTTACCTCTACCATCCATAAAGAAATCAATTTGTGTGGATTGTAGATTCAAATGTGAGAGGAAAATAATACTTCTAAATAAATTCAGGAAAATAGATGATATCTTAAACAGGACCCAAAAAAGGGAGTATCCATATAGAAAAATTTTTATAAAAATTTTCTATGTATTAAAACTCTAAACTTCCATTCACCAAAAGACACAATTTGGGAGTGAAAAGCCAGCCACAGAACTCATGTAAATAAATATGAAATAGACAAGCAACTCAAGAAAAATTAATGGGGGTTTCACAGAAGAGACTATCCAATGACCAAACTTACAAAAATGTGCTCATCTTCTGAGTTGTCAGGAAAATGCGTCAGAAACACAGTGGAATACCATTGTACACCTACCAGAGGAGCTCAAATAAAAAAGAAAAGATGAAGCATTGGTAAAAATATGAAGCAACTAGACTCCTCTATACTTCTTGAGGAAAGTAGATAGAGATGAATACCTTGGAAAACTATTAGGCAGTATATTCTAAGGTTGAATGTGTATATAACATATGAAACAACATTTCATTCCTAGTATATTTACCTAAGACATATACACAGTATATACACATGCACTATTAGATATGTACAGGAGTATTCATAGCAAAATTATTGTTATAATCTTCAAACTATAAACAAGCCTAATGCCAATAGGTAGTAAAATGGATATAGTGTGATCTATTTACCCAATGGATTACCATATGGCAAAGAAAATTGCAACTACATGTATGAGTCTTACAAATATACTAATGAGAAAAAAAAGAGAGTACAGACACATTATATACAATACATATTACATAGTATACCTGTTATATAGTGTATATATGATAGATATTTATTATATGGTGTGTGTGTGTGTGCATATATATATTACAGATAGTTATTCCATTTGATAGAAGAAAACACTTGTCTGTGCAAGGAATCAAAGAGTTGGTGCCCTTTGGTTTGAAGGGAAGGAGTACAATGAGGAGTTTCCAGGTCCTGGAAAGGTAGTAAGTCTTGACCAGGTGGTAGTAATGCAGATGCATTCCCTTTGTGATATTTCATAGAAACATAATTTAATATAGGCACACTATGCTTCATAGAGGTAAAACTTTAATGAAAAATTAAAAACTGGAAGTTTTCTTGTAATTGCTTTACATTTCATAAATAAATAAGTAAAAAGGCCTCATCTGTTCTGAATTAAAACTTTAACCTAAAAACTTCTGCTCTCCTCAACAAAAGTTTGCCCTGGGGCTCCAGGGTTCACAGGAAGGAAAGAAACATTGTCTCCTTTCTTTCCTCTCTCTACATCTTCTTCCCATGACCCTCCATTGCTTCTTTGTCTGCCTTTTATCTCCAAAGTGCTGGTGCCTAAAGGAGAAGCGGGAGAAGCAAAAAGGGGGAACAGGGACCAAAACATCAGGTAGAAAAGATCGCCATAATCAGACAAGGCCATTGCCTGTGTGGCAGATGGCCGAACAGTGACTTGCTTGTGAAGTCCATTTTGTTCATCCCTCTTTGTCCTGCCCATTTTGTTCATCTCATTCTGCACAGTCCTTTAGTGAGGACTAATGTCCAGTCTCCCTCCCTCAGCAGTCTGTCCTACTGCCTCTCACAGGTAGACCCAAGTCCCATGTGGACAGCCTTCTTGGTAGGACTACCCACGAGATAGCTGGAGCTGAGCTTTCTTATGACTCCACTGTGTTCGTGGAACACTCCATACAGCTCACCAAATAGTGAGCATGTGGATGGTCCCATAGTTTCCTTTCTCCTCGCCTTGACACTGTGAGCTACCCATCTTTTAATCTCTAGACCTTTCTCTATGATCAAATGCACACCCTCTGAAACGTTGGAGATATAGATGAAACCACTCCTCCACCAGGAACTGCCATACTACCTTCTGCTGAGGGATACCACCATGGTCTCTGCATTTTCGGCAGCTCAGCAAGAAGACATCCACATCTGCCAGCTTCCTCCTCTTGTAGGCACCACCATCTGTATTCTCTATAATGATTATTCTGAGAATTTTTAAATTGGCTTTGCAGGGATCACCATCTTTCCTTTCTCATAGGAACCAGAATGGATGGGTACTCTGCAGTGCTTCCCTCCAAGGGTAATGATGCCTAATTAAAGAAAAAAATGCCTCCAGAGTATTAATCATGTACTTACCGAATTTGGGTGGAGTAGAGGGTGAGAGTAACAGGTCTGGCCCATCTACTTTTTAGAAAACCCTGTGGAAATATGTCTTTTAGCAGCTTCTCTCCTTGTGTTTTCAGCTTTGGGATTTTGCCTCATTTCAAGACAACAGGAAAGATCCCACTTCTACCTGCTGTTAACACTTGTATTCCTTGCCTCACTGAGCCCCTATCTTGCTCACCTAAATGAGAAGCCTGGAGCACTCTCTTTTCAAACTCCTCAAATGCCTTCAAGCCATTTCTTGGGAGTCTGTCTACGAACATCCCTCCTCAGCCTTTCTTACCTACCTATTTTATATGAATACCCCTCATCCATCCGGGCGGCGGGGGGACACCACCCAGAGCATACCTCTAGCATAGTTTTTATTGCACACTTATAGATGTCTACCTCTTTCCCCAGCTAGGTAATAATCAACCTCAGAGCCAGGCTCTTGCCTCATTTTATTTTATAGGTGAGTGCCTGGGGCATGGTACTTAAAAAAAACTTTGCTTAATAAGCAAATAGAAGAAAATAGTTGAGGCGCATTTGTGAAGCATTGACATAGATCACTGGAAATTGGACATAAAATGGTCTATTGTAACATTCCTTAGGACCTTCAACCCTACTGCTGCTAAAGGAAGGGAGATCTTTAACTGTGTGAGACATGACATATTTAGGAGTCCTTGACTTTGGCATTGTTCAGTCATCTTTTACAAATCAAACTCCACAATGTACAATCACTCATAGCAATGGCTTCACTCAGTTCCCTCCTGAAGCCACAATGTTTACTTCAGTATCCTCCTCCTCTTCTCCCCCCTCCTCCTCCTCATCATCCTCATCATCATGGTTCTAATTTTATGAACTAGGAAGCTGAAGTCCTCATTAGGAACTTAATGTTCACAACATTTATTCACCATGAGGAACCAAAACACAATGAGCTTCAGATCGCAATGGCATATGCATACTTGCTGATAAATAGCCAAAAATAAATTTATATGGCTAACACAATATAGTTCTCATTTCCTATGATAGTTGTCATGTTCGGCTTTTCCTCTTATTATCATGCCATTATGAGCTTGGTTTTAAATGAATAGCCTTATAATAAAATAAGAGGAGGGAACAGATGAAGTCTAGCATTTGCAGTCAAGTTTTTCTGGTCCTGAGAATGACATACCAGGTAAACTTCCCTCATTTATAGAACCTGATTTAGGAAATTCTGGTCTCACATTTCTCTTCTGATTGTTTAGATAGCTGATGGACTGAAACATCATAGGGCTTCCTGAAATTTCTCCTGAGTGAGGAAGATTCATCTTCTGTGCATTTCCTTAGGAGAGCATCTATGGATTTCGGTATCATTCTGGATTCTACAGAAATAGGCACTTTCCTAAAGTCATAAGAAAGTTCTAAAACTATAAGGTTTTCAAACTAAAGTTGCCTAACTTGAAATTGCTTTGTTGCAACATAGATGAGAATGCTGTTATCACACTTGGGATTTGTGAAAGTTAGGTCTTGTACCTTTGAGTGGAAAGCTGATAAAAGTTGTACTTTCCATTAATTCTCAAAGTTAAAGAGATGCTCTAGTCTCAGGTTAAGCTAAGAAGATGCAGGTAAGTAAGAATAATGCTTACTAAATTTGACCACCAAGCTTCTCTAAGACAGGCACTGTGAATTTTGTTAGCATTCTTCATATTAATAAGAACTTTCTGTTAAATAGCATATATTCTTTTAAAGTATGAATATTATATCTTTTGGGGACCTATAGTTGGTTAAAGATAAAAAATTTTGACATAAAAAATAGAGAACAATGTAGCAAATAGAATTGAAGTATCTCACATAAATTGGGCACTTTTCTAGTGGGATATTATAAAAAAAATGGAGATTAATTTGTGCACAGTGATGTTTTTCTAAAGTTAAGTTGTTCCTAGAAGTAGGTTTTATTTTAGAAATCTTGGGATGAAAATGATCTATAACAGTATTATTTCCACAAAAACTCAAAAGTTTGATGTATAAACTTTGTGTTCATATTTGCAAGGTGGCATGGGCTGAAACAATACAAATTTACCTTGCATATCTATGTCATATTGAATCAAAATATGAACTTTTTAAAATATTTTTAAAATTTTATTTATTCATGAGAGACACAGAGAGAGAGACGGAGACACAGGCAGAGGGAGAAGCAAACTCCTCAAGGAGAGCCTGATGTAGGACTCCATCCTGGGACTTTAGGACCACGCCCTCAGCTGAAGGCCGATGCTCAACCCCTGAGCCACCCAGGTGTCCCAGAATCTGAATCTTTATTTTTCAGTTTTTTCCCAATATATCTTTGAAGTTTATTTGACACATTCAAACATACTAAAAGAGAAGATCTCCAACTGAGGCAAAACATGTCCTTCTTGAAGATCATCAAGAGAGATGATCAGAGAATTTATAGTTCTGGTGGCACAGAAGGGACAGTCTTTTAGCATATTAAAATCATTTTCTAAAATTTTGCTTAAAAATTTGGTGGGAAAGAAAAAAACCCTGAAATGTCTTTGTTTCTGACCAAGATTTGATAATTTTCATTTTAAATAAAAAATGAAAAGAACTTCATGCCACTCACATTTTTATCAAATGAATTATCCTATCTCCTTTACAATTTCACTATGGAAACTAATTGGAATGAAGTAAAATAAGGATTTAATAGCTTTGTTTACATAAGCAACATTAAGTGGAAAGATGAGGCAATGAGTTACATCATTTCCCCAAGGATGTTCTGCATAATTCAAGTTCCCTGGAATTGTAATAGATAGTCCATGAAAAGAAAATGTATTCTTTAGAAAAACAGATGTAGCAGATATTGGATTAAATACATCAGATAGGTAAATTTACTCAGGACTTGAGTAGCAAGGCAGGAATGCTCCAGGGCTCATTTCTTGGCCCCAATCTCTTTCCTATCTATATGAGCCCTTGATGATCTCATCCACATGCCTTGGGGGGTGGGGGGATAACTAAGTGATGGGCATTAAGGACGGTACTTGATGTAATGAGCACTGGGTGTTATATGCAGCTGATGAATCACTAAATTCTACTCTTGAAACTAATTATACACCATATGTTAATTAACTTAAATTTAAATAAACTCTAAAAAATAAAATAAAATAAATGTCATCCACATGCCTAAGACTTCCTAATGTATATCCCTAGCCCTGGTATCTCTTCTCAACTCCAGACTATTAGACACCTTCCCATGACGTCTAATAGTCCTCCCAAACTTACCGTGCTCAAAACTGAGCCTGTTATTCCGCCCTATACTCCCATAGTCTATAGTCTTGCCTATCTCATTAAAGAGCAATTCTATTCTCCCACCTGCTCAGGCAAGAAATAAAACTAAAACGGAGTCTTTCTCTATATTTTACACCACATATAAACAAATCTTATGCTTTCTACTTCACATTTTACTATTTACTATAACCTCAACTATTCTGCACCATGTGTAGTGAATACGTGGTCAAAATCTTCATTATCTCTTGCCTGAATTATTGCCATAGCCTCCTGTCAGGAGGTCTCTTGGAGGCCCACCCTTCCCTTAAAACAGAATAGTAGAGTTGTTTGACTTGTAAAATGCAATTCCTAATATGTCATTTTTTCTGCTCAAAACACTCCAATGTCTCTTACATCTTAAGCCAAAGTTCTTTCAATATCTCACATGGTCTTTTGCTCCCTCTTCCTGGTTATTTGACTGAGCTCATCCACTACTGTCTTCGCTTACTCTTCTTCAGCTATTAGGGTCCCCCTACTAACAGGAAAGCCCCAGATTTTGTTAGTGTTCACTGCTGTGCCCCAGTGCTAAGTGGAATAGCTGATATATATAGTAGATGCCCATTAAAACTTCATTGAATGAATGACTTCACTGCAATAATCTGAGAGCTACGTAAGGCATAGATGACTGATTCCTACTCACAGGAGCCAATGAAGCTGAAGTTATCCAACAGCAGTTGAAGAGTTCTAGAGTATGTATATATTCTATGTACCATTTCTCTTCTACCTTAAAATAGGTAGAAATGAACTGATTTCTAAATTAATATCTTTGTGGAATAGTATGCACTTACACTGCTTTGCCTCTGTCAGGAACGTTGAAATCTTAAGATTCTTATACATTGTACTTGAAATGGAAATACTATCCCTTGAGGTCAAAAATGAAGCTTTTAGGGAAAATGCATGCATTTCAATGATTGCTACGTCTTTTCATCATTGCCAGGCAAACACAGGCTTAGCGTTAAGGCTTGCTGAGAACACTAATGATTAACTGCTCAAAGATGCATGAGGGAAGTAGTCTAATTAACATAAATCTCTATGATACTGTGTTCACATCCTTGTAGGCAATGGATAAAGGTCACACCATAAACTCCTGGTTGTATATCTTTTGCAAGTTTGTGAATTGTAAAGTGACTTTTAGAACAATGTTAAATTATGTCATAGCTTGATTAAAAAAAAACATTCTGCAACTAATTCAAAAAAGAAAGATCTTTTGTAAAAGCCAAATTAATTCAAAGACTTTAAGCATAATGAGAACTTTTTTCCTATCAAAATATAGTTTTGGAAAGTCTAAAAGGACTTTCATGTGTACTGTTAATGGGAGTGATCTCTTCTAAACTACATCTATTAAATCATTAGAGGCTTACTAATTTTTAATGAGAGCATCACAAAGATGACAAAGCTGGTTAAAAGATCATTTTAAGATTCTGAATACTTATGCACATGTTTTTAAAAATGTTGTAATAAGATTCCTAGCTTATTTACAAAACTGTTTGCCGTCCTTCAGGGCTATAAATTCATAAACTGTAGGTTATATTTTCTACCTGAGAGAAATCATTTATATTCCTACTACAGCTAAATATACCAGTTAACATGTATCTTAACAGAGTCTGGGCCTTAGTTAACAGTAAATAGGCCATATTCTCTAGATTATCACCATCCAATAGAAATAAAATACCAGTCACGTAAGTAATTCAAAAATTTCCAGTAGGTACATTGAAAAAAAGAAAAAGTAACAAATATTTTTTATAATAAACTTTATTTTTTTTTAAATTTTTTTTTTATTTTTTATTATTTATGATAGTCACACAGAGAGAGAGGCAGAGACACAGGCAGAGGGAGAAGCAGGCTCCATGCACCGGGAGCCCGATGTGGGATTCGATCCCGGGTCTCCAGGATTGCGCCCTGGGCCAAAGGCAGGCGCCAAACGGCTGCGCCACCCAGGGATCCCTATAATAAACTTTATTAACTCATGGTATGAAAACTATTATCAATTTAGCAGAGTATAACAAGTCATTAATGAAATATTTTACATTCTCTTTATATTAGTTATCTGATTTAATTCTTACAAAAATTCTTGAAGATATTATTACCATTTTAGAGGTGTGGAGGCTAAGAACATTTACATAACTTGCTAAAGGACACATAGCTTCTAAGGGGAAACTAGTGGAAATAAAATCCAGGTTTCTTAACTGCAAAGCCTGAACTATTAACCACAACGTGATTCACAGAGATGACTTCAAAATCAGTTCTTTCAACCCGTATCAATTAAATAGCTAAACATTTGCTAAGCAAATTAAAGTGTTGTTAATGATATAATTATATGTCATTAACATATCCTTTAGACCAGAAAAATGTGTTTTCTAGAATGAGTAGAATAAGTAGGAAGAATTGATACAAAAAAAAGGTTTCTGTAATTATAGGAACATACTATTTCTTTAACCTTTGAAAAAACAATTATGTTGCACACCTGAAATTAATAACACTGTGTTAATTATACATCAATAACAATAAATCAAAAATTAATAAGGGAAAAAGTCCACATTAATTTTTTGTAGTGTAATAAAAATCAATGGTTTTGTTCTCCTTAATTTCTATATTATAGGTTTGGTTTGTAAATTGCTTTTATTTCATAGCAAGAAATCATAAGGGATTAATTTTGATTTTCATTATCACAGAATATAATGGAAGACCTTTCACATTCAAATAGAAAATTGAAATAGAAATGGAATTAGGAAAAAGGTCCTTGCATACTGGTTTTTCAAGGCGAAAATCTTCTTGAGAATATAAGGCCAGTAGAAATAAAATGTGGCCTCATAAAATGTGCCATAACAATAGTTTGGCATTTTTTTCTCTTTTCTTATGTTTTGGTTCAACTTGTATAAACTAGAAATTAGCATGGTTCCTTGAATATGTGGTAGGAATTATCTATACAGTTCTCCTTGTCTGGTGCTTTCTAAGACAGAAAGCTCCCAACTAGTAATAAGATATATTTAGTGGCCATTAATTTATTTAAGTTGCTTTACCATCTTTTACTAATTTTGTCACTCTACGTTTTTATGTTATTTGTCCAACTTGGTTTTCTAATGCACTGTTAAATTGTTACTTACAGCATAAGTAATTTCACCTATCTCATTCTGTGCTTTATTCCCATTTCCCAGACCATTTTTTTTTCCCCAGACCATTTTTTTTAAATGTATGTCTGGCTTACTGATATTTAGGGGAAAAAAAACAGCTTTCAGTTTTGTAAATCATGTCTTTGTCTCCCAATTCATTTAATGACATTCTATTATTCCCTTGTACCGTATCTTGTTATTTGCTTATTCAGTTAATCTTTTTCTTTATTTGAAGGCTTATATAATTTACATATATGTATATATATTTACTTTCTGAATAGTGTTTTCAAAACCATACATTTATCTCTATTCTTTGCTGTATTAGTTCTGAATTATCTCCTAGGAAAAGGAGTACACATTCTATAACAGTTCCTTGTTTTCTTAGCTCCACTTGCTGCATTAGGCTGGCATTTATTTAATACTTGTCCCCTCACAGGGAAAATTTCCTCAGTAATTTAAATTTTATATATAGCTTATTCATTTCCTTCCAGATTCCTACTGAAGCAAAATACTGTACTGTTTTTTTGTTTGTTTTTTGTTTTTTTACTTATTCATGAGAGACAGAGAGGCAAAGACATAGGCAGAGAGATGGGATGCCTGGGTGACTCAGTGGTTGAGCATCTGCCTTTGGCTCTGGGGAGTCCTAGGATCAAGGCCCACATTGGGCGCCCTGCAGGGAGCCTGCTTCTCCCTCTATGTCTCTGCTTCTCTCTTTGTGTCTCTCATAAATAGATAAATAAAAAATCTTTTAAAAAAGATGTATATATGTAGTTTAGGAATCAAATTACATGTTTTCCTACTTGAGCCTGGCTTGCAAAACAAAGGGAAAGAGGTGTGCTGCCCTCAGCATCCCAAGGGGTTTCCATCTCCTCCAGTTGTGGGCCTTGAGCTCGAGACCCAACCCTGGGCTGCTTCCTGGGGGCTCCGCAGACCCCTCACTAGGACCAAGTCCCCCATCATGCTGGGAGTGTGGATTCCAGCAAAAAGAGCTGGAAAAAAAAGTGAGACTCCACAGACCCCCTATGGGGAACCCCAACTTAGGCCAAGGACTGGGCATGTTGGGTGCTCATGATACCCTAGGCCAGGCCCCTTTGCTGAGGACTCCTTGGACTATTTCTGAAGAATCCCCTCCCCACATACACCCCTTCACAAGCCACCCCTCCTAAGAGGCAGGGGGCCCTCCCCCTCCTCCCCTATGTACTCCCCACCTATGTTCTGTTTGACCAGCATAGAAATATTAAACGTCCTGTATTCATGGGGTGGGGGGGCTGGACATCTTTGTGTCTGGTAGACATTTATAGATAGAATCATAAACTTTATTATTTTCAGAAGGGTTGAGCCAGACCAAAAATTGAAGAAACTCTTTTAGAGCTTTGAAAATATATATATTTTTTAAAAAGAAAAAGGGTGCAGAAAATCATTCCTATCTATCTGGAATACTGCTTTGAAACCTATGATTTCAAGCAAGGGCAAAAAAAAATTTTTTTAAGGGCAAAAATATTTAAAAGAGGAAGCTAAACATGAAAAGAGTACCAGCCAAATTCCTTAATACAGACCCATGTGGCAGGAAATATCATGGCAAGAGATGGTCTAGCCAGCTGATGCAATTTCAGACCGACCTTCAAGGCTTAAAATCATATCACCCTAGGCTAGGGTAAATTATTTGGTTTTCTTTTTTGGAGACAGTCATCTGAATAGAAATATGGGACTATGGACCAAATAATACTTAAAGTCTTATCCATCTCTCATTTTCTAGCTCTGACTTCACAGGTATTTCACTGAGGAAATTGGCTACTCAATATATATAAAGCTATATTTTTACAGCTGCCCTATGCCAAAGTACTTTATATGTAGATTAAATATCTAAAGAGCAAAAGCAAAGCTATAAAATGGTTAGAAGACAATATGAGAGGATTTTGTCAATTTGGAAAGGCCCACTTAAAAAAAATCTACACACAACCACCAATAGGCGGGGACAAATTATTTGTAACTCATATATGAGAAAACGAATTAATACTCCTAATATACACAATGATTAAAGAAATATAAGAAAAAGAAACCATACAAAAGATAAATATATATTAAAATAAAAGTTATAGAATACCTAAGACAGCCAAAAAATATTTTAAAAATGTGTTCAACTTCACTGTTAGCCAAGAAATGGAAATTAAAATCAAATACTGGGGTGCCTGGGTGGCTCAATCAGTTGAGTGTCTGCTTTTGGGTCAGTTCATGATCCTGCTGTCCTGGGATCAAACTTTGCATCAGGCTTCCTTTTCAGTGGATAGTCTGCTTCTCTCTCTCCCTCTACTCCTCCTTACTGCTCTATTTTTTTCTCTCTCTCTGAAATAAATACATAAAATCTTAAAAAGAAATATAGGGGCACCTGAATGCCTCAGTGTTTGAGCTCAGGGAATAATCCTGGCATCCCAGGATGAGTCCTGAAATGGGACCCCCGCAGGGAACCTGCTTCTCCCTCTATGTCTCTGTCTCTGTCTCTGTCTCTCATGAATAGATAAATAAAATCTTTAAAAACAAAAGAACAAATGCAATACAATTTCATACCCATTGAATTTGCATTAATTAAATTGATAGCACTAAGTACTAAGACCTGTGAAAATGAATAGTCTTTCTTTTTTTAAAGATTGTATTTATTTATTCATTAGAAACACATGCAGACCCTCAACCTCTGAGCCACCCAGGCTCCCCAAACTCTACCTTTTAATTTGTAATTTATCGCCTATAGAATATATGTCTTTTCACTGGGTGTGTGGGGCTGTAAACAATATAGAATTTCCAAAAATCCCATCCTTCCCTCTAGGAAATCCAGACTTGTTGGACATGAACAAATTCCATGTTGTTTTAGAATCTTTGAAAGTATGCCATGATTTTAACTTTTACTTTTATTTGTGAAATTATAGGGGATAACCATATCTTACTTGTTCTTGTACATAACCGTATCTTTCTTGCTCTCCATTTTGACAAACATTTTATTATTTAAGGAGTGAATGGCTATTTTTGACTCATGGAAATCCATGTTTAGTGGTCGCAACATTTAAAAAATTTGATGCATATTCTTTTCAAATATTTGAGTTGATACAGACATATTCATGCATCACCTATCTGTCTTCCCATCTGTCTATCTCTGTTCATCCATCTATCCACCTCTCTCCATGTTAGTGCTTATGAGCACAAGCTTTAGAGCCAACTAGATTCAGTTTTCTACCCAGCCAGTTCTAGCTGTGTAGCCTCTGGCAGGTTTCTTGGCTGCTCAGTTTTGTCTCTCAAGTGTTGACATTTGATATGATAGAACTGGTGTGTCGATTAAATGAGTTAATATAAAGTGCTTGAAAGAATTCTTGCCAGAGAGTAAAATTCTCAATTAATGCCTATTCTTATTCACACACAAATATAACCCACACACATTTCAACTTAAATGGAGAGCACACTTATATGTGGCTTGCTTTTACATGAATAGATTATGATCAACTTTCAGGTAAGTATGCATAGATTTATCTCATAAAATTAATAATAACCTCATGGTGTTAATATGCCATTTTCCACTTAAATAATTTTAGTTGTTTTAAAATGCACCTATTCAAATAATATGTCAATAAACACATTTCTATGCATATTGTTCTTTATCTGTACTTGTCACTATTTCTGTAGGAGAGATTTCTAAAAGTGGAATTTCTGGGTCAAATGAATTCTACATTTTAAAAAATGTTAAGATATTAACAAATTATATTCTTTAGGGGCACTTGGTGGCTCAGCCAGTTGGACAGCTACCTTCAGCTCAGGTCATGATATCACAGACCTGGGATCCAGCCCCTCATCGGGCTCTCTGCTCAGCAGGGAGTCTGCTTCTCCCAATCTCTGCCTGTGGTTCCTATTGCTTGTGCTCTCTCTCTCTCTCTCGCTCGCTCTCTCTCTGTCAAATAAATAAACACAATCTTTAAAAAAATTGCATTCTCTAAAACAATGTAAGAGTATCTATTTTCCCATTCCTTAGCACTGAATGTTAATCTTTCTTTTTTTAAGTGTTAATCTTTCATTGAAAAACAAATTGCTTCCAATCTGATGTATGAAAATTTTATCTCATTTTCTGAAAATTTGTGTATTTGTGATTACTAGTGAGGTTGAGCACCTTTCTATGTATTTTTAACCTGTTTATATATCTTATGGGAATTTCATGTTTTTAAAAAAAAATTTATTACATAAATTAACCCATTTATTAGAGGCTACCAATGTTTCAAATGGTGGAGCTTCTACTGGTCTTTCAACTCCTTTAGTCGTCTGATGGCAGACTTTACTGTGACAGCAGAAGTGCTGTTGTACGTCCAGGTGCCACCAGCTACCGTCTTCATGCAGGAGCCACAATGCCAGATGCCCACAGTTTGCCTTTTCATCTTGGTCTTGCCACAGAAGGAGCAGGTGTACTTGGCATGCTGGCTAATTTCAATCATCTTCACTATTTACCTGAGGGAGGCACCATAACGGGTTCGGTATTTACCTACGATTCTGATCTTCTTGGTACGGTTAGCCATGTCACCAAAAAACGGTTCTGAGCCCAGAGTGGAAGAGCAGAATTTCATATTTATTTTATTTGCATCAATGTCTGCTGAACTACACATTTTTTTCATAGTTTGCAGATGGAGAATATTTTTGCTTTCACATGGGTTGCAAATGTATCATTTATTTTCCTCCTTTATTTCCTTCTTAGGAAGTCCTTTCTAACCTGATGTTAAATATCATTCACATATGCTGTATTGTAATAATTTGGCAGTTTTGTATTGTCTCCTTATATCTTTTTAGTCCATGTGAAACATATTTTGTGTTGTCATATGATGTAGAAATATGAATCCTTCCCCAAAATGATAGCCATATTTCTCAATATGATTTTTTTCTATAATCCATATTGATTCAAAATATCATATTTATTATACATAAATTCTTATTTCTTAGCTTTCTATCTAATCTACTTATTTATTCATTTATCTGTAACATGCTTCTTTTATCATGATAATTATTTTTCCCTTTAACTTCTGCTATGACAGGTCTTCACTAAATATTTTTTTCCAGAATTTTCTTATCAATTCTCACATATTTTTCCATGTAAAATTAAAAATCAGTTGAACATTAACTTTCTTTTTTTTTTTTAAGATTTTATTTATTCATGAGAGACAGAGACACAGGCAGAGGGAGAAGCAGGCTGCATGCAGGGAGCCAGATGTGGGACTCGATCCCGGGACTCCAGGATCACACCCTGGGCTGAAGGCGGCACTAAACTGCTGGGCCACCGGAGCTGCCCTAACTTAACTTTTAACATAAGTTTAATGTACTGTTCAGGGAACATGATGTAATCATGGCATTTGGTCATGTCTTGGTCAAGAGTATTTCAGAATTTTAAAAAATTCTTATTCCTAGACTTTTCATGATTGAATATATGATACATTTGTGTTTTCCCTTATGTTTTGTGTTTGCATATGACTATATATATAGTTTATGTATGTATATAATATACATGTGGTTTTATTTTTTGTACTCCTATTCCAATAATAGGTTCACCTTCAAAATTAAAGGAGTAGAAACTACACAATTCCAATATATGGTAAAAAAAAAAAATATCTGATAATCTTTAGAAGTTACTAAAAGTTATAATTTAGAAAAATTTGGAGTTATTGGAAAGTTTTTCATAATAACATTGGATGAAAGAAAAAATGTCAAATACAAAGTTGTATATTCATATTTGGTTAAATTGCAAATAAGCAGATTACTTTTGAATATTTTGTGTGTGGCATATACTGTGTACATGTTTTCATATGCATTTCCAGTTTTATCTCACAACAATCATTTGTGAGAGGCCCTATTATTATCATTTCCATTTTCTTTTATTTTTTTAAAGATTTTTGTTTATTTATTCATGAGAGACACAGAGAGCAAGGCAGAGACACAGGCAGGGAGGAGAAGCAGGCTCCATGTAGGACCCCAATGGAGGACTCAAACCTGGAACCCTGGGATCACATCCTGAACTGAAGGCAGATGCTCAACCGCTGAGCCACCCAGGTGTCCCTATTTTTAAGAAGGGAAAACTTAGGTATGGAAGGGATAAGAAACTTGGACAAGGTAGTTTGTACTCAGTGCTGAGCTGGTATCTGAATCCAAGCAATCGGAGTTATGAGCTCACCATCTAAACCATAGAGACCAAGAATAAAATAAAATAAAATAATAAAATAAAATAAACCATAGAGACCATCCAAACGTCTACAAGCTTCAGGATATCTAGGCCCTAACTGGACGAGGTTGCCTAATTTTTGAAGAATAGTAAATTGATTTGACATGTATTTAGATTTATTTTAGCCACACTGTTGTTCTTTAATCTTAGAATCAAATACAGAGATTGAGAGATGATGGGACTCTAGGGAATATATAGTTCTTGATTCCAACAGTTACATAAATATTTGAAAAATCAAAGATAATATTTTAAATAAATTAATGTCTATAGTTTGAAATTCAAAGCAAATGGATATATTTCTAGAAAATGTAAAGTGTCAAAATTAACACAAGAAGAAATAGAAATCTTAATTGACCAATGTATTTTAAATAAATAACATTGCTTTAAAACATTTTCTATCTAGAAGTTTTACATGTGAATTTTACATGTAAGCATAGGCTACAAACATAGGCTAGTTTGTCTAGGAAGCAGAAAAAAAAAACTGCTAAAGTATTTTAATGAGCCTATTATAGCATACAAATACCAATAAAGACAGTTTAAGAAAATAAAATTATGGTTCAGTTTCATTTGTGAACAGCAATATTAATATTATCAATAGAATTTTATCCAACCAAATAAAAATGTGTTTTGTTTAAAATAATAATAATTTCAATAGATCAAAAAGAAATAAAATCCCCACATGTTCAGCATTCTTAAAAGACTAGGTAGAAAGGGGATTTTCTTACTCTAATGACAAAATAAATTATAGCAATAACACATCAAATGAAAAAATTTTAGAAGGATTTCATTTAAGATTGGAAAAAAATATAGACCAAGTATTTCACTACTATTCAACAGAACACAGAAAGTCTTAGACAATACGAGAAGACCAAAAAAAAAAAAAGAAATAGAAAGTATGAATTGCTAGGAAGAATTGAAACTCATTACTTGCTGATGAAAACCTGAAAATCAAAAGTCTAAAAATCTGACAATCTAATTGTCTCAATAAGAAAATCCAAAAAGATTATGAAATGATTAGAAAAATGTGATTATATAAAATGAAATATAAATTCTAAAGAATTAAAATAATGTAATTATTATAAATAATTTTATAAG
The DNA here is from genome assembly GCF_018345385.1 of Vulpes lagopus. Taxonomy (NCBI): domain Eukaryota; kingdom Metazoa; phylum Chordata; class Mammalia; order Carnivora; family Canidae; genus Vulpes; species Vulpes lagopus. The sequence continues at coordinate 27,097,842 of NC_054836.1, forward strand.
TATTTTAATAAATTTTATAAATAATAAAATTGAATGTGTCTGCGATTTCAGGATAGAAAGAGATTTTTTAAACAATACCAAAAATAGCATGAAATATAAAAGGACAAATTGATAGCTTTACTACATTGAAGTAAAGATGTGCCCTCAAAATAGGATGACAAATACAAAATTAAATCATCAGCGGTAGACTGTGTGAAAAATCTTTTCAGTTTCTACAAATAACTAAGGATGTTAAGAATATATATAAAGACAAAGGACTCAACAAGAATAATGTCAAGGAACATTATAGAAAAATAATTTAAAGCTGTGGAGTAATTTGAATGGCCACAAAATATATGAAGCGTGCTCATTGACTGGGGCCTTTTGTTCATTGGAGGAACTTTGTGAACAGCCAATATTTGAGCACTTACTATGGCCAAGCACTATTCTAAGTGCTTTTAAAATATAAAGTGCCCTGATTCTTACAGCAACTTTATGCGCTAGATATTATCATGATCTCATTTTACAGATAAGGAATCAGGAACAGAACGTTACACAAGCGTTCAATGATAAGAGCTGGAATCCAGATCTAATTGGGATAGCTTTGAGTTTACCCACCTAATCTCTGAACCACTGTGACTCTGCTGCTGCTCTTCGACAATGGTAAAGTCATAAGCTAGCTAAAATTTTGAGAGATAATATCAGAGGCTGATGGAGATGTGGGGAAATGAGAAATCTTATATAATATTGAGAGGCATAGTACAATGTAGCTGTTTAGAAAACAATCTGGCAATATTTAGGTAAAATTGTAGGCATATACTTTGTGCCCCAAACTCTCACTCTGGAGTCTACCCTCCAGAGATGCTCTTCACAGATGCCCGAGAAGACATAAACAATGATAACCCTCAAAGCATATTGTGGTAGAAAGAGTTGAAGGCAACCCAGGAGTTCAAAATAGATACCTATATATGTAAAATGTGGTATCTGGATATGCATGAGAGGAATACTGTACAGTGTCAGAGCCAATGGGCAGCATGGAAGAAACAGCTGTGTAACCAGGTTTCAAAACTATATAATTGAATAAAATAGTAAGAAACAAAATGTGACACTATTTATGTCATTAAAAGCATACTATGATAAAAATAAATTTCAGGGGCACCTGAGTGGTGCAATCTTTTGAGCAACTGACTCTTGGTTTCAGCTCAGGTTATGATCTCATGGTCGTGAGATATGAGCCCCCCCATAGGGCTCAGGACTCAGTACAGAGTGTGCTTGAGAATCTTTCTCTCCTTCTGCCCCTCCTGCTTGTGCTCTCTCTGGAATAGAAGAAGAAAGAAAGAAAGGAGAAAGAGAATAAAAGAAAGAAGGAAGGAAGGAAGAAAGGAGGGAAGTAAGGAAGGAAGTTAGTTGGTTAGTTTCAAGGACAAACATATTTACAAGTGGCCACAAACCATGTGGAATGTTCCTTGGACTGCATGTGAGTGGGGGCCAGATGGGTGTGGGAAGGGGATTGATGACGGAGGAATGAATGGGAAGAATCATGAAATAAAACACTGGTTGACAATAAAAATTTGCTATGACCCAAGGCAATTCTGTGCACCTGAGATAAAATTCTGTGCACCTGAGATAAAAATCCCAAGGCAAATAAAATAAATAAAATAGAAATAGCAACAAAATTTTTAAAAATTTAAAAATCTGTCATCTACCTAATATATATATTTTTAATGTTGGTGTATCAATACACAAATGTTATGTAGAATTTAGATCTATTATAATAAAAATATGTAGAAATTTAAAGAAATTATGGAGACCTATAGAATAGCACAAAGAGAATGGTTCTAATTCCTTTTATCCCTGTATATTCTTTTAGCTGTGTGACAAAAAGGAAAACACTGAACTCAGGAAGTGTTTCACATGAATTGTAAAACCTGGGTTACTAATTTACTATTTTATTTCTATGTGACATAAGAATGCATAGCAAAATACTTGTTTCTATGACCTGAAATCTTGCAGCCTTACAAAAATATTCAATGATTGCTAAGGAAAATATGCCTTTTCTTGCATGTATTGGCCTTTCTTTTGATCTAGTTCCAAAACTTATAATGACTCCAAAATGTATTTACTTATTGAATCACAGAAACAGCAAAGAGGGAGAAGCTTGGTGAGTACTTAAAGTAAGAGAAGGCAAAAAAAAAAAAAAAGGAAAATATTTCTTCCCTTTCAGCTATATTCTAATGGTCTTAATTACTATCCTCTTACATAATGGCCTTTATTATGTGCTTGCAATACTTATTTAAACAATGGCAAAAATGCAATGTATGTGTTCCTTAAAGACAAAAGGTAAAAAAAAATCCTATTCTCATTTAGAGATATAGTAAAATATTTATGAATAAAATGATACAATGTCACTTTAAAATCCTCCAGGAAAGTAGTTGGTGAGAAAAAGATAAAAGGAAATTGGTAAGGTGATAATAGTTTTTGATATTGAGTGGTTAGCATATAGGGGTTCAGTATCCTCTTAGGCCAACTCTTGTATAAAATTATGATTCCCTATTATAAAATGTTTTTCTTAAAAACATAATAAATTTGGACTTTGTATGGTTTAAAAAATGATTTTTCTATAATGCCTTCTGAAATATTTATGACGTGAATAAAGCTCCTAGAGCTGCATGGCTGGATACATTAGGAAGAGTTTATGATGCCATCCAAAAGGCCAGCCGCATTCAGGATGAGGTATGGCTTGACATGTCTCTCATTTCCAAAACAACTGGCAGGTGTGAGCTACTTTTTCTTACGTGTGGTAATCATCAGTAAGTTTTTTCCTCCCTGAATTTGTGTGGGGCACCTCCTGTCTACAGATCTTGCTTTCTCTTTCATTGAACAATTTCCAGATTAAACCAGGAAGTGATGAATATTTATTAAAATCAAGTAAACTTGCAATGGAAGATAATGAAATTTTTTGTTCTGTTTTGGTTTTGGTTTGTTTGTTTGCAACTTCCAAAGCACATTGCAGAAAAACGTTGCCCGAAAAGAGATTAGTGAGTGAAATTGTAAATGTTACTGACATAGTTTAAACCAAGTAATTTGTTTTCAGGGAATTTTCTATACTAAAATACTAGTTGAGGGGATCCCCAGGTGGCTCAGCAGTTTAGCGCCTGCCTTTGGCCCAGGGCCTGAGCCTGGAGTCCCGGGATTGAGTCCCACGTCGGGCTCCCGGCATAGAGCCTGCTTCTCCCTCTGCCTGTGTCTCTGCCTCTCTCTCTCTATGTCTATCATGAATAAATAAATCTTTAAAAAAATACTAGTTGAAAATTAGTAACATGTATTTTTTGAGGTCTGTGACTATTTAATTATTTCAAGTAATGAGTACTAAAATCTGAGACTGTGGAAAGTCTGAGGAACACCGCTCTGGAGGTCTGTGCCAAGCAGCTTTCCTCATATGACCCTGTAACTAGATGGCTTCTTTACTTGTCATGTCAAGTAAACCAAGCTCATTATTTAGAAAAGGGTCACATCTTTCAAAAGGTGATCAGGAGGTTGACTTTTCTGTCATTTGGATGACCAGGACAGCTTTTCAATTTTTATAGCTTTCCACTTTCCCTCTTGGGATGCTGAAACTATAAAAGTGAATCTTTTCTGCAGAAAGTGCTCTGCCCATCTGCTAAGAGAAGTTTAAAAATTTAATGATGAAATTGAAATTTAAAAGTTTAAAGTTCTACTACAATAAAAGGAAAATAGTTTGACATTTGAATTTTTTTTTAAAAGATTTTTATTTTATTTATTCATGACAGACAGAGAGAGAAGCAGGCTCCATGCAGGGAGCCCAACGTGGGACTCAATCCCAGGTCTCCAGCATCAGGCCCTGAACTGAAGGCAGCGCTAAACCGCTGAGCCACCTGGAGTGTCTGACACTTGAGTATTTTTACTTTGTATTTCAACCAACGAAAAAAATCGAATGTTCCTCCACAGTCATTTAAAAATATGGAAGTTTTTTTGGCTTTACATTTTATCTTATTCTAGAAAACATGGAAAGACATTGTTCCACTTAAAGAGAAGAATAAAAAGCTGTTTTGTGTGTTTGTCAAATTTTATAGACAAATAAATAGGTCAAATACTTAGTAGTTTAGGGGATACAGTTCCACAAAGTCAGTTTTCCATGATAAAATTAAAAGTGAAAAGACACTTCAAAGCTGTTTCCTGCCCACTGCATGATTGTAACTCTTAAAGGCACGGAGTATAGTAGTTAGGAATCTGGAATTTGCATTAAAAAAGAAACAAAGCTACCTGGGTTTTATTTCCAGATGTTCCATTTATAATAACTGTGTCCTCTGACAAATAAGTGACCTCCTCAACATCTCCATCTGTAAAATAGTGATGATGAATATATATTGAGCACATACATGTAAAAACATGCACATTGTTGTACAGGTTAAAATAGATTGTGCATAAAAGGCACATAACAAGGAAGTAGCATATTTATAGAACGTGCCCAGTAAACTTTAATTATTATTGGCTCTGAGATACCATTTACATTTAATTTAAAATACATAGCAATAGATATGTATGACTGGCCAAAGAATTGCTTTGAAAGGAAATTTAAAAAACACATTTGTTGTACAGCAGAAGCAAATATGCAGCATGTATTTGCACAGTTGAATGATTCTGAATTGCCCTGAAATTCCCTGAAAGAGACAGTTTTCTCATTGGAACATACTTTGACTTTCAAACTGCATCTGGTTTGAATTAGCCTTGGAAATCACTGCTCTTTTTTCCTAAAATAAGTGCTTGATAATTTCACATAACCCTGACAAAAATGTCATTTCATGATTTTGTTTTTTTTTTGGCGGGGAGGCAGTAGTCTATTGACTGCTCAAATCTTTCACAAAGAGAAATATAAGCAGCAGGTTATGCACGTGGGCCTTTATCGATTGTTAATGTGATTGTAAGAATGTGAACAAGCCAATCTCTGGCTCACAATTGCTGTGCTGTACAACTATACTCAAATGTAGAAACTTTCTCCTCATTGCTTTCAGTTCTTAATTATTAATATTCTCAAATCGATATCATTGTGGCTCCAATAAAAAGCTTCTTACCAAATAAGTGCCAGTGTTTTCCCCAAAAGCTGTTCTTTATCTAATAGGGCCTTAATATATCATATTCATTGACCTTCCATCTTATTCCCTACAGGTATTAATTAAGACATCAAAGATAGATTCCAATGACGTATTGTTGGAGAAGAAAAGGAGCCCAGGTCTTTTAAAAAAATGCCAAGAGCTCTCCAAAGATTCCTGGATGGCTCAGAGGAGAATCTAGCATCTGTGAGACTCTGAGAGCTTGACAACTCTAACCAGGCTGTGTGGTCTGTCACCCTGTTTCAGGCTGGACCTGTTCAGAGAATTTCAATGAAAGGTTTAAGAGATGCAATTCTGGACACAAACCATTGAAATCAATTCCAGTTCTGTCACCTATGGTGTGTCTTGGGTGAATTGTTTGTGGTCTTTCAAAAAGGGAGAAAAATAATTCCCAGCTGGTAGGGTAGTTTTTGAGGGTTAGTTGAGTCCATTCATGTAGAGTGCTTAGGATAGGGCTTAGCACAAGGTAGGAGGCCAGTATATATTTGCTATATCATTAGTATCAACATAACCATCATCATTATCATAAGTATACAGATAAATACACATATATACATACATGTAAATATGCATACATGAACCAAAATGGTAACCCTTTTGCTTTTACCTTGCAATTTGTACTTACCATGCACTAGTTTTTAAAGGAAAGTACATAAACATTTATCTCACTTAAAAATTGCTGCCTAGCTTTGCGCAGTGGCAGTATGATAACCAATGAAGTTTATCCGAGGCGTGATTATTGCTAATTGAAAAATTGCTGCCTTCCGACACATTATATTGATGTACTAATCTTACATTAATGTACTTTTAGTTTTTCTTTCTAGGCTTTTTGCTTTACAAATGGTATTTAAACCTACAGGATTTTATATATAACTTTGCATATGAATACCAATCTTTCTGAAGAATTGATTTGTAGAAGTGAAACTGATGGATCAAATTATATTTCTTTTTAAAAATTTGATGGATGGGGCGCCTGAGTGGCTCAGCGGTGGAGTGTCTACCTTCAGCTCAGGGTGTGATCCTGGAATCCTGGGATCGAGTCCCACATCTGGCTCCCTGCATGGAGCCTGCTTCTCCCTATGCCTGTGTCTCTGCCTCTCTTTTTCTCTCTCTGTGTCTCTCATGAATAAATAAATAGAATCTTTAAAAAAAAATAAAAATGTGATAGATACTTCTAAAGTATTCTCCAAGTATATCATGCCCCCATCTTATTCTTCTAAAAACCATATAAGACTACTCTTTTTTGGGATGCCTGGGTGGCTCAGTGGTTGAGCATCTGCCTATGGCTCAGGGCGTGATCCCAGAGTCCTGGGATTGAGTCCCAAATTGGGGTCTCCACAGAGAGCCTGCTTCTCCTTCTCTCTCTGCCTATGTCTCTGAGTCTCATTCTGTGTCTCTCATGAATAATAATAATTTAAAAAGGTAGAGTTTCATATCATGATCTTAATTTTGTTTAAAATGTTATCAGAACCTATCTGTGGGTTGTATGATTAGAGATAATTTGAATCTTATTTGTAGTTGGTACTTTCAAAATTGTCTTCAGTAAATGTAACTATTGTAATCAGAAAAATTTACAATAAATATTAAAATTAAAAAATAGTGGGAAAAATAAGAATGATTCTTGCTTTTCAGAAGTCTCCCAAGTATCACAATGTCCCACAATTTCTTTTGGTGAAACAAACTGCCTTCCACTTTTTTCCTCAGTGAGCCTCAGCTGGGAGCATGAGCACCAAGGATCTAGGGGATAATTATGGAATGGCTTACTTTTAATCTTTGTCACTTCAGGAGAGAGACTGAGCAGACCTGGAAGTGATGAGGCTCCCCTTTGCCAGCTTCAGAACAGTGTTCTCTGAAATATGTAAAAAACAAACAAACAAAAAACAAACAAACAAAAACAAAACAACAAACTCTTCAAAAATCCTTCCAATCAATTTGAGTAGTCCATAGAAGCCTGTGATTTTTGGGAAGCCTCAAAGTATCAAGATAAGAGGAAGCTAGAGTCAAAGGAATACCAAATTGCTTAATTTAAACTCATATAAAGAGATGTTAAGTCAAGGATAGAATTTGCTGAAGGAAGAATTTATGGTCAGTGAGAAGCAGGTATTTCAAGCCTTTAACTTTTATTTTTTATTTTATTTTTCTTAAAGATTTTATTTATTTATTCATGAGAGCCACTGAGAGAGAGGTAGAAATATAGCAGAGGGAGAAGCAGGCTCCCTGCAGGGACCGGGATGTGGGACTCCATCACAGGACCCCAGGATCCCAGGACCATGACCAGAGCCAAAGGCAGACACTCAACTGCTGAGCCACCGAGGCCTCTTGCCTTTAACTCTTTTAAACAACTTGGTATTTGGTTTAAGTGAATTAATTAACCTTATTTTTGTAAGTACCTGCACACAAAATGATGATCTGATCATGTCTGATTTCCATCATTCTCTATGGTCATACAGCTCTGACATTTAAATATTCTAAGTAGTTATTGACATAGTCCTTGAAAATCTAAATTATTTCTCAAGGCTGGCCAAATCACGGCTACACACAAACAAAACTAAATGAAATGCTAATTGTGATAATTAATAAACAGATACATTTAGAAAAATCAGGCAAAAAAAAAGCTGCTTTAGTCTCAAGCACATTAGCCTCAATCTTATCGTATTTTAAAACCAGAATTATCTTTATATCTCTATCTGCATAAACATAAACTTAAAGCAAAAATTATCATTTTACATCATAAATCTCCATGAGACTTTAGACTCTCAAACTTTCTTTTTGTCATAAGCATTCTCTAATATGTACACTAAAATAATGATGGGGTTTGCTCTCAACAGTCTTGCAGGGGTTAGCTATTTCCTATACAATAAAAATAATAAATGATTTATGTATAATGAAGACATTAAAAAGGAAGTTGCTGAATCAACCTGGGGCAGTAAGTAGTTTTACAAGAAATGAATGACTTATCAAAACAGCAATCATTCAAGACCAATAAAACCTTCGCCAAGGTACTGAGCCGTGACCATGTCATCATAGTATTATGTGTAATTTTAAATTAATTAATGAAAGGGAAAGTTGTATAATCCACATGAAACTAAAAAAAGATAAAGGTGAATTTTTTTTGAAGTTCTAGTTTGTCTAGTATAATCAGGAACAATTTAAATACAATTTCCCTAGAGTGCATTTTTCACTTTTAATAATCACATGGCTTTGATAGGTACTGGGGCTAAGGGATCTTGCTAATTATTAACTGTGTTTATTGATTGTGTTCTCACAGCTTTGGCATACATTATTGCTTTTAATCCTCACAACACTCAACTCTTCTGATGCCAGGTTCCATACTTAAACTCTTAAATCATTTGGTAAATCAAACAAAAGTTATTGCTATTCAGCAGGACTACCAATAAAACAATTGTATTTTTAATGAAATTATACATTTATAGAGAAAAGAAAGCAAATAAATACCAACTTTAAAGACTTTCCCTCTCCTGGAAAAAAATATATATACACTTCCTGTCTTTCGCATATATTTAATTTCCACAATTTTGTGGTCACAATTCAGTGATGGAAATAAGATCCTCTGAGCTCTAAGATTCTGCACCTTGAGGAATGAAGATCACTTGGAAACAAAATTTTTTGTTAGTATGTCTTTATTTTTGGTTTATCAACTCATTCCAATTAATTGCACAATGAATCAATTATATTCTTGAACATTGTTATTTATTTCAAGGATCAAACTGTGCAACATTTCCCCTTGAGCATTAGCCTTCTAGAAGAACACCTGTCTTGAATTTAACCACAGTCTTCACACCTTGGGATTCTCGGTAAAAGACCTACTTACCTTGGTTGTTCAGACCTGGACTAAGAGAGTATTTGTAAATGGATAAAAAAAAATAATAATAAAAAGTCATTTAGTCCAAAATCAGCTATTCAACCACATCAATTCAGCATGTGTTATCCTAAGGCCAGAGAAGAAAATGGTGAGACACAAGTCTGTGAGTGAGCCTACAATCTTGTGAGCGAAAACACACTTTGCAATGTACTGCATATCAAGATCACCGGGAGCATGCAGGATGCTGAAATTCAGTGGAGCCAGGGTCATAATGATGTTGAATCTATGTATTTTTCTTTCTTTCTTTTTTTTTTTTTTAAGATTTTATTTATTTGAAAGAGAGAGAGCGCATGCAGATGAGCAAAGAGGGCGGGGCAGAGGGAGAAGAAGGCTCCCTGCTGAGCAGGGAGCCAGATGTGGGGCTTAATCCTCAGCTCTGACTCTGGGATCAAGATCTTAGCCGAAGGCAGATGCTTAACCGAGTGAGCCACCCAGGCGCCCTAGAATCTATGCATCTTTAATTAAAACGTAAAGAATTGGTAAGACAGATATGGAAAAAGTACTGTAACACAAAGGGGAGAAAATAATTCACTCCTAAGAGTCTAGAATTTGAGAGAGAGAAAATCTAGACATGGAAGGGAATTTGTTATCTGGTTTTAGGAAACTTTTTTGTATGGAAAATGGGCAGTCCTTATCTCCTTCAGAATTACAAATATTGTTCTCATAGGAGTGGATTTAGAGAGTGGATTAGCCACTATCAATTTCAGTTGAATTTATGAAATTCAACTTCCTATATGTCAGGGGTGATTCCAAGTTTGTGTCTATTTATTCACTTAATAATCATGACACTCCTATGAGGTATTTTTTTTTTTTTTAATCAGTATTCCCATTCCACAGGTGAGAAAAATGAGACACAGTAATGTTAGGTAACGTGTCCAAGTTCAGTCAGTTGAAAAGTGCAGGGGCCATTCCTCAGCCTACTTCAAAGGCCTAAATAAACCAGGCCATTCACTTCCAGGCATACCTCTCCTCAATATGAGACTCAAAGCAAGAGCAAGAAAGTAGGCCACTGGGATGGACTGAGAAGCATTTTGGATACCCTGGTTGATTAACTGTGGAGACAAAATGAGAATGCTGAGTCAAAATTACATCATGTTAATGAAATTAGGAAGAAGAGGAGAAGCATGTTTGGAGAGAATGATGAGATTGATTGTTTTGGACAAGCTGAACTTGATCTTGGCAGGATCAATTTAGGGAGGTCTGTCTAACAAGAAGCTGCAAACTGAAGTCTGGAGGCTGCTTAGTCAGGACAGAACTCATGTAGTAGAAGTGAGTTACCTCAGGCACAAAATCTAAGGGAAATGGAAAAAGGATTTCATCAAAATCAATAATATTTCAATATGTTACTTGTAAAAATACTAAAATTAATGCAAAAAAAGGCAAACCAAATATCAAAATTTTAAGTAAAGGAAGATTTTTCCTCTGCCTTAGTCTCCAATATGGCCCCAGATAGCATTATTATCAATTCTACCTTAATTTGAAAACTTTTAATATTTGTCATGGTTTTTGCATCAATTTTGATTTGTTATGATACTGCCTTAAAAAATAATTGATCTTGGGGAGCCTGGGTGGCTCAGTCAGTTAAGAGACCAACTGTTGATTTCAGCTCAGGTCATGATCTCAGGGTTCATAAGATCCAGCCCTGTATCAGGCTCTGTGCTGGGCATGGAGTCTCCTTGAGACTCTCTTTCTCCCTTTCTTCTGCCCCTCATCCCTCTCTCTCTCTCTCTGAAAAAAAGAAGAAGAAAGAAGAAGAAGAAAGAAGAAGAAGAAGAAGAAGAAGAAGAAGAAGAAGAAGAAGAGGAGGAGGAGGAGGAAGAGGAGGAGGAGGAGAGAGAGAATTGGTCTTGATCACTGAGCTTTTCTGTTTCATTCCTAAATTTTGCATCCCAGGCAGGTGCTTCACCTGCCTTACCCTAGTCCTGCTTAAGCAAGAGGAAATTCTGCTTATCCATACTAAAGTTCTTTTTTAAATTACTTCACTAAAAGAAATAATTTCCTTTTATTTTTATTACTTCATTAAAAGGAATTCCTTCACTAACAGGAAAGGAATTATTGCTGAAACTGAAACTGAACTGATTAATCTGATTTTTACATTATCTTGTATCCAGATTATCAGTTCTCATAATTTTTCACAAGAGGAAGGAAGAGAACAAAGTCTTTCTCCTGTACAGAAAAGAAAACCGAGAGATATAATGGCTCAGTTAAAACTAAACTTCCTGTAGCTACATGGGACATATTAGATCAGATGCTTCTTGGGGTATAAATTGGAAGAAATAAAAATATGAAGTATATTTATGTGAGCAAATCCTAGACAAATCATTGGACTGAGAGAATGAGTTTGGGTAAATAGCATGTACTTCTGAATGAGACATAATGAGCTTGAATTCCTCCTCAGCCATTCCTAGCTAGACAACCTTTGACAAATCGCAAAGCCTTACTTAGTTTCCTCATCTATAAAATGAGCCTCATTATACTTACCTATTATTGTTTTGGTTAGGAGGGGGAAAAAGAGAATATAGCTATTAATATTTATCAATCAGCATCTCAACCTATAAACACATGATATTCACAAAACAGGAAAATCCCAGAAGTTGTGCTTTTTTTTTTCTTTTTTTGTAGGCTATATAAAGAAGTAGGACAGATAAACCAAGAATTATAATGCATCTGGTTGCTGGAAACAAAGAGAGAGAGAGAGAGGAAGAAGAAGAAGAAGAGAGAGAGAGAGAGAGAGAGAGAGAGAGAGAGAAAGCCACATAGAGTTAGTGACTGTTGGTAGAAGAAACCAAGTAAATAAATATTCTGACCTTGCTCTCCTCTCCCACTTTGATTACCAACCAAACTCTAAGCTAGTGGTCATGAAAGACCTGTGCTTTAGTCTATGCTATCATCCCTACAAGAAGACTGTAGGATCAGAAGGATGGAGAAAGTACCCAGAGAAGCAAAAGAAAGCCTATGTGGAAGCCTACCATAGTAGCTCATGATTAGTGAGCATTTCCTATGTAACACATACAGATGCTTTACTTGTGTCATCTCATTTAATGCAAATAACAGTCTTTATGGTGAATACTATTATTTTTCCATTTTATAAGTGAGGAACCTGAGACTTACTACAGTTCACTAACTTGCTGAAAGCCTCAGAACTAAGAGATGTAGACAGGAATTGATGTACCATAGCCCACCACCGCAGAACAATAAAGAGTAATGACTGCTTTCTTAATTATCATCACTATCATCAAAACCATTTAATTCCAACCCCTCCAGCGATTATATTTCTAGGAATTTAACTCACAGTTATAATAATGCATGAGTAGAAAAAAGTACATTAAAAATGATGTTTCTAACATTGTATTAGCAAAAGATAGAAAACATTTAAATGTCTATGAACTTGGTCAGATGAAGCTACAGTACATTTTAAGATGATATTACTATTTACCACAGAGTAAAGAAGGCAGCTCTAGGAGCATTGTGTATTAATATATATTGATATATTGTTTCAGAACAGTGTGCATAGTACCATTTATTAGAGAAAAAAATAACTATATTATCTATATTCTTGTAGATAAAAGAGTGTTTTTGGAAAAATACAGAAGAAGTTGATAACTTAGCTGCTTCTGGGGAAAGCAACTGGGTGACGATAACTTAGCTGCTTCTGGGGAAAGCAACTGGGTGGCAGGTTAAATGGAAGTTAATTTTTGTATTTCACAACTTTGTGCTTTTGAATTTTTTCCCATAGTCACCTAATATCTACCTACAAACATAAATTAATCAAGGAAAAATTGACTTGTACATTATTAGTGACCTTTTGGGGACTCTTGTAATTTGAAAAACAGTAAAAGAAAATGCACATGCATAAAAATCAGTTTTCTTAATCTTCAGATCCTGAGCGATTTGCTTTTTCAGTAACAAAATCCTTTGCCATACCAGCTTCGGTTAAAAGAATGCAAAGTAAAGAGTAAAATCCCACATGAATGGTATAGTGCTGCCAAAGCAAAAACTGCAGGGTGAACAACGAGAACTCAGCTGCTTGAAGCCAGGTACCAGGTAACTCACAAGGCAAACTGCGCCTATTAGCAGCGACCTGTGCAGCGCGAGAACACCCCAGGAGGAGGGCTCGTTTTTTCAGAAACCTTCCAAGCCAAAGAAAGCAGGTGGCAAAGAGCTAAACCACAGCTCCTGAACCCCAGGGCATTTGCGAGAGCTCTGTCCTCTGCATTAGGACCACCAGCCTTCCAGATTTTCACCTTTCCAAGAAACCTGACACGTTTTTCATGGCATTTTCAGATTGCTCAGATCAAGACGGAAATTTCGGCTATCAGGAATGGAGAGACTGGCCGGTAAATGAAGGAGTTAGTGATACATAGACAGCCAATTTTCTCTCTTTCCCTTCTTTTATTTTTATTTAATTTTTATTTTTTTTAAAGATTTTATTTATTTATTCATTACCCCACAGAGAGAGGCAGAGACACAGGCAGAGGGAGAAGCAGGCTCCATGCAGGGAGCCCGACGTGGGACTCGATCCCGGGTCTCCAGGGTCACGCTCCGGGCCGAAGGCAGGGCTAAACCCTGAGCCACCCAGGGACCCCCTCTTTTTTTTAAAAGAAGGATGCGCCCACCAGAGTTTAAGTTGCTGATCTCCTCCATTTACTGCCAGAAAAGAAATGTCCTTCCTTAGGCTAGGAGGCATTTCCAGGAGTCTCTGTAAGTCGCCTCCGGGTCTCACGATTTCTGAGCTCGGGACTCTGCTGCTAACTCGGAGCAGGGCGTAGGAGCTCGGCGGTCCGCGCGGCGAGCCCAGCGCCAAGGCGCCCCCGCCCCCAGCCCCGCCTCCCCGCCGGGCGAGCCCTATAAAGTCGCGCCCGGCCGGGTCCCCGGCGCAGGTCTCCGCTCCGTCCCACCTCCAGGTCGTCGAGGTCCCGCGCCCTCTCCCGGAGCAGTGCCCGTCGGAGCCATGGCCCAGGGGCTGTACCACGAGGAGTTCGCCCGAGCCGGCAAGCAGGCGGGGCTGCAGGTCTGGCGGGTGGAGAGGCTCGAGCTGGTGCCGGTGCCCCCGAGCGCTCACGGCGACTTCTACGTGGGCGATGCCTACCTGGTGCTGCACACGGCCCAGGCGAGGCGCGGCTTCACCTACCGCCTGCACTTCTGGCTGGGTAAGGGGGCGCAGGCGGGGGGAGCAGGCAGGGGGAGCGGCAGGGGGAGCAGGCAGGGGGAGCAGGCAGGAGGGGAGCGCAGGCAGGGGGAGCGCGGGCAGGGGGAGCGGGCAGGGGGAGCGCAGGCAGGGGGCGCAGGCTGGGGGGAGCGCAGGCAGGGGGAGCAGGCAGGGGGAGCGCAGGCAGGGGGCGCAGGCTGGGGGGAGCGCAGGCAGGGGGAGCAGGCAGGGGAAGCAGGCAGGAGGGGAGCGCAGGCAGGGGAAGCAGGCAGGGGGAGCGCAGGCAGGGGAAGCAGGCAGGAGGGGAGCGCAGGCAGGGGGAGCGCAGGCAGGGGGAGCAGGCAAGGGGAGCGAAGGCGGGGGGGGGGCGCAAGCAGGGAGGGCGCAGGCGGGGGGGGGGGCGCAGGCGAGGGAGAAGCGCAGGCAGGGGGAGCGGGCAGGAGGAGCAGGCAGGGGGAGCGCAGGTGGTGGGGGAGCAGGCAGGGGGGCGCAGGCTGGGGGGCGCAGGCGGGGGGGGCGAGGCGCCTACCTGGTGCTGCACAAGGCCCAGGCGAGCCGGGGCTTCACCTACCGCCTGCACCTCTGGCTGGGTAAGGGGGTGCGGGCGCGGGGGGCACAGGGGGGTGCGCGGGCCGGGGGACCCCGACGCGCACAGGTCGGGGAGGGGCGAGGCGGCGGGGAGGCTGGGATTTGAAGGCTGGAGGTGGGGTGCGGCGGGGGTGGGGTGGGGAGGGGAACCGCAAGCGGGAAGGGCCCAGGGACGGTCGCGCCTGTCGGGTCCCCTCCGGGCGGCCCCGTGGGGCTGGCCGCCTTCTTCGCGCCAGAGTCGGCTCTTGCGGGCGCGCCTGCAGACGCGGGGCGGGGGACGTGGGGAGCGGCCTGAGCCCGCGGGCTTGGACCTCCGCCGGGGCGGATCTCGGGGCTTGGAGGCTGGCTCCTCTCGCGTCTCCCGGTTTCACCTCCAGATTGGAAACCCCGCTGCCGCCCCCCTCCCGCAGCGCACCCGGGCTGCGGCCGAGCCCCGCTCACCTGCCCACTCACCTGCCCGCTCACCTGCCGTCCGACAGGTTCAGTCCTGGTTTCCCGGTGGGCGAGGAGACCAAGTCAGACGAGTTGGTAGGCATCCGCCGCAGCTGGCGAGAAGTACCTCCCCCCTCCTGCCGCCCTTTTCTCTAATTAATTCATTTTTATTTTTTTGCCCTTGGGCCCCGGCTTCTATTTCTCCACAAATTTCGGCAGTTAATGGTCTGGGCGACTTTAAATCAGAATCCACTTGCACCATACTGCTCGCACGTGTGGCTAACAGAATATTCCTGTTGATCGGGATGTTGGCGATCGTGGATGGAAAGGAGAAAAAAAATAGATATTTTCAATATAAATGAATAGCTTGATATGGCATATTTATTTTTTAGATGAGTTGCTTTACTGTAATCGTATTATTATTATTATTACTTAGCTATTTGACCAAGGATACAGTGGGAAACAAAACAGCGCCTTCAGGAGTAGTAATTATTTTGGGCTGCACTTGGGCCAGGTTGTCAGAATACTGGGCCTTGTGTGCTCTACTTTTTCCACCTTCTACTTTTACTCGTAAACATCCTGAATGTCCAGCCTCTCCCTGGAAGATCCTGTGCCAGGGGGCACACCCCATCTAACAACGTGCCGATTATCTGAGACTTCTTGCCTTCTTTTAAAACTAGCTTGCCTCCCTTGGACTTCTGTTTCTTTATTTTTAGCTTTATTCCTGAGCCTGTGGGGAGACCACACAAAACCACACACACACACACACACACACACACACACACACACAGTCCTTGAAAAGCCATCATTTTTATTTCTGACATTTGAAGATTTTAAATAAAATGGCAGGAAACCTTAAGGAGTGATGTTCCCAATGGTAGTGAACACACTACCTGAAACACACTCCAAAGGAGAAATACAAAGAGGAAGAAGGATTTTTTTATTATAGCGTTTGATATTAAGATTTTGTGCTTACCCTAGGAAGCTTAAGCTGAATTCCAGATACATTTTGGCTTCCCAGTGTAGTGTCACTTTTCCTGTTATAGACAGTGATCTATTTATATCTTATACCAGAATTCACTGAAACCTTAATATAAGACCATGTTTATAAATGAATGATGCCAGATAAAATAGTAATGTCCTCAGCTTGGCCTTTCTATTCAGAACTTGGATCTAGAATGAATCAAAGTGTCTGAAATGCCCCATTTGTAATTTTGGTGAATTGAGATGTGAAGGGACTTCATATCTTGCTGTAGACAACGGTTAAGTTTGACTTTATTAGAAGACTGCAAGAAGTTTTGAACACAGTTTGTGGGTTTTGTTTATTTTAGGAGGGGGTTTATGCTATAGGTTCTTTCTTATGCAAAGAAACTCGCTTATTAAGCAAATGGTTTTTTAGGACTTACAGATTCACATTAACTCAATTATTCATTTAGTGTTCACCAATTTTGAAAACTGTAATAGAAAATGCTTTGGGCAGAAACACTTTATGACTTTTTTCAGTCTTTTTTTTTTTTTTAAAGGATTTTATTTATTTATTTGACAGAGAAAGAGAGTGCACCAGCAGAGGAGTGGTAGGCAGAAGGAGGAGAAGAAGTAGGCTCCCCGCTGAGCAGGAAGCCCCATGTGCTCACCCCCCCATGTGGGGACATGGGGTTGGATCCCAGCACCCTGGGATCATGGCCTGAGCAGGAGCAGACCCTTAAGTAACTGAGCCACCCAGGTGCCCCACACTTCATGATTTTAAAGATCTAAAACTGAAGTTAATAGTGTATTAATAAATTAATTCATTCAGTAATTATTGAAAGTGCCCAGCATTGTGTAAGGCGTTTTTGCATATGAATAGTTTATGAACCCTCTCTGAAAGTTTATAATCTCAAAGATACAATAAGATAAAAAGTGATACAACACAGGTAGAACATGCTAGACACTGTGAAAGAGACAGAGTATCTGCAATTATGGGGAAGCAGGGGAGTAGAGAAGCTTTGACAGAAAAAAAGAAAAGGAGGGTAATTGGAAGGGATCTTGTCCGAGAGAAAATCTTGGGGAACATGGAAAAGTTTAGCACAAAATGGTTCATGGAGCCGTTAGATGGAATTGTTCTACAGCCCTTCCTACTTTAGTTCCCTGAAGCAAGCTGGATTTCATCCAGAATATTCTAACCTGAGAGCTAAATTTAGATGAATTCATGATGATTAATCAGAGAGACAGATTGAGGAAAAGTTCCAGGGGGGAAGAGTGGAAAGTTTAGGGAGAAAGACAGTTTAACTAAAGGATCAGTGGGAAGGAAGGAAGCTGAAGGGGAGCGAAGTTAAAATCAGATTAGGGTAGAAAGGTACATAGGATAAAAATCAAGAAACAGGCCAGGTGAGAGAAGCAAAGGGCACACAAGAAGCAGCAGGACATACAGAGGAGAAGAGGAGAGGAAGAGTCCTCTTTCCTGCTCTCTCTCAAAGGCTTTCCATAATACTTGTGCATATCTCAGATTGTTTCTCTATTATTTTTTTCTTTACAAATAAGAAATTGTCGCATTTGACTAACAAGTTGTTGCACTGGTCCTTCCATAAAAACCATTTCAGCTTTGTACCTAGCAGTTTAAAAGCAGCCACCCTGGGCAGCCCGGGTGGCTTAGAGGTTTAAGCGCCACCTGTGGCCCATGGCCTAATCCTGGGGACCTGGGATCGAGTCCCACTTCGGGCTCCCTGCATGGAGCCTGCTTCTTCCTCTGCTTGTGTCTCTGCCTCTCTCGCTCGCTCTGTGTCTCTCATGAATAAATAAAATCTTAAAAAAAAAAAGCAGCCACCCTCTACCCCTCATTACTTAGAGCATCATGTCTCTGAGCACAGCTAATAATAAAGCTACTCTGCACATCCTGGACCTGCGCTACAAACACTCACCCTCATTGTTTCTCTTTTCCAGTTTTTAATTTTGCATAAATGTATTTGAGAGCAGTAAACATTTGTGGTATATCTAGTCAATGCTAGGCTCTATCCAAGGCACTGGGAATCCCAAGAATTGGATTACAGCATGCAGTGTACAAGTCAGGGACTGTGTAATATACAAGGGCTGGTGAAGATGCTGAGAAATTGGATTTTTATACATTGCTTAAGGGGGAAACGTAAAATGGTACAACCATTATGAAGAAGAGTTTGATGGTTTCTTAGAAAATTAGACTTGAAACTGCCATATGATCCAGCACTGCATTCATGGGCATTTATTCCAGAGAAATGAAAATTTATGTACATGTAAAAGTCTACACACGAATTCCACAGTAGCTTTATTTGAATAGAAAGAAGTTTGAATCAGCCCAGATACCCTTCCACAGGTGACTGATTTCATCAAATCGTGGCAAATGTATCCCAGAGACTATTACTCAGCAATTAAAAAATAAACTATTGATATACACAACTCCGAGGAATCCTCGGGAGATTAGAATGAGTGAAAAAAAACTCAAGTCAGGCAGCCCAGGTGGCTCAGCGGTTTAGTGCTGCCTTCAGCCCAGGGCGTGATCCTGGATACCCGGGATGAGTCCCATGTCGGGCTCCCTGCATGGAGCCTGCTTCTCCCTCTGCCTGTGTCTCTGCCTCTTTCTCTCTCTGTGTCTCTCATGAATAAATAAATAAGAAATCTTAAAAAAAGAAAAGCCAAAAGTTTCCATACTGTTCAGTTCCATTTATATAATATTTTGAAATGATAGGATTTTGGATTTATTGTTATCAGAGTTTTGGGACGGGGTAGGGAGCTGGGTGATGCAGGTGGGAGATGTGGTAGTTATAAAATGACAACATAAGGGATTTTTTTTTTTTTTTGGTGATAGAACTATACAGTATCTAGATGAATGCTTGAGTTTATATGTGATCAAAGTTTAGAGAACTAAACACACATAGATGAATACAAATAAAATTGGGGAAATATGAAAAAAAATGAGAGAATTGTATCAGTTTTGTATTCTGTGATGTACTGTGCTTATATGCTTGTGCTTTAGTCCACTGTAGCACACCGAAGTGTACCGTAGTGTGGAAAATGTTACCAGTGGAGGAGATTTGGTCTGTTGATCTATGTCTCTCCTTCTCCCGATACCATGCTGTCTTAATTACTGTACCTGTATAGTAAAACCTTAATATCAAATAGAGTTATTCCTTCGAGCTTATTTTTGTCAAGATGTTTTAGCTCTTTCAGGACCTATGCCTTTTCATATGAATTTTACAATAAACTTATGTAATCTATAGTAAATCTTCCTATGATTTTTTTATAGGAATAATGTTAAGCTTGTAGGTCAACTCAGGGAAAATTAACATCTTTGTTATATTAGATCTTACAGTCCATGAACATTATGCTTTTATATTTATTAAGGTCTTTGTTTTTTTTATTAACATTCTATAATTTTTAGCAGAGAGATCATGTACATCACATCCCCAAAACAATTTTAGGAATTTTGCAGCATATGTACAAATATAATGTATGGCAATATAATATAAAATAACACAAAGAACATATCATAACTTGAATGAGATCAGTAAAAGTCATTGGTGAAAAGGCATCAGAAAAAGGAAAATAAGGGTGCCTGGATAGCTCAGTTGTTTAAGCATCTGCCTTCCACACAGGTCGTGATCCTGGGGTCCCGGAATCAGCCCACATGAAGCATCAGGCTCCCTGCTCAGCAAGAAATTGGCTTCTCCGTCCCCTTCTGCTCCTCCCCCTGCTCCTTCTCTCTTGCCCGCTCACTCTCTCAAATAAATAAATACAATCTTTAAAAAAAGGAAGAGGGAAAATAAATGAGGTCATAAGTGAAATTCATAGAGCAAGTTCATATGTTTCTGAACATTGCTAAAATTGCATCACCATACATGATATCACTGAATTGGATTCTGGTTTTCACATTCAGAGGTTGGTATTGGCTTCTTTAGGATCTTTTAACTTCTTTAGAGCAGGGATTCTAGTTTATTCATACTGGTATTTCTTGGCCCAGAGCAGTACACAAGCATCAACAAATGATAGTATAATTTAATTAATTTACTTCTAGGTCATTCATTAATTGCATGCCTGGCCATTTACATCTGTCTAAAGAAATTTGTGTTTCAACTTGTGCTCAAGTAAGAATGTTTTTGTCAAACAATTGCCCTTAATACTTTTGATATTAACTTTGATTTAAACTTCCCTCTTAAAACATCTGTGTCTTTATTGGTAATCTCATTTATGGATGGGAAGGTGGTCAGAATGGCACTAGTGTTCTTTCACGTCGCAAAATTGCATATGTATTTTTTTTCCTTTGACCACAACAAGTTAGAAAATTGATACTATGTCAAATACTCTTATAGCTAGTGGTTTTTTTTTTTTTTTTGTCCTGAGAAGATAAGTTGCTACACAGGTTCCCTTTGAGAGAGAGAAATATAAAGAAATACAATTCTTTCATTAATGTGGCTGAATCCCTTCAGCTTTGGTGAATACATTCAATTGGGATCTCATGTGAACTGTAGTATTGTTAGGGCTTCTAAACTTCATTAGAGACACAGGCAGAGGGAGAAGTAGGCTCCACGCAGGGAGCCCGATGTGGGACTCAATCTCGGGACTCCAGGATCACGCCCTGGGCCGAAGGTAGACACTCAACCACTGAGCCACCCAGATGTCCCTGAGCTTTATCTTATCAAAAATTCTGCCCTAATCCTTTTCCTTGCTTGGTAAATGAGGTGCTGTCCTTTGCTGTTTCAGGAAAAGAGTGTACTCAGGATGAAAGCACGGCGGCTGCGATCTTTACCGTTCAGTTGGATGACTATCTGGGCGGCAAGCCAGTGCAGAGTAGAGAGCTGCAGGGCTACGAGTCTACTGATTTTGTTGGCTATTTCAAAGGAGGTCTGAAATACAAGGTAAGCAGCTCTCTTGAACTATTTCTGTTATGACCCCCTTTCTCTTCCTATCCATCTACATCTTATGTCTTTACAGAATGAAAGTTCATTGAGGGTAGGGTTTATTTTTGTTGTTGTTTTGTTTTGTTTTTGTTTCTGTTTTCTTAATGATATATGCCAGTACCTGCCAGACACATAGTAGGTGCTCAATAAATGTTTGTGGAACATGGGTGTAATATGTGAAATACTCTGACTTGATTTCATTTAGTAGATTAATTTTTAATAAAGTTAGGAGCTTGCGATAATTTTGTCACAAGAAAACCCGTTAAAATTTTGTGGAGTTACTTCAGTTAATAAATATTGGCAATTTAGTTATTAATATTTTTTGTTTATGATATTCTAGAGAACCTCTGAATTTGCCACAAATAACCCAAGACTTGGGAATCTCAGTTATTCTAGAATATCTTGATTCAGTATTTATAACAATTATAATTCCAGTTAATAGAAAGGACTATTCACACATTTCCCAAAAAGTTGGTTTGATCTTGGAAATGATAGAAATAGAAACAAATCATTGAGTTGAATATATATGTGGTTCAGCCTCATAAAATCGAATATACATACATTGCCACAAACACAATATATGTGTTTTGGCCTGAAATACTAATCCTCAACTGGCTTTACTTCTGAAAAGGCAAGCAAAAAAAAAAAAAAAAACCAAACAAACAAGTTAAATAGTTCTTTCCTTTTAAGGCGACCTTCGGTGAAGGACAGCCTTTTTTTCTGGAATTCCCTCCGTGAGCCTTGTAGACTGGCCATCCTTCACAATTCCCCTGTTCCCAGGAGTGCCCAGTTAAAGTTTCAGAAATACCTCCTTAGAGAAACATTTCAGAAGCAATCCTTTTCAAAATCAGACATGCTCCAACAGATGATATGCAGACCCCGCCTCGCCCTTTGAGCATATTAGCTTACTGAAGACTGTAAACCTCAGAGGTAAACTAGACTTCTGAGTATATATATTAAATCTGTCTATTACCATGCCGTGGTTTATTTCTGTTTTTACCTGATCAGAGCCTTAGTGAATAGTTTGTGATGCTATTGAGATGAGGATAAATACTTAATAGGTTCTCTTCTCTCGTGAAATCATTTTTTTTTTACTCTAGGCTATGAGCAGTCCCAAATATGAAACTATATATGCCTTCTCATTTTATTTAATTTGCATAAGTTCCTACAGTTTATGTCAAATGATCCTGAAACTTCTTTTATGTCAGTGAAACCAGCATTTTGAATAAGCTGGGTCTTGTAGTTACTAAAACCGTGTACTATGATATCACCCTGGTTATGAACCCATTTCTGCTACATATGACTTGTTTACCTCAGGGCAAGTGTGTAAGCTTTCTGTGCTCAGTTTCCTCAAATGTATAATGGGTGTAACAACAGCTTTCTCATATAGGTGTTGTTAAGGATTAAGGATCAAATTAAATAATAAAATACATAGTGCATATACAGTCGGTAGGAACTTGTGATATTAATCCTTCTGGCTATTAGCAGGACCTCTGAAATCAAACTTCTGGATATATATTTAAAAGTGGATATAAAAAAGCGATTTTACAGTTATAAGATAATTATAATTATCAACATCAAAATCACTACAAATCAGCATTTTTTTTTTTAAAGAAGGTATTTGCGAATGGAGGTCAAATTTATCAGCAAGAAAATTAGTTCACTGTCTTATCACTAGTGACATCGAGCAGATTACAATATGTGCAGTTGCAAAATACTCAATAGGAAATGTGGAAGCAAAGATAATTTGCCACCCAGAAGAGCAAAGACTATATTTTAGTCTTTGGCAGTGTGGGGGGAGGGAGAGAAGAGAGAACGAAAAAGAGAGAGAGAGCAGGGGGAGGGGCAGAGGCAGAGAGAGACAATCTCAAACTCCATGATAACTCCATTATGAGCCTGGAGCCTGACACGGGGCTTGATCTCACGATCCTCAGATCATGACTGAGATCATGACCTGAGCCAAAACCAAGAGTCAGATGCTTAACTGATTAAGCCACCCGGGTGCCCCAGAATAGCAAAGGCTATGCTCTTGTGTTTAATTTCATGCTTATAAGAATGTGCTAAGCACTTCATGTATATCATCTAATTTCATCAAATGGTACCCCCATGGTGCAGGTTCTATCATTGTCATCCTATTAAGATAAATAAACAAGAGGTGTAAGAAACTATGTAATTTAATAAGGTCTAATATCTGGTATATGACCTGGTGACCATCTGACTTCAGTGCCTAAGCTGGTAATCATACTATGATGCTCTCAATATAAATAAATGGTTCAAATATCACTATGAATGTTTTCTTTAAGATTACTCTATGAGGGGATCCCTGGGTGGCGCAGTGGTTTGGCGCCTGCCTTTGGCCCAGGGCGCGATCCTGGAGACCGGGGATCGAATCCCACGTCGGGCTCCCGGTGCATGGAGCCTGCTTCTCCCTCTGCCTATGTCTCTGCCTCTCTCTCTCTCTCTCTCTGTGACTATCATAAATAAATAAAAATTAAAAAAAAAATTTAAAAAAGATTACTCTATGAAACAGAGTATTGTGTATGTTTGGAATGGGCACAGTTTGGCAAAACCTATTACCAAGTCAGCAACAGCCATATTTAGTTATCCTGTGTAAGGGAAAGATTCAGCTAGGCAACATGAACACCGTCTTCTTATGTCATTTAATTGATCTGAGGTTTTTTTTTTTTTAATGGGGTGTTTTAGGGGGTTGGGTGAGTTCTAAAGGATAATTATTTCCCACTACTTCCTTATCTTAAATTTCTTTCCCAAGCTGAGCAAGACCCAGCTCTTAGCCATGATTGTAAATAGCGACCATCAAACATCTAACAGCCAGTAAAACCATGTTAATAGTGTAACTGATATAGAGGGTTATCCATCTTGCTTTCATTCTGCCTTGAGAATGTAGAAAGAGACTGGGAGTTTTTAGGGTTAATTCAAGCACTATTCCAGAAATACTTACTATCAAATACAAATGTATATGAAACTTACAGTTTTCTTTTGTGCCTTTCTCACATCAAATATTAAGACAAAATTAATTTTTAAAATACTGTTAAATGTTCACAGACTAGATATCACTGATGATTCACTATGTGACAGTAGGTTAAGTATCCTCAGTCTAGTCTGTTTTATATTTTATGACTTTTTCAGATGACAGTGTTCTTTTTTTTTTTTTTTAATTTTTTTTTTATTTTTATTTTTTATTTATGATAGTCATACAGAGAGAAAGAGAGAGAGGCAGAGACACAGGCAGAGGGAGAAGCAGGCTCCATGCGCCGGGAGCCTGATGTGGGATTCGATCCCGGGTCTCCAGGATCGCGCCCTGGGCCAAAGACAGGCGCCAAACCGCTGCGCCACCCAGGGATCCCGATGACAGTGTTCTTAACTCTGTTTATCAGATCATAATGTACTTATTTTTTTAAAGGTGAAATGCTAAGAGCAGTAGTATATAGATGACAACTTGTATTTATTTTTATTGTATAATACTTAGCTCGTTCATTTATGACAATCTTGATGAAATTATTGATTGAGGAATTATTATATATTTCATAAAATTTATGGTTGTCCTACAGTCAACATTTAGGCTATAGTAATAAAACCTTTCTATTCATGAGGGTCTTTTCTTGGGGAATGGTGGCAATTTAAAGTCCGGGGAAATTTCAAGAATGTCTTAATGATTACATAGGCAGCTTAACTTCTTTCTTTGGATTTACTCTATATGTTTATGAATAATTTTTAAAAAGTGTTTAATTCATTTATTTGTGAGAGAGCAAGAGCTCAGGGAGAGAAGGTGAGGGATGGGACAAGCAGATCCTTCACTGAACACAGAGCCTGACTTGGGGTTCGATCTCATAACCCTGAGATCATGGCTTGAGCTGAAACTGAGAGTCAGATGTTTAATCACCTGACCCACCTAGGTGCCCCTATGAATCAATTTGAAAATTGGATCATTTTACAGATTTCCTATACTGCTAATTTTCTTACCATATTTTGTAGGAGGCATTGAGCAATAAAAGTGATTTGCTTGCATTGCATCTTTACTATGCACATTACCTCATAATTAATTGTGGAAATTAAGATTATCCTTTCTAACATTTAATTAAAGAAATGATAATAAAATCTTTAAAGAAAAAAATTTTAAAAAAAGGAAGTGAAAAGGTAAAAGCTGATTTCAAATAAGGCAAGAAGATGTACTTGATACAGTTAATTGTTTTCTTTAGCATTTTTAAATTGAATATAGTTTTATTTTATTTTGTTTTGTTTGGAAATGTGCAACCGAATTTAGGATATAAATACGTAAGCCTGATGAAGAAAGAAAAGAAAGAAAGAAAGAGAGAAAGGGAGGAAGAGAGGGAGGGAGAGAGAGAGAGAGGGAGGGAGGGAGAGAGGAAGAGAGAGAGAGAGAGACTGAAAGAGAAAAGAAAGAAAGAAAAAAATTTTTTTAAAGGTTTTATTTATTTATTCATGAGAGACACACAGAGAGGCAGAGACAGGCAGAGGGAGAAGCAGGCTCCCTGCAGGGAGCCTGATGTGGAATTTGATCCCAGAACCCCAAGATCATGACCTGAGCCAAAGGGAGATGCTCAACCACTGAGCTGCCCAGGTGCCCAGAAAATTTTTTTTTATAATGTTAAAATAAAAGTCATTTATAGGATCCACTCACATTTGACTACACTCCGCTCCTCTTCTCTATCCTAACACTGTGTGGACATGGGAATTTTGGGGTGTCTTGTTCTCTCCTCACTTGCTCTTATTACCTCTGACTCTTCTATCCTGTCTTCTTCTTCCCTGGAATCTTGTCTGTCTCTCACTTAATGGTTTTAGAGTCATTCATTCCCAAAGGACAAGAGGTACTACTTCTGTTCATTTATGTAGCAGGTTTTATACACTGAAGGTTCTTAGTACATACGAAGTTAATTAGCACATACATACATTTAGTACATACACTGTTAATTGAATGATTAAAACAGGAGGGGCAGAAGGCCTTAAAAGAAAAAGAAGTGTTGATTCACCAAGGTATTCTCTTCTGCATAGTAAGTTTTTCACATGCTCTTAGGTGGCTATTTTATCTTGGCCTGACAGACAGTTCTGGCACATATACCAGACCAGGTATATGTGCCATATACACACATAACCATACCAGGTTTTGTATGTTTTTGCATCTACTTAGAAGCCTTATCTGTTTTGTTTTTTTTTTTTTTTTTCCTTTGTCTTCCTCCCACTGATCAGGCTGGAGGTGTGGCATCTGGATTAAATCATGTTCTCACGAATGACTTGACTGCTAAGAGGCTCCTGCATGTGAAAGGTCGGAGAGTGGTCAGGGCCACGGAAGTTCCTCTCACCTGGGACAGTTTCAACAAGGGAGACTGCTTCATCATTGATCTTGGCACTGTAAGTGTTACATACCAATGCAGACAGCTAAAGGGAAGTGAATTGTCTTCAGATCAAGTAAGATGTATGTGCCGTGGAAGAGAATCACCTTTTCTACACACGGGGAAGAGGTCTTGTTTATGTGAGAGACAATCATATCATATGACCAATTGGCAAGTATTTAAATAACACAAAGTGGGACTTCAAAGTTTTTATTTTCTTTGATAGGTTTAGAATGGAGAAGTGATTTAGTTCTTCCTAGCATAGAACACATATTGAATAATTTTTCATACACTGACCCTTCTGTCTGGACAGAGCTTCCGCTGATTATTTTTGTCCTTAATTGGGTGTGGGAAAACATTACTTGAGGGGAAAGTTGGTTTCCCCGGAAAGCAAAGTTTCTAGAATTTCAAATGGACCCAAGATGAATCAAAACAGCCCGCCTGAGGGGTTTTTAGGGGATATTTTAGTATTTAGATCACACATACACTACACCATACTGTTTCATAAATTCTTATTATTTAAGGGTATTAAAAGAAAAGGCACAAGTACATATATTAAGTATCATCTTAATAGGTTGGGCAATATCGACTTACATTTTCTTCAAGGAAAAAGAGGCCCCTCTAAGTTCAGGTATATTATTCTTAATCTTTATTTAATCTTGAAATGAAGTATTGCTTCAAGGTCCTGTGCTAGATTCTAGAAAGTGGGATTTAAGTTGGGTCTTTTAAACTTTGTAAGGTAGAATTAAAATAAAGTAGAAATAAAAGGCATTCCCTACCACTGAGAACCCATGGGCAAAGCAGAGAAGGCAGGAGAGCACAGAGCACATCTGTGTTGCCCTCCTCCTCCTCCTCCTCCTCCTCCTGCTCATCATTCTCTCACAGCACGTACATCATCATCCTGCTTGTCATCAATAATATTTCTGGGCCGAGCATTGTACAGAGACTTGCTCTGACCTGTGCTGCTTCAGGGAGCTGAGGCTTGTACTGGTTGGGGGATCTGCTTCCGGATGCACAGCAAGTGAGTAGTGAAGTCAGGATTAGAGCCTGGGGAGGTTTGATTCCAACCTGAGTGTTGCATTTTACTGCCTCTCCAGGGGCAGTATTTGGGCAGAAGAGCATCAGACAAAAGCCAAAAGGGTTTGTTCCTCATGCCTAGGAAACGGATACTAAGGGTTTTGAAAATGAAGCTACACAGTCAAGGTTCTGTTAAGGCAATCTTAATTTGGCAACAGCACTGAGATTAAGTGTCCGAAGGTTATAAATCATTTGGAAGATGGCCCCAAGCTATAAACTTTGTGGGTTTCTCTCAGGATACACCTAGAGTTTTATGACTGCTAAAGTATAATTCGACTATCTTGGATCACACCAGGTTGTGTGTGCAGTTGAGATCATAATACTAATAATGCCCGAAGTACAATTCTCCATGTCACACTTAGATATTTGCCCTTACACTGGCAGTATCACAGCCCTGCATCTCGCCATGAATTTCTTGGAAAAGTTCTTTTCAACTATAAATGCTAACCCATTCTCCTAATCGGTTTAAGTCCTGACCCTCAGATGGAGGCAGAAAACATAATGTTCCATACCTTCTGTTGTTCTGCAGCCAACACCATAACTTATACAAATCCATGCCCACACATATCATCAAGCCACACAGTTCCAAAAACACTTACAGCATCCGGAATCTCGCAAGCCTATGCGTAATAATTATCTACCTCAACATTCATCTCAACCACTTATATTTTTATAGCCCTTTATCCCTTGATAATGTAACATATAAGATAGTATTTTTCACAGAAAAAAGAGACTGTTTTTTTTTTTTATCCAAGCTGATTTCAATCTCAGATTCCTGTCTATAAAAGTCGAGTGTTTGATGAGATGATCTTTGGGGCCCCTAAACAGAAGAGACACTTCCCGTTGATAATGTAACTCATCACTGCCATGACTGGAACATATTTCTTTCTTAAAATAACTTTTCATGTGTAATGTAAATTGCTCCACACATGCACTAATCTCTTTAATTACTGTGAATGACTGCCAGTTCAGCTTTCTAACCACCTACTCTTTAATCTTGAGCAAGCCATTAACCTCTCCAAAGCTTTAACTTCCTCATTGTTTTCATCTCGCCTCTGATTCTCTTGGTACTTCTACCCTTAGCTGACTATGATTCAGTCTCCTCTGACACAGAGTCACATCTGGAAATGACAATTGTGATAATGGTTTCACAAGAGAAAAAAAGCCTAGAGGGTGTAAGCAAGTTGCTTGCATTAATATAGGTTTAGTGGTGACCTCGGTCTGATGTGGGATTTTCTATTCTTAGTTTACTTACATTCTTTTCACTACCCTAAGCTAACTTGATAGGATATAAAATGGTATGGCTTTTTAACAGAGTATCTTGCAACAGTTTCAGATTTTGCTCAATTCAGAATTATGTCTAATCTAGCTTAAAATCTTCCAAATGTAGTATTGTTAATGAAGTATTGAGCTTCCACAATGGCTTAGATAGTTGGGTGCTATGGTAGGCAGATTGTAGTTCCACTGACATATTGTCTTCCCATAGGTGGTGTCTGCCATGGGAGTATGACCCATAAATACAGGCTCATATGTTAGGGACAGAGCCTTTATTTTGAGATTCAAGGATATTTATCTTATTAATAGTAAATCACCTTTATTTTATATAGTTAATTACCTTTAATGACTTTTCAAGTTGTCTCCTGCTCTAATGCCTGGTTAGAGACATTTGGAATGATTTTGTTGCAGAGATAGTTGATTATCTCTTATGTTATAGAAGTATACTGTACCATAAAGGGATACCCTGGTAGGATTCAAGCAGTCTTAATACACTTTCATTTATTCACATGATCTCTTTGTGTGTTACTAACCTTTAACCAGTTGGTATGTTGTCAATAATTTCTAAATGGTGATAAGATCTTGCAATTACCTTGGAGACTTTATTTTTGGGGTGTGACACAGTAAACAAAGGAGGATATGAGACCAAAATTTTCTCTGCCAGAATATTTCAGTAGCAGTTATTGGGTTATGTAATAACTAAATTCTGCATCAGAGAGTAAAAAAAGAAGCCATTGCACTTTCTTCAAGTTTGTTTTATTATCCAGGTATGAAAAAAGTAGGTCAGACATCAAAGTTCTCTTCCAACTAGTGCCAGCTGGCCCAAACTAAGGTTATGGATATAACCTAGATCCTATATTTTGTTTGTGTTTGAGGAAGTCAACTTTTTTGATCAACAATCACTCTCATTAATATGATATGCCATATACCTTTGAAACATATGCTGTTATAGGATTTTTTTTAAAGATTTTATTTATTTATTCATGAAAGACACAGAGAGAGGGGCAGAGACACAGGTAGAGGGAGAAGCAGGCTCCATGCAGGCAGCCTGACATGGGACTCGATGCCGGGCTCCAGGATCACGCCCTGGGCTGAGGGCAGGTGCCAAACCGCTGATCCACCCAGGGATTCCCTGTTATAGGATTTGAAAATACAGTCAATATCTCCTAGATAGGACCCTGTAACCACCTCAATTAAAAGTATGAGATTATAAAATTAACCATTTAATCACTTTGAAAATATGAAATCATCAACATTTTAGAGGATGATTTGGATAAGCTATCTTATGTTTAGTGTATTCTCAGAAAATAATACGGAACATGACTCAATCTTAGCAATTTGGAATTTACCAAATCTTTGAAGTGACTTGGAGCAGTGTATTTTAATGTTGGTGAATTTATTGATAATCATTTTCTCACTATTTTTAAAGCTATGAGGTAGTTGAGGTAGTTGTGGAAATGACAACAAAGTCACCTCAAAATATAATGCAGCAAAGCCATCAGTAACTACAGAATGTGAATGATAATAGAAAGAGTCAAGAAGCTCAAAGTTTGGGATGTAGAGCTCTTTTAGAAATATGTGTCCGAGCCAGCCACTAGTGGAGAGTTGGATTTCACAGGAGGAGGGATTTTTGTGGTGAGTTACTAATTTGTTGGGCATGTTCCGTTTCCTTGTTAACTTGTTTGGTCAGTTATGCAGCTTTGCCCCACTCACTTTGCTATTTATAACCTATAGCCCCCTCTCTCATTGTTCCCTGCTTTGAAAACAGCAGTCTATACTTCCTCATTTGCATGTTGGTCTGCAACCCACGTTTCCTGACTTTCACTCCCACCCTTACTTTGCATCTGTCCATCCTATGGCAGCAATGCCTTCTGCCAGATCCAGTGGACAGTTGGTTCATTATTTACTCCATTCCTGTGCTGCAATTGACATTATTTATTATTCCTTTTACTTCAGCCTCACTCCTCCCCTGGCTTTCTGCTTTTCCTCCCTTTCAAGCCATTCTTTCTCATTCTTCTCACATGGTCTGCCCACCTCCTCAAGTTTGTTTATTTTTTTAAGGATTCCACTTTTGATCATTGTCTCTTTATACGTTCTTCCTGAGCAAACTTACTCTTCACCCAAAACTTGAACTACTCACCCATCAGTAAATCTTAATTTTATAGTCTCACTCTGACCTCTTGCCTGAGCTCTGTCAGTGTTTCCGACTACCTCCCAGATATTTCTTGTGTGTATCACAAGAACCTCAAACTCAACAATAAAAATGGAACTCATCAACTTCATGCTCTCATTCCAAAATGGCTTCTCCTCTTACTGTTCTTATGTTGAATGGAGCTACCCATCATTCAGACCTCAAACTCCAAATCTAGAAGTCATCCAGATGACTTCTCCCAAGGGCTGCCCATTCAGTTGGTTGCTAGGCCTACTCTCTTCCTCAAGTCATCATGCTGGAAGGAAGACACAGACACGTTACAGTTGGAAAATAAATGAGAGCACTAGGAGAGACACCTCCCAAGGTCTTAGGATTTATGTTTTCATTCTCATAGTTTCACATTAGAATCATTAGGAAGAATTTTTTAAAATAACCAATGCCATGTGATAGGATCCCTAAAGATCCTGATTTTAAAGTTTTGAGATGGGACTTTGGTGTGAGTACTTTTTAGTCCCTACCCCAGGTCATTTTATCTAAAGGTACTGGAAAATTTAGGGATCTGAAAAAATTTAGGGATCTACACATCTGAAAAACCAGTAGATCAGTTAAAAATAGTTAAGTCACCAACTCATGTGGCTGCCAGAAATTATTTGTGATGAAATACGACTAAAACTTCTTTGATTTTCCAAGTACTCTGACGAATATAAAGAACATGATTTCACTAACTCTCATTATCCCTATGAAAAGAATGCTCCAGGGGCACTCGGGTGGCTCAGTGGTTGAGCATCTGCCTTTGGCTCAGGTCTTGATCCCAGGGTCCTAGGATCGAGTCCCACATTGGGCTCCCCATGGGAAGCCTGCTTCTCCCTCTGCTAGGTCTCTGCCTCTGCCTCACTCTCTTTAAAAAAAGAAAAAAAAAAAAAAAGAATGCTCCAAAAGCTGTCACCTGGTCCCAGTAAGTGACATCACTACCAGCAGCCAAGCTAGAAGGGTCCAAGTCATGTCCCCCTCTCCTTGTCTTCCAGTACACATTCCAATGGCATTGTTGACAATTCTGGAGGCTTTAACTTTCTAGGGATCCTTTGATTCTTGTCTTCTTCATTGCCACTGCTCTGCCCTGGTTCACATGCAATCCCTTCCTCTCCAGTCACCAAGCCTTTAGTGGCGATGCATACCCACTCCATTCATCTCCCATTCTATAATCAGAGGTGTTTATAAAAATACATATATGCATCACTGAATGATACTGAGTTGGTTCGGCTTTGCACAACAACAAAATGAGTTGTAAATAAACTCTTGTTCATCCAAAAACTAAAAAAAACCCACCCTGGTTTAAAGTTTAAAAATAGAACAAGGTAAATTCCTGGAGGTATCTCACAAGTCATGATGGTGTTTAAGTCATGCTTAGAGAGTCTCCAGCAGAGAGGGATATCTGGATGAGCTTTTATATTTTGTTAACTAGAGCTAAGGGAGAAATAAACACAGTAAAAGTAAAGCCAGTAGAGGCAAGGGAGAGGAAGAGGTCTGGCCACCCTTCTCCTTTTATAAAATTGTAAATGTATTTAGAATAAATAACTTAGAAAAGAACAAAAGGGTAACAGGTCTATGCTGAATTCTTTGCACATGTTATGAGTCAACATCACATGGGCTGTTCTGGGTCCTCCTTTAAACTTAGCTTCTGAAATCTTGCTTCCCTCCAAGGGCGTCCTTGAGCATTGTTTTATTTCTGCTCAATTTCCTGCCCCCAAATGAGGTTTGGCTGTACTTTGATGTTTTACTTGTTAACTCTGACCACATAGTTTAAAGGAAATTTTAGAGACTTCTAGTCTATCCCCAGTATGGTTGTTTCCATAAATATCATTCACTGGCTTTTATTTCTGGTTATTGGTGGTCCAAGCAAAATCCGTAACAGATTTGTCTTTATTCCCTTATTTACTTTTCCAGTTATCCATAATGATTTTGTTTTCCTTTAATAGTCTGTATATTATACAATCACAATGATATAAATACAATATACAATATATATATATATATTTTTTAATTTTTATTTATTTATGACAGTCACACAGAGAGAGAGAGAGAGGCAGAGACACAGGCAGAGGGAGAAGCAGGCTCCATGCACCGGGAGCCCGATGTGGGATTCGATCCTGGGTCTCCAGGATTGCGCCCTGGGCCAAAGGCAGGCGCCAAACCGCTGCGCCACCCAGGGATCCCCAATATACAATATATAAATAATTTATACAATTATACAATAGGTATAATTTCACAATCTTCAACTACAGGGTGTTCATGGGCAACATGTACATCAATAAATTTTGGCCAAAGTTTAAGTGAATTTCATTCTGAATTGAGTGTATACTTCATATTGACTGGGGTTTTGTCCCTCTCCCCGAATAAGTATAACATTTATTTATTTTATTTTAAAGATTTTATTTATTTATTCATGAAAAACAGAGAGAGAGGCAGAGACATAGGCAGAGGGATAAGCAGGCTCCCTGCAGGGAACCCAATGCGGGGGGGGGGGGGGGGGGGGGGGCCTCATCCCTAGAGCCTAGGATCAGGACCTGAGCCAAGGGCAGACACTCAACCACTAAGCCACCCAGGTGCCCCTAAGTATTATTAATATGTAGTGTTGAATTGTTAAATTTTTTAGCATCTTAGAGGGTAAATAGCTTTCTCTGAAACCATATTTGCTTTATAATTTTCAGGGTCTCATCTGCTTAAATCAGATTTACAAAATAATTTTTACCTAAATCCCCATTAAAGTATCATAAATGAAACATTTATGATAAGTTTTTGTTGTAATAATATGTATCAACCTATTACATCAATTCAGGCATTTTTTAGCTCTGTGTAGCATTCTTGTTTTGTTTTATTTTGTTTTAATTCGCTTTATCCGAAAAACAGGGTAAGTTGAATTATAGGAGCATTTTTCAAGCACAGGGCCAATTGAATACAGAGTTTCCTTGTATTCAAGGAAATACAGAGTGGTGAAGTGGTCTTAACCAACTACCTCTAAATAGAGTAAGTGTTGGCAGTACAGCTTATTAATAGTACTATACACATTTATTTAGCACAGTAGAGCTTTGTTAAAATGAGATGTCTTAACCACATCATCCACCCATGATAGAATTTAAATTACTTGTTTAATGAATTGCTAAAATTCTACTTAAAGTCTAAACAGATTTTCTGTTTAAAATCTAAAGCATGTTTTAATGTGTTGCTGCCATAATTGAATGAATATATTTGCAGAAATACTGAAGGAGCATCCAAAGAAAAGGGCTTTTAAATTAATATAACCCTTTAAACAATTCTGGCTATTGGCAATAGCCAATTAAAGTCCACATTTTATTGTATTTCTTGTCTGAATTAACCCCTGAAAATTAAGTCTAGGAAATAGGATAATACATCACTTTTATATAAATAGCACAAAATTAAGTGAAAATAATAAAAGAGTAAATATAACACAAAGCATTCATTTTCATGCCCAATTAAGAAATTTTCTGTAACACTTTCTTTGGTAATTGGGTCATCTTTGAGTTAAAAAGGAACATTTTGCTTTTAACAGTTTTATTATTTTTATGAGCATTTCCTAGATATGTTTTTGCTACTTAAAAATTTTTTTATTGAAGTGTAGTTAACATACAATGCTATATTAGTTTCAAATGTACAACATAGTGATTTGACTGCTCTGTACATTACACACTGTTCACCAGGATAAGTGCAGTTTCCCTCTGTCACCATACAACATTATTACACTGTTAATGAGTTTATTCCCTATGCTGTAATTTTCATTCTTGTGATTTATTTATAACTGGAAGTTTATACCTTTTAATTTCCTGCACCTGTTTTACCCACCCCTCTCCCTTCTGGCAACCACTAGTTTGTTCTGTGTTTGTGATTCTGTTTGTGGGTTTTATTTTTTTAGATTCCACATTTAAGTGAAATCACATATTTGTCTTTCTCTGTCTGACTTATTTTTCTTACCATACTACCCTTTAGATCCATCCATATTGTCACAAATAGTAAGACCTCATTCTTTTGTATGACTGGATGATAAGCGCATGTGTGTATGTTTTCTTTACCTATTCATTTATCAGTGGACATGTTGCTTGCTTACATAGCTTGGCTATTATAAATAATGCTCCACTGAACATGGAGTGTACATAGCTTTTCATGTTAGTGTTTTCTTTTTTCTTTTTTTTTTCTTTTTTCTTCTTTGTTAAACACCCAGGAGTGGAATTGCTGGATCACATTGTAGATCTACTTTTAACTTTTTGAGGAACCTCCATACCATTTTCCACAGTGGTTGCACAAAGTTACCCATCAAGTGAGGGTTCCCTTTTCTCCACATCCTCGCCAACCCTTGTTATTTCTTCTCTTTTTGATTCTAACCATTCTAACAGGGATAAGGCAATATCTCATTGTAGTTTTGATTTGCATTTCCCTAATGAGTAGTGATATTGAGCATGTCTTCCTGTGTCTGTTGGCCATTTATCTGTATATCTTTGTTGGAAACATGTCTAGTCAGGTCCTCTGCCCATTTTAAGATAAGATTGTTTTTTTGGTGTTGAGTTGTATGAGCTTTTTATATGTTTTTGGATATTAACTCCTTATTGGATATATCATTTGCAAATATTTTCTCCTATTCAGTAGGTTACCTTTTCATTTTGTCGATGGTTTCCTTCACTGTGCAGAAGCTTTTTAGTTTGATGTAGTCCCAATTACACGTTTTTGCTTTTCTTTCCCTTGCATGAAGAGACATGTCCAGAAAAATGCTGCTAAGGCTGATGTCCAGGAGATTACCACCTGTGATTTCCTTTAGGAATTTAATGGTTTCAGGTCTTACATTTAGGTCTTTAATCTATTTTGGCTTTGTTTTTGTGTGTGGCATAAGCAAGTAGTCCAGTTTTATTCTTTAAC
Organism: Vulpes lagopus; assembly: GCF_018345385.1. Lineage (NCBI taxonomy): Eukaryota > Metazoa > Chordata > Mammalia > Carnivora > Canidae > Vulpes > Vulpes lagopus. The sequence goes on from NC_054836.1 coordinate 27,133,707, forward strand.
ATGCAGCTGTCCAGTTTTCTCCACACCACACATTGAAGAGACTGTCTTTTCTCCAAAGCATATTCTTGCATCTTTTGTTATAGGTTTTAATGGACTATATAAGCATGGGTTTATTTCTGGGCTGTCTGTTCTGTTCCATATGTCTTTTTTTGTACCTGCACCATGATATTTTGATTACTGTAGCTTTGAAATCATGGCTTGTGAGATCTCCAGCTTTGTTCTTTTTGCTATTTTAAAAGTAGAAACTGAGGTCTATCAGTAATGGTGAGAAAATTGTATTTTCTACAATTGAAGTTACCTGTGAACTGATACTGCACATAAAAACTCCCAACCCAAGGTAATGTCATAGAAAATATTTTGGGATCCATGGAATATTGTAAAATTCTACATTAAATAATAATTGTGTTAGTCAAATATTATCTACAATTCTCTTCTAAACACATTTTACCAAGCTTCCATAATGCTTTATAGAAGCTAATAAAATTTCGTGTGATTTTATATAACCCCTTTGAAGTAGATGAGAGGTCATTTATACAGCTGAGGTGAGGAGAACATAAACACCTGTTGGACAATTACATAAACGCAGAGCAAGTCAGTAGTGAAAGTTGCTAAAAAGTCTGAGAAATCTAAAAATCTAGATCTACCTCCTATATTTCACTGTCATGCAAATATTGGAAGTTTGCCTTCTCAGACCTACTGAGAAGAGAATTTTTAGCAAAATCTCCTGGAATAAGATAGGAAAGATATCTGAGCTAACAGCCTAAGCCTAGGTATACTTAGAGTAGCGTGCTTGGCTATACTGGATAATTAGACGTTACAGATTCTCTGTAAATGCCATCCAGTTGCACTGTGCTCAAGGCCACCAGCAGGGGTTCTCAGCCTGAGTTGAGTGCTAGGATCTTCTGGGGAGCATTCAAAAAACAGGGCTGCCGGGAATACACCTGAGAGTCCCTCAGGGTTCTGCTCGGGTATCTGCATTTTTTAAAATCACCTTCCTACTCTACCACCTGATTTTAATGCACAGTTATAGGCCCTGACTAATCACTGGGAACCATTTGTTCTCACTTTTTGTAACTGCTGACCTGGGCATAGTATTCAGATTGATTCAAAATGTGAATCTCATATTCAGATATCCAGATGTAGAAAAGAAACGAGAGAGAAAACAATGGCAGTGCACCATTCTTTTCAAAATGGAAAAGAAACACCCCATTGACCACGTAGACTAGTTCAGATTCTACAGTGAAAGGAATTGCAAGACGCACAGTCTTTTTTATTATATCTCTTATAAAGACTTGAATTTCTAAAATGCCTCTTTTATTCTTGAAGAGGAGTATGGAATAGGTGAGTCAGGAACCTGGAGAGGGTGGGGGAAATCAGAGAGACTACCCTAGGCCTGTGTGATTCGAAGTTGAACCCCCAGGGCCTAGAAGGGAGCCTGCCTGTTTTAGGCAATCAGTAAAGTATTTGGGAATAAAGAAATGACTCTGGACTAGAAATGTTTTATCATCAGAGAAAAGAGCTATTCTCTCTGGATGCTTGGGTGCTGTTTGTTTTGCTGTTGTTAATTGACGTGCTCTTTTAAAAATTGCAAACACAAGATCATACAGCTGGTAAGTTGTAGCCTGGTCTGTGTCCTTCACACTTAACCACTACGCTTAAGCACCTCTCCACGGCGGACCGCATGAACCGTGTGGTTTTGAAAGCAAGTGTAGTACAAATAAAATACATTATTAGCATTAGCTGTCTCTATGTCAATCTCTCCTTGCTAGCTTTCTCTTATTCTTTTCTCTGTCCCCAACATCTAGCTCATTATAGGCACCTAATAAATGTGACATTAAAAAAAAGAGGGGCGCCTGGGTGGTTCAGTTCGTTAAGTGTCTGCCTTTGGCTCAGGTCATGATCCTGGGATCAAGCCCCAAGTCTCTTCTCCCTCTCCCTCTTCCTGCTGCTCCCCCTGCTTGTGCTCACGCACTCTGCCAAATACATAAAAAAAATCTTAAAAAAAGAAAAAACCCTCAACCTAGATAAAATTTGAAGACTTTCTACGTATACATGCCTCTCTCCATCTGTTAAAACTGTGTATCTTTAAAAATCTTTATTTGCAAACACAGAAATAGAGCTTATGTTTCTGTTTTTACTTAAATGGAACTAGATTATTCTGTGGCTTTATTTTATTCCTGATGGTATACCTTGAATGATTTTCTGTGTCAGTATTTAAACACTTTTCTCAGCTTTTAGGCATCGAAGAACAATCTGCAGTCTCCATATAATGACATGTATATAACCATCGCCCTACTAATGGACATTTGTGGGGTTTTTGTTTTGCTTTCTTTGTTTTTGTATACCATGTTTGAATATTTCTGTAGTATAAATCCCTAGAAATGGAATTTCCTAATCCTAAAATCATATGTAATTTTTTGATATGATACCAAACTTCTTTAGAAAAAGACTGCCAGTTTATACAACCCAAATAGAATGTGATAATACCCATTTCCATGCCCCCACCAAGCCTAGGTACCATTGAATTTTTCTTTCTTTCATTAAGACCACATTTAATGGGGAAGATATTTTATTATTCTTTTATTTTTCTGTATCCTCTGAACAGTGTACCCAAACCAAAAAATATACATTATTTTAATCTAAATTGCAGCTAATACAATCTGTTTATTTTAGAATACATCAAACTGTTATTTTGTTTTTATTTTTATAGATTTCTGTGTCAAAATATAACTTTGATATTAAGTATCTGTTTTTTCTATGTATCATAGTGGTATGTAATTATTATCCTATTATAGAACATTTAATGTCTTTCCAATGCCTCACTATAATTATATAGCAATAAAAATCTGTATACATATGGCTTTTTCCTAATTTTTCTGAGTGATTTATTAAAATGAACTCCAGATAGTGATATTACTGGGTCAAAGGTTTTAATTCTTTTTATGGCTATTGATAAGATTCATTAAATTGCTTTACAAAAAGTGTTAGATCAGTTTTTATAATCATCAAGAGTGTATTACTAGAGTAGATTTTTGACTACCTTTCTGAAGTATGGTAAAATTATTGTTTTAAATTTAAGTAATACGTACTAGTTTACTTTCATAAATTGTAATGAGTGGATTATACACAAAGAATGGTGAGATAAATTATGTTTAAAAAATGGTTACTTTATCATGCTAACTGAAAGCAACAGTATAGAGAATGAGAGATAAATACATAAAATTATATATGCCTCCATAAGAGATGGCTTTTATTTTCTATATCTTTTTGTTTTTTCCTAATTAATCACCTTGGGTATTACAACAGGGCTAAATGTCTTCCACCTATTTCTGGGTTAAAAGATTTGTCTCTTTCTTTTAGGAAATTTACCAATGGTGTGGTTCCTCGTGCAACAAATACGAGCGTCTGAAGGCAAGCCAGGTTGCCATTGGCATTCGGGACAATGAAAGAAAAGGAAGATCTCAACTCATTGTGGTGGAAGAAGGAAGTGAACCATCAGAGCTCAGAAGGGTATTGTGACTTGTGTTGTTTTTTTGAAGGTTTACCACTCTAAGTAGGGTGTGTGTGTGTGTGTGTGTGTGTGTGTGTGTGTTTTAGCTTTAACAAATTCTTTAATACTGGGGCTAGGCTAAGATTAAGTAAGGGGAAACATCAAGGTTATCTAAGTCATGATACAGAGAAAATAGAAAGTCGTGACTGTTTTCTTTCACCAATGGTATGACCCCTGGAGGAAGCTCTGACTCCCAACATCAGTCGTATAGGTGGACAGATGGGTAACACTTTTGGCATTGACCATAAGAGCATATTTTGGAAAGAAAATAGTTTATTCGTGTGAGCCTCTGAATATATATTTTTTTAATACAGTGATAGTCTTCAATTTCAGCATTCATTATTTTATGAAAAGAATGAAATAAAATCTTATTCCAAGAGAATAAATATACCAATATTTTAAATATTTCAGTAATTTTAAACTAAGAATTATTGGCAAGATGCATATGGTTTTAGTATAGTTATTAAATTAATTTGAAAATTATCTCCACAGCTCTTTATACCTTTGCTATTTATTTAGCAATTATGTCAGTCTTGTACATTTGGTTGTAACCAATTTTTCCCCTTTAAGAAAACTGAAGTGAGTGCCTAAGTGTATATATTTTATATTTTCCCTTAAGATTTTGATTCAAGGATATAATCATATTCAAGTTGTCTTGATACTTGTTGGTACATTGATTCCCATTTGTCCATTCAACAGTATTTATTGGACACCTGTGGTATATCAGGCACTAACTGTTCCCACCTGACTTCACAGAACCTTGTCAAGATTTACTTTACATAATATCATTTTGAATCTTCCTGCCTTAATAGTAGCAGGTGGTATCCCTGTGAGTTTTCATTTCTTGAGATATGTCACATTTTCCTCAAGGACTTTAGCTATCTGCACTTAAGTTTTTCTAACCACTCTCTTGTAAACATGATTTTAATAACTTTGGTTTAGAAAATTTTATGCGTTAGAGTTACTCGATATAGTAATAGTCTATATAATCCAGTGATCAAAAATTATATGAGATCATTTTATTGTCATGTCTTTAAACTTTAGTATTTTAATAACCACTGAACACGACTTTCATGTTAGTGATGTTTTAGAAATGACTTTTATTCATTGGGAAGATATTCATGGTCAAATGCTAAGAGAAAAGGCAGGATATAAAATTTTACATATAATATGTATGTGTGTAGGTTTGTAGGTCAGTATATAGCTACATATTCTTAATATGTAAGTTTATATGTAGGTAGGCATATAGATATATATTCATATATATATATCTGGGAAGAAATATGCTGAAATATTGCCAAAATTACCAGTATTGTCTTTGACTCCTAGCATATGACTCCTTGTAATTTTTTTCTTTGTTTGTCCCTTATATTTTCAAAATTTATTATAATAGATGTGTATTTTATTTTATTTATTTTTTACTATTTTGTGTGTTTTCCTTTTGTAATCAGGTAAAAAAAAAGGCCAACTAAAAAAAAAAAAAAGCAAAATTAGGGGTTAACTGGGTTTCAATAGTCATAATAACATCACTAATAAGTTACACTTTGAGAACTTCAAAACAATTTCTTGTACTTTTAATATTCTTTTAAGGCCTCTGTTGTAGAGAGTTAATCACCAGTTAAGTCTTCCAAATTTCATATTTGGAAGCAAAAATCTATAAATAAGATGCATTTCTAGTTGATTGTAATGTCTCCTTTCAATAACTATGCTTTGGTAAGAGTGGACTGAGGACTGAGATTCGTCCTGGTGGAGTAGTGAAGGGGCCCTAACTCTCAGACTAGCTTTTCCTCTGTCCTCTTGGGTCCCAAGTAAGTCCCTCAACCTCTGTTGTTTCTTGTTCCTCATTTGTAAAGTGCAGGGTTAGACACAGCGGCTTCTGTGGTCCCTTTGGGTTCCAATGATCTATGATCCTGCCTTGTCTCTTTGGCAGTTTCTGTGTTTAATTACCAAGTCGTTTGTACTCTGTTCCAGAAAGTGAAGCCACAGGCTTAGCACCTACTGCGTGTATACATTTGCTTGCTTATTGGATTTCATTCAGAGTTTTGAGAGAAAAAAAGTTTAAGCAGTCAATATATTACACTGTTAAATTTAAAAGGGAATGCAGGGTAGCCCGGGTGGCTCAGCAGTTTAGCACCGCCTTAAGCCCAGGGCCTGATCCTGGAGACCCAGAATCGAGTCCCATGTCGGGCTCCCTGCATGGAGCCTGCTTCTCCCTCTGCCTGTGTGTCTGCCTCTCTCTCTCTCTGTGTGTCTCTCATTAATAAATAAATGAAATCTTAAAAAAAAAGGAAATACAAACCTAAAGAAGAAAATTGTAAAAATATAACTTTGATCTTAAAACATTAGTGATAGAGATAAGGGGCATCATCCTTAGTGTAAAATGTGATGTTTTGTGTTAGGGGATTTTCATTTTTTTGTGTGTTTTTTTTTAAGATTTTATTTATTATTGAGAGAGAGAGAGAGAGAGAGAGGCAGAGACACAGGCAGAGAGAGAAGAGGGCTCCATGCAGGGAGCACGATGTGGGACTTGATCCAGGACTCCAGGATCACACCCTGGGCCAAAGGCAGGTGCTAAACTGTTGAGCCACCCAGGGATCCCTCAAAATATCTTTTAAAACTGTCCTTTTAAGTGGTTCATTTTTAATAAGACTCTTTTAAAGTTATTTATCTTCAAAAGCTTTGAAAGTCTCTATATGAAGGTTAGTAATAGCTTAAAATCAAGGACCTGACATAACGAAACCAGTTACATGATGGTTACATCATTATTCCATATTCGATGTGGAATATTCAGAATGTGTCTTTCTAACATATCAACACATTTCACTATAAATAGTTAAAAATACTTTTTATGACAGTTTTTTGGAGAATTCACCTTTATTTCTTGGTATTTCAGCTATCTTTTCATACTATTACGTTCATACTGTAATGTTCATAAAATTTTAATATGGCTTATGTCTAGGATGGTCATAAATTAATCCTTCAAACCAAAACAGCCTGGAGAGTAATAGGGGGCACTCACCAGACAGGACTGGGAGAGAGCATGTATTCACAAGACTCTGTGGGGAAATAGGGTGTGTGTTCAGCCTCTTATCTGTGTCATTAGCACTCTTAAAAATTCTTATTTCTAAATAGGAAAATTATCCTGTACATGGAACTAACTAGAGCCTATAACTAAATCACATTTTACCTTGTGCATGTTTTTTCTTCACTGTAAATGTATTTACCAGGAAAAGCTGCTCATTAATTATGTAATGCTTTTTTCTTGCTCTTCTTTTCCTATTTAAAATAAACAAACAATGAATGTGAAGGAGAATTAAATATGTCACTAACCCTAAGGTTCTAGACTTTCTTCATTGGTCCTATTTATCCTCTAAACATTAGGAGGCAAGCTAAAAAAAGTGCCCTCAGGAAAAATTGCTAAGGTCAATAGTTTAACTGTTTTATAGACTTTCATTTTTTAAAGAACAGCATTGGTAGATAACAAAAAGAGAATGCAGAAAAGGCAAGTTTTTGAAATTAGAACAAAAATCAACTAATTTTTCTAATTCAGAAAGACTTTTTTCAATGATTTAATGAACTTCTGAAGTTTATAATAATTATAAATGCTCATGGTGGAATACTGGCAGCAAAAATACTACAGAAGATTTTATATAACTGCTCTATTGCTAACTGTTAGCTTTCTTGTTCTTATGAAAATGTGAAGGCTCCTTGGAAAGCCATGCACAATCTTTGTTTCAGATTCTGGACAAAAAGAAAAAGATCGGAAGGAAAGCTGGAAATACCATATTATGTCCAGCTAATAAGCATTTATTGAACACTGGGTTGGTTCCCAGTGAAGCTCAGAAACTGCTTACTTTGTCATCTGATTGAGAAGAGAAGCACACACTAGAGCTAAGACAGAGTCAGAAAGTGGGAGCAGATTGTGAGGGTCCGCAAACACCAGAAAGCATGGTTGGATACCACCATTATTGGAAGCCTTCTCATGATAAAATTCATGTATTTTAGACTGTCTAAAAATAACAAATAGGCTAGATTAACCTCCAAAAGACTCTCCCAACATGGGACTTGGGTTCATCTTATTATAAGTCATAATTGACAGCTTGAAAATAAAATAATCCTTTTAATCATTCTCTTGGCAAGTTGATTGGATATGTACGATGTTCCCAGCAGAGCATCTTGTGAGTATAATCTAGAGTTGAATAGTGCAGATATTTCTTAAATTACTCTTTAGAGATGTTCATTTAGGCAAACAGTGAAACTTTAGTACTATTTTTTCAAAGTATTTTGCCAAATAAAATTTATGTTATCACTTCCACTCTAAGTTCCTTGAGGGAGGGTATTGCACTGCCTTTGTATCTGTGTCACCTTTACAACTCGAACTCATTGCACATTCATATTTGGATAAGTAGTACAATTTGCTGTGAGCTACATGGTACCAGAAACCCATTACATTTGTTTTTCTATTTTCTGGAGGATAGCAGTACCTCTTAAAAAACTTTCCTATGTTTTGATTAATAGTGTTGGTGAAGATTTGAAAAAGCCATACTATTGATGGTTTTAAAGTCCACTGCATTTATGTAAGAACAGTTGATATTTAGATAAGGGGCAGCTCATATATTCTACTAGTCTTCTATCTGCAGACAGATAGTTACAACTAACCTTTTGGAAAGCAGCAACTGAATCTTGGGATTGTTTATATTTACCTTCCCATGTATTAGGCAGCACGTACTTTCACGTACATGAAAGCATGTAGCATGGTAAGAAATAAGTAACTGGTCTAAAACTTTTCATTCTGTGGTAAAAATACATGTTCTCTGGAGCTGAAGCTGGATACCCTTATCTGTAGAATCCTTCCTCCCAGGTCAGGTCACCTCCCCACTTAGTGTCCAGTAACCACAAAAACCCACATCTCTCACTGACTAGCACACAACAGGGCTGTTCACTGGCCTTGACCACTTTGCTTGGCTGTGACCCGCATCCCGGTGCTGCTGCTTCTCATGACTAGATTAAAAATGAATATGGCCCATGAACTCCAAGGAACTACCCACATATAGAGCTTTATTTTTGAAATCACTCCATGTATTTGTTTTATTCTTCCCCCAAACTTAACATCAAAAGACTGTGCACATTACTAATGCCTCCGAACTTCTTATGTATAAATTTATGGAAAAGTAAAACTAGGAGTGATTTTGAACATTTAATAATAAGCTTTGAAATACTCATACATTTCAGCATGTAAAGTATGATTAAGAAAGAAAAAAATTGGAATTTGGAAATTTAGAATTCTGTCAACATTCCTTAAAATTTCTTTGTGGAAATGTTTGTTTCCTAGAATAATCTTGGGTTTATTGGATTTACATGGGATCACATTTTAAACTTTTAACTAAAATTTTATTGTATGTTTAAATCAAGCATGATAATTTTGACATGATGTTATAGATAGTGGGAGGAACTATTTTCTGGGGATAATCTTTGATTAGATACATCAATCCCTATTTATCTTTGTAGACTAATATCAAATGAACCATAGAAGCTCCAAGTATAGAAATAGGGCGCTGTTTTGAAAATCCCCCTCATGACCATTTTAGAACAATGAATATATAATATTTTTTTAAAGGATCTAAAGATCTATAGAAAAGTAATACAAAAATAAAAATCATATTGCTTTTTAAAAGCATCTGGGAACAAACGTGGGTATTTGGAGCTCCTTAAATGTAAGACCTAAGGTTGTTTTGTGGGTTTGTAATAGCCACACACATACAAATCACTCAGTAAACTATTATCTCTTGCCTTCTTACAGATTTCATTGTTAGTCACAGCTCTGTAAGGGCAGAAATTTGAGTAGCTCGAGATATTAATTTGGTAAATAGACACAGTAAACACTTTGACAATGGAGACAAAGATTTTATCAGAGAAACACTTAGCCTTGTGTGCTGTTCAAATAGCTTTAGTTTCCTTGTTTATGCCTCCTTTATTTTCCAGGGTCTTTTTGTAAATTTTTGGGAAATTAAACAATATCTTAAAGATTTTGTAATTTCCCATTCTAGCGGCATGGTGTCTGGCATGTAGGTGCTCATCAGTATTCATTGACCGAAATAACATTATTATGAGAGCCATGTAGAAAGAGAAGGTCCATTTATGGGCTTAACCATTTCAAGGTTTTTAAGTTAAAAGGATTCAACATGTTTGCCACTCTCTCCAGTTTAGTCTTGCCTAGAAAATATCAGAGGGCCAGAAAATACTTTTCTCCTTTTCTTTTCTCTACTGCATTGGAATTAAATCATTTTCTCCATTTTGCATTACAGCCATGGTATTTCGTACATGGTCAAAATCTGAAGAATTATACTGACAAGTAGCCATGCTGCAGGGTTATAATGCTTTCAAGAACACTGTGCGTGCTATGGCTCTGTTTCTTTTCTTTTTTTCTTGGCAGAGTTAATTTTATATACCATTTATTGATAGTTCACTGTATGCCAGGCACTGTTCAAGGCACCATTCATTGTTGTCATTTATTTTAATGAATCTTTTATTTGGATTTCTAGTATTCAATTCAGATACTCATTTTATTTCTCACCAATTGATCCAGTGGTTGAAGTTGAAATATTCATTTTTGGGTTTTTAAAAAAAGATTTATTTATTTTAAAGAGAGTGCATGAATGGGAGGAAGGGCAGAGGGAGAGAAAGTCTCCAACAGACTCCCCACTGAGCACAGAGCTCAATGTGGGGTTCCATTCCAGGACCCTGATATCACGACCTGAGCTGAAACCAAGTCAGACACTTACACAACAGCCACCCAGGAGCCCCAGGACCTTCTGAACAAAGATAAGATACAGTAATAGTATAGTTTACCATATGCTGCAATATAATATTTCAAATAATCTTCCACTTTGTCACACCAAAGTTCAACATGAAGACTTGTGAACTTACTGATCAGGTGTCACTTTTATTTACCAAACCCAAATTAATACCTCTTGGCAATCATTTCTGAATGAGATAATTTTTCCTTTAGTTGGTAGCTGAAGTGAGGGAATAGTGTGATAGGACCTGTAAATAAGATAGTACAATTCTAAGACAGATGGACTATATAGAAGGATAGATCTTTGTCTCCACAGGTCTATATTGGAATTAATAAACTAATATAAATATTAAACTAGATTGTCAGGTTTAATTTTCCTTATTTATATTTCTCATGTTTCTTATAATATTAGTGATACTATATAATAAAAACCTAACAGTAAGAATATGTTTTCTTTAAGCAATTTTAGATCATTTATCTTATCTTAATCTATATATGAATATATATATAACCTGTATAAATATACATATACATATTTATTTATAAAAAGGATTTTAGAGGCACGTAAGTGGTTCAGGCAACTGAAAAGCAGCTGCCTTTGGCCCAGGTCATGATCCTGGAGTCCCGGGATTGAGCCCTACTTTGGTCTCCCCACTCAGTGGGGAGTCTGCTTCTCCTTCCCCCTCTGTCCCTCCCCTTGCTCTTTCTCTCTCTCACTCACTCTCTCTCTCTCTCAAGTAAATAATTAAATCTTTTTAAAAAAGAATTTTAAAGTGACTTTTTCAGGAAAACATGATTTGTTCAGGTAAATACAGTATGTTTTCAGTAGAAACCAAGAGGCAATCCTTAGTTGTAGGTATAACATTCTACTAGTCAGGAAAAAAATACAAACATACTGTTAAAAAAATATTAAAATATATAAGTACGTGCATGCAAACAAATAAGAGCCATGCAGATATACAGGGAAATGAGGTACTATGCCATGCATAATGGAGAAATTAAATTACCAATGCCCAATTTCAATGAATACTGGCAACTAAAAAGCAAACCCAACTGAATGTAGATTTTAATGAAGTCTGACAGAGTGCATGGACAAGACAAATATGTTAATTAAAAACTATCTCAAAGCAAGCAACAAATGCAATACAATTAAATATGAGTTGCTGTGATATTCACTGTCATGGGGTTCTATTGCTATGTGATGACATAATTTCTCTCATCTTTTTGTTCTTGTTCTGTGGTGATAAAGGCAAGTGGCTCACTAGCAGGCTGAGTTTTGTTTGTTCCTTAATCTTTCTAGTTATGCTTTCTTTATATCATACAAGTAATTCTTATCATTAACACAGAAATGCCATAATCTAAGAAACAAATTTGTGACTTTTTTTTTCTGCAGAGGAGGTGACAACAGCCACCATCATAGCAAACATCCAGTGCCTATCATGTGACTAACATTCTTCTATCGTCTTTACAAGAATGAGCTCATTTCATTCTTACAACAGCCCTGTAGACTTGATAGATCGGTTCTATCTTGGTTTGTGTTCCTCCAAAAGCCAATGCTATACAAGGACTTGGGGGCAGGTGGTTATTTGGAAGATGATCCTGGAAGCAGAAAATAGGAGTAAAGTGAGGCAATACTTTGTAAATACATAGTTTACTGCCCTGGGAAACTGGGGCTAGTCCCAGAGGGACCCTATGAGAAGCTATATGGAACACACTTCAGAATCAGTCCACAGGTGGTTGAGGTTGCTGCAGGATTTAGCTAGTAATTCCCATCCTTCATGGGCTGAGGGTCACTCTTTGGGTGTTAACTTCCCAGAATTCCAGACTTCCTTTGTGTGGAAACATACAGTACAGCTCAGTGGCCAGATAATGCCATCAAACAGAGAGCAGAGGGCTTAGATCTTTAAGAAATTAACTACAGATGACCTCTGAGGTAGACCAAGGTGAAATGGGCAGAGCACCAATGGGATCTCTATACCTTTACTTTATGGATGAAGGAAGTAAATCGTAGAGAAGCTGCCAATCCTCTCTGGACAAGACACACTCTCTGAACATCTCTGAATTTGAGAATCCTTCCAGGCTATTTTCATAGGGTTGAAAACAAATGAAGTGTGTCCTGCTACTTCTCTTATTTGTCCACGAGTGTAATAACTGGTGGATCATGTTAAACTTCCTCACTAAATTTGGAAGCAACCTCAGTATCTTTTTCTGCAGACTGCTCCAGCAGCCACTGCCTATACTGGCATTTGTAAATGCAAGGACAGGCAAAACTCCTTTAGCATCCCAGCACGTCCGCTCACTGAGGACAGGGGCCAGAGCTAACTTACTAATCATTATAGCTCCCAACCCTTTCCAATGGGATATATCATAGATACTCCATACCTAAACCTTACTGATAAATAAACTGTAACTGATATATGCTGACTCACCAAGATAAGATCATATGTACAGGACTAAATGGGGAGATATGATTGAAACAGATGGGAAGACCAGAGTATCTGCTTCATAACCAAAGACTAATGGTATCATATATATCTCAATTGTAGAGAAGAGATGATCTTATTTTCCTTCTCAGCATTATTAATTATTCCTTTGCTGATGCATAGGAGACTATCTTCAGGTTTTGCTTGAAGAGGGATATTTAGAACTGTCTTCAACTTGTTTTAAATCTAAAATATAAGACTTTGACAAGGGTGCACTGTCAAGACATATGGAGTTCTTAGTGACATCATTAGATCAAGACATGAACACGTAATAAGTGAATAAGTAAACATCAGTCCTCAGGGAGGTATGTGGCAAGAAATTCAATGGTAAAATTATCATGCAAAGAATCACAGAGGTGAATGGCAACGTCTTGCCAAGGAGAGAGAATGACCCTCTGAGCAAGGCAAGTTTCATTCTATGTATATAAAGGTGGAGAAAGGATGAGACCTAACTTTTGGGGAGTTCTCACGACATGCCAGGTACAGTGACAGTCACTTCACATACATTATTTCACTAAATCATCAAGATGATTGTGAATAGCATTAATTATTAGACCATTTTAGGGGTGGAAACAAAGTCACAGAGTCACTCTGGACATAGTAATGTCCAAATGGGTTTTCAGGCTTAACAAACCAAACAAAAAAAAGATTTTATGATTCCTAGAAAGGGTAGATGGGCTAAAATCTTTACCTGAAATTTGCTCTGGGGCAGCTTCCTGACTGCAGGCCATGACAGTTTGTTCAGGGAAGAGTTCCCTGAGAAGCTGTTTCAACATCAGAAATGCTTAGAAGACCTGTCCTGATGTTGAGATAGATGAGCCAGGTTAACAAAGCTGATGCCACTAAAATTGTGAATATATCACATAACCAGGCCCAGAGGGCTTTGAAAATGCACAGTGCCAGGGCTTCAATCAGAATTTTGGGCTCAGATTCAGACTTTAGTACTTGTTATCATAAGTCCCCAGATGGTTCTAATATGTAGCCAATTAAGACAACTGCTCTAATTTAACAAGTTGGCATTCTGGCTTATGTATTTTAATACATAAGTTATGTTAGCTTTTTCCATATTATAGTATCTTATAAGTCAGCTTTCCATTGTATAGTAACTTTTAACTTGCTCTCCATATTACCATAACTTAAGAGTTAACTTTCTTGTAAATTGGACCCTCTAAATCTGATCTCCAATACCCTGATGCTACTGTCAAAGAATGAGACCTGCATCATGGTGAGTTGTCCAAGGCCACAGCATTCCCTGAGCCCTCTAGAGGTACACTGTCAAATACAGCATTGGCCGACACAAATGGCTATTTAAATTCTGACTTAAATTAAGTAAAATTAAGTAAAATAAAAAATCCAGTTACCTGGTTATGCTAGCCATGTTTCAGGTGCTCAGTAGTTGCAGGTAGCTAATGACTACCATATTGTAAAGGAGAGATGTGGAATATTTCAGTTACAGAAAATTCTATTGGACACTCCTGGCCCAGATTATTAAATAACCAAACCTCTCCTGCAGACTCATAAACCACTTTAATCTTTTATTCAAACATGTACTTAATATGCTTTCTTTCAGTCTAAAGTAACTTTACCCACTACTTGATGTATTAAATTACCCTTTTTATTTGATTTATCAGTAATGGAGTAGAGGTGTTTCAGAGGCAGGGATGTACACCACTGAGATCAGGAGAGCAAATGTTGGAACTTCATATCCAGATTAGGTGGAGCTAGCTAAATGAGGTCATAGCTTTTCTGAGAATTGCCTGTGATTTTATATCTCTGTATGTCTTCCCTGTTATCAAATATTTATCTGACTTACACCATAAATTACTTAGAAGCAATATAATAAGGCTATATTTTGCCTTTATAGTTTATTTCTGTTCACCATATGTTAACAATCAACTACTAGTTTTTTTTTTCCCCCAGTTAGGGAAGGGAAATAAGACAGGAGAATTTCTGGGTAATTAAAACATTAGCTTTTGGGACCTGAGAGCCTCCTTTGTATTTAAGTGGTAACAGTAAGAAGACTGTGATGTCTCCTATGCTGTGGGGAGTTGGGAGGCCTGGGGTTTGCATCCTCGCTTTACTATTTACTAGACTTGGACTTCAGGCAAAATTCCTAGCTTCTCTCATTCTCATTTTCCTAATCTGTCCAGCTGAAATCACAGTTGAGAAGCACATGAGACTTTTTATGTTAAATTCTTTGAGGACTTGATACCAATTGGAACATTTTCATCCAGAGTGATCTGGAGTCTTAAGTTAAATATTGTTCTTCCTCCAGGCTATGTATTATCCCTTCTTTTCCTAACATTCACTCTGAATACTTACTTGTTTAAACGTCGTGAGTTATCTGTAGAAAGTTAAAATAGAGAAAGTGCATTTTGAGGGAGCAAGATCAGAAATGTTGGAATTTCATATCCCCAATAGGTGGGGCTGGCTAAAAGATTCAAAAGAAATAAAGACAGATGCAAATGTGAAGATTAAGTAAAGATTATGAAGAGAGAGCATTTTTTTTTAACTTCCTGGTCCTTCTTTCTTAAATGAACTTACACATAGGCCTATTTATGTCTTAAAAGAAAAAGTCACCATGGGTCATAGAGAAAAAACACAGAACCCTAAGGATGGTCTAGACCCATGTCATGAGAACCCAGAAAACCCAAAGCTTGAGGACTGTGAATCTAAAGCAAGCTGGTGTACTTGCTCTAATGATTCAATATAAATATCTCCTGGATTATTTTGAACTGAACTCCTGTTGAAGACAAAGAGTGAACAGCAGAACAAAAGCTCTACTTTGGCATAGAATAAAATTATATTCCCACAAATTTCCAACCTCTCTAATGTACTTAGTGGCTTAAGTTGTTAAACACTTCCCTTATGTTACTAACAAACAGAGAGAAGATAGAGATACTCCCATTTTTCTGCTAATACCACACCTATAACAAAGTAGCACCCGTGACCTTTGGAATCATTTACTTTCTTGATGAAAAATTAAGGCCTCTTTGTCACTGGTGGCCACCTGTAGATCTTTACATTAACAAAAAGTTTCTCTGACTAAAATTCCTAGAGCATTTAGGAATCCATCAAGAATAGTTACTATGCTTTGATGAACTGAGTGAAGAAGCCTGAGGGAGAAACCTAAGATAGATTATAAATTAAAAAGAGTTACAATTACTGTGTTTGAAGTAATGAAATGCCAACTATTTCTTCCATGGGGAGAGAAAATAAATACAAAAACAAGATGCCAGTATTTTTTGTTTAATAAAAGCTTTTGCAGTTTTATTTATTAAAGACAAATATCTGCTTATTATTGAAATTTTACATAATATACATAGTCATAGTAGAGACAAAATATATCCTCAAGTCCCACCTTTTAGGAAAAAAGTAACTAAATTTTTCCTGATCTTCATTTTCATGTATGTATTTCTGTGCTTTCACAAGAAAGATTTCATATTGTAGATAATGCTTTGCAAGCTAAATTTATACTTGAAATATTCTGAACATTTCTTGACCATCACATGATTTTTATATTTTAATGTCTCTATAGTTTTCCATTCTGTTGATACACCCTAATTTATTTAATCAATCCCTTTCATGTTGGGCATTTATGTGGTTTGTTTTTTATTTTATTATTTTTTAAAAAAATATTTTATTTATTTATTCATGAGAAACACAGATTGAGAGAGAGAGAGAGAGGCAGAGACACAGGCAGAGGGAGAAGCAGGCTCCATGCAGGGAGCCTGATAATGGGACTTGATCCCGGGTCTCCAGGTCTCCAGGATCATGCCCTGGGCTGAAGGTGGTGCTAAACTGCTGGGCCACCAGGGCTGCCCTGGTTTGTTTTTTAATATGTAAAATGCTGTGATGTATTTTTAGGTTGATTCTTTCATGTATTTTCATTATTTCCTTAGAATAAATTACCAGAATAGAATTATTGGGTTAAATAATTGGTCTGTTTCTTGGGTTTCTATTACCTACTTCTAGGCACTTTCCAGAATTTGCCTTCTCACCAGAGTGGTTGGTTGAATACAGAAGCTTTCCCAACATCAGATGTTATAAGTTGCCTCCTAACTTTTAACAATTTCATGGGTAAAGAAGTGTTGTTTTATTTTACATTCCTTGGTAGCTCTTTCATGTTATTGAACACTGTCCTATCTTGTTTGAAGAGCTGTTTGCTCACACAGCCCCGTGATGTGACACAAGAACTTCCCTCTGCCAGCCTTCCATGCCCACAGCATGGGCAGAACCGATAAGAAGGGGAGTAGGGAGAGGATTTGGAGAGAAATGAGAACATCTGTGGAGGGAGGGGGGCAGAGCATGGTCACCAGATGAACTAGCATATGTGCCGCCCAGTAGACATGCTAATATTGCTCTAAGCAGAAAGAGAGAACTAAGAGTGGTCCCTGTACATATCTCTGCTATGAAACAATTCTGTTTTATCGCTAGAGACCAGGCCTACACAACTAAGTGTGAAGACCCTTTTGAAGTGGCTACAGAGGCAGCACAGCATGCTAGTTAAGAGCATACACTCTGGAGCCAGAGTTCAAATCCTGACTCTGTCCTTTGTTGTAAGCTGCATGACTGTGGACAAGTTAGTCTGTTTCTTGAAGCATCAAATGAGATAATAACTGCCCAGTTGATGTGAAGATGAAATGACTTGTTAAATCTAATGTTCATAGACTGGTGTCTGGTAAGTAGGGGTATATAAGCATCTTTTGTTTTTTAATTTATTTTAATTTTAATTTTTTTTTAAGAGAGAGCGAGCACACAAGAGTGGAGGGAGGGGCAGAGGGAGAGAGGAAAATCCTAAGCTGGCCTCACACTCAGCGTGAAGCCCGACTTGCACTCAGTCTCACAACCCTGAGATCATGACCTGAGCTGAAAGCAAGAGTTGGACACTTAACCCACTAAGCTACCTAGGTGCTCCTGTAAGCATCTTTTAAACAAAATTTATAAAGTCCCTGGCATGGCACATAGTAGCACTTGAGAAGCATTAGCTGAAGACATGTAATACACAATAAAAGGTAATAAATATCAACAAGTTTCAATACATGTGGTTTAGATAAGAAGGGTATTAGGTATTAAAGGGTAGTTTTAAACAAATAAAATCATGAGTTTTACACAAATATAAAATAACCCACATCAAAGATTTTATTTAGGGATGCCTGGGTGGCTCAGTGATTGAGTGCCTGCCTTCAGCTCAGGGCGTGATCCTGGGGTCCTGGGATTGAGTCCCACATCAGGCTTTCCACAGGGAGTCTGCTTCTTCCTCTGCCTATGTATCTGCCTCTTTCTCTGTCTCTCATGAATAAATAAACAAAATCTTAAAAAAAAAAAAAAAGATTTGATTTAAGGTCATTCATTAATGAGATAACTAGTAAGGGGAGCCTGGGTGGCTTAGTTGGTTAGGCACCCAACTCTTGATTTTTGGCTCAGGTCATGATTTCGGCTTAGGTCATGATCTCTCAGGGTCATGATATTGAGCCCTGCATTGGGCTCCATGCTGGGAGTGGATCCTGCTTAAGATTCTCTTTCTCCTTCTACCTCTCCCTCCATGCCTTCCATCCCTGCATGGAGCCTGCTTCTCCCTCTGCCTGTGTCTCTGCCTCTCTCTCTCTCTTTCTGTGTCTCTCATGAATAAATGAATAGAATCTTAAAAAAAAAAAAAGGAAAGAAAAGCTAAGTTCAGTCTGGAGCATTTTAAAGGATGATGATACTTTTAAGTGGAAATTTACAGAAAATAATTGAAGGAAGGGGAGGGGCAGGGAGGCTCCAAGCTGGAGTGACAGGGCTTGGCTAGGACAATAGATGAAATTTTTAAGAAACATTCTCAGATAAGACTTCTCTGTTTCCTTTCCTCTTTATATTGTCAAAATATATGTTTTTTTAAATGCACCAAGGATCATATAAGTTACATGTTAATCACTTGAGAAACTTAAAATGAATGTTTTAAATTTAGGCATTATCCTACCTATAAAAAAAAAAAAAGCTGTATTTATAGTTTATTTCAAGGATCAAAATATATAGCTTAGTTGATAAAGAGAACATGTTTAATTATTTTTCTCTTTCCAGGCAAGATATAGTATCCTTAAGGTCTGGGAAGGTAGTTAGAAACTCATTTGTTTACTCATACCCCAGAGAGGTATTTGGTAAATGCTTAGTTGTTCAACTGAACTTTATTTTTTTTTTTTTAATTTTTACTTATTTATGATAGTCACACACGGAGAGAGAGAGAGAGAGAGAGAGAGGCAGAGACATAGGCAGAGGGAGAAGCAGGCTCCATGCACCGGGAGCCTGACATGGGATTCGATCCCTGGTCTCCAGGATCGTGCCCTGGGCCAAAGGCAGGTGCCAAACCGCTGCGCCACCCAGGGATCCCTCAACTGGACTTTAAAATGATTCTTGGCAATACCTGACAATGTATATCATTCCCCTACCGTGCAGTTAAGCCTGTTTCTGGTAAATCCCACGGGTTCAACTCCCAACTGTGCTACAATCCTTTGAGAGGCTAATTAAGATCCTTGGCTCATATGGGAATTGTTGTCTGAAAATTAAAAGTTAGAGTGTGTCCCAAATCTCAGACTCACTTGGCCCACTGGGAAACTTCCAAGTATTAGTTGTGTCCTCAACCCAAATTGTTGATTCCAAACTACTGTCCTGATTGAAGCTGAATCACGAAAGGTTGCATAAGGAGCCTGTTCCTGCTCTTAGAAGACATGCAAACTTATAGCACAGTAAAGTTGTTTAAAAAAAAAAAAAAGCACCTTTGCAAGTGTTTTAATTTTTGTCTTGATCCTACTTTTAGCAAAAAAGAAAAACTGTATCATCATCATTTGATATATACAATAATTAAAATGTTTTATTGATCACTGTGTCAACAGAAAGATCTGCATGTTCCCAGAGAAAATAACTTCTGTAATGTGTTTCTAAACTGGAGGCAGTGTCCATACTTGAACAAGGATTAGAATTTATATACATTTTTATTGTTGCCTGGTATTTGGCAGTATGTATTTTCACACAATGTATTTTTTTTTAAGATTTTATTTATTCATTAGAGACACACACACACACACAGACAGAGACGGAGACAGAGACAGGCAGAGGGAGAAGCAAGCCCCATGCAAGGAACCCAACGTGGGACTCGATCTGGGGTCTCTAGGATCATGCCCTGGGCTGAAGGCGGTGCTAAACCGCTGAGTCACCGAGGCTGCCCCACACAATGTATTGTAGTGAAATAAAACACATTATGCACGTGTTTGTATATGAAATATTATATATGAAATGTATATGAAATATTTATTGAATCTAAATGAATATCTTCTTTGCATGTTCTAAACTTGAATTATGCTTATGTTGTTCTAAAAGTCACATTATTTAGTGTAAGTTTATATTTTTTTCCTGTCCTTGACATATTATATTTGTGTCAATTAATTTAATCAGTTAGGTTGCTTTGTATACCTCTATTTTTGTGATTGTAGTGAGTAGAAAATCAAAGCAGATTCAAATGTACTTTCTAATAATGCCTTATGTACTTGAACATTTGGATTATATCATATATTCAGAGAATAAATACATTCGTTTATTATTTGACAATCACTTATTGAGTATCTCTTATGCTCCAGAAACTATGCCATATATGTAGCAGGAAATAGCATTGTGTAGTCAAGAATTTGTCCTTTATCTAATGATAACGGTGCTCTACCCTCAAATAGTAATTTGATACAAGTTTTTGCAGTTAAACCTATAGATTACTTCTAGAAGTGGAGGTCACAAGAAGAAATTCTGTTATGGAAATGAATTTAGAAATCATATTTTAATTGATTCCTACTAGTCTAAAATAATATGAACACCTGTGCTTTCAAAGTGTAGGATTTTACTTTTCTTGGAAGTTCACATCATGGCAAATTCAGTGTTTGTTTACTTAATGCAACTGATTCATTTGATCCTTGGGAAAAGGCCAGTGTGGTATGATTGGTGAGAAATGTTTGAGCCTGGTTGTTTTAACTGCAAATATTTTATAATCTGTGTCTTTAGAAATATAAGATAGTTTACTTAAAAAAAGCTAAACCCTGCGTCCTTTAATGAGAGATCTTTATCTTTTTATCTGGTCACTTTTTTCTAGGTTTTAGGGACAAAGCCTGAGCTCAGGGATGGAGACGATGATGACGACATCGTAGCAGACATAACTAACAGGAAAATGGCCAAACTCTACATGGTAAGTTCACTGTTAGTGAGTTCTGTTGTTTTTACTAGACTGGATGTAGCCCAGAGGCCTGTTCTGGAAAGGACTCTGCTACAGCTGATAATTCTTGTTGCTCTCAAAGAGAAGTATGTTGGCAGAATCCATTCTTTGCTCTAGTGTGCTTATTAAAATTCCTCTTTTTGTTACTTACTTTCCTTAAAAATGTCAAATAATAAGTGAAATGATTGCTACAACTTAAATAAAATGATATAGGGTTGTGTGATAGTTTGCAACAATATGTTTTGATATATATGACATTCAATAAAATGTTTCCCTCATGGAATAAAAATACTTAGGAAACTTTTTCTTATAAAATTGTGATAAACTATAAAATCTTCACATTATTTTAATGTTACAGGAGGGCAAAGCTATCAAATCAAACAGCTGGGAGGAAACAGGGTAAAAACAGCCCTATCCTGGGCATTGGAGACCTTGTGGTGATCACCCACTAGATGACCTTGGGCAAGATATGACCATGCTGGATCTCAGTTTTTTTTATCTGAAAGAAAAAAAAAAAAGATTACATGAGAAGATTCTTTTTATGTTCCTTATGACTCCATGATTTTATTATTTTATTGCTGGTGAAAGTAACAGAAGCTACAGATGAACCATTTGAAGAGACTGCTCAAATGGGATCCTTCAAGAGTTCCCACCCCTTGTAACTTTCCAAGCACATGATTTGGAACAGACCATTAATCTCTTTGCAGAACTAAGTAGTCATCAGTCATCACAGGAAGGAGTTACATTTGCTTTTCTTTAAGGGAACTTCTAGCTCAGAAACTGATCTGAATGAAGAGCAAATGTGTCTAATAACTTGCATTTTGTAAAGGGGAAGTCTATTATTTTCTTCCTAGAAGGCAAAGGAAAATGTAGTCACCACTTCTGCTAAATACTGATGATTTTAATATAAGTCACACAGCAATTGTTATTCTAAAGACTTCACGGGGCACCTCAATGGCTCAATCAGTTGAGTGTGGGACTCTTGGTTTCCACTCAGGTCTGGATCTCCGAGTGTTGGGGCACAGTCTCCTTTGCATTTGCCTTTGCCTTTGCCCCAACCCCAGTGCATGTGCTCTCTCTCTCTCTCAATTAATTAATTAATAGTAGAAAGTAAAGTCTTTTTTTATTTTTAAAGATGTAAAGTTCATTATTTTTTAAAAATATTTTATTTATTTATTCATGAGAGACGGCGGGAGGGGAGGGGGGCAGACACAGGCAGAGGGAGAAGCAGGCTCCATGCAGGGAGCCCGACAAGGGACCGATCTTGAGTCTCCCAAGATCACACCCTGGGCTGAAGGTGGCGCTAAACCCCTGAGCCACCGGGGCTGCCCAGAAAGTAAAGTCTTAATGGCACTTTTTTTTCCACTACTGCTTACAAAATCCCCTTTCAACAGCTTAAATATCTTTTATGCCACATCATCAAATAAAACCATCCTTCCTCTTGGAGAGCATTATGAACTAAAATATTTTAAAATGTGAAAATGTTAATCCTGAATCATTGCTCCCTCTAGTGGATATATGATGTATTGCTTATATGTAAAATCCAAAATCTGTCTGAAAGTACTGTAATTTGGGATTGCAGAACATAGCTGGGAAGCAGAGTCACCTAGGAAATTTCTAAAAAAAAAAAAAAAACAGGATTCAAACCCCACCACAATGCTGCAAAAACAACCACTAATCTTGGGAGAACCCTGGAGTCTGCCTATTTATCAAGTACCAGGTGATTACCTTGTAACTAACAAGCTGGCCTTTGAAAAACAGTGAATTCTAACCTGGGCATTAATATCACTTTCAATTTTGCAAGACCACCTCCAGCTTTTTTAAAAATGTACTTTTTAATTTTTATTTTTAGGATTTTATTTGTTTGAGACAGATAGAGAGCACACAGGCAGGGGCAGAGGGAGAGGGAGAAGCAGACTCCCTGCTAAACAGGGAACTGGAAAAAGGACCTGATCTCAAGACCCTGAGATCATGACCTAAGCCAAAGGTAAATGCTTAATAGACTGAGCCACCTAGGTGCCCCTAAAAAAATGTTCTGTGGTTATTTCCAAACTTCAGGAGTCTAAGTAAATAACTATTTGTGACAGAAGAAATCTACTTTGACAACTTACACAAAATATACTTAAATTACAGGATTTAATTTGAAAGCAGTCTATAAGCATAGACTATAATGTGCCAATGCCTTCTTAGTATAGTGCTTAGTGTATGGTAGGCACTCAGTAAATGTTGAATAAATACATGTTTAAGCTTTAGCTTTTATTATATAGAATGAGTGTAAGATTATTATCTAGTTGATAAGATTATTCTAAAAATTAGTAATCATGTAAAGTTCATCACTTGGTGCCTATTATATAGAAATCTCTACAAACCTTAGCCATTACTATTATGATTATTTTCTGATGCTTTAGGTCTGGTGTTGAAGCTTAACCATTTTTAATGGTTCTTTTACCCCAAAAGACTTTTTTTAAAAAAAATTCCATGGTGTTGTTAGTTTTAAGTGTACAATATAGTGATTCAACAATTCTATACATTACTCAGTGCTCATGGTAATAAATGTACTCATAATCCCTTTCACCCATTTCACTCACCCCCCCCTTTCCTCTGGTAACCATCAGTTTATTCTCTAGAGTTAAGAATCTGTTAAAAAAAAAAAAAAAAAAAAAAAAAAAAGAATCTGTTTCTTGGTTTCTCTCTTTCTTTTTCCTTTGTTCATTTGTTTTGTTTCCTAAATTCCACATATGAGTAGCATCACATTGTATTTGTCTTTCTCTGACTGACTTATTTCACTTAGCATTAAACTGTCTAGATCTATTCTTGTTGCAAATGGCAAAACTTCATTCTTTTCTATGGCTGAGAATATTGTTTATATACATACCATATCTTCTTTATATATTTATCAGTCAGTGGATACTTGGGCTGTTTCCATAATTTGGCTATCGTAGATGACGCTGCTACAAACCTATGTAGCTGCATAGATCTTTTCAAATTAGTGTTTTTGGGCAGCCCGGGTGACTTGGTGGTTTAGCTCCGCCTTCCTCCCAGGGTGTGATCCTGGAGGCCTGGGATCGAGTCCCATGTCGGGCTCCCTGCATGGAGCCTGCTTCTCCCTCTGCCTATGTCTCTGCCTCTCTCTCTGTGTCTCTCATGAATAAATAAATAAAATCTTTGAAAAATTAGTGTTTTCATATTCTTGGGTAAATAAATACCCAGTAGTGGAATTACTGGGTCATATGGTAGCTCTATTTTTACTTTTTTGAAGAACCCCATTCTGTTGTCTACAGTGGCTGTACCAGTTTGCATTGCCACCACCAGTGCATGAAAGGTTTCTTTTTCTCCTCATTTTTGCCATCACTTGTTGTTTCTTGTGTTTTTTATTTTAGTCAGTCTGACAGGTTTAAGTGATACTGCGTTATGGTTTTGATTTTCATTTCCCTGATAATAAGCATGATGAGCATCTTTTCATGTATCTGTTGGCCATCTGAATGTCTTCTTTGGACAAACGTCTGTTCATGTCTTTTTTGCCCATCTTTAATTGGACTGTTTGGGGTCTTTTGGTGTTGAGTTATGTAAGTTCTTTATATATTTGGGATACTCACCCTTTATCAGATATGCCATCTAAACATATCATCTCCTATTCAGTATATTGTTTTTTAGTTTTATTGATTGTCCAAAGAACTTTCAAAAAACCTTTTAGGGTATAATTTGGCTCATGGATTTTTGTTATTTTTTTTCTTTTAAAGAGCTTTGTGGAGATACAATTTACATACTATACACATTTAAAGCATACAGTCTGATGGTTGTTCTTATGTTTACAGAGTTGTACAACCATCACCATAATGTAATTTTAGAACATTTTTATTATCTGCAAACAAGCTCATGGTTTTTATATTAGGTTTCAGATGCCAGTGGATCCATGAGAGTGACTGTGGTTGCAGAAGAAAACCCCTTCTCCATGGCAATGCTGCTTTCTGAAGAATGCTTTATTTTGGATCATGGTGCTGCAAAACAAGTTTTTGTATGGAAAGGTAAAAAATGTCATTGACATTGTAGCAGTGCTTCAGATTTACAGCTATTTCTTTGGAAAGGTAAAGAAAACATCTTTTCTGATTTAAAAAAAAGACTATCTTTTTTTTTTAATTAATTTTTATTGGTGTTCAATTTACCAACATACAGAAAAACACCCAGTGCTCATCCCAAGACTATCTTTTTGAGACTTGATCTGTAAATAGCTCATATAAAATGCAGACATCAAAACCATATTTTCTTCCTACTAGTATCATGTCAAGAATGATAGTGTTAAAGAAAGCATTAGGGCAATATAAAAAGTCTTTTTTATATAAGGCAATCATTATATTACTAACTATATTTAACATACTAGGAAATTTTTCCATTCTCATTGTTATATTTAAGTTGTAATTATGTTCATTGCTTGGTGCACAAATATTTCTTAATCATATGATATCTTCCCTCTCTGAAATTCTGTCTTTTTCATTTGTCCTCCATTTTAGGTAAAGATGCTAATCCCCAGGAGAGAAAGGCTGCAATGAAGACAGCTGAAGAGTTCCTAAAGCAGATGAATTATTCCACCAATACCCAGGTATGTGTGCAAATGAGCTGGCTAGTAAAAAATTAAAAACATGGGAACTCATCATATCTCTACAAAACTCATGAGAGAATTTGGTTCAAAGTAACATATGCATGAAAGTCCTCCTTCCCCACAATGTGTGTGTCACATTGTGTCCTGTGTCCCTAAAACCATAGGGAATGGTTGGAATTTTGTGAGGATGGAATTTTGCAGAAACTACCTATCAGACCATCTGTGGAGCTGCATGATGAAAAAAGGACCCCATCTACTTCCTCCACAGCATTTCAGTGAAGATAATCAACCACAGCTGGGTGAACTGAGAGCACTTTCCAGTTAGTCCGTAGAGCAAGTTGTCCAGACATGGGCTAATTCCCAGTTAAGATTTGGCTTCATCGACATCAGTTTAGACACCTGCCGCCTATTTACTCCGCCTTTTCTGAGTCTTTCAGCCTCATCCTTTCTCTTTAGTTTTATGTCCTGACCCAAGGAACATAACGAGATCATTTCTTCCAGGTCACAGACCTCTTATAAGCCCAATGGAGAAAAATAGTCATACATATTTGACTGTCATGGTAACACGAGAGAACTTTGTTCTTTCTTCCAGCATCCAAATTCAGTGCATTCACTTTCGCTATGACAGAAAGGAGTGTTGGACTGTTTTACCTTGAAATCTGATAACCTTCCATGTTACATTCACTTAAGGATCCCAGCTTCTAAGTTTCCATTGGTCATTGCAGAAACCAAGATAGTCTTTTCATTTCCTTAGTATTTTCTCCACTACTGGATGAATGATTTTCCTCTATTTTCTTTTTGTAATTATTATTATTATTATTTTTTAAATTTTAGATTCAAGTTCTTCCAGAAGGAGGGGAAACACCGATCTTCAAACAGTTCTTTAAGGACTGGAGAGAGAAGGATCAGAGTGATGGCTTTGGGAAAGTGTATGTTACCGAGAAAGTGGCTCGAATAAAACAAATTCCATTTGATGCCTCAAAACTACATACTTCTCCACAGATGGCTGCCCAGCACAATATGGTGGATGATGGTTCCGGCAAAGTGGAGGTATTTGGCTGTTTCTGTTTCTGTGTGTTTGTTTTCATCAAGACCACTTACACCAGTACACCTAGAAATGTAATTTCAGGGAACTACAAACATTGTACTTTTACTTGTTAATTTTATTTGTTAATGAAGATGGTCAGTGACTATATATTAAATCAGGAAATTTAAAGCCGGAAAAAATACTCTCTGACCTTCAATCCTGCTTTACAATGTGTATGTTAAGATCCCAGGAAGTTAGGTGATTTGTGCAAGATCACTTCATTATCATCTCAGAGATGTGATATGGAACCCAGCTGTCTTTTTCCTGGTCCAGAATTGCTCCTGCTCCTGGAACTGGGATTGTCCAGTCAGGGCATATTGCTTTGAGTGTACCAACTACCATTATTAGACCTTTCCTTGTACCTTACAGGTATTCACAGATGTGCTAAAATCACAGATATTTTTAGAGCATTCAAATTGTTTATTATTCCCCTTTTTTGCCAAAAAAAAAAAACAAAACAAAACACTAATAACACCCTATAATTCTCCTTAATTCAACTCTCTTCACCCTCTACTGTGGAGTAATCTCACTTAATAAAAACTGGGTAATGTCACGTCTTCTCATAAAATATTTTCATGGCTCTCCATAGTCTTCCTGAGAACATTGATCTTCATCTGGGCCTGCAAGAACTTTCATAATTCGATCCTTGCTTTCCTCTCTGCCTCACCTTTCCACTGCCTGAGGGCTCTTCCCCTCCCTTCTCCCTCTGGCTAAAGTCTCCACCTGTACTCCTTCATAATTCAGTTCAGTCACAAGCTGCATCTCTTTAAAAAGCCTTCCCTCTGCCCTGGAGCAGCCTTCCTTTGTGCTCAAACTATAAGTAATATTTTTCACAGAACCCATCATAAAATACTACAGAATTGATCATTTTTCTTCCTAGCCCTCTTGATAGTTCCTTGAGGGCAGGGATTGAATATTTTATCATTGTATTCCCAAGGCTTCCTACAGTGTTTGGAGCAAGGTATATGGTTGAGAGATTTAGGAAGTAGTTTTTCCTCTTTTCAAAGACACAAAGTGTGAATCTAAGCTCTCCAAGGGTTGTGGGAACTGCCAAGGGACAAATGCTCCTTTTGGCCATTGTCCGAGGGGTATCAGCTTCTGGTCTGGGTCTGTCTCCTACTCAGGTAATGTTTTTCTTACGCTCAGCACAGCCAGAGAACCTTGTTTCAGATTTGGCTCCCCAGCATCACCTGCAGTCTCCTTTGTCAGGTCACATTGTCTCTGAGATGTCTTGAGTCATCCCAGGACTTCTGAAGTCTGGAAACGTTCTCTAGATTTTTTGGGTTTAGCCTGGCAGTGCTGCTGTTTCTCCTCAGCTCACCAGGATGTCATGCTTCTCTCTGAAAGCACTGCCACTTGTTCATCTCCAAATTTTAAAGCAAGGGGCATATCATCTACCTCCCCCCTCCCCAGTAGGACATGCATACACAAAGTGCCTGGCAGGCTCTCTCCTGTTACTTTCTTGGTTCATCTAAAACTCTCATCTCTCCAACTTGGAGTGTTTTTAATCTGTGATGAGGATGAGAAACTAGAAAAAACTGGTTCTGCCTACTTTTATCTTTTCAGTCTTATGTCTGGATGGCACCTCTTGAAAATATTCAGGCAATTGGCATATTGATTATTTGGTCCCAATCTGTCACTGTTGCCTGAGGAGATATTGGTTTCATGCCTTACAGCGCAGGGAAAAAAAAAAATTTAACAAACAAGTTATCTCCCAGAGGATTGAAATATTTTATACAAGGGATATATTTCTGGGCTGAATGTTTTACTTCATTATTCCACTGAAGTCTCATGTTATTCTCACTAACCAATCGAACAGTCGGTATGTATTAATAGGCTCAGAACTGAGCTAAGTACTATGGAGGATGCAAAAAATATAAGCACCTAAAAAATCAGTCAACAAAATTGTCAAACTGATAAAATTTCTTCTCATTGCTTAATTTGAAAACTAGTTAGAAAAGTAATTTAAAAATTGTTTAACATAACAATAAGTCTAAAAAAATTTTTTTTAACTTCTGAAAAGTACTATTAGGTCAAGAAAATTTTAATTTTTTGCCTTCTGAAAAGTACTATTAGATCAAGAAAATTTTAATTTTGGTACACACATTCCATTCCTTTCAGATTTGGCGTGTAGAAAATAATGGTAGGGTCGAAATTGACCAGAATTCATATGGTGAATTCTATGGTGGTGACTGCTACATTATCCTCTATACTTATCCTGGAGGACAGATTATCTACACATGGTAAGTTTTCCTCTTTCATAAATCTCAAGTTTCAAAGAAGACAGATTCTGCTCCAAAGTGACATTTCATTAAATTCCATGGGATATGGGGTAGAATTATCCTATAGTTAGTCCAGTGAGATTTGTATAGCATGCATGTGGAATTTTATTTCAGTATGATTTTTGACTATATTTTGTAACTCCTGTCCATAAGCACGAGGAGGTTAGATGAAAATCATCCTTTCTAGGGGCATCTGAGTGACTTAGTTGGTTCAGCCTCTCTTTATTTCAGCTCAGGTCATCATCTCAGGGTCAGGATCTCAGGGTCATGAGAACAAGTCCAGGGTCTGCCTCTTCCACTCAGTAAGGAATCTGCTGGAGATTCTCTCCTCCCTCTGCCCCTCCCTCCACTCATGCATGCTCTCACTCTCTCAAATAAATAAATCAATCTTTTTCAAAAAATCATCCTTTCTAGTCTAGGAAAAGATTTTGGTATCCAAATGTAGTGTTCTTTTAGTGGGTATGTAGTTGAATATTTCACCTCCCTTGCAAGCTAACTCCAGCTGGCCAGCACTGGCTACCATGTATACTTATTGTTAAAATTCACAGAAGTCAGGGATCCCTGGGTGGTGCAGCTGGTTTGGCACCTGCCTTTGGCCCAGGGCGCGATCCTGGAGACCCGGGATCGAATCCCACATCGGGCTCCCGGTGCATGGAGCCTGCTTCTCCCTCTGCCTGTGTCTCTGCCTCTCTCTCTCTCTCTCTCTCTCTCTCTGTGACTATCATAAATAAATAAAAATTAAAAAAAAAATTCACAGAAGTCCCTCTTAATTGGAGCTGTGAAATTGCAGTGAGGCAAACCCTCTAAGTGATATATATAATTTATGACCCTGTTTCAAAATGATGCATTTTACTCTTGGTCCTCATGAAATTTGTGGCAATAGAAGAGAAAAAAAAATGCCAGTGTATCCACATCTTATATGGTTTTGCATAATGATTTGAGTTAACTGAGGGTTAAGTTTACTCAGAGTCCATGCCAAGGCCCTGATCAATGGGAAATATCCAATCAGGTAAGTTAAGTATACACACCATGCTGGGCTATTCCAAAGGCATGAGGATTCTGCAACAAGTCATATAGTGTGTGATTCTCAAATTATTTGTTAACAGAAATCAGGTAAAATAAAATATTTCTGAGAAGAAATAAAACTTTAAAAAAGAAAAAAAGAAGAACCTTTTCAAAGAAGATCATAAAACTGAGAGGTGTGGGTAGGAGGTGCAGGGGTCAAGAGAATCCTACTTTTGCCTATGTGGTACGTGGACGCAGGTCTCTGCTGACATGGTGAGGGTCCTACCAGTTGACAGATTCACCTCCATCCCTATAGTGTGACCACCTACCACTTACATTGACCAGTGCCTTGAACCCAACCATGTTCAGGAGGTGGAATGATTATCTTTATCCTGTAGGCTTTGGTACCCAAAGGGTGGTCTGGGAACCAGAAGCATCAGCATCATCAGTGAGCTAGTTAGAAATGTAGAATCCCAATACCCACCTTTGACCCACTAAAGTAGAACATGCATTTTAAAAAGATCACCAGATGATTCACATGCACTTTCATGATTAACAGGCACTGCACTGCCTTAGGCAATGGTTCCCATCATACTCTGTCAAGGATTAATGTATTTAGCTATTTAACTCTGTGTTTAAGGTGTCATCTTCATAGCAACCATTTTTTGGAGCAGCGTGTTTGTACTAGCAAAGTGCTAGATGTTTCCATTTATTATGTTTGTTCCTTACAACCGTGTTATTTTCAAAAATAAGGGGAAGGGAGAATCAAACGGATTAAGTAATTTACCCCACATTGACAACTGTCGTAATTGGTGAAGCAACATCTCACACCTTGATCTATAGCTCTCTTTAAGTCTAAAGCTGAGTGCAGCTATACCTTGGTATTTGGCCATTTGGCATTTCCTCTTCCAAAATTTTAATTCAGAAAAGTATTTGTGCAAAGCATGGCATTTGTAGGGATAATCAGTTGTTCTCAGTCAGCTTTTCTTTTACATTCTGTTTCTTAGTCTTCGTCTTAACTCTTTTTTTTTAAAGATTTATTTATTTATTCATGAGAGAAACAGACTGAGAGAGAGAGAGGCAGAGATATAGGCAGAGGGAGAAGCAGGCTCCTTGCAGGGAACCTGATGTGGGACTCGATCCCGGATCCCAGGATCATGACCTGAGCGGAAGGCAGGCGCCCAACTGCTGAGCCACCCAGGTATCCTTTAAGTCTCTTTTGTATATGAAAAATATAATTGATTGTGGCACTTAGATCAAACAAGAAAGACTAAACAAGGAATTCAAAAGACTATTTTGAAAAATTAACAATTTGCAATCTATGTGAATAACTATGTGGATATAACTAAAGCAGATGAAATCAGATGATCAATGCTAAATGCAGTTACTATTTCTCAAATTATTTGAAAGTATTCACTGAACACTTTCTATGTGGCAAGCACTGTGCTAGATACATACTAAAGATAGAGTGGTTAAAAAAAATATATGACCTGTGTTTCAAGAATTTACACTTTAAAGGAAGCAGGTGATTAGGCACTTCAATAAAGTATGAAGTATTTTAAGATAAAATCAAGCTGATCTTTGGGAAATTCAAGACAAGACCTCTAAGCCCACTCCTAGGGCTCCTAGAAGAAGGGACATCTAAGTAGAAGCAGAAGTAGCAGCGAGGCAGGCCAGCAAATAGAGAGGTTTTTCTAAGCAATGCAGAGAAAGTATGCTCTCATCTATTAGTAACAAGCAAAGTTAGGGAGCAAAAGATAAAATCGGAGAAATCAGAAGGAGCCAACCGGTGAATGGCCTTGTAAGTGTCTGGGGAGCATGAACTTTATTTTCAGGGTATTGGAAACCAGTCAAAGAGTTTGCTCAGGGCAGTAGTATGATTGGCTTTCCTCTTAGAGAAGTTATTCTGGTTGACATCTCTATGAGAATGGACTGATAGGAGAAGATCGTTGGCAGGGGAGGCCATTGGGAATGTGTTGCAGTCATCCAGCTGAATGAGAATGTGGCCAGAACTGAGTGTTAAAAGCATCAGGGAGAGAACTTAATACCAATGTGTGGTATTAAGGTGTTGGCATCTGAACGACTGGCTATGGGAAACAAGATGACCACATCAAGGGTGACCCCAGATTTCTAGTCCATGCACAAGTGGGTAGTGTCTCATTCACTGAGATAGAAAACTTAGGAGGAGAGCAGGTTTGGCCCTCACTGTAAAATATTCAAAGGGAAAAGTTGAGAATATGCCACACTCTTAATAGTTACTCTCTTTGGGATGGAGGGAGAGATCATTTAATTTGTTCTTTTCAATTTTATGTGTTCGGGTTTTCTATGATGAGAATTGATTTTTATAAAATATCAAGAATATAAGTTAGATACCTGAGAGTCCTTTTGAGAGTCTTTGCCATTTAATATCATGGATGTTAAATACAGAAGTTTGTTAACATTGTATGGTTTGTAGGACTTCAAAGCTTCTATGAGAACAGTGAAGAGATATTTAGAAAATAAGCAGATCTCTTGAAGATTATCTTTCAAACTAAACAACTTCACAGTTAATGTGATAATTTTGGTGCAGGGGTGCAAATGTTTAAGTCCAGGAGGCACAGCAGAAGGTGAAGGACTGGAATTAACTACTGAACACACATATATGTTATTGTTTTTATTCCTGAAACCACTTATATTCTAAAATGGTAGGGTGAAAAAACATTTCAGCAGTGATCTTTTCTCTGGAATGTCAGGTAATTGAAATTAAACAAATATTGTTGAACAATGGCAATGATGAATCTCTCAAAGCAATAAATTCCATTTTCATGCAGCATTTATTTTTAATTTGTAACAAGCGCCAAAAGTTTATAAAGAAGAAATCCTGTCAAAGTAGACTGTTCCTCCCCACCCCCAGCACCCAAACATAGATTTTCAAAGCTAGAGATAAAGAGCAACCTTATTATGTATTCGTTGCAGTAGCATATTTAACCCTCTGCATCAGAGATCCATAAAGCAAACTGGTCTGAATCTGTGTGGTTGGGTGCATGGGTCACTTTGCCATGGAGTAGAAAAGGTAAATAGTGAAGAAAAACATTTTAAAAATTTTATTCATTCATGAGAGACACACAGAGGCAGTGACATAGGTAGAGGGAGAAGCAGGCTCCTCATGGGAAACTCAATGCGGGACTCAGTCCCAGGACCCTGGGATCATGCCCTGAGCCAAAGGCAGACACTCAAGCACTGAACCACCCAGGTGCCCCAAGTAGTGAAAAATTTATTGAGAGTGTCCAAAGGTGGAAGTTTGGTGAGGCTTTCCAGGTTTGCTTGTTGAAATACTTCAGAGGTAAAAAAAATGGGAATTGAAACAAAAATTTGGTGATACTGTCTATAGTCAGTTGAGTGTTTTTCTACAGAAAAAAAGAGGAAACAGAGAAGTCGGGGAATTGCAGATGTGTCAGAGAAATGACAAGTGGTAACAGATCCAGCTGTCACCCACAGCTCTGTTACTCCCCACTCTGTGGTCCTGGTGGTTCACAGAAGTGTTTGTTCACATTATAGGCTCCTTGAAAATTTAGGCTATTAGCATTAAAGGACTATATTTTCATGAGTGTCTTTATTAGGGAAAACATTTTTTATTTTCTTTCAAATATGTGCTTCTTGTGAGCATGTCCCTTTTTTTTTGCCCCCCCCCCCCGCATTGTGAACATTTTTATATCATTTCACCCTGTTGGTGCAATGAAATATTCTGATATAAACAAAGCATGTTTCCTGTACCCAGTGTTTTTGGGGTGTGTGTATGTATATGTGTGTGTTACCCAGGATGGGAGGTTATTGCTAATCTGTTCTGGGTATTGGACAAGTAGGTCACTCTTAAAATTTCAGAAGAAAAGATATGGTTAACCTCTTTTAAAAAAAAGATTTATTTATTTTAGAAAGAGAGAGCATGTGTGCAAGTGGGGGGAGAGGGGCAGAAGGAGACAGAGAAATTCTCAAGCCCCCATTGTGGGGATTGATCTCATGACCTTGAGATCATGACCCAAGCTGAAATCAAGAGTTGGATGTCAAACCATCTAAGCCACCTGGGTGCCTTGGTTAACTTCTCAAATCCATTTCCAGGATTAGTGTTTCTCCTGCTAACCCCTAGTGAGACAGAGATGAGAAAATAGGCTAGAAAGAAACTGCTCAATGCTTTGGCTTCCCTCCCGACCCGCCCCCCCCCGCCCCCAAGTCATCAAACAAGCAGATCTCCCAAAGGTTGCTTTACAGGTTAAGCTAGAGTTTGGAGATATAATCACAAGCTACCTTAGAAAGAGAAATTGGAAATGAACTGAATGAACTGATTTATTGGCCCTTATTATCTGGGTCTCTGGTAGAACTAAGCCACTTTTATGGTTTTACTGATAATTCCTTTAAAGAATCGCTAGAATGACAAAACAGGGCCACTCCACTACCTACTTCTGATGATTATTTTCTTGATTTTTCTGGGTCCAGACATTTGTTACTATGGTCACCAAATATTCATGTAATGATAGGATGCTTCTAATATCCGCCTAACAGATGAGGCTCATATTCTACTCAAATATATTATTTTTACTGTGGAGATGGTTTCCCAAAATAGGCAGCTCCAAATTGAAATGAGACTGCCCTGATTACTTAGCTATGTTATATAAGGAGCTAAGCCTCAATATTTTTTTCTATAAAATGAGGACAGAAATATAATTATCATGTATAGTCCTAGGCAACACACAGGGGTAGTCCATGGCTCAGTGTTAGTACTTTCAAAAAACAATAGCTTCCGTGGGTATATCACGTCAAAACGGTTTCATCTTGATCTTTCATAATGACTTAAGTCTCTGAAATGCCTACATTAGAAAGTCTTAAAAACGTAAATACAAACTAATTTATTTTACTTTGGTTCCTCCAGGCAAGGAGCGAATGCCACACGAGACGAACTGACAACATCTGCATTCCTGACGGTTCAGTTGGATAGGTCCCTCAGAGGACAGGCTGTGCAGGTTGGGATAGTTTTACTCCCAGAGCACATGCAAGTTAAAGTTTTGCTAGCCAGATGATTAGTTAAAGCCTTCCTCTCAAGTTGGGATGGGAATTTGACATTTTCTAAATATTGCATCTTTTTCATTTTGCAACTTAAATATTCCTACTTTAATGCCATACTATTTCTCTCAGATTCTGGAAAAGAGAGAGCAAACAAAACTAAAAACAAAAAGCTATTAGTAGATCTAAGGAACCCAAAGAATTGACAGTTGACATTAAACTATTCTACCCAATTTATTATTTCCAGGTGATCACTTTCCAGTTTTCAAATCATTGTAAATGTGTCTTTACTTCTTAAAGGGTAATAATTAAATAGGGAGGTAAGTCAAATATTTTAGTACAGAGAATCTAAGATGTGGCCGCTAAATTTGGTCTTCTGGCTGGTTTCTTTCCTGTCTTGGTGCTTGTTAATGGATATATAAAGCAATTTAAATTTAAATGTAAATGTTCATATAAACTTTTTAATTTTTTTTATAAATTAGCAAGATGACTGAATTTTTAAAATGCACTGAACTCTACTTTCCCATGAACTGTTACATTCACTTCTTGAAGAATTTTTTTTTAAAGATTTTATTTATTCATAAGAGACACAGAGAGAAAGAGAGAGAGAGGCAGAGACACAGACAGAGGGAGGAGCAGGCTCCATGCAGGGATCCCGATGGGAACTCGATCCCAGGACTCCAGGATCACACCCTGGGCTGAAGGCAGGTGCTAAACCACTGAGCCACCCAGGGATCCCCTTGAAGAAATATTTCTAGTTAAGAACTGACATCAGTGTCATGGAATTGATCTTTAAAGTGTTCCTTACCAAAATATGCAAAAACTTTGAAGATCTACATTGTCCTTTATAAATTCTGTCTTTTGTGATAAAATATTTGGTATGCCCAGTGAATGAATTTCCATTAATTATTAGCCCACTGGAAAAAAAAAATATTAGCCCACTGAATCCTAAATTCACAATGAAATGGTAATGTTTAGTTTAATCACTAGATGGCAGTAGTTTACAATAATGTATAAGCAGCTCCAGTGCTGTACTGCTGTTTTAAAATTCTTTGTAGTGTACATTAGCAGTAGTGAAAGTTTTTCAACTTACTTTTTATCTCTTTTATTTTAATTTAGCAGTGGAAAATGGGTCTTAATCAGGGGCCATCTTTTTTTTTATGTTGGCAGTTGAAATTTTCTCACTGTTACAGGAAATGCCAAGCCAACAACAGTTTTTTAGGTAATCCTAGCTAACCTTGTGACTTAAAAGACATTTTCATAAGTTACTACTTGCTTATTTGAATGTCTACTAATTGGAAGATATCTGTAAGGAGTGCCTGGCTGGTTCTGTCAGTAGAGCATGTGAATCTTGATCTTGCAGTTGTGAGCTCAAGCCCCACATTGGTATAGAATTTACTTAATTTTTTTTTTAATAAAATAAGAAAGAAAGTTAATTATTTTCAACGTTCTTTAGACCTCTCTGCTATGGTATGTGCATCAGCATTCTCATTTACTTGGCTTCTAGAAAAAGACACACTAGGTGTGTAAGACAGTTCATTTTTAGCATTGGGCAAAATAATTGAAAAAATATAGAGAACTGACACAAAAGTTGAACTATGTAAAAAATTGCATCAATAATTTATGTAAGAAATAGGAAGCTCGGTCAGCCTGGGTGGCTCAGCGGTTTAGTACTTGCCTTCAGCCCAGGGCATGATCCTGGAGACCCTAGATCGAGTCCATGGAGCCTGCTTCTCCCTCTGCCTGTGTTGTTGCCTCTCTCTCTCTCTCTCTCTCTCTCTGCGTCTCTCATGAATAAATACATAAAATCTTAAAAAAAAAAAAGAAATAGGAAACTCATTTCTAATCCAATATCTGGTGTTAAGCTAATAGGTGAAATTAAATAATTTATCATTTACTTTTTTCAATTTTCTTATCCTGAAAAGTCCTTATATTACATATTTTAAAGTGCTTGTATTAAGCAAATCTATTACCATTTCTATGAATAAAAAGTAGAAAATATATTGTATTTATTTTTGCCAGATTTTGATGCTTAGAGGCTATGTTATAATTTTTCATTTCATAGCTGTAGATATGTACAAGTAATGAGTATGCTTTGGTGTCATCTTATTTTTGGAAGCATTTAAATGCACATCTCTTTATCTTCTGAACAAGATCCAAGACATTTCAGAAACAAGAGTGTCACTACACAGCTATCAAATGTGGGTGCTCTTGAAGAAAGAGTAATTTTTACAGTGACTTACATCAGCACTTTGTTGTTTTTTCTCTTTTGAAGATGGCCATGAACACACTCACGACTTTATACTTTCTGGATGCAGGAAGTGGTGCAGTAGGGTGATATTTCCTCCTACAAGAAATGGCTCAGTGTACTGTGTCTGGAGTCAAAGACTCTTAAGTTAGCAAGAACACTGTGCCTGATTAGCATTAACCCATATTATCTGATAATCATCATGCCTCCTGCTCTGGATTATTTATTTATTTTTTGTTTTGTTTTCTAAAAGGAAAATAACACATGTGGAAATAGAACCCTCCTTCGTTGTGCCCTTCATCACATTTCTTTTATCCACCGCCCTCCCAGATCCGAGTCTCCCAAGGCAAAGAGCCTGCTCACCTGCTGAGTTTGTTCAAAGACAAACCGCTCATTATTTACAAGAATGGAACATCAAAGAAAGGAGGTCAGGCACCTGCTCCCCCTACACGCCTCTTTCAAGTCCGAAGAAACCTGGCATCGATCACCAGAATCATGGAGGTAATGTCATGCATTCAATAGAACGGGCCCTATTTATGGACTTCCCAGTGGACCTGAGCCATTAACAAATATGAGTCTTCAAAAAAATTGTCAAGTAAACTCCCTGTCTTTTGAAAATTAATCCATTATTCGCATAAGAACAAAAACAAAACAAAACAAAAAAACAAAAGCAGGAGAACCAAGTAAAAAGTTAACTGTAGAGACCAGCCCTCTCACACTTTTCAGTTGCATTGTATCAAAACAAATGAATTTTAAGAATAATGTAGCAGATCAAATGGTCAAGGGCCTGAGGCAATTGAAGCTTTATCTTGAAAGGCCTGGAGGAAGATGGATGGCAGGTGATGGTCAGGTGGTCACACAGAGAAAATTTGAGAGGGAAAACCATTCTTGGTAAAACTGTAACAAATGCGGAAGGCAAGCTTCCCTATATTGGGCCAGAGCCATTACTCAACCGTCCAAATAAGCTGTCTCTGACAGCAGCTGTCAAAGAACTCAAACCCCATATCACAGGTCAGAAGACAAGAAGACCTCCAGGTATGGACAAGCCAGTAGGGCCCGGGTGTTTAAATGGCTGAGTGTTTTGACCTCTAGATAATCCATTACCTTTCATGACCCAGACACCTCAGTCACCATTGAAATCTCAAGGCACTGAGGGGGGCACTTGACGGGATGAGCACTGGGTGTTATTCTGTATGTTGGTAAATTGAACACCAATAAAAAATAAATTTATAAAAAAAAAAAAAGAAATCTCAAGGCTCTCCAGTCATACCTAAACTGCCCTACACATTCTGTAACCCCCACATTCGGACCCACCCGCCAACCCTCCCCTTCACACAATCCATTCAGCCAAGCCCTTGACACTGGGCAGGTCATGGCATACCCTCCACCTGCAACCTCTTCTCTAAACCAGCCTCCCCCATTACCTTCTTTCTCTGTGACTGTCCTCTGAGGACACAGAGTCTCATGCAGCCCTCTATAGTTGTTTTTCCCCAATGTCCTCTTACCAAGTAGGGGTGTGGGTGGGGTACTCCCCTGGCTCACTCTTGCCTCTTTGACTTTTGTCCTTCTTATCAGACTCTTCCTCCCTTAGCTTCCTGGTGCCACCATCCATGGAGCTGCCAGTCCTTCCTCTCTTATTCTATGGTGGCTTCAGCCATTGTCTCACTGAGGACAGAACCTCCAACTTCTGTCCATAACCCCTGCCTTCTTGCCTTCCTAAGGGCTTTCCTGAGTTTCCCTTGGTCTCGTGTTCTTACTTCATTTCCAGTTCATCATTATGGTGGGCAGTGATCTCCTTACTCTTCTGTATCAGCAGCGCATTCTTCCTCTCCGGATCATTTACTTCAGAATGCAAGCATGCCTTTAAAACACTCCCGTCTTCCTTTAAAAACTCTCTTAACCCTGATCTTCCCACCTGTCATGTTGTTTTCTCCGTCCTGCTTAAGAGCACAGGCCCTCAAAGCATTGTCCTCACTCACTCCCTGTCCCTTCATGGTTAAGTCCCTTCTCCTCTCATTCTGGCCTGTTACCTCATGCCTGCCTTTAACGGAGTCAAACCTCTTTCTGACCTCTTTCCTTAAGCTTCCAGTGGCCTTTGCCGTAATCATTCTTCCCTAGCTTCTTGAAACACTGTTTTTTGTTTTTTTCTCTAAGACCTTTGAAGCACCACACTTATCAAGATTTCCTCCAAACTTCTGAAGAGTGTTTTCACTCCACTTCTCACGCCAATCCAGTTTCTGCTTCTCCTCCTCTGTGTGTCTTCCAAATCCCCAATGCTCAGTCTTGGCCGTCTCCATGGCATTCTCATTCAGTCATATCATTTAAATGCTGTCATATGTATTGACCTCATCTAGAACATTCTGTACACAGATTCTCATGTGTTCAATTATGATATATATACACTTTTTAATCTGTGACATTAACCATTAAGCTCTCCTCTGCAGGCACTCTCAGCTGATTTTAGATGGAAGAGTCAGTGAGAATCCTTGCATTCCTGGTCTCTTCTGGCATGCATGTTTTTTATGAGACATGTGAGCTGCTTATGATGTGGTTCCTTTGTTTGCTTGCTGCCTCTCAAACTGTCCTTCACATTCCCCTCCTGTCTGAAATCTGCTCATCAGAATCATTGTTTGTAAAGCTTTCTATTTTCATCTCTTGGGAAGCTAAAGCTTTATAATGTCCTATTTTGGAACTACCTTCCTGATGTCACACTGCTCTGTGTGGGGGCCTATTGTACCCTGTCTATCATCCGAGCTCTTTGCTCTGTAGCAATAAGGAGACATTGGGATGAGAAGTTGGCAATCCTGGTTCCTATTAGTCTTCATCATCACATCTGGTAGATTCCTTTGACTCTTAGTCCAAAAGGCTTTGTTCCTACAAAAAAGAGATGATTGTAACCAACCCCTGGAACACATCTTTAACATTTCCAACAGATTGTATGTCAAGTATACTTTAATAAAAATATTAATCAAAATAAAACTTCTAGTATCTATTTCTTCCTCCTTTAGTGCTCTTTCTGGGAATAGGGTTCTGATGAACTTGGTGAAATCCAGCTGTCCACATAATTAATGGCAGCTCAACTCAGTTGATGAAACACCATCATTGGGCAGCTCAGCATCACTTCCTTCTTGAAACTCCCTCAGCCCTTGGCCTCAGAACACCACCCTTGATTTTTTTTTTTCCACCCTTGATTTTGTTCCTCTCTCATGGCTGCTGCATTTCAGGCTTGCTCACTGATTCTTCTTCATCACATTGAGTCCCTCAGTGGTGCAGAAAGTCATTCATATACTGTCATAGTCACATAGTCATGTGGTCAGACAGAGGTCCTCACAGAGTCTGACACAGAGTCACAGAATCACAAGTTTATAGGCGTGAAGGCACAGGGCCATCATAGGACCTTTGGCCTGTGACTGTACATGCTTGCCCTGCCCTGATGTTGCACTTTCAGCCTCCCCTTCAGGCCAAAGCCTGGGCCCAAGTGGGTCCTTCTCATTTCTCTGTGACCATAGAGAGCAGAACTATGCTAACCTAGCTGATCTCAGACAGTGGCCACAGCTTCTTGGTTGAAAGAAAGGGACATATCAGTGCTGTGTTACTAATCTGCTAAAGTCTTACACAATTTGAGTTACAATTTATCAGAGCCCAGAGAACCCTTTAGTGAATTTGCATTGTTATTTCTTTGCCGACATTGGACTCCAGTCCCTGTTTTATGATTTTTTAGGTGTCCCTTGGTAGCTTTAAAAAAATTTCAGTGTAGTTAATATACAGTATTATATTATTTTCAGGTGTACAATATAGTGATTCAACAATTCTATACATTACTAGGTACTCATGGTAATAGGTGTAATCTTAATCCCCTTCGTGTATTTCACTCATCCCCCCACCTCTCCTCTGGTAGCCCTGTTTGTTCTGTATAGTTAGGGATCTGTTTTGGTTTGTCTCTTTTTTTTTCCCTTTGTTCATTTGCTTTGTTTCTTAAATTCCACATATGAATGAAGTTATATGGTATTTGTTTTTCTCTGTCTTGTTTCACTTAACATTATACTCCATAGATCATGTTGTCAAATGGCAAGATCTCCTTGCTTTTTATGGCTGAATTATATATATACACCACTTCTTCTTTATCCATTTACCCATCATTGGACACTTGGGCTGCTTCCATCATTTGGCTGTTGTAAATAATGCTTCAATAAACACAGGCACATAAATCCTTTCAAATTTGTGTTCTCAGATTTTTGGGTAAATACCCAGTCATGCTATTACTGGAGCATAGTGTAGTTCTATTTTTAGCTTTTTGAAGAACCTCCATACTGTCTTCCACAGTGGCTGCACAAGTTTGCATTCCCACCAACAGTGCACAACGATTGTGTTTTTGATTTTAGCCCTTCTGACAGGTGTGAGGTGATCCCTCATTGTGGTTTTAATTTGCGTTTCCCTGATGATGAGTGATGTTGAGCATATTTTCATGTGTCTGTTGGCCATCTGGATGTCTTCTTTGGAGAGATGTCTGTTCATGTCTTCTGCCCAATTTTAATTGGATTATTTGCTCTTTTGGTGTTGAGTTATTTAAGTTCTTTAAATATTTTCGATACTAACCCTTTTTCAGATTTATCACTTGCAAATATCTTCTCCCATTCAGTAGGGTGTCTTTTAGTTTTGTTGGTTATTTCCTTTGCTGTGTAGAAGTTTGTTTTGTTTTGATGTAGTGTCAATAGTTTATTTTTGCTTTTGTTTCTCTTGCCTCAGGAGACATATCTAGAAAGATGCTGTTATGGCCGATGTCAGAGAAATGACTAGCTGTGCTGTCTTTTAAGAATTCTGTAGTTCAGGTCTCCCATTTAGGTCTTTAATCCATTTTGAGTTAATTTTTTTGTGTGGTATAAGAAAGTGGTTCAATTTCATTATTTTGCATTTAGCTCTCCAGTTTTCCCAATACCACATGTTGAAGAGAATTTTTCCATTGCATAATCTTGCCTTCTTTGTCAAAGATTAATTGACCTTATAAGCATGGCTTGATTACTGGGCTTTGTATTCTGTTCCACTTATCTTTGTGTCTATTTTTGTACCTTACCATACTGTTTTGATCACTACAGCTTTGTAGTATACCTTGGAAGTTTGGAATTGTGATACCTCTAGTTTTGTTTTTCTTTTTCAAGATTGCTTCAGCTATTCAGGGTATTTTGTAGTTCAATACAAATTTTAGGATTGTTTGTTATAGTTCTGTGGGAAAATGCTGTTGGTATTTTCATAGAGATTGCATTGAATCTGTAGATTGCTTTGGGTAGGTGTCGCTTTGGTTATTTGGAAAACTTTCTTCAGGAGAGAAGAACTGAACATCTTTGCTTTATGTATATCATTTATGCATATTACACCCACTTTCAAAACATCAATCATAGCCCATACTTGTTCTTATGGTTTCTTTGAATATTATCTTTGTTACTTGTTACTTAAGTTTGGCTACTTTTATTCTTAGAGCCCTGTGCTGCT
This sequence comes from Vulpes lagopus, assembly GCF_018345385.1. Classification (NCBI taxonomy): domain Eukaryota; kingdom Metazoa; phylum Chordata; class Mammalia; order Carnivora; family Canidae; genus Vulpes; species Vulpes lagopus. The sequence goes on from NC_054836.1 coordinate 27,176,509, forward strand.
CTCTGCAGGCAGCTGAGCATTAAAGTGATACAGAGCAAGGTGCTACTGGTATTTCTAAGGCCATAGTGGTGTCCCAGTGCCACCCTGGGATCAGGACAGAAGGTGATGGATGGTTTGTCCCTGTCACAGTTTCTCAGACATGTTTATTGAGGGAGTCACAATGAATTTGAATCACTGTGTCATTTTTCTTTATATTCTAGGTAGATGTTGATGCACAGTCTTTGAATTCCAATGATGTTTTTGTCTTGAAACTGAGACAAAACAATGGCTATATCTGGATAGGAAAAGGCGCTAGCCAGGAGGAGGAGAAAGGAGCTGAGTATGTGGCAAGTGTCCTCAAATGCAAAACCACAAGGATTCAGGAAGGCAAGGAACCAGGTGTGTACTGCAGTGTCAAGGACACTAGCCAGGACTTCTGTTTGGTACAATTGCTTATCATATAATTCATTATTTTCATAAATAAGACCTTCAAAGCAGTTATAGGGCATTACAAATCCTTCCATTAGTTGCAAAAGTGGGTGAAGATACCTGCTATATTTAAGTAGTTTCTTGACATTAAGGTCAAGGTGAAATAATATCATTTGTTAATATAAGGCAAGACCAATTATGTATACAATGGAATATTACTCAGCTATTAGAAATGACAAATACCCACCATTTGCTTCAACGTGGATGGAACTGGAGGGTATTATGCTGAGTGAAATAAGTCAATCGGAGAAGGACAAACATTATATGGCCTCATTCATTTGGGGAATATAAATAATAGTGAAAGGGAATAGAAGGGAAGGGAAAAGAAATGGGTAGGAAATATCAGAAAGGGAGAGATAACATGAAGACTCCTAACTCTGGGAAATGAACTAGGGGTGGTGGAAGGGGAGGAGGGCGGGGGTGGGGGTGAATGGGTGACAGACACTGAAGGGGGTACTTGATGGGATGAGCACTGGGTGTTATTCTGTATGTTGGCAAATTGAACACCAAAAAAAATAAATTTATTATTAAAAAAAAATAAGGCAAGACCAACTCTCTGCTCCTGGAAATGCAATGGATAACTCATTGTGTTTTTCACAGAGGAATTTTGGAATTCCCTTGGAGGGAAAAAAGACTACCAGACCTCTCCACTGCTAGAAACACAGGCTGAAGACCACCCGCCTCGGCTTTATGGCTGCTCTAATAAAACTGGAAGATTTGTTGTGAGTGTCTTGCGAAATACTGGGGTAGAACCAAACAACATTGGGAGAGGCATTCTGGTGTGGCTCTAACACTTTTCAGCCATGTCATTGCTGTGATTCTCAGTTTTAGCCCTCTTATCTGCAAACGGCAGTTGATAATCTTAGCTCTACAGACGGTGGTTTTAAGAGTCAATGACGTCTGAGTAGTATTCCATCGTATACGTATAGGACTACTACTCAGCCATCAAAAAAATGAAATCTTACCATTTGCAATGACATGGATGGAACTAGAGGATATTAGGCTAAGTGAAATAAGTCAATCAGAGAAAGACGATTATCATATGATCTTAATCCTATTGAAATTTAAGAAACAAAGCAGAGGAGCTTAGGGGAAGAGAGGAAAAAATAAAACAAGATGAAATTAGAGAGACAAACCGTAAGAGACTCTTAATCATAGGAAACAAACTGAGGGTTGCTTGAGGGGAGTGGGGGGGGGGTAACTGGGTGATGGGCATTAAGGAGGACATGTGATGTAATGAGCACTGGGTATATATAAGACTGATGAATCATCTCTGCCTCTGAAACCAACAATACATTAGATGTTAATTAATTGAATTTAAATAGAATTGAAACAAAATAAAATAAAAATGTATGAGATACCTAAACAAAATAGGAAAACAGGTAAGCAATAAAGCAAAACTGTGGAAAGAACTGAAACAGGTCTATCTTACATGTAATTCTGAAATTAGATAAATGCCTGTTTTTAAAAAAAGAAGAAAGAAGTGAGGGGAAGTAAGTATGGGGAGTTAATGTTTAGTAGGTGTGGAAATCAGTTTGGGAAGATGAAAATGTCTGGAGGTGGATGCTATAGAATATGTGAATATATACATACACACTTGAAAATGATTAAAATTATAATTTTTATGTTATATGTATTTAACTACAATAAAAAAGAGTGAGGAACACACATACACAGGAAAGGAGTCAATGGTGTAATGGATGTCAAAACGTAGGAATACTGTAAAGTACTATATAAATAAAGCTGCTTTTAAAAATAGCAGCTACTTTGCACCTGTGTCAGCATGAGGTTGTTGCTGTATGAATATGCATGTGGTTGGATTTACTGATTTAATAATTTGACACTTTCTGTGGGAAACCATGGTAGTTTCTGATCAAACTGTGTCAGTTTTACACTTCAGTTTCCCAGGGAATAAAAAGTTTCACCACGTTGACTGCCTAGAAATATTATGAAAATATTATGATCATTGGGCAGAATCATTGAAAGCTACATACACACCTGCAAATATACTGAAATCAGCAAGAATATTCTATTTTATAGTCATTCACACACAGGCTTTGAATTCCAGGCATTTTGAAGTATCTGGTGTACAGGACTGATTTTATACTGGGCTCCAAGATATCCTGGAGTACAGCTCTCTCATCTCACTTTAACCATAAAAATTCTGTTTTCTGTTTGACATGCTAGATTTTTTGAGGAAGAAACTGCTCATGTTTAAACCACATTTGAAGATTATAAGTGATTTGACCTAAAAATTAAGATTCAAATTAAAGATTTGAATTGTGATAAATATTTGGTTGCTGGGCACCACAATTGCTCACTACTTCCTAGGAAATCCCTGAATTTTAGAAACTTGTTACAAATAATGTTATTTTACTCTTTTAACTGTTAATTTGATATGGCATCCAAACGACTTCTTTTTCAACTAATCATTCTGTAATTTCTTATTAGTATTATATACTAATATTGCTGTAAATGACATGCTTGTTTCCAATGAAGATAGGTTTTACAAAAATAATACCTAGGCTTTGTTCTCAGTCAGGTTCAAAAAAATCTATTAGTCTTTGTTTTTTAATATATTTAAGGGAAATATACTTTCCCCTACACCTATTCATTTTCTTGTTTGATATTTGTAACTCTGACCATTCCCTTCACAATTTAAGGAAAAATGTCATTAACAAGTATTTGATCTGGCTATCATAATCAGAAAGTAGACTTTAGACATATTGATTCACATAAGACAGCAGAGCCTATGGGTTAAAAGCACAGGTTTTAGATCCCACCTGCCTGTGCAGTATCACTTACTTGGTGATACTACTTACTGGCTATGTGACCTTTGGCTGGTTACTTACCCTCTTCTGTGCTGTAGTATTCTCATCTATAAAGTGGGGAAAATCCTAGTACCCACTTCATTCGGTTGTGTGAATATGAAATTAGTTGTTCATATAAAAGATTTTAGAATAATGCTTTATATGGAGTAAGTGATATTTAAAGCTTTTGCTTTTTTAAATCACTCTGTGATTGGTAAATATTCCATAAAAAAGACAATACAAACTAAGTTTTTGCCTTCTGTAAGTAGTTTTTGTTTGTTTTCTGTATAACAGTCTCAAAGCTTTATCAGATTACAACAAATATGAAGCTGCAGGTTGCCTGGGACCAAATTTACCTGGGCCAGGCCCAGCTGGGAGGTTCTCCTTTGGGCTACAGGTTGGATTCATGCCTGTTTTTCCAGTGACTGAGCCCAGGAGTGCAAGAGGGCCTCTGATGAGTCACATTTGCTAATATGACATGGCCAAGGCTGAGGGCACCTCCACTTATTCAACTATACTACAGAGTCACACAGCAGAGGGAAGGAGAAAAGAATTAAGAACTGTAATCTGATCTGCTACATTTTCCTAAAAATCAGGGGGTTCATTATCCAGAATCCTTTAAAAATTTTGGACTTCAAATAAATATCTGCCACTGGTAGTGGGTGCATTAAACTAACCCTTCCCAGTAACCTTTAATGTCAACTACAGAGAACACAATTTAACCATTTAAAATAATTATAATAAAGCTTTGCATATGGAATATTATATCATCTTGGCAAAAATTGTTGGTTTAGAAAATGACCAGACCTATTGATCTTATTAAAATATTCTTGACCAGGCTCCTGGGTGGCTTAGTTGGTTAAGCAACTGACTCTTGATTTGGGCTCAGGTCATGATCTCAGGGCCCTGGGATGAAGCCCCAAGTAGGGCTCTGTGCTCGGTGGGGAGTCTGAGGCTTCACCCTTTCCCTCTGCTCCTCCCCCTGCTTGTGGTCTCTCTCTCTTAAATAAATGAATAAACCTTTAAAAAATAATGATAATAACCTTGACCTACAAAATAAAAGACAAATTTAATACTTAGAGCATAAACTTCAGTGTCTTTAGGGACTAGAAAGACAATGGAAATCTGTGAAGCAGCTTGTCACAAATGTGCGATAGCCTACCTAAGGCATTCTGGTGCAGTGTTTATATGAAGCACTGTGCTTCCCAGATAAGATTCCATCAGTTTGTGATTCATGAGAAAGCAGATAAACAATTATCTAAACCTTTATTATCCAAAAAGAACCCAAAAAATGACTATCAGGCTTTATTTTTGTGGTGCTCCAAAAAATACAGTGTGTTCATAACCTGTGTATTAGAAAAGTTACTGCTTCACTGTTTGATCATAAAACTTTTTCATACATTTCAGATTGAAGAGGTTCCAGGAGAGTTCACCCAGGATGATTTAGCAGAAGATGATGTCATGTTGCTAGATGCTTGGGAACAGGTAAAACTATATTTGCTGTGCTTATACTTGGGAGCTGACAAAACCAACTTTGAAAAATGACAAGTCTAATAATAAATAGATTTAGGCTGTGTTTTAAAAAGACAACATAGTTTGGCAAAAAAATAAAACTAAAACATATAGCAAATTGATTTCTTAATGTGGAAAAATTCTATGGCTACCATCTGTGGGTGTATAGTTTTAGGTAAAAAACTTCTATTTTTCATTTACTTCTAAAATTCATTCATTCCCAATTTATTCATACATTCATCCATTCATTTAACTAGTAAACGCACTAGTGGGTGCAATGCCATGGGGGTATAGTGCCATGGGGAAGATTGAAAGATTTAGAATTTTTCTTAAAATCTAACAAGAAGTCATCATAGGGGACCTCTGCTCTGGGGAAGAAGCAGATGCAGAATAATTTTGAATCTAAACAGTAAAATATGTCACTGTTGTGTGTATCTTTATTTGGGAGAAAATGAATGGTGATTTGGCATGCTGTACCTGATAGTTGGATTTTTTTGTTGTTGTTTTAGCCTTTGTGTAAGCTGATAATAGTGAAAGGGAAAAGTAAATATATTAGGAACTAAATTGTATAAAACAATTATGAAACCCATATTTGGGGCAGCATGGGTGGCTCAGTGGTTTAGTGCCGCCCTCGGTCCAGGGCATGATCATGGAGATCCGGGATCGAGTCCCACATTGGGCTCCCTGCATGGAGCCTGTTTCTCCCTCTGCCTGGTCTCTGCCTCTCTTTCTCTCTCTGTGTCTCTCATGAACAAATAAATAAAAAATATATATAAAAAAAGAAACCCATATCTGAATTAGGCCTCATCTTAGAGTCAACCCCAGTAATTGTTAATTCTGGGTCTGTTCTTAATTGCTAAAGTCATTTGATCATATTACTCCTTGGCTTCTTGGTCTAGAATCACCATATGTGAATTTGGAATTAGTCATAGATTCTCTCCAGGTGAATGGATCACTTATTTGTAGTTAGGAAATTTAAAATGTCATGTGAATAAAACACCTTTTCTGTATTAAGAATTATAAAATAAGAATAGTATTTCCTTATTCAGGAGAATTTAATTATTTCCGTTTGTAGTCCGTTCTATAGCCATAGGTACTTGAGATGATTTCCTTTACTACATTTCATTTTTTAGATCATATTTTTCATTTTTATGACTGTGCTGTTATGGTTTGTTCTGTGCCCTGCAAGTAAATATTTCAGTGCTTTCAGTATGAATTAGAATACAATCAAAACTAATTGGGTCAAAATTTGTCTGCCAACAAGTTATTTTAAAGTGATTTAAATATAAGGTAATAGAGATATTTCAGTATTGAAGTTCACAACCTACACGTTTGACAAGAAGAATACATACAGAATATGTAATTATATCAGTTAAAAAAAAAAAAACCTCAGTATTTAAATACTAATCATTATAGCACTTACACCAAAGTGTTAGAGGATACAGTTTTAGGTGTATACTACAGGCTTAAGACAGAGGTTTTGCAAGGGAGTCTGAGGTCTCCACAAACAAGCTAAGTGTGGTCCCCCCAAGATAATAATAATATGGGGATCAAGACTGCCTTACAACCCCAAGGGGTGCCTGCAGAAAACAGCCAATATGTTGTTTTGAGAAAGTCGATAAACTAGAAAATACTATATAAACCTGAAATACCAGAATTTGAATTCTGGAGTCACTGGCTGGCTATCAATTTAGAGTGTCTTCTAATAAGTGCAAACATTGGGAGAATGATGGAACTTCTCTGCACCTCCTTCTCCACGAGGATCCCTAACTTCAGGACTTGCTGTGAAGATGAAATAAGCGATGTGTGAAGGCACTTTGCATAGGGCTTGCACCAAGCTGATACTCCCCAAACAGTACATATTATTATTGTTTCATTTTTCAGATTTTTATTTGGGTTGGCAAAGATGCCAATGAAGTCGAGAGAACAGAGTCTCTGAAGTCTGGTAAGCGAGATCCCATGAACAGTGATGACATTTACCCTGAGTCGTTATTACTAAGTTCTTGACTGTTCTTTTCACCACATTCTTCAAAACTACATATTAAAACTGAGAGGAATCTAGTAAGCTTTCACTTTCAGAACTAAAGAGTAATGGATTTTTTTTAACTGAAGCATTTCATAATAAGAATAAGAAAAATGTTACCTAATTTAGAACATGATTAATTAATTCTGAAAACTTTAAATGTAATTAACGGTATTTTATTATAGAAATATAAGACCTCTATCACTATGATAACCCAGATTTTTAAAAATTCTTTTTGAGTAGTACTGTTCTTTTTGGCACAGTTTTTTGTTTTAATTTTTGAAAAGTACAAGAATAATTATGCCATAAGGATAATTCTATAAAGTTTGAAATTTTTTAGGCAATCATTAGACTGTCATGTGCAAGGAGATAAATCAATAAGGAATTGTTCATATGGAACAGTATTTGGCTACTTTGGGGCAATGGAAATTTGATTCATTACTTTTATTGGAATACTTTTCATTCTATAATATTTTAGTTTAATCAAAACTGACTCTACAACCCAGCAATTGCACTACTAGGTATTTATCCAAAGAATACAAACATAGTGATTTGAGGGGGCACATTCACCCCAATGTTTATAGCAGCAATGTCCACAATAGCCAAAGTATGGAAAGAGCCAGATGTCCCTCAACAGATGAATGGATACACACACACACACACACACACACACACACACATATATAGAATGGAGTATTACTTAGCCATCAAAAAGAATGAAATCTTGCCATTTGCAATGATGTGGTTGGAGCTAGAGTGTATTCTGCTAAGTGAAATAAGTCAGAGAAAGACAAATACCATGTGATTTCACTCATGTGGAATTTAAGAAACAAAGCACATGAACATAGGGGAAGGGAAAAAAAATAAAATAAGGAAAACAGAGAGGGAAGCAAACCATACAAGACTCTTAACTCTAGGGAACAAATTGAGGGTTGCTGGAGGGGAGGGGAGTGGGGGATGGGGTAACTGGGTGATGGGCAGTAAGGAGGGCAGTTGATGTAATGTCACTGGGAGTTGTATGCAACTGATGAATCACTACCTTCCACCTCTGAAATTAATAATACAATATATGTTAATTAAATTGAATTTAAATAAATTTAAAAAACAACAACTAGTGATGTGTTTATCTTTCAATTCTTTATAGCCAAAATGTATCTTGAGACCGACCCTTCTGGAAGAGACAAGAGGACGCCAATTGTCATTGTAAAACAGGGCCATGAACCACCCACATTCACAGGCTGGTTCCTAGGCTGGGATTACAGAAAATGGTAAACTGGTTTTTGTAGGAAAACAAAAACAAATATTATGGAGCAACTGTCTCATTGCTGTTTTGAGGGGAAGAAAGGGTTTTTTTTGTTTGCTTGGCTTTAGAAAATTAACCTCAGCCAGCCATATGGCTATTTTTTAATGCCTAGGATTGGTTTGAAATTTTTTTAAAACTAGAATTTTCTTACATTAGTATTTTAAAATAACCTAAATAAATTTTTGTAATGTTTTGTAATATTATGAACCAATATTAGCTCTGCTGGAAACTGATTTATATCTTTTTATATGACCTTTTAAAGGTGAAAAGCTGCATATAATCTAGGGGGAATTTGTCAGAGGATTTTATAATTCAGGAGCCTTTAGCCAAGTTTGTTAATACAGGAGAGAACTAAGCCATAATGCCTCTTGAGGTTATTCACTTTCCTATGTGTTGTGAAGAATTGTGTATTTGCAGTGGGGTTTATGTTAAGAAGGGTTAAAAGTTTGTTGTTCTTTTCCTTCTTCAGCCAATGTGACTCTGATATCATTGACTCCTAAGTGTCATTTCTAAGAGTAACTTTACCATTTTTGCCTTTTTTAAAAGCCTTTGAAATCACAGCTTTTTCATGACAAAATAATTATAGTCTTATCCGGTTGGATATATGTATTTGACAGTACATGTTTAACACCACAAAGGTTATGTACGAAAAAATTCACTAATGCTGTCTTTCATCATTAAAATGCATCTCTTTTTGGAAAGGTTTTTTGTTGTGACATTTTATTTAAATATGACGTGCGAGTTAATGACACAATTAGTTTTAAGTTTAAATACTTTTATGCATAAATAAATACGAATTTAATATTTCTTAATTCATCCTCATTAAGTAGTCAAAATTAAACAACTTTTCCAAGGTTACATAATTATGAAAGATTTTAAATACCAGTGCATATGAAAGTTGGGCCCCATTAAAAGATAAACTGAGGCATATTAAACACCTCAAGAGTTTATTTGAGCAAAAATCAGTTTGGATTGGGCAGAGCTCAGGGAAAGACTTTTATAGAGAAAAAGTAAAGCAAATTAAGGAAATTGTTGATTGGCTGGGCTTAAAGCCCAGTTGGCTATTTGTGCTTGGTTGTCCTCAGGTTTTTATTTTGCAACCTTGGGGCATTTATAGGTTTAGACTTTGGTTTGCTTACATAGGTCTCCAGAGTATTAGAGCCACATCAGTCTCCCGGCCTCCTGTTCAAATAATTTAACAGACCCCAGAAAACAGGAGTCAGGGCAGAAAACTGGAGCTCCAGTAAAGCAGAAACCAACTTTGGCAGGAGGCTAGGAAGTGGCTTGTTGAGGAGCAGGAGCTACATTTCCATGGAAAGGGGATTCGTAGCCAAGGAGCGATCTGAGGAATTCTCATACTCTCTCCGGGGGAAATGAATGGTGTTATGTGTTTCAGACTGGGTCCTGGCATGGAGAAGTGAGCCCAGTATCATTATAGCCAAAAAGTGAATGGTATTGTGGGGACCTGCAGCTTATATGAGTGATGAGGAAGCCCTGAAAAACTGCACTTCCAGGGACTATTCCTTCAGTCAGTAAATATTTTTTTTATAATAGGCATCTACTGGGTCTCGGATCTTTGAATCCAACATGAACGAAATAAACAAAACCCAAACAGTCATGGAGTTTATATTCCAGGGAAGAAGCTAACAAAAACACAGGCACTGAGTGGTACAGTGGTCCCCACTTAACCCTCAGTCTTGCCTTCCATGGTTTCAGTTAACCGTGGTCAGCTGTGGTCTGCTCTGTAGCAGATGATCCTCCCGACTTATACTCAGAGGGTCAATGGGAGCCTAACCCTACGACACAAGGGCTATGACATTTACTTCACTGCATCACGTAGGCATTTTACCATCTCACCTCATCACAGGAGAAAGTACAGTGCAATAAGATATTTTGAGAGAGAGAAAGCCCACATTTACATAAATTTTATTGCAGTATATAGTTATAATTGTTCTAGTTCATTGTTGTTAAACTCTTGTAAGAGCTAATTTATAAATTAAACGTTATCCAGGGCAGCCCAGGTGGCTCAGGGGTTTAGCACCGCCTTCAGCCCAGGGTGCGATCCTGGAGGCCCAGGATCGAGTCCCACGTCAGGCTCCCTGCATGGAACCTGCTTCTCCCTCTGCCTGTGTCTCTGCCTCTCTCTCTCTCTCTCTCTCATGAATAAATAAAATCTTAAAAAAAAAAAGTTATTAAGAGCTATGTATGTATAGGAAAAAATGTATATATAAGGTTCTGTACTAACCTTAGTTTCAAGCATCCACCAGGGATCTCAGAATGTATCCCCCATGGATAATGGGGACTACACTATATTTTAAAATGTATTAGAATGTAAGTTCTATGGAGGAAAGACACATAGGGAAGGAGGACAGGAAAATAATAGGTGAGAGTTAGGTGGAGTGCAATTTGAATAGGGTCGTCACAGAAGGTCTTGTTGGGTAGATGACGTTGAAACGTAGACTTGGGGAAGGAATGGGCCTGTGATCGTGCGAGGCGCAGAGGCGGGAGTGTGCCCGATGGCATCGCTTCATTCTCGCGTGCCTGAATTCTAACGAAGCAGGGAGATTCCTTAGGGTTCTCTCCTATCACCACTGGACTAGAACCAGTTCATCTTAAGCAGAACAGCTGCTTTAAGCCTGAGCTGTGAAAGGATTGCTTTCCTAAACTCCAAACCCAAGTACTCAGAGGCAGGAATGGTGACACCAGAGGAGGCAGCCACTCGTCAGGGTAAGCCCTGTGTGGGGGATGTGTCTACTGGGCAGCAGTGCCCAGCTGGAACCCTGGAGGTGGCCCCAGAAATTACCAGCAACTACAGCTGCTATACCAAGAAGACTTAGAAGCCCTACATTTAGTCAAGTGGAGGGCAGCTGGTGGAGAGATGGGAAAAAGAGGATTTAGAAAAATTACCTGGAAGGAAGCTAGGGAGTTGCTGTTTTTGAGTTTCACACCAATATCTGCTATGGCTTGGAGAAACACCTGCAAATCAGATTAAATCATTATGAGGGGGAGGGAAACCCATCTACTTCCAAAAAGGTGATTGGTGGATTATAAAAGGATCGTTGTTCTATGATATGATAGTCTTAAAATTCAAATTATATGTGAACCTCCATAGAAATTAGTCTTCTAGATTTAAAATGCAGTTTCAGACAGCCTAATTGATGTAAAAGTTTTATAACTTTCTATTTTTCTTGAAGAGAGCTATTGCTTATTAATTTTTAATATGAACCTTAGATTTATTTCTTCTCTTTGATTTTCCTCAAAGACTTTTGGGATGAGAAACCAAAACGAGGAACTCCTGGGTGGCTCAGTGGTTGAGCTTCTGCCTTTGGCTCAGAGCATGATCCTGGGGTCCTGGGATCGAGTCCTGCATCAGGCTCCCCTTAGGGGGCCTCCTCCCTCTGCCTGTGTCTGTGCCTCTCTTTCTCTGCGTCTTTCATGAATAAATAAATAAAATCTTAAAAAAACCTGAAATGAATATAGTTGGTTTTCAGATACTAGTGCTTTTACAGACCCTTCCTTGCTTCAGATAATAGAGCACACTCATTTTTGTATGAAATGTATGGCTAGAAAAGAAAATTTAGTGAATCCAGGAAACCGAAGTGCTAACCAGAAATAAGTATTCTAGTCAGAAGTAGAATTCTCAGGAATTTTTATTTTATTTTATTTATTTGAGAGCATGAGTGGTGAGGGACAGAGGGAGAAGGTGAAGCAGACTCCCCGCTGAGCAGGGAGCCACATATTAGTCTCTGTGGATATCTGTCCCAGGATCCTGAGATCCATGACCAGAGCCGAATGCAGACGCTTAACCGACTGGATCCATGACCTGAGCTGAATGCAAACACTTAACCAACTGAGGCACACAGGCACCCCAATCTCAGGAATTTTAAATAAGAAATCAGATAGTGATATTAACTGAGTAAAAGACCAGGAAACAAGGAATCTATGTAAAGTGAACTATTGTTTTGTCTTACCATTTTTTGTGTTATTTTGCAAGTTTACTAGAGAAGTGGCTTCAAAAATAACTTCTACAATGGACATTATTCAGAAGGATGAAATTCTGGTCAAAATAAAAGAATAATATTCATTATATAACTATATCTATAGATACAGGATACATATGTTGTAGTTCAAAAATGAGTTATCAAAACTCTTGCTGTCTTATTTTTTCTCCACTATGATTTCTTCCCTTTTGGTTTTAAAGACTTACATTAGATATTTTTAATGTATGCTGTGTATTTTACAAATTTTCTAAAATAATTTTCTCTGAAATACCATCCTTATCATACTACCTAAAATATTAATGATGAGCTGCTTTGGTGTTGGGAGAAGAAAAAGAAAAGGTTGGATCAACATTTTAGTATATGTACCTAGATAAAGTTTACATAGTTCAAAAAGTTAAAGTGAAAAGGAAACTATGAAAATAATAGAAGAAAACATAGAATTACATCTGAATAGGGAAATCCATCACTCAATAGCTGGTACAATGAGAAGAAAATCAGTAAGAACCTAGAGGTCTCAAACAATGTTCTCAACCAGCTTAACCTGATTGATAGGTACTGAATACTCCACCAGTAATAGAAATATACATATTTGCTCTTTAAGAGCATTTAAAATAGTCACCAAATACTCTGGGGCATAAAACAAATTTCAACAAGTGTAAAGTATTGAAAAATCATACAATGGTTTCTAACCATAGTGGAGTTAAACTACCTGTGAATGACAGGGAGATATCTGGCTAATCTCCAAATCTTTGGATAAAAGGAGAGATCCCAAGGGAAATGAGAAAATATTTTTATTTCAGTGAAAATTGGAATGCAGCATATCAAAAGCATGGCTAACTCAGTATTTAAAAGAAACTTGAAAACAGTAAATGTTAACAGAATAAATGGAAAGGCCTTAAGTCAATGATGTAAGCTTCAACCTTAAGAAACTGAAGAAAGAGCAAACAGCTCAAAGAGAGATAGAATGATTAGTACAGACTCATCCAGGAAAAGGGAAGAAATATGAATTACTAAAATCAGAAAAAAAGAGGTTCTATTACCATAGAACCTGTAGACACTAAAAAAATAAGAAACATAATTTTATGCTTGTAAATTTAACACTAACAGGCAGATTCCTTGGAAGACAGAGACTAATAATGCTAACTCAATAAGGAGCACCTTATTTTGCCACCCGAGTAGCAAAACATGTGCATACCAAAGAAATTGAATTCATAGTTATATATCCTAGCGAAGTCTAGGCTTAACTGGACTTCACTGGTGACCTCTGTCAAGCATTTAAGAAAGCAACAAAACTAGTTCTATACAGACTCTTCCACATAATAGAAGATGATGATTAAAAAAAAAATGTCCTGACTCATTTATGAAGCCAGTATACCCTGATATCAAAAAGAAGCAGATTATAAGAAAGAAAAACTACATACCAGCCTTTCTCAAGACATAGATTAAAAATATTTTAAAGTATAACAAATCAAATTCAACAGTATGACAAAAGCAAAGGAGTTTATCCATGGAATACATTTTAACATTTATTTTTTTTTTTTTTTTACATTTTAACATTTAAAAAATTTTCAAGAATTCTCCTTATTAAGACTACAAAGGGAAAACCATATGAACATTTGAATTAATGCAGCAAAGCATTTAATAAAATCCAATAACCATTCATAACAAAAACTCTCAGCAAACAAGAAATAGAATGGAAGTTCCTCGATTTTAAAAGGGGTTTTTGCAAAAAAAAAAAAAAAAATGCATCCTATCTGAAAGTGGGAAACAAATGTTTCCCACTCAGATCTGGAGCAAAATACAGTTGTTTGTGCTTATTTTTTCTATTCTATATTTTACTGGAGGTTATAAGCAGCCTAACAAGGCAGGGTTTCTAAACCTTGGCAATATTGGCATTTTGATACCTCTTTGTTTTAAGGGGGGCTGTCCTGTACATTACAGGATGATTAGTATCATCTCTGGCCTCTGCTTACCCAATACCAGTAGCACTCTCCTCTACCCACAGTATACCAATAGGAAATGCTTCCAGACATTTCCAAATGTCCCTGGGGAAACAGAAGCACAACGGCCCCTCCATGGAGAACTACTTCAATAAGATAAGAGAAAGAACTAAAAGACTCAAAGATTGAAAAGGAAGAAATATTCCTTATGAAAGTTATCTGAGTATTAATAGCCTTTAAATGTTCCCAGGTCATCCGTAATTGCAGCAAAGATAGAAACCTAGTCTAACCCTAAATCTCTGCAAATCAAATACAGCTCTCTCCAGCTCCAGAACCCTCTTCATTAAACAGGGAGCATACTTAAATTATTTTCATATGCAGGAATAGTGAAAACTATAATTATTTGTCTTTTAAACATGTATTTGATAACTAGCAAATATCCCTTTGCCTTAAAATTTCTGTCCACGTCCTATTCTAGCCTCAAATCAAATTTGAGGCAGTCAATACTCCATTATAAAAAATCTACACTCCAACAGCTTAAAATTTATTTTCTGTTTATCCTAGAAAACTATTTTTACTTTAAAACAATAAGAATGGAAGTTATCTATTTGTAACTCTTTTCAAATTCGTTAAAACAATGATCTACCACCTGATTAAAACAAAAATTAGGGCATGTTTTAAAACTTCAGAGCTGTGTACATCTAAACAGCACAGTAGAGGGCACTCTTTCTCCACGTTAATAAAGACGGGCTTTACTCATTTGTAAAAAAACACAGAAATACAGTCATATTTACTTCTGTTTTAGATTGAAAGAGAATGGTGCTTCTAGGCAGGTCAAATGTGGCTGTGTTCTCACTCAAAAAATATTTTATACTATCTTCTAAATTTGAGGTTCAACAGAGTGCAATCACATATTGATTTTTATAATATATTTGCTACATGCCAGGCTGTGTGTGTGTGTGTGTGTGTATGTATACCAGGATATATCCTTGAACTGGTGATACAGCACAGGGCAGATAATTAAGGATACCCTGTCCTCAATGGAGCTACACTTTAGTGGGTGGAGACAGAAAAGAAGTAAATAACCAAATATGTATTGTGCTGTACAGCACTAAGTGTTATAAAGAAAATAAAGCCAGAGAGGATAGCATTTGTGGGATGAGGGATTCTATTGTAGATGGAGTGAACAGGAAAGGCCTTTCTAAGACGACATTTGATCAGAGACCTAAGGAAAGTAAGAGAATAAGTCTGTGATGGTTAACTTTGTGACCCAGCCATGAGATGCCCAGATATCTGGTTAAACATTGTTTCTGAGTGTGTCCGTGGAGGTGTTTCTCAAAGGGATTAGCATTCAAACCAGTAGACTGGGTAAAGCAGATGGCCCTTCATCCAATCTGTGGAGGGCCTGAATAGAAAAAAAAAGATGGCAGAAGGTTGAATTGGCTCTCTCTAACTACTTGAGTTGAAATATCAGTTTGCTGCCCTAGGATGATGATTTACAGCATCGGCTCTATTGGTTTTCAGGACTTTGTACTCAGACGGGAATTTATACCACCAGTTTTCCTGGGTCTCCACCTTGTGGACAACATATCAGGGGCCTTCTCAGCTTTCATAATCACTGGAGCAAACTTCTTAAAAATAATTCTCAATTATACACATGCACACATACTTACATCCCTCCTATTGGATTTGTTTCTCTGGAGAATCATAGCTAATGACTAATACCGTGGACATATCTCTGGGCAGATCCAACAGTCTTTCATGCAGAGGGAAAAGAAGCTGCCTGGCTTGTTCAAGGCACTGTAAGGAAGCCCATGTGGCTAAAGAGGGATGGGGAAATGTGGGAGATGAGGCAGAAAGGTAGTAGAAGCACAGATCACATAGAAATTGTGGTATTTTAATTTTCCCTCTGGGTGAGATATGTTGGAGTAACATGATTTGTCTCACATTTAAAGAGGATCGCTTTGGCTGCTGAGTCAAGAAGAGAGTGAGGTTGGTGAGCCTGGAAGGAGAGGCCAGTGAAGAGCCTTTGATTATAATCCAGGCCAGAGCTGATGGGAGTTGGTAAGGAGGGACTGGATTCTGATGTGTTTGGAATATATAGCCGATAAGAAGATAATGGATTTGATAACGGTGTGAGAAAATGAGAGAAAATGATTCTCAGAGGACTTGCCATTTACTGAGCTGAGAAATGCTGTGGGAGGAGAAGCTTGACTGGGAAACAGGAGTTGAACATGTTCCTTTTGAGATGCTTATCCTACTGGGCTGTCAATGTAGTTGTCAGGTAAGCTATTCAAGTTCAATAGAGAATTCATGGCCAGGGACATATATTTGCTGTGAGTCAGTGTATGGATACATTTAAAGATGTGAGAGCAGACATGATGACATGGGGTGTGAGTGTAGATAAAGAAGGCATCTGACAGGATAACCGAGTCCCAGGATATTCCATCATGCAGAAGCCCGAGAGATGGGGAGGAGCAGCAAAGAGGATGAGAAAAAGATCTCAGTGAGGCAAGAAATCCAAGGGTGTCCATGATAAGAATGCTTTGGTGAGGATGTTGGCCTTCTTTAGTCACACAACAGCCCGTGCCTTTCTGATAATATTCCAACAAAATGATCATATATTTGTGAATGTTCTAGTGGATGCTTAAGGGGTATTCGTCATCAAATTGTGTGTTGCGTGCTCTGCGGCAACATGCTCAGGGTCCTGGGGGTAAGGGGATGGGGAAATAAAAGAAAAGCAAAAAAAAAAAAGAAAAGAAAAAGAAAAAAGAAAAGCAAAGAGATGGGGACAGGAGGGACACAGTGGATAATGTCCAAGCAGTGTCAGCTTTATTCAAGGTTCTACAATATTATATAGCATAAGCAAAACAAAGATAAGGAAGTGTCCATTCTTAGCATATTTGTGAATCCCTCCAAGCTTTCCCTTTATCAGCATGCAAGACAGACCCACAGGCACCAGAAGATTTAGGGTCCTGGTCAATAGATAAGCTTGTTGCTCCAGGTGTATATACCTCGAAGGAACATTATATATGGTTAACAGACCAGCAAGGACAGCACAGACCCTTATTTAAGTTTTATGACCAGGCCAGAATAAATTGTATCTATGTGGGCAATCACGTAAAAGCAAGCTCTGAAAACCATTGCTCAAGCCCTTTCTCAAGCGTCAACCAACTATTTACCCTTTAGGCTCCCGAGCCTTTTGAGTGAATGAGGGACGCAAGTCCGGACCTGGTTTGGTTTAGTTACTCCAGCTAGTCTGTGGCCGCCCACAATTGTGCACTACCTGAAGCAGTGACTTTCAACTAGAGCTAATTTTGCTCTCCAGCGGACACTTGTCAATGTCTGGTGACATTTTTGGCTGTCACAGCGAGGGAACATCAAGTGCTACTCGCATCTAGTGGTTGGAACCCAGGGATGCCACCACACATCCTAAAGCACAGGAGAGCCCCTCACAACAAAGGATTATTTAGTCCAACCTGTCAACGTTGCCAAGGCCAAGAATCCCAAACCTAGAAGAGCTACATTTCAAAGTGGAAAAAAAGTAGTGTGTTACTACAGAGAAACTTAAGGAAGTCAGCTAAAATGAGATATTGCCACATGACAAGATAGCTGCATTCTTTTTTAACATGATGTTTCATCATAAAGGACAAATAAGACCTTCAGATAATTAACTAAATTTGCCATATTCTTATCATCATGACGTAGAGACCTTGTACCTAAGACTTCATTATTTAGCAGATACTAAAATATATGGATACAAGTACATGTGTATATAATTTTTTTAAAAATTTTGAACACTAAAAATTTGATATTCTATATTTAAAATTGATGTTGCTGAATCATGGTACATTCATTTCCTATTGCTTCTGTTACAAATTATCCTGAATTTCATGGCTTAAAACAACACAAATATATTGTCTTCCAGCTCTGGAGCTCAGAATTACAAAATGGATCATCAGTGTTGTGATCCTTCTGGAGGCTCTGGGGGAAGAATCCCTCTCCTTGCCTCTTCCAGCCCCTATTGGCCTCCTGCATTCCTTGGCCCATGGCCACTTCTGCCATCTTTAAAGCTGACAGTGTAGCATTTTCAAAAAAAACCTTTCTCTCTCTCTCCCTTCCTGACCTCTGCTATGTGACCATTAGTAGCATCCCATTCTCTGACTGACTTTCCTATTTCCACTCCTTCTTACAGTTATAAGGATCTTTCTAATTACATTGGGTTCTCCTGGATAGTCTCTCCATCTCAAGACCCTTAATTTAATCACATCTACAGTCCTTTTGCCATGTAAGGTAATATATCCACAGGTTCCAGACAGATGTGGTCATCTTGGAGGGTTTATTATTCCACCTACTACACTGGGTAGAAAGGTATAAAATGAAATCAGTATTCCAGTCACTTGGCATATTGGGTGAAAACTGAGGAACTGATAGATTTTCTGACTCCCTTCCATCTGTTCCACCTTCAACCTAGACCCTCACCTCCTAAATAGAAAATAAATATAATTGTAGCTGGAGGGAAATCTAGTCAGCATTTCATCTCTTTCCTAATTCTTGCAAAGTTGCTGTTCTTTCTCCAACAGTAACTTTGTAAATGGAGAAATCTTATAAATGGAGGCAGAAAGAAATCCCTCATCCTGGGGACTGTCCGTACAATTATAGTAACAGTACTTGAAAGACAAAAGTAAATATGGGACAATTATGGAGACAAGGGAGTAGGTACAGTATATCATTGAGGTTTAGCCACAAACAAAATATTTAAACAACTAAGGATCTAATTTCATAAGAGATTTTTGAGCTTTGGTTTTTGAGAATGGTATTTTCTATTCTCAGGCACAGGATATCAGTGAATTTCCTGTATTTGAAGATACAGTAGAGACACTGCTAGAATGATAATAGTCTCAGCAGGTCATCAGCAAGGTTAGCCAACAGACTTCTAATGGTGCATAATATTCAACCCAGGTTCGAACGAGAAGAATCATTATTTGAAATTTTGACTTCTGGATATAAAAGTACTTCAAAAAAGGTCATATTTTTATTAGGTCAAGTATTATTTTACATGAGCCTTTAGAAAGGCACTATAGATAACATCTGTTTTTACAATCCTTGAATCAGCTGCTCATTTAAGTCTGTATTTGATACTTGCCTTTGTAATGTTTTAGACCCCAAGAGGTCATCAGTTACTCAAAGCAGAAAATTTATATAATGCCTAACCATCCCTACAGAATCCACATAACCCTCTTCCTTATGCTCCCATGATGATATTCCTTAGGAAAAGAGGCTGCAGCCAAAAACAATATATTTCTCAAGGAATTTTATAAATGTTGCAGAGGAACGAATCACTTCATATTCTAGTACCAAACCTGCCACAAGCTCAAAAGAATGTGTAGCCACAAGCTCAAAAATAGCCACAGAATAATGATTCCACAGCTTTTAATGAAAAAACACTAATAGCAAATTTATTATGTTCTATTTCCTGGTAAGGATTACAGGTACTCTGTAGTTAAAATATTCTATGATTCTAAAATTTCTAGCTCTATGGGTTTTAATTTTTTAAATGTATTTAGTGCTTGTTTACTTTTAGGATGATCATTACATGAGACCAAAAAGGAAAAGGTATAATTTCATTCCAGGCATGTTTTTTTCCCCACAGAAAAGAAACTACTCAGTCTCAGCAGAACCAGATTCCCTCCTGGGCATCCCTACGATGATACATAATATAAATCTGATCTATTAGACTTCCTTTGTTTTGTCAGAAAGCAGTGTCATTGGTTGTAATACCAACACCACACTAAAGAACACTACATTGGGTCTTGATAGGTGCTTTAACTAAAAGAGACCTTGGGAAGGACCCTGGCTCTATCATTACTAGTGGGATGGGTATATTAGATAAATTGCTTAATGACTTTTTAACCTCAGTTTCTCTAGTAGGTGAGTATGCATTTGTTTGCCTAGTCACCTTGCAATCCACATAGAAAACAGCCTTCCCTGGTGAGTGTGGCTGCTGACTGCCAGAAGTCAAAAGGAGGGGATGTTGGCAGAAGCTGAAGGATAGAGTAGAATAAATAAAACAATAATGGTGAGGAGGGGGGGGGTGATGGTGAAGAAAAAGAAAGGTGAATGCGTGAAACTCTTACTGATCTGAAGTACCTTGTGCTCAATAAGATTTGTTACAGACGCAAAGGTGAAAAGTAAAAAATTAAACACCTATGCAGAAGATAGGGAATATTCCTTCATTTACAGGAGTATTTTTGGAAGGAATTTTTTGGAAGAAAAATATCCACCTCATGTTGGAGTGTTAATAACCATTTTATATATCCACTCACATTTTGCATTTCCCAGAAACAGTCTTCTCCCATCAAGCACATCAGTAAGACATTGCAATTATATTGAACATTCAGAAAGTAGAAGTTTTGAGAGGTGTTCTCTTTAGCTCTGAAAAAAATTGAGTGTAACTTGAAGGACAAAGAACAAAAAAGCAGAGCGTATTGCAAATAAAAACCTTTTATTGATAGTGATTTGGTGCTGATAGACCACCTGAATATCCAAAGGATATGAAATCTAGATTGAAAATATATAATTTTGTATATAACTTGGGAGCTAAAAATACTGTTTCTAAATATGTGAGCTATTTCCCTCAATGTGATGTCAAAAACAGAAGAAAAGGAGGAACAAAATATATTAATGTGATATCTGTATTCACTAATTGGTCTGTATTATCCATTTTTCTCTTTTTCCTTTGAGTAATAGAAACCTACCTACATATCTTCATAGTTCACAGTCTTCTCATTTCCAGTAGCAAGGTGTTGTCATCTGACTAGATTCTGGCCAATGACATATGTTCCTAAGTTCTTTAAGTTATATGGGCAGGTTTCTAGTCAATTCCTAAAAAGGAAGTTCTTAGTCCTCCACTTTTCTAGTCCCCTTCCCGCTAGTTGGAAAGTGATGAGAGCTTAAATGGTTACCTTGGGCCCAGAGGCAGAAGCCACATGTAGTGGATGACAGACCTTCTCTACTATGACTTGGATCTACTTATTTTAAGATCGATAGATAAAAAGAAAGAACATTGTGTCATAGACGAGCCACTGTACTGTGCAGTCTCTATAGAACAGTTCAGCTTGTACTCTAATTAATATAAAAACCTCTATCAGAAGTGTAGTTTTTCATAAAAATGTTCTAACATATGGCATCCTGCTTTATTTTATTTTTTTTTTTTTTGGCATCCTGCTTTAATGATAGACTTGCTAGGGCACCTGAGTGGCTCACTTGATTAAACATCTGGCTTCAGTTCAGGTCATGATCCCAGAGTCATGGGATCCCGCCCCTGCATCAGGCTCCCTCCTCGAGGATTCTGCTTCTCCCTCTCCCTCTGCCCACTACCTGCTCTCTCTCTCTCTCTCTCTCTCTCTATGTTCTCTTTCTTTAAAAAAAAAAAAAAAGGCACCACCAACAACAACAAAAAACATTTGCTAGGAGTAGTACATATTGTAGGCTGAGATGCCCATAATCCTTTATATGCTAAAACATTAAATAAAACTGTTACCAGTGGTAACTAAGAAGGCAGATCAGATGCCTGCTAAGGTTGAGAAAATGCAGAATGTTAATGTGTGTTGGCTGTTCCTTGCAGTTTTTAGCAATGTGCTCTAAGAGAGATGAAGTCAGGCAAGAATTAATCAGTTTAGAGCAGAGATGAAAGGGGAGCTAAATCTGCTCTCTTCTCAGCAGGTGGCCTTTAATCTAAATTGACTAAGGGATTAGTAACTTGGAAAAGCCAACTGTTTCTATAAACAAAATAACAGTAGATAAAGTTGTCACTCAGGACCTTATTCAAGAGCCTTGCTTTGAGTGTTCTCAACCAGGAATGGGAGCCAATCCAAAATCAGATTAAGGGGGTTTTTCCACTCAATGTAGCTGCTCTTAAATGTAAGGGAGAGAGGGATGATACCACTATTAGGGTGGTATTCAGATAAAGCCTCTGCTTGTGGTTTCTTTCATTTACAACTACCTGGAACCAAGTAGACAAGGAGTCAATTTTGGTTTTGAGCCAATTATGCCACTAAAGAACTTACAAGTCTGGTACACACACACTTGTGATTATTTAACCATAAAGCACCTCCTGAGATCCTCTCAGCAGAGAGCTCAGAAACGTGTACTACTCGTGCTCAAGACCTAGAACCCCTTGTCTATTACCCCATTTAGAGTAGAAAGGACGGTATGCTCTCCAATATACATAGTAGTTGTGTCCCACGGGATTATGGCCAGAGGAGAATTTCCCACAGAAGGAAGCCTGGAGACCAAGAAGACAATGGACAAGAGACTTTTTTCAGAGAGCAGAGCAGGATTTCATTAAGGAATAAGGGTAGTCTTCACGCTTTCTGCCCAGCAAGATTTCAGCACTGCTCTAGACAAGTGATTCTGTATGTTTCCCATTCTCTGCACGTCCAAGTAGGAATTTTTCTTGCAGTTTTCCTGGTTCTATTTCATTGCGTTAGGTCAGGGTATTTGCACTTGTGAGTGGCGACTTGGGGGCTGGAGGCATGACAGTGAGAGTATCTACTACTTTATGGGTCACAGGAACCAGACAAAGCCTCATTGGGGTGCATGGAAATAATTTTGCATCACCTAGATAATGGAGAAGAGTTGGAAGAAAGGCAGGCAGGACAAGGGCCTCCCCCTTCCTAAGAGGAAACTACCCTTAAAAGGAAAAAGACCCCATCCTGTTATTCTACACCACCCAGGAAGGATCCCTCCACCATTTCCCATGTGAACAACTCCCTGATAGGTAGATGAGCAGGTGGACAAAAACCTGATTGAGTGACAGGTGTAGGGAGGAGGGTGAATCAGATTAAAGCACCCCGCCAACAGTCTCATAAAAACCTCTAGACTTAGAAAGTCCAACAGCAACCCTCTTGGGTGCCCTCCCTCTTCAGGAGCTTTGTACTATCACTCAACAAACTTTGACTTGTGGCCCACAAGTCTATCTCTTCATTCTTTCAAGTGGTATGACCAAGAACCACCAGCACTAAGGCACAAAAAATCCTAAAACATAGACTTTCTAGATTTTGAGCTAAACTGGATTGGACTCTTACCTTGTTCACTCTTGGAAAAGATGTATGTGAGATAAAAGAGATAGGAGATAACTTAGTTACCATACAAATAGGTCATGGTAGAAGCCACTTAGTATTTAGTATCCCTTAATGCCTTCTAATCATGGAACTGACCCAAATTTTAACAAATACATGGCTGGCCAGATAAAACTAAAGTTCCTCAGCCTTACTCGAAGTGCATTGTGGCCACATGGCTCATTACTGATGTTTACCAATGGATGTTTACCTAAAAAGGAATCTTCTTGCTACAGAAGCTTAACCTATATACTAATGAAGATAGTACTTGAGCATTTGACAAAAATGTTATAGGAAGGCATTTAACTATTTCTAGGAATAATAATGGAATGAAAAATAATAAAAAATGTATTTATAAGTATCTTATCAGGGGCGCCTGGGTGGCTCAGTACTGTTAAGTGTCTGCCTTTGGCTCAGGTCATAATTCCGGAGTCTTGGGTTTGAGCCCAATGTAGGGCTCCCTGCTCAGCAAGGAGTCTGCTTCTCCCTCTCCCACTCCCCCTGATTCTGTGTGCATGTGCTCTCTCTCCCTCTCTCTGCTAAATAAATAAATAAATAAATAAATAAATAAATAAATAAAGTCTTTTGAAAAAGAAGTATCTTATCAGGCAAGCTTAATATACTTAAGGCTGGTGAGAAAGAAATATAAAGAGTACTTTTTCACAAAATTAATAAAGAGCAAGATTAGTGACTCAATGTGAATTGTATTTGACTATGGTTCTGTAGCTTATCTCATGGTTTTTTTTCTTATCTCTGATTTCTAGGCATATAGAAGGATTTCAGTTAATATCTATTGAATGGTAAACTTCGATGGGAGAGGTAGTAAGATTACAAGGTTGTGAAAGCCTAAAATGATTATTCAGTTTTGTTGTGGAGTTGTAGCCTGCCCAAAAGAAGAAGAGAAGGAGTGCCTGGGTGACTCAGTTGGTTAAGCATCTGCTTTTGCCTCAGGTCATGATCTCAGGGTCCTGGGTTGGAGCCCTGAGTTGGGATTCCTGCTGAGCAAGGAGCCTGCTTCTCTCTCTCTCTCTCTCTCTCTCTCTCTCGCTTTCTTTCTCTCTCTCTCCCTCTGCCCCTCTCCACCACTAGTTCTCTCACTCTAATACATAATAAAATGTTAAAAAAAAAAAAAAAAAGGAGAAAGAAGAAAGCACAGCTGTATGGTTTCTGAATGCATCAGAGCAAAAACATATGCTCTCAGAAAGCATAAAAGAAAAAAATATGATACAGTTTCCTACCAGAAAATACAGTTGATTAGAAGTCATCTGCCTTGGAGAGCCACTTTGAGATCATCTGTACTTACTCAAGCATAATTCTTGATACTTCCATCTCCTATCTCAGTAGCTTATTGAATTATTCTTCACATCACCTACTTCTAACAGTCCTGGTAAGGAAAATTGCCCCCATATTGTATTTTTAGCAACATTTGGCCTCCAGTAATGGTTAGAAACCCACTATAGATTCAAATATTAAGCATCTGTCCAGCAGACTCATCATTCAGCCATGCAGCAGTTTTCCTGCCAGCCATATCCCAAAGCTCCAAGCTGTAAACATATACTGTTGTATAGAGCAACCAACGCTTCTACTAAAAATATCAAGTTGAACCTTACTTTGAATTAGAAGGGAAAAAACCCTAACATTTATTTTAAGCCCAATGGATCTGAACAGAGTTTGAATTCAAAGACCTACATATGCCCAGCATATGGAGAATGACCATTCATTCCAGTTGGCTGTGTTGTCCCTGGGTAAGACAAACAACCTGCGGGGTTGGGGGAGAGGCTTATAAATGCACTTCACAAAAAATAATATAAAGAAAGCCATTACATCTACAAAAAGTGGTTCAACTTGAGTATTCATTAGGGAATGGCTGAAATCAAGTATTTTACTTGGCAATACAAGTAAAAATACTAGCGAGGGTATGGTACACCTAGAACTCTCATCCACTGCTCGTTCAAGTTTCAGTTGATACATTGGTTTTGAAAAACTTTTGCTTTCGATTAAAATGAGCATATACATACATACTCCAGGACCCAGAAATTTCACTCCATGGTATATACCCAACGGAAATGCATACAAAAGTGCACCAAAAGATATAACTGAATTTTTAAGTGATAAATTTATTTTTTCGCATTAGCAAAGAAATGAAATTACTGATTAGCAATTTCCTTGTATAATGCAATCAATGGAAGGCAAATCAGAGGTATTATTTGCTTTGTGCTTTGCAACTTGTGTTGTGTTTTTCTCTTTCATACTGACATCAGCTGTCTTATTTGACAATAACAGTCCCGTATTAAGATGTCATGTTCAGCACAGAAAGGACTATGGTATTTGCATGTATTTCATTCAGTCTCCATCTCTTCAGAATGATAATTTCCAATACATTTTTTTCCTAATACCAGAATAAGAATTCAGCAGTCCTAATGTTTTCTAGAACCTCTGAAAAAAACAGGTTTTTTTGATTTAGTTACTATGACAAAGTCCATTTTCTTTAGGAGGATAATGTTTAATGTTGTTATGATAAAAATGACACCTTTATTAAAAATGCTTCATCATAAAATGCATTTCCATACTGATTGCAAACAGTACTGAATTAAAATATTATTCCTGCAAATTTACTGTGACACAGTCTAAGGTTTTAATAATTCATGAATTAAGATTAATGTTGATGTTATCCAAATTATTCTGGCTAATGTCAACTCCCAAATAAACAAATAAACAAGAATGAGATTATTTCAATTTTCCTAATTATCTGACATTGGCATTGGCTTGTGCTAGATCTGTAGCTGGAATATATTTTATAATATATTTCCTCACAGAGGACGGATGATCCCTGCAATGGAGGAAGAACAGTGGGGGATGGCCCTCAACTCCCTAGAACCGTCAAAGGGAGAGATGAATGGGGACATGTTTTCAATGGAACATTGACCCACCAAAGATGCTACACAAGTAGAAATCCCTCCTGACCTCTTCCTTCTCCAATGAACTGGAAATAGCAGCTGAATATGGAGTCTTCAGTAACAATATATCTCCTGGAAAACAGTCGCGCTTAACATTTTAGGTGTTTGTTATGCATAACAGAGCTCATATCAGATAGAGTTCAGGGAATAAGATGAAAAAAGGCAGGCAGGCAATTGAAGTGAGGCTGTCTCCCTCATTTTAGAAGGACCCGATGCTTGGAAAGGGTGATTGTGACGAAAGCTGATGCCAAGGCTCATTTATATGATCCATCTCTAGCTTGCTTCTTTTCTGTGCCCTTTGCCTTTGGGAAGAAATCCTGGAGGTATTTATATCAATCCTATCATTTCTTTTAGATACAAATTACCTCAGGGCATCAGCGAAGCTGGAGAATTCATGGAATATGAGAAATAAGACATTGTAATTGCTGTAGAGCCTAACCCACTCTGGGTGAAGTGCCTGTCTTTTTTAATTCAAGGGCGGGTGGATGTAGACTACAGTACCTCTACATATGCTTTTTGAGAGCACATTTACTGACTTATTTGTCTATGTACTTCTTTATGGATGGGAAACAGTAGACAGGTAAATACAGATTTGACTGTATCTGAACAACACCTCTAAAAATCAGGAGTTATACATCAGATAGCTAGACTTCTCCATGGAGTCAGGAGATTCTCTGAACAGGCGATGTCTGGAGTGGAGATAAGTGGTGTGCTAGAGATCATGTGCCATTTTAGTGTGAATATATAACATCACCATGATAGTTTTGTATTAATGAAGGAGATAAAATCCAGAATAAGTGTCTTTATGGTCACTTAGGGGAAGAAAATGGTTTAAATAATCTATTTTAGCACTACTTGACCTGTAGTCAGATATCATGAGTACACATAATACAAATCACTGTTCTTATTCTAAACCACACTTAATATATTTAATACAGTGGTTGGCTAAAATGGCACAGTGGCAAATCCTGGCCCTAGGTTGACCCATGCAAAATATACAGTCCCCCACTTTATACAGGTCGCTCCGCACTTAGCCTTGGAATTTTTATGTATGCAGCCTACTCTACATAAGTATTTGGTAAACACAATGGCCTCACTCGTTCAAGATCAAATGGCAGTTAGCAAAAGCAAAGTGTTCAGAGCAGGGGTAGTCTCATGTTTGGGCCTCATCTGTACATTGGCTACTGGGGCTTAAGGGGTTCTGTAATATTGCCATTCTGTAATATTGCTAATACTGGGGAGATACCCTGCATGTAGAATATGGCACATTTGAAGTGCTAAAGTATTCAGGCTATGGGGCCAAAGAAGGAGTTTGGGAGCCTATTTGCAGCTGCTCAAGGCTACAGCAGATTATAACTGAATTAGTGATACAGAGCCCAGAAGGCAGATTTGACAAGCAATTTCCATTTTTAGATAAGGGAATAATACTTTCAGGGTCAGTTTCCCAGGCAAATCATGCAGGGATAGAGCTCTCAAGACTAGCAGAAAACATCTGTTGTTCAATTGGAGGCATAGATCCTGGCTGTGTCAGTCTGGATGGGTCAGGGCATCCTGGTCGGGGTAGAAGTAAAGGAATCTTTTCTTTTCTTGAACATCTGTAGCCATCTCTAATATAAGATATCAAGAATACCCTGGTGTTCACACCACACACACACACACACACACACACACACACATTTTGTTTTGTCAAAGAGAAATTACCTTTATTTTCTGGTTATAAAAATGTAACCTAATGTAAGTGCCCCTCACCACCACACTAATCTCAGTGTAGAAATGCAACCTAAAGAGACAAAGACCTAGCTCCAGGAAGCCTTTGAAGTAGTTTTAGGGTTTGTTGCAGTTCTCTTGAGAAGGCCACAAAAAGGGGGTTAATATAGGAGAACATAGAGCAGGCCTTCTCCCAAATCTGCTCTTCGCAGAAGCTGCTGTATTTCTCACTTACTCACTTCCCACCCTCCCTGTCCTCCGCCATTAGCCCAATTCCTACTCTTAACATTACTCTCCTTTTTACCCTTCAGCATAATCAAGCACAAAACAATGAAAACAAACGAGCAAATAATAGCTCACACAAGACACTTGCCTCCTTGGAAGGGAGGGTGCGTTGGGAGGATTGCAAATCTCATGATTTAACTGCATTTCATTACTCTCACAAATTGTATGTTGTTTCCTAAGGTGGCCATCACAAATTATGACAAACTTGGTGGCTTAAGACAACAGAAATCTATTCTCTCACAGTTCTGGAAGCAGAAATCCAAAATCAAGGTGTCCTCTGGGTCATGGTCACTATGAAGATTTTAGGGCAGAATCTTTCCTCTTTTGGATTCTGGAAGGTCCAGGTGTTGCTTGGCTCATTGCCAATCCTTCACAAGGCCTCCTTCACTGTGTCTTTTCTTCTTGTAAGGACACCTGTCATTGGGTTTAGGGTGCACCCAATTAATTCAGGATGATCCAATTTCAAGAGCCTTAGTTACATCTGCAAGAACCCTTTTAGGAAGAGGTCACATTCACAGGTACAAATGAACACTACAACTTACATTTTCTTGTATAAATAAGCAGAGAGCAAAAGCCTAGATGGACATAGGTCTTTTCCTGTTATCTTCCCTGATAGTGTCCAACACATAGCCTAGTAAAACTGGCTGAGCTATGACTTGAACACAGAGCATACACTTCTGACTTCTATGCCCTGGCATTAGCCAATACCCATGAAAGTCTCAGTGCTTCTACCCAGTAATGAAACCTCCCCACTACCCAGACCTACACTAGAAATTGGAGCACCTTTTCTACAATTGAAATGCAGAATATAGTTCAGAGCAGGAAAAATGGGAGTGTCTTCCTATATCAAGATAGTTTCAACTAGACACAACTAAGTTTGTACCACTGCCCTATCCCTGCCTTTGTCGGGAGGAAGGGATTTGCTTAAGCACCTTGAGAAATCCTGAGCACATCAGCAATGTACCATCCATACATTTATCTCTCAGAAGTTAGGAAGACTGTGACATGTAACAGCTCAACATGAAAAATGTTCTTGAAACCTTCTAAGAAAGGAGACTGGACAAGGTGAGGGGTGAGTATGGCTTGGCATCCTTTAGCACTTTGGTGTTCATGTGTCCTCGAACACGGCTCAGTGATTCTGAGAGGCCAGGGCTGTTGCTGACCAGTAATCTGTCTGGGTGAAGCAGGACTATCATGTATCACTCTGACTTCTCCAAAGACAAGCCTGAGTGATATATTTATGAGGCAAGAACATCTAAAGAGTGAAGAAGGCTCTTGTGTGTTATTAGTGGGAAGATCTTTTTAGTTTTTTGTTGTTGTTGTTTGTTTGTTTGTTTGTTTTCCTGAGGGAGATTCAGTAATAAGAGAAAGGGTTTATTTCGACTGGAAAAGGTAAAACATTTTGGATAGTGAGTGGGAGAAAGTACCAATAGTTTGGTCTCCTGTTAACAAATATTGAGCAAGGTTCTACTAAGCTCTGCACCCTTTTTAAGACACCAGGCAGTATAATAGTATAAGGATAGGAAACCAAAGTTGAAGTTCTTCATTCCCTGAACCAGTTGCACTTGAGAAGCACAGCCGAGAACGGAAGTTGAGTTGGAAGTGTCATAAGCATAATTAGAGGATAAATTAAAATTAAAGCTGAAAAACAGGCTAAGAGAATGAGCAGAATCCAAAACAAAGAATTGATTAAAGAACAATAAAAGTACAAAAAATAGTTCCCCTGGCAGAGTCTGGCAAGTTCTACGGGAAGCAATGTTATGCATGGAGGTAGACCTTCCAATAGCCAGGGTAGCCGACAAGGGCTCTGAGCTTTTGGCGGCAGCCCACTGAAATGAGTTGGAAACAAAAAGTTCAGAGGATCTAATATTTAGCTTGGGGATCGTAGCTAATAATACTGTAGTAGATAATTGAATGTTGCTAAGAGAGTAGATCTTAAAAGCTCTCACCACAAAAAAAAGGTGGTAATCATTTTGCAATATATAAGTATTCTAAACAACATGTACATCTTAAACCTACACAATGTCATGTACCAATTATACCTGAATAAAGGTTAGGGGGAAAATGGAATGAGAGAGAAAAAAAAATGGGGAAATACTGGTTTTAGGTTCGGTAACAAACATTTGCCCAGAAAAATCCAAGAAACCCCTCATATTACAGCATGTGAGAAATTCAGATGAAGATATATAAAATGCATAAGAAATGGTTTATTTACAAGTTGACTTTTGACCTCACTTATACTTTCAAGTTATTCTTTATTTAATTGTTTTCATCATGTGTTCACGACTTTATGATAGCTCATTGAAAATACAAATGTTTTGCCCAGATCTCATCACTTAGTGCCTTACATAATTCATATTAATGAAAGTTTAGAGTTAAATTGTTTATTTGATTCAGAACTGAGGCTTGTTTTCCCAAAGCCTATTCTCTGATGGCTGTCCCAATTAGAATGAGGCTAGTAAATATAAACATGTCCTGAATCTTACTTTTCAGTTTATATTTTAATTTTTCTTTAATTTTCAGAAAGCGTTAATGCATTAGTACTTTATCTAGATTTTGAACCCATGATTAGCCAAAAGGGAGGATTTCTGTGTTAAATCATCAGTATAGATCATAAGGAGTGATTAGCAAAGAAGTATTGAATTCTGCCCTGAGAAAAAAATAAGCCTAAGAAGCCTGCCTGGATATCTTAGCATTTTGCATGATATCATATGAAAATCCCTAGACAAGCATTTCTAAGCTACGTTTTATAAATCTCCATTATTTTTCTCCTAATATGAGGAAAATGTCACTTTCCTGGTACATATTTTATCCAAAAAATATTTATTTAGTATGTGCTAAGATATTGGCAAATGTGAGAGGATGCATAATAACATTTGAAAGTGGATTGTTTAAAACATGAGTAAGGATTCACAAAGTGGAAATAAAGCTATTTTGTTCTAGTTAGTGTTCATTGCCTAAGTGAGAGAGAAATATTAGAATCTCCCCTTTGACCCATTACCTGATATATTCTTTAATCTTGATCTTTATAGTAGTTGTTCATTTCTTCAAAGTAACTAGCTCCTTTGAATCTCATTAATCTGTTTTAAATGTACTAACACCTGAGTATGATACCTCTGAGAGAAATAAGCAAGTAACCCAGGGAAGGATAATCCTAGCACCATGACAGAGGGCAGAGGGGCATTTTACTAATTGCAAATAAAATTAACCCATCTCATAGGATTCACCCTATATTTATTTTCAAGCATGTTCTAATTTTTTGGATGTCTTTATACAATGTTGACTATATAAACATATTATAATGTATATGTATCTTTTCAATCACTATCCTATTCATGTTTATTTTGTATCTATTCAATAATTTATATTGAGTATATATACTATGTGCTACAAACATGCAGTGGTGATCAAAATAGGCACAGTCTAGTGGAAAAGTTGGAGCATTAAAGAGAAAATTATAACACATTTTAATAAGTCAATCATGCTAAGAATAGTAGGAAGGCTAGTCTGGAATATGAGGGATAGTAGAATAAGAGGGCCTCAAAGTAGATATTTTACAAGAAATGACATTTAAGCTAGACCTGAAGAAAAAGTAGATGTTAGCCAGGCAAATAAGTGTCATGGAAAACTCTTCCAGGGGAAAGAGAACAGAGACAACGACCAAAGGATCTTCCAGAGAATGTTTCATATTTCAGGAATTCAGAGAAAGCTCCCATGGTAAATGCTATTATTTAGTCCATATGTAATTTTTTACTTCTTTCTTATGAACCGAACTCTGATTTTATTCAAAGGAGAAAAACATCTAGGTTAAAAGATATAAAAAAACAAACACCAAAAACAAAAACAAAAACAAAAACAAAAACCTACTTGTTTTCCCTTGATGTAGAATTAAAGGCCATTTGCAGAGTTCTGGCCAATGAATGACATATCAGCAGACGTTTAGGTGATTTATGAGTAGGTTTTGCTCTCTTGACAGAGGTGCTATCTCTTCTTCCCTGTTGCTCTCTCCCTTATCTCCTCTCTGGAATATGGATGTACTTCTAGAGGTGGAGCAGCCATTTTGAAACCATGAAGTAACCATAAGGAGGAAAGCCCGAGCTGTGGGTGGTGGTGTTGAAAGATATAATAAGAAGCCCAGGCAGTTGATGATATCATGGTGTCACTGTTCTAGCCCTGAACTGTCTACCCTTGAATTTCTTGATATGGTAAAAAATAATAATAACAGACACCCCCCCCCCCAATTTGAGTTATTTGGGTCAGTGTTTACATATAGCTGGATGTAATCTCATCTAGTGCAGACGGCTGGTGCATTGTGTGTGAAGATTAAGGCTGACAAGCAAGCAGAAACAAGATCAGTGAAAGACCTTAAAACATGTTAAAGAGTTTGGACTTTATCCTTGGAACATTTGGGACAGCACTAAAAGATTTCAGAAAAAGAAGCCAGTAGCCAAATTTGCATAATAGAAAGTTCCCTTGGCTGCAGTGTAGAGAATGTACTGGAAAGGGCGAGAATGGAGGCAGGACAGCCACTGAGGCTGGCAGCCATCCAATCATGAGACAGTAACGGTATAAACTAGAGTAGTCACGTCAAGGATGGATAGAAGTGAGCGGTTTTGAAAGATACTGAAGTAGCAAATCAATAGGGAGAACTCTGCATATGGACGGACATAAAGGGTGAGACAAATAGATGAGCAAAGGCGATGGCAGTTTTCTGGCCCAGTCAACTGAGAGAGTGGTGTTGTCATTTCATGGGAGAGAGACAGAGTGTGGAAACAGGCAAACCTTGAGGGAGGACTATGAACTTGGTTTTGAGGATTTTGAGTCTGTGATGTCCATGAGGCCATCCATGTGAGTGTGAATGTTGGCCACACAGATCAGGAGCTTCGGTTGTATCTCTAAGATACAGATCTGGGAGTTGTCATCATTTAGATGATTTTCAGAACCATAAGAGGAAATGCAGAAGCCCTAAGAGGTATTTGGAGAAAGAAGAGGTGAGGTCAAGGTCAAAGGCTGGGAAATAATAACATTTAAGAAATACTGTAGGGAAAATAAAGGCTTCTGAGGGCACTCAAAAGAAAAGGCCAAAGAAGGCGGGAGAGGAACACAAGACTGTGATATCTGAGAAATCTGGGGGAAAGAGGTGTCTTCAGTCTCAAAGTTGCTGAGTGATTGAGGATAAAACCCAAGCACCACCTGTCAGATGCAGCTCCAACAGTCTTTGCAGAGGTCTGTGAGAGCAGTTACCGTGGGAGCTCAGGGGCTGAGGAGGGAGTGTGAGGTGACATCATAGAAAGACCTGGTACAGGAAATTTCTTGAAAGAAGTTTGGCATGGGTTTTGGCCGTGCAGCCCCTAAGCCTGGGTCTCTGGCTCCCCCACAGATTCAAAGAGCTCTCTGACATTTTTATATGTTCCCTTTCTGCTTCACTAAGTGGAACTGATTTCATTTGTTGGCAGCTTGGAACCTCAACTGCTGCTGCAGACCAAACTGTTGGAATTGAGGGTTTCCTGGAAAAAAAAAATATGAATTTCTGATACAATCACCTTTAATTCTTATCTCAGTGAGGGCTGTGATTCCAGAATATCAGCGGATACTGCAGAAAGTTCCGTCATCTCAAAAGAGTCTCCAAAGTTGCTCTAGTAGATCATTTCAGATACCTTAAAAATCTAAGAATGAGCCAAAAGTTTCTTCCTTCCACGTGTGAAATATTTTATTGTCAGAGCTCCTCAGCATGGCAACAGAGAAATCTGGTGCCCTGGTCTCTTTTAGTCACTTAAAGTTACGTCTGTAGAAGAGGCATAGACGAAAACTGAGCAAATTTAGATTTTAGTGTTCTGTGCATTTGATTAAATAATTTATAGTGTGCTTAGCACTAAGATCATGAAGGAAAAGAATACGTGGTGAGATCTATTACAACAATGGTTAAAGAACATCTTGTATGTTTCACATGGTTTGTTTGTTTTTTTTTATAAATAGGTATCAATATGCATCTCATTTCCCCAGAGCCTAGCCCAGTGCTGGCAAGAAGAGACTCTATAAATATTGTATGTATGTGCAGATATACTCTGCCTTCGTACACATGCATGTTTAATTTCCAAGACATAAATATCAGGCTGCAGAAGGAATTCATATACATAACACTGTCTGTGTTTATGCCAAAGTCTTACCAGTCACATGAGTGTTCAGCTTGGTAAGGAGTCTGAATGTTCAGCCTGGATTAGAATGTATACAAACACAGCTGCCAAAACGAAGATCTGTGTCTCCATCTCCTGGCACAGTGGATTGCCAAATACCTCCATTTACTCTTTGTTTAGTCCTCTTCTTTGATGTTGTAGCAGTGCAATTTTTATACTTTATTTGGAATGGATTATCTGTGAGATGAAAACACGTAGTGGACCCAATCCTAAACTGAACCCCTCGACTGCATTCTGTTGATGTGGGAAGTCTTGCATATGTAACTGAAGCTAGTACATGCTCATTAGTTCCTTGTCCGTCAATCACTCTTCAGATGACCAGATATTTTGATACAAAAACTCAAGATATATTAAAGCCAGATCGTATGGGCCTTTCGGAGTAAAAGAACTGTAAAGAATTCAGTCAAATGTCTGTTTTTCTGAACACACCGTGATTGGTAGCCTGTACAACTATCCTGGAGAAGTGGAGTATTGCACACTGTTTTGTGTTTGTTTTGTTTTTCACCACCCTGAATGTGCTAGATATCCTTGTATCTGAGTGTGTAAGTCTTTTTAAAAAGAGACATGGTTTGGGATCCCTGGGTGGCGCAGTGGTTTGGCGCCTGCCTTTGGCCCAGGGTGCGATCCTGGAGACCCGGGATCGAATCCCACATCGGGCTCCCGGTGCATGGAGCCTGCTTCTCCCTCTGCCTCTCTCTCTCTCTCTCTCTCTCTGTGACTATCATAAATAAATAAAAATTAAAAAAATAAATAAAAATTTAAAAAAAAGAAACATGATTTACTTGCATGAACTGGTTAGTTTTTGAGAGATTGCTACTGCCCTCCTTTAAAAAAAGAAAAAATAACTATATGATTTTTGGTATATTGAATTATAGGGTCATATTCAAGATCAATTTTAGGGCATTTTTGTCACCAGAAGAAGAAATCTTAGACCCATTGGCAGTCATTCACCATTTGTCCCTATCCTTCTCTCTTCCTAGCCCTAGGCAGTCACAAATAATCCTTTCTGTTGCTATACATTTGCCCAAACTAGACATTTCATACAAATGGAATCAGACAATAGGTGGTCCTTGTGACTCATTTTTTTTCACCTTGGCATGTTTTCAAGGTTCATCCATGTTATAGTATGCAACAGTATTGCATTTATTCTTATCGCCAAATAATATTCCTTTGTGTGGACACACCACATTTTGTTTATCCATTCATCCTTTGATGGACATTTGGGTTATTTCCACTTTTTGGCTATTATGAAAAATGCTGATGTGAACATTCATATACAAATTTTTGCATGAACATGTTTTCATTTCTCTTGAGAAGATACCCAGGGGTGGAACTGCTGGCTTCTATGGTAATTCTGTTTAACCTTTTGAGGAACTGCCAGACAGTTTTTCAAAGCAGCTGCACCATTGTGTATTCCCAGCAGCAGTTGCATATAACTTTTTAATATCCAAATATTTACATATTTTGGCAATTCATTAAGACTTTGAATTTCTGTACCTGATAATATAATAATCATTAATATCTGAGTAAAATCTAAACAAATGTAATTTTTTAATTGTTTGGAAATTATAGTTTTGAATACAAAATATTAAATGGTAATTGATTTTTAGAAGCCTGATTTTAGCATCAATTTCTTTGAAGAAGGAAACAAATGTTTTTGGCTATATTACACATAATTATACTTTGTAGGGTGCCTGGGTGGTTCAGTCTGTTAAGCGTCTGCCAGAGTCCTGGGATCTAATTCCACATCGGGCTCCCCTGCTCAGAGGGGAGCCTCCTTCTTCCTCTCCTTCTGCCTATCCGCAGCTTGTGCTCTCCTCTCTCAAATAAATAAATAAAATAATTTTAAAAAGTATTATACTTTGTAACTTTACAAGTTGTATATGAACTTCAGAAGATCAAATTATATTCCACTTTTTATTTCTGCATTATAAGCTAATCGAATGCCCTCCGCTAACCTCTGACTAAATAAATGGAAACTCTATTTACTGACAAAAAGTGGAAAATATTAACCATGTTCATCATGTATAATTTCCTTATTAAAATAGAATATACAAAATTATTTCCTAAATATATTTCTCATTTAAATATATGAACAGAACTAAAAATAAGTATAATTTTACTCTGAGATACAAAACAATACATTTTAACTTGATCTTCTGATACTAATAGTTTAGCAAATATTGTTAGAGTCAAATGTTAACATATTCTGGTGGATCATTTATACCTTCTCTATACCTCTATTTCATAATGAAATAAAATTTTTTTCTGGTATGAGACAAAAAGGATAGGGTTGGGTTCTATTTTGTTCTATATTACAAGCAAGAATTCAAATTTCAGTACTATTTATCTTTGTAGTAATTCACATGCACAGCTTTCTAATATTTCAGATTTTTTGTGAAACACAACATTGCCTTATTATATTTAATATGTATCCTGGAGACAAGTTTAATTTCGGTATTATAGAAATGTTTGAGAACCTGGCATGGTATTGTATTTTTATGTAATGTCTTAAGTTATGACTTATAACAGAAGTGATTTCTCAGTTTATTAGGTGGATTTAATTTTTAGATTTCTGAGGAAGTATATTGACCCTCAGCTTCATAAGCTATCCAGCGCACTTTCAATTTGCATCACAGAGAGTTGTGATTCTAAAGAACATTTGAAGACCACTTGGTGATCACATGTGGCATGGAGAATAGCTCCAATTTTCTACTAAAAGGCAGTGCTGTCTTTAAATAGAAGATAGCAGGACAGCAACTCAACACCAGTATTTCTCTATGAGTGTTAAGCTTAAACTTGATTTCATGCCTCAATTAAGAATTAATTAATGAAATTAATTATTGAAACCACATAGGGGTATGCTTTAAGACCATACACTCCTTTTGGATTGAGAACATCATAAATTTGCTACCAACTGTCAATAGGTTCCAGACTGATAGTTACTAATCCTCGAACACTAGGTCTTCATGATAAATGAAGCATACGGAGGAATTAATGTGCTAAAAACAGAAAATGTACTTTCAAAACATATTGACCTTCCTTATTTTTTTGCTGACCTATCCTGGAAACTTTTTGAAATAACTTTCTTCCCTCCCTTGCTCCCCACCTCCTGGAGTTAAGTCAGCAAGTGGTTACAGACAGAGCTCTTACCTGGAGTTAGCCAAGTTACAGTTCCAAAACACTAGCTTAGTGGGCCCCTGGGTGGCTCAATTGGTTAAGTGTCCCACCCTTGATTTTGGCTCAGGTCATGATCTCAGAGTGGTGGGATCACGCCCTATTGGGCTCAGTTGGGGAGTCCACTTCTCTCCCTCTCTCCTGGTCCCTTGGCCCCTCCTTGCACAGCCCCCTGGTCGTGCAAGCTCTCTAAGATAAATCAATCAATCTAAAAAAAGAAAGAAAGAAAGGAAAACAGTTTAGTGACCCTTGGCAAATAAATCACTTAGCCTCACAGAACCTCAGGTTCTTCATTAATAAGATTGGTACAAATCACACAGATCTTGCTTAGAAGGCAGTTCCAAGGATAATTGAAGAATGGGGAAAAACTCTCTTTTTAAATAAATTTGTAGACTATAACTGGTCTTCATATATTTAACAAATTGAGATTTATAAAATGTTAATGATTTACCAGATTTCAAATTTAGCAGTTTGTTCATTAAATTACTCACAAATAGCCAACAATTTTACCTTTCTTTTCAATAGGTCAGACATCTGCATCTTTGCAGTTTACTCGTTTTATGCAGTTTACTTGTCTTATGCTGCATCTTTGCAGTTTACTTGTTTTATGCCAGAAATGTCAGGAGCTTGGAGTAATTTTTAAATCCTAATTACTTATAACCAACATGCTTGTAGTTAAGAAGTTCTGTGCTCTTTAGGAAGTTGACAAATAAAAGTAGTCATATATAAATAAAATACTAGGATACCTGGGGATCAGT
The DNA here is from genome assembly GCF_018345385.1 of Vulpes lagopus. Lineage (NCBI taxonomy): Eukaryota > Metazoa > Chordata > Mammalia > Carnivora > Canidae > Vulpes > Vulpes lagopus. Next base: position 27,214,766 of record NC_054836.1, read on the forward strand.
GGTTGAGCGTCTGCCTTTGGCTCAGGGTGTGATCCTGGGGTCCTGGGATTGAGTTCCCAATTGGGCTCCCCGCAGGGAGCCTGCTTCTCCCTCTGCCTGTGTCTCTGCCTATCTCTGTGTGTCCCTCATGAATAAATAAATTATATCTTAAAAAATAAAAAAATAGATGAAATACTCTTTTTATGTTATGAAATCGTATAAAATAAAGTACTATTGTAACTAACATTGTTGGTGTTATGCATAGACTAGCTTCATTCAATGCCCCAAAAACAAGCCAAGGAGGAGATGAGGTACGAAGACCCCAAGGAGCACGGAATTGGCTAATTTATTCACTCTCGGAATATTTTCTAAAGGCCTGTGGGTTGGCAGGTGTGGGACTTGCAGGATTTTAAAAACTGTTGCTGGAGTCTTCCCCTGGCACGGTACCTCCTGCAGAGGGCGCCCTGTCGCCCCGTGGTTGTGCTCCGCTGTAGACCGCGGCTGGCTGCGCAGCAGGTGGCCGGGCCTGCCCTAGAGCCCCTTCTAATGAGGAAGGGCGGTGCGCCAGCGCTTAGCAGGGTTGATGCCAGGAAGCGGGCCAGTGGCAGCTCCCCGCTGGACCCCTGCCCACGCCCTCTTCAGTCCCACCCAAACATCCCGGTGTTCATATGGCCCGGCCTGGTTGTATGCAGAAGGCAGGAGCAGTCTCCCCTGCCAGAGCAAACACGCCTCTTCCGACTCCCATCTCCTCTGGCACCGCGTCTTCTGACCTTCTCCTGACAGTTGACCAATTGTGCCAAGTAATGCAACTTTTAGATATTTCTGTGAACGTGAAAACACAGGCTTTCCTCCAAGTTTCTGTCCTCCCCTTGTCTCTAGTAATTACACCTACCCTGCACCAATGCCAGCAGCCCTGGAAATTTATTCTGTACCGACTTCTGTCCTCAGCTTCAGTCAGTGGTTTCCAACTACTTCTGATTCTGAAAGTGGTGTAAGACCTTAGCCTGACATAGTCTGATGTGATGGATCTGGATGGGAAAACTGGGACATCTTTTGACCATACGTTAGAGTTGTATTCCTAGGAGACCATGCATTATCACAAAGTGTGGTAGTAAAGCAGATGTTTCAATGAAAAAATTAAACAAGAGAATTAGAATCTAATAATTTTTACTCGTATGGAAAAAATTTTCCTGCACCTTTTAAACAAAATGATAATGAGTATGGCTTTAAAACGGATATAAAATCAAGCAAATCCAGACATGATTTTTACCTAGAATTGCTGAATATTGCCCCTCCAGAACTCTTAATAGCACAGGAATCCTTATGCATTTTTTAAAAATGTATTTTTAAAAGCCTTACACTTTTAAAAATCACTGATTTAGGAGGCACAAAACCACATGAAGTGGCTGTTGTCCAAGAAAACACCTTTTATTTTAATGCTTGCTATTAATAAATCATTTTTACCTGCTACTTTCTGCCCATGGTCATATTATAATGAAGGGCATTTTGTAGCAGTGTGAGGAAAGCAAAATATGTTATCTGCTTAATCAATCATGATGTAATCCAACCATAATCTAAAAATTCCATCTGTAACAGAAATTTCTGGATTATACAAATACTCCTCACCAGGTGATTCTTTTTTTTTTCCACCAGGTGATTCTGATGACAGTTTTGAAGATGACTGTGTTACCCTCTGCTGTGTGCATACACTTGCGACACCACCACGCCAAGCCTGCCTTCTTGCTTCAGACTGGTTAAATTCTCCCAAGCCGATTACACCTTTGTGTTTCCTATCTTTTGTTAATGGTTCTAACATTTTCCTCGTTACTCTGTCTAAATACGTGAGAGCCATACAACACCATTTTCTCGCCTCCTGTATCTGTTTGTAGGACCTGTCAATCTACTCTTCATATTATTATCTCCATATTACTAATCTTATTTAGGACTTCTATTACCTCTAAGCAGGAGTCTTACCTGGTTAATCTGCCTGACTAGTTCTCCCTCTATTCTTAACCTTTTTTTTTTTTTTTTTTGCCAGAGTAATCTTCCCAAAACACAGACCTGAAACTGGCAGTCTTCACCTGAAAAAAAAAAAAAAAAAATCCTGGACTATTCATTCTGTAGCTGGTGGAACCTACCTCAAGAGTGGAAGGTACAAGTCAGCTCACAAATCTTATTTTTCAAAATAAGACCAGCTCAGAATCAAATATTGGGTTAGCAGGAAGACCACAGTCTTCCTTTTGGGGCCTCTCCTCTCTCCCTGAATGATCCCATAACCATGGGAACTTAAAGAGCAAGCCTTACTTTTAAATACTTTGTGATGATGGGGTTGAGGATAATATGACCAGTTTCCCATTGGCCTATTTTTCACCCACTTTGTTTTGGTCTGTCCTGCAGTGTTGCTGTTCCAGACAAGACCTACTATCATAATGTGCTTATTGGTAGAGATATCTGCAAAGCCTGAAGTAGTTCTGACATAGAGGAAGAGTGTGCTTACATCCAGAGGAAGTCCACCATGCTAGGAAGGCAGGACGAGCAGGGACGTTTGCATTCATCCATGGTGTGTATCAGAACAAGGCCTTACTCCCATCTCTGTTCAAACCCTGCTGCTGAATCGAGATCCCAGGGCAGACCCTCCCCCGACTTCTCTTACAGAAGTTCCCACCTGAAGCCCCTCCCTGCTTTATGCCTTGGCTTGAGACCATGTTAATCTAAAAAAAAAAAAAAAAAAAAAAAAAAAGAAAAAAAAGAATTTTCAGTAAGTTACATGTCTTTTATTCTTCTTCCATCCAAGAAGTTCCTTGGCTTCAGAACAAGGAACCTTTTCCTAACCAACAAATCCGTTTGGAATGGCAGTACTGTTTACCAAAAAAAAGGGCCCTATTCTGTCTTGTTCCCTAGACAATTTTTACCTAATAGCCTTGCATTTATTTAACTAAAAAGGGCATTTAAACTGCTTCTTTACAACCGGAGATATGCCTCAAGGAGACTTAACACTGACTCCCAGGCAGAGAGGCAGTTGGCAACTTTTACATGGCAGATGTGACTGGATTAAAAAAGTAATCAGCCTAATAAATCACCTTGCTGTGATAAATTCTGTACCAGTGTTGCGCAAGGCATTGGAGATCAAAGAGTCTAGCAGGAGAATTAGACATGAAAACAGAATTTCAAAGTGATGGTGCTTAAATAGTGGTAGGTACATGAAACCGACACAAAGAAAAGAGTGATTTACTCTGCTTGGGAAACAGAAAAGCCTCACCAAGGTGCATGCTCTGGAACCTTGTACATTACCTCCAAGAGAACAAGGGTCAGTCCAGGCCTTGAAAGGGGATGGACATGGGACATTTTGGGCATCGTATACAAAGGTCAAAGGCATGAATTAGCATGGTTTGCTAGGATACCTGGAGAAGTAGTAGTTCCTTGTGGATGAAGCACAGGAATGGGGGTGGGGAGGGGAGGATGAGGGAAGGGTAGCAGATGGGGTTAGAAAGCAAGCCAAAAAAACAGTAACGAAAGCCCTACAAAGTGGAGTATTACAACTTCAGGGATACATAGAGGTGTTTGTGGGGTATTCAAATCTATAGTGTAATCATGGTTCATTTTGCTAAAATATTAACTTTGCTTTCTGATGGGAAGAGGTAATTTATGGGAATACCATTTTTTTTGTCTACACTAAAACTTAATCTATTTCTTTAGTAATACCTAGAGTTGTTTTATTGACACTTAATTGAGTAGTTGTTATTTTTTTCCCCCACTTCTACTGAAACTATTCTCTGAGAGATCCTCAATGACCTTTCACATGGCAAGTAATTTTTGGGAAGTGATCATTGCATCCAAAAGTTTGTTCAAAAAAAAAACAAAAAACAAAAAACAGAAGTTTGTTCAGCCCCAGTCCAAGATCATTCTTTTGTAACATCTTAAACTTCTTTTTCTTTTTTATCCTTACTTAAAAAAAAAAACATGAAATAAATGCAAACAAACAAAAATGCACAGAAATCCTAAGTATGCAGCTTGGTAACCTATAAGAAAGTGAACACATCTTTTTAACCACTATCAAGAAATAGAACAATATCACTTATTTTTAAGGAGTTACTCCTCTGGTCAGGCTCTCTACTAAGTCCTGTGTTTAGACTTTAGAACTAACTTAGGCTGGGGTGATAATAATAAGGAGTCATCAATGGCTGAAATCCAACTTCATTACCAAGATATTCAAGACTCTTCACTATCAGGGTCAATTTTTCCCCCTTTCTGAATCAGCCTCACGTCACAGAGCCCTCATTCTCATTCATTGACAAATTACTTGCTATTTAGTTGGAGCACACCCTAATTTTCTCCGGTGCTTTTGCTTATGCTGTTCCTTCTTCTGGGAATGCAGCTCCTCCTCCTGGCCTGTCCTTTGTCCTGCCTTCCCCTAGCACATGCAGTGCTCAAAGCTTTCTTGGAGACTCAGCTTGAACAACATCTTTTCAGTGATGTAAACCTGCTCTTCCTGATTGAAGGTAAGTCCTTGTCTTCAGATATTTTCACAGCATTATGTATAGCTCTGAATCATATATTTTTAACCCTAATAAAGTTTTCGATGCTCAGCAACACAAGCATCAAAGTACATTAACTGATGTCATACATTTGGTAGCATCGAAGCATTCAATATGCATGTCAGATGTGCTCAGAGATTTCCTCGATGTAAACTGGAATGTAAACCAAAATAAGGAGTAGAAATTTAAAATAAAATAAAGTTTAGAAGGGTTTTTGTATTTGGGGTTAAGCTTTAATTATAACTTCTGCATCATAACAGAAAGCTCATCTAGGTTTTGTAATATTTTCCATAGGCAACAAAAATATATTATTTATTCAGTGAGAGATGATGTACTTTAATTGTCCTCTTTTTCTCTTAAATAATCTTTTCTTTTCATCTGTCAAGAACAAAGTTCCCAGTGAAGCATTTGGTTTTCATTGGTACATGAGAACTCATAGAAAGGAAGCGAAGATTCTACTTGACTTATGATTTTAAAATAAACCAAACTTCAAGCTGCCCTTAAATACTAAATGTAAGACAATGAAAAAGTAGTTTATTATATTACTTAACATCATAAATTAGTTATTCCTTCCTCAGAATTTGTATATCATATTTGATTACTTGACTTAACTTTGTCTTCCTTCCAGAGCCTCCTCGGGTCAACTACTCTAATGCCATTATACACACACACACACACACACACACACACACACACACACACACACATTAGGACAAAGATCAACTTGTGGTTTTCTAAATATCTGTTTCAATATTAGGGTACTGCTCTAAAAAAATCTTTGTGGAATTTGTGTTTAAGCAAGTGAATTAACAACCAAATAAAATGGGCTCAAGAGTAATGTAACTGAGCTTTTCTCTTCTCATTTTCCATAGGATATTAGGCCATAGTTTTTCTAAATTGTCCCAATAAAATTACTTAAGAGGTGGTTTCTTGTAAAGAAAACTAATATATTTATGTATATTCATAAAGCTCATTTATGGATACCTCAAACTGCTAGGATTTTTTTAATAATTGGGAGACTATTTGAGGCAATATTTCGACTACATACTGTTTGGTTAGATGTTAGAATGTTGTTTTGTCTTAATTAAAACACCCTGAAGTACTATAATATCAATGCTATTTGGGGTAATATCTAATTTTCTTCACTAACTATACAGATGCTCAGTTTATTTCTTTTTATTTTTTATTTTAAAGATTTTATTTTAAGTAATCTCTACTTAAAAATGTGGGGCTCAAACTCACAACCCTGAGATGAAGAGTCACACGCTCTACTGATGGAACCAGCCAGGTGTCCCTAGATGTTCAGTTTAGAGAATTTGAAATCAGTTATTTAATCGCTTATTCTGTCTTTGACAAAGAGGGAACACTTCAGTTATATATAGTTATTTTAAACAATCATTTCATGAGCGATTGTTACATATTTTATATCAGGCACATATGAATCCTGGACATTAAAAGTATAAAGATACATTTTGAAAAGTTGAAAAGGGGAATTCCTGCCCATTCTTGACTCGTGGTAATAATGTTTTTACTCCTTATCTCTGAGGAACAGTGTGACAGTGTTAATCAAGTACACTCTGGTAACTATTCTCCCACCCTCACCACAGGTTAACTACCACTAACAAAGCAAAGAAGCAAATATTGGGTAAGAACAAAGAAATGGAAAAGCTGAAAATAGAAGTCTGGCTGACACTTGAGCTAAAATATTTGAAACACGGATGGTTTGAAGGTAGAGAAATTTTGGTAGAGGCTCAAAATTGTAATTAGCTACTGCCTCAAAAGTTGTAAAGATCTGAACACTACTTTGGGTCCCCTTGCTCTTAGGACTGAGAAACCACCTGAAGGGGTCCATTAGTTATAAAAAAACAGCCAGCACCTGATGACTGGTCTTAGGAGTAGTGAAATAACTGTTAAGTCTAATGAATATATTTTACACGGAGAAGCTAAACATTCTATTTCGTCATAATGGTGCATTCAAAGCTGTTTATCTCTTTTTTAAAAGATTGTATTTATTTGTTTGAGAGAGGGAGCACGAGTGAGAGCAGAGAGCACAAGTGGGGAGGTGGGGAAGAGAGATAGAGGGAGAGGGAGAAGCAGGCTCCCCACTGAGCAGGGAGCTGGGTGCGGTGCAGTGTGGGGCTGGATCCCAGGATCCTGAGATCATGACCTGGGCCAAAGGCAGACACTTAACAGACTGAATCACCCAGGAGCCTTCAAAGCTGTTTCTATAGGATCTGCTGCCTGTTTAGTAATAAATAGGTACAAGTTGTTTTGTTTTTTCCCCTCTGTGTAGAAATATATCTTTAAAATTATCACTTGTAAAAAAAATAAATAAATAAAATAAAATTGTCACTTGTTTGTATGGAGATTAGTGGGTTCCTGTTTGAGCAATTATTCTTAGGATATGAAACATTCCTTCAATAAATTCTGACTTCCTACTATGTGCCAGACACCGCAATAGACACTGAGGGGTAGAGTGGCACATGACATTGACGTTATGCTTGCCTCCTAGAACTTTTAATGCAAAAGGAAGTAGACAGAGTACACATACAAATACAAATTCTAGGAAGAAGAAACAAAGCAGAGTAAGAGAAAGTGGTGAGAAGGATGGGAGGTTGCTCAGAGAAGATACTTTATTTTTTAATTTTTTATTTTTTTAAGTGGGCTCCACAGTGGGGTTGAACTCACAACCCTGAGATCAAGTCTGACACTTTTTTTTTTTGAAAGGATTTTGTTTATTTATGCATGAGAGACACAGAAGGAGGCAGAGACATAGGCAGAGGGAGGAGCAGGTTCCCTGCAGGGAGCCCGATGCAGGACTCTATCCCAGGACCCAGAGATCACAACCGGAACCAAAGGCTGAAGCCCAACTGCTGAGCCCCCAAGTCTGACACTTTAACCGACTGAGCCATCCAGGTGCCCCAGGGTAGTTACTTTAGATGAGATTTTTGGGAAGGCCTCTCTTAGGTGCTGACATTTGAGCCTGAGGGAAGAGCATTCCTGCTTTCCCTCAAAAGCACAGAGACCACGGAGAGGACCAGAGACACCCTGGACATAGACTGAAATGTGGAGTGGTAAGGCAGCAGTAGGGTGGTAAGAAGTGATTTGGTTTGGATGTATGTGTCTGTGGGATGGATTAGATGTGGTGTATGAAGATGACTCCCAGGTTCTTGCTCTGAGCAAGTAGGTAAATTGAGTGCTAATATATAGGATGGGGAAAAGGAGGTTTAGGAATTGTTTCTGATGTTTATATTCTCAGTTGTGGAATTCAGGGAATAGGTCCAGGTTGGAAACAAATATGGGGGATTAAAGGTATTTAAAGCCCTGGTCCTAGATGAGATTGCTTAAGGAGAGAGTATAAAGATCCAAAGACTGAGTTTTGGAGCATTCCAGCAAGAGGACATGAATGTGATGGGGAAGATGACAATATTCATGTTAGAAGATAGAAACAGAAGGACAGGATAAGACTGGACTGTTGAAATCAAATATAACACACAGCGCTTGTTGTTGTTTTTTAATATTTTATTTATTTATTTGAGGGAGATCATGGGTGAGGGGGGTGGAGAGAAAGAGGGAGAGGGAAAAGCAGACTCCGCAACGAGTAGGTGGTCCACCACAAGGCTCAGTCTCAGGACCTGGGATCATGACCTGAGCTAAAGGTAGACACTTAACCGACTGAGCCAACCAGGTGCCCCCACCTACCGTGCTTGTTAAAACAAGAAGAATCGGGACTCTTCTGTTCTGATGTGATAGTCTTACTGGGATCCTGTTAGACTGGACATTCTCACTGTCAAGCATGCCTGAAGAGGCATGTCCAAGGCCAGGAAATAGGGACATAGAAAGTAGACCTTGTTTGGTGTGGCATGAATCCCTCCACCAGTGTGTATTTTGGCAGCTGGGCATGACGAGGTATCCAGAGGCATGTGACAGCCCTCTCTGAGGAAGGGACGAACTGTCCTGTGACTTGAAACCAGGTGAAGGTAGTCTTTGAAGCTGCCCATAAAAGAAGTTCATGGAGAGGGTTTTGGACCTGTGGACCTGGTGAATTCTTATCTAGGGGTCATTCTATGTAAATTTGGGATTGTACTTCCCTTCTGACGTTTTCTTTTTAAAGTCTTGTCAAATTGTACTTTGGGTTTATGCTATAGTGGATCAAAGTGAGTTAGCTTAAATTGTGGCCTCCCTAGAGTATAATGAAGAAGAAAACAGACACTGGTGCCAGACGTAGGGGACAAATCCCAGCGCCACTGCCTATTAACTGAAAAATCAGTTAGGAGGTAAATTAACTAGTTTAGGAGAGACATTATGAAAACCAGATGTAAGTACTGGAAATAGAATGTAAAGAAAGAAATGGATTAAAGAGACATTGGTGGCTAATTTTAAGTGGGACATCGGAGAATTTTTAAAATGGCTCTGCAATTCTACTTGGGGCTATTAAGTGAACTACCATCAGCCAAAACAAGGACTAAAAGAGCAGGGCCATGTTTCAACAAGAGTGATAATGAAGTGATAATTAAGTTTCGAACATGCTGGGTCTTTGGCAGAGGAGTACAAGAGACCATTTAAAATGGAGTGTAGCTCAAAAAAAAACCTTTCTATGAGGTTATGAAACATGAATAATTTACCATAACATGAGTGATATTAACAGATTTAGAAACATAAAATGCAAGCATTTTTATTCTATCATTTGGGGCTTGGGAAAATCTATCATTTTGCTGGCACATCTCCCCCTCTCCCCCCAGTTTTATTGAGATATAACTGAGAGGTAACACTGTATAAGTTTAATGTGTACAATGTGATGGTTTGAAATATTGTGAAATACTACAATAAGGTTATCTAAAATATCTGTCACACTTGTGTGTATGTGCGTGTGTGTGGTGATAACATTTCAGATCTACTCTCCTAGTTACTTTCAAGTAACAATACAGTATTGTTAACTACAGAAGCCATGCTGTACATTAATTAGATCCTCAGAACCTAAACTGGAAGTTTGTACCCTTGATCAATATCTCCCTATTTTTCCTTCCTGCCAACCCTTGGCAATCATCATTCTACCCTCTGCTTCTGTGGTTCAACTTTTTAAGATTCACACATAAGTGATATCATACAGTATTTTTCTTTCTCTGATTTATTTCACTTAGCATTTTATACTCCAAGTCATTCAGATTGCAAATGGCAGAATTTCCTTCTTTTTTATGGCCAAAAAATATTCAATTGTGTACATATAGCACATTTTCTTTATTCATTCATCAATTGACACAGGTTGTTTCCATGTCTTAGTATTGCGAATAATTTTGCAATAAACATAGGGGTGCAGATTATTTCTTCAAGATAGTGATTTCATTTTATTTCTGGATCACATCACAGTTTTATTTTTAATTTTTTGAGGCACCTCCATAACGTTTTCCACAGTGGCTGCACCAATTTACATTCTCAGCAGTGGTGCACAAGGGTCCCTTTTCTCCACATCCTCATCAACAGGTCATCTGTTGTCTTCATGACAGTCATTCTAACAGGTGCAAAATGATATCTCGTTGTGGTTTTGATTCACATTTGCCTGATGATTAGTGATGTTGAACACCTTTTGGTGTATCAGCCGGTCATTAATATGCTTTTGGAAAAATGTCTATTCAGGTCCTTTGTCCATTTTGATTGGATTATGTTTATATTGTTTTATTTTTGGCTTTTTGGTTATTGAGTCGTATGGATTCCTTACATATTTTAGGTATTAACCCCATATCTATCCATTATCATATAGATAGTTGGCAAATATCTTCTTTTATTCCGTAGCCTATCTTTTAATTTTGTTGATTATTTCTTTTGCAGTGCAGGAGCCCTTTGTTTGTTTGTTTGATTGATTGATTTATATTTTTTGAGAGAGGAGAGGGGCCATGGGCAAGGGAGAGAGAGAATCCCAAGCAGGCTTCACACCCAGCATGGAGTTTGATGAGGGGCTCAATCTCACAACCCTGAGATCATGACCTGAGAAGAAATCAAGAGTCGAATGCTTAACCAACTAAGCCACCCCAGTGCCCCTGTGCAGAAGCTTTTTAGTTTGATGTAGTCTCACTTATCGATTTTTGTTTTTATTTCTTGTGCTTTTGGTGTCATATCCAAAAAATCATTGCCAAGTCCAATGTCAAGGAGCTTCTTTGTTATATTTTCTTCTATAGAAATATATTTCTATATTATATATAATATATATAATATAGAAATATATCATGACTTCAACTGATAAAGATAAGTCTTTTAAAGTATTTTAAAGATAAGAGTCTAATTTGTTCTTAAGCATATGAATATCCAGTTTTCTAATCCTCTTCTGTTGAAGAGACTATCCTTTTCCTATTGAGTTTCTTGGCTCCTTTGTCATAAATCAGTTGACCATATATACATGGTGATTTCTGGGATCTCAGTTCTACTCCATTTTCTGTTTTTATGGCAGAGCCAAACTGTTTCCATTTCTATGGTTTTTTAATATATTTTGAAAACACAAAGTGTGACCCTTTGTTCTTTTTCAAGATTGCTTTCATTATTTGGGGTTTCTTGTGATTTCATATGGATTTTAGGATAATTTTTAGTATTTCTTTGAAAAATGCCATTAGAATTTGGAGAGAAATTGCGTTCAATCTATAGATTGCTTTGGTTAGTGTGGACAGTTTAACAATATTAATTCTTCAAATCTATGAACACACAATATGTTTTCATTTATTTGTGTCTTCTTCAATTTCTTTCATCAGTGTTCTATTTTCAGTGAACAGATCTTTTATCTTCTTAATTGAATTTATTCCTACATATTCTATTCATTTTAATGTTATTGTAAGTGGGATTGTTTTATTTTGTTTAGTTTTTTAGCTTGTTAGTGTATAAATACACATCAGATTTTTGTGTGTTGATTTTCTATCTTGCAACTTTATTGAGTTTATTAGTTGGTACAGTTTTTTTGTGGACTCTTTAGTGTTTTCTATATATAAGATCATATCTACAGGGACAATTTTCCTTCTTCTTTTCTGATTTAGATGCCTTATATTTCATTTTCTTGCCTAATTACTCTGGCTAGAACTTCCAGTGCTGCATTAAGCAGGAATGATGAAAGTGGTCTAAGAGGAAAAGCTTTCAATCTTTCACATTGGGTATGATGCAGCTGTGGGCTACATATATGGCCTGTATTATACTGAGATACATTTTTTTATACATAATTTACTGAGGGTTTTTATCATAAAATGTTAAATTTTTTCAAATGCTTTTTCTGAATCTTTTGAGGTGATCATATGATTTGTAACCTTCATTCTATTAATGTGGTGAATCACATTTATTGGTTTGCATACTTTGAACCAGGCTTGAGGTATTAATGATGCTTATTTGACATCTTTATTTTTTCTTAATGTAGATATTTATAGCTATAAACTTTGCTCTTAAAATTGCTTTTGCTGCAACTGATAAGTTTTCTTATGCTATGTTTCATTTTCATTTCTCATGATATTCCTTTTCTCTTTTGACTTCTTTGATCTATTGATTGTTCAAGAATATGTTATTTAATTTCCATGTATTTGAAATTTTTCCAATTTTCCTCCTGTTAGTGACTTCTAGTTTCATGCCATTGGGGTCAGAAAATATACTTGATGTACTCTCAATCTTCCTGAATTTATTGAGACTTGTTTTGTGGTCTAACCTATTATCTATCTTGGATAATGTTCCCCGTGGGTTTGAGAAGAATGAATATTCTGCTTCTGTATGTGTCTGTTAGGTCCATTTGTTCCATAGTGTTGTTTGAAAGCTGTTTCCTCATTGATTTTTCTGCCTGGATGATCTATCTAGTATTGAGTGTGGGTATTAAAATTTCCCTATCAAATATTTTTTCCCCATGGAAAATTGTAATCTCCTATTTTTGGATGTGTTTGAACATGTCATAAACTTTATGCTTCCATTCTCTGCATACTGTTGCTTCCACCTGCAATTCTACTCCCCTACATCAGTTTGGTGTTGAATTCTTTTAATATTCAGCTTTAAAATTACATCTTTTTCTATTAAGCCACCCTGACTCTGTCAGATAGTTTGTACAAGCATAGAACTTGATAATAATTTCTATTTTACCACTCAGAAGTCCTATTGTATATCATAGTAATTATGTGCTATGTATCTGTTGTCTCCGCTGAACCAATTCTTTCCAGCATAGTCCATGCCTTCTGTTTACACAGACTCTCCAACTTGAGAGATTCCAGTAAGTACCTACCGAAGCAAATGAAGTGAGGTATTCTAGAAAACAGTATATAAAAGTAAGGATTGGCAAAGGTCATGCAGGACATTAGCTATGGTGTGTGACTACTTAATTTAAGCATATAATAGAAAATCAGATTATGGGAGAGAGGAAAAATGCTATTGGCGTCAGATTGTATCTGGGTCCTGGTATTCAAAAAGGAGAAACAAGGTAAATTACTCAGTTGTAGTATTTAAAAGGAGAAACCTTATCAATTTCTTAAGATCAGTATTTCTTCAAAATATCTAATCATTAATTACCTGGAATTCTTGTTGGATACAGATCACCAACCCCTCCCCAAATGATTTGGATTTAGCAGGTCTGTGATGGAGACCGGGAATGTATATTTTTACAAGCACTACCAGATGCTCATTATTAGCAAAGTTTGGAAAACCATAACTAAAGGCAGAGGTTCACAGAGCCTGTAGTGTCTAAATAATTTTTTCATGGTGCCTCAGGCCAGAAGAAATATCCCAGTATTCTATTTAAATAGATAGAGCCAGACAATAGTTACAATGGTTAAGAGAGTCCAACAGATGGCACTGTGTTTCCCTCAAAAAAGTTAAAATATCCCATAGAATCCCCATGAGTTCTGAGGCACCCCAGAGTATCTCAGCACATAGCCTATGAACTACAACTTAAAGGGAACATTTTCCTAGAATAGCATCAAAATATCTGAACTTGTCTTCTATAGGAAGACTGTGCAACTAAGTAGACAGTGTATTCCAGGAATTTCATCACTTTTATATCATTTGTTGCAGTTTTTGTGTGGTTGTTATTATAGAGGAGGAGTATCATTTTTCTATAAAGAGCTGGAGAGCAAATATTCTAGGTTTTGGAGGCCACAGACAGCATCTATTGTATAGCTTTATCTTCTCTGTTGTACCCCTTTAAACATGTAAAAGCCATGCTTATCTCCCGATGTGGCCGCATGCACACAGGCTTTAGTTTGCCAACCCCCATATTAATTATAAGCCTAGGTTATAGCATTAAGTGCAGTTCAGTGAAGGGGATTCTGCAAGGGTAGAAGCCCTCAGTATTTTCCTATCTCCTCCGTTTTGCTGCAGGGAAAACTATACAAATATGCATCCTCGCAACTAATATCAGAAGGGCCTACTTGATTGTAAACTATTGTAAACAGAAGGCTGTTATGGACTCTGGTTCTTAATTTTTCATGTAATGACAATTTGCAATTTTTTCCAGTTCAATAAGGAATACTTGTTAAATTTGTAAGAAGAGGAAATGAGTCATTGCATGAAGCCCTGTATCCCTTACTTGTTCATTACTATAAATGGCCAAAGAAGTCCACAATTATAACTAATACAGCAAACTATAGCTTATACTAGATTGAATGACTTGATAGAATATGCTATTTGAGACTTCTGGCTTTATTTTCAAAATTGGTGTTGCTGTCTCGAAAATACACACTGCGCTTAGTCCTAAAGTTTTATGTTTATTTTTTAAAACCTAGTAAGATAAGTACTGTTTCTATGGTAGTCGTAAAGGCAATAAACATCACTAGCAATAATGGTGTTAAGAGAAATAAAAAAATTTTCTTGAGGAAACTTCAATCTACATTTAAAAAGTGCAATGTTTGGGGTGCCTGGGTGGTTCAGTTAAGCATCGGACTCTTTGATTTTGTCTCAGGTGGTGATCTCAGGGCCCTGATCTTAGGGTGGTAAGATCAAGGCCCTCCTCTGGCTCCCAGTCTTTGCTTGCTTGAGACTCTCTCCCTCTCCCTCCCTAAAATAAATATTAAAAAAAAAAAAAGTGCAATGTTTCCTTAAAGTGCACCATGTAAATTCCTCCAAGTTCCAATCTCTTACAGCCCCCACCAAAAAGATGTTTGTCGACTGACACTTTCCCATTTGCCCCTCCTCCGATGTTGTCTTAAGTACCCTGAAATGATCACTGATCACGTTTTTAATTAAATTATTCATGCAGCAACTTGGTTACTTCCTTTTTGTCCGTGAGACCAGTATTTCACGAGAGCAAAGACAAGGTCTGATTTGCTCACCGTTCTATCCCCAGGCACATAGAATTGTGCCTACTGCCTGTTAAGTGTTCAGTATTTGCAGATTTATGGGTCAAGCGCGCAACTGACATTTAAGGTCAGAATTATACATTGGGAAGCATTAAGCATTTAATGACTAGCAGACTTTTAAATTCCTGGGACACACCATTTATTTTCTTTGGGTCAAGAGACTCAGCTCTTCAATCTTCCAGTTTATTTCCTCATCTGCAAAACCAGGATATTTCTACCTCGCGGGGATGCTGCTCGGATAGTGAGAGAGAGAGAGAGAGAGAGAGAGAATTTATTTGCTTTGCAAAAGGAAGGTGAGCTCCAGACGCTGGTCTGGCCCAGGCGCTCCGGGCAGCTACCGAGGCACGCCCACGTCACCCCGTTATATAAGGGGCCCGCCCCGTCTGGTGTCTTCTGAGATCTGCCCCTACGTCACCGGCCCCCGCCCCGAGGTCACCGGGAGGCGCCCTGGGGCAGGCAGTGCAGGGTGGGGAGCCCGCGGGGCCGGAGGAGCGTGCGAGGCTGCAGGCGCTGCGAGGCTGATGCGGAAGCCCCGCCCCGCCCCGCCCCGCCCCGCCCCCCGGCCAGTTCGAACGTGACCTTGTTTTGGCGTTGCTAGGAGACCCGGCTCCCGCGCGCCCCCCACTGGCCAGCGCCCGGGCGAGCGCTCCTCGGGGGCGGGGCCGCGGCTGGCGCGGGGAGCCCTCGGCCGAGCACCGTTAGGCGGCCTGGCGCGCGGCGCCCGCCCGGCGCCCCTAGGAGCTGCGTCTCATCCCGGGCCACCGACCGGGCCTCCCTGCTGCCTCCCGGCGGGTGTCAGCGCGCTCCTGAGCGGCTGTGAGCGACGTCGGCTCCCGACGAGGAGGGGCTGTGACTCAGGTGAGCCGCAGAGGGGCAGGCGGCTGCGGTGGCCACGCCCTGCCGGCCCGGGGCGGGGGACGGAGGCGACGGGTCTGGCTGCGGGGACGGTGGGCCTGCCCCTGGGGGGCCGCACAGCCGGTCATTCACGTCTGGCGGCCGGCGTGGCCGCAGCGAGCACCCGGGCCAGCGGACAAAGGGTTAAGGCGCCGGCGGTGACCGCGGGCCCCGGATGTGAGAGCCGAGGCGCGGCGTCCGCGGGCCGCGCAGCAGGTGCGCGGGGCGGGCGGGCGGAGCGAGCGCGCTGGCAGCGACCCGACCGACCGGCCCGGCGCCGCCTCACCTGCAGGGGCCACTCGGCTCCCTCCCCGGGCGCCTTGTTTTCTAACTTAAGGGCAACAGGTGGTGCCGGTGGACCGGGAGAGAACCCTGCTCGGCCGCGCCGGAGCGGCAGTTGCTCTAGCCAATTGGGGCGCTGGGGCGGGCTTCTGGTGGACGCGCCGTCGCGGCTGGCCAATGGCATTCGGGCTCGTGGGTGGGCCGTGAGGAGTGGGCGTGGCCAGCGTGGATCTCCGGGTTCTGGCGCTGCAACTGCCAGAGCTGCGCGGAGAGCTGAGCTGGGCGGACGTGAGGTGCGTCTCCCCGCAAAACCCCGCGTAAAAAAACGCCTACCAAATGCCTCTCATTTGGACCCAGACTCCAGTTGCGGAGGTGAGCGCATTGTGCTAATTTGGTGGTGCAGGGGGGAACGATAGTGACCTTGGGTGGGCTCTTAAGCACGTGGAAATTAGATTCCCCAAGATAGGATTGATTATGCGTTAGGGGTTTTCTGCCCCAAGAGGCACTTCTGTGCCTGGACCATATGCTGGTGACTCGGTTGTCATCGGAATGAGGTCTTTGAGATCTGGGAACCCAGGGGAGTAGACAAGTGCGTGTTTCTGCAATTTTCTTGAATCGTTGAAAGAATTGCAATCACAAGAATTGTTCTGTCAGATGCCTTGGTTTGCGTACGTTTCATATCTCATGTGGTTTGTTTGCTGAAGCAAGTTTTATTTTTTCAAGCTCCTCGTCTTGCTCGTCTAAGCAGAGAGAGAGAAAAAACAGTTGTCTAGTACGTTATTTCTCTACCAGAATAACTTACTCATTTTTTCCCCCCCTCAGCAGTCTGGTAGCCGGATCCCCTAGGAGGAGAAGTTGTAAAGCGGTAAGAAGAAAGCATTTCAGTTTGGAACACTTACTTGCACCTGGAAATGGGGAATGGACTGTCAGACCAGACTTCTATCTTGTCCAGCCTGCCTTCATTTCAGTCCTTTCACATTGTTATTCTGGGTTTGGACTGTGCCGGAAAGACAACTGTATTATACAGGCTGCAGTTCAATGAATTTGTAAATACTGTACCTACCAAAGGATTTAACACTGAAAAAATTAAGGTGACCTTGGGAAATTCCAAAACAGTCACTTTTCACTTCTGGGATGTAGGTGGCCAGGAGAAGCTAAGGCCACTGTGGAAGTCCTATACCAGATGCACAGATGGCATCGTGTTTGTTGTGGACTCTGTTGATGTTGAAAGAATGGAAGAAGCCAAAACTGAACTTCATAAAATAACCAGGATATCAGAAAATCAGGGAGTCCCTGTACTTATCGTTGCTAACAAACAGGACCTGAGGAACTCACTGTCTCTGTCAGAAATTGAGAAATTGTTAGCAATGGGTGAACTGAGCTCATCAACTCCCTGGCATTTACAGCCCACCTGTGCAATCATAGGAGATGGACTAAAGGAAGGACTTGAGAAACTACATGATATGATAATTAAAAGAAGAAAAATGTTGCGGCAACAGAAAAAGAAAAGATGAATGGTGATCCTTTTTATATCTGTGTGGAGTAGGTTTTCTCTGGTCTGATGTTGACAAATGGAAGAGTGTCTACAGCCTGGTTTGCCCGCCTGCCCTCCTGGATGCTGATAAAGCTTTGTTTTGTTGAACAATCCGATGCCCAACTCTTTTGCCTTGTGGAAAATGAGTAAATGCAGTGCTTCTTAAAATGGTCTCTTCTCCCTACCCCACAAAGCTTTTGGTACTACCATTCTGGGAAGCCAAGCATGGATAGTTTATTGACCAGAAAACAGTTGTGGAAATTTGACCTGAAGTTAGTGAAATAAAACTTTGAAGAATGTCTGCCTAGTGTTTTGTCCTTACATCTTGTGGGGGGAAGCCTTTACGAGGAGATAGCATATAAGGCTTTGTATGTTAAGATAAAATGCTAATGAATGGAAATGTTAAGATAGATTAATATATATACAGTTATATCGATCACATTGGTCCAACCAGTAAGGGATAAAGAAGAAGTGTTTGCTTTTTTAAGTTTTGGCCAAATGAATTTTGACATTTTCTGGAATCCAATGATGTAATGCTATATCTTAATTCTAGACAATGTTTAAGTTGGTCTAACTTGAAATAATAAAAATAAGATATTGGGGGCATATTCAAGTGCATGGATTAGTTTTCCTGACAATGCATGTTTCGGTGTGTAGTTTTTTACTTTTTAGAAGTAGCTATGCATCTTTCTCCATGGTCAGGTTTAAAACTCCTTTTTGGGGATTTAGGGCTGTTACAGAAATAGTTTATTATCAGAAGCACTTTCACTCGAAGAACCTAAAATAATTTACTTGATTCTTTTATGTAGTAAATTAGGGCATGTAGACTAATAAATGAGTATGCTTGGTATATGTATGGATTTATGAAGAAAGCAATTGAGGGATTCAGTCAAGAGGACATAATTACAATACATAGTTTCTAAGGTAATTCCAGTGGTAAAATATTTGTTTTATTGATCCTTGCTGGCTGAACACAAATGTGGTTTCATATATTTTTGTAGTGTTTTGAGAGGAGCAGAAGCTTTATAATCAACACCTGATGCACTGTGGAGTGAAAATGTAAGAGATATCCTGTAAGTGCTCTGAGCTTTAATTTTTTGTTTACAATCTAAGCAGTGTTATGTGGGCCGTCCAGTCCTGATTATAAGGTAGGAAGAAATGAGGCAGTACTGCAGATAAGAATTATGATTCTAGAAAATGAAGGGGAAAGTAGCAAAGCTATGTTTTGTGAAAATTCGCTGGTGCCGTTTACCCTGGAATCCAAAAAGCCCCTGTAAATTAAAAGGACAACCCTTTGCCTAATTCTTATCTATAAGCAAGGACTTACTTCCAGTGGTCATATATTATTAGCAAATCAGCATAATTTTTGTGTGTATAGCCAACAGCTGTTTGTTCTAAAGATAACCAAAAGAACTGCACTTTGCTAGCAGGGTTTTGTTTTGATTTGGGGTTTCTGTTTTGAGGGTTTGTTCTGTTAAGTTTTTGGAACCTTGATTCTTGTTACACACAAAACGAAGTAGCTTCCTGTGGAGCTTTCATTGTTAAATGTACTGCACTAGTGACAGTCACTTAGAATGTTTATATTTATAAAAATGTGGATAATTACCAATAAACTACTGGAGGCACTAGGAGACCAGTGTTTGAGTTTTAATGTATTTCCATTTGGTAAAGCTTTTAATTAGGTGTGCAAAAACAACTGACAGCTGGGTTTACATAGTCCCATAGTAGGTTGGGTTTTCCTCAAGTCTGACAGGCACCAAAGGCTGTTTTCCGGAAGAACTCTTTTTTTTTTTTTTTTTTTTTTTTAACTTTCACTAAATGAAATCATGATACATACTCTAATCACTAAATGTGTGATGGATTAATAAGGCTCGCTGAAAAAACAAAATCAGTGAATGGTTTTAGATATTTAGCACACTTGTACTTTTTATATACTTGCTGTATGAAATAGTACTGTTTTAACTATCTCTTGAAAGTTTAAATGTTCGACCCTTATTTTGTAGCCTAAGAATTTGATGAGCCAATCCACGCTAAGTGTTTTCATATTTAGCACACAACTATAACAACAAAGAAAATGGTGTGTACACTCTACTAGCTTTGATGTATAAAACACATTTTCAACTCCAAAACTGGTCGTAATATTTTCCATTTTGCTAAGGAGTCTTCCTAAAATACATCCTGAAGAGTTTTAGCAGTGTTTTTATATCTAGTTTTTTATTAAGGTACGACTTTTCCAAAGTATATTTCTAAAATATTTTCTTATATTTAGGATGATTTGGTTTAATTTCCAACATTAATCAAGAACCAGATAACTCTAAATTCAAATTATTATCAAAGATAAGTTAAATATAAAGAAGTCTGGGGTTATTCCTAAATGGATTATAGACACTTGGGGAAAATAGTTGTGTAGTTTATGTAGCCAGCATAGGTTCCCTAAGAATCATGGAGAAATGAATAAATCCTTGGAAGCTGAAACGTGAAATTACTAGTAAAAATAAGTGTATATAGAGAGGGAATTACTAGTCTGTAAAAGCATGATGGTTTCTCAACAGAGGGAAAGACCTAGACTTAGAATGTTTTTGTTTGTACAAGGCATTTGACACCTACACCATGTTTGATTAATAATTCATAGTGACCTGGAAGGAGGTCTTTGGTAGACTGTTTCAGGGTTCTAGTTAATACAAGAATTTCATCAGTAATAGAAATACAACAGTTTCTTCAATGATAACAAAAGACAAAAAATATTTGATTTTTAAAAAAAACTTTTGGTGATGTAACAGTCAACATTTAGGTAATACAAATTGGAACTTTGAATATTCCATCATTTGAAGTTGGAATTTTACATTTAAGGTTTAAATTTAGCAGAAGATTCTTAAACGAATAGTAGTGATGCTTGTATAACATTGTGAATGTACTTAATGCAACTGAGTTATGCATCCAAAAGTAGTTAAAATAGTAAATTTTGTGTATATCTTACCACAAAAAACTTGAAATACTAAATATATACTTAGTTTAAAAGAATCAGCCAAAAGTAGAGTGAGGGCATCCTAATTTAGAGATCAGATTCAGTTACAAATTTTACGGAAGATTGAGTTATCTAAGGCTTAATATGAATGGGATGCCTGGGTGGCTCAGTTGGGTGTCTGACTCTTGTTTCAGCTTAGGTCATGACCACATGATTGTATATAGGATTGTATTCCCCATTGGTCTCTGCTCAGTGGGGAATCTGTTTGAGAGCGTCTCCTCCTGCCCCCCACCCTGCTCTAGTGTGCATTCTCTCAAATAAAATAAATCTTAAAAAAAACTTAATATGAAAAATATAGCATGATAAACTAATAATCATAAAGTTAATATTAAAACATGATAATCAGAGAGAATAGTCTCAAACCACAGCTGAAGTATGTATTAAATTCTCCGTATGCAAGTTAAAAACACAGGAATAGCTACATGGAAAGCTAGTTTAGGAGGACAAGTGTGCCTAAAAATTTAGTGTTTTTACCAAAAAACAACAGGAGATTTGGATTCAAATCCTGACTCTCTCACTATTCACTTGTGACCTTTTGGCATGTACTTTGAAACCTCTCATGATGTGAATGCCCTCTTGGGAAAATGAAGACTGTCACATGGAATTTTGAGAGGATTGGGTGAAATTATGTAAACTACTTAGTGCCTCACCAATTCACAACTCAATAAATGGCAGCTATTATTGTTAACTGGTATGGATTAGTAGGTGTTGAGAGGCAGTTGATAATGGCTATGGAAATTTAGATTTGGACGTTAGATCCACTATGCACTACTTTCATTTTGGACAATTTATTTGCCCTCAGCCTTAGTTTCTTCACTAGTAAACTGAGGCATATGCCTACTGTTTGAGTTTAATTGCCTAAAAGGCTTAGATGAAACAGTATGATATTTAGTGAGTACCTGACACATGGTAAACATTTAATGGATATTTGCTATTAATAGCCAGAATATTTTCTGACAGATGTATTTAAAGAAAACTTATTTTGTAGGGGAACATGACACAAAAAGCTGTTAATTTTTTTTTTAATATTTATTAATGAGAGGCAGAGAGAGAGAGAGAGAGAGAGAGATAGGCAGAGACACAGGCAGAGGGAGAAGCAGGCTCCATGCATGGAGCCCGACGTGGGACTTGATCCCAGGACCCTGGGGTCACACCCTGAGCTGAAGGCAGTGCTAAACTGCTGGGCCACCCAGGCTACCTTTTTTTTTTTTTTTTTTTTTTTTTAGCATTCCTGTATCATGGTATGAAATGGGAACTTGGTGGAACTTGGGAAAGACTAAACATACTGAATTCTCTTGATATCTGGGTCATTTCCACAAATTTCTAAAGCACCAGTCTATTTTAGCACAATATAATCTCACCTTCCCTTGTAAGAAACAAACAAAATTTTAAAACATGGTTATTTTTTGGTATAGACACAAATCAAAATAGAATACTTCACGGCAGAAATTAAACATCTGGAACTGTGTACACTGTTCAAAATGCCTCAAGATTGTTACCGATTTGCAGATTTTACCTAATGATGAGTAGGGATCTGTATGCTAACCCTTCTTTGGAAACTTGTCAGTATTTGTGGACATATCTGGTAGATGATGGTAGTGTGGTGATATGTGTTTGCTAGACAGATATGTGTGCTTTGTTATTTTCCAATTACTTTCAGTTTGGGGCCATATTTTTATGTGTTCTGCTTATGTTTTGCTGAGGTTGAGATTACTGACATTAGGTGTTGGGTTATAAACAAGTTGAGTAGAATATCCTGGATTATTAGCCAAAATAAACCCATACTTTCTTTGGCTGTCTCTTCTCTGAGTCTGTAATAAGGAAGAAATTAAAGCAGTGCCAAAATAGAAGTACTATCTGGATCGTTGTCCCCACCCCTTCCCTTCCTGTTTGAAGACTAATAGGTAATGCAGCTGTGTGTGTGTGTGTGTGTGTGTGTGTGTGCGCGCACATGCGCTGTATTTACCTCTTCTGAGTGATTAAAACCGGTATCGGTTAACACAGTGGTTCTCAAAGTGTAGTCCCTGGACTAGAAGTATTGGCATTACCAAGAAACTTGCTAGAAATGCTGATTCTCAGGCTCTATTCTAGACCTATGAATATAAAAGTTTGGGATTGAGCCCATCAGGTGATTCTGATTTTCGTTAAAGTTAACCATTGAGTTTAACAGAAAATCCAGTCACTTATCATGCTAAAAAAAAAAAAAAAAAAGAAATAATTCCAGTACCATAAGATTCAAGACTTTTTAAGCATGCCTTTTTCATACAAACATGAAAAACATGCATGATGTTTGATTTATAGTAGGTGTCTAGTAAAACCTAGTTGAATGAACTTTAGTCAAGCCAGCGGAAACACTCTTTTAAGTGTCATCTTATAAATTTATTTTTATACATGTACATATAAACAAAAAAAGAGAGCTTTGCTTGTATACTATATGCTAAATATCCTAAGATGTGTAGGATTCTAAAAATGGGTGGTTGAAGAGGAATGTTGAGGCTGATTCATTTCATTGATTTTCTAGTTTAAAATAAAAATCTTAACCTTTTATTATGACAAATCTCAAACTTCTATAAAAGTAGAATAGCATAATGTACACCCAAGTATTTCTCATCTAGTTTCAGTAATTACCAACTCCTGGCCAATTCCATTTTTGTTTTTTTTTTGGTGGGCAGCAAAACAAAGTTTATTGAGTGATAGCAAAATGATAGTACAAAGCTCCCAAGGAGGGAGGGGACCCAAGAGGGTTACCCCTGGCCAATCCCATTCTCTGTATTCCCACTTACTGCCTTCTTGGCCACTTCCCCTCCACCCCGGTATTATTTTGAAGTCCTAAAAATTCCATTTTATTTATAAATATTTTGGTGTGTGTCTCTAAAAGATAAGCACTCTTTTTTTTCTTGTTTTGGAGAGAGAGCATGGTGGGGCAGGGTGGAAAAGTAGAGGCAGAGAGAATCTAAAGCAGGCTCCACGTCCAGCATGGAGCCTGACATGGGGCTGGATCTAGGACCCTGAGATCATGACCTGAGCTAAAATCAAGAGTTAGATGCTTAATGGACCAAGCCACCCAGGTGCCCCAATAAGTACTCTTCTTAAAAACAATCTCAATATCATCACATGTAAAAGAAAATACTCCTTCAAAACAAATATCCATTCAGTGTTTAGACTTCCCCAATAAAAGTTTTTAAAAGATTTTGCACTGGAAGACATCTGCCATAGAACAGTCTCTGGTTAAAAAAGGACTCTTGCCTTTCTATAATGCTTTATATAATGCCAACATGAGTATGAAGAGTCATTTGTTTCCTTTTTTTTTTTTTTAAAGATTTCATTTATTTATTCATGAGAGAGAGACACAGAGGGAGAGACATAGGTAGAGGCAGAAGCAGGCTTCCTGCAGGGAGCCTGATATGGGACTGGATCCCAAGACCCCAGGATCACGACCTGAGCCAAAGGCAGATGCTCAACCACTGAGCCACCCAGGTGCCCCATTTGTTTCCTTTTTAATGCAAAAATGGAATAACCCAGCAGCAAGTGTTTGGAAACCCTGGGTATCTAATCTAGTGGGCCAAAGTATTTTTTCTTAAATATAAAAATGGGAAAGGCTTGTGTCCCTTAATCCAACATTAATCTATCTGTAGATACCCTGTAATGGGTCAGTAACAAAATGGAGTTCCCTAGAGCTACATTTTGCCAAACTGGCTGTACTTCAAAATGGTTTAAGGAGTTTTTAAAACTCCCTAGGCTCTACCTTGGACATTTTGAATCAAATATCTAGGGGATGGAGCCAGTAATTTATTTTCTAACTCTTCCTAGCTTTTTAAAACTACAGCAGCCAGATTTAGAAACCATTGTTGGGAATGACAGAGGGATGGTATGTTTAGTGGCAGAAATAAAGAGACCATAAATAGAACTGGCTAGGTGAACATTTACCTGGCTGCCTTAGATCTCTCTCTTTTTTTAAAATTTTATTTATTTATTCATGAGAGACACAGAGTGGCAGAGACAAAAGAGACATAGAGGGAGAAGCAGGCTCCTTGCATGGAGCCCAATATGGGACTCAATTCCTGGACCAGGATCATGAATTGAGCTAAAGGCAGATGTTCAACCGTCGAACCATCCAGACATCCCAGATCTCTCTCTCTCTTTTTCTTTTTCTTTAATGGTGGGATTGTCTGTTGGCTTGACACTGATGTCAAAATAATCAAACTGAGAACTTTGATTTAGAGATGTCTCAGATCTGATAACTTAAGAGAAATCTGAGAGAGCCCCGGGGAAAGGCAATCTATGAAATAAATGCTTTTCCTTCCATGGACCATGTATATACTTTATGCTAAGAGGCATGAGGAATCCTAGAAATGTATAAGTAGTCCTGCTCATCTCAGAAAAGATAGAGACCAGTTAGGGACTTAGAGGTAAAATAATAACTAGTGCCTAAAATGTTGCTTTTCTGTTCGTGGGAACTTCACATATCACAGATTTCAATGATTATATCCAGTTAGTTTGGGACTAACAGGTATGATAAGGAAAAATCATAGGTTTATTATGGTAGCAACATCTAAATAAAATAGGTAGTGCCAAATGGCCTAGACTAAACTCCTGACATATTTGATTAATAAATACTTCCAGTCTCTCAGTTTACTAGACAAAGATGGTTTGTTGCTGTTGCTTGATCAATCTGTCAGCAACATCCCGTGCTAAAAACCGGTGCTTGTTTTAAATTTTAAAGAGAAGTTTTAGAGGATCCCTGGGTGGCTCAGCGGTTTAGCACCTGCCTTTGGCTCAGAGCGTGATCTTGGACTCTCAGGATCGAGTCCCACATCAGGTTTCCTGCATGGAGCCTGCTTCTCCCTCTGCCCGTGTCTCTGCCTCTCTCTCTCTCTCTCCCTGTGTGTGTCTCTCATGAATAAATAAATAAAATCTTTAATAAAAAAATAAAGAGGTTTTAATCCTACTCTCAGCATGCATTAGCTCTGTGACTGAATAGAAGTTATTTTATTTCCCTGAGTTGCAGCCTTCTTACTTTAAAACAGTGATACTACCTCTGTTACAGGGTTATTTTCTGAAAGCTTGTAAGTTATCTGGCACATATATCAGACATTCAAGATGTATTTGAATGACTACCTCCCCCTGCCAGGTGTTTGGAATACAACAGGAAGCAAAACAGAGATGGGTGCTGTTTCTGTCTCCTGCATAGAAAGTAAGCTCCACCAGTGTTGGGAATTTATCCGTGGTCATAATCGTAAATCTTAAAACACTGCACTGCATGTGCACATGCTAACCACCCGCATAGCTACATAATGAGCCAAGTGAATGAAGCTCACTGATAATGAGGATGTCACACAAAAGATAATAAAAAAACAAATATAAAATATGGAAAGTGCTATGAAGGAAACAAAGGACAGAGGAATGGACAACAAGAAGAATAACTTTCTTTGGATAAAGTTGTTTGAAGTTTTTCTGATCTGTCCAAAGAGCTATGGGAGGACTAGAAGGAAAAGCATTTCAGGTAGAGGAACATTAGTTGCAAAGGCCCTGACATGGGCAATCACTACATGGAGTAGAGAACTGAGAGAAAGAAACTAGCATGATTAGAATAGTGAGAAGGGCAGGACATAAAGTTGAGCAAGCAGGGTAAAACATTTTTATCCAATTTGATAACTGGTTTTGTTTTGTTTTTAAAAAGATTGTATTTAAAAAAAATAAAATAAAAAGATTGTATTTATTTATTCATGAGAGACACAGGCAGAGGCAGAGACATAAGCAGGCTCCATTCAGGAGCTCGATGTGGGACTCGATCCTGGAACTCCAGGAACACGTCCTGAGCCAAAGGCAGATGCTCAACCGCTGAGTTTTAAATGAGAATAGTTGGCTTTTATTTAGTCTCTCTCTCTCTCTCTCTCTCTCTCTCTCACTCTCTTTCTTTAAGATTTATTTGGTTGAGAGAGAGAGAGAGAGAGAGAGAGAGAGAATGAGCAGGAGGGGCAGAGGGAGAGGGAGAGATAATCCCAAGCAGACCCCACACTGAGTGCAGAGCCCAATATGGGTTTCGATCTCACCACCAAGAGTTCAATCTTCACTAAAACCAAGAGTCAGATACTTAACCAACTATGCCACCCAGGAGCCCCTTATTTAGTTTTTACATATTTAATTACAAATTACTGCTATTTGTGTTTAAATCTACCATCATATTTTTCATTTGACCATTTCTGTTTCTTTTTAATATCTTTTTCCCTTCTTTTTGATTTATTGTTTTATTCTTTTTTTATTATAAAGTTTTCTATGATTCTTTTTTTGTTACCATAATTACAACATACATCCCTGATACAGTGAGGTCTAATATAAATCAGCACTTTTGCCACTTCTAATTTTTTTGAATGATACAAAAACATAAAGTACTTTTAACTGAATTTACTTCCTTTATGAGATAGAGGTTATTATTGTATATTTTATACACATTGAAGAGCTCCTAAAACACATTTATTTATTTATTGCATACTTATTCTTTCTGCTCTCTACTTTTTCTTGAATCTCTTGAGATGTAATCTGGGATCATTTCCTTTCTGCCTAAAGAACTTCTTTTACTGTTTTCTCTAGTATGATCTGCTAACAACAAATCCTTCTATGTTTGGTTTCTGGAAATACTTATTTTACTGAGTATAGAATTTTAAGTTGGTTTTTGTTGTTGTTTTTGTCACTTTAAATTAAAGCACATCATTCTAGGGGCACCTGGCTGGCTCAGTTGGTGGAACATGCAACTTGATCTTGGGATTGTGAGTTCAAGCCCACCTTAGGTGTAGAGATTATTTAAAAATAAAAAAATCTTTAAAAAATAACACATGTCCTTTAACTGTCTTCTTGTTGTGAGGTCAGCTGTTAATAAATTCTTTTGCTCATATGAGGGTAATATATCTTTTATTCTCTAGTTATTTACGAGATTTTTCTTGGGGTCACCTGGGTGGCATAATTAAGTGCCTGACTCTTGGTTTCATCTCAGGTCATGGTCTCAGGATCCTAGGATAGAGCCCCACATTGGGCTCCATGCTCAACATAGAGTCTACTTGAGATCCTCTCTCCCTCTCCCTCTGCCCCCTTTTTTTTTCTCTCTCTCTCTCTCTCTCTCTTAAATAAATAATCTTTAAAAAAAGAAAAAGATTTTTCTTGGTGTTCAGGTTTTGCAATTTGACTATGTGTCCAGGGATGGTTTCCTTTATATCTCTTTTGGTTGGGATTTGTAGAGTTTCCTCAATTCATGCCTTTCAGATAAAACCAACATCTGGTTATTTGTGAGTCTGTTTATGTTTTTTAATTAAATTTTACCCTTTTATATTTCTGTTTTTCTTCCGACTGACTGCCATACATCATAAATAAAACTTGAATGATATTTGGGCACCTGGGTGGCTCATGGTTGAGCGTCTGCCTTTGGCTCACATCATGATCCTGGGGTCCCAGGATTGAGTCCCAAATCTGGCTCCCCACAGGGAGCCTGCTCCTCCCTCTGCCTATATCTCTGCCTCTTTCTCTATGTCTCTCATGAATGAATAAATAAAATCTTTAAGAAAAAACAAAACAAACTTCAGTGACATTTGAGGCTTTATAGGGTGTCATCCTCCAGGAAGAATTTACTTCTGACACTGGTAGCTAGCAAAGGTTCATCTCTCTGGGCTTCTTTTTCCTTTTGGCTCTTTCCCCCAAATCCTTAGTATCTTGCAGCTCTATGATCCCTTGAAATAGATTGAAAAACAAGTTGCTTTTCTAGTTTGTCTTAAGTGGAAGGTTGGTCTGCAAGAAGTAAAAACAGCAAAAATAAAATTAATAGGGAAGTATTTAAGGATTTGATATCATCTGATTCTTATTTTAAGATGATGTTTAAATTAATTTATTTTGTCATCTTTTCCCTTAAAACGTCTCTGAAGTCACCTTTTATCTCCATTTCCACTGTTATCATCCTGACCTGAACTCCAGTTACTAGCTTGGGTCTTGCTTTTATCTCCCGCTCTCAGGCCCCGAAGGCCATGCAACATACCAAGGTTTGATTCTTTTTCCTGAAATCCTGGTTTTTTTTTTATGTCTAGATTTGGAACTTAAAAATAGCCATGCAGGGCAGCTCTGGTGGCTTAGCAGTTTGGTGCCACCTTCGGCCTGGGGCATGATCCTGGAGACCCAGGATAGAGTCCCACATCGGGCTCCCTGCATGGAGCCTGCTTCTCCCTCTGCCTGTGTGTATGTGTGTGTGTCTCTCTCTCTGTGTGTCTCTAATAAATAAATAAAATCTTTAAAAAAATAGCCATGCAATCCTTTTACTTAAGTAAGTAGTTTTAGTAGATGCGTTTCATAGAAGAGCAAAGTGGCTTGAGGTGGCTAAGGAGCCTGGTCGGTGAGATGGAGCTACAGGGTGAACACAGGCTCCTTAAATTTCAGAAGGTAGAGCTGTTATTTTCTGTTACCAAGATGTATTCTACTCACACTATATTTACTCTAAATGTAGCAGCATTTGTATTCTGTTGCTGCTACAGACAAAACTTTGTTAAAATTTAAATAATAAGAAAAAGTCTAAACCTTTATTGTTGTTCATGCTCACTGATATCAAAGTTGCTTAGAGAGAGTTTTTTTTCTGAGATGTTTAATACTGGTCTATGTAATTGTTAACAATATTTTAGAATAGGAATCCCTTCTATTTATACATAAACAGATTTAATATTTTATATAACATAATGTCTATATACACACATGCATGAGAATTTTTAAAAAAGATATAAGACATTAAATTTAGTGCTTTGCAATTTTCATTATCTAATCAAAATACGTGTATTTTAAAGGATCAGAGAAATTTGTTTCCTGGATGACAAATACGACCTTTAATTTGATTTTTCCCAGGTACTGTGATATTTTTACTTTCGGATGTTTTTTGGCGCATTAAGTGCTTAATGACTTATTTCACTATATATCAGGCTACTATATATCAGGCTACATGAATGCTTACAAGTCTGGACATAGATTGGGGGGTATAAAGGAGCAGAGCTTTGTCATTTTATCTTAAAATAAAATCAATATTAATGTTCTCATTAATCTATACTATAATATCTGCCATTTATTTATTTTTTTAAGATTTTATTTATTTTGAGAGAGAGAGCAAGCAAAGGAAGATGCAGAGGCAGAGGGAGAGAGAGAATTTCAACCAGACTCACAACTGAGCATGGAGCCCAATATGGAGCTCAATCTTATGACCCTGAGATCATGACCTGAGCTGAATCAGGAGTCGGACACTTAACCAACTGTGCCACCCAGGCACCCCAATTTATATTTACTGGATTAAAGTTTCAATTCCATCTCAAATATACTTTAAATTCTTGATACCCCCCCAAAAAATTCTTGATACCCTTTAAGTCTAGCTAACATATGTCAAATAATAACTGGATTCCCATTCATCTTAGAGAGACTGATATAATCCCCTGGATTTGAAATACTAGAATTTCAGTCTTGATAGAAGAGAAAAAGTTGAATGAAAATAGTGGTGGTGATAACCCATAAAGCTCTCTAAGAGAGAGGTAGGATGTTATTGTTAAGAGCTCTAGATTCTGGAACCAAACTGGGTCCAAATGCTGGTTTTACTATTTATCAGCTGTGTACCTTTGGATAGGTTAGTTAACCTCTCTGGCCACAATATTATCGACTATAAAATCAGATAACAATAATATGCCCTTTTAGAGTTGTTATAAGGATTAAAATAACCATGACATGTTAACTATTTAGAATCTTGTCCTCCTCTTACTAATTTATGATTTTTATTCTTATTAATTTACCAATAAAATTTCCTCTGAAGTGGCCCAGATATAGCAGGGTTTGTGTGGAAGATCCTTGTAATCCTGACATTCTGTCAATTTAGTTTTCAGAGATTCTTTAGGTGTGAACAAGCTGTGACTCTCTCCAACGTGATATTGCTTATTTCTGTACCAATTGTGCATATGGCAATCTGTGGTCTATATACTAATAAGCAAATGTTTATTTAAAACTCAGTGTTATGAGAGGGAAGGGTAGATTCTGACATAAATTAAGCATGAGATAATTAAAGAGATTTTTCAAGAGGCAGCACTAAAAGTTTGCTTCCTGGCTGCAGAGAGGAATGTTCTGGGAGGTCTGATTCCCAAGGAGGAGCAGCAAACAGCTAACCACCGTTTCCTCCAGGTTCTGCCTTTTGCTGCCTTTCTCTGACCCCATTTGTAATTGAATGTTAGGTGGACAGAGGGCTTCTGCTGTGTCCTGGAAGTCAATAATATTTCTAAGTAATACGTGTCACCACTTTAATTACACAGCCTTGCTGAAATGTTGGTGGCCTCAGGTTTCACAGGTGTGGTGTAATACTAAATTGGCCATGACCTTGTGTCATTCCTTTCAACCTACACAGCAGTAACCTGGTAATGTGTGAACACCTGGATTGCACCTCCTTTAACCTGAAGCAGAAAGGAGAGGAAAAGCCTGAGTCTAGTTCTGTCTTTGTGAGAGCTGACCCATGGCTCTCCACCCCTTTAGAGACATTGTATTTGGATATGCGCCTATGGATAAGTTTGTATTTTTTAGAACAGCTCTTTGAAGGAGCCATTACTTTTGCTGTATTATGTACAGCAATGTAGGTGCTAATGAATGTTAACTACTAATAATAACAATACCAGTAATTTACAGGTGAAGCATTGGTGACTCACTACTTACCGTGTGTTCGGTATTTCAACTTGGTTCTGCAACTGTACCAGATATTTCTTATATGAACCTAACTTTTAGGACATTCAATCACTGGAGTCATTGTCAAGGAAGAACATTTTAAATACTTTTTGTTTTTTGGGGCTTTTTGTTTTTTACTTTTAATTTTGGAATAGTCTTAAATTTAGAGAAGAGTTGCAAGAATTGAACTAAAAAGAAAAAGGAAAAGAAAAAAAATTCTGTGCATCCTTATCCCAGAGACTTCATCATGCAAGGTTGGCCAGTTGTCTCAATAATGTCCTTTATGACACAAGATGCAATCCAGGATCGATTGTGATACCTGGTTGTCTCATGTATTTTGAAACAATTCCTCCTTTCCTTTCCTCCTTTCCTTTCTCAGCTATATCATTTTTGAAGATTATAGCCCAGTTTTTGAGAGGTTGTTCCTCAGTTTGGGTTTATTTAATGTTTCTTCAGAATTATATCCAGGCCATGCATTTTTTGAACAAAATCTCACAGAAGTGATACTTTTCTCTTTTCCTTGCATCTAATCATATGGCACATGATGTCAAATTTTTTCATTACTGGTGATATTAGCTTTGATCACTTAAGTGAGCTGGTGTCTCTGAGGTTTCTCTACTATAAAGGTATGATGTTTTTTAGATTTTTGAATTAGCAATTATTTTGTGGAGAGAGATTTTGAAACTGTAAAATCCTGTTCCTCTGCCTACAATCACGGATTAGTTTTAGCATCCTTGCTAAATAATAGCTACTACTACTACTAATAACTATTGCTATTTCTTACCTGATTATTACTCTCTTGGTTGAGAAATGTTCATTTTCTAATTTCTCCATCCCTTCTACATTACTTGGTATTAAACTGCAAGGAAGCATTTCTTTATTTATCTGTATCATTGAGGACTCATGAATTTTCTTTCTTTCTTTCTTTCTTTCTTTTTTTCTTTCTTTCTTTCTTTCTTTTTTTTTGGAGAGGGAGTGAGGGAGGTGGTGGGGAGGAGCAGCAGAGGGAGAGAGAGAACTTAAAAAAAAAGATTTTATTTATTTATTTATTTATTTATTTATTTATTTATCACAGAGAGAGATAGCATACAAGCAGGGGGAGTGGTAGGCAGACGGAAAGGGAGAAGCAGACTCCCCAAAGAGCACGGAGCCCAATGCAGAACTCCACCCCGGGACCCTGAGATCATGACCTGAGCCCAAGGCAGGCACTTAATTGAGCTATCGAGGCACCCCAGAGAAAGAGAGAAAATCTTAAGCAGACTCCATGCTCAGTGTAGAGCCTGAATCTGGGCTCAATCTCACAACCCTGAGATCATAACTTGAACCGAAATCAAGAGTTGGATGCTTAACTGACTGAGCTACTCAGGCACCCCTATGAATTCTTTTTTTATTGAATGAGCTCTCATTAGGAACTATCGTTATTTATTTTAATGTTCGAATTATCCCAGATTTGATTAGTAGGAGACTTTTCAGGCTGGATTCTGTGTGGTTTTGACATGTAACCATCATTCTTATTTTCTGGCACAGTCAGATGATCCAAGCTCATCGTGTTTTTTCCTTATACCAGCCCTGGGATTAGCCATTTCACCAAGAAACCCTGCTTCTTTTAGGAGAGTGGCTGCTATGCATGTGAGGTGTGCCCATTGCTGGGAGAGATACTCCTGTTTCTAGGCAACTCTAGTGGAAAGAGGAAATTTATATATATATATATATATGTATATATATATATATACACACACACATATATATACACATACACATACCTTTTTCTCCGTCTCTCTCTTTCTCATATATATATATATATATATATATATATATATATATATATGGTTATGTGTGTGTGTATGTGTATATGTATACACACACATTTATTTATGGTTACACACCATACCTCCAATTCCTCTCACTACAGAACTCATTATGGGGTCTTTCCCAGCTTGCAACCTGGTTACCTACCAATAAACCCATCCAAAGTTGAAATATCGTCAATTGAAAATGCATTGAATACACCTGACCTACTGAACATCATAGCTTAGCCTAGCCTACCCTTAACATGGTCAGAACTCTTCCATTAGCCTACATTTGGGCAAAATCACCTAACATGAAACCACTTTTATAATACAGTATTGAATATCTCATGTAATCTATTGACTCCTGTACCAAAAGTGACAAACTGGGTGGTTGTCTGGGTACAGAGTATTGGTCATTCACCCTCATAATCAGGGGGCTGACTGGGGGCTCCAGTTGCTGCTGTCCAGCATCACAAGGGGCCATCATAGAGCATATCACTGGCTTGGGAAAAGACCCAAATTCAAAATTTGAAGTGTGATTTCTACTGAATGGATATTACTTTTGTACCATCATAAAGTTGGAATATTATAATATATTAAACCACTGTAAAGTTGGGGACCATCTGTAGCTTTCTCTCCATATTTGCCCTTTACTCCTCTGACAGTAAGAAACCTGGCTTTCATTATGTCAATATACATTTTTTGCTCAATTCACCTATATGCAGCCAACTTTGCTGGACTGCCTGCCTGCCTCTTGGTTCTGCCTAATGGCTCTTTCACTGAATTGTAAACACGAGACAGAGAGAAGGGAGAAGGAGGGAGGTAAGAGAGGAAGAATTGGAAAGAAGAGAGGAAGGGAATGACATTTTAAAATCTAAGTTGAAATTTAAAACTAGATTTTTTTTGCAGATGTTTTCTATTATAGGTATTATAGAAGTAAAATTCTAGGAATGGGTTTTACTAATTTTTTTCAGATTTTGTATATGTTCTATTTTGTCTTTAGATATTCATTCATAGCATTTAATGGTAACATGTTAGGCATACAAAGATGAATGAATGCAAGTAAAATAAATTCTACAGAATTCTATAGACAATGCAGAATTTGATCAGGCAAGCAGACATGTTAACAATCCCTCTAGTAGTACAATAAGGGTTATCGAAGAAAAATACAAAGAATTGACAGGAGCAGAGAGAGAGCAGATGGGTGAGTTGGGAGAGGGGCAGATGAAGAGGGAGAGGGAATTTCAAGCAGACTCTGCACTGAGTGTGGAGCCTCACCCTGGGGCTCATCCCCTGACCCAAGACCATGACCCGAGCTCAAATCAAGAGCTTAACTGACTGAGCTCCAAGAAACCACTAGATTTTGAGAGAAGCGCTGAATTGTTCTCTTCTCCCTTAAGAGGAGGAACTGACAAACTACAAGGTTAATTTCTAGCTGGCCTTCTGAATTCTGTCTTTTTAAAAATTCTTTCTTTTGCCCTAGTCATTCTGTAGCAGGCCAGAGAAGGTTAGGCAGGATGAAGTCTCTCTCCATGGTCAGTTAGAATAGCTACTGGGCAATAGCAAATACAACTGTTCCTTAAAGGCCTTGGTGTCTTGTCCTCCCAGTCCCAATGTTGGAGGCCTTTGGCAAATTTTGTGTTGCATTTTACTGCAATAGATCAAAAATTTACCATATTTAATACCATAATTCTTTTGAATACTATATACTTTTCAGTGATTTTATTTTTTTTTTAAGGTTTTATTTATTTATTCAGGAAAGACACAGAGAGACACAGAGACATAGGCAGAGGGAGAAGCAGACTCCCTGTGGGGAGCCAAATGTGGGACACGATCCTGGAACCGCAGGATCATGACCTGAGCCCAAGACAGACGCTCAACCACTGAGCCACCCAAGCATCCCACTTCTCAGTGATTATAAAGCCACTATTATAAAATATATACTACCAAAAACTGCCAATATTCTAGAAACTTTGTGCAAATCAATCATGTCACGTACAAACTTATAGGTAAATAGCTTCAATTTTATTTTAGTAAAAGACTTCTTTATTATATAAAGTATCTTCAAAACATGCTTAATAAGAGCCACCCAGGTGGCTGATTGATTGATTTCACTCTTGATTTCAGTTTGGGTTGTGATCTCAGGGTCATAGGATCACCCTGACTCCGGCTCCATGCTCAGCAGGGAGTCTGCTTCTTGGTCTATCCCTCCCTTCCCACCCCCTGCTCTCTCTCTCTCTAAAATAAGTAATTAAATCTTTAAAAAATAATAATAAAAGGATGCCTGGGTGGCTCAGTTGTTGAGCATCTGCCTTTGTCTCAGGTCGTGATCCCAGGGTCCTGGGATCGAGTCCCACATTGGGCTCCCCACAGGGAGCCTGCTTCTCCCTCTGCCTATATCTGTGCCTCTCTCTCTCTGTGTCTCTCATGAATAAGTAAATAAAATCTTTAAATAATAATAATTAATGAAAAAATAAAACAAGCTTATTAAGTCTCAACAATGAGGAAATGTAGGTTGGCTTTATCACTTTCCAATTAAAAGTTATTCCTGCATGGCTTCCAGGGAAAAAAGTTAAGGGACTTAGAGAAATTGGTACAATTTTACATGGTGCAAGTAAAATAAGTAAATCAAGATCAGTTAATCCTGACCTTTTTTTTTTTCCTGCCCTAACTTGTCCTAGAGGTAAATATACTCCCTGCTTTACTAACTGAATCTCAGGTTCTAGGTCAAAAAGCCGTTGTCCCTTATTAACACTGACCTTCAAAACTCGATATGGTACATTTTCAAATGAAATCAATTTATAATGAAAAATTTTAGATTACACGAAAGGTAATGGTAATGTAACAAAAAACCCATTTAAAGCTACCTTTCTCCCTGCATTATAGAAGTTGACAACTCTGGGATCCCTGGGTGGCGCAGCGGTTTGGCGCCTGCCTTTGGCCCAGGGCGCGATCCTGGAGACCCGGGATCGAATCCCACATCAGGCTCCCGGTGCATGGAGCCTGCTTCTCCCTCCGCCTATGTCTCTGCCTCTCTCTCTCACTGTGACTATCATAAATAAATAAAAAATTAAAAAAAAAAAAAAGAAGTTGACAACTCTAAATATCATATTATATATGTGTATTATAGATGCATATTATACCATTACATATTTTACACTATAAAGATATTTCTTAAACTAAATACTAGTATCAAAATTGTAATTATCTGTCTGTATTTGATATGGAGCATGGATATTGGGTCACATTTTGACAAGGATCTCAGGCCTGTTGCAAGCCTCTTGAAATTCAGGGTGGAGTCTACATGACAGGCCCATTATGATTATATCTTGGACACAGCACAGTGACACTTCACTCGTAACTTATAAGTTCACAGAGTTCATAGGTAATTCGTATAAACTCAAAGTGTCTAAGTAGCCAGATTAAAGACTATTTACATCTTTGGGGGCACCTAGGTCTGAGTTTGAAACTCATTTTTATATATCTAGAAACTTTAACAGTCACCACCTTGGTATAGGTATGGTTAACTCTCATTCTTTTGGATTTGGATGGTTTTAAAACCAGAAAGTCACTAAGTCCAGCACAATAATCTTGTTTATTTTTTAGAGCTTTCTTTCTATTCCTTTTGGTTTTATTCATAACTCTAATTTAAAAAAAAAGATAAATGTCACGTGAGTAGATGAGAATTTTTGAAAATCTGTTTTCCAATCTGTCAAAGGAAGATACTCTTCTGAGATTTCCTTTCTGGATTGCTTTAGTCAGAGGAATGCTATGATAAAATATTTTCACAATTATTTTATCAAGCATAATGTTCAGTAAATTATAATACTAACCTGATCATACAGCATCTCAGGAAATAGGTAATAAGTATTATTATTTCATGTTTAGTGATAGAAACATTAAGATTGACACTGAGTGATTTTAAAATAATGATTAAATTCCAGCTAAACTAGTCATTTGACAAGCATTTACTGAAAGTCCTTGAGAAAGCAGCAACAGGACTGATGGTAATACTAAAAACACAGCAGGATAGACTGGCCTCTTTAATGCTCAGAACTCTTGTGCAACATGTGTAATTAACTCTCCATTGAAACCACTGGAGGAACATCATGTAACTTGAATTAGGGAGACTTTGTCCTCAAATTTACTAGCAAATGATATTCTGTAATGATCTGGTAAATCATTGCATTCTATTGATTTTAAAATACTTGGGGATATATAGTTAAAAATCTAAAGTCTGACAGAGAACTTGAGTTGATACCTTTTATTTTAAACTCTTCACAATAACCTCCTGGCATTTTTTCAACTTCTGGGAAATGCCCAGAATGTCTGTCTCTCAACAGATGAAGTGAAGCGCCAACAATAGAATTTTATTTTGAAATCTAGCAATTTCAGAATCCTATTGAAATTATATTCATCATTACTAAACTTTATTGGAATAAATGTTGCATAACAAAATTATGAGTCAATGGTAAATCATTCATTTGGACTTCTGTAACACAAAAATGAAGAGGCAACGAATTCTGCATTTCTTTCTGCCTCAAAGTAGCTGAAGTAAATGTATTTTTAAATTATAATATCTGCAATCATATAAATGTCATAGCTCTTTAAAAATATAAAATTCTGAAGAGTAAGTTACATGGGATATACCAGCTTGCAATGAGATGTACCAAATATGACTGCTTAGCAGAAATATGAAAATCTGGCTGATGATTTATTGAGAATAAGTTTGGAAAATGTTTTCAAGAAAAATAGATGGAAAGTATTTCTTTTTCATATGGTTTCAATTTAATTAGCAGAAACAACAAGACACTTCCTAGGACCTTCCTCCTGAGATGTTGTATACACCTCGGCACATTTAAGGATGTTCTTAGCACAGAGATTCTCAGACCTTCTTGGATCATTGCACTCTTAGCATCTCAGTAACTTTATCATGGTGACCCTAGGTCAAAAGAAATATCCAGCAGTTCTGTTTATTAAGTACTTAGACCCAAATTTAATAGTATTGTAGTAGTGGTTTGTGTGGTGTTTGACAGATGTGGCTGTGCTTCCCTAAAATTTAAAAATATTCTATAATACTATTGTATGTTTACAGCAGCCAGCATGGCTTGAGAACTATGGTCTTGGCGGCATTAATGGCAAAACACTGGTAATGACTCAACTGCTCATTCATTGGAAGACGCTTAAAGGATAGTGTATCTATATGATGGGTGATGGAATACTATGTAGAAGTTAAAGAGAATGAAATAGTTCTGTATATACTGATTTAGAAACGTCTCCAACACATGCCATTAAGTAAAACTTGGAAATTTCAGGGGAGTATCTGTGATATATACCATTTAAAATACATACACATATACATATATATGTAAATGTATATTAACACACACAAAGTATATATTTTTTTTGTGTGTGTACACATACATTTTGTGTATTTTGTGCTGGTTCCTGAAGCTCCCTGCCCTGTTCAGGATGCTCCCACCCAGAATTTTTGTCCACTCCGAAGCACCCAGGCTTTCTCTTTAATGGTTGTCTTTTCCCTTTTTCTAAAATTGCTGTCTGGCTCTGCATATTCCATTTTATCCCCTCCCTATTTATTGTTTTATTTTTTTATCCCCTCCCAATTTTTAAAGAATTGAAACAATTTTAAAAAGGAATAATATTGTGGAAGGAGTAAAATTGAAGTTATACCCTGTAGGACTTTCTTTATGATAGATTAAAAATCTTAAAGCCTTACCAAGGAGCCCATAGTTGCAGAGCCTCCATTTCTAAGTCAGTTTTCCTGACCTCAGCTTCACACATTTCTTTCAAGCCTCCTCCTCCTCTTTCTACCCTTTACTGTAAGTGCTTCTAATATAGCACACAGCCAACTCCACACCTTGCCTAGGACATAGCCTAATTCCTTCCCTCCACAGTGCATCTCCCTGCCTCCCTTAGATATTTCTCATAGACAGGAGCCTCCCCCTTATGGATGGGAGAGATGTTCCAAGACCCCCAGGGGATGCCTGAAACCTTATATACCCTGTTATTTCCTATACATGCATACATACTTATGATAAAATCTAATTTATAAAATAAGGATAGTAAGAGATTATCAATAGTAACCAATAATAAAATAGAACAATTCTAACAATACACTGTAATAAAAATTATGTGAAGATGTGAATGTGGTTTCTCTATCTTACTGTACTGTAATCACCTTTCATGTGATGACAAGACACCTACATGATGAGGTAAAGGGAGGTGAAGGCATTGTGACATCATGTTAGGCCACTATTGACCTTTTCTGACTGTGTGTCAGAAGGTGAATCATCTGCTAGACCACTATTGACTGCAGGCAGCTGAAATCATAGAAAGCAAAACCATGGGTAAGGGGAGGACTACCATCCTAGTTCTCTGGTACGCGTGGGAAAGGCTTCTCTGGGTCAATTCTGACTGTCACAATTGCTCAACCACATGGTTTGCACAAATGCTCTAGCTACCAGGCAATCACACCTATTTCTGCTTTTGGGCTTGTGCTGTAGCTTATTTCTGGCACCTGTCAATATCATGTTCTCACCGAGGCCTTTCCCAACCTCCCAACTTGAGGAGTGTTCCAGGTAGAGTCATCAGATAAAATGCAGACCGAGCTCAATTTGAATCTCAGATACTCAATAAATTTGTGGGGTTTTTGTAGTTGTTGTTTTGTTGTGTTTGTGTTGTGAACGTATGTCTCAAATAGTGCATGGGACATATTTATACTAAAATAATAATTAGTTCATCTGAAATTCAAAATGAACTCTGTCTCCTGAATTTTTGTTGGCTAAGCCTGGCAACCTTCTAGTCATTTTCTAATATAACACACTGTTGTGATTTTCTGCTACGTGATATTTTCTTGTTTATTAAGCTGGATTTGTGTTTGACGCCTGTCATCCTCCACAGGAATGTGGGGTCCATGAGAGCAGAAACCGTCTTTCTTCCTGCTGTCATCCCAGAGCCTAGGAGTATGTAGTAGATCTACATTACACTCCTGATTACACTCCCTTCAGGGGATGAACAGAAGTCTTCCGAAGACAAATGTTAATTCTCTAGGGTAATCCATTTTATTTATTTATTTTTTTTGGGTAATCCATTTTAAACTGAAATATTCCCTACCTACCTCGTATTTTGTGAGGAACTCACCTTTCACGGAGTTCCATTGTCATGTAATTATAGACGGGGCAGTTTATCCTTTACTGCCCCCAATTATGCCCTTCAGAACTGCTAAAATAAGAAAGGAGTTATGTCGTCCAGTTACAGAAAGAAAAGCTTTGAAAAGACCATTTAAAACAAACAAAACTTCATTACATTTAGTGATCTCGATAAAGAAAGGAAGGTCATATATTTTACCTAGGACATATATTTTAACCATTTTTTAACACTTTAGTAATAATAAAAATGTATCAAATTTTAATTCATAAGATATTATCCACATTTTAGGTTGTCTGGGGGTTAACTTTAAATGATTTTTGGCAAAACTCTCACCATAACGCTCCTCTTAATGTTATCGCTACATATGTTTGAACTTTTTTTTTTGTAAATGTATTATATGAAATTCATGAATTTTTTTTTTAATTTGTTCGCAAGTTAATTGGCATTCTGGTAGTTTAAAGAAAGGTAAACTAATAGTTATGTGCATCCTAGTAACTTATTTTTTTTTTTTCTGGATAATTTGTGTCCTTAGAATGTAAGTTCCCCAGAACATTAATCTTATTGATAAAAGGTAAAGTTCTATATGATCTTTTTCACAAAAAGTTTCCATATCTTCTTTGGGGGAATTTGGCTACGTGATCTTTAGGCAAAATGATCCAAGTAAAATTATGAGTTGAGCAATTAGGAGGAGAATCTAATCAATATAGACTGATTTTGTGTAATTCAGACTTCTTTTTTCTCAATGACACATGTAAGGATCAGGATTTTAAATTACATCAGTTTCTAAATTGTGCTCTGTTTATTTACATGAAGTCTAAATTGGTGAAGGTTGGTGTGTGTGTGTGTGTGTGTGTGTGTGTGTGTGTGTAACCTGAAAGTGTACATGACTGAAACCTTTAATAGATTTGTCTCCATTTAATCTGTATGCAACATAAGTATAACATATCAATATTTTGCTTTTGACACACAGATCTCTCTTGGACGCTGATAATCAAAGCATCTATGATGTTATTCAGAAACCCCCTCCACTATTAACTGGGGATGTTTGATTTTGCAGCTAAGGTGCTTCAGCATAATTAGGAGGCTTCCCTTTGCCAGTCCCTGAAAGCAACTAGGTTTTGCTTGAAGGAAACAAGTGAAAAAGCAAGAGGCTGGCAAGAGGTTGTACAGAGTGGGTAGTGGGCTCCCTCAGCGTTCCCCTGGGCACCTCTTATTCTCTCTTCTGCTTGGTGTGTGTGTGTGTGTGTGTGTGTGTGTGTGTGTGTGTGTGTGCGCGCACGCACTAGCTGATGAAATCCCCTTCCTGTTGAACTGGGATGGAACTAAGTGAGCAGGGTGTAGCTCTGGAGGGTTCTGAAATCTAAGAACAAGCTTCCTTTCCCACCACTTTACGCTGAGTCAGTTCACTGCAGAGTGCTCCGCAGGATCTAGAAGCCTTTGTGTTCAGATTATTTTACTAGCTACAAAAGCCACACCCTTGTGCTACACAAACAGAACACTTTGTCCTTCCA
Organism: Vulpes lagopus; assembly: GCF_018345385.1. Classification (NCBI taxonomy): domain Eukaryota; kingdom Metazoa; phylum Chordata; class Mammalia; order Carnivora; family Canidae; genus Vulpes; species Vulpes lagopus. The sequence goes on from NC_054836.1 coordinate 27,256,494, forward strand.
GGAGGTCTGTACTTTGACCACAGCCCTGGGATTTCAAAGCGCCTCACAGTGGCCTGCCTATTGTGATGTAAAGTGTTAGGCCAGAGAGTGTCTCCGGTTATAATGCAGGTTTTCACAATTGTGAGCTCAGGCAGTGGAGGCTTTGAACAATGATTGACCATCACTTAAAACTGCCTCAAAAATTCATTTATTATGCTCACATAAAAGAAAAAAAGTACAGTGACAGAAAGAAATGGAATAATGTGTTTTCATTTAGAAAAATCCATATTTATTTTTTAACCACACATACTCATTTATAGCAAATATAGTCCCCCACCCCCACCCCCAAGCCATCTGAGGTTTTAGTTTCCTGCAGTCAACCATGATCTGGAAGCAGATGATCCTCCTTCAGACAATCAGTTAGAAATATCATCATATCTATACGTCAGCAGTAGCTTAACACTACTTCCCAGTGTTCACATCATCAGGTCACTTGTCTCATCGCATAAGCATTTTATTACCTCCCATTGTCACAAGAAGGAGAGTGAGTACAGGACAGTAAGATGAGAGAGAGAGAGAGAGAGAGAGAGAGAGAACATTCACATAACTTTTATTATGGTATATTGTGATAGTTGTTTTATTTTATTATTGGTTATTGATAATCTCTTACTGTGCCTCATTTGTAAATTAAACTGTATCAGAGGTGTGTACGTATGGGGGAAAAAAAACATAGTATCTATAGGGTTTGGTACTATCTGTGGTTTCAGGCATTTGTTGGAGGTCTTGGAACGTTTACCCTGCAGATAAGAGGGGACTACTGTTCCCATTTATATTTGTTTATATCTGTTTAGGGCAGTAAATGGTACACTGGTCTACACTGGCACCAGTAGGAACGAAGTGGAATGAGGACTGAACCTAGAAGCTGAGCTACACCCTAAGTCTCCTGCTTCTTCCTAGCAGAGCAGTGATCATTTTCAGAATATCTTAGTCATGTCCCTATTCTCAAACTCCATTGCAGAACCAAGTCTGTTTCATGTAATATTACATTTCTAACAGTATGGTAACATGAAACTACCTCTTAGGGAGTGATTCACTGCAGTATGCATTGCACTGTGCTAAATGCTCTATTTTCTCATTTAACTCTCAACATTTCTTTTTTTTTTTTTAATTTTTAAAAAGATTTTATTTATTTATCTGACAAAGAGAATAAAAGAGAGCACAAGCAGAGGGAGCAGCAGGCAGGAGTAGAGGGAGAAGCAGGCTCCCCACCAAACAGGGAGCCCAATGGGGGTCTTGATCCCAGGACCCAGATACCATGATCCAAGCTGAAGGCCAATGCTTAACTAGCTGAGCCACCGAGGCAACCCTCAATGTAACTGTCTGAGGTAACTTCTATAATCCTTTTTTTTTTTCATTAACAAGGAAAGAGGCCCAGATGTCGTTAAATCTCTAGACATAGTCACTCAGTTAATAATGACAAGAAATGGGGTTCTAAGAAGGCTCTAGATTCTAGAGCTCGAGATTGGAACCCCTAAGAAATTCAGCCCAATAATTGCACCAGCCTTTGCACTAAATTAAGGAGGGCTTGAGAGGCAGTCTAGTCAAGCTGGATGGTCAGAGGGCTGACTTTGAAGTGTTGCCCTAGGAAGCAAGCTGTTTTTACTTAGATGGGATGCTTATTGTGGGGGGATGGGACATATCGATAGCTATTTCTAGACACCTGAGCACCCAACTGGCCTAGCAAGCGCCTTGGCAAAATCATTGCCTCTGCTATTGCTTTGCAACATACGTAAAACAATATGAGATGTCACTTTTCCTTTAGCCAAGTAGATCTTATGGAATCCTCCTTTTTACTATCAGAGCTCCCTCCCTGGAACAGAAGTTCACTACCACCCACCAAACTATATGCCAAACACTTCTGCAAAGTGAATCTCACATAAAAAAAAAAAAAAAAAAAAAAAAAAACCAAAGTGAATCTCACACAAAATTAATTATTGACATTTTCCTGAAGTCTCGCACTTAGACTTAATTCTAGACTTAATCTTACGAATTTCAGTCATTACAAGAAATATTGGAAAACAACCTACCCCTGCCTTTTTTTTTTCTTAACAAAACTTAATTGCGTCTGTCTGAGGAATTTAAAAAATTGGTTTATGAGTGGTTATGTTTTTATTTTTTATTTTTACATGTGACTCTAATATCAGCCAAACTACAATATGACTATCATTCATGTAGTGAGCCCTCAAACTGAATACAAATAATTCTAAGAAGTGTTTATTTGTTTGTAAATATGAGCTGATTTGGTCACTTTTTTCTGGAAACACTGTTCTCCTGGCTTCTGTGGCACCATAGTTCTCTAATTTTCTGTCTAATTTGCTGTTCTACTTGCTTTGCTAGTGTTTTGTGTGTGTGTGTGTGTGTGTGTGTGTTTTGTTTTGTTTTTGTTTTTTTGTTGTTGTTTTTTTTTGTTTTTTTTAGAGAGAGGGTAGAAGGTTAGAGGGAGGAGGAGAGAGAGAGAATCTTAAACTTGCCTCTTGGGGCTTGATCTCATGACCCTGAGACCATGACCTGAGCTGAAATCAAGAGTTGGACGCTTATCCAACTGAGCCACCCAGGCACCCCTGGAGGACCTTGGATTTGACATTGATTTCTCTCCTCCATCTATTCTCCATGTCTTTCTGACCTCACCTAGCCCCATCCAAAATTAAAAACCATCTCTATCCTGAGGAGTCTAATGTTTATTTTTTCAGTCTTAACATCTCCCCTGGTTCCAGATGTCTAGTCCATATCTCCCTCCCTACGTACAATGACAATGTTTGTCATGTGTACAAAGAAGGACTTTTAATTTTCTCTCAGAATGATTCCTCTCCTAATCTCGCCCATCTTGGTTATTTAAACTACTATGTGCTCTGTTGTTTAAGCTATCTCGTGGTCTCTTGTTTTTGCACCACCCCCATCTCTCATTCTCTTTTCTCTCTCCAGACTAGCTTTTCACTGTGTATTACTTTCCAGTATTGCAGAGAGGGACTGAAGCTTCTGAATGCCAACTCCAGCCCTAGCTTAGGAAAGAAAGTCATCTGTTTAAGCTCTGGTTAGCTGTCTGTCCTGATCTATTGCAGCCAGCATGGGACTAAGGTCATATGCTATAATCAGGCCTTAGCTCTGGTTATGAGTAGGGCAGTTTTTAGAGAAGGGGGTTGGTGGTGCATGGGATGGGCAGACATCCTAATAATGTTTACAGTCTTACCATATTTTCAATTTTTTTTTTTTTTAAGATTTTATTTATTCATGAGAGACACAGAGAGATAGAGAGAGGCAGAGACACAGGCAGAGGGAGAAGCAGGCTCCATGCAGGGAGCCTGATGTGGGACTAGACCCTGGGTCTCCAGGATTACACTCTGGGCCGAAGGCAGGCACTAAACTGCTGAGCCACCCAGGGATTCCCCAGATTTTCAATTCTTTTTACACTCATGACCCCCTTGACTTGAACACTCCTGTAAAAAATCAGAAAGAATCATGGTTTTATCAGTAATGATTGTGGTCAATAGATTTCTTTGTGTGCTCCATCGTTTCTTCTGTTTCCTTATTGATTAACAAAGAACTTGGATTATATGATTTCCCAACCTTGACATAAGCTTTCTCAAGTTTAGCCCAGCAAGTTTTGTTTCATTTTATTTCTTTATTGAATGTGTATGCCTAGTTTAGACTATTTGCCAAGTAGGCCTTTGGGGGGTAATCAGATGTACTAGGAGTGGTGGTGACTAAGTAGCCTTGAATTCAACCAGAGTCTGTTTGATTTAATTATGACCTTTGTAATAGGATCCTGAGTAATTGGGCGGGGAGGGGGGTGGGTGATGCACAACTATAGGAATTCCCCAGAAGAAAAGAAATCCAGTGAGCAGAAAAAAAAAAAAAAAAAAAAAAAAAAAGAACAAATACTCTTAATTTTGACAATTCAAGGGAAACCTGATGGACGATATTCATTTTCCTTTGGCCACAATTTTGATCCATACTAAGTGCATCACAGAAGGAAAAGCTGAATTGTACACTAAGATTTATCTTTCTAAAAAAAAAAAAGATTTATCTCTCTAAAAGAAAGTAGCATTCAAGCCCCGCCCCCCCCGCCCCCCACAAAGGGGAAGGAGACACTCTCTTCATGAACTAGAATTATTCATCTTATTTCTTACCTCATCAGTCTCTCAAGAGTAATTTTCAAACGGAAATCTCCTGGGCAGTTTTGCTGGGATGGGCCTTCCTTTCTAGCAATGCAGCTATTTCCATTTAATAATTAGATAATTGTTATGGAAATTCCCTCTTAAAAGCATTACTTTAAAAAAAATTGAGCAACATTTCTCCCCAAACTTCTTAAAGAATACGTATGTCACAGTAAGAATAAATGATGTGAAATTGCTTTTCTGGCACATGGTTCCATCAGAGAGAAAGTAAAGCAATGTTTTAGTAGCTTGTTACTTCGCAGAATAAAGATCACAATTGTCACACAAATGAATTGACTTTTGTGTATTTGAAGACAGAATCCTTCACATGATAGCTAAATTGTTTTGATTACTTGAAATGTCACAATATGAAAAATGGTACAACTGCAATTTCTTCATTTTTTCCTTCTTTATCTAATCCAAATCATACACTAAGGCTGAGAGAAAGAAGTCATTGGACAATGAAGATATTCACAAACAAATGAAAACTGGAGTATTAGAAAAAAAGGATGAGGCATAAAATACATTTTATGTTAAATAAAATCCATTTATCTTTATGAATGGTATTGCTACCATTTTTCAGGCGAACCGACAAAAAAAAAAATCATTGGTAGAGCAAAATAGACTACGTAGAAGATTCAGATAGGGTCCCTGTTCTGCCTTTTATCTTTTCTTCTTGTTGAAAAAATGAGAAACAGTCACTGATACAGCTTCAAAATTTCCCCAGAAGGAGAAAATTATAAACTCTTCTCAGACCTCTAGCTTCTCAGACCAACTGGGTGGCTCAGTTAGTTAAGTATCTGACTTCAGTTTAGGCCATGATCCTGGGATTGAGCCATGAATCATGAGTAGGGCTTCCCGCTCAGCAGGGAGTCTGCTTTTCCCTCTCCCTCTGTCACTCTCCCTGCTGGTTCTCTCTCTCATTCTCTCTCAAATAAATGAATAAAGGGGCACCTAGGTGGCTCAGTGGTTGCGTATCTGCTTTTGGCTCAGGGCGTGATCCTGGGGTCCTGAGATCGAGTCTTGCATCAGGCTCCCCAGAGGGAGCCTACTTCTCCCTCTATGTCTCTGCCTTTCTCTCTATGTCTCCCACGAATAAATAAATCTTAAAAAATATATAAATTAATAAAATCTTAAAAAAAAAAGACACTAGGTTTGGATAAAGAATTCTGTGGTCACATGAATTTGGGGATCATTGTTGTATACATACATCCTCCATGATTTCAACCATGGTCCAGCCTCTTAAGTGTTGCTCGACAGCCAGCTGTCTTCATAACATGTTCTCCTGGAAGTTCCACAGGCAATTCAAACTCCAAAATTGAACTCATTTTTTTTCTTCATATCTGCTTTCCTACATTCATTTCCTGCCAACTATCCTGTTGCCCAAGTCAGACAACTGGTGTTCATCCCATATACCTTTTCTTTGTCATCTCTCCACAACCATCCCCCCTCCACTGCCCTGCCTCCCCACCTTGGTCCAAGTCATCCAGTTATTTTTATTTCTTGCTTTTCTGATCTTGCTCACACATGCCCTTTTTCCCTATTGTCCATCAGGCCACTAACTAGGCTCTCACTTTGGAGGGCTTGCGTTTTTTTCTCTTCTTTCTCCAATTCGTCCTTCACACCTTTGACACAGATTTCCTACACAAATCTTCCTCAGGGGGCCCCCTATTTACAATATTTAAGTGGTTTTTCTTCAGGATAAAGGTCCTATCTCTGCTCTTTCCCTGTCATTTTCCCTGTCTTCCTTACATAAACCCCGAGGTTCAGAAGGTCCCTGAAGTTGATATTCTCTCTCCTCCCCTCACTCACTGCACATACGTGCTGCCTCCTTGTGTGATACGTCTATTCTTTCTCATTCAAGGCTCAGCTCTTGTGTAATCTTCCCTGATGGTGCTGCATCTACCTTTCTGATCAGTGTGCCTTCCCACCCTCTATGCTTCCTAAACACCTAGTACACAGCCCTAACATAACTCTACCTACCCTTCAATGTAACACTCTGTGGTGGAAAGAGTATTGCCACTGGAATCAGACAGATCTGTATTTGAATTATGGATCTACCATTTATTAAATATAAGCTCAAAATGTAGCTTAATCTCAGTATACCTCTGTATATTGCTTTTCATCTATAATTATTTTCATAATACCTGCCATAGGGAGTTCATATAAATTGTAAGTGGAATAAAGTATATAAAGCATAAAATAATTAGTGCCTGGCATAATAAGTACATGTAGTTAGATCTCCCCCATAACTGTGGGTATGCTATGTTCTTAGGATTCTCAGGGGTGGGAATAGAATTGGCCCTTAAAAGTGCTGACATCTTGTCAGCATTTGATACTATTGCTAACTTTCTCCTTTGAAACTATGGTCTCCTATGTTGAGTTTCCTGACGTAATTCTCATCTATATTTCCCTATCATTTTGTCTACCCTTTCTCCATATATACTGTTGGGTTATTTCAGATACGAAGGGGAGAGAAACTCTACTCTCTTAGGTTGAATCTCAGAGGCATATGAATTAAGTTGGCAAAAAACCGGATTCATAGAAAAGAAGGCATCAATTTTTATTTTTAATTTTATGCACATAGGGGCTCCACAGAAAAGAAGTGAAAACTTCCCCAGAGAGTTTTAATGAAGGTTACATAAAGTAATGTGTATAAAGTACTTTGTATTTTGAGGGGCACATGGGAAATTCACAGTTTTATTTGTTGCTATGATCCATTACTACCCTCTTCAGCCCACCAGTGACCCAACATTAGTGATCTTTTAAAAGTGCAAATCAAATCAAGTCATACTTCTACTAAAAACTCTTCAATGGCTTTGTGACATCTTAGAAAATTAACCTTTGCATGACTCTCTATGACCTATCTAGTCTTAGTTAAAAGTTCCAGTGCCATCTTCTGCTCACCCTGTTGATTTTTGCCCCCTAGAAATTCAGAATTTCTTTCATTACTTAAATGTATGACCCCCCTTTGGTAAGCAACCTTGCACACTAACAGTTCTTTCTTGTCTGGCATATGGTCCTACAGCTCACCCCCCTCAAATCCCTCAGGCTTCCACTGTTTAGAGAATCCTGATTTTCAATTAGTCTTTTTTTTTCTATCAGGTTTCAGGGGAAAAATTTTTGAAAACTGACTTTCTTGAGGTAGCCTCCTTCTTCTGGATTCAGTTTTAACTTTTTGAAGTGATCATCACAACTGTGATTTCTCTCTTTGGCCATTATCCTCATGTTCCACTTTGATGTTGGGGAACATATCTGTCTCCTTCTCCAGTGCACAGCGTGTGGAAGACATACAGTAATTCAGCATCCACTAAGTGAATGAATATTATGATCAAAGTGTTGTGAATTTCCCGTTTCATTTTTGCATTTTTCCTCTCTCTAAAAGCTTAAATCAAAATCTTATTTTCTCTAATCTAGAAATTTGATTTCTTTAATCTAATAACTTTGACTATTAGATTTTTCTGAATATTAAGAACAAATGAACAATGTACTAAACGTCTGAGATTTCTCTCATAGAAATGTCCACATCTGCAGAATTTTCCTAGAAAATATGTTCCCAGGCATTACACATTTTTGATGTTCAATAAATAAATTATTCATTCAACAAAATTGAGTGTTCTTGATTCATCATGTAAAGTGTATTATTGTTCTATTTAAGATGACAAAACTTTTTTCAGACATTTTTGCTCTCAAAAGGGGATATTAGGCTTTATTTGGATAGAACTCAATATTTCAGAAAATGTATTTTAATTATGGTCTAACTTTTTCTAGTCTTCAATACACTAGTTTATAAATGCAGAATTGATTGGTCCTGTAAGCTAATGGAAATCTGAGGTCCACTGTATTAAAAGTATCAGGACCCCTTAGCTTGTTTTATGCTTTATTTACTGTTTTTTTTTTTTTTTTTTTTTACTGTTCTTTAATAGCAAAGAGAATCTTTAGCCTTTTCTTCCTCCAGACTTGTAACAGGTCATGAGATTTGCCCATAACTGCACCTTTCATCATTTTGTTGCTTGTTCCACTTTTTTTTTTAATCTTCTCACTATTCCACACAGCTGAAATAAATGGGAGAATCAGTAGAACTCACCCTTTTAATTAGTCACTCGTGAGGACTCTGAGCAACCAAGCCAGCACCCACATTGCCTCTAAGATTTATAGCCCTGGGTGGTAGCTATAAATAGCACATTTCTATCTACACTTTTAAAAAAATGAGGTGCTGCTGTAGATAAGGTCAAAAGTAAGGTTTAGTGAGGAATGTAATTCTGGTAGGATGGCAAACCAGCTGCTAGATACAAGATGATATAAGGAAAGAAAATGTGAGCCTTAGGTCTCCACTGTTTCTTTACTGTCATGAATCTTGATACCTACAACTCTAGTATTGACCATTTCACACTGTCCCTCTGTGCCTTGGATAATAGCTCTTCTCCTAGGATGTACCTTTTGAGCATCTAATATATGCCATGAGTTGTATTATCTCTAATTCCATAATCGTGTCTTTTTTTAAATGAAGAAACTACATATCAGCATGGTTAAGCACTGTGCCCAGATTCCCCCGTCCAGTAAGTTGTGGGGTCTGCTGTTCAAACCCAGACCTTTCTGACTGTAAGTGTGTTCATTTTCCAGGGTCCCTCATTGCTTACCCTCATCACCCAGAGCAAGGTGGCACTGTAGCCAATGGGCTGATTTCATAAATGGTCCTTCCCTTCCATCATTTTCCACATCTGTTGCAGCTCTTACTCCCCATCTCACCACCAGGAAGCATCCGGAGGCTCCTCCTTGGTCACCTTTCTCCACCAACACCTGCCTCCACCTCTGGGAGGTGATCTTAGAGACTTAGATCTAAGTCTTCTTAGAGCTGGTTTTGTTCATAATAAAATGTCAGCTTTTGTACAAGGTGTATTAAATGAGGGCAGGCCTTACCCAAAAATATATCCACAGAAATCCCATTAATACAAATTTGTTCTTTAAGTGACTTGAAATTCTGTAATTTCCCTGAAAGAGTTAATACTTCTCACCCCTGTTTAACTTAAGCAGGATGTTTTAGTTGATGGTTGTTGTTTTCTACCAATAAACTGAGATCAGCTTATTGATGTGTAAGTTTTAATGTGAGGTGGGGTGGCATAGAGTGAAGAGAAAGGAGAAGATGGGTATGGGCAGAACAAGCATTAATGTGTTCATGAGTCCAGTTTTGGATGGAGTCCTTTCTAGGGAGAGCAGTTCTGGAACAAATGCTATTCTAATGGGGACTAGGAGGGGTTGGCAAAATCTGTTTCTTATAAGGAGCATGGTTAGGTCTCAGTCTTGGAAATCAGATGTTTCTCAGTTTGGATCAGGGCAGTCCTTGAACTCTGGGAAAGTGATATTGCATTCCCATCTTTGCCCATTAGTTTCTCCAAACCAAAAGGCTTCTGTCTGAGCATACTTTGTTTCATGCTAAGTCCTATATATGTCTTGATGATAAATTACTAGGTTACATCTACCCACTCAACTTGCTTTAAGAATTTTCTCGTAAGCATTTTGGGAACTCTCATCAAAGAAATGTGCAGAACATATAGCTAGCTGGCCTTATTCCATTGGGACATTTATCAGGAACCGACTCTTTTTTGCTCTTTCTAGGGCCACATGGTCTCTTATTTTTGTTTTTATTTTATTTATTTAATTTTATTATTTTTTCCATCATGATAAGTGTACTCTTTAATCCTCATCCCCCACCTACCTCCTCTCTGGCAATCATCAGTTTGTTCTCTATGGTTAAGAATCTGTTTCTTGGCTGGTCTCTCTCTTTTTTTTCCACTTTGCTTATTTGTTTTGTTTCTTAAATTCTGCATATGAGTGAGATTATATGGTATTTGTCTTTCTTCAACTGACTTATTTTGCTCAGCATTATTCTCTTTAGTTCTATCCATGTTGTTACAAATGGCAAGATTTCATTCTTTTTTATGACTGAATAATATTCTATTATACATATATATTTATGTATATCATTTCTTCTTTATCTATTCATCTATTGATGGACACTTGGGCTGCTTCTATATCTTGGCTATTGTAAATAATGCTACAATAAACATATCCCTTTGAATTAGTGCTTTTGTAATTTTGTTTTTTTTTTTAAATTTTTTTTTTTTTTTTATTTATTTATGATAGTCACAGAGAGAGAGAGAGAGGCAGAGATACAGGCAGAGGGAGAAGCAGGCTCCATGCACCGGGAGCCTGACGTGGGATTCGATCCCGGGTCTCCAGGATCGCGCCCTGGGCCAAAGGCAGGCGCCAAACCGCTGCGCCACCCAGGGATCCCAGTGCTTTTGTAATTTTGGAGTAAAAATGCACTAGAGCAATTCCTGGATCATAGGGTAGTTCTATTTTTAAAGAATTTCCATACTGTTTTCCACAATGGCTGCAGCAATTTGCATTTCTACCAACAGGGCAAGAGGGTTTCTTTTTCTCCACACCCTTGCCAAACTTGTTGTATCTTGTGTTTTTTTATTTTAGACATTCTGACCCGTGTGAGGTGATATCTCATTGTAATTTTGATTTGCATTTCCCTGATGATGAGTGATGTTGAAGCAAGAGAGTGAGGTTCACGTCTCACAGAATTGAAGAACGAATCTCACAAAGGAGAGTGAGCAAAATGATAGAATTTTATTAAGCAAGGATCAAGGAAAAGCTCAGGAGTGAGAGGGGGTCCTGACCGGGTTGCCAGTGAGGGCTTTTTAAATCTCTGGGCTTTTATTAGAACTTTACCAGGAAACTTGCCTGTGGTTGGGTCAGTGGCCTGGAACTGGACATAATATACTAGTATGTTGTAAGTTTTTGTTTCTGTGACATCTGTGATCTATAGATATGTATTGCTCAGTCTAGTTAATCTTTATTAGTGAATTTTTCCTCTGAGACTTGCTCTGTTTTGTGGTTATTTTTATTTTCTGTGTTCATAATGTGATTATTAGAAAAACATTTTAACCCTAGTAATTGGGACAGGGTGGTCTAAATTTTCCTGATCTCTTTGTTTTGTTTCATCGTCTCCATACCTTAAATACCCTCAAAGCCTAATCAGGGCCTTCCGGTCTCTCCCTGTGTACACTTTAACCCTTCCCCTACTCACTGGTAGATGACTCAATGTGACCTCTCAAGGTCTTGGTTCCAAAATCCTAGGCCAGACATTATAGTTGCCCCATCTTCAGTTGTGTCATTGGGTACAAAATATCAGCGCTCAACCTGTTATTAGTAATACTCTCCACTTCCTGCATGTTTCAGCCCAAATCACTAGGCTGCAAGTGAACAGCCTTCTGTTACAGAGAAAACTTGGGGCTTATACCTCAGAGCTGTTATCTTACTACCTTGGTATTTCTTTTGTGTATATGTGAAAGACAAATCATGTATCCCGTCTTAGCATAAAAAAGGAAAACAAAAGCACCCATTGGGAAAAAGCCTTCCTCAAATCCCCTGAACCAGACATCTCCCATTTCCTTTGCTTAAGCTCATTTCCTGACAGCCAGCCTCACGCCTTTCTGAGCTCTTTTATTGTAGTTTACTAAAAAACAAGGAGGTCTGCGCACTGCCTCTCTGCTTGCTCACATCATCTTTGGAAGGCAGCCTCTGTGACTTTCCATCTACGTGAATTCTTTGATGTGATTCAATTTTACACACACACAATTTTAAGAATGACTCTAAAAAGTTTAGAAATATAATTGTCAGCAAAATTATATATCTTTTTTATTTTCAGATTTTATGCTTGCACAACAACAGCCAGCTACTAAAATCTTATACACTTACTCTAAGGAAACCCTCTTCTTTGCTCTCTAGCTTCTGGGAGGAAAGCAGCCCGATGTATTTTTTAATTTTTTAATTTGTATCCATGCATAAGGTTGGATGTTTCTTGGTTATGTTTCTGAGAACTTCTCCCTGTAAGATTTGACAGGTTTGGTTCCCTTTATTTTTCCTTTCTTCCTTTGCCACACTTTTGATTTTAATAGTTTACCTACACTTTCTTAGAACATTAGACAACTTCATCCTGAACTCTCACTTTTCTGGGTTTTCTCTTCTCGGTACAGTTCTGTCTGCACTTTAGGCCAGAATGTGTGTGATCATTAAAAACAAAACCAAACTCAACCACACACACACACACACACACACACACACACACACACACACACGCAGGCTACAGCTCTGGCTGGGTTCCAGTATTCCTTTAGTCAGACAATGGGCGGCCCAGCCAACAGGCAGAGGGGGCGGGAGGAAGCCTGTCTTGCCCTCTTTGGGTGTCAGGACCCTGAGCAGGGTCAACAGAAGATTGAGGCTGGGAATGGACTGGACTGATTGTTTTGCAAACGGTGATGATAAATGTCTGACACGGCCTGTTCTACTTATAGTTGTGTTAAAAATCAATTAAATTTGGTGGGGTGTATTTAAAAAATCCACTTTACAAATTTATTTATTTTTTCTCCTCCTAGAACAGTTCAAATAAAACCGAGACCAATTTTGGAATAACTACAGCTAAGCAAGAAATGGCTTAGTGAGATGCTAAAAATAGATGTCTTCCTTTAGATTATTTTTTGGTTGTTGTTCATTTCCAAAAGACTTGCCAGTGTACTTAGGATTGTAGTCTGAAGACTAAATTAGTGAAACCAAACATTGAAAAGTGCAAGGATTAGCATTCTGTTGCATAAAAAAGTAATTGGTGCTTTCTATATTTAGATTTCTGCATCCTTATAGTCTCTCAGCAATGTTGTATCAATCTTTGCAAGAATTGCCAAAAGTGAAGAGGAGTGAAATATGATCAATGTACAAGTCTGAAGTTATATTTTTGAAGGAACACTTTAATTTAAAAAACAACTAACACATGTAAAACTCAGTTTACCATATGTTATTTCTGTTACTCCTTCATATCACCCCTGCTGTTCCTAGAATGTACAATCCATGAAGGTGGGAATCTTGAGTTACCAATCATGGCATCCGCAGACCATTGGGAAGGCTGAATTCCCAGCCCTTATGCAAAAACCACTCAGGGAAAGAGGGGAAAGAAATCATGTACTCACTGAAACAAGGTGCAGGAGCTATGCTGCCACTTTACACACAACATTTCAATTCCAAGTAGTTCTTCCCTCCCACCCCCAAACACTCTCTCCTCAATCCTGAAATTAGAAATTTTTATCACAATTTACAGATGAGTAAACTGAGGTTCAGATGAAACCTACTCATTCTTACCAAGCATTTTTTTTCTTTTTAAATCTAAGGCACAACACCAAAATTGCACAGCTTCTAACTGACAGATCTAGGATATTAATCCCATGTGTATGTTTTCAAGTATAGTTCCTTTCTACCCAATGTCACCTGTTGACTGCAGGGTGTGTGTGTGTGTGTGTGTGTGTGTGTGTGTGTGTGTTTTAACTCTTTTGCAGACAGTGAAGAATAGGAAACATCATAAGACTGGGCTGGAGTAGACAGTAAGAATTTAGGTTTTGCTTTGGAAAGTCTGGTGAGGGTCAGGAAGGAAGACTCTCATCCCTCCCAGTAAGATCAGAAAGGCTAGGAAAACAGCACAAAGAAAAGTAGGAAAATAGGATTCAGTCCTTTAGGATCCCTGTGTTTTGGCTCATGCCTACCCCCATGTGTTTACCCCCTGCTGGGGAAAAATTCATCCTTTGAGATTTACTCTTCTGTCACCCTCCTCTCTCTTCTCACCCTTTAAAGGGTAGCTGTCTACTCCAATCTTGTAAAGAAAATAGGGCCTGCTGGTATAAGCATGGAGCTAAGGGTGAGCAATTGGGGAGAACTGTTCACAGGTCTCATGATCCACAACTTGGGTTAACTTAGATAGCCTGAGTTTCCACTTAAGGGTATCCCATTACCTTTACAAAAACATTCATTCTAGGTTATTTCTATAATGTGAACAGGAGTCAGGCATGGGTGAGGAGACAGTGCTCATACACTGGGAGGAAAACACTACACGAGGTAAGGTAGACCGTGTTTCCTGTAAGTAAACAGAGTATAGATGACTTGAGAAAAACACAACAACAACAACAAAAAATTTAGACACTGCTTTCACTAAGCTTTCAACCTACGGACACTAGTTGCATTTGACTATTATCTTCGTATTTTTCTATTTTATTTTTTCTTTTCTCTTATGTGTAACTCATTTTATCCTGACTACAAATTTGATCTAAAATATTAGTAATTCTGGATTTTCTGTTATGAACTTTAAGAGACACGATCTAACATATTTGGATTTACAGAGATTTGTTTTTTAAATAAAAAAATAAAGTGAAAAAAAGATTTATTTTTTATTTTTTATGTACTTTTTTTTTTTTTTTGCCCTCCCTTAGAACATGTTTTTTTTTCCCTTAATCAAAGGATGACAGGTTCTGCAACCACACCCAGCAAGACTCTTAAAAATATTGATAAAGCTGTCACTGCAGACACATTCTCTGGTAAGAGGATATCAACACATTACTAGTGTTAGAAATTTGTGTTTTATGGAATAAGATATTTTCTTTAAGTACAAAGCCTAGCAAAGTCATTAGAAAATATGCACACATGATTGTGTTGATATAGACTTTTTTAAAGTGCCAGAACACTTAAGCTTCTGATTTTACTCAACTTCACTGAACTCCTCTGAAATATTTTGACACTCACAAGTAGACTATTGGGCAAAGAAGTTGATAGACCTCATTTTGGATGAAGCATAACAGTTATTAAAATATGTATAATTATACAAAGTCAATAATTCTGAAGGACCTACTATGATTAGATTATAAAGCAAGTGTAGATTGAAGACAAATATACTCCTAAATGCACCTGCAGTTGCCATTGCAAGGGAGATTTTGAAGAAAAGGCTGAATTCAGTGGTGAAAAAACTGGTTAGTAGCTCATTTTTAACCTCATTTTAACATCAAAAGGGTACAGGAATCCAACTGTATACTTTCAAGTTGGTTTATAGGCCTACTTATACTCTTAAACTTATTTACTCAAGTATTTTCTTCAACTTTTTGACTTGGTTGGTGTATCAGTCAGGGTTCACCAGAGAAACAGAGCAAAGGGGAATCTCTCTCTCCCCTGTCTATTTATTGTGAGGGAGGAAAAAGAATTGTCCCTCTACCCTTCTAGGTTCTTGGCTGAGAACTCCTTCCCTCCCACCTCCCCCCCCCCCCCCCCCCCATTATAAGAAAAGAGAGATTAGCAGGAGAAAAACAAACAAGTTTAATCACATGTATACCTCCTGTATGCATGGGGGATACCCAGGAAAACTCAGTAACTTCTCTGAAATGGTCCAAGTCACCACCTTAAATATCATTTCCAGCTAAAGATAAAAGAAAGATATTAGGGGCAGAGAGTCAGTTATGGGAGGTCACCAGGAAAAGCACAGTTATCAAGGAAAGGCAAATTTAATTTGTTTGCCCTTTTCAGTCATAAGAGTTTCTAGGGATTTAGTCCTCTTCCTCCTCCTACCACTGGGAGATGCCCTTACAGATGGAGATTTCCCTTATAAATGTAAATGTCCCTTACAGAAGGGTAACTCTCACTTGGTTTTCAGAGCTTCTCCTGTGTCTGCAGTGTCTTAAAAAAATAGTAAGTTCCAGATAACTCTTATCGCAAAGAGACAGGATTTGGGGGAGCAAATTCTGCTCTCCTTTACTATTGAGAGATTTATTTATTTATTTTAAGGAGCTCGATCATAGAGGCTGGCAAGTTCAACATCCGCAGATAGGCTGCAGGTTGGAGACCTAGGGAATAATTGAAATTTAGCTTGAGTCTAAAGACTTTTGAGGGATACCTGGGTGGTTCAGTGGTTGAGCATCTGCCTGAGGTTCAGGGCGTGATCCGGGAGTCCCACAACGGGCTCCCTGTAAGGAGCCTGCTTCTCCCTCTGCCTGTGTCTCTGCCTCTCTCTGTCTCTCATAGATAAATAAATAAAATCTTAAGGAAAAATAAAATAAAGACAGAGCTGAGACTGAATTTTCTCTTCTTTGGGGATCTCAAAATAAAGCGCTCAACTAACTGGATGAGGCCCAGCCACATTATGGAAAGTAATTCCACTTTATTCAAAGTCTACTGAATTAAATATCAATCCCATCTAAAAACTACCTTTACAACAACCAGACTGGGTTTTTTTTTTTTTTTAATACCAAATTTCTAGGTAATGTGGTTTTGCCAAGGTGACATAAATTTAACCATCAGGGTTGGCAATTATAAAACTGTCCGTTTAATCTCTGAAGTTAGATACTCAAGGTAGATTCCCTGAAGAGAGAATTAATCAACACTTTATGGAGAATGGCCATAGAGAAATTCTTCATGGATTCTATGGCAGCTGCCTGTCCAGTAGTTAGTTTTCTTAGATTTACCAGATTTAGCAAATAAAACAAAGGTGTGCCTTGTTAAATTTGAGTTTCAGGTAAACAGCTAATACATTTTTAGTCCAAGTATGTCCCACATTTTGCATGGAGCTTCTTTTATATTAAAATTTATTCAAATTTAGCTGGATGTCTTCTTTTTTTTTTTTTCCTTAAGTATATATTTTTTAAAAATTAAAGGACTTTGTTTGTTTGTTTGTTTGGAACAGGTTTACAATAAAATTGAGAGGAAGGTACAGAGATTTCCTGTATACCTTCTATCCCCATGCACACACAGGCTCCTTCATTCTCAAGAGCACTCACTAGGATGACCAATTAATTACCAAGGATGAACCTACACTGGTACATCATAATCCTCTAAAGTTAGGGTTTACCTGGTATTCACTTTTGGTGCTGCAGATTCTATGGATTTGGAGAAAAGTATGTAGACCTCTCTCCATCATGTCAAATAGTGTATTTTCACTGCCCTAAAGATCCTGTGGGCTCTGCCTCTTGGCATACCCTTCTTCCCCGCAGCCAGAACTGCTTCTTATTGTCTCCAAAGTTTTGCTTCTTCCAGATGTTCTGTGTTTTATCTTGCAAACTTAACTTTCCTTACTACCAAATCTTTTTTTGGAGAGTGGGCATAACTTGCCCAATCTAAGTTAGTATTCCAGCCTGCATCCAGGCCACAACACACAGTTGTGCCCAGTAGAATATAATTGGAAGTCAAATGATGGACTTTTTCATTTTTGCTATTTGACTATTGTGCCTTTTTTACATCTTTATGTCCAAACCAAAATGCAGTGTTCAGAGGAGGTGAGGCCACCTATTTGAGAATGAAAGGTACATATTAAAAATGACATAGCAGGAGAGGAGGAGCCTGGCATCTTGATGAGATCATTGAGTTGCTGCATCAGTTCTAAAATGCCTACTTTAGAATCTCCTATTATATGGAAACATAAACCTTTATTTGCTTAAGCCATTGTTATGTTCCTGTTACATGAAACTATACAACAGCCTACACATTGCAGATTTCTATGTGGCCTTTGGAATCAAATTCAGGGAATATCTTGTTTCATTTCTGTAAGATATACCTCCCTTTCACCTCTTCTTGTCTATGAAAAACAGTCTTTTCTGCTTCCCGATTCCTGAGTGAATTTGGAGATAGAAATGCCTACAAGCCAGTCTGAAGAAATAAATGACGTTTTTTTTCTTTCTCCTTTCTTCTGCATACTTGTAAACACACATATGTGCTGCAGTACAGTTAATTTGGTCAACTACCAAAATAAGTTAGATTTGATAACAACCATGGAAGTGAAAGAAGGACTCCCTTTTTATCTGCCTCAAACTGTATCTTTAAATTCTGTTCCAAACTGTGTTGTTCTTTATCGGAACAAGTAAATATAAGAAACAAGAATAGTCAGCTCCTTTTCCAAGAGATACCATATAAAAGTAGACATTATCTAAGTCAGTAGGAAATAGTAGGCCACAAAGCTGCAGTTGCAACAAATAAGAAAAATAAGGTTTGTGAATTATTTCTAGTAAATCAAGCTTGTAGCTACAAGTAAATTAGGTTCTTGAGTGACATGAGTAAATGTGAAAAACACAAATACAGATAGTTTTATATCTAAAAAACAAATGCAGATCTCTCATGAGAGTCTATGGAATTTATATTTATCTGGTAAAAAATAAATCCAGTGTGCCCTGAAAGTACATTAAAAATCATAATTCTGTAGTACCTGGGTGACACAGTGGGTTAGGCATCTATCTGACTCTTGGTTTCTGCTCAGGTTCATAATCTCTGGGTCCTGGGAAAAAGCCCTGCGTTGCGCTCCACACTCAGCATAGAGTCTGCTTGAGATGCTCTCTTCCCCTCCCTCTGCTCTTCCTATTGTGCTTTCTCTTGCTCTCTCTCTTAAAAAAAAAAAAAAAAAATCTAAAAAAAAAAAAAAATCATAATTCCTTCCAAAATCTTTATCCACTCATCCCTGGGCCTTCTGTTCATTTCAAAGGAATTTGTGAGTTATTTGTGGGCAGCCAAAGATTTTGTCTGGTCCTCTGAGAACAATGTACAGGTAGAGGATATAGTGTTTGATTTTTGTATTACTAAGAAAGAAAACTGGAAATCACTTATGTCTTTGTTTTTATTATAGCCAAGCCATCCAATCTCTATGAACCCTAATTTATGAGGATGAAAAATAAAGATGGTCATAAATATCCATTTCTGAGGGATGGTGAAATAATTAACAAGAAAAAAATTACTATTCTTTGTTCAAGAAAACAGATGTTCCATGATATAAATCATTTCATGTTGTTTTTCAGGATATGGGAAACATATCCCTTTAGTGAATAAAACCGTATCTGACAATAGTCAGTAAGTAGGTATATGAGTTCCATTCTGGAGAGGAAATGCAAAGAGAAAATAATGCTTTAGAAGCAATGTGTTTTTTAGACCAATGTATTCTGACCATTATTTTACTTACAAATTACACTATTATTATATATACGTATCTTCTGAAATGATAAAGAACCCAAACTCAAAGAACATGAAAAAAATTATATTTTTCACTACTTTAGTAGTTTAAAGTTGACCCTTAAACAACACTGGTTTGAACTGCGTGGGTCCACTTATATGGGGACTTTTTTACAGTGCAGGACTGCAAATGTACTTCCTCTTCCTTATGATTTTCTTGATAACATTCTTTTTTTCTAGCTTACTTTATTACAAAAATACCATATATGATACATATAACATGCACAATACGTGTTAGTTGACAGTGTATGTTATCAGACTGTAGGCTATTAGAAGTTAAGTTTTTGGAGGGTTAAAAGTTACGTGCAGATTTTTGATTGTATGGAGGAAGGGAGGCACAGCTCCTAAACCTGGTGGGACTCAAGGGTCAAATGTCTGTGGAAAGTAACTATAGTTTTTGCCTTAACACAGTGGTGTCTACTATGCATTATGGATGTTGTTTTAAATAATACTTGATCTTGAGTAAATTATTTTTATAAAAGAAAAAAGAAATTGTCGTTTTTAGTTTAATTGAGTAATAGCCCAGGTGCATCTGTGCTATATGCAAAACTAGAAAGTATTTTTATGCTATACTAAGGTATAAGACAATGTAAGGATATTTGGTACAAGAGGGAGATTGGTATTACTTACATATTTTTTAAATTTCTATTTTTATTTATTTAATTTTTAAAGATTTTATTTTTAAGTAATCTGTACCCCCAGTGTGGGATTCAAACTTATAGCTCCTGTATCAAGTTGTGTGATTCACCAGTCAAGCCAGCCAGGCACTCCTTAAATTTTTTGTTTTAATTTACTTATTTACAAAAAAACAATACGGAAAAATTTCAAAATAAAAAGCCCCTAAAAGGAGAGTAGGGAATGAAAAATCACTCTGGCACTTTTTTTTTTTTTTTTTTGGTCACTTTGGTGATCCTTGGCTCTATCTTTAAACAGTATTCTGAAATAAGCCACTTTCACACCTTCCACCATCAGCTTACCCTCTAGGCACTGTGATGTCTTGCCTGGACTCCTGCAAAAGCTGCCTAACTGGTCACCCTACTTCATATTTGCCTGCTCACAATCTGTTCTTCATATAGCAGATTTCAATTTGTTTAAAATAGATGGAAATAAATCTATTCATTTTAGTTTCCTTATCAGTGCTTCCCATCAGATTCAGGGTGAAAGTCCAAGTATTTTCACTGACTGCAAGACTACACAGGGTCAAGCTCTGGCCTTAAATCCTTCTATTTTCCTTCGTCCACTTGGCCTCAGTTCACATTGGATTTCCCGTTGCCATAAGTAGGTCAAAGTTTGCCTGTATCTTGATCTTTACTGTGCCTTTCCCACAAGCTGTGACACTCTTGTCCAAAGCCTTTTCATCATTCAGATTGCTTCTCAAATCTGGGAAGCAAAGCTTCTCAAATGTTACCTTACTGAGAGATCTTTCCTCTGAAACTTTCTGTTCTTGAAAATACTATACTTTACTACCTGAAACCTTATGATTTACTTATTAAGTAGGAGCAGCACCTAATTTATCCTTTTTCACATCTTAGGTAGACATCACTTGGTATATAATTAATACTCAATGAATGTTTGTTGAATGAACAAAGAAAATTATTAACTGTGTGGTTTTGTAATTTTTAATGCATGAAATTGGTAGGAATCTCTTCCCATATGCCACACACATTTTGAAATTGCCTGTTCAGCTTGTACATTTCTTTATTCTTTCCTCAGAAATGTAGCGAGAATTTATTTGTGAGCTTTGTTGTTTAAAGGAGAGACCCAGGCCATTTCCTAGCATTCTTACTTTGGTCAGGTTTATTTACCTGGTTATCTCTTTTTATATTTTAGAAGCAGGAGTAATGCTTCCTACCTCACTGAGATAAAATACAGACACATAATAGATTTAAAGCTGTCTGTTATAGCAGCCAGCACATGTTAAGTTCTCAGCACATGG
Source organism: Vulpes lagopus (assembly GCF_018345385.1). Lineage (NCBI taxonomy): Eukaryota > Metazoa > Chordata > Mammalia > Carnivora > Canidae > Vulpes > Vulpes lagopus. Next base: position 27,277,482 of record NC_054836.1, read on the forward strand.
CAGTCATTCCTACCAGTGCCTCATGCCATGCATAGATTATATTACTTTATTATTTTTTTAAACAAGGAATAAATGTGGGCATGTGATGAGTATGTGATAAAGTAAAAATATATGAGGTGGGGGAAGGTCTGAAGACCTGGCCTGTAGGCCAAGCTCTGTCACTTACTAACTTTACTAAGAAGTTAAGGGCATATTAATCTCTCTGATCTTTACAATCTTCACATATAGCATAGGTAGGGTAGGCATATAGGGTGGAAAAGAACTGTATTATTTTCCCATTCCCAAGTTTCTTTTTTTTTTTTTTTTAAGGATTTATTTATTTATTCATGGACACACAAAGAGAGGGGCAGAGACACAGGCAGAGGGAGAAGCAGCCTCCCCGGAGGGGGCCCAATGTGGGATTCCATCTGGATCCTGGGATCACTCCTTGAGCTGAAGGCAGACGCTCAAGCACTGAGCCACCCAGGCGTCCCAACATTCCCTAGGTGCTATCACATTCTATAAGTTCCATGTTTCATAGTGTATGGAATGATGTTTTCTAGTCTCAGAAGAAATTGTTGAAAATCTCTTAGGCAAACGATGTATTTCCAAATAAACATTTCTCAAGGCATTGTGGATTTCTTCATCATTTGTGAGGTAGTTGAGATAAGATCATGGAATTGGAACTATTAGTGAAAGAAACTGATATCTCAAGAGTCTTACCCACAGAAATTTCAGGCTTTAATTCTAGTTTATCTAAGATGTTAATGATAAACAGATATTAAAGGCAAATATGATTTATCTCACAGGGCTTGATTTTTGAAAAGAAGGCCAAATGTGTTCCCTGCACATAGGTCAATCATTGTGGTTACTAGGTATGTGTTAACAGGTAGGTTGAATTAATTTAAATCTTTTTCACATGGTGTTAGCTAAGTCTATCAGGGGTATTCCCACAATTTATTTGAATTCTGACATCTTCCTAAAATCGTCATGGTACATAGAGTAATGCTTCCCTTCAAAGTTGTTCATGCACTGATCCTTGGAATCTGTGAATATGTTACCTTGCAGAGGAAAAGGAACTTTGCGGGTGTGATTAAGTTAAAGATTTTGAGATAGTGATATCTTGGATTGCCTGGGTGGGTCTGATGTGATTACAGCATTTTTATAATAGAGACATAGGAGGTCAGAGAAGAGAGAAGATGCTTTGACGATGGAGGAAGGGGTTGCAGGCCAAGTAACGTATGTGTGCTCTTTCCAGAAGCCAGAAAAGACAAGGAAATAGATAATCTCCTAGAGCCTCCAGAAGGAACATAGCCCTATGGACTTACTTCATAGTTTTGACTTCCAGGACTATAAAATAATAGATGATCATGGTTGGTTTTAAGCCATTATATTTGTGGTAATTCATTGTAGCTACAATAGGAAATTAATACATTTGTCTTGTAAAAATGTACAATGGAATTTTCGTAAGAAAAATCTAAATTTACAAATGGTAGTTCAAGTTAATAATTTTAATTAAAAATGTTCAAAAACTTAATCATATGGAAATGCTAGCATATGTAACAAGTTATCTGTAGCTACGTTTAACTGTAGGGAAACCACCTAGAGTAACTTCTTGTGAATCATTCACTTTTTCTTTTTCAATTAACTAATTAATTAATGTTTTATATTGTGGTAAGAATATATAATGTGAGATCTACTTTCTTGACAAAATTTTAAGTGTACAGTACAGTATTGCTAACTGTAAGCACAAGGTTGTACAGTGGATCTCTAGAACTTACCCATCTTTTATAAGTGAAACTTTATACTCTTTGAACAGCATTTCTACATTTTTCCCCTGCCTCCAGTTCCTGGCAATTACCATTCTACTTTCTGCTTCTGAGAATTTGACTATTCTACTATTCGTAACTGGCTTATTTCATTCAGCATGATGTCTTCAAGAGTCATCCATCTTGTTTCATATGGCAGGATTTCCTTCTTTATGGCTGAATAATTTACCTACTTTTTTGAGGAGTGATTCTTTCTGGGTGGAAATTCTAGATATTGTATATGAGATTGCTGAGATATCTGTCCTTCACATAAATAAGATTCCCTTCTGTGGTGGTTTTAAGACTATGTGCAAACATTCAGCAGGTTGAAACTAAAAGTCCACCTCTTTTCACCCCCACCACTGAGTATGGGTTGGGCCACATGAACTGCTTCTGACACAGTAAATATTGCAGTAACGATGGTATGTGACTTTCAGAAATAGGTCATATCAATGCGTTGTCCACTCCCACACTCTCACTCTAGAGGAAATTAGCTTTCACATTGGGAGGACAATCAAACAGTCCTGTGGAGAAGTCCAGGTGGTGAGAGGCTGAGGCCTTCTGCCAACAGCCATGTAATAGCCGCCTTGGGTTTTCAGTCTTAGTGGGGCTTTGAAATGCCTGAAATCCTGTTCTAAGCCCTGACTCTAACCTCCTAGGAGTCCCAAGCTAGAACCTTTCAGAGATGCTACTTCCATTCTAACCCTCAGAAAGCATCTGCAGTAATACATTTTTATTGTGTTGAGTTGTTAATATTTGGGATAATTTGTCATGCACTAGTAAAAAAATGAATGTACTCTTTCATGGTGGCCTTCCAGAGCTAAATTATGTTGCAATGACTACATAGTTTCTCTTTGTAAATAGAGAAACTGTCTACACAGAGAAACTTCCTTAGTGTTATTGAGAATGTTTAACTTATTTTAAAACAAACAAACAAACAAACAAACAAAATAACAACAGAGAGAATGGGAATGCCCCAGCCTGGATTACACTTGCTATTTAGAGAAGTGAGAAATCACAGTGAAAATTCTTTTTGAGCAACAAACTATTCACAGGAAAGTGACTAAAGGAGGATGAAAGGATTAAAAAAAAAAAAAAGACTTTTCTTCTGCCCTTTTTATTCCCTGTCTCTCGTACTAATTAACACCATTTACTTTTACAGTTCATGATTAGGTCATATAATTAGAGAAGGATTAAGCTCTTCTCTCTTGGAGAGGATGGTTCATTTAAACTGTTTGGAAACTGCTTAAAGAAAACCACCAAAGGACTCTGAGGGATGGAATCCAGATATTATGTAAAAGGAGAATAAATGTGACCCAAAGTAGAATAATCACTCTGTACCAGTACTTGTGCCAAATTATCTTGAAGCTGAATCACGGCAGAAAATATTTGTTATTTATGAGTTTGAGTGTAGAATGCTGTCTTCATAGCTGCCAGTGTGTGGATGTTGTCCCATTCATTGACAGGACATCAGAAGTTATTCAGATAGTATGATTAAAGGTAACACAACATAATTATTTAAGTTGTTTCTTGCTTAAATCTTCTTCTTTTTTAAAAAATTAATTTTTTTAATTTTTTTTTTTTTAAAGATTTTATTTATCCATTCATGAGACACAGAGAGAGAGAGAGGCAGAGACACAGGCAGAGGGAGAAGCAAGCTCCACGCAGGGAACTGGACATGGGACTCAATCCCTGGTCCCCAGGATCAGGCCCTGGGCTGAAGGCAGCGCTAAACTGCTGAGCCGCCCGGGCTGCCCTAAAAAAAATTAATTTTAGAGTATCTGCAGATACTCAGGAGGGTCCTAGACCATTCTCTCTTGCATGCAGAGTGATTCGAAATTTGCACTTTGAAAGAAGTGGCAGCAATAGCCTGTCACTCTCTGAAACTCATCAGTTGCCATCTGAGTAACTGAATGACACTGTGGAAACACTGTATCTGATCTTCAGTGTGTAGATTCTCAGGGAAGAAATAGATAATCCTCAGTCTTCTTGGTTGCTTTGTTAAATCCAAGTCCTCAAGTCAACAGAGAGGTCTTATGATAAAAGTTCCTATGATAAAAGCCTGAAATTATGTGTCTGATCTAGTGGTCAGACCTTCAATAGGATGGGTATTAGTCATAGTCCTTCATCTCGAGTAATGTGAATCTTCTGGCTATGACAGGGACAGGTGACTGGTAGGAATACTGCTACAGTCCAGTCATGCTAAAATTGTCGCTTCTTTCTCTTTTTGCAAATGTGGGCACACAGGAACCGAGTCTTCAATGAGAAGAACTCACGTCCTATAGACATCTAGCTCTTGCAAGTTCGTCTCCAGCTCCGTTTGCTAGTGCATCTTTCATGGCTCTTCCTTCAACGTCCAGTGTGTCTCTGAGCCCCTTCAGTCATTTTGAAGTAGATAATAGCCTTATTTCGAGTGTGAAAGGAAAGGCCGGTGTGGGGGTGGGGGTGCCCTGTTCTGGTGGGAGCACTTCAGGCGACCATAGTCGCTCCACTTCTCAAGGGGACTGACAGGTCTGGGAGGACGCTGAAAAGCTAGGGAAACATTCCCAGCATAGAAAATGCATGAGAAACAAAGAAGCCTGCCTGACCATCGAGACACTGTGAATGCCAGGTCACACAGAATCCCTGCATCACTTTATTGAGAGAAGGAACGTAGGCTGCAGCTGTTTCCTCTCATTCATTCATGTCGTGGCTGGGAATGCAGGTCAAAGCTCATTACTCCATTCCCCTTATTCAAACCTACCTGATGTTCCATCTCCTCTGAGTGTATTCCAAGCAGAGAAGAAAATAAACCTCATTGTTCTGAAAGCACAACAGATTCACTGCTACTTATGGGTCTTTCTATTTATCTAAATGCACTTGCTTAAAGAAAAAAAAAAAAGACTGCAGTAAATGACCATTATTTTTCCTCCAAAACAAAAAGAAGTGTGAGCATGCCATTCTTTGCTGGAATTTATATAGTGGTTTCATTTGATGGAAATATTAAAAGTTAAACACATTCTTTTTTAAAAAAATCAAGACCTTACTTGGGAGTTTTTCAACTTAAAAATTCTGATTTTTTTTCATCTTTTGTTAATAAAAATTCCTCCCTTACATTCAATCCACTTAGCACGACCATTAGTTCCTGTCTAGAGGACACATATCAAATATATTTGAGGAAAAAAGTAATGGGAGATCTCAGAGTTGAGTCAAGATGCTAGAAATATGCTATGTGACAGCAGGATAAGTGAAGAAACACATTTTAATTTAAAAACAAACATACCAGAATAAATGGATTCTTTTAATTTTTTACTTATTTGAACAAATTAGATGGAATAAGTGAGTCAGGCTCTGTTGCCAAAATTTTATATTCTAGAAAACTAACTTTTTATGAGAATATTTCACCTGCTAGGATAATTTTTTTTGCTTCAGAAAATACAGCCCATTATTAAACAGCTTTTTCAACATTTCTCCTTGAGTAAACTTGAAAGGTTCACTTTTTTAATTAAAAAAAATTAAACTTATTTTTAAATTCTATGAAGTTTTTAAATTTTATTTTATTTATTTTATTTTAAAAAATATTTTATTTATTTGAGAGAGCATGAGTGAGCACCAGTGGGGGGGGGGGGGGCTGGTCAGAGAGAGAGAGAGAGAGAGAGAGAGAGAAGTAGGCTCACCGCTGAGCAGGGAGCCTGATGTGGGGTTCAATCCCAGGACTCTGGGATCATGACCTAAGCTGAAGGCAGACACCCAACCAATTGAGCCACCTAGGTGCCCCAAGTTTTTTAATTTTAATTCCAGTATAGTGAACAGAGTGTTATATTAGTTTCAGGTGTACAATATAGTGATTCAACAATTCTATACAGTATTAGTGCTTGTAGTGGTAAGTGTCCTCTTTATGTAACTCTCACTTATTGCACCCATCCCCCCTCACACCTGCAACCACTAGTTCTTTGGAGTTAAGAGTCTGCTACTTGGTTTGTCTTACCCTTTTTTCATCCTTTGTTCATTTGTTTTGTTTCTTATTTTTTCACATACGAGTGAAATCATGTTATTTGTCTTGAAGGATTCTCTATTGATATCCTCTCCTGTCGCCTTGCTCCATTAATGGTTTTATCACTGTTTCTCAACTGCATTGATGTGAGTATATTTGTAAGACAAAGGACGAAAAGCCAAAGAGCTACAAAGGTAGAATGAATGCAAGTAAGGGTAGCGGAAGAAATGAAGCATTATTCACAGTCACTTTAGCATATTTCATTTGATAGGACAGCTGTGCAAGTTTAGGGGAGAAAGCAGTAACAAACACAATCAATAATAAATGGGTGTGCCCGTTTTGATCAAATGCTTTAGTATCTAATAGGGTAAACAAACTATGGTTGTAACAGGAGGGTTTGAATTTGCAGGGCCATTTACATATGTTTTATGTAAAAATTCGTATTTTTAAAAAAGATTTTATTTATTTGTTTATTTATTTATTTATTTATTTATTTGACAGAGAGAGAGAGGGAGAGAGAGAAAGAGAGAGAGAGAGAGAGAGAGAGAGAGAGAGAAAGAGCGATTGTGAATGCACAAGCAGGGGGAGTGGCAGGCAGAGGCCCTGCTCAGCAGGGAGTGGGGCTCAATCCAGGAACCTGGGATCATGACCAGAGTCAAAGGCAGATGCTTAAGGAGCTGAGCCACTCAAGTGCCCCAGATTCTTTGCTTATTATATGCTTGGTCTTTTCAGCTGACATGGCTCACATAACTTTAACAAGTTCCATCAACTAGATACCACAGTTTGGGGTCTCTGGATAACAGACACTGCAGTGGAGTTTAGTGTGTAGGATGTTTATTAGGAAGTGCCTTGGGATCAACATCTATAAAAGAGAGAGGGAAGAAACAGGTCTGGGTAGAGGGAGAGATTGAATTGCTATGCAGATCTGAACAAGAGTCTCCACTGACCCCCATGGGGAACTATGAAATTAAAATGTCCTTTTGGAATTCTCTTGGTTTGGAACATAATAGGTTGGTCTTTTTTCCTTTCTTGTCAACTATTGGTTGTGGGACACCCTAGGGATGGCCAGACGTCTGAGTTGCAAGTGGCTCTCTGTAGCAGGGGCAGTCCCTGAAGGGGCTGATGACAGCACTTTCAACAGCGGGGCAATAAGGCCTTCCTTAAAGTGTCTGAGTGGCTGAGCTATGCATACATTACACTAGCTCAGTGACTTCCAAAATTTTTTACTGTGGTGCACAATCAGAAATTCCCCTTTAGGGGCACCTGGGTGGCTCAGTCATTTAAGTGCCTGCCTTGGGCTCAGGTCATGATCCCAGGGTTCTGGGGTAGAGCCTTGGCCATGCCAGGCTTGCTGCTTAGCAGGGAGTCTGCTTCTCCTTCTCTCTCTCTGTCCCTCCGCCCTGCTCATGCTTTCTCTCTATTTCAAATAAATAAAGTCTTTTAAAAAATTTTAAAAAAGGAAATACCTTTTACATCACCACCCAGGCACATGCACGCATACACACACACATACATATAACAACAAAAGTTTCACAAAATACTATGTTAATATTTGTCCCTGTTGCATGTAATGTACTCTGATATTTCCTGTTTTGATTTGTTTCAGTCCATTCCATATCTATTCTTTCTTCACTTTGTGAAATGTTATCTGTAACACTAATTTGACTTCAAGATCCCTTATTAAATTGCAATGTGGAATTTGAAAAATATGGAATTAGATTGATGGAGATAAACCAGTTAATGCTGAGCAAATCCTCTAGTGTAACTAGAATGAGCTAGTGCTCCATGATGTGTTTAATTTACTTTCACTTCCACGAAGCTAGAAAAGGGTCCTGGTAGAACTTTGCAATTCTGTGGGTCCTACAGAGAGGGTGTGGTTCATTACAAATCTCTAAATCCTTGAAGACCTTGTTCCAAGTGAAGGGTGGTTTGTGATTACTTGTTCTAATAGTATGAGCTGCAGGCAAAATGTTCAAAGAAGAAGAATGTTCAAAGAAGATATTAATTAGTAGGGGAGGAAATAGTAATTGTCAGTGAGAACCATGACTTCCATGTACTTGTAGAGTTCCAGGTGGATGTCAGGTATCAATACCTTAGTTTTCCCAAACAGTGGAGGCCTATGATCTGTTTGACATTGCAGCTTCCACATGAGGGGGATTACTGGTGTCATATACAGACTTGAATTTTGAAATATATAGGGTAAATGCCTGAATGGGACAGTACAGATACAAATTTCAGTTAAGAAAAAAAGGACTTCATTTTTATTTATTTTTTTTTAAAGATTATTTATGTATTTATTCATGAGAGACAAAGAGAGGCAGAGACATGGGCAGAGGGAGAAGCAGGCTCCTCGCAGGGAGCAGGATGTGGGACTCCATCTGGGGTCTCCAGGGTCACGCCGCAGGCTGAAGGTGGCGCTAAACCGCTGAGCCACCCGGGCTGCCCAAGGACTTAATTTTTAGATAGAGATATGAAGAAGATCATGAACACAGTGTGATAAAATTTGGGAAGATGACAAATTAATAAATGTATTTTTCCCCCTCTGGACCCAAAACAATAATAACAAACTCAAAATATACCTTTTGTGCTTGACCCTGGAGCATGAGTTCAGAGTTCTTACTGGTACAAGATTTACACTGCTAGGTCCGCCCAGGTGGCTCAGGGGTTTAGCGCTGCCGTCAGCTGAGGGTGTGATCCGGAGACCTGGGATCGAGCCCCATGTCTCGCTCCCTCATGGAGCCTGCTTCTCCCTCTGCCTCTCTCTCCCTGTGTCTCTCATGAATAAATAAATACAATCTTAAAAAAAAAAAAGATTTACATTGCAACAAAATAGAAATTGTACAGGCATTTAAAATTTAGGGTATGTAAGCAGAAGAAAGTTCTACTGCAGAAGCATAAAAGCAAAGATGTAGTAAGAAAGAAGTGAAAAATATATACTGTTATTCACGTTAACTGTGGGCAAATAGCAATTTGTTATCATATTTAATCCTGGTGGCAACCTTCCAAGTGGGCTTGATGGTTACCATTTTTGTAAATGAGGAAACTGAGGCTAAGATGTAAGTGACTTAGCCAGGTTAGTGGAGTCAGGGTTGCAGTTTAGGTCTCATTCTGTCCTTTTCACTACTTCCAAGTCATATTCATATTTACATCTCTACTTTTAAAAATATGCAGAATAAATGCATATTAAAACCAGCTATGTATTTGCTCATATGTCAAAATAGAAGTTGAAAACAGTTCGATCACTTCTCTACCATTTCCACACATTGCATTATTGCTACTTGAGAGATGAATGTATTAAAAACTTTAAAAAATCATTTATTACTGTTGTGGGTCTTTGGAAATTTCTTCTCATGTGGTTCTATCTGTATTATATTTCAGTTAACTGTTAAGAAATCCAGAAGCCAGGTTTTATCAGCTCAAAGTAATAAGTATGCATAGACACTGAAGAGGAGTTGAGATTAATGTCAGCCAAAGAACGGGAAACCAGTAAAAATAAAAAATGCTTTATAGGCGTGTTCTATAATGTATGACTATTTTTAAGCATTATTAATCTAAAAAGTATTTTTATTTACCTAATTTTAATTTTTAAATTTTATTTATTTATTTTTTAAATATTTTATTTATTGATTCATGAGCGAGAGAGGGAGGGAGGCAGAGATACAGGCCGAGGGAGAAGCAGGCTCCATGCAGGGAGCCTGATGTGGGACTCGATCCTGGGTCTCCAGGATCACACCCTGGGCTGAAGGCAGCGCTAAACCGCTGAGCCACCAGGGCTGCCCTAATTTTAATTTTTTAAATTTGATTTTTATTTTATTGCATTTATTTAGTCTTGTTTTTGAAAGAATACCAGACTACCTTTGATTTGGCAGGATACATCCACTCATGAACCTATGTTCACTTCAGATGTTACTGGTGTGTTGCCAACAACAGTTGAGCAAAAGGGTAAAAGAAGTTTATAAAAGACAGACTTTATTTTTAAATTTATTTTTAATTTTTAAGTAGGTTCCACGTCCAGCTCAGAGCAATTAACTCACAACCCCAAGGTCAAGACCTGAGCTGAGATCAAGAGCCAGATCCCTAAATGACAGAGCCTCCAAGGCATCCCTATATGTATTTATTTTTAAAGTTTTTACTTTTATTATTATTATTATTTTTTAAAGATTTTATTTATTTATTCATGAGAGACAGGCAGAGACACAGGCACAGGGAGAAGCAGACTGCCTGTGGGGAACCTGATGCGGGACTCAATCCCAGGATCCTGGGATCTTGCCCTGAGCCGAAGGCAGATGCTCAACCACTGAGCCACCCTGGCGTCCCAATATTTTATTTTTAAGTAATCTCTACACCCATCATGGTGCTTGAACCCACAACCCTGAGACCAAGAGTCCCATGTTCCACCAACTGAGTCAGTCAGGCACCCTTAAAGGACAGACTTTTAAAAGCTACTTTTAGCCCTGTAACCTCAAAATAGTACCAGAAATTAAATAATTGACCTCATTAAACAACTCACCTCGTGACATTTTAATTCTCTGTAAATTGGCTATGAGACGCGTTCAAGGACAAATTCAGCTTCATTAGAGAGGACACATGAGCCAGCAGATGTGTTCAGAAGCTGCTGAAGACACTAGAACAGATGAAACAGTCTCATTATCTATATTGACATTCTCCATGCAAATGAGCTTTCAGAGTTTAAATTTGTTGTGTAATGGCTTTTGTATTTCTATTACCTTGGTTGTGTGATCATTTTTATATTTCTCAGAGCTTGGCCAAGTGATAACACTTCTGGGTCTCATCTTTCCTTACCTGTGACATAAGACAGCATTGCTACACTATTGTGTGTTACACTATTGTTTTTCTCAACTATACTGCTGGTTCATCATAGAAGTGATTACAAGAGACTGTATACACATTTTCAGTCTTCTACTGGAGGAACAGGAGAGAACAGTTTTCTTATTTGGATTCTAGCTCAACTGTACTTAAACTTTTCGTGACCTAATATCCAAATGATACAGTGAAGATGCTCATTTGTACTTCTCATTTTTCACTACAATCTACTTGATAAGTAACCTGAAAGTAATTGAGGGGTATAACAAATCTCAAATGCAAGGTGTTATTATTGTCACCATCTATCACTACTACTGAAAAAGAGGATCAATTGTTCTGTTACTAATTCAGTGAGTTACTACTTTTATATATGAGTGCAACTTCAACTCTTGTTTTATTTAAGATGTTAAGTTTTGATATGTGGAGACTATTTTAATATCTTTTGAGATGAGTATTTAATGATGCCAGACAGACAATATCAAAACTTCTTAGATTTTTTTGGAGGAAAGATGTATTAGATATTTTGGAATTTGTGTATTACCAAATCATTATGGAAAACAAAGACCAATTTAAATTTTGTTTTGTTTTTAAGATTTTATTTATTTATTCATGAGAGACAGAGAGACAGACAGAGACATAGGCAGAGGGAGGAGCAGGCTCCCTGCAAGGAGCCCCGTTGCAGGACTTGATCCCAGGACCCCGCTATAACAACCTGAGCCGAAGGCAGACGCTCAACCACTAAGCCATCCAGGTGCCCTCAATTTAAATTTTGATACCATCTTGTGAAACATGAGAGATATAAAGAATATATAAATCATCTCCACAGTGTTCCAGAGATGAGCATCAAATCCATTTTGTTATTAGCTCTGTTAGGACAATATTCCTTCTTCCCAGTAGCTAATATTCAGTCATATTCCTTTCACCTAGCTCCAACCTCAGCTCTGCATCTAGTCATTGTGTTTCTTTATATTTTGCGTGTTTGATGACATGATTGACCCCTGTGGTTTGGCTGAGACTTAAGCTAACAAGTGGGAGTTAAGTGCTTAGCAGATAGGAGATGCTCAACAAATACTTGATGAATGAATTATAAGATTTTAGCTCTGCAGAATGGAAGGCTTCCATTCTTAGTCAAATAATTCCAAAGGTATCGATTACAAAACTGTTTCCTAAATGTATTCCATGAAAAACTAATTTCTCAGAATATTAAGTTTTAGGGTCAAAAAGTATTTTGACCAAGTAAGTTATGGAAGTGCCCAGTTAAATAAAAGTAGTTAAATTTCTGTATCGCAAGACTTCTCAGAGACTTTATTGTAATATGTCTTAAGAATCTCTGAGAGATTAAAAAATTAAAAAAAAAAAAAAAAAAGGGATCCCTGGGTGGCGCAGCGGTTTGGCGCCTGCCTTTGGCCCAGGGCGCGATCCTGGAGACCCGGGATCGAATCCCACATCAGGCTCCTGGTGCATGGAGCCTGCTTCTCCCTCCGCTTGTGTCTCTGCCTCTCTCTCTCTCTCTCTCTGTGACTATCATAAATAAATAAAAAATTAAAAAAAAAAAAGAATCTCTGAAAGAGGTTAGTATGTAGACTTTTCCAAGATTATTTGGCCATAGAACTCTCTCCTCAGCAACCACCTTTCTCTATCTAAGTATCCCCTGGACTAGTTATGAAGAACATGTATTAGGAGATATTGAAATAGAGAGGCACATAAAAATCTATAGACAAAAAAAGACATTGATGGATTTGGGTGTTTTTTGGGGGAAAAGTATCCTTTTTAGGAGTTTCTAGGATGTCAAAAGAGTCAAGAATCTTTGTTAATTCCTGGTCCACAGTTGGATGCTAGAGTGGAAAATTTTGGAGAATGTGGGACATTTTTCAGAAAAAAATATATGGGGTGAGGAAGATTATGAGTCAGAGGCAGTTAGTCATTGCATTGTCTATACGTTATTAAAGTTTATGTAATTTCTTCTTGAATTCTCATGGGGAAAAAGAATTATCTGTGTGTGGGGAGTGGGACATGAAAGTGGGAGGTGTGGAAGGATAGAGATCTTGTTCCTCTCATTCTAGAAGATATTATCCATTTCCATGTCTTGTCCACCCCCCCACCCCCCCACCCCCCAACCCCCGGTTTAAGGGCAGGATGTGGCCCTGGATTCACTTTTGTACCGGCAGCATCTTTTACTGTGGCACAGTAGATACTTAGTAGATGTTTGAACTGAATTGAAATAAGAGGATTGGTGAAATGATTCAGGGCTTGGGTTCTTGCATACTCATTTTTACCAAAATGGCAAGATCGTAGCTCCTTCCTCCTCCTTGGGTGTGTAATCTTGGGTAACAGGATCACTCCACTTCTGAGGATATTTTGTTGACATTGTCACATGGCGTTTCAGGGTATTCTGTACCATGTTTCACCAGAGTGGATACCAAAACACCTTCTAAAGAAAAAAAAAAGCTCCGTAGTTGTTCTTTTTAGGACAGCCCACTTAAGAGATTGCAAAACTTACAATTCTAGAAAAGGAGGAGAAAACTGGCAGAACAACTAGAAAAAAATTATCAAAGCCTTTATTTCCAAAGAATTAGGAGGCTTAATGATAATATCAAATGAATTGATATTCCATCCCTTTCTACAGCTTTTCCTGAAAGAGGAAGCTTGACTCATTTCAAGTCAGATCGCAGAATAATATCATTACAACAGTAGCTAATAAGCTTCTTACAGAAATAAGACTCCTAGAAAAAAACATTCAAAATTAGTTGATAATGTGAATGTATTATATGAACTTTGAATCTGGTTGAAACAATATTTAATGAAAGTATTATGAAATCTTAGATGGAGAGCATTTTAACTTATTTAACAACTGAATAGCTATTGTGACAAAGTATGATGCTTGTCACTATGGTACAAAGATATGTAATATGTGTCTTATACCTTCCAAGTTGTTTGTAGTTGAGTTAGAGTGACAGGCACATACGAGGATAAAGTGGGTGGCAGTGGCAGGTCAGGGGGAAGACCTGGATGCCGCTGACTGGGGAGCATGTGGATTTCACTCACGCGCTGGCACTAGCATAGTGATGTGAACACGCGGACTTCCCAGCCCAGGCATTGGGTTGGCTTTGAGAATCTGAAGCGGGATGTGTCTGTGTCTGCAGATAGGCAAATTCATAAGTATTTAAATGAGTCATTTTGATAGAATGGTCAGTTCCAAAGGATTCCTTAAAGGAGACTCCCTCAGTGCTTATTAAGAAAATGAGTCACGGAGATCTGGACATCACACACATTCTAGCATCTTCTGACAAATATATTTCATTTCTCGCAAATTCTTCAACATTTAGAATAAAATTGAGATAGCCACTTCACAAAATCATGTGATCTAGGAAGAAGACCATGAACCCTGACAGAATGACACTGGCTCAAATCGTGACTCCAATATTTAGTTCCTGATTGACAGTTGAGGGATATTTCTTACTTTCTCTATGCCTCTTACCCAAAGGATTATTGTGAGAGCAGTAACATATGTAAAGTCAGGCTCTTTCCTTACCTCCTCTTATGGAGACCTGGACTTCTCTTCTACAGCACACCTTGCAGTTTGTATTTCAGTAATTATGAAGCCAGCTCTTTCGTGTGTGTCTCCTCTGCCTTCTGCTGGGAGATGTGCTTCCGGAAGGAAGGAACCAACCTCTCCTCTTTACCGTGGTGTTCCAGGCACCTGGCACATCCATGAGTCGGTGCCACCTGGGCGAAGTCCCAACAGTGTGTGGCGTAGACTCCCTGATTTATAAACATTGCTTCCCTTCTTTCTCATACACGGAATATGACAGTTTTCTTTTCCCTGTTCTGTTCCTAGGAGTTTGGTGAATTTCTCTGCTCCTCCTAGAATACATGATATTACTGGCATATTGGTTACTTCTGACACTTCCTAGGGGCTCTTCCTAGTAGCACAGATCTTCTTAACAACATTGACATCAAATTCTTCTTGAACTAAAAGCATAATCTCTCCTACTTTTACCTGTCCTTACAATGGTATTTTTCCTGAATTGTTTCTTAGAGATAAAAAAAAGGTAACTTCCGGGTCTACTTATAGTATTTTGAAAATGTTTATTTTATTTTGCTTAAGTTCACAGGATGAATATGGTACCTTCAGACCGCTATTATACTGCTCCTTATTGCAGGTATTAAGTAAAAAACCTAAACCCTGCAGCAGATGTCTACATTCTATTTACCCAAAGGCAGAAGGAAAATTTAAGGTATCATCCAAACCATTGTTTGCTCATTATACTCATTTTCATGTTGACTGACTTCTTTATGAATATAACAATATTCCTTTATTCCATCGATTCATGGCAGCACTAAAATAGATTACAGCTCCAGGTTTGTCTTCTGCTTGCATTCATGACGAGGGCTCTGAAGAACTGCACATTTCCAGGAGAGGGGTTTCCATGGAAACCTGGACAAAGGCAAAGCAAAATAATTCTTCAAGGCCTACAAGAAAAAAAAAAAATCCACCTTGCTTTTTGTTTGCAGTTCTGTGTCCCCTGAGCAGTCTGGCTGGCTGGCACTGTCCTTGCTCTCTAGGAATTGCTGTCTGAAATGTATATATAGCATGATGCATCTCGGCAATCTGCAAAATAGGATTTGGTGAGTCTGACTAAAAAGTTATTTCTCAGGAGGCCTCTAACCCGGAGGTTTTTTTACAATAAGATTAAAAAAATAATCAAGCATACATTTAAGCAGCTGCTGGATTTCTGAACATGGGATTGCTCTTCACCTTATAGAGTCTTTGAACTATGTATCCAAGAGGAGAGTTTTAGAGCAAATGTGTGAAATCAATCATTAGAGGCAATTTGGCCTTTCAAGATGATTTACTAGTTGAAAATAAAGACCACATCAAATGATTTCTGATGGAATTTTGGGTCCTACCTCTTGAATAAAACGAAGTCATGGGGCTCATATGAATTCCGTTGAAAAGTAATGTGTCTCTCCCATTGGTTTGCAAGGTGCCAAAGAAGGCTGGCCATCTTGTTTATGTATCTTCCATTGTACTTTTGAAGCTCTTTTGAGGCCTGAACTGATGCAGTGAGGAACACCCACTCTGCTCTCCCACAGAGGCTCTTCAGCACCACAGTCAGAGGCCGAATCCTTGGTGCTTCTGAGCCACGACTCCTGATACTGTTTAATTGATTCTGACTTTCCTTTCTTCTCTTTATTGAACTTAATTGCAATCATTTAAAAAAATACATTCACCCTTCAATTCATTCTTCCAACAAATAACTTCTGAAGCATTATTTTATACCAGGTACTATGCTAGGAACATGCCCTCAGGGAGTCCATCAAGTACTGCCAGATTTTTAAAAAATGGCATAACACAAAAGAAAAACACCACACATGTGACAATTATTACATGCTGTGAAATGCCATCATATTGAGACTTGTTCTGGGTTTTATGGCAGGCCAGAGCCTAGAACTGGGGGATTCTCAGCTTAGTGGTGGTGGGACTGGGGGGATTAGGTCTGGGAAGACCTTTGAGAAATGATGTTTGTTCTGAGTCCTCAAGGACAATTAGATGTGAATCAGGGAGACGAGTCTGGGAAACACATTCAGAGGAAATATACAAATACAGGAGAGAGAAGAATGTCAATGTCTCATAGGCTGAACATAGGTCTTAATGCAGGGAGTAAGAGGAGTGCATAGGAGAAGAGAGCAGAAGCCAGTTTCTCAAGGCAGTTGCAAAGCTAAGGAGTTTGATCCTACAGTTGGGGAAGCCACTGAGAAATTTCAACAGAAGTGTTCAGTCTATGCAGTCATCCTGGTGGGGGTGTTGAAGATAGAGGACATCATTTACAGCAGGGAGCCCATTGGGAGGCCAAGGGCAATATTGATGAGAAATAGTGAGGGCCAAACCTAAGGCTGTGTGTAGACAGGGATGGAGACTAGGGGCTAGGTCTGGGGCTGGACTGACCTGATATCTAATTGTTCCAGTGGAGGTACAAAAAAAAAAGGGAAATTTCTTCAGCTTTCTTTCTATTGCAGATTAGATTAGTTTGAGAGGCAAACAATCCATAAAGATTAGGAGCATGCCTTTAATCCTTGTGCTGCCTGACTGCTCAAATCACCTATGGCAAGCTTCTTAATCTCTTTGAGCCCCAATTCCTTGAAATGACTACATGGGATTGTTTAGAGGATTAAGTGAAATAATATTTATTAAACATTCACACATTTACTCAATTTCTGTTTTGTGAGTGTTTATGATGTGCCAGGGTAAGGGATTCAGAGGTGTTTAAGACAAAGTTTCTGCCCTACTGGAAATTCTATTGGATGAATGGGAAGGGAGGCATAAATAAGTTAACAAATAAGTGAGTAAGTCAGTTATAGATTTGGAAGAGTGCTTTGAAAGAAATAGATTTGCATGATAGATATAATGTTGAAAGTCTACTTTTTTTTAAGATATATTTTTGGGGGCACCTGGGTGGCTCAGTCAGTTAAGTATCTGCTTTTAGCTAAGGTCATGATCCCAGGGTCCTGGGATTGAGCTCTGCATTGGGCTCTCTGCTCAGTGGGGAGCCTCTTTCTTCCTTTCCCTTTGCCACTCCCCCTGCTTGTGCTCTCTCTCTCTCTCTGTCAAATAAATAAGGAAAATCTTAAAAAAAGAGAGATTTGTTTTTTATTTGAGAAAGAAAGAGCAAGCATGAGTTGGGGGAAGAGCAGAGGGAGAAGGAGAGAGAATCCCTCTTTTTTTTTTTTTTTTTAAGATTTATTTATTCATGAGAGACAGAGAGAGAGGGAGAGAGGCAGAGACCTAGGCAGAGGGAGAATCAGGCTCCCTTGCAGGGAACCCAGTTTGGGACCCGATCTGGATTCAGGGATCTCGCCCTGAGCCCCTGAGCCAGAGGCAGACACTCAACCACTGAGCCACCCAGACTTCCTGGAGAGAGAGAATTCTAAGCAGGCTCTGTACTCAGCCTGTCATGTGGCTTGATTCCAGGGCCTTGACATTGTGGAGACCGAGAAAATTAAGGCCATTCCACCTTAAGTTCAGCATTAGCACAAGTACAGCCATCTCAGACCCCTGTAAATAAGAGCTGAACTTTACCTTACTTCAGTTACAGGAAAAAACAGCTTAACACCCTACAAAGTCCCATATTAGAATGAGAACAGAACTTAATGCCCTTGAAAGCCCCATATCAGAATGTAAACAGAACTTGAGAAATTCCTACACCCCTTCTGGAGGTCCCCTAGACCAGCTCATAAAAACCTAGCTGGAACCCACCTCCGGGTCCAAGTCCCTGTTCCGCTGTGGCAGGTATACTTGGACCCAAGCTCGAGCTTGCTAATAAACCCTCGTGCATTTGCATCGGTGTCGACTCCTTGGTGGTTTCTCAGATTCGCAATCTTGGGCACAACAACATCATGACCTGAGCCAAAATCAAGAGACTTAGGCTTAATTTACTGAGCCACCTAGGTGCCCCAAGAGTTCTACTTCTTGATATGTTGTTAAGAAAGGCTAAAACTTCTAAGGGAGCTCGGAACAGCTATATAGTTGGGGAAGAGCACGCCAGGCTGAGAGAACACCCAATTCAAAGACCCTCAGGTGGGAAAGAATTTTGAAGGGCAGTTCTCATTTATCCACTTAGCAGCTCCTCAAAAATAGTAAGCATATAATAAATAATATACATACATATGTATTTATTTAAATGACATATCTTTAGACACAAGGAAGGTATGGAAAACTAGATTAACAAAATATCTCACACTTGTTTAGATACAGTAGTCAGAACAATATTTAAAATTGCTGCCTTTACAAACATATCTTCATATTTAAGAATATAGTGGTAAACATGTTAGTGGAAAGGGGGGAGGAGTTCTTTAAAGCGGTGTTGAGGTTTACAGGCCAGGAATTCCCATCAGAAATGATGCGATTAATATTCTTCTCAGCCACTCTGGAAATACATTTTTCTTTTTTTTTTTCCCCAATTATCTCTTTTATTGTTTGAATCCAATTCAACCTTAACACCGGTTCAAAGATCCTTTATTTTATTATTTTTTTAAAGATCTTATTTACTGATTCATGAGAGACACAGAGAGAGACAGAGAGAGACAGAGAGAAGCAGAGACATAGGCAGAGGGAGAAGCAGGCTCCATGCAGGGAGCCTGACGTGGGACTCGTTGAAGGCTGCGCTAAACCACTGAGCCACCCAGGCTGCCCCTCAAAGATCCTTTAGAGATGGAGACTTGTGATCTACCTTGGAAGTCCAAAATTTATACACCCATGTGTGGAACACTGTTAACCTTCGTCCTTTAGAAATAATCTCTATTATTAGTCACTTTTGCAATTTTTCTGTGAAATAGAAAATATATAATTTGAATGATCAAAAAATGATTACTCAATATAGATTTAATGTTACACATTAAATGAAGGCTCTTATATGAGCAAATCTTTAAGTGACTACACCATCCTATTGTTCATGCAGCATGTTTGAGAGTTTACTGTTATTACATGCCAAGGAGGTAATTTACAAACTACTTTGTAACAAATCAACAAAGGCAACTGAGTTTGATATGAATCCTGGTTAAGAGGTTTTCCTACCGTTTATCCTACTTATCTTCTTGAAGTAGTATATAGAATAAAAATGGATTGCACATATGTGGGAGTTATAATTTTAAGATAGAAAATGTAGAAACATTAAATTTAGATCAAGGTTAATGCATTGAATGTATGAAAGCATGTCAATAATATAAGCTAAAATTTTAAACATTGAATGAATAACCAAAAAAGAGATAGCTGAGCAGACATCAGAACCACAGAAAAAAGGGGTAGGGCTGCTCCACATGGACGACAGCATCCACCTCTGTTCAGAGTGAATTCTAACAAAGAGCTAATGAAGATAAACAGTCTATTTAAGTGCTGCTGGAAAATTCCCCTTCAGCCAGCAGCTGGCATGACTGTTGTCATTCAAAGGGCATAAGTAAATGTCATATAATTGAGTCATTGAGAAACTGAGATGACAAGGAGCTACATTCTCATTAACACTCCTCAAAAACTCTTCCTTGGGCTATTAAATAGATGATGTTTAATAGTGGTATTAAGCTAAAAGAAAACTACAAGAAAGCCAAGTTTAAATAGGTCTTAGCTCTTTAATTGGATGTTCCCAGAGAAGTTGGCTGTGACTCTTGCATACCAGGTGGAGTGTAATTCTATGAAATGGCACTGACCAGAATCTGAATCACCATCTTTCAGAGATAGGAGGAATACAAACTTCATGTGACACAATGTGGTGCTTCGATCAAGCGCAAGGATTGCTATATCCTTGCATAGACAGTGCCTTCTCAATGCCCTTCTTGCCTCTGTACGACAGAGGAAGAGTGTCTTCACATTTTCAAAGGAACCCTAGGCCAGCAAGGTTCTCTTTGCCAGAATTTAGTTGGGTATTCTCCTTGTACCCCTATTTCCTGCCTCCTCATTTACTTCTGGCTTTCATCCATGATTATTAACCAGGGTACTTACTCATTCATTAGTTGGCGTCTTCTAGCCTGACACCATAATTGACCTTGGCTTTGCCCATTGGTTCTCTTTCCCTCTCGGATTTAATTGAACACTGTCTTTGGAATGAACACACATTCTCCTGGTTTTAGTCTTGCTACACCCTGCCCTGAGGCTGGACTATTATTAGGCATGCCCAGCAATATAGTTCTAGGAAAGAGTCTTTAATAATGGAGGTTTTAATGCCAAATCCCATACATCCTTTAGTGGTGAACAGAAATAGATCATTTCTACATCCTTCAAGTTCAAAAATGTTCCTACCAGATTCGCAGAATCTTAATGAGTACTTAGATTTGGGTTCAGTGACATAAGCTATCTAGCTGATCTATGGGAAGCAATATCACCTTATTAAATCTAGAACTACTACATCAAGACAACCAAATAGATTGTTCTGTGTATAACCAGAATAGTTACATAATTACCATTAAGAATGTCCATTAGTTACGAACTAGAAAAAAAATTGATTTGTAAGCATCACAATAAATGACATATAGTTCATGTGTTAATAGAAACCATGGAAAACATAAGTTGTTTAAAAATTCTCTGATATTTCATGAAATGATTATTGTTTTAGATCGAAATATAGTCAAGGTTATCTTCGATATATGAAATGTGGTTATGATGGGAATCTTATTCCACAGCCCACACATTGAAACCTGCCTCCTTGTCTTAGTCATACATTAACTATGTCCACCAGCAGATGCTGTTGCTGCCCTCCTAGATCACCCTGGATCCCCTTTACTGAGTCTGAACCCCCATTCCCCAGCTTCTTTGCTCACATCACGGTTTTGCCACTAACAGCTGTCACTTGCAGCCCTCTTCCAAGGACTATCTTTGGGCTTCTAAGCTCTTTTGCCTAGCAGCTGAGAGACTGGATTGCTGGAAGTGTCTGGGAATTCACACTTTCCAGGGTGGACCGGGTCAAGGACTGACTGTCATGAGTACAAAAGCCCAGTTCCAAGGTGCGACAAACTCTGAAGATGACTACCATAGACACACTTTTTAAATGATTGCAAGAAGCACGCTGTTCACATTTTAATATGTCCTGAATGGGATGAACTTTGCATTTGATTTGTCATACTTTAATTGGCAGTGTTTTTTTTTTCCTTACTACACGTAATAATGATGTACCTAATTCAACAATGTTGAATTAGAGTCTATGAAATAAAAGATTGTAAAACAGTGAACAAAAACTTCTGTTTGAAATCAGGAAAGTATTGGAAGGATTGACATCTAAACCAGTAGCATGTGAAGTGTCAGCAGGGTCATCCTATTGTTTTGAAGGGATACCATGTAGAAATTAAGGCCAGTCTTAGTGAAGATGTTAGAAGTAGGAGCCACTTTTCATTAGGTCTCTACTATGTGTCTAGCATGTAGGTCCTCTGCCTCCAGTAACTCTGTCATTGTTATTATCACCTTTTGGATCATGAAATAACATAATCAGAAAGACATTTTCTGTGGAAGACAGCAATCCTGACCCAAGCACACACTTGAGCATTACTGCATTTATTGGCATAAAATGGTTTAACAACCATCTGCTTCTGATGACTGATTCTCCCAGCAGCTAGCCCCTTATCCTAGGCAGAAGCGTGCAGATTTGGGTCAAGCTCAGTCTCTTTGATTTAATTGCTGCATGATGTTGAAAAAATTACTTACCACTTAACAATAGTTTGAAAAGAATTATGGAGTGCCTGGGTGGCTCAGTGGTTGAGCGTGTCTGCTTTGGTTCAGGTCATGATCCTGGAGTCCTGGGATTGAATCCCACATCGGGTTCCCTGCATGGAGCCTGCTTCTCCCTCTCCCTATGTCTCTGCCTCTCTCTCTGTGTCTCTCATAAATAAATAAATGAAGTCTTTAAAAAAAAAAAAAGAAAAGAATTATACCTATCCCTAACAGCTGTAGTATATTTGTACATATTATATGCATAATAAATATTTGTTCATATCTCATTCCCTCCTTTCTTTTCATTGTAAAATGTATTTTCTTAAATAACAATGAGTCATATGAAGTCAGGAAAACAAACCCAGGGGTTTTGGGATCACTGGTGGAGTTCAGGGACCAGGCTTTGTCCTGAGCCAGGAGAACATTCTTGTCCAGCCATTGAGATGGCAATGGTCACAAAGAATTGGACTCTACAAGTTCAGCCTCCTATATCCATTCCCCCAGGGCCAGAACAGGTAGGAAGTAGGAGAGAACTTCCAGACTGCAACTAGGAAACTGTGACATAGAGTCAGGCTGACCACATACAGGGGCTGTATTTGTTAGGTCATAATCTATTCTTTTCAGGAACCCTAAGATTTGAACAATTTTTTTCTATCAAATGGTGTTTAATTATAATAGCTGTTCCCATTTTTATTCATCTGTAACTTCCGAATAGTGCGTGCCATAAAATAGCAGGTTGGGCACTTTGAGTCAATATAATTCATCTGTTCTTTCTACAAATATCTCCTGTTACCTTTTTGTGTACAAGCAGCATGTGGGTAGAGGGGATACAGTGCGCACACTCTTGTTTCCCTGCCTCGAAGCGTCTACCCTTCAGGGGGCAAAACACAAGGCCTGAAGGTTTTGATTTAGGAAGGAGACTAGGGCACAGTGGGAATTTCGAGGAGGGACTCCTTTAACCTCTTTTGTGGCATGAATTCCTCCTGAGAAAAAATTTTACATGCATGAAATACCATGCATCACCTTACAAAAGAAATGGATTATAATGAGATGCAATTCTACCCACAGAGGCCTTGAGTGTCTGTGCATTTTAGGTTCAGCATCCCTAGGAGAAGTTTGTTCTTAGCTGAGGGAAAAATCAGCAAGAAGTAGTCAAATGGTGGAAGGAAACAGAAAAGAGTATTCTGTGAAAGATAAACATCATGTGGGAAGAGCCAGCAATAAGAGGTCAAGGCACAGGATTTGGTTTCCCAGCTCAAAAGCTAAGGCTGCTCTAGGTCCCCCTAAAAGCAAAGGGTTTTGTTGTTTTGAATTAGTCTATGAACCTACAATGTAGAAGCACATATAATTTCCATTAAGCTTTATTATATAAACAATTCATAAAAAATCTTCTTTCCATGAAATGTTCTCTATGATTATATACTAGTAAGAAAAAATACATATGATCTTAAAATATCAAACTATTTTTTTTTTTATTTTTTTTTATTTATTTATGATAGTCACAGAGAGAGAGAGAGAGAGGCAGAGACACAGGCGGAGGGAGAAGCAGGCTCCATGCACCGGGAGCCTGATGTGGGATTCGATCCCGGGTCTCCAGGATCGCGCCCTGGGCCAAAGGCAGGCGCCAAACCGCTGCGCCACCCAGGGATCCCAAAATATCAAACTATTAATATTAGTATGTCACCTTTGAAAATAAATATGATTTAAATAAAATATAATGATCCAAATCATTCTTTATACATTAATTCTTTATAAATTACTCAATAAAGAATTAAGTCAGAGCTTGGGACTTGAATGTATATTTATAAGGGATTCTCTCCTCTTAATCTGGAATTGTCACTCTGAAATACTTTTGGTAGAAATAGCTGGCAAGAGTAGTTTTTTGCTTTTTTTTTCCTAGTATGTTTCTGAAAATTAGACCAGTAAGCAGAGTTTTGGGAATGTATTTTTTGTATGGGATGCATGTTTATCATATGGACACTCAGTAGGTACTTGTTGATGAAGTAAGAAATACTTTTCACCAATTAGGTAAAAAATAGCAATGCAACAGAAGTATGGGACAGCTTAGTAACTTTGTAAGGTCATAGAGCCACTTACTTTTTAAGATCAGAAAAAAAGAGTTTGAATTCTGACTTTGTTGTCTGTGACTGAAAATCCTTAGGCTCAGTTTCTTTATGTGTAAAACAGGGATATGTGCTCATACTTTGAGATTAAATCAATAGTGTATGTTCAGCACTTAATATAACATGCTTTATACAAAATAGCCGCCTCTTCTTCTGTCTGGAATTTCCTGACTCTCCTCCATACACAGTACCTACCTGCATAGAGAGCTCAGTAATTTTTAGAAAGGAGTAGAAGGTTAGGGAGAACAGAAGGTTTGAGCAGAGAACAGACTAGGGTTCTCCTGTGACATGTCCTAGGCTGTTGACTTAGTTCTCCAGATACTCTATAAAGTCTTGAGTTAAATATGTAGGAATTTAATTGTTTAGGGATCCCATATAGGATGGCTGTGGTGATAAGACTGTACTGAAGGGACAGTAAGACTAGGTAGTTTAAAATGTCTTCTTGAACCTATTTTCTAAGATGGAACAATGTAAACTAAAAGAGGTTTTGTATACCTAGCAATCGTTCTTCAGATATACTTTAAATTCTTCAACTTGATCCAATTTGACAAACTATATTGGGGACCTATTTGGTGTTAGGTTGTTAGTGGGGAAGGTAAAGACACCTTCAGATCCTGAAGCAGATAAGGTGTGTTTCCAGGCCTCAAATAAATCCCGATGGCATTGACAATTAGGAGTGGTAGGGATAGGGAAATGGAGGGTGGGACGCTGGGGGACCAATTTGAGCAGAAGTAACTAAAAATTCCATGACGTTAATTCAATATAGTTCCAGTGCAGAGACACTTACCATAGATAGGTGAGCTATTTGATTCTGTCTGCTTGGGCAGGAGAAGGAGCCTCTTGGGAGGTGACAGGTTCTGGGATTCTAAAAAGAATTGCATAGAACCAGGTAAGAATCATATAAATGAGTTTGGGGCTGAGGACAAAACCTAGTCTGAAGAGAGATGAAAAGATTTCTGTAAAATTCAAGTTGGAGTGCTGAATTATGAAGGAAATTAGGAGACTGTAGTCTAGCATGGTGTCTTTTTCTCACCCTGCCTGTTTTTACAGACACACACACACACACACACACACACACACACACACAAACATTCCTTGGCAGTTTGAAAATTCTGTTTCTCAGCCTTGCTTGCTTTTTACATCAGGAAAAACATACAAGTAACCGCATCCCAATATTTTGTTTTTCAGTCACAGAGAAAGAAGGAATTCAGTTTGTAAGAAAACAAATGGAAGCTTTATTCACCTTTTGGGGGGATTACTTATGTAGTAAAGGAATTTGGGGATACTATTGCTAATGGGCACTCTAATCTTCACATTTAAAAGGTTTTCCACATTGTGCTTCCCTCTGTCCACGTTTGAAGTATCTGCTTCCTAGAATTCTTTGTAGTGTACTTGTTAATTGAGCTTGAATTCAAATGAACTAAAGGAAAAACAACAGAAAACAAACAAAAAAAAACCACCAAAAAACCAAAACTAAACCCCCTCAAAACCCTCCACCCACCTTTAAAGTGGACAAAGGAAAGGTATTTAATTGCTTAATTATGAGGAACAAGGTAACCGAGAAAGACAAAAGCAGTTGTGCCACACTAAACCAATAGAGACCTTTTGAAAAAAAAAAAAAACATTGCCATTACAGCAATATTTATTGTGTAGTTTAATTAGAACCAACTCCAGAGCTGCAGCCCCCTCCAGAGTGGGGAAGGTAAAGACACCTACAAATGCAATCACCCTGCTATTGGCTTGTAGATTTGTTTGTTTACCACCAATCCATGCCCCTTCTCATTAGCATGCCTAATGTCCCATTCCTTGAGAGGACCCCTTGCTTGTTAAGCAATTATTAAATGTGACTCCCTGGGGTCTGAGTCCCCTGGATATTCTGGCTTTTGCAGTGTGGGTGAGGGGTTGGACACTGAGGGGGATTGGGAGGGGGCGGAGGGGGGAGTGGTTGGTGGTGAATGCAGTGTTACAGAAGGATGGAGCCTGCTATGGCATTCTGCATACCTCTTCCTTTGCCGGAACGCCTTGGTTCTTCTCCTGTCACCACACTCACAGACAGCTTGACAAGTGACAGAAAGGGGTGGAAGGTGAGGTGGAATTGAGGATTTGGGCAGAGAGACTCCAGTTTCTGTGTAAAATCTCCATGGCTGTTGTTTTGAAGATCTCAGTTGCCCAGACACTTTGTAGATTTTGGAGTTAGATTGGTATACATTTTCATTTCATTTATTTATTTTTATTTTAAAAAATATTTCACTAATTTATTTTGCAAGAGACAGAGAGAGAGGGAGCATGAGCAGAGAGAAGGAGAAGCAGACTCCCTGTTGAGCAGGGCGCCAGACAGGGGGCTCCATCCCAAGACCCCGAGATCATGACCTGAGCCAAAGGCAGATAATCCACCGACTGAGTCACCCAGAAGCACCTGCATTTTCATTTTAAATGTCAAAGTTGCTTAAACTTATACACAAAACAGTCACCTTCTAAGGGATTTTTAAAAAGGGAATGTATTAGTGGGTACAGTTGGTTAAGCGGCTGACTCTTGGTTTCATCTCAGGTCGTGATCTAAGGATCATAAGATCAAGCCCCATGTGGGCATGGACTTTGCTTTCTTGAGACTGTGTCTCCCTCTGCCTTTCCTAAACCCTCTTTAAAATAAATAATATCTTAAAAAAAGAATTATCACTTCCATTAGTGATAGATAAGTGCATACCTTCACTGCATCAACAGATGGCTTTTTTTTTATTTAAAAAAAAGGTATATCATAAACTAATACTAGTCCATGAGTTATTCTTCTCTATTAACCTGTGGTTTACTGCAATAGTTTCTCTGTTTAGCTTGGCAAGTTAATCTTCCAAAGACTATCTCTTTCAGGGAATGTTCATCTAATGATGATTCTTCCTTTATGGAACTAGACTGATATTTAAACTGTGCTTCTAAAGAAACATAGGTTCTTTAGCTTTTTTATTGCACAGATTTGGCGTTAGTTTTTTTTCTCTTTCTGATTATTCATGGACATAATTAAAACGCTTTTCTATTTGTTGACTGTAGATACTCTGTAGCTTCGAGGCTCCACATTTCAAAATGCAATAGAGTTATCATAATAAAATATGAGCAAGGCAGTAAGCAGGAAATATTGTAATATATTTTTGCAACCCAGGCTTTGAATATAAAATTTCCCAGATCTCTTCATTATAGTGCCAGCTGATAATGTATTTCTCAGCTTTCATTAAAAAAAAAAAAAAAAAAAAGGTTGAGGATCTGCATTTCTGCCGAATGAAGCTGTATATAAATGAAGTATCTGCAACATAATCATAGGAAGCATGTTTTTTTGTTTCACCAGTCCTTGCTTATGTTACTCATATGAATAATATGATTGATTTTTACTTTATCTCCAACTGGCAGTGCAGTCATAAATCTATCTGTGAGGTACCCAGTATGGGATAAAATGTTATTTTTCCTCAGTGTGGTCTCATTTGATTACAATTGCAGCCTTGCCTGGCCACATTCCATCCATAATTAATTGTCGCTTTGGTTTCCAGTAACAGCCAGGCCACTGCTGTGGCTGTTCACATCTTTAGATAACGGTCTACCATGCCAGCTGGCAAGTGAATGAAGACCTTTCACACTGCGCCTAACGGGCGCAAAAGCCTAAGCCTTTGTCGGGGGCAGCTCTTGAAATGATCTCATGCCAGAGAAGGTCCAACTTGCTATGGCTGAAGGTCTCTTTGGCTCAGCACCCTTCTGAGTAAACACCATATGCAGAGAGGTTTCATTTTGCCAACTTATTTTAGTACCTTTCATCCTAAAAGTATTCTCAGTGGTGATAGAAAAATGAGTTTCTTTAAGGTTTTACCTCAGGGTCCAGATCATTCTCTCTTCCCTGTATATTGAGCTGTAATCTTATTAGCCTTAATGACTGCCATTTTGTTATAGATATTTGTTTTCTATCATATTATTTCTTTCTTGGGCATATTTTTTCTTTCTTGGGCATATGACTCCGAGGAAAAGAATGTCAAGTATACTAGGCAAAAAGGTTAGGTGATTATCTATCCACATTGAACTATTCCCTGTCAACCGTTGAGATTTAGTTTTGGGTAAGAGAGCACGTTACAATTATCGGTACAAAGCCATACTAGATGTAATTTTAGCTAGATATATTTAGTTACTTGATTCACTCTGCGATGCTACCTTAAAAAAGTGCACTACATGGGTTGGTATTATTGTTTGGTATGAATTACAGAAGAATCTCATAAAGTATCAGAATTCTAGTTCATTTGTGATTCGTTAAAAAAAAATTTGAGCCAGGTTTTCAAACTTAAAGGTCTTCAGGAGCCAGACAGATACTCTGAATAAAATAGATGAAGTCTACAATTTTGAGGACTGAATGAAAAAAAAAAAAAAAGAGTAGATGGTTGGCATGTAGGGTAAATGAAAAAGTGAGAGAAAGTAGGTCTAGTCACACCAGATCTTTCTTTTGTCAAAGGAAGCCAGATACCTAGATTTTTATCTGATGTCTCTTGTTCTTAAATGTCGACAACTATAACTAGTTCAATTAAAAAGAAGTAAAACATAAATGATTCCATTTGTGCAAAGGGCTGGATCTGTAAGGTAACTTTATATTGTACCCAAAGTCTTAGAATAAGACATTTAAAATGTACTTCTGCCTTTAGTAAAATTATAGATGAATGTATTTCACACAGATATATAAATGTAAAAAAGTGAAATTAGTCAAAATAATAGTGACCAAATTAAACAAATCAATGTTTTGAATGTCTATGTAAATATCTCACAAAACTAATGAGAGAATGTATCTTTGTTCAGTTACAGGGAAAGAGTATTAGGCTGGGTAGAGAACAGATACATTGTGTTGCAGGACTTCTTTTCCTTCCATATCTGAGGTTTTTGGTCATGCTGCTGGGAAGAATGAAGAGGTAGACCAGATGAACTGATGGGCAGCAAACCAAAGTTTACTGAGTGATAGTAACAAAGCTCCCAAAGAGGGAGGGGACCTGAGAGAGTTGCCGATTTGGTGGTTAAATCTATGGGCTTTTATGGGTTCTTTGGTGTTTGGGCTCTTTGTGCCTTAGTTTGATTAACCCTCTATGCACCTGGTACCCAATCAAGTTTTTGTCCACGCCCTCATTTACTTATCAGATTGTTGCTCACCTGGGAAAGGGTGGAGGGCTCCTTCCAGGATGCTGTTTGGGAGCCTTGGGGACCAAAAAGGCTGGGGCTGCCACTGCCCTGAAGCATGCCAGTCAGTGGCAGGCCACTTGATGCAGCTTTTTGTTTAAATATCCCACTGGCTGTTGAGCCCGTCCCCTGGGCCTGGGTTTGGATGCCCAAGGCCATTCCCTTCCTTTCTATTACATACAAGTTGTCTAAGTCCTCCCAGTAGGAAGAATTAAAGCTGGGGCATTGAGTAAAGCCTAGAATAACAGGATAGGATCTTTTTCCTTTTAAGGGTAGTTCTCCTCTTAGGATGAGGGGTGAGGTGGGGGTTGGGGGATAGGGGTTGTTTTTCCCTGCCTGCCTTTCTTCTGACTCTTTCTTAATTGTATTGTTTTCATGGACTGTGTTGTTTTCTTACATGTGCTCCCCAACCCCCATCCAATTTGAGGCCACTGCCATTTGCCATGAAATGATTGATAAAAAGCAAATTTTTCTTTTTATACTATCGATTATAAGTTTATGCTTTTATATAATCTGCCTTGCATTTCACAATGCTGAAAATAATTAGAACTTAAATATTTGCAGAAAATATGATGCTATTAATTCAATAGTGTATTCTGTTGTGCAATCATAATAAAACATAGATTTAGAATTCAACAAACATAGTGCTCTGTTCATGATTGAAAGATAGGTTCTGGGAGGCTTGGGTGGCTCAGTGGTTGACCATCTGCCTTTGGCTCAGCATGTGATCCTGGAGTCTGGGATCGAGTCCCACATCGGGCTCCCTGCATGGAGCCTGCTTCTCCCTCTCTGCCTGTGTCTCTGCCCCACCCCGCCCCGTGTGTCTCTTATGAATAAATAAATAAAATCTTAAAAAAAAAGAAAGGTAGGTTCTAAGATGAAAGAATAGTTCTAAGCAGATTTTGAGGGAGAGCTAATGTAGAACATGGTACATGGAAAATCAAGGAACATAAGATTGTAAAACTTTAGTTCCTTTTTTTTAAAGGGATGAAGGAAATAAACATGTGAGTATAGGACTTGATATTCTAGAGAGAAAATGGATATGTAGATAATAGATGTAGTATGTAACTGAGTAATGTTGGATGTGTAAAAGGAATCATTTCTTTATTTTCTTCAAGATAATTTGATATCAAGCTCTTTTTCATAAGGGCTTCCATGAAAGCAATAGGCCTGTCCCTCCCCAGGGGTTTCACAAAGACCCAAGGGGTCTTAACATAGAATGGTGTACTCACTGAGGTTCCTCTGAGATACTTTGATTCCAATCTCTCATGAGCCCTCAAAATCAACCCTAAAGTTCCAATTTCCTACTATGATACAGTCAGTGAACTTAGGCTCAGGTAAAGAGACAAAGGTTGTCTTCATCCACTGAGATAATCTGCTTGCCTGATTATCTTCTTGGAACAGGTAAAGAAAAGAGCTATCTAAAACAAAACAATTCTATTGCTTTCCTTATTATTTTACAACAATACAAATAAAGCAAAAATCAATATTCTAATATGATATATTGGCTCAGAAAACATTTGGAAGTATCTCAGTAAGAAAACCTTAGGGAGGGGCCCCCAGGTGGCTCAGCGGTTGAGTGTGTCTTCCTTTGGTTCAGGGCGTGATCCCAGTTTGGGGATCCAGTCCTACATCAGGCTCCCTGTGAGGAGCCTGCTTCTCCCTCTGCCTGTGTCTCTCCCTCTCTCTCTCTCTCTCTGTCTCTCATGAATAAATAAATAAAATCTTAAAAAAAAGAAAACCCCAGAGATACAAAGTAACAGTGGAGGCAGTGGTAAGTGATCAAGGGAAAAGTATATGTTATTATGGGAAATAATAGGGAGAATAATATTTGTATCTACCATCTGGGTAACATCTCTCTTTCCATCTATCTGTTTTCGTATAGTTGATATTTGTGCTCTTTTCCCGATAAAGTTATGAAAGGTGGAGATTTGGAGAAGTACTTCCTGAAATTGACTTTACACAAAAGATACCTAAGAAGGCTTTAGTTTCTTTTAGGGAATAAGTCTGTCGACATGTTTGAAGTGGGGAAATTTTAACTGAATTTTACAGTGTAACATGTTTTATTCTCATCTGTCTGAATATAATAATGTTTTTCTTCCCCAAATTATACCTTAGAAACATGAAAATTGCCTAACGTTTAAATAATTACAAATTCTCTCATCCTATAGAGCTTTTTAAAAATCAATTTGCACATCAAAATAGAGCTTAGAGTAGGCGTACTCACCAGAAAACAATTCATTTCTCCACTCAAGAATCTGATGCATCCGTATGCTTTTTATTACTAGGGGTATTACCTCACTTGCAGGTGTAGGTGAACATTAGGATCACTTTAAAAAGCAAGTGAGTCTATCATGGAGGCCACATGTACATATTTATGGGGTGGATATGAGGTCTAGTGTTTTGGTTCTTTGTTTGGGTTATAGTTTCCATCATTTATGGATTAAAAGTAATGTATTTTGAAAATTTGAACAGAAGTGAAAAACAGATGGATGTTAAAACCGGTGGATGACAACAGGAAGCTAAGTGATGATAGAAAAGGCATGTAAGTGGCATGGAAGGCAAATATGGAGAAGTAAGCAAATTGCTGCGTGAGCGATAAGAGTGGAAAACCAGAGCAGTATTTTAAAATAAGTCTATTCTTTTAGAAATGTAATTTTAAACAGAGATGTGTAATTAGGTTAAGATACTAAATATTATAAAGTAGGCTTTGACTTATTTTCTAAAAGTTTATATACTTAATTTTTATGCTTACCCTGAGAAAAATGAGGTAAGATTTTTTTAGGGGGTAAAGGTTCCTGTGTTCAAGTATGTAAGGTAATTGGAATTAGGGGTTCATATGCACCTGAAGATATAAAGCACCTGGGCCTTAGATGATTCAGTCTAAAGCAGATCTTAAGCCTGGGAGGCATATTAGAGAATTTGTTAGTCCCCTTTAATCTGTGAAACAAATTTTGAGCATCTAGGCATATGTGCATTTCTCTGGAGTGAGGACACCACATAGCTCTTTTTCAGAAGTATCTCAACACTTTACATTGTTAAGAACCTATGCTTCGAAGCACCATACATTGAAAGGTATGGCTAACAGATATCTTGGTTTCTCCTGAAGTGAGGAAATAAAAAAAAAAAGTGAGGATCAAATGTGCTTGGTCTCTGTAATCTTTTGTGGCTATAGATGGTACCTCCATCAGAAATAAGCAAAGAGGTAGTAACAGAATTTTCTAGGAAATGAGGACTGTTATGGAGAGGTGAATATTCCTGGTGTTTTGTTCTGAGCAGGGAGCTTTTAGTAGGAACCCGGGAAAGCCCTTGAGGCAGGAACCAGTAGGCTTTTCCAGACATTGTATCAGAGTATCAACCAAGTAGACTAGTGGTTCAGCAGGGCTCTAGCTCCAGGAAGGGCCTTGCTGTCAGCAGGGAACCAAAGCCAGTTGAGTAGACTGGGCAGATTGTGGAAGCAGATGCCATGGACACCTCCCAGGCTCAGATTGGTATATCCTGGTTATCTCAGTAATAAGTTAGGTAAGCCAGAGCCTATGGCTAAATGAAGCTGGAGAAAGGCAGCATCTGGTTAAGACTTCTGTAGAACAAAGCCTTGAACTGCAGTTTGGTGATCAGGTGTTTACGCTAGGTCACACTTATTTGTAAAGTGCTGTGATTTTCTTAATGCTTTAATTATATTTTATTTTGCTTGTTAGACACCTTGGTTTACTGTTTACTTGTGGTGACTAGGCAAAAGATATGTACTTAGGTATCACTGGCATAGACACTTTTTAAATAACTCAACAGTATTATCTTATTTATTTATTTTTTTAAGATTTTATTTATTTATTTATTCATGAGAGGCAGAGAAAGAGAGGCAGAGAGATAGATAAGACGGAGGGAGAAGCAGGCTCCTCGCAGGGAGCCTGATGTGGGACTCAATCCCCAGACTGGGATCGTGCCCTGAGCAGAAAGCAGACACTCAACCACTGAGCCACCCAGGCATCCCTCAAGAGAATTATTTTAAATCAAGAGAACAAATGATGAGTCAAATGCCAGTGAATCCTCAGGCTGCCAGTACATTCTACATTGTGTGACTATCAACTTTGTTTTAAAGGAAAGAAAGCAAATAATACAAATTAATTTTACAGATACTAATCAACTATTTCCCCCACCAAATCCTTAGAATTACTGAATATTTGAGTTTCAAAGTAAAGATGAAAGGATAAGCTCAATTAGGACAAAGATGCAAAACCCTTATAATGGTTCATGGAAGCAAAATGACAAATTCTCCAATCATCCCACTGGAAATTTCCCTAAAGAACTGGTTTAATAGTTATAAAATAATTCCAGTTAGTCTCTAAATTGTTTCATTTATCTAATTAAAAATGCATGTATGAACCAAAAAGCTCTCATGGTTTATAACTGTGTGGCTACCAGTCTCTCAGAAGTATATTCAACACAACTGTTTTTTATGACTCAACAAAATTCTTTTCCTGTCTTATTAGATTAAATCTCTAAAAATCCACTGAAAGTCATGTCAATACTTTATTTATTTATTTATTTATTTATTTATTTATGAAAGAGCACAAGCAGAGGGGGAGGGCAGAGGGAAAAGCAGACTCCCTGCTTGAGTGGGGAGCCTGATGCAGGGCTTGATCCCAGTACCTCAGTATCATGACCTGAGCCTAAGGCAGAGGCTTAACTGATGAAGCCACCCAGGTACCCCCTCACTCTTATTTTCAATGGGTGAAGGAAAGGAGAGAAACAACATTTCTTTTATCTTAAATTTTATTTAAAAAGTTAAGCATCTAGTTTATTTATTTTAATCTCTTCTATAGTATACTTTATTAACAGGATAGGGGATTTCATTTCCCTTTGTCTAAAGTCAGAAATACTCCTAGTTCATGTTATCCTGCTATATTTCCAAAGTAGGGTTTCAGTTTGCTAATGCTGCACACAATTTCTGTTTCTGGTTTTGTTTGTGTGTTTTTTTTTGTGTGTGTTTTAATCTGCCTTTGAATTGAGGATATTGAACAAGAAATTATACTGGGTTTCACTGAAATTATTAGATCATTGAAATTTTCAGAAATACTAACTTGAAATATAAGAACCAAATACACATTAGTTACCAAAGGGAAACTTTTCTCTAAAGCATAATAAGGCAAACTCTTATCCATAGCTAGTTTAGAGTATAAACATTTGTACATTTGCCTGTGTGTGTATGAACTCGAAGCAGACCTCTAATATTTCAATAGAAAGAAAACACTCACATAGGAGTGTATATGAGTGATCTTGATATCAGAGGAGCAATGACAATAAGGCTTTGCTTCAGTATATTTGCAGTTAATGTAGTGTGAAAAATGGCTTGGTGGTACTTAAAACCATGATGTAGATAAAACAAGGGTCCTGAAAAAGTGTAATTTAATAGGGCAAAGGAGCTACTGCAAGCATCTAGGAGAAAAGTAGTTTGAGGAATTTGGAGGAGTTTACTTTTATTATCTTATTTCTGGAAGAGAAGTAGACCCATATAGGAAGACATTACAGGCACATCTCATTTTATTATGTTCTGCTTTATTGTGCATCGCAGATACTGCATTTTTTAGAATCTGAGGACTTCAAGAGTTCAGTGGAGGAAGTAACTGCAGATGTAGTAGAAATAGCAAGAGAACTAGAATTAGAAGTGAAGCCCGAACATGGGACTGAACTGCTGGAATCTCATGATAAAACTTGAGTGGAGGAGGAGTTACTTGTTATGAATGAGCAAAGAGAGTGATTTCTTAAGATGAAATGTACTCCTGGTGAAGATGCTGTGAGAATTTTTGAAATGACAACAAAGTATTTAGAATAGTATATGAATTTACTTGATAGAGTAGCAGTAGGGCTTGAAAGAATTGACTCCAATCTTGAAAGAAGTTCCACTCTGGGTAAAATGTTATCAAACAGCATCACATGCTACAGAGAAATTGTTTGTGAAAGGAAGACTCTATGGATTGGCAAACTTCATTGTTGTCTTATTTTAAGAAATTGCCATAGCTACCTCAGCCTTCGGCCACCACCACACTGATCAGTTATTGACCATCAGCATCCGGTCAAGACTTTCCACCAGCAAAAAGGTTGTGATTTAGTGAAAGCTCAATTGATGGCTCACATTTTTTAGCAATAAAGTATCCTTTAATTAAGGTATACACATAGTTTCTTTTATTTTTATTTATTTATTTTTAAAGATTTTATTTATTTATTCATGAGAGACACAGAGAGAGGCAGAAACATAGGCAGAGGGAGAAGCGGGGTCCCTGTGGGGAGCCCAATGGAGGACTTGATCCCAGTACCTGGGATCATGCCCTGAGTGGAAGGCAGATGCTCAACCACTGAGCCACCCAAGCATCCCCACATTGTTTCTTTTAGACATAATGTTATTGTATACTTACTAGACTACACTATAGTGTAAACATAACTTTTTTAAAATTTATTTTTTATTGGTGTTCAATTTGCCAACATATAGAATAACACCCAGTGCTCATCCCATCAAGTGCTCCCCTCAGTGCCCATCACCCCAGTCACCCCAACCCCCCGCTCAGTGTAAACATAACTTTTTTTAAATTTATTTTTTATTGGTGTTCAATTTGCCAACATATAGAATAACACCCAGTGCTCATCCCATCAAGTGCTCCCCTCAGTGCCCATCACCCCAGTCACCCCAACCCCCCGCTCACCTCCCTTTCTACCACCACTTGTTCGTAAGCATAACTTTTATATGCAGTACAAAAACAAAAAAAAATCATTTGACTTGCTTTATTGCAGTAGTCTGGAACTGAACCCATAGTATGTCTGAGGTATGCCTGTGTTAAAGAGAAGAGTTGACTCTTCAAAGAATTAAATTTCATAAAGAAGAGAGGGACGTAGGACAATGTTCCAGGCTGGGAGTTCTAAAGAGATGTAAGCGCCATTTGCATTGCCTAAAACTTGACTGAAGATATTTTCATGATAATTGAGAAAATTTTATAATGGTCTGGAATGTTGGATAATGTATTCGTGTTAATTTTTTTTCTTAGAAGTGCTAATGGTGGTATGGTTATGTGGGAAAACATTTTCATTTTGGAAAGACATTCTGAGGCATTTAGAAGTAAAATGTCAGGATGTGTGTCACCTATTTTCAAATGGTTTGGCAAAAAGGAAGTATGTCTTCATGTATATAGAAAGATGGAGCAGCTGTGACAGTGTGCACATCCTTGAATGCAAGTGAGCGATATATGGTTGTTTGTCTTACTCCCTCAATTTTGACTGGGTTTGAAAATTTTAAAATTTAAAAATCCAACTAAATAAATAACACCACAGTTCACAAACAAGTGAACAACAAAGAATAGATGTCAAGGAAGACAATATAGTGAGCTCACATACTTAAAATTGCTTTTTCTTGTGACCACATTATAATGAGAATGAGCAAACATAAAGGGATATAAACTCACACAAATGAGATGAATATAAGGAATACATCTGCATAGTACTTATATCTAGAGATTTCTGGAATCTGGGAAAGGGTGTATTTGAGGATGTATAGTGGGGAAAGTCACACCTAGAATAGTGAAAGGGCTACAGGTGAAGAAAGGCCAATGATCAACAAATTCTATTATATACCCAGCTCTTCATTAGTAATGTGGTGAATTAATTAAATATAGACAGAAAATCACGAATCACTACATAGTTGATAAGCGCTTGCTTGTAAAATGAAAGTCCAAGCGAAACAAATTTTAAAAATTACTTTGGAGTACAAGAAAATTTATAAAAAAGAAGATTAAAAGCAAATAAGTAATGAAAAAACAAATTACAAATCCCCAAATTCTAGTACGTATTCTTAGAGTCAAGGAGGATTGTATCCATAAAAAAACAGAATGCAATGAAAAGAAACAAGAATAAGAGCCCTTAAAAGTTAAAAACTTAATTGCCAAGTATAGTAATATTAATGTTGAAGGATAAATCAATGAAATTATCCAGAAAGCATAACAAAAACACTGAAAGAACACATGAAAAACATTTAAAAAATAGGGAATCAACCCGAGGAGACCATCATGTAAATAATTGTTCTCCTAGAAAAAGAAAACAGATGGGAGAACACTATCAAAGAGATACTAATATTACTACTAATGGTAATCATACTGATAATATTACAACTAATATTAACAATAGTAATACTTTGTTACTTTACTTAACTGTATTAAACAACTAAATCCTCATATCAGATAAATTATAAATCATTCCCAGTGCTGAAGCCAGGGCAGTAGTATAACACAAGGGGCTATGCTCCCAACCATTAGTGAAGAACTAATTTGGGTTCAAGTTGATAAGACCCACTGAGTACTTAGGTTAGTTGTTGAAAACAGTCCAACAAGAAGACAGAGAAATAGTAAAAGTTCACAAATGAGAAAAAAGTAGCAAACTTAAATGTTTCTGAAGAGGAAAAAGAAAATCAACAATAGTTGGTTAAAAGAGGAAAAATAGACAGGTATACTTCTCAACACTAACCCTAATATTAGAAAACAATTCAAAGTTCTGAGGAAGGGGATCTCTGAGTGGCTCAGCGGTTTAGCGCCTGCCTTTGGCCCAGGGCGCGATCCTGGAGTCCCGGGATCGGGCTCCCTGCATGGAGCCTGCTTCTCCCTCTGCCTGTGTCTCTGCCTCTCTCTCTCTCTCTCTGTATGTCTATCATGAATAAATAAATAAATCTTAAAAAAAAACAAAGTTCTGAGAAAAAAAATTCTATACTTAGTCAAATTTTTATTTTAAAATTTTTATTTTTTACTAAGTGAATTTTTAAAACATAACTAAGGGAAAATAAAAATATTTTTAGGTACCCAAAGACTGCAGTATTTATCCCTTCTTAGGACATATCATTAGAATGTATTCCAGCAATATTAGGGTATAATATATCTGACAAAAGACTACATCTAAAAAGACTTGAGGGCAGCCCCCATGGCCAAGCAGTTTAGTGCCACCTTCAGCCCGGGGTGTGATCCTGGAGACCTGGGATCGAGTCCCACATCAGGCTCCCTGCATGGAGCCTGCTTCTTCCTCTGCCTGTGTCTTCGCCTCTCTCTCTGTGTCTGTCATGAATAAATAAATAAAATCTTTAAAAAAAAGGTGACTAATTTTTAGAACTCAATAATAAGGCAAGCAACCCAATTAAAAACAAGCACAAAATATTTAAAAAGGTACTTCACAAGAAGAAATTTTTAAATGACCAGTGAACACTGAAAAGATTTTACATATCATGAGGGAAATGCAAAATAAAATCACGATTTATCACTATACCTCGATTAGCATAGCTAAAATTAAAGGGATGATAATGCTAAGTTTTGGCAAGGTGTTGAAACAATTAGAACTCTCATATTTACCAATAGGATTATAAAGTGGTACAACTACTTTGGAAAACAGTTTTTCAACTTTGAACAAAGAGCATACAACCCAACAAGGCCAGTTCTAGATTTTTAAGATTTAAGATAAATAAGAACCAATGTCCATGTAAAGATTTGTACCTGAATGTTCATTGCAACATATTCAAAATCATCCCAAAGTGGAAAGGTTAATAGCAAAATAAATAAACAAGTTGTGATATAACCATACAATGGAGCAAACTACAGTACTGATACAGTAACCATGTGGTTAAATCTCAAAAACATTCTTTTTTAAAAAAATTTATTTATTTATTTATTTATGATAGTCATACATAGAGAGAGAGAGAGAGGCAGAGACACAGGCAGAGGGAGAAGCAGGAGCCTGACGTGGGATTCGATCCCAGGTCTCCAGGATCGCGCCCTGGGCCAAAGGCAGGCGCCAAACCGCTGCGCCACCCAGATATCCCCCTCAAAAACGTTCTAAGGGAAAGAATCCAGACACAAAACACATACTGCATAACTCCATTTATATGAAATTATAGGAAAGGAAGCTCTAATCTATAGTAAAAGAAAAGTTCAAGTATTCTCTGGTTCAGGGTGGGAGATTGAATGCAGATGTACATAAACAATTTTCTGCCTGTTAGAAATCTTAATATTGGTGCTGGTATGCTTTTGTCAGCAGAAATCGGAGTGATATAATTGGAAGGTAGAAAGAAACAAGGAATGATTCTTTTCTAGAGCCTTCAGTGGGAGGACGGCCCTGCCAACACTTAGATTTTATTTTTTTTTATTTTTTATTTTTTCAACACTTAGATTTTAGACTTCTAGTCTTCACAGAGAGAATGAATGAATTTGTTATTTTCAGCCACCTAGTTTGTGCTAATTTGTTAGAGCAGCTCTGGAAAACTAACACAGTAATCATATTAAAAAATAGCTCTGGATATAACCAGAAGAAAAACCAAAACCAGTTAAAAGTTGTTGCCTTTTTGGAGAGGATTTGTGAGGGGGTGAGAAAAGAGATTTCTCTTGCTTTTAAATTTTTTTAATGAAATTATTTATATTTGATTTAACACAGGTATTACTGAGTTAGATATTTTTAAAAAATATTTTATTTATTTATTTGAGAGAGAGAGAGAGAGAGAGAGAGCATGAGTGGGGTGAGGAGCAGAGGGAGAAGCAGGCTGCCTACTGAGCAAGGAGCCTGAGGTGGGGGGCTTGATGAGGGACTTGATCCTAGGACCCTGGGATCATAATCTGCCCTGAAACCAGATGCTTAACCAACTGAACCAGGCTTAACCAGGTGCCCCTGAGTTAGCCTTTTTTTTTGAATGAAACATTTTTAAAAGAGTAATTAAGTTGAAAATATCCCAGGGTCAAATATAAGTGAGCAGATGATTAGGTAGGGAGTTTAGATGGATGAAAATAGGGCTGATTCAATTGGAACATACAAATTTGAACTATTATTAGGACTAAGTATCCCAAGGGGCACAATGGGTCTAGTAAAAGATTCAATAACTCAAATTACTCTAATTTATCTTAAGACTCACTTGTTTTGCAATAATAAAAAAGAACTTTGACTTCAAAGTATGTGACTCAGTGTATGGTGTGCATATGTCTTCTCTCTGAGGGATAAATGAGAGGCCAAAGAGGATTTTCTTTCTCCATGACTCAGACCCTTTATGGAGGAAAAAGAAAAAATAAGAGATAAGAACAGGGTGCCTTGCTTTTGAGGATATACAGGGGAAATCATCCCAGTTAATGCTCTTGATGCCTTTGCTGGCTCCAATAAGTCTTGTAGAGACTGCAGCCTCCATTCCATGCATTTCCTCATTTGTTTTGCTCCATCTCAAGATTTTCCAATGGTCTCAAAACTAACAAGCCCAAGTCAGTTTCACAATGCTTTACTTTAAACAGGGAGTACATAACTGGCTTACTTCTCTCCTCTCCTCCTTTCTATATGTGTGTCTATATGTCTGTCTGTCTGTCTGTCTAGCTAGCTAGCAATTCCTGGGTATTACCAGAGACCCTGATTCAATAGGTGTGAGATGGGGACTGAAACTTTTTAAAAAGAATGTATTTAAAAAAAAACCCACCTACTCTAGGTTTATAAGAGAAAAACTGATACTTCAGCTCTAGTTCTAAACCATAATAAGTAACCACAGAAGAGATTTTAATTCAGTTCTAGTCTACCTGTCCTGCAACTCCATGTAACAGTATTGTTTCAATTCTCCTAACTTTGGAAAATCAGCCAATCTCCAAACTCACTTTTCTTAAATGTGATATAAACTGGGTTCTTTGCTTAGAGAGACTGTGTCCTACCAACACAGTTGCCCCTTAGCAAGTAAGAAATTCAAGTTTATATTAGATATCAGAGGGGTGGTCTCTTCCTCGACACTTGTCAAATGATTCTTAAAGTTTTATTTCTATGAAGGTTTAATTTTTCTTGTTTCCTCTCCCATCATGAAATACAGCTCAAAATAATTTTGCCAAAACAGTAACCAGACCTGAATCCATTTTCCTATCCTGATTCTAATTTAATGGACTTGACACTGCAATGTGGGCTGCCTGACTGGCTGGTCTCTGCACCTGCCACTGTAGATGGCAAAGCTCTCATTGAGAGAAACAAAAACAATATTCATAGGTCAGGTGAGGTTTAATGAAAGCAATAAAAATAATCCTCAGAGTGGATAGTAGATGGAGTTACCCTCTGGAATAATTCTATAAAGCTATCACAATTACAAGGTATTTAAAGTTAAGTACTGTGATACAAAATTCAAAAGGTTTATTGAAGACAATGTTCTACACTTAAAGCATAACTGAAAATTGTGCATTACATAGTAAATAGAGGGGAAAAGTGTCCTTAAAAACATATGGAGAAATTGAATTTCATCAAAATGAAATCTCTGGTTCTGTGAAATCCTCTTTTCATTTAAGAAAATGAAAAGTCAAGCCACAGATAGAGAAAATACATATATGACAAAAGATTTGTATCTAGAATATATAAATTGCTTTTAAAGTTCTCTCTCTCTTTCTTGCTTTCTCCAACTTCAACCATTCATTTAGAAAATGGGCAAAAGATAGGTACATATGTTTCACCAGAGAGGTTATAAAGATGGCAAATAAACACATGAAAAGATGTTAATCATCAGCCATTAGAGAAATGCATTTTAAAACCAACATACAATACCACCACATACCTACCAGAATAACAAATAGTGACAATGCCAAGTGCTGGAGCAGAGTAACAGGATCACTCACACATCACTCATACAAGGCGTATCAATGACATGGACACTCTGGAAATAACCTGGCAATTCTTTAAGTAATGGACTTACAATACAGCCATTCATTGTGTCCGTGGGTATATATATCTCAGAGAAATGAAACTTATTTCACAGAGAGATTTTACCTAAGTGTTCTTGACAGCTTAGTAGTTGCCATGGGTTAGGGATGGGGGTGGCTGTGGCTATAGAGGGGTAGCACATGGGAGTTATGTGATGATGGCACCATTTTATATTTTGACTATAGTGATGGAAACATGAACCTATACATGATAAAATTTCATAGAACTAAACACACACATGCATACAAAGAAATGCATGTATAACTAGTAAAATCTGAAAAAGGGCCATAGTTTGTCCCAATATCAATTACCTGGTTTTCATATTGTACTGAGGTTATATAAGATGTTAATATTGGGGTAGGCTGGGTGAAGGGTGCACGGAATCTTCCTGTACCTTTTTTTTTGCAACTTCCTGTAATTCTATAATTATTTCAAAATAAGAAGTGAAAAATATTAGTGATATATGGTTCAAAGTCTGAAAAGTTATAATTCTTGAAGTGAATTAAGCCATGTTTAAAATGTGTTCACATCAGGCAGCTTGATGATTCAATAGTTTAAAGAATAATTTATTACCTTATTACCTCTGTCAAGTAATATAATTTCCCCCAAAAATATAAGAAAGAGTTCAACTGGTAGAGATCTTATGATATAAGTCAAATGTTTTAGAAAAATTATTTTTTTTAAATGCACAATCCAATGTAAGAGTATAATATCTATCATCTCTCTCTCTCTCTATCATCTATCTATCTATCATCTGTTTTTTATCTATCCAAAACTTGATAACATCTGTTAATTTAGACAGGTTCATTACCATATATTTTCTTGGGAAGTATTATTCTTTATTATGAATTATATCTTTGCAAGTTTTAAAATTTATATATTTTATTTTTGTATGTATTTTATCCCAATTTAGTTTTCTAAAAGGTTTTTCAAAAATATAGTTACTGAAATCTAAAAAGCAGGGAGCCACTGTCATACTGCCCTAGAGTATTTAAAATATGATTTTCTATTAAAATATTTGATTAACTTCTTCTCAGAAATTCATCTGTTATTATGAACAGGGTACAGCTGTGTTTACATTTTATTTTTATGCACACGAAATTTTGTTGAAAGAAAGGATAATAATGCTGGTTTCTGTCACACAGAGAATGTGTTGAAATGACACATATTTGTATTTTTCCTCATGTTTTTGGTTAGAATT
The DNA here is from genome assembly GCF_018345385.1 of Vulpes lagopus. Lineage (NCBI taxonomy): Eukaryota > Metazoa > Chordata > Mammalia > Carnivora > Canidae > Vulpes > Vulpes lagopus. The sequence goes on from NC_054836.1 coordinate 27,320,485, forward strand.
TCTAAATGCCTGGCTTTTCTTGGCTAAATTGGAATTGGCTTGAAAAAGTCCATGTTGGCTGATTTTCCAGCACTGACTTGAGTTTCACTATGGCAAATAGAATTGATTTCTATTCCACAATTAAAATGTCACAGTTCAGAAACTGATTAAAAAGGGAACATAGGCATGTCCCAAGGAATTCCTGAAAACCTAGTTTTCATGGTTTTTATTTTTTCCAAAGTGAGATAGATTTTTATGTCTAAATGTGAAATTAGGTTTCCTATTTATGAAAAAAAAAAACACTTCTCATTCTGAAAATATGAGGGTGTCATACATTTACTGTGACTATCCACTTATCTTCCATAGGAATTTTGCAGTCCTAGGGTTTTGCATACTTTAGAAGATCTGATCATCATCATCATATCTCCTACGTGAAAGTATCAGTAATCACCCCAATGACAGCTTCTAACTTAAAAGTTTTCCCTGTGATCCACTCACCAGAAGCTGTGACATGACTTCTGGTTCTTCTCAGAGAATGCTGATTACCACAGGCCATCAAACCCACTGATAAACTCATGTATCCTTTTGTCCCTCTTTAATGGATTTTCTCTTCTGATTTTTCTGTCTGTGCTAAACTTGTAGCTTAACCAGTATATTTAAAACATACCTAGTCATCTTGAACAGAGAGCAAGAATTATTTAGATGATGTACTAAAATTACTAAATTTACCTTTCATGTTAATATGCTAGGTAACATGCAGATTGACCTATTTACGTGTGCCTCTGGCCTAGAAAACAACTTCTAGCTTAAAGCTTAAAGATACCTCATAACTTTTAATTGTGTTTTCTACTCACATATAATGAGCTTTCTTACTCTTTTGTGTTCTGGAGGTGACAGATATATGATTATGGATTTGCTACAGGAGTACTTATATTTTTTCACACAGATAAGCTGCATGGCCAAGATGCCTTCATATATACCACTCAATGTATGTAAGAACCAGGTTCATTTAGTTGGAAAGTATAGTTACCTGGCTTTGACATATTCTTGGAATTTATTAATGGCTTCATTCCAGGCCTTCGAAGTAGTTTTGTGGTCTTGGTAAATGTATGCCATAGACTTAGCAGCAGCAGCATCTATTCCTGGGCTATAAGGATAGGCCATGAGCTAAAGGAGCAGAATCCTTTTCACTGACAAATCTAGAGACTTCATCACTTTCCATCAATGCTTGCTAAAATATGATGCTTGTATCTGAGTGGCACAGAATATAGAACATACGGTACTTGCACCCCAATGTTGCATGGGTAAGTTTTTTTAAATAGTTATATATTTACATTAGTGTGTATTACAATACAGCTAAATTTTAAACCCATGATTTCACATCCATAATTGTTTAAGGTGATTAAGGGAAATGTGTACTTACTTAAAGAAAACATTATGTGAAATAAAATATATAAGATAGGGCAGCCCTGGTGGCCCAGAAGTTTGGCGCCACCTTCGGCCTGGGGCGTGATCCTGGGGACCTGAGATCGAGTCCCATGATGGGCTCCTTGCATGGAGCTTGCTTCTCCCTCTGACTGTGTGTCTCTCTCTGTACCTTTCATGAATAAATAAATAAAATTATATATCATAATATGATATATAATGCTATGTGAAGGTGCCAAAAATTGTGAAGTATTTTTTGAGTGAATACGTTTTGTGAAATGGTGTTTAAGGGGTGGAAAACAGTGTAGTACTAGAACCAAGCAAGGGCCCTAGAAAACAGGAAATGTAGTAGCATTTATTATTATAGACAGGTGTTTGCTAAATCCCATCTAAACTTTTTTAAAACCTATAACGTAGGGACTGTTACCCATAATTTGTAGGTGACAAAAACCTCAACTATGTGGTGGAACAAGAATTCAAACATAGGCCTCCCTGCTTCTGGTGCCCATAAACTTTTATCTTCAAGGTAAGAGAAAATAATGCACAAGGCCAAATAGACGTTTAGGCGGTGCGCTTCTGGTCTGCCACTGACTAAATGGGCTCCTAATAAATTGTTGCTTGTTATTTTTCATTTGTAATGGAGACTAAGATTGACCAAGTTATACTTTGTTTTGCAAATGCCACAGCTAATACCTTTAATCTGAGTAGAGCTTTTCAAGTAAAAGATAAAGGCAATTACTGTATTACTATTATTTTTAAGTTAATTTAGCTCATTGATTCACCAGATCAAATTATCTACAGAAAACAAAATAGATGTTTATGGGTAATGTCATTCTAACTTTGTGCTACTATTTGAAGTACCTAGTTTTCTTTTGAAAAACAATATTGTTCTTTGAACTTAATTATGAGACTTGTATTGGGGAAGGCTCAGCTTAATAACAGCTAATCATAAGAACCTGGTAATAAGTAGAAATCTAGATGAGGAAAAGCGGTATCAATTTAAAAGACAACTCTTTTAAGAAGGGCTAGTCCAAAGTGAATCTTCCTTACCTCCCTCAGAAATGAGTCATATGTTTCTAGCACAAATGAAAGTCTTCATTGTCAAGATATTCCTTATAGGCAATAGGTGGCAACGAGAGTGAGCTGTTCTTCCTTTTATTCTCTCAGGCCTTCAACACACACTTCACACAGCCACACACTCCCACATGCATCACACACATACACACACAGCTCTAGAGGTCACATATATCCCTCATGGCACACAAATGCACACACCAGTCCACATGTACCCATACATTCCCATGCACACCACACGTATACACACTCACACCACCACCATCCACACATACATGGCCACACAGTCATGCCTTAGAAAGGTGGAAATGAGGGCAATAACATTGTCTATTGAGATTTAAAATATTTCAGCCACACTTAAAATTTCAAAGTTGAGATTTACTACTTGCCTTAAAGCCCTGTTTCCAAAATGTAGCAAAGTCTCACCAGGGGCACTTAACAAAAATACAATCTGGGCCCTGCCACAAATTCTGAAAAGAATTTGAGGGAGGGGCCTAAAAATCTCTGTGTTATAAATGCCTACCCCCCCCTTAAGATTTTGTTTATTTGAGAGAAAGAGAGAGATAGCAACAGAGAGCACTAGTTGGGAGGAGAGGGAGAAGCAGACTCCCCACTGAGCAGGGAACCCCCAACCCCTAACCGGGGCTCCATCCCAGGACCACCTGAGCCAAAGGCAGGTGTTTAACCAATTGGGCCATCCAGGTGCCCCTATGCCTCCCTTTTGAAAGGATGGCTCCCTCCATAGACTTTTTAACTTGAGTGAGGCAGGGTTTGATTTACCTGAGGCTGGCGAAGCTTTTGTTGGGGACCTACATCTGCCAGGCTCCTCTGAAGGCCCTCGGTATTCTCTGGGCAGGCATGAGGAGGTACTAGCGTCTGGCCCAACTTCCCAGTGAGGGGGCCCTTCTAAGCTGGGGAGATTGGGTTCAGTCCTGGGGCCAAGGACGGAGCCCCTGCAGCCAACAGTATCTCTGCTTTGCTGTACCAACAGTGGCACCTGGCCTGTGTGGCTCTGAGAACCTCCTAGCACTAAGTTAGCTCCAAGAAAAAGATCTAGAGCAGAAGCCAAACTGTGGTTTGGAGGCTTCCCTGAACCAGATTCATGGCTGTCTTGTCTGCTTCCTCCTTGCAGGGCTGCAGGGGCAGGGGCAGTTGATGTTCCTGTTGGAGCCCTGGCAGCAGCAGGGGGCTTTGTGGGCCTGCATGATCAAAGGGCTCGGGTTTTCTTACCACCCGCTCCCCTAACCCCCATTGGTTCTGTAATGCCTGAGCAAGAAACAGGGTGGGAAATACAGATGTGCCATCACACTAACAATTTGAGAAACTAAAATAAACTTTGAAACCTCTATGATAAAAAGCAAATTTTGTTATACTGGGTTGGGGAAAGACTGAATATCTTTCTATTCTCTTTGTAGAAAATGATCTTTCAGAATTACAGTTGCATGCAGGAGGGGTCAAAAATACAGGGAGAATATTAAATGGTGAATTAGGCAGTTAGTTAATATTAATACAAATATATTCTTTTTCCCCTCCCACCAGGGATCACCAAAATATAAACTCCAGTACCAACAAAACCTGAGTCTATCCATGGAATCCTAGAAAAAGAATAATCACATAATTGCTGCCAGATTCCATCAAAGAGCTCTTTATTCAGGAAAGATGCTGCCTTGCCCAGCTTATGTGAGTTTCCCTGTGACTTCTCAGAAATATCATTTGTGTAGAATGAAGTCTGTGTCTGCCCATTAGAATAAGATTCCATTAAATAACTAAATCATATTCCACGTTCATCCAGCTACTTCCTGATGATTTGGCTTTCCTGATAGTTTTCTAAGAAAAGAGAATCTGTTGGTCAGTTTAGTGGAGTGTCATTGGTTGACACTTGCTGTATATTAATTAGGTGGTTTATTTATCAGTCTAATGTGACCTTTGTTAGTGTGCATATGTGTTCTTGGGAGTAAGCCATCTTGGACCATAAAATTGAATTTCCAAGCTCGAAAGGCTATTGCAGGGCAGATCTTGAACTGAGGCGTCTATAGCAGGGGAAACACCATCTTATAAAGAACCTATTTGCACCTAGAAGAATGTGCAGGACATGCCATTCCATGTTCCTATAGACACTTTAAATTTTCTTTGTGCACTGCACCCCTTTCCTTTAAATCTTTGTATTTTATGAAAGTGGAGAGCCCTTTTGTCAAGGACGTTATTTCACAACTCAGAATGTAACTTTAAAATGCGAGTCAATTCTTATTTTTTTCTTCTGTTCTTTTCCAGAACTTTGAAAGGTATTATTCTTTACAGTTTTCATATGATGTGTAGGTACTATCCCATTGAAATATATTGCTTTAGCACAGGTCACAGGCAAATAATATTTCCCCCCCTCAGGTTAGGAAAATGTTTCAAGAAAATTCAATGTAGTCTGAAAATATGCACTTTTTTACTTCAAACAGTACATAAATTTGTACTGTGGTTTTTAGAAAGTGTCCTGCACTTGTCCTTTTTTAAAGTTTATTTGTTAAATTCAGTCGTTCTGGGGACTAGAAGATGCAAGACACTTCCTAGGTATTTTCTAATTGGAGCTACTTCTAGCATCAAGAGAGAATGGACTCCTTGGGCCTTGTGATTGAGTGCAAATGTTGCTCTGTTTCACAGATGGGAAAGATATGAGAAAAAAATTGTCAGCATCTTAAGAATCTTTGTCTTCTCTGTCTAATTCCACTATGTACACAATATTCTTCCTCACGCTTCACCATTCATGCCATTCACCTGAATGGGCCCTTTTAGGAACCAAACCACACTCCCAAATCAGGGAACTAGGACACCAGGTTAAAATGAAAAATTGTTAGGAAGCAAGGATTACTGTTTTATTGTTCTTCTCATTAGGTAATTTGGAGATAGGTCCTAAGAAAGGTTTACAGTTCAAAATTCCAGAGATTTCGCTGCATGGATTCCATCAAAGCACCAAAGACTATTGGTTTCTTAGGAATTATTTTTTAAGATGATGATTTATTCTGACAGCTCTTTCTCTGAATTTTATTTCACATCTGTTTATGAGAGATAGTGATGATTGTTATTCTAGAGATGCTAAAGTTTCATGCTTAAACTCTTTAGTTTGCCAAACTAACTATAATTGCTACTTCACTGGGAATAAAATTCTAAAAATCCTAGGCTTCCTCCAAATTTAATCTCTCTCGTAGATGCTGTGGTGTGCTACCCAGATGCCTCCTTCATGAACAAAGTACTCACTGTGCCAGCTGCTGAAGGCTCACATTTGAGTACCCCTTGGGACATTGCCCTCAGTTGAAGGAGCTACTTTAGCTAGGTTTACAAACTCTCACCAGAGGTAGACCATGTCCAGTGAGTGGTGGAGGCAGGGGAGTGGGAAGATAGAAGCTCGGCCGTATTGCTTCATCCAGGACAACCCTGAAAGGCTGTTCCACTTTCGTAACAGTATGTGGGAACTGGTGAAGCTTCTATTGCCCTGAAGTCCATCTTCTGCTCCATCCTGCTTCTCTCACTCCCTTATAGAGAATTTGTCCCCAGAGCGTTTCCCTGTAAGATGACACAAATTTCTCCTTCTTAGTCTTTTCGTCAGGGACTCTCACCTAAAACAATCATATCCCCCATTATCTTTTACTTTGAAATATGAGTTGTCGATTTAATTAATAGATTTGAGCTTCTGATTTTCATTTAGTTTTTGGTGGTAGTGTCAGCAAAATAATATGTCCCATTCACAATCAGTAGTCATAAAACTGCTAATCTGAAATCTGTTTACACAATCCATTAGGTTTAAAATATATACTTAAAGATACAAATGCATTCATGGCTACTGGGATCATTAATGACTAATAAAAATGCTACAAGGGGGTGCCGGGGTGGCTCACTTGGTTGAGCATCTGCTTTTGGCTCAGGTCATGATCCTGGGGTCCTGGGATTGAGCCCCACATCAGGTCCCCTGCTCTGTGGGAAGCCCGCTTCTCCCTCTCCCTTTGCGACTCCCAGCCTCTTGTGTGTGCATATGTGTGCACGCTCTCTTTCTCTCTCTCGTAAATAAATAAAATATTAAAATATAATTGTATAAGCAACCAACTTGCCTGATGGCCTGTTTAATTTCTTTCATAGTCCATTTAGAAATTCTAGTTTCAGCCTTAGGATACGAGGAGAAATTTAACTCAAGAGACATTATATTTTAGTGGCCCCATCCTCCCAAAACAGTAAAAGTACCTTCTGTGAAAACATCACCTGGTTGGTGATAGCTTTGGGAGTTGTCAGATGTCCAATATCTTTGTGAGGAGTTACGTGATTAAAATACAATCTATGATTTTTCCCTAAGTTTGAATGAAGGAGATCATGAGAGAAGTAACATTTCTATGGTCATATAGATAAAAATCTAGGTTGCTTCTGCTTCATAGGCTAAGAAAACATCTGCAAACAGAGTATTCAGCTATCTCCATATCTTCACATGGGTCACTCAGTTCCTAGCCAATTTCCTGTTACCTCTCTTACATCTAAAGAATATATGGGTTCCCCCTCCCAACGCAATGTTGTTAATAAAAGTGAGAATAATGGCATTTCTCTTTAGGCAAATCGCACGTATTGTCAAAACCTGCTATTGCTTATCTCAATTTGTGAAAATCATTAAGTGGTCCTTTATATAGTGACAGTTGATAAATTTGGTAAATCTAACCTTCTTTTGACTTATGAGACTAGAGACCAGGAATAAAGGCTTATGTAATTCAATTCTGAGGGCAAAAACTCATGTTTAGTTCAACTTAGGGGCCAGTCACTTACAAATTTTGGCAAAAAACAATTTTTCCTTATTTCAGAAGTATATTGTTTTTTTTTTTTAAAGATTTTATTTATTTATTCATGAAAGACACACAGAGAGAGAGAGAGAGGCAGAGGCACAGGCAGAGGGAGAAACAGGCTCCATGCAGGGAGCCCAATGTGGGACTCGATCCTGGGACTCCAGGATCACACCCTGGGCCAAAGGCAGGTGCTAAACCACTGAGCCACCCAGGAATCCCCTCAAAAGTATATTCTTAAGGAAGGAGTAGTAGGTTTATTAAGTTATGACTTTGTTTTGTGAAAAATTATAATTATTTTATCAACAATATATTGGTAGAATTTTTGTGGAATATTTAAATACAGAAGAAAAAGTTCAAATAATATAAAATATATTTAATCCCAAGAATAAATCTCTCTTGGTTGGGGTGAAAGATCTTTTAAAATGTGTTGTTGGATTTGGTTTACCAATATTTTGTTGGAGATTTTTGCATCTATATTCATCAGAGATATTGGCCTGTACTTCTCTTTTTTGTGGTGTCTATCTGGTTTTGGTATCAGGGCAATTCTGGCCTCATAGAATAAATTTGGAAGTTTTCCTTCCTTTTCCATTTTTTTTGCAATGGTTTCAGAAGAATAGGTATTAACTCTTCTTTAGATGTTTGGTAGAATTCATGTGGGAAGACATCTGGTCCTGGACTTGTTTATTGAAAGTTTTTTGATTACTGATTCAATTTTTTTTCAAAGATTTTATTTATTTATTAGAGAGAGAGAGAGCTTGAGCGACAGGGGAGGAACAGAGGGAGAGACAGAAACAGACTCCCCGCTGATCACGGAGCCCAATGCGGGACTCGACCCAGGACCCTGAGATCATGACATGAACCAAAGGCAGAGACATAAGGGACTGAGCCACCCAGGTGCCCTGAGCCTACAAAGTACTTTAAAAATTCAATTTTCTTTAGTTTTGTATGACACGAGGATATGTCTTTTTATCCAAAGAAATGTCATGAAGTTACTAAAATACACAATCATCATTACATCCAAAGCACTAACACGTCAAAGTAACTGAAATTCTTTAGTGCTTCCCCTTCCCCTGTTTTTCTCACCCGCACACAAGATTTTCCATCTTCCAGGGGGTGTGGCTCACTTTAAGGGTAAAGTGATAAGGATAGGTTCCAGTTCATCAAAAGTGTGGCAAGCCCTGAAAATTACATGACATGAGATGGGCTTTGTTTAGGAAATGCATTTTCTAACGCCTTCACCTCTCTCATTCTGTGATTCTCACATCACTCTGTGCCTCACATCTTTATGTTTAGTTTACTCTTTGTGGTGTGAGGATTGGCGCCCAGGTTCTCTGAGCTTTTCAAACTGCAGCAGTTAGCATAAAAATGCTTCCTTTGGGCTCTTCCCCAGGGATTTAACCTTTTCTTCCTGCTCCCTGCTCCACCCCCACACACCTGCAAACACATATCTGTGTGCTGGCTTCTAAGGCAGCTTTAACTGAGTGAGGTCCAGGCCTATCCCATTTTTGTTCCAAACTGGGAGAAGTGAACCAGAAAAATCACACCCCTTTCCCAATCTGGTCTGTACTTCTACCACCCTGCTTTGTTTTTCCTGATCATTGATGGTGTTTAGTTGTCTAAATGCAGATATGTTTCTAAGGAGATGTGTGTGTGTGTGTGTGTGTGTGTGTGTGTGTGTGTGTGTGTTTTGAAGGACCAATTACATAATTCAGCCATTTCAAAGAGAGATGTCCTTCTGCCAGTTGCTAGTTAGTTCTTACCCAATTTTGAAAATCCATTTAGGGCTTTTCAAACTATTTACATATAAATAGTAAAGCATTGCTATAAGAAAAAAGTTGTAGAAATCTATCCAACAGAGGAGTTTGCCCATCTCCAGAGGCATAAAATAAGGTTATCATTGTCCTATATGTATCTTATGGGGCACACTGATTTTTTTATACTTATTTAATACATCAGAGGAAGTTATATTTACTTTGCAAAGAAGTATACCTATATTGTCAATGGAAATAAAAATGCAGAGTCATAGGATTTGATCAAACAGATACTATAGTCAAATCTTTTCAACATTTTGAAAGTGGTCTTCAACCAAAATTTTACACAGATACAAAATGTGGATCTTCTCTGATGGTGGTAAAGGGTGGTAGTGGGGTTGATGGAGGTCCAACTGCCATCTCCAATAATGGCCATCATCACCCCTTTTAGAGTGTTCAGTGCTCAATTTAAAAAGTATGTATTTATCCAACTTTCTTCACTTTACAGAGGACTCTGAGGCATGGAGTTTTAAGTGACATTACCAGGATATCCCTGGTAATGCCAATTTATGGCAAAAACATGGCTGAAATCTTGTATTTCTTACTCATAGATTAGAGCCTCTTTTATCAAGACACAGACTCTTACATGTCTACCTATGGATCATAATATAAATATTCTATACTCTATGAATTTTATGGAGGGGCAGTATTTTCAATCTGTCCCTTAATTTCCAAACAATTCACCAATTTACAGTTTTTGAACCATTTGAGTACAGAAGCTGAGCCCAGTAGTTATTTTATTTTGTTTTTTTAAGATTTCATTTATTTATTTGAGAGAGAGAGGGAGAACATGATGGGGGCAGAGAGGGAGAAGTAGACTCCACACTGAGCAGGGAGCCCAACGTGGGGGTCAATCCCAGGAACCTGGGATCATGACCTGAACTAAATGCAGATGCTTAACTGACAGAGCCACCCAAGTGCCCCCCTATCAGTTATTTGATCAAAAAATATTCCGTGAGTTAAATAGAGTCTCTTTTATTTAAGTTAGTTCTGAATGACATTATTCCATGGATGGTGAAGAAAATATAAATAGCTCAAAAGCATTTCTGCATTTATCCAAAGACCAAGTTGGTTGCTAGTTGGCAATTTTAAGCTGATAAAGAATAAAGGCCACCCTATTTTAAGCTCTTTATCCAGTTAACTGTCTAAAATGATTTCACAGCTCAGGCAGGAAGGCTAGCTGGGTAAACAGAATATTCACAAATAAGTTGTGTAGAATCCAGGGTAGAAATGGAAGAAGCTAGGGGAATGTTTGGCCTTATGACAACTGTGGAGTTTGAGTCAAAAATAAAAGTACTGCTAGTGATTCCCCATTGACTCAGGGAGTGGCTGCCCAGCCTTAGAAGTCATTTCTTTGTGTTCTGTTTTTAGAGGTTTCTAGCTCTATTCTAAAAAAGAAAACATTGAATGCTTAGAGCAGGGCATTGCATTTATGTTTAAAAATATTTTTGAAGGGCAGCCCGGGTGGCTCAGCGTTTAGCGCCGCCTTCAGCCCAGGGCTTGATCCTGGAGACCGGGATCGAGTCCCACATCGGTCTTCTGCTGGAGCCTGCTTCTCCCTCTTCCTCTGCCTGTGTCTCTGCCTCTCTCTCTCCCTCTCTGTGTCTTGAATGAATGAATAAATAAATAAATAAAAATCTTTAAAAAAATATTTTTGAAAAGAGCATAACTCAATCATCTTTAAAAAAAAAAGATTTATTTATTTATTTTACAGAGAGATAGTGAGAGTGGAGGGAGGGGCAGAAGGAAAGAGGAAAAAAGAGAGAATCTCAAGCAGACTCCCCACTGAGCTGAGAGCTCCAGGCAGGGCTTGATCCTGTGACCCTGAGATTATGACCTGAGTCTAAATAAAGAGTTGGAGGCTCAACCCACTGAGCCATCCAGGTGCCCCCTCCATCATCTTTCTTACTAGTCATTTCCATTTGGTCGTTTTTGCCTGTGGGGAAAAAGCACGGATACGTGGATTTTCTTATTTGTGGTCAGAGCGCATGCTTGCAGACTCCTCAGAGCAAAAGAGGATTTACTCACTTGGGGCTCCACATTGTTTGTTCTCCAAGCAAAGTAATCCCGAGTCTGACAGCACATTCCCTTTATGATTTCATATGAAATCATTATGTTTGCCTGGAGTCCCTGACTCATGTAGTGATATCAAGATGTAAATGTGTTGGGAGCGACATCTTTCTCCCTGAGTAGGCATGCTTTTTGTTTTACTCTGACAGTACATGTGCACAAAGGCAGGTGTGATTGAGGGAGTCAGTGGCCCTCAGGGTAGTTGCAGTGAGCCTGCGATCAACTGACCATTGCACACTGCTACCTTTCAGCAGGTAGGAGCAGGGGAAGATGGAATGCTGGTAAAATTATTACTAGGGGTGAGGCACTGCATCATTGTAGACATAATAAAATACTTCCTTTATGGAAGGGTGTAGACCTCAGATGCAAAGTCCATAGGCAGTAAAAAGTGGCAGGGCTGGCTCAGCAAGAGAGGGAAGTGGGAAGAACTCAAAGCTTGTATTAATCTTTTTTCTCGTTCCCTGTCTCCCCAGATATTCAGCCCCTTGTAACTGCCCTACTCCCTTTACCAGCAGGATTCTCCCTTTAATATTCTACTAGACAGACATGGACCCTGTACAATGAATATCCTTCTTGATATCTTTAGGTGATTTTGCTCTCTCTACATTTGGCTAGAAAGATGTTAAAATATTTTGCGTTAAATACTCAAATACAGTCGGTTAACAATAAGCATGTGAAAAAGGATATGCTGAATGAATTTTACAATTAAACAGGCCTGGGTTCGGTGATTCACCTTTTATTTTTGGTGTGTCTTTGGACAAATTCTTTAAATTATTTGAGTCTCATCTGTAAAATCTGGATAATAATTAATTTATTTATTTTAAAGATTTTATTTACTTATTCATGAAAGATACACAGAGAGGCAGAGACACAGGCAGAGAGAGAAGCAGGCTCCATGCAGGGAGCCCGACGTGGGACTCGATCTGGGGTCTCCAGGATCACACCCCGGGCTGAAGGCGGCGCTAAACCGCTGAGCCACCCGGGCTGCCCTGGATAATAATTTAAAGCTCATAGGTGGGGATCCTTGGGTGGCTCAGCGGTTTGGCGCCTGCCTTTGCCCGAGGGCGTGATCTTGGGGTCCCGGGATCGAGTCCCACGTCGGGCTCCCGGCGTGGAGCCTGCTTCTCCCTCCTCCTGTGTCTCTGCCTTTTTCTTTCTTTCTCTGTGTCTATCATAAATAATAAATAAATAAATAAATAAATAAATAAATAAATAAATCTTTAAAGCTCATAGGGTCATTTTGAAGATTAGGTGAGGTATGATATATAAAGGGCTGGTATTAAAAAACGCTGGTTTCTTTTTTTCTCCTTTCTAGTTTGCTACCAATGCTACCCTTTGGTATCTATCAGTGGTATTAAGTCCCTGAAGTGTCTGATGGTAGATATTTTAAGCATGCAAGATGTAAAAAGTGTAAATTTCCAGGGAAAATTCATTCCTGAGAAGCTGAAGTTATATGTGTGAGTTATATGTTCCTGAACATACAAATATGTAGGCACAGGAATTTAATCATGTGTGTTGTGTATCTTATTGGATCTCTGGCTTTTCATCTTGATCTTTACCCTAGGAAGTTGACTCGTTCATACTTTATCAAATGGCTCCTGCACTTTCTGGCTTTTGGTTAGGTTTGGCTGTTGAGTAACCACTGTAGAAAATCTTTATATATATATATATATATATATATATATCTATATATATATATATCTATATAAAGAAATATAAAGAGATAAAAATCTTTATATATAATCATAGATTAGAGCCTCTTTTATCAAGACACAGACTCTTACATGTCTACCTATGGATCATAATATAAATATTCTATACTCTATGAATTTTATGGAGGGGCAGTATTTTCAATCTGTCCCTTAATTTCCAAACAATTCACCAACTTACAGTTTTTGAACCATTTGAGTACAGATTTTCTAATACTCCTTGATATCTTTTGGGAGGTTGCAGAGGGTGGCATTGTTGAGAGAGTATTAAAGCTCCCATTCCCTTGATGCTTGCTGCTGGTTGTAAATCAGGGGCAGCAAAGAGAGTGACTTCTCTGCTAAATGCCCTAGGGCTCCCTGTGCTCACCTTGAAAGGTCACTCAGCCTTTCAAGGTGGACATCTCTGTATGACTTTTTCCTTCCAGTTCCGGTGATTGCTCCTTCCTCCTCATCCTTATGGACCTAGGGGTGCATTTAACTCACTGTAACCAGCTCAGCATTCTTGCACTACTCCTTGTGACTCTCCTACGCCCACATTTCTGTAAATAGTCCCTTTGTAAATAAACCCTCCTCAAATTATCCTGATTTGAGTACATCCTTTTTTTTTTTTTTTTAGTACATCCATTTTTTGTTGAAATCTTGATTTGTACACCAGTGAACACTGTAGAATTGGAGAAGAGGACTAATTCCTGTAATCCAAGTTAACACAGTTTGTAGATCAGAAGTCCAAAATTTATAGCGTGTTCCCTATGACATGTTTTAACTTGAAGTGTCTCTGAATAATGATCATTATTGTTTTAAACCTCTTTTGTGATCTTCCTTCATGATTAACTAGTATTACTTGGGAAAAAGAATAGAAAACCAGAAGAGAGAAATAAGGAAGACTACAGATGTGTGGAGTATACTCTCATGCAGCTGTAAAGAAATTTATTGGAATAAGTTTTAATTTTACTTTATAATTGTGCTCTTCATTTGGATGAGTTTCCCTTCAATTTTTTTGAACTTAAGCCTGTGCCTGGGGTATAGTGTTCCTGGCAACCTCTTACACTGGATATTGAGAAGAGCCCCACTTGAGACTATTACTGAAAACTAAACAAACACTATTAAGACCTATTTGCTAATTCTATAAATCTTCTCTTCCTGTTGCATTTTGTTTCTTTAAATTTAATTTTGGAGATATTTGGAAAGGTAACATTAGCTAGAAGAAGAAACTTCATGAGTATTCAGGAGCCAGGGATGATGGTGGCATTGATGTAAGGCCGCACCTGGCCCAGACATAGGGTTGGTTAGTGATGGCCAGGGGTGAAATCTCTTATCAGACCCAAACTTAAAAATACAAACTCCAGACAGAATTTATTTTTTATGTGAAAACAGAGCCCAAGAAAGAAATGTGTGCTGGGGCAAAGAAGAATTCTCTCTCTCTCTCTCTCTCTCTCTCTTTCTTAACTCTCTGGGTACTTTTTCCTTTATCAAAAGACTAATGATTATAGCAAGGCAGTCTTGAAAATACCAATATGCTCTTCACAGGGCTTGAAAATGTTATTTTCATTTGAACTTTGAATAATTTTTTTTACTTTATATTAGTCACTTGGAAACAATTGCTTCAAGAGATGGATTATACTTCCCTGGCAATCTTTACACCTGTTAATATAATAATAAACTTAAATCTGCATATTTCACAGAGAACTAGCAATATCTTAGATTTTTGGTTGGCAGCACATTAACCTACAGTATAAGAAGTCTGTTGATGGATGTACAGGTTTTTCCACTCACTACACCTTGCATTTGCATAGCAGATAGTTGTGCAGCTAAAGCACATGTGAACACAGAAGAGTAGGATTAGCAATCTTACTATATGACAAATAATACAAAATAATCTAAACAGAAATGATTAGTTTCTATGTGGCTCTTCAGAAATGTTTATTTCTTAAGATAGCATAATATTTGTTAAGACAAGATGGTCTCAGTTGTTGTTTCTCTTACTAAATATTTATTTCCTCAAACTATTTGCTTACCTTCCCACCAAAAACTAAACAAATAAAAACACTTTATTTTACAATTAGTAGTAAAGAGCTAATTATTTGCCTTATTAATTGCTTTTTTAAAAAATCAGTCTTCTTCTATGTGGACTTATCTGTGTTTGAGACACACTATGAGAATGCTTAAAAATCCTTTAATGAGGTGCTTAAGAAGAGCCTACATAATTTGAGTTGAGATGAACATTTTTGTGGTACACAGATATTTGGTTTAAATAGAGGATCTTAATCTGAGTTTTACTGAAACCAAAGCAATCCATGGGAAGACTTGGTACACACTCTGAATGCCCTGATATATGCAGAATTGTATATGAATTCATTTATATGCTCCCATACGCCCCTAAAGCGGGTTTAAAAATTACTAGTATCCACTCACTCAGAAATTACAAATAGAAAATGAATTTTTCTTCTTTTTAAAAATAATGATAATGGTAGAAGTAGTAAGTTTTTTGAATAATAGTTCTTTTATTATTGATAAATGTTAACCATAAGGTTCTTCAGGGATCAATATTGGCATGACTCAGTCATTCATTTACCTTTTTTTAAAAAAGATTTATTTATTTATGATACACACACACAGAGAGGCAGAGACACAGGCAGAGGGAGAAGCAGGCTCCATGCAGGGAGCCCGATGCAGGACTCGATCCGGGGACTCCAGGATCGCGCCCTGGGCCAAAGGCAGGCGCCAAACCGCTGAGCCACCCAGGGATCCCAGTCATTCATTTATCTAACACACAAAACATGCAATGAGAACCCAGTGTGTGGGACCAGGGAGGGATAGGACAATAAATCAGATATTGCATGCCGTGTGAGAAGGTATAAGACAAGATGGGGTAGAAGCATTTCTGAGTTAAGTCTCCTGAAAATCACCATAGCTCACAACTAAATAATGCAGAAATGGAATCATCAAGAAATGTAGAGGCCTGTAAACTACGCAAGCATAAATATTGGTATGGTTCTTTTTGTTTTTTTAAAGATTTTATTTATTTATTCATGAGAGACAGAGAGAGAGAGGCAGAGACACAGGCAGAGGGAGAAGCAGGCTCCACGCAGGGAGCCCGATATGGGACTTGATCCCGGGTCAAGTCTCCTGGAGAGGGTCTCCAGGATCACACTCGGGACCAAAGATAGGCACCAAACCGCTGAGCCACCCAGGGATCCTGGTATGGTACTTTTTGACATAGCATACCACCACCTAATGTTTAAAAAGCCCCTATTACTATGATTTCTGAAAATTTTTAGATTTAAATATATATGTCAAACCACTTTTAAAAAGGTATATATATGGTAAAAGGGTATGCCACGCAAGTAAATTCTCCTCCTACCCCAACCCCAGTTTTCCAGTTTGCTTTCTGAAAGATAAAATTGTTACTGTTTTGTTTTTTCTCCTTATGATAACCATGTTGGTTTAATCAGGATAGCTTCTTCTGAGACTTTCTTGGTGTTATACTGAGCAATTGTCTAATATTAGGAGGCTTTCTAGAAATTTCTTGCTAATTCTAGAAACTCTGATGAGGCAAAGTCAGATGCTTGGGGCCAAAAGTCTCTAGAAGAGGTGCTTCTCACGGTTCCACTCTTCTAAAATGGCCCCGGGAAAAGCAATGATGATCTTTTTCTCTCTGGATGCAGACCTGGACTTTGAATTTGGATTTGGGACCAGAACTATCCCATCATCTGAATTTTTATTTTTTATTTTTTTCTTTTTAAAGATATTTTATTTATTTGAGAAAGAGATCAAGCATGAGAGAGAGAGGGAGAGAGAGAGAGAGAGAGAAAGAGAGCTAAAGAATGCATGCATGAGTGGTGTTGGGGGAGTGGTGGCAGAGGGAGGGGGAGAAACAGAATCACTGTTGAGCAGGGAGACCAATGCAGGACTCGATCCCGAGACCCTTGGATCCTGACCGGAGCCAAAGACAGATGCTTAACCAACTGAGCCACCTGGGCATGCCACCCCCAACACCTAAATTTTGATCTCAAGGTTACCATGATTTACTTGTATAGTACCAAACACAGCCCTTTAAAATTTTTTTAATTTAAATTCAACTAATTAACATATAATGTATTATTGGTTTCAGAGATTGAGGTCAGTGATTCATTAGTCTTATGACTAATGATGAGCACCCAGTGCTCATCACATCACATGCCCTTCTTAATGCCCATCACCCAATTACCGCATCCCCCCACTAACACCTCGGTTTGTTTCTTATGATTAAGAGTCTCTTAAGGTTTGTCTCCCTCTCTAATTTCAGCTTGTTTTATTTTTCCTCTCTTCCCCTATGCTTCTCTGTTTTCTTTCTTAAATTCCACATATGAATGAGATTATATGATAATGGTCTTTCTCTGATTTACATATTTTGCTTAGCATGATATCCTATAGTTCCATCCATGTCATTGTAAATGACAAGATTTTTTTTTTTTTTTTGATGGCTGAGGAGTAGTCCATTGTATATGCATACCCCATCTTCTTTACCCATTCATCTGTCCAAGGACATCTGGGCTCTTTCAATAGTCTGGCTATTGTGGACATTGCTGCTCTAAACATTGGGGTGCAGATGCCCCTTTGGATCACTACATTTGTATCTTTGGGGTAAATACCCAAGTAGTGTGAGCACCTGGGTTGCTCAGTGGTTGAACGTCTGCCTTTGGCTCAGGTTGTGATCCCAGGGTTCTGGGATTGAGTCCCGCATCAGACTCCTTGTGGGGAGCGTGCTTCTCTCTCTGCCTATGTCTCTGCCTCTCTCTGTGTGTCTCTCATGAATAAATAAATAAACAAAAAATACCCAGGTAGTGCAATTTCTGGGTTTTGGGGTAGTTCCATTTTCAGTTTTTTGAGGAGCCTCAATCAAACTTGTTTTCCAGAGTGGCTGCCAACGGTGTACAATGGTTCCCCTTTGTCTGCATCCTTGACAACATCTGTTGTTTCCTGACTTGTTCATTTTAGCCATTCTGACTGGTGGTGAGTTAGTATCTCACTGTGGTTTCAATTTGTATATCCCTGAGGCTGAGTGATGTTGAGCATTTTTTCATGTGTCCATTGGGCATTTGTATGTCTTCTTTGGAGAAATGTCTGCTCATGTCTTCTTGCCCATTTCTTGATTGGATTATTTGTTCTTTGGCTGTTGAGTTTTATAAGCTCTTTACGGATTTTAGATTCTAGCCCTTTATCTGACATGTCATTTGCAAATATCTTCTCCCATTTGGTCAGTTGTCTTTTGCTTCTGTTGACTGTTTCCTTTGCCGTGCAAAAGCTTTTAATCTTGATGACTTCCCAATAGGCCCTTTATCTTGATGAAGTCCCAATAGTTCATTTTTGTCTTTGTTTCCTTTGCCTTTGGAGATGTGTTTAGGAAGAAGTTGCTGCGGCTGAGATCACAAAGGTCGCTGCCTGTGTTCTCCTCTAGGATTTTGATGAACTCCTCTCTCATATTTAGATCTTTCATCCATTTTGAGTCTGTTTTTTTGTTTGTGGTATGAGGAAATGGTCAGTTTCATTCTTTTGCATGTGGCAGTCCAGTTTTCCCAACACCATTTGTTGAAGAGACTGTCTTTTTTCCATTGGATATCCCTTCCTGTGTCATCAAAGATTAGTTGACCATGGAGAGGAAGGTCCATTTCTTGGTTATCTCTTCTGTTCCATTGATCTATGTGTCTGTTTTTGTGCCAGTACCATACTGTCTCGATGATTACAGTTTTTTAATAGAGCTGGAAGTCCAGAATTGTGATACCACTAGTTTTGGTTTTCTTTTTTAAGATTCCTTTGGCTATTCAGGTATTTCTGGTTCCATACCAATTTTAGGATTATTTTTTCCAACTCTGTGAAATAAGTTGATGGTATTTTGATGGGGATTGCATTGAATGTATAGATTGCTCTAGGTAGCATATACATTTAAAAAATATTTATTCTTCCAATCCATGAGCATGGAACACGAGGCACACATAGTTGTAGGATAAGTACAACAGAGGCCTGTTACATTTTTGTGTAATATGAATAACGGCAGCAAGGGTAAGTCTTGAATAGTGCCATATTAGTTATTTTACAGAGTGGGCTCTTCTTGGGCAATCGCTTTTCAAAGAATCAGAAACCTAGTAGGACATTTTGGCCAATGTCCTCCAGTTAGCTGCTTGCTGCATGGCATGATTACTTGCATCATATTGTAGTCTGACCTTTGAGCTGATAGAAACTGGTAGTAAAGATTAGATGTTTCCTGCTTTAAAACACCCTGCAGTCACCTTAGATAAAAGCAGATCAATGGTCAGAAATTACTGCAGACAGCAAGCCTAAGTTGCCATTGACTGTCCCTGAGTTATGATTTCTGCAGTAAGGAAGCAATTAAGGTAATTTTTTGGTCAAGTATTATATATGTATGATTACATTTTCAAATGATTGAATTATTTATCTTGAAATGGTTATTTTGATCAAAAACACACACTCACTTAGTAAAAACACTCAAATTGTACGGATGTGTAAAATGAAAGTCTCCCACACATCCTACACCATGTTCCAACCCCACCCCTGGTGATGAAGCAACCGCTGTTAAAAGTTTCTTATTCATTTTCACAGAATTCTCCACATATGTAAATATATGAATGACATATTTGTAAAAATATATAAAACTAATTTTGCATAAACAGAAATATACACTATATGTATATGTAAATATGTATATACATATATATATAGTGCTATTTTTATGCTCAGCATGTAATTTTGGAGATTATTTTCCATATCACTCTTGGATCTATTTCACTGTATTTAACAGTGGTATAATATATATTTACTTACTTAATCAGATTTGTATTAAGGGACATCTACATTTTACCTAATATTTATTTATTTATTTACTTACTTATTTTTAAAGATTTTATCTTATTTATTCATGAGAGACACAGAGCGAGAGAGAGAGAGGCAGAGACATAGGCAGAGGGAGAAGCAGGCTCCATGTAGGACTCGATCCCGGTCTCCAGAATCAGGCCCTGGGCTGCAGGCGGCACTAAACCGCTGTGCCACGGGGGCTGCCTATACATTTACCAAATATTTAGCTTAATTTCTTAAATGAATACTCTATTTCCATTTTTGCCTACATTTATGCGTTTCTCTGTAGATCTATTGAATGAAATGTTTGCCTTTAGAATTTTGATACATAATGTAGGTATTGCCAAATTTCTCTCCAGAGAGATGGCACTATTTTCACTGAAACCAGCAATGAACATCATAGTTCTTATTTTTCTACACTTCACCAACATTATATGTTACCAGTGTTTGTCATCATTGCCTGTTAAAAGGTAAAAGAAGTCCTTCATTTTTGCTTCATGTATATGATTGATTTGTTTTCTGTTTTTTTTGTTTTGTTTTGTTTTCTGTTTTGAGTCAGTGTTGCTATTTGTTTATTTTTCTAGTGGTTTGTTTAAGAGTTCTTTATTAAGGTAATTAAAATATATTTGCATGTGTTGTAAATAAACTCTCCCAGTGTTTTATTCATCTTTGACTTTATTAATTAAATTTCTTGCTATGTGGGTATTTGTAATGTTTATAAAAGCAAGTCCATTTTATTTCTTTTATAGGGTTCTAGATTTTATATCTTGTTATCATGGCCCTGGGGTGCCTGAATGGCTCAGTTGGTTAAGCATGTGACTCTTGGTTTCCACTTAGGTCATGATTTTAGGGTTGTGAGATGGAGCCCTGAACTGGGCTCTGTGCTCATTGTGAAGGCTGCTTGAGATTCCATCTCTCCCTCTCCATCTGCTCCTCACCCCTCCGCCAGTTGCAATCCATCTCTGTCTAAGATAAATGAATACATCTTTTTTCTTTTTTTAAGCTTTTCCATTCCATGTTGTTTGTTTGTTTTCTCCCTAAGTGCCAATTGTCTTCATAGCATAGTTCTGGTTTCATATTTTATTTTGAAATATTTCATAAATTTGAAATGTATTTTTATATAAAGGATCTCAATTCTCCCCACAAATGATTAGCTGATTTTCTCAATATCACTACTGATGTAACTAACTGGCCTTTTCCAGCTAGTTTGCAAAAAGCCACTTTTATCATATACTAAATTATCACATACATTTGGCTCTATTTTGAGATTCTGCCCTCATTCTGTTTGTTCCTGAAACACTGTCATATTTTAAAGTATATCTTTTAGCTCCATAAAGGGCTAGTTCTCCATGGCCACTCTTTCATGCTTATTATAGTTCTCTCAGCATCCTTATACTTCCATACCTTTATTTTCCATTTTCTCCATTGAATTCTTATCAAGTTCTAAAGTACAAATGAATTCTTATACAATTTCATTTGTACTTTGGTTGGTAGTCACATTGAATTCATGAATTAGTTCAGAGAGATCTGCCGTCTTTGCAATATGGGGTCTTTCTTTCGAAGAACAAGTCTATTTCTATTATGTATTCTTTATTAGATTTTTCAAGCTTTCTTTATCTAGGTCTTATTTCAGAATATTTTATGTCTATTTCTATTATTTTATAGTTGTGTTGCATATATATATATATGTATATATATATATATATATATATATATATAGAGAGAGAGAGAGAGAGAGAGAGAGAGAGAGAGCCTAGAGCCTGACACAGGCCAAGTAAGTTCTCTTATGGCTTTTAGTACTTTTTCAAATGATTATTTTGTATTTTTCAGGTAAATAGAGTTGTCCCAGTGAAGACACACACACATGTACACATATACATATATATTTATGCATATAAATTATATAGATTACTTATATATATGCATGTGTACATATATTCATATATATATATTCCCTATATGTATGTATATGGCACTTTTTATTTTTATTTTTAATTTTATTTTTGAGGGCAGCTCAGGGGGCTCAGTGGTTTAGCGCCGCCTTCAGCCCAGGGCGTGATCCTGGAAACCCAGGATGGAGTCCTGCGTCAGGCTCCCTGCATGGAGCCTGCTTCTCCCTCTGCCTGTGTCTCTGCCTCTCTCTCTCTCTGTGTCTCTCATGAATAAATAAATAAAATCTTAAAAAAATAATTTTATTTTTGAGCAGATAATAATATATCCATATGGTTCAAAAAATTGTAAAGTACAGAAGAGATACAAAAGAAAATACTAAAAACCTCTCTCCCATACATACCTGTTTCCAGACCCCAGAGTCCCCTCATGAGTTAACCATATTTTATTATTCTGTGTATATACCAGTGAATACAAAATAAATACACGTGCTTTTTACATAAATGATGCTTGCTGTATACATTGTTCTACACTGTATTTTGAGGGGAGAAGTGCAAGGATGAGGAAAGTAAAGTTATAAGGCCAGATGTTTATGATTTCTTTCTTGGTAAAGACATCTATTTTCTATGGTTCTTACTCACAGTCTACTCTCTGTCATAGATGTCAGACACAAATCCCTGGGAGGTAGGACTGGAAGACAAATTAAAGAGAGCACTTAACTCTACCCTTCTGACCTGCCATGGCTGTTGGGCTATCCTGGTCTGCCTACTGCCTTCTTTCCATTAGATTTTTTCCACAGAGCTCTTCAGATCCCTGTGGGGCCAAAGCAATGATCTATCCACCGCGTCCAGATTTTTTCCACAGAGCTCTTCACATCCCTGTGGGGCCAAAGCAATGATCTATCCGCCATGTCCAGATGAATCTGGATCCAGTTGTGGGCTCAGCCATGTCAGTGTGCCAGCCAGCATAATAAGACAATCAATACTGGAATATGAATGACTGCATTGGACCATTCTGAGAGTGGTCACTAACTCAGCCACAGGTCTCTGCAGGATGCAACCACAGAGATTCAAAGGAATACCACACTATCCTAAGCCATAAGACCTCTGTCATATAGCATCATTAGTTTTCTTTTACTTTCCCTCCACCAATATTTTTGGCAACTAATTGAGGAATAAATTCAGCTTTAATTTTTCCCCATAACTAAAGAGTTTAGTTTTGCTTGGAATTGAATAGTAGAATGTTTCATATATAATGGAGTAACAAAGTTTTAGGAACACCAAATATCTAGTGGAATTGAATCCCATTCATGCAACATTGTATGATTGAGAGTATAGTATTAGAGTGGAAGCTTTAGAGGCAGAGCATGATGGTGTGATTTTGTTTTTCTGCACAGATTTTTTTAAATGCATGTCTAAAAAAACAGCTTTATGGAGATATAATTTATATGCATGTCATTTACAGTTTAAGATGTACAACCCAATGGTTTTTAGTATGTATACATAATTCTGCAACTCTTCACCAAATTAAATTTTAAAACATTTTTATCATCCTTCTGAAAAAAACCTACACACTTTGGTAGTCACTTTCCATCAGTACTCTTCATTTCTCCTCTCCTCTACTGCTGCCCAATCCTAGACAACTATTCATCTATCTTTATAGGTTTTCCAATTCTGGACATTTCATATATATGGAATCATACAATATATGGCCTTTTTAAAAAAAGATTTTGTTTATTTATCTTGAGAGAGAGAAAGAGAGCACATGCCTGTGTGCAAGCAGAGGGGAAGGGCAGCAGGAGAGAGAGAATCTCAAGCAGACTCCATGCTGAGTACCTATGGCCATTCGTGACTGGCTTTTATTGTTTGCATAATATTTTAGAGGTTTATCCATGTTGTAGCATATATGAATACTTCATTCCTTTTTGTTGACAAATATTTCTTTGTTTGGATATGAATATATCGTATTGTATTTACTTACCAGCTTTTGTACATTTGGGTCGTTTCAACTTTTTGGCTATTATGAATAATGCTGTGATCAACGTTCATGTACAAGTCCTCGTGTAAACATATGTTTTCAATTTTCCTTAGTTTATTATCTAGGAGTTGAATTGTTGAGTCACTCTGTTTAACATTTTTGAGGAACTGGTGCACTATTTTCCAAAGTGAGCGTACCATTTTTCATTCTCATCAGCTATGCATGAAGATTCTAATTTCTCTATAGCCTCCGGAAAGGTTTATTGTCTGTCTTTTTTTTTACTATAACTATCATACTGGTTGTAAAATGGTATCTCATTGTGGTTTTGATTTATATTTCCCCAGTGACAAATGATTTTGAACATCTTTTCATGTTCTTAGCCAATTGTATATATTTTGGGGAGAAATGCCTATTCAAATTAATCCCCACTTTTAATTAGGATGTTTGTCTTTTCTTATTATCAAGTTGTAAGAGTTCTTTATATTTTCTGGATATTTCTGGATATTATATTTTCTTTATATTTTCCTAGACCTTTATCAGAGTGATTTATAAATGTTTTCTCCTAGTCTATGTTTTCTTTCTCCATGATATGCAGCAAAAATATTTTTAAGTTTGATGAAGTCAAGTTTATCTATTTTGCCTTTTGTCACTCGTGCTTTTGATGCTATTTATGGTTTTAGTTCTTAAAGTTAAACATATGATCCAGTCTGAGTTATTTTTCTGGATGTGTATGAGGTGATGTGAGGTATTTAATTTCTTTATTTTGCATGTGTGTGTTGTAATTTTAACAGATGTAAATGGTACTCAACATGGAAATGATTGCCTTTTTTGAGATCACCTGAGGTCTTTAATTCTCTCAATAGAATTAGTCATAGGATGACGTAGGATTGACATAGGATTGACATAGGATGGGTCAGTAAAGGGTCATGAAGGATAACATTTGCACTTTATGTACCATTTTCTATCCTGTATCAAATTCATTTATTAAAAAAAAAGTTCTTAGGACGGGTTATGGCTTGCTTATTTTGTAAAGTTACAGAAAGTCTAATGCCACAGAAGGACTTAGAGCACAGCAGGAATGGAAACCTGTTCTTTCTAAGTCATTTCTTAGTTATAATGCTTGGAAAACTCATTTGGCTATTCCCGTAACGAGCCCAGAATTCAGAAAGTTTTATCCACTCAAATGGTAATAAGAAAACTTTATAGCAAACAAGCATAAAAGTGAAATAAGTGTTATTTTAACTGGTTTGAGAAGATATGTTTACTTAGTAGTTCTTATCTTTGTTTTTCTCCTGCGTTTATGATGCAAGCACTTAAATTCAAATCAAAGGAATTAAGCCTTTTGCCATGGAGATATAAAAGGGTCCAACTTTGTGCTCCCAGAAAGGAAAATGAATCTTCTCAAAGGAAATGCATATCTATTAAGTGAATTTTAATATGTTTTCCTTTCATTTGAGAGCAGCATAGAAACTGAGAATTGAAGGTGTCAAGTTTTGAAGAAAGAAGCTAATGATATTTGGATGATGCAAAATTAACTATTGAAAAAAAAACATTAAATGAAGTTTCATATGTAGAAGGTAAAGGTGGTCAGTACAAATCATCGATGCCAAGGACTTTTAAAATGTCTTCAAAATATAATATTTTGATGAAGCAATCCAATAAATGTCTTTATGTTGAAGTCAAATTTACCCGCAGAGTCAATAGAATTCACTGAGGGTTAAATCACTCAAGTCCAATTGTCTGCGTGGATTCCAGATGACTATCCAGTGAACACAAAGTTAGGACTTACAACAGCAATCTATCAGGAATCAATTCAGCCTTCACTTGCCTAACATTCAATCTTAAATAGATATTCTCTCATTCTCTCTGTTACTGACAGCAACTAACCCAGAAAGTTTTAGTTTGGTGCTTCAACAAGCTTGGATAAACATCTCTCTCTCTCTCTCATCTGTCCAATGTTCTGTTTTTTTCTTCCTTTTTTTGTAGTTGGTCATGAAGTTTCCATCCTGGTTTTATATCCATTATATCTATTGAGAATGATTTTGCTCTGATTTATTTCCCCCTGGCTGTTAGAGAGGTGAGGTGAGATGGAGCTGGTGATTATCCTCCAAATACTAGGGGAGGAGATGTAATGATGCCAGAGAGAGTGGACTTCGGCAAGCTTGCACTACGTTCTTTCAGTAGGCATTGATTTTTAGACAGTAAACCCTTTGCACTATGATGTTAACTTGTTCACTCAGGAGGAACAAAATCAGAGAAGTCCAGGAATGGAATTAAATGTGATGAATCAGCACCACTTATGAGAAGTAGTGAAGCAAAGCCTCCCAAAAATAATTTAAGCAAAATGGCTTTTAAAATGATTAACATTAATTATAGCCTCTGGCAGAAGTTTCACCCTAAGCCAAGGCGCCTTGCCTCTCCCTCCTCCCCTCCCTCATCCTTTGAGCTTGCCAAGTATTTACTCCTGAACATCCTATTCCACCCTACTCTCCTTTCCTTAGTCATGTCCCATGTTCCCCAGCTTGGCTGCCTGATGTTCCTGGAGGCCCCTTCCACTTCTTGTTCAGCACCCCACATTGTTTTCTCACAACCTAAGATTTATTTTGACCCCACTCTGTGTGCTCATTATAGTGTTCTTGCTTTCCTGTCTCTCATGCTCTGATTTTCTCTGCCATGAGCTCACCCTGGGAGAGGCAGATTGGAGCAGGGAAGAGGGGAGGTGGTGCCAGGACAAGTCCCTGGAAGAATTTCTTTAGGACAGGTAAGTTCTTGCCTCCATGAAGCCAACTCCTCTTTGCCAGTGAATAAGGCCAGCTATCCTTAGAATTAAATAACGCAGCCTTGTTCAAAAAACCTTCCTGAGAAATCTAGTAAAGGCCTTTTTAATAAAATTGCTGTGAAACTTTTGCTTTTGTATGAATGAATTTTGATAAGAGATTGTATGAAGGTTCATGTAATATAATACTTCTGCTTTGGTCGAGTATTCATGTCAAATAATACCTATGCTATCCCTTATGTCATGTTTCTTTCTTATTCCAGATGACTTTGCAATAAGAGGGTTTTCTCTGACAACATACCTACATTTGGTAATTATATTAGTGATTAATGTCTCAAAGGATACAATTTTTGAGGACAGGCCTGGACGTTACTGTGACAGGTGTTGGCTCAAGGCCTTTTAAGGGATAATGGTGTTTTATTTATCTATCTATCTATCTATCTATCTATCTATTTATTTATTTTATTTTATTTATTTATTCATGGGTGACATACAGAGAGAGGCAGAGACATAGGCAGAGGGAGAAGCAGGCTTCCTGCAAGGACCCTGATGAGGGACTAGATCCCAGAACCCTGGGACCATGACCCAAGCCAAAGGCCGAAACCCAACCACTAAGCCACCTAGGTACCCCAAGGGATAGTGGTGTTTTTAGGTGCATACTAACCAGTTAAACATATGGTCATCAAATTAAAGAATGCGAAAGAACCTTCTAGATCTAGGTTCCTTATTTTCCAAATGAGAAAAATAAAGTTCAAAGCTTGACCAAGTAGCAGAGCAAAGCAGGGATCAAGACTTAGGTCTCCTAGTTTGCAGCTCAAACACTGGTAACAAAATGGTAGGATTCTGGCTCTCCCTGTCCATCCATGGACCCCCCGCACCCCCCCACCCCCAGTGCTAGCTGTGCATCAGCATTATCTTAGAGAACCCTGCTCTCTCTCTGGGCTGAAGAGAAGATGGGTGGTGATGGAGAGGGCTCTAAAAGTTCTGTAGCAAATGAGAATTGTGATTTTTTTCCCCAGGAATATTTGAAAGACCTATAGTAGCTACATAGGAGAACAGGATTGGTTAGAGTAAAGGAATCTAGAATTCATAGTTTCTATTATATAGAATCAAAAACTAATGTATATGGAAAAACCTGGGACACAATCGATTTCCTGAGTTTTTTGTAGTTGTTGTCTGTTCTGATTTGTTTTCAGGCTAATTCTGGTCTCATCTACTATCTAAGTATCTCCCTTAGTAATTAGTCTTCTGTCATAAGGCTGTTTCTGGTGTCCTCACAAGTCTAGTATCCTTTTTTTTTTTTTTGTTAAGTCTAGTATCTTTCTTAGAAATTTGAGATTACTGTCATTGTGGAAACATTCTCTTAAAAATTAAGTAAGCAAATTTAATATTTTATTAATTTGGGAAATATTTAATGGCCTCCAATAATTAAAATGTATTTATGTATAATTACATATGTACTATATCCATAATTACTTTTCAGAAATGGCAACTATTACCAGTTTGGTGGGGATTGTTTCAGAATTATTTGTATGTATATACATACACATATATACATGCCTGAAAAATACATGATAGTGTTTGCTCTTTTTTTTTTTTTAAGATTTATTTATTTATTTGAGAGAGAGCAAGAGAGTGTTTGCAGGGTAGCAGCAGAGGGAGAGGAAGAGAATCCCAAGCAGACTGCCCTCTAAGCAGGGAGCCCAAGGCAGGGTTCAATCCTACAACCCTGAGATCATGACCTGAGCCAAAACCAAGAGTCAGATGCTTAACCAACTAAGCCACCAGGCGCCCCTGTTTGCTCTTCTTTTAAAATGTAGATTATAGTATAGTGTACATAATTTCTTGCTATTTGGTTTTCCTTTTCCCCCCTCAACCATAGGTCTTGGAGATTTCTCTGTTAGTAATTATAGTAGACGCAGCATGGTTTATTTAACAACTCCTCTATTTATAGACATTTAGGTTATTTCTAACTCTTTGAAAAAAAATCAAAGTGTAATTAGCATACAATATCCTAGTAGTTTCAGGTGTACCTCATAGTACATTTGATATTTTTACATATTACAAAATGATTCCCCATAAGTCTAGTTTCCATCTCTTACCATATGAAGTTTTACAATATTATTGACTATATTCCTTATGCTGTACATTACATCTCTGTGATTTACCTATTTCATAACTGGAAGTTTGTACCTCTTAAAATTTTTTTTTTTACTTTTTAATAAAATATTTTATTTATTTGTTTGACAGAGAGAGCATGAGCAGGGGGTAGAGAGATAAGTAGGCTCCCCACTGAGTCTGGAGCCTGATTTGGGGCTTAATCCGAGGACCCTGGGATCATGACCTGAACCAAAAGCAGATGTTCAACCAACTGAGCCACCCAGGGGCTCAGAAGTTTGTACCTCTTAATCTCCTTTACGTCTTTCACCTGACTCTGAACCCCCTTCCCATTCTGCTCACCAATAGTTTCCTGTATTTAAGAGTCTGTTTCTATTTTTTTTTTTTTAAGATTCCACACATATGGTATTTGTCTTTCTCTGTTTGAATTATTTCACTTGGCATAATACCCTCTAGGTCCATCCATGTTGTAGCAGATGGCAAGATTTCCTTCCTATTATGGCTTAGTGATAGTCCATTGTGTGTGTGTGTGTGTGTGTGTGTGTGTGTGTGTGTGTATACCACCTCTTCTTTATCCATTCATCTAAAAATGAACACTTGGTTTACTTTCCATATCTCAGCTATTATAAATAATGTAATATCAAAGAGATTACTGCTACTGATATACTGATTTCTTCTGGAGGTTTTTTATGGTTTCAGGTCTTAACATTCAAATCTTTACTCTTTTAAATGTATTTTGTATATGATGTAAGATAGTGGTCCAGTTTCATTCTTTTGTATGTAGCTGTCAAGTTTTCCCAACACCATTTATTGAAGAGACTATCTTTTTCCCATTGTATAGTTTTGCCTTCTTTGCTGTAGATTGGTTGCATATGTGTGGGTTTATTTCTGGGCTATTTTATTCCATTGATTTATGTGCCTTTATTATACTGTAGCTTGTTTTGATTACTATAGCTTGTAGTATAGTAGATTATTTCCAATTCTTAACAATTATAAATAATGTTGGAGCAGCCCATATAGCTTTCTTCTTTTTAAAAATAATTTTATTTATTTAAAAGAGTTTAATTCTGCTACCCCTGGGTGGCTCAGGGCATGATCCTGGGTCCGGGCATCGAGTCCCACATCAGGCTCCCTGCAAGGAGCCTGCTTCTCTCTCTGCCTATGTCTCTGCCTTTCTCTCTCTCTCTCATGAATAAATAAATAAATCTTAAAAAAAGATTTTAATTCCATAGTATTATATAAGTTTCAGGTATACAATATATCTTTTCAACAATTCTTTATATTACTGAGTGCTCATCAAGATAAGTGTATTCTGAATTCCCTTCGCCTATTTCCAGGCCTTTTTGTTCTTAGGTTCATGTGTTAGTATGGGTGTCAGTTAGTACAGAGGTCACAAGTCATACAGTGAACACAAATCCTTATTTTCGCAGATACTGCAGATCTCCCTCTCAGGTGGCTGTATTACAGAGACTGTATATGAAAGTGCCAGTTTCCCTTCACTTTCAGCAGTTCTTAGAATTTTAAAAATTTGTTTTTTTTTTCAGGCTTCTTTCTTTTTATAAATTTATTTTTTATTGGTGTTCAATTTGCCAACATATAGAATAACACCAGTGATCATCCCATTAAGTGCCCCCCTCATTAAAATTTTGGAGAAAAATTTGTGTTGCTTGTGATATGAAACAAAATTTTTTGCTATCTATAATGTTTGCTGAAGGTTTTTAATAGAATAGGATATTCCTTATTATTCCTGGTTTGCTAAGAGCCTTTCTTGTTTTCTATGAAGGGAAATTGAAGCATATTGAATTCTTTTTTTTTTTTTTTTGCATCAACTTCTATGATAAAAATAATTCTTCTTTAAATTTTTAATGTGGATATTACAGTAACACATTTTCTCATACTAAACCATTTTTCTATTCTTTGAATAGGCTATAAATAGTCATGATATATTAATTTTTATATTGCTATATTCAGTGTGCTAATATTTTATTCATTATTTTTGAATCTATGTTCATAATATTCTTCTCTTATGCCATCTTTGTCTGATTTTGATTCCAATGTTAGGAAAGCCTTAAAAAATGAAGTTTTGGGGGGCTTTTTATGTTTTTCTATACTTTGGAACAATTAGGTAAGGATTAATTATTTTTTGTTGTTGGTTAAGTGAAACTAATGAAAATATCAGACTTTATTTTTATTTATCCTTTCTACTGTTTTTCTTTTTAAGATTTCATAACCATTTCAAAATTCGTAACTCTTATTTTTGAATGTTCTATTACCTGTGTTTATTAGACCAGATTTTCCCACTCTTAGTTTGTTGCTTTTCTCATAGATTTGGCTTTTCCTTAATGATTGGATATTCTTGGCTGGCGAATTGTCTTTGGCCTTAAGGTTCACTGTTAGACTATCTATTAGTTTTAGCACTATTTTGTAGAGCAGCGACAATTCCCAGGCAGAGGTTAGGAGATTTAAAGACCTTCAATACATGCATTTTAATTTTAACTTTTGCAATGTGGTGCCATGATGCCATTCACCTAGATAAGTTTGTCAGGTGTGACTTTATGTGTGGCTTTCCTGCTGTGC
This sequence comes from Vulpes lagopus, assembly GCF_018345385.1. NCBI lineage: Eukaryota > Metazoa > Chordata > Mammalia > Carnivora > Canidae > Vulpes > Vulpes lagopus. The sequence continues at coordinate 27,351,545 of NC_054836.1, forward strand.
CATAGAAATTAAATTTATGAAACAGTGCACCAGTGGTAATGATGAAAAATGAGACAGGGGAAGAGGGAATGGCAGTTTGTGAGACTCTATAGACTAATTTTTTCTTATATTCTGTCTGTATCCCTAGGTTGATGTGGTTTATTACATAAGAGGTTACAAAAAGTCAATTAAGAAGTCAGACTTTTGATTAAGGTGGCTAATCAATCAGGGCGGGAAAAAATGAGTTAATTTAAGGAATGGTAAGAACAAGCACTGATTAATTTATGGGAAAATTGTCTCAGAAAGTTCTCTATGTAAATTGAAAGATTTTTGGGTGCAATTTGGTGATTTTAATCAAATCATTAAAATCGTGAATAGGCCAGGCAATCCTATGTCTAAACACTTATTTGAAGGAAATAATCAGAAAAATACTCAAAGGTGAATTCTGAAAATGTTTACCAAAGCATTATTTAGGAGAGTTAATAAAATTAAAACAACCTAAAAACCCAGAGATGAAGAGATGATTAAATCAGAGGTTTTCCAGGTACACACCCTAGAAATTGAGTAAACCAGAACATTAATAAGATTTTATCGAATAAAAAATCCAGTGGCTTATTTTGTTTTGTAAATGCATCATAAAATATTCCACTTTTGAAAGTTCATGATTTAAATTAGCATGCTTAACACTGAAAAGTCTTGCAATTAAGACTTTTGCAACTGTTGCAACTTTGTTTGATCTACATCACTCTCTTCTCCCCTCTTTGTAATTTGAAACATCTTGGAAGACTTTCAGAAAGTAGTTTGGAGAACAGTGTTAAAAATTTTGTGTCAGATCCATTCAATAAAAATACTACTCACTAATAAAGAATTTAATGAGGCATGTTTATTAACATGGAAAGTTCTAGTAATATATATAATCATATTACTAATTATATATGCATGTACTATATATTACATAAGCATGATGTATGTATATATGTTATATATCACATATGTAACATATATTGAGGAAAAAGAAGCATATATAGAATGCTACCATCATGTAAAATATTTCCATGTGACAAATTCATAGGAACATTCTGGAAGAATATATATTAAAAGGTTAAAAAAAGGTTAATATGGTAAAGAAATTACGAATGATTTTGTTTTATTTGTTTTACAGTTATTTTAAAAATATCTTTAAAATTTTTTACACAAGAGAGGTTTGATTTGTAGCCAAAACAAAATATTCCATTAAAAGTCCTATGGAAGTTTGGAGATAATTTTCTTCAATGGCCCAGATTTCGTTATAAAGAGAGTTTAGAGTAATAAGCACATGACATCTTTGAGTAGATATACTACGGTTAAGGTAGATTACCCTTATTTATTTGTAAAATGTTGATTTTTAGAAATTCAAACAAGCACTATGGTGATTTTTTTTAATCCCAAGCATATTTGAATAATTAATTAATCTCCACATTCAGAATTAATGATCAGTAAAAATCTGCAGCATTCAATAATATACATTGGTTTACTTTGGCTTTGGATAAAAAGAAAACATTATTTAAGTAAGTTATATTATTCAATTAAAACAATTAAAATGCCTTCATTATGATCACTTTCTTCTTCACATAGTCAACAAGTCCAAATGAACCTGGTTTGGTCAGAATGCACAGCCAATGGCCCCAAAGGCAGTGAAATGTTTTTTGGGCTTTCTCACAACTTTGTACTTTGATTTTATCCTTCTGTTCTTACAGCCAAATCCCTCTCTTTTCATATTCCTCAAAGTTTATCCCATATAGGAGTCCTTTGAAGTCAAAGGTAAAACAAGATTTGGAGAACTTGCTTTTTCCACATCTGAGTTTTGTTTTTAAGGCTTTTTTTTTTCTCTGTCCAGATGAGTTTTGCTAAGGACCAGATGTATTCTCAAGGCTCAGATAGTTGCACCCCCAGCAACAGCTACTGGTGGTTTTAATGGTTTTATATATATATATATATATATTTTTTTTTTTCTGTAAAGTTAACAGAAGAAAAAATGTTGTAAGTGTATTTGCTGCAAAAAAATCTATGTGCCAATGTAGTCAAAGACCTCTTTCCAGAGCTATGCATTCTTTCTTAAGATTTCTTATCCTGCTAAAATTGGAAACTTTATTTTTTTAGCAGGGGAACAGGTTTATTAAACTATATTGCCACTATTGATCATTAGTCATTTTGTCTTTATTCTCAGGTAATTTCATTTTAATCTATAGAGAGTTAATAAATACCTATAACAACTATTTTATTATTTGTGCATTTGTGGGGATCATTTATTTGTAACTTTCAGAAATCCTTAGTTTCAATATTAAGAACTGTTTGAAATTAGTATACATTGCAAATGAAGATAAATCAGATATAATTAAGTGAATTGGAATCCTGCCCATTCTATTCTCATAATTCTTTCTTACCATACTTTCCCCTCTTTTCCTTCATTAGGATAAAAAATTTTCTTTTGAATTTTTCCATTCATGTCACTAAAGAGATTTTCTAATGTCTGTACCAGTCTAATACTCTCCAGAAATCTTTGGCCTCTTCGGAGACTGTGTTTTGGAATTAATACTGCCATTTGTTACAAGTTTTTAAAAATGGTAATGCAGATGGTTTGAGTGGGCAAATATTTATCCATCAAACACATGAGATTTCAACAAATGGCATTAAAATGAGCCAGATTTTATCCAATCCCCAAACAATTGTTACTGATTTTCTCCCAGTAGAGTTTAGAATAATTTTTTTTTCCTTAGAAAGAGAGAGAGAGAGAGAGGGAGCATCTCAAGAAGACTCCTGCAGAGTATGGAGCCTGAGGCCAGGCTCCATCTCAGGACCCTGAGATCATGACTTGAGCTGAAATCAAGAGTCAGATGCTTAGGAGTGCCTGGGAGGCTTAGATGGTTAAACATTTGACTTTGGCTCAGGTCATGGTCTTGGAATCCTGGGATCAAGGCCACCCATGGGTCTGCCTCCAGCTGCTTGAGTCCCACCTGTGATGCCCCCACCCCAGTATTGGCCAATGTGGGGCTCTGCACTCAGCAGGAAGTTTGCTTGTCTCTCTGTCCCTCCCTCCACTCATGATCTCTCTATCTCTCAAATAAATAAAATCTTAAAAAAAAAAAAAACAAAAGTTGGTTGCTTGAGTGAACCACCCAGGTACCCATAGAATAAAAATTTTTATGCAAAATATCCGAACCTTGATATTTAAAATTATTTTTTATTTTGCCAACATATGAGATTCCCTAGGTGATAAATAGTAATATTCTGGTAACTTGTTTAAGTTTTCCTTTTGAGTAAGTTTAGATCATTTGTGATAGTTACGTCATTCCTATATGATAGTTTGCACAGATACTCTCAATGTATGCACAAAAAAATCAAAACATTTTACATGAGGAAGTTGTCAATTGATGCATAGAAATTGCATAATATTCATTATTCATTTCTTTTTATTTTGATCCAAATTGAGATTATTTTACCCTTTGAGAGGACTTAAAAATTAATGTAAGTTACAAGAATTTTGGAAAGATGCACAGGAAACTGAAAACAGTGTTTACCTCTTTGGAGTAGAACTGAAGGGTTGTTTTGGGTAAAAGGGACTTTTGATTTGTGCTTTTAACCCTCTGAACAGTTTGAGATTTTTACTATGAGCATTTACCATTATAATGAAATAAATTAAAAAGTGATCCTGGTATGCTTTTGAATTATTCCAGGGAAGAGAGAACATCATTTGCACTTACCCTTTATTGGCCTGCAAGAAACCAAGCATTAATTACATTTTAATGTTAGTAGTTGCCATTTGGGGTAGGCTTGCAGAAATCTGATTGTAAGTAGGGGAAAATTCTTTCATGAAGACATATGTAGATTTCATATCAAAGGACTCCTCTCCCATTCCCATTTCCACACAGTACTGGAAATGAAATTTTTAGAGGCCGTGTCAGATATAGCCTATGCCTCACTCAATATAAATGATGCTGTTGTTTAATATTTATAACTTTCCTAGTATCCTGCTCTAGGGGAGGAAAAATAATTTTCTCCCCAGCCTTCTGAGTTCTTAGCTGAGATCTCTATAATAGGAGATGGATTAACAAGGGAAAAACAAACAAGTTGATTAACATGTACAACTCAGATATACATCAGAGATGACCAGGAAAAAAATGAGTAACTCATAAAATTCAGGCTTAAATACTATCTTAGCAGAGAAAAGAGTGGAGGAGTATAGGCTTTTTAAAGGAGAATAAATGATTTTAGGAAAGATGGATGTGCCCTCAGAAAAATTGATGGGAGGGGAGGGATGATAGTTTGCTACAGAGTTTTCTGGGTGTGGTATGGACTTCTAGTCACTCCTGCAGTAAGAGTCAGTCCTTCCTGGTTGAAGAAACTTCTCGGGGGGCACTTATAACAGTTGAATTCCTTTTGGAGGATCTGTCTTTAGACAGATAAGGGGAGTTCAGAGAAAGCTTTTTCCCCTTTGCTGTTTTTCAAGCACCTATAGCTCAAAAGAATCAATATGCCAAAGTGGCATATTTTGAGATGGTACATTAAACTACCTTTCACTGCCTAGAGAGTAACCATGATTACATTTCAATTACATGATAGGATATCCTTTACTAGAGGCTGCCTTCAAAGGTCAACAAAGTCTTGAATAGAGCTAACTGTGGCTCTCTAGTAAACAAAACCTTATTTACTGAAGATATTTTACCCTGTATTTAGTGTTAGTTTTCTCCTAGATCCAGGGATCAAATTTTAACCAAAATATAACATATGGGATCTTTTTAATGGTATTTGAGAATTGGTGTCTCTAGATTAATTAATGTAGAAATAAGTAAGTAAATGTAAAAGGTATTTGGAAGAAGAGTTTTAAAATAAACATAGCTCAAAAATTCCTTCTAATATGTAAGGGATAATTCCAAAAGCATTTGCTACTGAATTGGATTTTTAAAAATGCACATGAATTTTCAATTACTATTACAAACGTATTCTTGATGGCTAGTCTCCAAATTTAGAAAATCATCAGTGTTAGATTCATTAATAAAAGCTTCAGAGTGGAAGATTAATAGGATTAATAGAGAACACTTCCACTACAGGGTCAGTGCAATCACTGGGTAGACTCCAGGACCTGACGAATCACCTGCAGATGTCGAATTAGTATTTGATCATCATCAAAGCCTTGTGTCAGTGTTCTCGTTTTCTCCTCTTGGTATTCACATGACTTCACCAGTAGCACAATGTTATCCACAGAGTGTTCTTATCTTTCTTTCCTTTTTTTTTTTTTTTCCAGTTACATCTGTGGTGGAGAAAAGAACTATGTCTTTGAATTTGTGTTTCAGATATTGTTACAGTATTAAATGCAACGGCATCTCATTTTGTGACACCACCACATTTATCCAAAACTTTAAAGAAAAATGAGCATCTCTCAATCAAGAGATATAATCACTTCTATGAAAGTGTCTTATATTATGCTTTTTTTTTGTAACTCATGTTACATTTTGGAAGTCTGTCCATGTTTGAATTATTTTCTCATTTAGACAATATATGAGAAATAGGTCATGTTTTAAAAATGAAAGATATGCAAGGCCTGTATTTCATGTTTGAATAAAAGAGTTTTAAAAATTATATACACTTATTTAGGTGCTATACTAAAACTATAATTATTCATGGGCTTTCTATCTGAATGATTTCCAAAAGTACTAAGGGCACAGTATAAATGCAGTTATGAGCTATCTAATTAATGAAGGCAAAAACCTTGAGGTCATGCTTAAAATGGCCCTGAATTAATATAAATGAAATTTCTCCATTGCAGATAAATTTTAACTACCACCTCTGGACTTATTTCCTTTCCTGCCTGCTTCTTAAGGTAGCTATTATCTTGAACTTGCTGTATTTCCTTCCAGACTTTTTATTCTCTATTCAGAACTATTATTTGGAGTCCCTTAAAAGAGTCATTTTAAAATAATTTTCACTAACATTGTTACCTGTATCTAGATTTTACCTGGAAATTATTTTTCTCTGAAACTATAAAACCTTTTTCAGTATGTTGGGCCTTTGCCATAAAAATATGTTCTTCAGAAGAAATAGAAACTTGAAAGTTATAATTGAAGTAATTTTCTTCTTCCTTAAACAAAACCAAAAGAATACTTACTCTGAATTGTAGACTCAATTTCTAGAGTAAAACTTGTATAAATCTATTTTTAAAAAATTTGGTTGAGGGGATCCCTGGGTGGCGCAGTGGTTTAGCGCCTGCCTTTGGCCTAGGGCGCGATCCTGGAGACCTGGGATCGAATCCCACGTCGGGCTCCCGGTGCATGGAGCCTGCTTCTCCCTCTGCCTGTGTCTCTGCCTCTCTCTCTCTCACTGTGTGCCTATCGTAAATAAATAAAAATTAAAAAAAAAAAAAAAAAAAAAATTTGGTTGATCTTCTCTTTCGGCAAAAAATGAAATATGGATTCTTTTCCACACTGTTATTTTCTTATATAATATTCAATAATTATAATTTTTATAAGGTAATTCAGAAGGAGGTTTTAAGATCATAGCTTTTCTAAGAACACACACACACACACACACACACACACGCACACCTGATTTTGAACAATAAATGGGTAGGGAAAAATGATTTAAACTGTTTTGTAACAAATAAGCCAAAAGTGAGGGTTTTCCCATTGAAAATATTTCCTCTCTTTCTGTATCCCCTCTTTTCCGGTATCCAGATTTTTCATATCTTGCAGAAAAGATTTCATTTGGTACCATCAATATGGTCAAGATACTAATAGAGATGTGAAAGGGAGAAATCAAATTATCCAAACATGATATTTTGGAAAGCAGAATACAAACATTTTTTTTTAAGGAATATATATACATGTATATTTAAAAGGTATTGCTATGCATATGAATGCTAATGAAATATGGCCTATCCCATAAAAAGAGTTTTGACCCAATAGTCTATATTTAGAATGGTGTGGCCCAATGGATCATGTGCATAGCAACCAAGTATAACCACCTCTGGTTGCTTAGCTATAATGATAACATCTTGTCTTTGATTAGTGCTTTTGGTTTAGATAGTTATAGCTCATACAACAAAATGAAATAGTTTTTTAGTTTCCTTCTAACAAATGCAAAAACAGAGACTTGGAGATTAGATGTGTTCTGTGGGGTCACTTGCCAAGCATATGGCAGGCCCATGCCTAAACCCTAGTCTTGTCTAAATCCAAACATTTTGCTTTCTCCTCTGTCTCAATCTTGTAATAAAAAGTGCAAAGTCCCCATTAATGATGTGGCAGGTAAATTATTGGCAAGGTTTCTGATTACTGAGATGTGTATTTTCAGTCCTGCTACCTTTCCTTCTGAGCCACAGTTAGTTTACTGGTTTGTTTTCTGTGATCTTACAGTGCCTGGCCTGTAGCAGTGGGGAATTCAGTCCTGGCTTTACTTCCGGGGTGGAAGTTGGGCCCATGAAGTCCACTCAAGAGATCAATTCCTGGATTTATATGGAGGGAAAGGAAAATGATCCATGTCATCAGGGCTTCTTCAAATCTGTACTCTATAGACGATAGTGACTCAGAATTCTAGACTATTCCCAACCCTTTTATAGATTGGGAGAGTTCCTTCACTCTTGCTTTTTACTATTAGCTAAGCAAGAATGCAACTGGTTCTGGAAGTGAGAGGATGAGGGTTGAAAGATGAAGATCCTTTATGGGAGAGGCAGTGTAGTGCAGCAGTTAGGAGCTGACTCTGGACTCTGGGTTCTCCTTCTGGTTCTCCTGCTCTCTAGCCATGTGACCTTGAAGTTACCAAATGTCTCAGTTTCTCCATCTGTAAGATAGAGATAATAATTATAATTGTAAGCTCATAAGGCCATTGTCAAGAACAGATGAGCATATAAGGGCATGAAGTGCATATAAGGGTACTTGACACACAACAGGTGCTACATAAATATTGGATATCACTTGACATTGAAGAAGTTTAAATGTTATTGAAGAAAAATGGCATATCTTTATGATGCCTATGATGCCTAAAGATAATGTTTAAAAGTATAATGAGAGCACCCTTATGTTAAATATACCTAGATTACTGCTGTAACAGGATAATCATATTGTAAATCAGAACCAAGTACATACACACAATCATTGAATATACCCATTTTGCAGTGGCTGGAATAGTGCAAAAGAAGAGTTGGGTTAATGATTTACAAGTAGTTCATTAAGAGAAAACCTCTCTAATTCAGTAAATCAGTCAATCAGAAAGTGTCTGTTGGTTCATGACTTGCAAAAGATTGTTAATTTATCATGCTAAATGCATATGCCAGAAGAATCAAACAGGGAAACTAGGTCTTTGGTGATCTACAGACTCATGTGAAAGTCTAAATGAAGGGGTGGTGCTGTAAAAAAATTACGTTTTTTTAAGGAGCTTCTAGTGTTATATCTTTCTGTTTGCTGACTTATCTGAGAACTACCTGGGGGGGGGGGGCAGGCAGCATGCTGTGGTCACCGAGCTGCTAGGAAAGAATGTGGGTTGGCTTCAGCCCTACCTGAATTTGAATTCAGCTCTGCTGCAAGCAAGATGTGTCAGTTTAGACATTTAACTTTCCCCATTCTCTGTCTCCTTATCTGCAGAAGAATCAGGAGGATAATAATATCTATTCCATAGGATTACTTTACTAATCAAATCATCTATGTGAAGCACCTAGATCTGTGCAGGGTATAGTTTAGCTCTTTGAAATGAATTGCTCTGTGTATAAGACAGAAACCTGGGAATCATCTTCTATTTATTTTTTTACTCTGAAATCACGCCTACCTTGCATTCATTTGTTTTGCTAGAGTCTTGCTAGTGATCTCTTCCTAATCCATTTTATAACAAGCCTGTCATTTCTGTTCCATTATTTCTTGATGGGGTTTTTCAATAATCTCTTACTTGATCTCCCTTCTAACAAACGAATACTGTAAGTGCTTTAACTTACTAAGGGGGCAAGGGTTGTGTTTACTTACTTTTTATGTTTGCAACCTTACTGCCACCTCAGTGCCTAATACACAGTAGGCATTAAGTGTACACACACACACACACACACACACACACACACACACACTTTTTAAAAACCTAAAAGAATATAATTCCATTGACATTACTCTGCACACAGTACACTGATCACATTACTCCCTGGTTTTAGCCTTTTGGTGGCTTCCCATTCGTATTAGCTGACATTCCCCAGAGAAATAGTGACACATAAAGTATCAAATCATTGCTCAGAGGATAATATCAAACCCTTGGCATGGTATGTGAGGCCTCTCCTGATTTGGTCTCCAATTCTTCAGCTGCATCCCTTGCATTCTAAACCATTCATGATGCCACTCAAGAGCCGAGCATCATTACACCGAAAATCCCCATGCTGTATGTTTTTACCCTTTACAATTCATCTTTAACATTTTCCCCTTTTGTGAAAGATTTCATGATGTTTTTCATTCTGCTCCCCTTGGAAGATTTTGGGCTCTACTAGTTTGTGCCTCTACTGTTTCATACATACTGCATACCCCTGATACGGAAGTCATAGCACCATTGTAACGCTTGTTGTGTGGTTTCTTCTAGACTTCCCTGAGAGCAAGATTTGCATTTTAGTCATCTTTTTATCTTTTTATTTGCATCTCTAGTAGGAAGACAAGTTCTTTCTTTTTTGAAGACAGGTTCCTAACAAGTACTTAGTTAATACCGTTAAATGTATTCATGGCGAAATGAATTAGTGAGTTGGTAATTTTTTTGAAAATAGCACAGAAAATCTTTCTTATTTTCATTATATTATGCTTTTCTAAAATGTTTTCTCTTTTTAGAACCCAGAACACAATTTGAGTTGTTGATATTACAAGGAACCATGCATTCCAAACTTCATGGAGTTTGAAAATCTCATCAATGGAGTCTGTCTTTAAGTGGCCAGAAACTTCTATTATATCACAACATCACCTTTGAGGATAAACATGCTCATATAGACTGATCTGTTAAAGAGAATAAAATTTATAGAGGAGAGCTTTAGGAAAAAGAGAGAAGAGCCTTATTATCATGAATAATAAGAAAATTGCCATTTTCACAAGTTTTTTGGACCATGTGCTAGAAGCTTGATTTTTTAAAACTTTCAATACACACATTAATGAAAACATTAATTTATGAAAGAGCTATAGACTCAACTTCCCCTGATAATGATAAATAACCAATGAGGAGCAGGAGGGCATAGGAAGAAATTTCTGGTCTAGCAATATGGAAATCATATAAATATGCCATTTAGCATTTATTTACCAAAATATATGCATGGGGAATTGAAACCATTAAGCCAAATATATTTAAAATGAGCCCAGGATATTAAATAAATTGGTTAATCATTTCATGCTTCATTTTATAATTCTGTGCGTTTATTTTTCATATTTTTGTACTTTTGCTAGTGTATGATCCCTTTTTATTCTCTTCAAAAAATGTGCAAAGGTAAAAATACTGCTTACAGTCCCATTGACTTTAGAGATTAAAAACATGTGAGTTATCCAGAGCTTATATTTGGTGAATAATGGAAATAATCCTGTGAAGATTCCCTGCATTCCTGCCACTAGACAATAGGCTAAACAAGTATAATGACAAATTGAATTTTTTTGGCAACTGCCAAGTATAAGCTGGAAGATAATTTCTTGTACTACGTTGTGTGCTTCTGTGACACAAATTCAGACATTCCTCAGATATTCACACTGCAGATGGATTAATATTAAAAGGATAATCCTATTTCTTTTGTCAAGGGTAAGCTTCATGAGGTATAAGAAAATTAAATTTTCCTCCCTTCAACTATCAATTCCTTCTAAGATGATCCTTGTTGAATTTTTTCAGGACATGTACTTTCCTAGAGGGTGGCTTTGTTACCCTGAAAGTGGCTTGCTCCTCATACTTTGGGGCACAGCCCTGACTTGAAAGGAGCAGTACATGTGCTCATTAATATGGAACTTGGAGTAAGATGACCAAGTTCAAATTCACGGTAAGTTATCTAACGTCAAAGATTTCATTTCCTGAGCTCGATTTAATATTTGATGTGACCAGTCTCATTGTATTGTTGTGAGCTTTAATGAAATAACCTATGTAAGCTGGCCCTGAGTAAGTCTGCAACAAGTGTTGCCCGATTAATTTATTGTTTGGTTTTTCTTTTCTTTTCTTTTCTTTTCTTTTCTTTTCTTTTCTTTTTTTTCTTTCTTTTCTTTTCTTTCTTTTCTTTCTTTCTTTCTTTCTTTCTTTCTTTCTTTCTTCTTTCTTTCTTCTTTTCTCTCTCTCTCTCTCTCTCTCTCTCTTTTTCTTTTTGTTTCGTTTATATTAACAAGAAAAATTCAGAGTCTAATTTTTGTAAAATTGGGTGATTTGGGCAGTTTTACCAGCTCTGACTTTCATTCCAAAGATCAACATCCTGATACAATTTGTTGTACATATAACTTACTTTTAGTTTGCTTGTATAATATCGCTTGCCCATTCTCCTCCTGTCTTGTCTCCTGCCAACAGTAGCATTTGACGTATTCGGCTAGGAGATATAAGAAGTGAGGCCCGGATTGGTTCTCCTCAGTATTTCTCTCCTTGATCCCCAGAGTCTGTCTTTTCTATCAGTTCTGTTTTGCTCCGGGTTCATGCATGTACAGGAAATTGATGATGAGGTAGTGCCATCCCACGCTATGCTTCAGACTCTGTGTTTATCAGCAGACAGTCTGGCAGCCGGACATAGGTAAGCACATGCCAGGGCTGCGTGGCAGGAAACAGCCTCTGACCTGGACAGGGGCATCCAGGAGCCGTCTTCCTGGTATTATGCAATGTGCCCAGGCTGCCAGCATGGGGCCCAAACTAACTGCTTCTCCTTTTTTTTTTTTTTTTTGCTTCCTCTGGAAATTATATATCCCATAGCCTTTGGTCTCCCGTTACTACTTTTATCAATCATTCTTTTTTAAAAGATTTATTTATTTATTTGATAGAGAGAGACAGAGACAGAGAGAGAGAACACAAGTGGGAAGGGAGGGACAGAGGGAGAGGGAGAACCAGACTCCTGGCTGAGGAGAGAGCCTGATGGGGCTCCATCCCAGGACCCTGGAATCATGACCTGAGCCAAAGGCTCAGGTTCCCCTCCTGACTGAGCCACCCTGGTGCCCCTTTACCAATCATTCATCTCAGTGTGTTCCCACTCCAGAACAAGCCAATCCTAGTAGTTTCTTTAGTCCATTAATTAATTATTCTAATTAATATATATAATTATAATTATATAAATATATATATTATATAAATATATATATTTCATACACCCTGGATTTGTGAAGGGATAAAGTCAAGAGAATTATCCAGAGTTATTTACTTTTCAAAGTATACAACATGAAATACTTCAGTTTCTTTTTTAGATTTTCTGATGTGTTAAAATATAAATCTGATTTAGGGCAATAATGCAAAAATGATGATAAAGAAATCAATTTATAAAAACATTGAAATGATCTGGGTAAGGACAGCTGATCTTAAGCTCAAAGATAAGTTTATAAGGACAACAAAAAATTGAAATCCCATTAAAATATGAGTCAAATGTTTGCTTCTTTGTGTATAGCCATATATGAACTGGTGATATGAGGTTGATGGCATTTATTGGATTGAAGAACCTCAGAAATCTTTAAAATGGGACACCTGATCATATTATAATGCATAAATGTATGAAATCAACATTTTGGGCACCTTATATTTTTACACAGTTACATGTCAAATGTATTTCAATATTAAAAAAGATCAGACACAAATGTTATTTATAAACTGAGGTAAGATAATATTTCTGGTACTTAATGCCTATAGATGTGTTTACTTATTATAAATGTTTACTTTAGTAGTAATAAAGTATTACTTTAAAGTATTAGATAAGTATTTTTTGAGTTCTCAAATATTTATTTACTTATCTTGTATTTTATAGATTACCTAAATTCTAACTTCTTTTCTGAGCTTCCACTCTTGCTAATTTGATTACTTCAGCCAACACTTGGAAGGAAACTCCATTGAGTTAAATTTGAGGGACAAAAGTGGACAACGATAGGTTTTTCCTGCATGCTACATTCCTCATCTTCTGTTGGAAAATGAAAAGCACACTTTGTGTATTTGTGTATTAATTTGTTCCTCCTGCAATCCATTCCCAGAGTAACTTTGTGATTCTATAAGGAGTTGCCTTCTTAGCATCTTCTTTCTGTGCCACAGGATGGGGTAGGCAACCAAACAAAATAATCAAAGACCTTCTTGTGAACTTTTTAGGTTACAGTTATGAGAAAAGACTCTTTTAATCTTGGGTTGTGATGTTAAGAAAGGAGATGGAGCCTGGACTCTGTTGGGGGCAATGACCTAGCTTTTATCCTTACAAATACAGGGTGATTAGTATGTGACAGCCATTTTTCTAAACACTGTGTATAGTTTCAACATATACAACATTAACTCAAAATGAGTGTTAGAATGAAATGTAAACCTAATTTATAAAACTTCAAAAAAATGTAGAAATAACTTTATGAATTTCAGTAAGGCGATGATTTTTCAGATATAATGCCAAAGATACTATCATCTATCTATTACCTATATATCTATCATCTATCAATCATCTATATAACAAATTGGACTGTCAAAATTTAAAATTTCTGCTCTGTTACAAATGTTCTGAATAAATGAAGACACTTAAGAAATTGAAAACTAAAGCCATAAGAGTTGGAAGAAATATTTGCAAATCATACATTTGATAAAATGCTTGTATACAAATAAGACATAAACAGCTCTCAACACAAAGAAACAAATAACAACAAATAATTTTTTTTAAAGATTTTATTTATTTATTCATGATAGTCACAGAGAGAGAGAGAGAGAGAGAGGCAGAGACATAGGCAGAGGGAGAAGCAGGCTCCATGCAGGGACCCCGACGTGGGATTTGATCCCGGGTCTCCATGATTGTGCCCTGGGCCAGAGGCAGGCACTAAACTGCTGTGCCACCCAGGGATCCCCCAACAACAAAGAATTTTTTAAATGGCACAAGGTTAGGACAAACCACTTCCCCAAAGAGTACATGCAGATAGCAGAGAAGCATATGAAAAGATGCTCAATATCCTTACTCATCTGACAAACCACATGGATATAGCACAACATATCTTTTTCAATAAAGCAACAACTCCAAGTACTGACAAGGATGCAGAACCATTGAAACTTTCATATACTCATGATACAAGTGAGAAATGGCACAGCTAGCTTGGAGGACCATTTGGCAGTTTCTCATAAAAGAAAACATTTACTTACCTTATGACCCAGCAATTCAATTTGGCATTACTCAAGTAAAATGAAAACCTATGTTCTACACAAAAGCTAGTAGGCACATGTCTATAAGAGCTTTATTTTGAATCATTAGACCTGGAAAGAGTCATATATCCTTCCACTGGAGAAGACCTAAGTAAAATGTGGTACACATACAATGGAATACTGCTCAGCAATAGAAAGAATGAAGAACTGATTCATGCAACAAAACAGATAAATTGAAATGCATTATGCTGGATGGAAAAAGTCAGAACCAAAGGCTATATACTGTTGGATTCCATTTATATGACATTCTTGGAGTTGCCATGCCATTGGAACAGGGAACAGAGGTGGGGAGTGGGGAATGGGGAATGGTTGACATTAAAGGGAAAGAGGTTGCTTTGGGAGAGGAGATAATAGAACTGCTCTATACCTTGATTGTGGTGGTGAGTCCATGCAGGTGTACATTTGTCAACACTCATAGAACTGGATACTTATAGGTTAAACTGCACTGTATATAAATTATATGTTAATTTTTAAACTAAAGGAAAAGAGAAGAGGACATTGACCTCACTCGGGATTCATATCCATACAACAAAATCTCAGGTGGTTATGTGTCTTGGCCCTGCAAGGTATGGCAGGGAGGTGTGGCTTTTGGGGGTGCTGTTGTTATTTTTGTTGGACACATGGCTGTGAGAGTCACCTTATATGTGTGACTGTATAGTTATGGTTTATTACTTTGTATAAGAATGTTATATTTGCCGTTAACAATGTATAAAAGCAGAAAACTTAAAAAAAAATCAAACCTGAAAGCAATCAAATTTATATCTCTAACTATTAGACATATACCCCAAACCTAGTGAAATATGGATGAAATCAAGGGAACAGTACAAGAGAAAACACATGTCTGGATTTTGAGAGAATTACAGAGAATTCTATAAAACAGTAGCAAGTGATATACACTTATTTTTCACTTGAAAATACAGAATCAAGAGATGAATTCTGAATGACTTCACAAAATGACAAGAAGGATAGGGTTGAGGAAACATGACTTAGTTATAAGAAAATGACTTTTTGTGTGTGTGTGTGTTGGGGACTTTAAGGCTCTTCTAAATTATGTGGGCTCTTGGAGGGCCTACATATGCTGTATAGAAGCAGGAATGACAGGGTGCAGAGCTCTGTTCTTCTCTTATCTCCCATGGCAGACATTGTGTTGGTCACCATGGTTCATTGAGTCCCCATGCCCTGTGTTGCAGAAAGTTTCTAGGGTCTCAAATAAGGCTGGAAGAAGCATGACTATTAGAAGATCCAGCCCTAACTCACTTCTCTTCAGATTCTTGTGGAGTCTGGGTGGGGGTATGCATGTGCTTAGGGTTTGCGTATGGTTTCAGATGAAACGCTCCTCCTCCATTTCTGTCACTTGCAACCAACAGAATCCTGATTAACCCTCGAAAACCCTTCTTTCATCCTCTTTTATGCCAAGATATTTTCTTCGCTCTCCAAAACATCACCTCTCCTCTAGGTCTTGTCATTTTTCAAACAAAAAGCAAGAATGTTATGTGTATTTTTGGTTTATCTTCCCATCGTGTTCCTTTCCTAAGGCATTTTAGTACCTAATTGAAGAAAAAATGGGGAAGATACAGGATGAAGCAAACAAAGATTAATATCTCATAATACCAAATACTTGTAATTATAGTAAGTTAAAGTGCCTACAAAGAAATCTAAAAATAAGTATGCAATTCATGGGTGGCAAATCTGTAATGTATAAATGACAGCATAGGTAGATATGAAAGTATGCTGTTTCTCAAATATGAAGACATTAAGGAAAGGTCAATTCTCCTAAATTAATCTCTATACTTTTTTTGTTCTTGAGTATGGAAGAGAACCTGATGAAATGCTACTAGATTCACCTGAAAGATTAAATTTTCCAGAAACATTAGGAAAAAAACCCACAAAAGTTTCACTATCACTATGAATTTTTAAAATCCTGATAATCGCTGTTATAAAGTGGTGTAAATACAGCTGAATACATATGGGGATTTAATAGGAGATTAATAATTGTAGAACATGACTTGCCTTATAAATTGTATTTGAAAACTGGCAGGTGATCTAGGGAAAAGGATCCCATATCTCTAATTCATTACCTATATAAAACTTTAAACTTCTAACTTTTTAAAATGATTTATTTATTTGAGAGAGAGAGGGAGAGAGTGAGAGAGAGAGAGCACACGTGTGGGGGAAGGAGCAGACGGTGAGGGAGAGAGAGAATCCTCAAGCAGACTCCTGTTGAGCTCAGAGTCTGGCTTAATCTCAGGACCCTGAGATTATGACCTGAGCCCAGATCAGCTCAGCCACCTGCACCACCCAGGGACCCCTAAACTTCTAACTTTTAAATGTACAATTTTGAAACCATAAAATTACCAAAGGGAAAAATGACAAAAAATTCTTAGAAGAGACTGTTTTCAAGTAAAAAAGCTAAAACTAGAAAGTTTATAAGGAAACTTTTGACTGCATACAATTTAGACATGTTTAAAGTACAGTGAGTATTATAAACAACATAACAAAAGGGGAAGAAAAAGAAATAAATGCTTATCAAATGCTAACTCCACAAAGTTAACCTGTGAATTTGAGGCCAAGCAAATTAAAAAATAAGTTAGCAAAGGAAGTTAGAGTCATTTCGTTATTTTGTGTTATTTTGTTTCTACAAATCACTCAGCATTTACTAAAATAAAAGTGAGGTTACTTGTATAGATTTCTTATCATAATTCATAGCATATTAAAATGTTTTTCATGTTTCAATGGTCTCTCTCAGGTCATCCCAAACTTCAATTATGTTTTAAGTAATAGGGAACGAATTAATTAAAATACAATACTCATAAGATCTAATTCTAGAGGATCCAATGAACTGGGAATGACATATTGTTAAGAATTATATTAAAGCCATTTATATTCTGGAAACACAGTCTTAAAATAATTACATAAAATTTCAATGAGAGCAAATGTAGCATTGATGAAATAACAAAGTGAACTAAAAGGGCACTGCTGCACAAATTCACGCTGGGCATGAATTTAAAGAGAAAACACATCCACTATCCCACTGTGTCTATGGATGTTGGGTGTGGGATGCCTATTGGAAACCTGCCTGAAACCTGCACCTCATCCTCCATCCAGGGGCTCTCACACTCTCCTGGCTCCCCTGGGGACCTGAGATGCCGAAATGCCCCAACCCTGTTGGGTTTCTGCCCTGGACCTCATGTGAATAGCAAATGCTTCAGGGTCCTCTTGAAAAGGCTGGATTTGAAATTCCAATCAGCTCATTTTCGCCTGCTGTGAATATTTTCTTTCCTTAGATCCCTTGAGCTTTTTGTTGATGAACAGAATCACAAACCAACTTTCTTGAGCTGTTTTCTCATGGAGCTCCTCCAGCTTAGATGGAAGGAATGATGCTTTCTAATTTTTTCTCCTTCAGGTATTTGGCCATTTTCCAGTAGAAGTCAAGGGTTTGGTGTTTAAAGCTGTTGTTTTCATACCCATTGAGAAGTTTGTCCTCTATTTCTAAGCATTAAACTCTCTCCTCCAATTGACTTTCTGTGCAGTTGCATTTCTGGATATCTGTCAGGAGTGTCTGGGGTTTCAGCTGAAGTCTTTGAACCTCACTTGAACTGTGCATTTCCACACCACCCTGGTTGGGGACTTTTGAGTTGAACTAGAGGTAATTCACACATTTGATTTTCCTCATGTACTTTACAAATATTCCTTGTTTTCCTCTTGCAAGTTTCTTTTAAAAGATAATTTATTTTAGAGAGAGGGAGTGCACATGAGGGGGGAGGGGCTGAGGGTGGGGAAAGAGAGAGAGAATCCTTAAGCAGACTCCCTGCTGAGTGGGGAACCCATTGATGGGATGTGGGGCTCCATCTCATGACCCCGAAACCATGACCTGAGTCCAGATCAAGAGTCAGGAGTTGGCCGCTGAATGGACTGAGCCACCCAGGCACCCTTCCCCTTGCAATTTTTTTAAAGGTAAAGTTTAAGCTAACATCATCAGTGTCTCTTTAGGGAGACACCTGACCGATCATCGTGGCCTCCATTTTCTGACTCACTCTCTCTCTTAATTTTCTGTTGCCATCAGCATGTAATCTTTTATAAAAAGAGCAAACAAGTTCATCACCTTTAGTACAGATTTGGTCCTGGAATTTAATCGTCTCTCTTTATCATTCCCAACCTGTTTCCTTATATGTTGAAGTTTTCAAAGATTTCTGTTCTTCAGCTCTGCCACTCCTGACTAGTTAGCATCTTCCTGGGTGCAGCTTTAGGCTTTCCTGAAACTGCACATCTCCAAGGCCATTAACTATTTCCCTCTGATATTCCACATTCTTTTGAGATTCCCTTATGACATTTTCCATCTTAGTCACTTGTAATTAGTCTCTTTTGGTATCTCTTTGAGTGAATATGTCCTCCAGGATCAGCCATCTTTATTCCATAAAGAGAGATTTTATGGGACTTATTTTCTGTTCTTATTTGAGAAAGTCTACTGTATCCCCCAGGGGAAAAGGCAGACCTGTTCAGCTCTTTACTAAGTGCTGCCAAACACAGAGTTTGTAATTCCAGAGGACTGGCCTCTGCTACAGGTGACTCGAGGGCTCCAAAGCCTTCTGTGATGAATTTAACGTTCTCACTGATTTTATGCTTTTTAATTTGGGCAGAAAATCTTTGGCTGGTTTAATCTGCCTCAAAGTACACTGGCAAACAATCAAAGCAGTACATATAAAAGTTTTTAAGGAAAACTGAAACCTCATGTCCATAACTTAGTTAACAAATCATTGCACAACTGCCACAGCACAGGTAGAAGGACATTTCTGTGGCCTTCAGGAGATCCTCTCTGGCTCCAGGGGGTACTGTAGCTGCCTCAGGCCAATAACTGGTGGGCTACCACCGGCTTCCCAGAACTTTGTGAATGTTCTAACTCAAAGAACCAAGTCCATGGGATCCCTGGGTGGCTCAGCAGTTTTGTGCCCGCCTTCAGCCCAGGATGTGATCCTGGAGTCCCGGGATTGAGTCCACATCGGGCTCCTTGTATGGAGCCTGCTTCTCCCTCTGCCCCTCTCTCTCTCTCTCTCTCTCTCTCTCTCTCTCTCTCTGTGTGTCTATCATGAATAAATAAATAAAATCTTAAAAAAAAAAAAAAAAGAAAAAGAAGAACCAAGTCCTGACGACCAGGAAGGACCATTAGTGAGGCTGCAGGAGAGGTCCGTATTAAGAATGTATTGCTCTCTAATTTTGTTCTGGAACTACACAAGGAGGAAGCATTTTTGTTTGTACAATACATTGAAGAGAAAGGGCAATAATAGGCAGAACAGACTAGCCCATAAGCTGTGAGCACTCTGGGACCACCTGGCTCCTTAAGAAGCCTGAGGGAATCCAAGCTATGCCACTCCCTAACTAAACCTATAAAACTGAGAGTGGATAAACTTGTCTTTCCAGTCCTGGCTTTGCCTCTTCAATAGCTTCATGACATAGGGCTTTAAAATTATAAGCAATATTTGAGGAAAGCAATGCAGATTATAAATCCTTTTCTGATAGAGCGTCTTATCTAAGCTGACTATCCTATGAAATTGACCATCCTATGAGGTTGTCCAATATCTTTTGACCTATAACCTGAAACCCAGACAGATTAAATGGCTTATTTAAGAGCAAAAACTTTTCAGTTGCAGGGTTGGATTCTGAATCAAAATAATCTGATTTCTTTTTTTTTAAAAAAGTATTTATTTTATTTGAGGGAGGGAGAGAGAGAGAGAGAGAGAGAGAGAGAGAGAGAAAATGAGCGGGGGTGAGCAGGGGGAGAAGCAGACTCTCTGCTGAGCAGGGAGCCCCATGTGAGGATGCAGGGGCTCATTCCAAGACCCCGGGATCATGACCTGAGCCAAAGGCAGATACTTAACCAAATGAGCCACCCAGGTGCCCCAAAATAATTTGATTTAAAGTAGAGTTAAAATATAGTTGTTTTTGTTTGTTTCTGATAAACATATCCTTAATGTGACTACCTCCCACTTTGTTCCCTTTTTAAAACAAGGACTTATTAAATAATTTCTAAAGTCCAGTTGACAAAAAAAGAATAATCCCTTCATTATTCTCTTTTCTTTTATTATAATAGCAGAATGAATATTTTTTGTAATATGTATTATTTACCCATTTATGTAGGTAGCTTAATGGAACAACTGAAGTTGATATGTCTGTTACCCATTTCTTTATTACTTTTAGCTACTAGTCTCAGGAGGAGCATGGAGAAACATTTCATTGAATACTAACTGATAACCTGCTTCTCTTTCTTTTTAAAATTTAGTCTGTGAGATTGTTTTTAAGAGATTCTTTTTAGAAGTAATTGGAATAATTGTTATAAATAATTTAACATCTTGAAATAGATTAATTGTATTTTTCTTGAGTATAACTTTATTTTGGTTATAAATAATAAAATATTTTGAAGAACAGGATTTTTATTTTCATATTTTTATTTCTCTCATTTGCATTTGTAAATCTGAGAGAAGTTATTAAGGCAAATAAATTATTACTGTTGAGCATTTTGTTACTATGGTTTCAGACCTCCATTTTTTATTAATAGAACCCCAGTGAGGGGATGAGCCTATTTTACTTTAATAATTTACTTCTGTTTAAATTACCAGACACATCAAAAGCCATAGAATGTAAAAGCTGTAACAGAAATTAAAGTCTGAATTTTTGCCAAATAATACTTGGTCCTTTGTTTTCTTATCATTGCTCTTGAAACTCAGTGATAATAACAAACCCCGAGTAATAAAATTTGGGGTTTACTTTATTACTACAGAAATAAACCCTTATTCAGAAAAACACCCTTATTTCCAATGGAAAAGCAAAGCTGAATTGTTCTAGATTTGATGCATTTAGGATATCCTTTCCCTTTTACTTTAAGTTTTCATGGTTTTCTCTTGGTTTCAAATGTCCCTGTGCCACCCATTTCTTCTACAGGTTTTTAAGCAATTTGAAGCCAACCTTTCGAAGAATATGTCTTATTTCCATTTTGCAGTCTTTCTTCTCCTGGATGTGTCACAGTGCTTTGCATACAGTAGAAGTTTATTGAATGTCTACTGAATAAAAGCAGAAGGGTTGAACTACTTTCCTAAAACCAGAGCATTTTCCTGGCATCTTAGAGTGTATCTCTTCCATTTTTTTCAAAATGAAAAACAAAACCACCTCAGCAGAGAATGGAGATATGGTAGGCAAGGATTTAGGAGAAGGGTAAGTATCAGAAGAAATCCCTAATGCAGGCTTTGGGGTGGAGCTCAGCCCTCCGCAAAAGAGGACTTAAATTACCTGCTCTCCCACAGAACAGGGCTTCTCTGCCTTTCTCAGAAATTGTCACCTTTTTCTTTTCTGTCCCACTCAGGTAATGTCAGGATGACATAATAAAAGAAGTAAGCATTTGATACTGAATTCTGAAATGCATCCTCCATCCTTCCTTTGTCTAATTAATTTCTCTCTCCATTCGATTGAAAAACAATTCTCACAGGAGAGATTAGAATTTTTCTCTGTCTCTCTCCCCTTGTCTGTGTGTGTGTGAGCATGTGACTTATTTTTCAAAGTATGAAATGTTTTAGGTAGTTGGTCTTCTCTATTATGCTTTATTATTATTTTTTATCTGATTAACAACAGAAGAGTAAGATTACTTTTATTTTCATACTCCTTTCTACGGGAAGCATGCGCTATGGAAAAAGTATTGAATGAGTGCAAGGATTGAGTGTGCTTGGGCACACTGGCCACTGCACAGAGAAGGGAGGTGGTGGGCAGGAGAAACCATTCCTCTTCCCAACTTCCCAGGTGTTTGCCTCAGGGAAGTAGTGACTAGAAATTTTAGGTCCTTGAGTTCTTAATACTTAGGTATATATTAACAGACTTTTTCTATGTGACTGCTTTCTTTGTCAAATTCCATTTTTCAAGAGAGTTATGTGGTGCAAGTCATTTTAATTTAAATTTGCTGTAGAATTCCCCAAATTAAAAGGCATTCCTTCTCAGCTAAATCCACTTGTTGACCCCGGTCATACCTAATTTCCCTTTGTAGAGAATAAAGTGACTGCTACGTAAGATACACTTATTTTTTGAGAGTGCTCCCATCAATGAGAAATTCTGCAATTCGCTTTAATAAGCTCTTATGTTAAATAAACAGAAAGACATTCAGAAATGCTTAATATACTTTCTTACTGTCAAGATATACAATTATAGAGCAGCTTTTCTTCTGCAAACACAATAATTAATTCAAATTAAACTCTTGGCAACTCTTTCAAAATGGACTGTATTACATGCAATGTTGTTTTGGTATATTCTAAAGAGACTGAGATGGAAAAGGAAAGATGAATTATATTTTAGAATATAATTTTGTAAAGCTATAATCCTCTACTGGTAGTATTTTTTCTATGCACGGTTCTTAAATATATAAATCAATTAAATTTTATAAATGTAGATGCCTGTGTAAGCACCACATAGATCAAGATACAGAGTATCTTCAGCACCTCAGGAGCCTCTCCTATGCCCCTCCTCATGTGAATCCACAAAGGTAACCATTATTATAACCCTTATCATCCTGAGTTGATTTTTCCTGTTCTTGAACTTCATATGAATGGAATCATACACTATTTCCTCTTTTGAGTTTGTCTTATTTTGCTGAACATTATGCCCATTTTATTCATTTAAGTTGTTACATGTAGCAATGGTTTGTTGTTGTTTTTTATTACTGAGTAGCATGACTACTGTAGCTTATCCTTTCTACTGTAGAT
Organism: Vulpes lagopus; assembly: GCF_018345385.1. NCBI lineage: Eukaryota > Metazoa > Chordata > Mammalia > Carnivora > Canidae > Vulpes > Vulpes lagopus. The sequence continues at coordinate 27,374,605 of NC_054836.1, forward strand.
GGACATTTGAGTTGAACTCAGTTTTAGACAATTATGAGTAAAGCTTCTATCAGACAATTATGAATAAAGATTCTATCTATATTTTTGTACATATCTTTTGGTAGATGTAAAAAATATTATTGTTAAGTATTATTGTTCTCAGGTCCAGACTTGTTAGGTCACAGGTACTTTTAATTTCATTATACAGCCAAATAATATTTCAAAGTGGTTGTACCAAATGACATTCCCATCAGCAATGTGTAAGAGTTCCAGTCACTCCGTACTTTCACTATCACTTTGTGCTGTTATTTTCTAGTTAAACAATCTGTTGTGTATATCAATATGTTATTGTAGTTTTTAAAATTTTTTTTTAATTTTTAATTTAAAATTAATTTTAAAATAAAAAAATTTCTTTAAAGGATTTTATTTATTCATAGAGAGAGAGTGAGAGAGGCAGAGTCACAGGCAGAGGGAGAAGCAGTCTCCACACAGGGAGCCCGACGTGGGACTCGATCCCGGGTCTCCAGGATCACATTCCAGGCTGCCCTGTTATTGTAGTTTTAACTGGCATTTTCCTGATAATGTGTTGGGCACATTTTCATATGCTATTGACCATAATGCCAGTAACTTGTCTTTGATAGCCATAGTTACACAAAAATTCCATTTGGCCTTTAGTCTATTAGTACTTCTTTTTTTTTTAAGTTTTTATTTAAGTCATCTCTACACTCAATGTGGGGCTCAAACTCAGGACCCCAAGACTAGGACTCACATATTCCACTGACCAAGACAGCCAGGCACCCTTCTTAGTACCTCTTAATATTCTCATCATTGTCTCCTTTTTGTTACTTGTTACTTTTTTCAACCTAAACCTAGATTTGGTAAACTTAAAAATCACTGCAAGATGGACCATCAAATATTTCAGGGTGCAGGAATCAAAGTTTTAGAACAGAAAATGACTGTCTATGTGCTTGGCATTCCATTATTATTATTATTATTATTATTATTATTATTATTATTATTTTAGATGGATAGCTTGGACCTAATTATAAATTGTTGTATTTTGCCAATAACGGCAAAAAGCAAAAAGAAACAAGGGAACTAGTTGTTTTGTTTGCTTTTCTGATATCATAAGGCAAAATTTTGTTGGTTTATGAGCTATATTAGAGATGGTGCTTTTTTTGTCCCCTATCATGGCTAAATATACATTATTAAGATCAGAATGAGTTGCTTTCATATGTAAAGAGTACCCATCACTAAATGTATTAGAGCGGAAACTGATGACCATCTGCCAGAGAAGAAGAATGAATTTTTGCATGTAGACTAGTATTTTAAGTTTCCTTCAAACTATAAGGTATTTTAATTCTAAAATATGGAAATCTTTCCTGATACAAAAATTTCAATCATATATCTTTTTAAGATGCTCACTTTCCATTAGCTTACTTGATCAATAACAGATACCCTGAACAGCACACTATAAAATTTTTATTTTTATTTTATAGATGAAGAAAACAGGCCCCTAAAATTGTTCCATCTGGTTAGTTTATAAAGTGGCAGGACCTAGAATAGGTTGCAGTTTCCCTGGCACTGGGCCTGGGTTTTAGTCACCGCGTCTCTGGGGGTGGAGCTCTGAGGTTGGAGTTTATAACCCCAGAGAACAGGAGGAACAAATAGACATGCAATGCAGGTGCAAGGGTTTACTCATATGCTGTCATTATATATACATTCTTGTGGAAGATTCATAGGAGAGGAAATATCCAGTGCTGGATGAGATTGTACCTGGTATATAATGTAGGGTGAATTGAAAAGTGGTAGCTGCAGTAAATTTTGGGTTAACATGAGTATCTCAGGAGCCTTGGGAAGGATCAGATTGATAAAAAGTACAATGAACAGGGGCGCCTGGTGGCTTAATTGGTTAAGCATCTGACTCTTGGTTTTGGCTCAGGTCATGACCTCGGGGTTGTGAGATCTAATCCCGTGTCGGGCTCCATGCTCAGTGGGGAGTCTGCCTGAGATTCTCCCTCTCCCTCACCCCTGCTCCTCCTTGCCTCTCTCTCAAATAAATAAATAAATCTTAAAAAAAGAAATGCAATGAACATATTCTTAAAAAAACAGGAGTGTACAAGTCTGCATAGTCAGGCGAATGACATCCCACTGACTGTGTGTTGTGGCCAAGAGCAAGACAGAAGCTGAGGTTTGTGGACTTGGGGAATTCTCAGAACACATGTTCTGCATGCCTTTTCTCCAAGGTTACAGAGGATATAAATATCAATGACGAATCCTTAGGAACATAAGAAATTAGGGAAAAAAGTAAAAGCTTCTTGTGATTCAGCTAAAATACTGTTTTTATACAGACTTTTAAATCAGCTGCTTTGAATAAAAAATTCCCAAATCTTAAATGTGGGCTAGATAATGCAGGGAAGTATATTGAGCATCAGGTTCAATCGTAAAATTCAGTTTTTCCTGAGAAACTCTTATGTTCTGTGTATACGTATTAAAAACCAGATGGAAAATCCTGCCCATTTTTTATTGTCTTCAGTGTGGCTTGTGTTTTATCACTTGCCAAGTCATGGCCACCTGTGGCTCTGTTTTGGCAGCTCTGTATTTAACAGGCCAGACATTCTGTTGACAGGAAGGGCCTCCTGAAGCCTAACTAAAAAGCAAGTAATTCACATGACCAAGGTTCTGATAATAAGGATTTGCTGAATACATAATTTGACGTGTTTTGCTTTGAGCAGACACACTATCCAGTGCTTTTGTTGGCATCACTGCCAAAGACTTTTGCACACAAACAATTAGTAGCAAGTCGTTTGATTTTCCACACAGGAAACGCAGCACAGAACAGCCAGTCCTCTAAAGATATATCTTCTCTTTTCCTATTGTTTTCATTCTGTTAAACTCCAACCATTAACACATTAGTGGACCAATTACTGTCATGGGACCTAATGGGTGTAGCACTCACAGTCCCAAGGCTCTCCCTAAACTTAGTTCAAAGGCCCTTCAGAATCACCTAAAATAGAAGATTGGCCAAGACTACAGTCTGAAACAACAAATAGATAAGATGCATAATTGACTAGTTCTGGAAGAGTCTAAATGAGGCCATATTTTCATCTATTTTTGGTATTTTGAAAAATGTCTTTATCTTTTAAAATGGTTTCCTCTGTACTTTGAATCCCTATGCTAAATGTGGCTTGACTTCTAACACAAATTTATTCAGCCATTTAACTTTGAGGCAAGACTATTTAGCGCTCAGATCTCATTTATCCTCACCAGAATGAGTTGGATAATTGATCCAGAAGATTCTTTCAGAGGTTTTCAGGTTGGCCTGTACATGGCCTTAGAAAATGCTCTTGTACATATCTTACTGCTGGAGATTCTAATTTAATGATGTGGTCTGGTACAAAGCCTGATTAGTAGAATATAAAACGTTGACTGCACAGCAGAATCATCTAGGGAGTTTTTAAAAATCAAAGCATGGTTTGCAGTATTTCTTAAAACTTCCCAGGTAATTTCAGTGTGCTGCCAAGGTTGAGAGTCATTGTTCCAAAACAATGTAATCTGTCATTTGACAAAAAATATTGAGGAGCTCCATGGATATGATAATTCTACACAGTGTATGCATGTAAGATTGCTCATGCCATCTGGGCTGATTACCTTCGGTAGCCCTACATAACTCTAAACAAACATGCTCATTCATCTTTGTACTCAGAAAACATTTACTAACTACTTACTTACTATATATATACCATGGTCTTTACCGAGTGCTTGCAACCATGTTTATAATGCTACCACGTGCATTAAAAAGTTTTTTGAAATCACATAATTAAAAAAAACCAAACCCTGCAATACATTATGGGCCAAAATTAAACTTTACTTCCAGTTGAAGAAGTTCATGAATATACCTCATTGAAAAAGTAACACACAATGTGCATAAACAACAACTAGAAAATGCTCATAATCTTTGACCTGGCAATTCTACTTCTAGCAATTTAAAGATAAGTACATAGAGGTATTTAGGCAGGGATATTTATCACATCTTTTGAAACCAGCCCCAAACACAGAACATGCACTATAAATTATAGTATAGCTACATAATGAAATATTTAGTCATCATAATTATAAATGTGTTATTATTGACATAGATATATTTTCATGATAATATGGTCTAGATGAATGTATATAAAAATGGTAACTGCTTTCCATTGTCAGTTTAGGAATAATTTTAACTTTATAACTTTCCTTTTACTTATTTGTCATTATAATTATTCTACTATGCATTACTTATATTAAAAGTTTCAGCAATGATTATGAGAACAAGACACAGTTAAATTCTAAAGCAATTTTTGTTCTACTAAGCATTTATTGGCATTCATTTTGTTTTGTTTTGTTTTACCAATTTCTAAAAAGCTATTAATTATTCCATAAAGTGCTTTGTAATTTTTGATCTGTGCAAGAGACAGAGATAGGTGCTGTGTGACTTTTCTGGGATAGCCCAGTAGAACAGTGAGCTGGTTGGGAATTTAAGAGATACTGAGAGAAAGAAAAGATTTATGATTCTAATTGTAATCTAATTTATATGATTTAAAAGTGACAAAAAAAGAGAAAGCCCTAAAAGAAAAAGCATTATGGTAGGCATAATAATCCCTCCTCCCAAAGATGGCCACATCCTAATTCTCAGAAGCCGTGAATATGCTGTGTTACAAGGTTAGGATTACAGGTGGACTTAATGTTGTGAATCAGCAGACCTTGAGATGTGGCCTGTGTTTTGGATGACCCTGGTGAGCCCAGTGTAATCACGAGGGTCTTTATAAGTAAAAGAAGCTGTAGGAGAGTCAGAAGGAGACGTAGGAGAGAGATTTGGTCTGCAGTTACCAGCTTTCAAAGTGGAGGAAGGAGCCATAGCCCCCCAAAAAAGCAGTCAGTCTCTTGCTGGAAAAGGCAAGAAAATGGATTCTCTCCTACAGCCTCCAAAGAGGAACTGACGACACTTTGAATTTTCACTCAGATCTGTGTCAAACTTCTGACCTCCAGAACTGTAAATTAACAAATTTGTAGTTTTTGCTCATTAAGTTTGTGATAACTTGTCACAGCAGCAACAGGAAAGCAATGCAAGTACTTATAAAATGCATAATTTGGAAGAAAAAAAAATTCCCTGAAATGGTCATTTTTTGGCTTGTTGGTTTTTTCCTCATCCAAATCTGGTTAGGTGAAAGTTCTCATTGCTGCCTGTCCTGTTTGCTGAAAACAACAGTGATTCTGAGGCAATGATGAAGCAGAATTTGTTTTTTATGTAAACCAGGGAGAGTTATGAAAGAAAAAACGCAGGCTGGAAAGTGCAGAATTGGGAAAGGATAGACAATAATGTAAGGGATTTAATTTCAAAAAAATCTTTAAAAAATGTTTGTAGTACCCAAGAAGGGATTATTCTATTTCTTAAAATGGGAGCAAGGAAAGGGGAAAACTATAAATGTTAATATAAGAGTGAAAATTCGAGGTAATCTAGGCTAAGGAAATTAGCTTCATTATGGCTTACAGATAGGAAAAAATCATGTAACATGATTGTATGAGGTCCTAGGGATTTTGCTAGGTTGTGGTTGGTTTGCTTGGATGGCTTTTCAATTGTTAGATGATCAGGAGGGTTAGAAGTGGCAATCAGGCCATGATGAGGGAATGCCAAAATTATGCACTTGAGCTCAATTCAGTAGCTGTAACCAGAAGTGGAGATTGGGGGTGCAACCTCTAAGGAACGTCTGGATGGGGAAGTTAATATCTGCAAAAGGAGGTGGTGACTTGTCCAAATCAGAAAATAAAAGCGGAGTATTAGTTAACAAATTGTAATCTTGTGGTTGTTGCTGAGGCAGAAGACAGGGAAACTGACAGACCAGACCGTTCAGTCTGTGATAAAGGTAAGTGAGATTTTCGTGGCCTTAGTTGCTTTATTATTGAACTAATTCCCAAAACTTTAAGACCAATGGTTTAGTAGTGCTTTGATTTGATTTATTTTGTTTTTTGTTTGTTTTTTTTGTTTTGTTTTGTTTTTTCCTTGAATGGCTGAAGCTAAGGATGAGTGAAGCACTTACACTCCCCTTAGCTAGGAGCTGGGTTGGGGATGGTGCAGGGTGGGGGGTGGGGGGAAGTTGAAGAGGAGAAAGAAGCAGCTAGCAATGCATTTAGTGAATATTCCAGTAATCAGAACTGGAGGTTTGTGCACTAATGACAATGGGCTATATCTCACACTTTATCACAGGCATTATTATAATAAACTGTTAAGATGTTGGATTATTTGGTAAATATTCTGAAGTGTATCCAAAACCACAATGAGTTTTAGGGGCAGCTGTGTGGCTCAGATGCTTAAGCGTCTGCCTTTGGCTCAGGTCATGATCTCTGGGTCCTGGAATCAAGTGCCACATCAGGCTCCTGGCTCAGCAGGGAGTCTGCTTCTCCCTCTCCCTCTCCCTCTCCCCCTGTTCATGCTCTATCTCCTTGTCTCAAATGAATAAAATCCTTAAAAAACAATAACAATAATAATAAACAAGAGTGAGTTTTAAAGACAAAATATTCAAGTTCCAAAATAAAGTCTGGATTACATAGGGGGAAAAAGTACAACTTTATAAGTAATTTGACATGATAGAACCTCCAAGAGAAATCTTAGCAACTCCTCGGCCTCTGAGCAAGTGTCTAATGCCTGACTTCATGCTTATTACTGGGCCTGGGGTCAGTCCAATTCACACTTTGCTACCTATAAGCTGTCTTGCTGGGCTTACCTGAGCCTCACTATTCTAATCTATGAAATGATTATAATGGAATGATGGTAATAATAAGACTCATGAAATAAAAGCAAAGGTGCTAGATGTACCCTGCATACCTGACTTACATTAACTAATTTTATCCTCAGGACAACTTTATAAAATCACACTGTTCTTATTGCTGTATTAAAGATAAGGGACAGAAGTACACAGAGATTGAGTAGCCAAATTATTATACATCTAGAAAGTGTGAGAGCTGGAATATGAATGCAGAGTGCTGCCTACAAAGCTCATGCCCTTGACTATTGCTTTATAATATTCTCATCTTCTCATTGGACTGTCAGGATGAACTAATTAGATAAATGTGTATATGACTATGTCTTCTCCCTTTCATCTTCTGTCTTTCCCCTCTTCAAATGATTTTTAAAGACCAAAGGAAAAATATTACCATTATCATGTGTTGAACTATTCCTGGGCACATTATTTCTCTTCACATGTTCTAATATTAGAATATAATTAAATGTATACTATATATTTGCTTCCATAGGCTTTCTCAACTTTGGCACTTTGGCCAAATTCATATTTTTGACCAGGTAATTCTTTTTGAATGGTGGCTGTGCTGTGCATTGTGGGATGATTATCAGCATGCCTGACCTCTTGTCCTCTACCTACTAGTGGCCCTCTAGTTGGGACAACCAAAAATGTCTACAGACATTGCCAAATGTCTCCTAGGGAGCAAAGTCAACCGCCAATAAAAATTACTACTCTAATGCAAGAAAAATGCAGTGTATCTATTGTATAGAATTTGATTATTAGAAGATTAGTTGTTGAAAGCAAGTTGGTTTAAAAAACTAGTTTATAGTAAATTTACTTTGCAAAATCTTATCCTTGCAATATTCTTTAAACATCAATTTTCTTTTTACTACTTTGTAGGGGTGGGAAAGTTCTGGAAAAATGTAACTTTCACCCTTATATAGGTGAAGGGGCTCAAGTAGAGTAATCAAAAACATTCCTTAAATTACTAGGTTAGCAGCTTATTGTTCATATTTGCTTTTAGAAGACAGGACTTTATTATATAGGACAATGGTCAACAAGGTGATTCCGGCATCAGGAGTTAATAACTCAGTCGGCTACCTCCTACTAATGTTTTGGAGTTAAACAAGGAGGGTTGTATCAGTGATAAAACTTTCAAATAGTATATAGTCATTGAATTAAGAAAGTATCTGTTTGAATACAGTATAGAGTAGGTAGGTCATATTAGAGACTGTTTTCTTTATCACTAGAAAAAAAAATCTATGTGTGTCTTTTCTTAACCCTCCCCCTGGTTGTTAGAGTTCCCCTTCCTTGCATCATAGTGCTTGAGTCCTAGAGAACAGAAAAAGACTTCTAGGCACAGGATCCCAGAAAGCTTTATGGCTGACTCATAATGTGGTATTTAGGGATGTATTTTTGTCTACATGGTAGGTTTGAGTCTCCCTTAAAAAAAATATTTGGCAAAACATTTCTTGCTTCCTTTAATGAAGAAAGACTGATATTTAATCAAGTTATATCTGATAATAATCATAACTATAAGAGTTGGAATATACAAGGTTATGGAGAAACAATGAAAAAACAAATGTGGGTGAGGATTGTTTGAAGAACATCAATAGAAGAAATTAGAAAATTCTACACATCTTTAGATTTATCTGTCCATGCCATGGTAACTGTATCAATAATTTATCTTGAAATGTATCTCATAATGAAAATGAATTCACAGCACTTGTTAGAGAGCTTGATACACATTAAGAAGGCAGTAAATTTGTCATTATGTTTATTATCTCTTACTTCCTGATGGATTATGAGGGTGTTGATATGGTTAAATTGAATATGATGATGAGTTAGCAGAATCTGAATGGGAAAACCAGACTCTAATAACTGCAGACAAGAATACATTTGAGGATCTAAAAGGGAGTAAGAAGGATGCCTGGGTGGCTCAGTGGTTGAGCATCTGCCTTTGGCTCAGAGCATGATCCCAGAATCCCAGGATCGAGTCCCACATCTGGCTTCCTGCATGGAACCTGCTTCTCCCTCTGCCTATGTCTCTGCCTCTCTCTCTGTGTGTCTCTAATGAATAAATAAATAAAATCTTTAAAAAAAATGAAAGGGAGTAAGGTTAAAAAAATATTTTAGAGATCTATAGGAAACCAAAAAAAAGTGTATGTGGTGAGGGAAAGAGGAAACAGATGAACTGGATGCAGTAAGTGGGGCATAACAAAGAATACTGGGGTTGGAGCTAGGGAAAGAGTCAAGTATAAAATCTCCAGAAAACATGGGTGTGGGTAAACCAGATAATGAAGTGAAGGGAGTTTAGAAAGGTGATATCGACTAATAAGATCACATCTTTATATGTTTCTTTATTATTCTCAAGCGAAAAAACTTAGTTATTAAACTATCCCAAGAGGGGAGAGAGAGTTAGTTTTAGGTGGCTTTAATTAGAAAAGATTTCTTTGGAACAGTCCTACTGAAAATGATTCTGGGTGATCTTCTACTAAACCTACATCATTAGGAACAAAAGATTTCTAGGAAGCAAAATATTTTAAGGGATTACCACTATAGTTTATTAGATTTACTTGGACTTAATATGTTCACACTCTTTTGGTGGTATTAGTTGGGTCACTGGGTTTCATTCCTGAGGAAAATCTGTTGTAAGGCAACAGTAATGACAGTCAGGACTAAAATGCCACATGAGCTTGCAGACTCTTTAAATGTCAACCAATACAATATGTTGAAACATGATAACTGGAAGACTCCAAAGACTAAGGCTTTACATAAAACCTTTAATGTCAGGAAGTAATATATTATGAAATGTCATTCTTTAATTTTTCTGGATGAGACAACTACAAAGTTATTTTTAATAAAGTATTCCTCAAAATAACAAACATTTCAATAATGCTCAGGTTCATTAAAATCTGTTCAATTTTATTTAATCCCCAAATGAGACTTTAAAAGGGATACATACTAATTCTCTTCTTTCTATCCTGATCCCAATTGATAACACTGTCAGTAGGAAATAAACTTACTTTGTAATGGGAAATCTGTGCCACATGTGATTAAAACTTTCAAAACTTTAAAAAGCTAAATTTCTACATATATGTGAATATATAGTACATAATAATGGAGGGTCCCGTTAATGGTAAAAGAATATTTCTATAGCCAGTGTGAGAAGTGTGTGTGTGACACATACATCTGTCTCATTAACAAATAGTTGCGTAATGACACATATATAGAAAAAAGGTTATTCATGACATCTTAGTTTAGCTCTTTAAAGTTTTATTCTTTATAACTTTGCAGTATTAACATGTTAATAGAGAACAAAATTATTTTATGTAAGAACTTGATTTCCTACTGCATAGATATGATTGAACAGATATACCTTTCTAATCTATAGAGGGTTATTCCTACTGTATGAAAATACGTAAAGATCCCTGGTGACAAAGTCAACAGTTGTGATAACATTATGGCTTCTTTCTCAGTCTAGAAAGATCTTCTAGGGTTGACTGTTTCAGATCATTTCATGAAAATTTTCCAAATTGATAAAATTAGTTATGCCATGATTGGCCTTCTGGATCTTCATTAACACAGATTTTATAACAGAAATTATACTTGGCTAAAGCTGACTTAAGTCCAGTTACTTACCATAAAAATGAGTGAAGACTTCTAAGTAGAAAGAACAGTAATGAAAACATATTTTGTTATGTTTTAAATTTAAAATGCTTAAAATTTTCAAAGAAGTAGTTGAAGCACAGGACAATCTGGTCTAAAAAGGGTATAATAAAGTGTTCTAGCAGGTCTTGCTGGATTGTTAGTTTCAACCTACTCATTTCCTTGAGATTTGATAGTGACATTCTGGACAATATAGTTTTCCATATTAGTGTAGTGGAGACAAATGTCAGCCATTATCTGAAACATAAATGACTAGAATATGGATATTGAAATATCTACTATAGAATTTTGTTAAAAATTGAGGTGAAACAAAGTTCACGGGAGCCATTTTAAGATGGGCTTACCATGATTGAGAAATTTTGTCCTTTGAGTTGTACAAAATCCATAGGGATTTTAGACAGAGATCCAGCAAAATAATTGCTATGCTCCATTATTTCAGTTTTACTATACTCAATAATGACTCATGTATTTTTTAACCTTTTGTAAAGAATTATCTAATATACTATTAAATATGGCCAGGATGACAGTAAGAGTAATGTCTTGGGGGAAAAAAAAGTGTTGCATAAATACCATCCATTTTGAGGCATGCCAGTAATACCTTGTTTATTCAAAAGTCTCTGTTGACTACCCAATCTATAAATATTTCAAGACTCTGATCCATGTAAATCATGCATTTTTACTTGCAACACCATCAACTGAAATCAGTTCAAGAATTGATTGAACAATATTTCCACTGCAGTGGCACAGTCAAATCTGATATCTATATGGGAAGTGGCTCAAGGCTAAAGAGAATCAAGCATCCAGATGTGGAAACCATGGTATTAATGTTCCTAGAGGGACAGTGGAGGTGAGTGTTGAAAGATTTCCAATTGCACATCCTCCTTTGTTCCATGGAAGGTGAATGGTTGGGTGGTTCCGTAATGTGCAGTAGTACAAAGACCAGTAGGGAATGAGGCTTTGCCTCCTCAAACAACAATCAATAAGGATAAGTCAGTCTAAATAATTGAAAATTACAGAACTATGGGCCATTCTAGCAAGAAGGTTTGCAGTTAATTTATCGTCTTATATTTTGTAACAAAGAGTGCTGGCAGGAAAACTTGAGACACATAAACCAACATAGCAGTAGTCCATTAAAGCAGTTCATTTAACTGGAGAATTTGTAGAAAAGTATACAAATGGAAAGGTTATGTAAGATATCTCCCAAACTGTATTTCTTGAAGCAGTTGATGGAGCAAAACAGAAGTCTTAAGTTCCTAAACTCAATCTAGATATAGAGATGTTCTGCAAAGCTACATTTTAGGAACTTCAATTATGGAAAGTTATTTAGCACCAGGACTCTTGGTCACTATTCACTGGTTAAATTCTTAAGTGGAATCACAGCCTAATGAGAGTGTTCTGTTTAGACTTGATTTTAGTCCTTTAGTCTGTTTTAGGTCTGTCATGGAACCTGTAGTCTATTGCTTACCAGGTCTGGTACTGAAAAAAAGTAACATTGTGTCTTTTCATCCCAATGTTGTAGCTGTTCCTTTTTATCGAGATTCCATTCTAGTTACTAGGTAATGCTATGCTGATAACAACAGATTCTATGAGATACTAGCAGTTAAACTCTGAGCAAGAAATTTTCAATACAGATATAGAATGGGGCCATGCTACCTTGATATCATGGCCCCTTTTACAGTCTAGGACCATCAGCAATGGCAAAACAGGGTCATAAAAATTGTGGATAACTTAAAATATAATGGTATAAATTTGTCAAACTATAAGCTTGTGTATAGAAAAAAGCTCATTCTTTAACTCTGTCTCTATGTGAGGCCTAGTTTATATTTGATGACAAAACATGGTCTTGGTCAATTTCTTGTCTTAGTCATTCTACAAACGTGGATGTACAAAAAGCAACTTCTATTTTTCCATAGCTTCCTTTAATTCCCATTTCAAGTTTCTTTTATACATTTAGGCAGAAAATGTAGCCAATTCTCCTATGTTTTGATTGCATCTTAGTCTTTGTTTTGGGGAAAGTTCCTTGGTTTCATCTTCTGTCCAATTGGTGTAATGAAGTGTTTGGTGTTCATCTTGTTCTCTGGTGTCAGCCTCCTTCAAGCTGGCATATATAGAGATGGACTTCATTTCACCTGAGCTTCTGACTATAGTCCATGCTTATTTCCTCAGACTTCTTTTCCGAGTTGTGACCTTGAAATAACTTGGAATCTACTGATCTTGCCCTTTCAAGAAACACATGGAAGGTTTAACTGATTCCCCTCCTCCTCCAAAAGGTACAGAAGATTTTGGGTTTCCCTGGGCCATCCATTAGCTTGGATGACCTTTTGAGCCATTTTTTTGCTCTATTGCTGTTATTCCAATATGACACAGGGAACATTTCCCATGGTGTCACCTTCCAGGTTTCCAAAAAAGATATCAGGCACTGATTGGAGTATCCAAATTTTTAAGGAATATGATATGAAACTGTCCATGTTTTATTGTCCATTTCCTTTCCCTCTGGGCATAATCCTGGAGAGTAGAGAAGTGCTCAGGCCTACTTTAGAGAGGCATGTACACATAAGCTCTTATTCTCTGGCTTCTTCCTTACTTCTTCTCAACTTTTGGATTCTTCAGTTAAGGGTAGGAAAGCTAGCTCTTAACATCACCATTCATTTTTCTCAAATACATAACTTAGGCAGATGTTGCTTCCTTTCATCTCATTGTCTCCTTTAGGACTTTGAAAAATACTATATTGAAGTAGAAAGGTCATGGATTGATGATTCTGCACCCTGGCTGGAGAAGCTATGACCTTACTTTTGTGAGAAACCAATGCTACCCTAGCTGTTGCCTAAAATGGGGGTACAATCATACTCCAAAAAGAATTACTGAGGTATAATACATATAATGAGTAATGTGAAAATAATATTCCCACACCATATACATTGATAACCAAAAATTTTTAAAAGATTTTATTTATTTATTTATTCTTGAGAGACACAGAGAGAAAGAGAGGCAGAAACATAGGCAGAGGGAGAAGCAGGCTCCATGCAGGGAGCCTGATGTGGGACTCGATCCTGGGTCCCCAGGATCAGGCCCTGGGCTGAAGGCAGCGCCAAACCGCTGAACCACCCGGGCTGCCCTAATCAAATGTTTTTAATAAGAGTAACATTTGTAATGCTTATATAAACACAATTATTTATAAATTAATTTGGAAATAATCCCAAAATTAATATTTAAACCCTTTCCTAAATATAAGGGCTCAGGCAAAATGGTCCTATGTGTGACAGATTTTGCTTTGATCCACTCAAACGTGAGTGACAGGAAAACAGAAGTCCCTAAAAGGAAAGTGATTTTGGTGTGATTTACAATCCATTCTCAATGTTGTATATCTAATTAAAAAGTCAAAATCCCAGAACTATACAGTTTGCTGGCAAATCTCCAAAGATCAAATTTCATCAAGAGATAAAAAAGGGCAAAGTTGGTGTTCTTGTGTGAAGTGGCATTTGTTACATAAAGGAATAAAGTACATTATTTGAGGCTAACTGGTAAGCTCTTTGACCAAGCCAGTGGAGAAGAAAAATCAATCTTTGTTTTCATTTTCTTTTTTTTAAATTGGAGTTCAATTTGCCAACATACAGCATAACACCCTGTGCTCATCCTGCCAAGTGCCCCCCTCAGTGCCCATCACCCAGTCACCCCAATCCCCCGCCCACTTCCCCTTCCACTACCCCTTGTTCATTTCCCAGAGTTAGGTGTCTCTCATGTTTTGTCACCCTCACTGATATTTTCACTCATTTTTCTCTCCTTTTCCTTTATTCCCTTTCACTAATTTTTATATTCTTTGAGAAAGGACATTTTTCCTCCTATCTTTCATAGGTCTGCTCACCATTCAATTTTTTTAAGATTTTTAGTTTTCCACCATGATTACTGTCCAGAGCAAGAAGCAGCTAGGTTAGAATGGATAATTAATATTTTTCCCTGAAATTAAAATGATTTTTTATGTTATATAGTCCTATTTTATCAGAAAAGGGAGACAATGAAGATGCCTGGGGATGTCAACATTCTTTACATGGTCTCATAACTACTTTAAAAACAGGGTCACAACTTCTATTTGGAACACATCTTGAAGGGTTTATCTTCCTTAGCTAAAGCTCATTAATATCCTAAATTTCCAACATTATTGCCCTTGATAGAACCATACTACTTCTATAAGAAGAAATGTAAGCGGCAGTTCTTCATACCTCATAGGCAAAAAATAGAAATCGTTATGTGATCAAATAGTCCAGAGATAATTTTAAACTTTGAGTATTATAGTCGTCCTTTTATTGACATGTGTCTGGTCCTCACTTCTTGTCCTTATTTCCTTTTCTCCTTCTATTTAATAAGTAGACTTAAAAACTCAGATTTTTATCCTTCTGTGTTATGAACACTTAGGTCATTAAGTATTATTCAAAAGTAATTTTTATATGGATGTATGATAGTGGTATGGATATATCATGCAATTTTATTTTATTTTATTTTATTTTTTATATCATGCAATTTTAAAACCACTTTCTAATGTGTGATTTTGATTGTTTCTATTCTTATAATAAATAGCTCTGTAAAATTACCCTTACATAGTTTAGGATAAATTTCTGGATTTGGAACTAGGAGGTCAGAGCTGCGAGCATTTTAATTCATTTTTATACATGTTAGATTGCTTTCAAGAAACTTTATACAGATTTAAACTTCCATGGGCTATGGTTATTTAAGAGTTGAAGTTCAGTGACCCTATATACTGGCATCTTGCCTCCAAAGAGATGGTTTTATTAGGATTTGGTGGAATAATTTGTAATGAGTCATATGGTACTGATGATTACTGTTCCATTAACCTAAACCTGGAATATTTTAGGAAGGACCTATGTATCATGCAAGGAGAAAAAGATTAATCTTTCTCTGTGTTTCCTTAGAAAATGCAAAAGCACTATTTAAATGAAACCTAATTCTCTTATACATAAGCATATATAATCCTAATCTGTACTTTTAGCCTCTTGACATTCCAGAAACTTTCATTTATAGTCACATAGAATATCTGACTATTCTGGGAACTTTTTTTTTTTTTCTGTGCTTCTGCTCAGGTTGTTCATAACTCCTGGAATACTTTTACCTAATTGAAGTCCCTCTTGATTATTCAATGCTTAATTGAATCATATTTTATCAAAATCATATTTTGATATTTTAGCAAAAGCCTTTGAAAAGATCTTACTTCAATTATTTAGAATCAGCTACTCTTTGCCCCATTTTACTTCTGAAATGAACTTTATTTGACTTAATTATTTGATTTTCAAAGTTTTCCACTACTAGATTATAATTTACGAAGTCCTAATGGTGATATTAACAATATTGTCTAGCCAGAGCTCTGCATGTAGCGAATGTTCAATAAACTTTGAGTTGCACTGAAATGACCTATGATTCTGTCTCTTTAGGTATATGTCAGTTATGCCTCAGGACTTGGAAAATAATTGCACATTATAATATGGTATAGGCCAAGAAGTAAGCTTTACTGGGGAAGGGTTGAGCTCAGTGGTTGAGCCTCTGGCTCAGGTAATTATTTCTGCATCCTGGGATCAAGTCCCACATCGGGCTGTTATAGAGAGAAGGCAAGGCATATGTTTCCCTGATCTTCCCATTGTGCTGTTGAGAGCCCTGCAGAAGATGGGGTGCAGTTGCATGGGTATGTGTTCTGGTGAACAGACATGCCCCACTGTAGCTTTTGTCCCTTTTGAGGGTCCCAGAACTAACCTGTCCAAGAGATAAGGCATAAGGCTTTCTAGATTTGGGTTCGCAGCTGCTTAGTAAGTCTTCCAGAAATGGCAGCTGCCCAGAACCAGAGGTTTTTAGATCAGTAGGATGTTATGGCTCCTCACCCTGGCAGGAGGGAGACTTTGATCCCTTGAGAAATTGAGTTCAGGTGCAGCCTTTCACCTGAAATATGGAGAGAAGCACCTTTTTCTTTTTCAGCATCCAAAAAAGGATTTTTATACAGGCTACTCAGACTGGGCTCCCAGGTCCCTTTCCAACAATTCTGCTTCTTGCTCCATCAACCATTCTCCTTCATGTAGAACACTTTTTGA
This sequence comes from Vulpes lagopus, assembly GCF_018345385.1. NCBI lineage: Eukaryota > Metazoa > Chordata > Mammalia > Carnivora > Canidae > Vulpes > Vulpes lagopus. The sequence goes on from NC_054836.1 coordinate 27,391,118, forward strand.
GACACAGATCAAATCAAATTACAATCTGTTTCTCTTTTATTTCTATGACTTTTTTCCCCCAGCAAACATTTAAGTGCTCTTACGTGTTAGGAGCTATGATAAATGAAGGAGAAATAAAAATATATAATGTAGTCTTTGCCCGTAAAATACTTAATGTCCAATGGGGTTTTGTTCTGATTAATTCAGGAAGCACACTAAATTCTATTTTAGTCATAAATTTTTAATATTTTTATTAGTAGCTTATTAGTCAAAATAACATGGAAAATGAAGCCAGTTATGATAGATACGTTGGAAATATAAGTATTCTACTAAACAACACTCACTGGGACTATCATTCATCTTCCTAAAAATTTTGCTCTTTTAAAACAAGTTTTTTTTACAGGAAAAGTCCTCTGTTTTAACTTTGAACTCATGCCCTCTACTTGGGGAGCCTCTATGTAAATTCACGACAGTTATATGCCTGTATAGTCACTTTTGAAATGAATACTACAATCTTGAAGCATATATTTACTCCTAAAATATCCACTTAAGTTTCTCTGGGTTTTGAAGAATTGAAATCAATGAGATGCATAAGGGCAAATATTTACAGTAATAAAAACTTAATATACTAACAAATTCCAGTGATGCTCTTTTACCCTATAATGAAACACATGCTCTCGTGTTCCTGCTGCTTAGCTCCCCATAAAATGCTGTGGCAGATTGAGGTGTGAGGCTTTCACATCTGCAGCCCCTCGTACGTCTTGAATGGCTAACCTGAGCCCCACTGCACTCAGGGAGCAAAAATTATTCCTTTCCTTCTGGGCTGCAACAGATTATTCATGGGATGGATTTACTAAAGTAAATGATAGAAAATCACTAAGATACACTTATGAACGAACAAAGCAATAAACATGCATATTCTTATGGTCAGATAGAGAGGGTTAGTTTGCAGCCACACTCAGTGGATTTAGTACTTCTTATACAAGGCACTCCACTTTTGTGACTCACTCTTCTACGTCTTCTCTCCTGGGACTAAAATGGATTCCCTATTTGGAGACTGTCCCTAAGACTATTTCCCAGCTTAGCTGTATTTTTTAAATGGCTTTGAAATATGTAATCCACTGCTCCCATGACTTCCTGTTTCACCCAGTAGGTTTTCTGTAAATATTAGAAGATTAGGACAATATTACTCTGATATTAAGAAAACTTGTAGTTGGAGCTTTTATGCAGTGTATTTAAGTTCTTTATAAAAGAATTTATTAATCTTTATAGACTTAATAACCTTTTATTTTTATTTATTTTTAAAAATATTTATTATAAGAGACACAGAGAGGGAGAGAGAGAGGCGCAGAGACAGGCAGAGGGTGAAGCAGGCTCCATGCAGGGACCCCAATGAGGGACTCAATGCTGGATCTCCAGGATCAGGCCCTGGGCTGAAGGCAGTGCTGAGCCGCTGAGCCACCTGGGCTGCCCACTTAATAACCTTTTAAAAAGAGAGAAATAGGACAACTTTTATTCCTTTTCAGTTTTTTTCTATACTCTTCTTAGATTAAGCCAATATAATAAAAGATGAAGAAAAGTATACTGGTTAACAATTCAATCCCTTTCGACAAAGTGAAAGGTGTGATGTGGATACAGGAGGAAGGGTTGGCTCATTCAGATCCAGCATGAGCATCAGCTGGGCAGTGTCTGCCAGGCTCATCATGTATTGCAGAGGTTAGTAAAAATCCTATATGGTGGGCACCTGGGTGGTTCACTGGTTGAGCCTTTGGCTCAGGTAATTATTGCTGCATCCTGGGATCAAGTCTCATATCAGGCTCCCTGCGGGGAGCCTGCTTCTCCCTCTGCCTATGTCTCTGCCTCTCTCATGGACGAATAAATAAAATCTAAAAAAAAAAAAATCCTGTATGGTCACTGGTGGGCACCTGAGCCCAACCACAGTGATTCTATCAACTCTTGCAAATCTAGGGCTCTATTTACCAATATGTTAAAAGGGCACAGAATTCAGAGATGAACAAACTGGGCTAGCAAGCTAGGTTAACAACTTGTTTAAGATTACTTATCTGGTTTGAAGTTATTTCAGATCTAGAAGGAGAGTAATGGAAATATTTACATTTTACAGTCTTGGTCAGGTTAATGCCAGTTGTGCATTTATAGTATTTATAGCTCTTCCTTGAAGCATTCAGGAAGTAGAATTATGCTACACTATGATTAAAAACTCTAGTAGAGGCAGGTAAAGGTATAGAGTTCAAATGTGGAAATGATGGACTGCCTGGAAATTTGGCCAAGGTTGTAAAGAGCAGCATGAACTCAATTCACTCTTGAAAGTCAGACCTGGAATTTTGCTCATAAAGACAAATTAGACAGGATGAAAACATGAAAATAAAAAGAATTAAAAAACCTAGAAGGTAATTTTTTAATCTGAATTAATATATGGAAATCCTGGAGTTTAGCATTATGCCTTCAATATTTCTTACTCAACAAATACTAGTTTCATTCGTTCTTTTTCACCCCCACCTTACTCCAGCTAGTGTATCTGTGGGAGGCCAGGATAGGAGGGCATCCTAGGGAAGAGCCCTTTTGGGAAGAACAGGATAACCACATTCAAGCCTGGAGAAAGCACAGCCTGGATGGTTGACAAGTCCTATTTAAAGCATAGGGATGGGAAGCATGTCGCAGTTTGACTAGACTTCTAAGAACCCAAAAGTAAAGGATCAGGATGTAAAGTTAAAATGATAGCATAAGGGCAGCCTCTGTGGCCCAGCGGTTTAGTGCCGCCTTCAGCCCGGGGTGTGATCCTAGAGACCCAGGATCTAGTCCCACGTCCGGCTCCCTGCATGGAGCCTGCTTCTCCCTCTGCCTGTGTCTCTGCCTCTATCTCTCTGTGTCTGTCATGAATAAATAAATAAAATCTTCAAAAAAAAAAAAAAGATAGCATAAGCCCAGATAATGTTGGATTTGCAGTGCTAACTTAGATAATGATTATCAGGTAATAGTGAAAAGATAGAAGGAATCCTGAGTCACATAAAGGGTCGGTACCATGTAGCTATATGGAAGCAGTGAAGATGTGAAGACTGGCCTGCGTACAATTTAGTAAACCGGGATTATGTTAACGTCAGTGGCAGGAGAAGAACGGATGCAATGTGAGACAGCAAACTATCTGAGTTTCGATTGCCTCCTTAGTAGCCTTTTTTCTCCCCCTCTTTTTTTTTAAAAATCATTTTTAAAGAACTCTTACTCATTGTTGGGTAGAGTACAGGAAATAATGTTCTTTATGTAAATATTACCTTGGAGACAAAAATACTTAAAAAATAGGCTGTTGCAAGTCACATAATGACTAGTCTGAAAAAAATGAATTTATTACATAAGAATACATCTACATAAGCATTAGTGGTAAGAAGATTTTAAATTTTTAAGAAAGCTATACAGGGTGAACCTCAGGAGAAAAAAAAATTGGAATGGATTGCATTTCAAATGTGGTATAAAAAAGTTGTCATTTTATTCTAGTTAAGCATAAAATGCCTTTGTTATATTTTGCAAGTTTGAAGGCTTCTATTAAAATGTTTTTCGAAATGCCTCAATATATAGATATTATAGAAATAAGTGTGTTTTAAGAATAGGGCTAGATCTGAAAATCCCATGGGTCTTAAATTGTTTTTCGGTATCCATGCTTTTAAGGTTGACTACTCTGGACCTTAATGCCACAGTATTGTTACAGTTATTAATAGCACACATATCTAAGGGGAGACCAAAAGCTTCCACAAAATATATTTGAAATTGGGGCGAAGTCTTTGTTACTTTTGAGTAGCAGCTCTATGTGCTGCAGTAGTAATGACATTAGAATGGCAGGGTTCTAGCCTCTTCTCATCACTTGGCATCTGATGTTGTGGTTTAGGCAATCCCCCACCTCCCTTTTCTCTCCTCTAAGTAACAATAATACCAGCACTTAGATGGTTTTTGTGAGGACCAAAAAATAAAAGTTACTTCTTGCCTTCTGTGAAAATGCTGTTGAGTGCCAAACATACAAAACAAATTAAAGTCCATTTGGCATACAAGTGGATTGCCCACTTCCAGAACTAAGTTCTGCAGTAAACATACATGGTGAATTCCTTTGCAGAAAAAACTTTTCGTGCATTTATCAACATCAACGGATGTTATTGTGAGTCTATTATAAAAGGCCTTGATATAAAGGAAGTGTAAGATCATGTGCCATCCTCAGATTTAGAAAGTAGTGGGGGAAAACCTATTTGTTGCAAAATCACATCTTTTTGTCCAAGACAGTACATCCAGATTTCAACTGACATGATGAGAATAAACTAACATTACTGTCACAATCAATTTAATTAATGTATGAAATCCAGAATATAATAAACTTAGGGCCACGGGTACCCAATATTAAACTTGAAAAGGAGTCATCTTGACTCTTAAAAATTCACAAAAATCTTTGCATAGACTGGGAAGGCTGGGTGAGAGATGATCTAAACTATAAGTCCTTGTTAACACTAGTTTTCAAGCTAATGAATCAAGTGACCTTTTGTTTTCATACCAGGTTTAAGTCTTTTCATCATTTTTATAATATCAAACAAACTAAATTAACATGTAATTTAAAGAGATAATGCGCTCAAATTTATAAGCATGATTAGATTTTGTATCACTCCTACTGAATCAGTTGCTATAACATTATTTGAAATAAAACAATTTTTCTTGCTCTCATAGAATAAAGTAACTGTGCTTTGTAAGTTAAAGGCAAGTGTTAAGAGTATGTAAGAAACAGGGAAAATACAAGGATGACAATCTTCAAGGATGATCCTTAGAATCTGTGTATTTCAAAATTATATATATATATATATATATATATATATATATATATATATGACCCTGACAAAAGGTCTGACAAAAGGTCTGAACCTGTGAGCAGCAAACATGTAAGAAAACTACTGGATGCCAGTGGGTGATAAAGATCACCCCAAAGAGCTATAGGTAACAGTGTCTGGTGCTCATATAGACAAAAATTATGCCTGTTCCCATGTGCAAGAAAGGAATGCCTCAACATAAATGAGACCCTAATTAGGAACACAGAGGCCTTGTCTTTGTCTCAGTAGTGAGGGAAAATTAGATCTGGAATGACAACTACATTTAATAGATATTCAAAAGGGTTTTTAATAAAAAATTTTCTTTTTGTTTCTAGTCTGAGTTTTATTTGTTCTTGATTTTATTTTACTTAAAAGTTTATATATATATTTATTTATTTATTTAAAGATTTTATTTATTTACTTGAGAGTGAGAAGTGAGAGAGCACAGAGGCAAGAGGGAGAAACAGGCTCCCCAAGAGCAGGAAGCCTGATGCAGGGCTGGATCCTAGGACTGGGGATCATGGCCTGAGCAAAGGCAGATGCTTAACCGACTGAGCCACCCAGGTGCCTGGATGTTCAAAATGCTTTAATGAAAATTGTCTTGCATATTCAATTCGGAAGGTTTTTTTTTTTTTTTAATTAAAAATATTTTAAAAGTCAAAGTCATGGTAACATTGAATTAAATTTTATAAGACAAAATCTTACACATGATAAAATTATTAGCAAGATAATGAGGCTAATATGACTATATTGTAGCGAGAGAGATTTAGCTAACGTACGAAGTGCTTCCTTATCAGAAAACAACTGTGATATCTTATTTTCACGTGATACATTTGAACTAGCAGATAACCAATGACTTATAGCTTGTTTTTTTTTTTTTTAATTTTATTTATTTATTCATGAGACAGAGAGAGGCAGAGACACAGGCAGAGGGAGGAGCAGGCTCCACGCACGGAGCCCGATGCGGGACTCGATCCCGGGACCCCGGGGTCACGCCCTGGGCTGAAGGCGGCGCTAAACCGCTGAGCCACCCAGGCTGCCCGACTTATGGCTTGTTAAGGTAAGTTCTGAAACTCCATGCTCATAAATAATTCAGAAAAGTCCAGGTTTTAGAAACTAAGCCCGACGGCGGAGGAGCGCGGGGCCGGGACGGACGGTTCCACCGTGTGGGCCCCCCTGAACGCGCCCGTCTGGGGGCCCCGCGCTCGGGGTAGAGCTTCACGGAAGGGTCCGCCCTCCCCGCTGGAAAGGGCCACCGTGCTCTGTGATAGAGCCAGACTGGTTTCCTATCTCCCAGGATTTTGCTCTTTAGTTAAAAGGGTTGTCAGTCCCAAAGCCTTTTCAACTGCAGGATCTTCAGGTTCTGATGAGTCTCATGTGGCCACTGCACCTCCAGGTATATGCTCTCGAACAGTAGGGCCTGATGAAACTGTGGGACCGTTTGGACCTCAGGATCAGAGATTCCAGCTTCCTGGGAACATAGGTTTTGATTGTCATCTCAATGGGACTACATCACAAAAGAAAAGCCAGCTTCATAAAACTTTACCTGATGTTCTAGTAGAACCCTTACCAAGGGAGAGACACGAGTTTGTGATGGCACAGTGTGTGAATGAATTTCAGGGTAGTAATGCACCCGGTGAACAAGAAATCAGCAGTGCAGAAAGTTACTTTGAAAATGCCAAAGTAGAGTGTGCGATCCAAACGTGTCCAGAGTTGCCGCGAAGAGATTTTGAGTCCCTGTTTCCAGAAGGAGCCACCAACAAACTAATGATTCTCACTATGACGCAGAAAACTAAGAATGGTATGACTGTTTGGAGCGAAGAGGTAGAAAATGAAAGAGAAATGCTTTTAGAAAAGTTCATTAATGGCGCTAAGGAAATTTGCTAAGCTCTTCGAGCTGAAGGCCATTGGGCTGACTTTATTGACCCATCATCTGGTTTGGCATTTTTTGGACCATATACAAACAACACTGTCTTTGAAACAGATGAACGCTATCGACCTTTAGGATTCTCTGTGGATCATCTTGGCTGCTGTAAAGTGGTTCGTCATAGGCTCTGGGGTACCCATGTGGTTGTAGGAAGTATCTTCACTAATGCAACACCAGGCAGTCATATTATGAAGAAATTAGGTGGAAACCAACAGTAATGTCAATTTATTGGCTGTACTATTGATATGTACCATTACTGGTTGATCTATAAACACTGTCAAAAGCTTCAATTTTTAAAATTTTCTTATTTCTGGGTATTTATTTCAACATTTATGAATTTACAGCATTGGCAAATGGTATGTGATTTTTAAATCTCAAATGTTTATTCATACTATCATCAAATACATGTTGATCACATCCACATTGTATAGAATGTGGTAATTAACATGTAACCAGGACATGATCTCATATTGTTATTTCTCCCCTTTATTGGAAAAACTTGAGTTTTATTTTTCTCTAAAAATAAATCACACATTTGGTTATGAAAAAAATTTAAAAAATAAAAATTAAGCCTTAATAAAATGCAGTAATAAGAACATGTTTGAAAGATGTTATGCAGAAATACACCAATTCTAAAGAAGGTAACAATTTCTGGGACACCTGGATGGCTCAGTGGTTGAGCGTCTACCTTCAGCTTAGATCCTGATCCCGGGATCGAGTCCCACATCAGGGTCCTTGTGGGGAGTCTGCTTCTCCCTCTGCCTGTGTCTCTGCCTCTTTCTCTCTCTGTGTCTCTCATGAATAAATAAATAAAATCTTAAAAAAAAGGTAATAATTCCTATGACCACAGAAATAAATGAACCAGTAATTAGTTTCAAGAAGTATTGTTTTATCTCAGAGGAAAATACTAAGTTATAACTAAAGTATTTAAAAAGTAACTTAAAGGAGTAAGTACTAATACTTACCAGTAAGTACTGATACCTTATTTCTGAAAACTAAAACTTAGGCTTACATTTTATGCTACTGCTCAATGAGTTGAACATAAGAACAGTTCTCCCTGAGCCATGGTTGGCATGAAAGCACTGTCAAAGTTCTGTCATGCTTGATTTTGTTTTTTTTTTAATGTCCAGATACAACCTCAGTTTTGAATATAAAAATCTGTTGCAGTTTGACAACCTTTGAGATAAAAGGTGTATTTACAAAATTTAGACCTATGTAGAGAAATGGCAAATGGTTACTAGTTGTACTCCCAACCAAGTAGTCTGATAGCACAAGTTTGTGAACAGCAGTCATTAATGTGTTTAGTGTTGTTGTTTTGTATATGTTTGCTGTAAGTGAATTTTACAGTAAAAAAAAAAAAAAGTTTGAAAAATTCCTATCAAACTCTGAGAAGAAACATTGAGCACTCCTGTAGAACATTTGGAATTTGAACACAATTTTAAGTGATAGAAATTGGAATTTCTTAAGCCTCACATGGGGCTGTCTTTGCTAAATCTTTACTCCATAATTCTGTTATGAAAGAGCAAAAGGGGGAGGGGTTTTGCTTAAAATTGTATGTAGTATTTTTCTTTTAGGTATAAATACAGACATAGAGTAGTATTGAAAAATCTGCATCAATAAACTTCAAAAATATGAATCAAATTTAATGGATCTGAGATCTTTTCTACACCCATGTGTCCCCAAGAATGAGACATTTAACATTATTTAATATTTGATCCTCATTAGTGTGTCATTAGCAGTTTAAAACTTAATTCATAGTAAAAATTAAAGATCATTGAGGAAACAGGAGACCTATGTTCGGATCCATAAATTATATAGCCTACATGAATTGTAATCCATTTCTGATAAGTTTTTAATTGTTCTATTTAGTGAGCAAATGTTGCTCTTATGAGCACATGCCAACAAAAAACTTTCTAAAGGAGAGAACAAAGGCAAAGTTTAATATTTAAAAAAGCCATTTCTACATTCAAATTGGCAAAGAAGAAGTCAAACTCTCCCTCTTTGCAGATGACATGATACTGTACATAGAAAACCCAAAAGACTCCACCTAAGATTGCTAGAACTCATACAGCAAATCAGCAATGTGGCAGTATGCAAAATCAGTGCATAGAAATCAGTGGGAATTCTCACTAACAATGAGACTGAAGAAAGAGAAATTAAGGAGTCAATTCCACTTACGATTGCACTCAAAAGCATAAGATACCTAGGAATAAACCTAACCAAAGAGGTAAAGGATCTATACCCTAAAAACTACAGAACACATCTGAAAGAAATTGAGGAAGACACAAAGATATGGAAAAATATTCCATGCTCATGGATTGGAAGAATTAATATTGTGAAAATGTCTATGCTACCCAGGGCAATTTACATGTTCAATGCAATTCCTATCAAAATACCATGGACTTTCTTCAGAAAGTTGGAACAAATCATCTTAAGATTTGTGTGGAATCAGAAAAGACCCTGAATAGCCAGGGGAATACTGAAAAAGAAAACCAGAGGTGGGGACATCAAAATGCCAGATTTCAAGTTGTACTACAAAGCTGTGATCATCAAGATAGTGTGGTACTGGCATAAAAACAGACACACAGATCAATGCAACAGAATAGAGAACCCAGAAAGGGCCCTCAACTCTACGGTCAACGAATATTCGACAAAGCAGGAAAGACTATCCATTAGAAAAAGGACAGTCTCTTCAATAAATGGTGCTGGGAAAATTGGACAGCCATGTGCAGAAGAATGAAACTAGACCACTCTCTTACACCAGACACAAAGATAAACTCAAAATGGATGAAAGATCTAAATGTGAGACAAGGGATGCTTGGGTGGCTCAGTGGTAGAGCGTCTGCCTTCAGCCCAGGGAGTGATCCTAGAGTCCCAAGATCGAGTCCCACATCAGGTTCCCTGCATGGAGCCTGCTTCTCCCTCAGCCTATGTCTTTGCCTCTCCTCTCTCTCTGTATCTCTCATGAATAAATAAATAAAATCTTTAAAAAATAAACAAAAATAAATGTGAGACAAGAATCCATCAAAATCCTAGAGGAGAACACAGGCAACACCCTTTTTGAACTTGACCACAGCAGCTTCTTACAAGATACATCTATTAAGGCAAGGGAAACAAAAGCAAAAATGAACTATTGGAAAAAAAAAATAGAACTATTGGGACTTAATCAGGATAAAAAGCTTCTGCACAGCAAAAGAAACAGTCAACAAAACTAAAAGACAACCTACAGAATGGGAGAAGATATTTGCAAATGACATATCAGATAAAGGGCTAGTATTTAAGATCTATAAAGAACTTATTAAACTCAACACCCAAGAAACAAACAACCCAATCATGAAATGGGTAAAAGATACGAACAGAAATTTCACTCATGAAGACCTACACATGGCCAACAAGCACATGAGAAAATGCTCCACATCACTTGCCATCAGGGAAATACAAATCAAAACCACAATGAGATACCACCTCACACCAGTGAGAATGGGGAAAATTAACAAGGCAGGAAACAACAAATGTTGTAGAGGATGCGGAGAAAGGGGAACCCTCTTGCACTGTTGGTGGGAATGTGAACTGGTGCAGCCACTCTGGAAAACTGTGTGGAGGTTCCTCAAAGAGTTACAAATAGACCTGCCCTACGACCCAGCACCAGCAAGCAATTGCACTGCTGGGGATTTACTCCAAAGATAAGATGCAGTGAAATGGCAGAACACCTGCACCCCGATGTTTCTAGCAGCAATGTCCACAATAGCCAAACTGTGGAAGGAGCCTCGGTGTCCATCGAAAGATGAATGGATCAAAAAGATGTGGTCTATGTATACAATGGAATATTACTCAGCCATTAGAAACGACAAATACCCACCATTTGCTTCAACGGTGGAACTGGAGGGTCTTATGCTGAGTGAAGTAAGTCAATCAGGAAAGGATAAACATGGTCTCATTCATTTGGGGAATATGAAAAATAGTGAAAGGGTATAAAGGGGAAAGGAAAGAAAATGAGTGGGAAAAATCAGAGACGGAGACAGAACATGAGAGACTCCTAACTCTGGGAAATGAACAAGGGGTAGTGGAAAGGGAGGTGGGCAGGGGGTTGGGGTGACTGTGTGACAGGCACTGAGGGGGGGCACTTGACAGGATGAGCACTGGGTGATATGCTATATGTTGGCAAATTGAACTCCAATAAAAAAATGTACAAAAAATACAAAAAAAAAACAAAAAAATAAAGCCATTTCTAAAACCACTTATACTATAGTCAAATGTAGTTTTTACTATAAATCTATGGTTTTATATCTTTGGCACATGAAAGTGGCTGATGGCTGTGATTTAAAATTAGGCTCTGAGGCAAACTTATCAGAGGGTGAATTAAGATTCTTTGTGACGCTGGCAGTTAAATTTCCCACGGTGAATGGAAGTTTCCATGTAGTAAGGAGTTCTTAATTAAACTGTGTTAAAGGAAAGGCTGTGAAGAGAATATTATAAAATTCATGTCTGAGCATCTCTTCAATGGTATTCCTTATGCAGAAAGTATGTGCAATCTTTTCATAGTTCCCTTCATCTGGCAGACTTCTAGAATGGGAATGTTCTTGTTTTTAAACCTCCTCTAGAGGCAGCCTATGTTGCAGTTTGCTGCTGCTCTTACCTGCTCCTCAGATCCCACCTGGAGCCTTCACTACCACAACCACCTGGAATTTAGGGCATGTACTTCAGTCTCTTACAATACCATTGCTGACATTCTATTTTCCATCATCTCTCTGTAAACACGCAAGTTGTAGAGCAGAACAACTGCTTCCTCTCCATGCTCTGTGGACCGTAGGTCCCCTTCCTGGCTCGCATCACAGGTCTTCTTCTACCTCTTTTTTCCCCACAAAGATGTAAAGTGAGAAATGTAACCTGCTACCTTTAAGGGATAGTATGACTGCTCAGCAGGTGAGGTGGGGCAATTTTGGATTCTTTTGAATCCTGAGATATTTTTAGGACCCTAGAAATCACACTGTACTCTCAAAAAGAACGAAAAGCCCCCTCATTGCAGGCGTTCACTGCTGATTCATAGACACAAGTGATGAATTAGAGTCAAGCTAGAAATTCTAAATAGGATAACTCCATTATTGGGAAGTTGTCACAAAATAGCCAGTTCTGCTCTTTGAAGTACCAGTAGGGAACCAAGTAGAAGGCATAAGCAAAACTTAGGAATAATAAGCAAATAGTTGAAGGAAAGAGGAAAGGGGATCTAGAAGGAGGACATTCTGTGCAGTGAGGACTACTGACCAAAGACTACTTCTTGATTTCTCTTCCTGATGAAATAGTGTCTCTGGCTTAGGATTTATTTGTTTTTTTTTATGTATTTATTTTTATTTTTATTTTTTTTAGCCTTTGGTTTTAAATTTAGCATGTAAACTTTTTAAAACTGATTTTAAGAGGGGGATGGGGAGAGGGAGAGAGAGAATCTCTAACAGACTCCCCACTGAGCACAGAGCCAGTAGCTCCCCTAAGATCATGACCTAAGCCAAAATTAGGAGTTGGAAGTTCAACCAACTGAGCCACCTCGGTACTCCTAGCATATAACTTCTAAAAAATATGCTAAAAGTAGCCTTCCCACGGCCCCCCCCTCCCCGAGTTCCACCCTGACATCTCCTAAAGGGTGATGAGCTGTTACTGATACTGGCATTAAGTTCTTCTTACAGAGTAAAATAAAGGACAGCATCTACATCCTTTGAAGAGAAAATTAGTCCTGACCTTAACTTCAGGAGCATTAATTCAGATGACAAATCTGCCAAGAAATAAATAGCATGAAGGAGAATCATTAGAAAAAAAAAAAAGGCTTAGCCACTTTTTAGGATTCCAGTTTTATATGAGACAAATGTTACTAAATAAAAGATGTTCTTTAATATAAGAGGTGCTTTGGCATTACATGTTTACCCATATGTAGTTATTATAAGGCAAATGGAATATTAAATTCACGAATATGAAATTCAAGACAGGAGTGTAGTTATTAATACGAGTGAGCTAAGATCTTTTTTTTTTTTTTTTTTGTGAGCTAGGATCTTAAATCATGCTAGGATGTGTGCTGGACCAAGGTTAACATTTATAGCAATGAAAAAATGGGAATGGAAGAGAATTTCAATATGATTTGGAACTTTGATATTTATGAGCCTGTTCATTTCTTTCTACTTGTGTCTGATAATCAGGTTAGTGTAGGTAACTGTTACCAAATCACAATTTGCTTTTTCAATAGAAATAAAATTGATGAAAACTTCAGGTATTTTTATAAGTTTAGGATATACAACATGTTGATCTTAGGATATACAACATTTTTAAAATTAGAATATAATTACAAAGCACTAACACCTTTATCACGTCACATAATTATAATTTCTTTTTTTTTTTGTAGTGGGAATAATTAAGATCTAGTCTGATAGCAATTTTGAAGTTGATAATTTTTTGCCGTCTATGATCACTACACTGTTCATCAGATCTCCAGAACTTTGGTATCCACTGGTAGCAAGTTAGTATTTTTTTTTTTTTTTTAGAGGCACATTAGAGAACTGGGTAGAGGAGAGTGGGAAAGGCAGAGTGAGAGGGAGAGAAAAATCCAAGCAGTCTCTGCACAGAGCCTGACCTGGGGCTTGATCTCATGACTCTGAGATCATGACCTGAGCCTAAACGAAGAGTCATAGGCTTACCCGACCTAGCCACCCAGGCACCGTGCAGGTTAGTATTCTTATACAACCTCTCCATGGTTTCCTCACTCTCTAGCCCTTTGTAAATCATACAACAGAATATTGATTATAGTTTGGCTTTTTAGATTTCATATATAAGTGATTACATAGAGCATTTGACATGTTCACAAGGTCCATCCATGTTGTTGGAAATGGCAGGATTTCCTTTTTTATCATGGCTGAATAATATTCCATTGTACCTATATGCAATAACTTTTTTATTCATTCATTCATCAATGGACATTTAAAGTGTTTTGACATTTTGGGTATTTTGAAAAATGCTGCCATAAACATGGAAGTGCATGTATTTATTCAAGAAAATTATTTCCTTTCCTTTGGATATATATCTGGAATTGGGATTGTTGGATCATATGGCAATTCTATTCTTAGTTTTGAGGAAAGTCGCTACTGTTTTCCATAATGGCTGAACCAGTTTGCATTTCCATTATCAGTGTATGAGAGTTCACTTAAATCCACATTTCTCACTAGCACTTATTATTTCTTATGTTCTTGATACCAGCTTTTCTAACAGGTGTGTGGTGATAGCTCAGTGGTGTTTGGATTTGGATTTCCCTGATGGCAAATGATATTGAGCATCTGTCCAAATATCTGTTGGACATTAGTGTGTCTTCTTTAGAAAAATGTGTATTCAGGTTCCTGCCTGTTTTTTTTTCTTCCAGATTGTTATCATTGTTAATGAGTTGCATGATTTGTTTAACTTCAAGATTAGATACATAAATGGCAACTATTTTCTACTGTTTGGAAGGTTGCTTTATTTTGTAGGCTTCCATGGTGTGCAGAAGCTTTTTAGTTTGTCTTCCTACTTGATTTTAACTTTTGTTGTGCTTTTGGTGTCCTAGTAAAAAAACATCATTCTCCCTTCCAATGTCAAGGAGTTTTTTTTTTTTTTTTTCTGTTCTCTTCTAGGAATGTTAGGGTATCAGGTCTTAGATTTAAGTCTTTAATCCCCTTAAAGTTTATTTATTTATTTATAATTTATTTATGATAGTCACAGAGAGAGAGAGAGAGAGAGAGGCAGAGACATAGGCAGAGGGAGAAGCAGGCTCCATGCACCGGGAGCCCGACGTGGGATTCGATCCCGGGTCTCCAGGATCGCGCCCTGGGCCAAAGGCAGGCGCTAAACCGCTGTGCCACCCAGGGATCCCTAAAGTTTATTTTTGTCAGTGGTGTAAGACAGGGGTTCAGTTTTAATTTTCTGCATGTGGTCATCCAGTTTTCATAACACCATTTGTTGAAGAGATGGTATTTTTCCTAATGACTATTCTTGGCTCCCCAAGTTTTCATCAATTTTATTTCTATTGAAAAAGCAAATTGTTTTTTTAACAATTTTTTTTTTAATTTAGGATTTTCTTTTTCACCACCACTTCATGGTTTATACTTCTGTCAGCTGAAATGTTCTGGTAAAACCAAGGTTTTCCCTTACTTGGTCAAATCAGAATTGACCATATATGTGGGAGTTTATTGCTGGGCTCTCAATTCTTTTCCATTCATTTATGTGTCTAATTTTATGCCAACATATTGTTTTGATTACCATAACTTCATAGTATAGCTTGAAATAATGAAGTGTGCTGGCCTCTGACTTTATTTTTCTTAAAATAGCTTTGACTGCTCAGAGTCCTTTACGGTTCCATACATATTCTAGGATTATTCTATTTTGGTGAAAAATGCCATTGGAGTTCTAATAGAGATTACATTTATTATTTTTTTAAAATATTGTTTTTAAAGATTTTATTTATTTATTCATGAGAGACACAGAGACAGAGAGCTGAGACAGGCAGAGGGAGAAGAAGACTCCATGCAGAGAGCCCGATGTGGGACTCAATCCCGGGACTCCAGGATCACACCCTGAGCTGAAGGCAGATACTCAACCCCTGAGCTACCCAGGTGTCCCAGGGATTGCATTTATTCTATGGATGGTTTTGGATAATATTGACATTTTAAGAATATTCATTCTTATCTATGATCAAAAGCTATCCTTGGGGATCCCTGGGTGGCGCAGTGGTTTGGCGCCTGCCTTTGGCCCAGGGCGCGATCCTGGAGACCCGGGATCGAATCCCACGTCGGGCTCCCGGTGCATGGAGCCTGCTTTTCCCTCTGCCTGTGTCTCTGCCTCTCTCTCTCTCTGTGTGTGACTATCATAAATTAAAAAAATAATAATAAAAAAAGCTATCCTTGGATTTATGTATCTTTAGTTTCTATCATAGTCGTATAGTTTTTATTGTACAGATTTTATACTTTCTTAGTTACATTTATTCCTAAATACGTTAATGTTTTCGATGCTATTGCAAATAGGATCATTGTATTTATTTTATAGATGTTTTGTTAGTGTGTAGAAAAATAACTGATATCTGTATGTGGATTTTATATCCCATAATTCTACTGAATTTATTACTTCCAAGAGTATTTTTGGTTGAGTTCTAAGGATTTCCTATATATAAGATGATGATAGTGATAAGATGATGATATGAAAAGAGTGACAGTTTTTCTTTTTCAAATTGTATGACTTTTGTTTGTCTTACCTAATTGCTCTATCTAGGACTTCCAGTACTATTTTGAAAAAGTAAGAGTGGGCACTCTTGTCATTTCCCTGATCTTAAAGGAAAAGTTCCGAATTTTTAGATTTGAATATAAAGTTACCTGTGGGCTGGTTATATATGGCCTTAATTATGCTTAAGTGCAGTCTTGGTATACCCAATATAGAATTGGGGATTTTAACCATTAAAAAGACTGTATATTTAATCAAATGCTTTTTTTTCTTTATGGAGATAGTCATGATTTTTATCATTCTTAATACCATATGTCACATTTATTGATTTGCATATGTTGAACCATCCTTGTATCTCAGGGATAGCAGGTGGAAAACTTCTGGAAAAGTGCTTGTTTTAGTGGCACCAACTTCTAAAACTCAGAATAAAATATGGAAATGAAGATTTTGTGCTTTTCAGTGAGTTTAATTGATACAAGCAATCAATATCATTTGAAATGGACTTTTCATGGACCTGACCTCCCCCCTTCCCAGTTGCTTCTCACCTCAGTGAACAAAATTGCTAAGCATCTAGAGCAGTCATTGAGGCTGAGTTTAGATGCAGCCCCAAAGTCTTAACACAGTTCTCTGGGCAACCACTACCCATTGGGTAGAGTAGGCAAGTGACGGGATGCCTGAATGCCATCTGGAATGTTAGATGATAATGACTTTTGGAATAATATCTTTTTGCTTTCTCAACTTGAATAACATGGATGACCTATCTACTTGCCTACAGGAGCAAGGCAACTACTTAATTTTCTTATGAATGGAATCAAGAATCCACGCTCATTTCACTGACCTTGAGGAATTTGTCAATCGTGCATTACTGCAGTAATTATTAAGATAAAAGTAAAATTCCAAGACAGACATTTAGACTAGAAGTTTCAGATAAAGAGAACCAAGTCCTGACTTCTTTGGAACTTAGAGCTCCTTTGCAGTGCCTAATAAGCAGGCCATTTATTATAAATAAAAGAATGTAGTTGGCAAAGTCTCTGTTCTTTGGAACACAGTGCCATCCACACATAAGGAAAGGAATTGTCTCTTTAGACATCTGATAACTCAGATATTGTCTCACTTTCATAGGTAATGGGGTACTTTTGTGATATTACATGAACAAATGCACAGCTCCCTCCCACCCCCTCCTGGGATGTCATATGGACTACTAACCATATTTTTAGGTTGTATTTTTATAGTTGTATTTTTTCAAAACACAACTTAACCTCTGTTCAATTCAATTGCTATAGTATTTTGTTTTCACCGCAGTATGTTAAGTCTTTGGGAATGTGGAAAAGAATTCTATGCTGTCTGTGAACACAGATGGACTGCATTTCCCTGTTTGAAGAAAATAGGAATAGGCAATGAACTATAATTAATGAGCATTACAAAGGAAATAGTTAATTTACTTTCAGGACAGTATCTTACTCTTAAAAATAAGTTTACTCACCGGGAATCTTTTGATCATGATTAAATTAGGAAACCCAACATAGATCTCTAAGAAGAAACATGCTATAATTTGTCAAAAGCTAGAATTTTACATGTTTATTCAAGGGGCTTTTTAACAGACTGTAGTTCCATTTGTAGAATTTGTGAAGGAAATTACAGGGATTTCTAAATGATATTGTTTACAGGAATGAAATGTCATGCAAGGCTATTTCCTCGTACATTAAATTGAACCATAGGACAATTTAAATTTTCCAAATGATACTGCTTAGTGATTTACTAACTCTGGTCTTTGAATTGAATGTGAATATCCTGTGGCAAATTGCTGGCTGCTAGTCTTTTTGATAGGACACTTAATTATATGGCTCACATCTTTTAGGATTCAATCTCCATCATCAACTCAATGAATATTTCCCCCAGTATGGTCTTCATGTAAAAAATGTATAAGAATTCTATTTTTAATTTCTTTTTTATATTTGGTAATGATTGTTTCCTACATGACAGTTTATTGGGGACAGAAGGAATAGAATGAGTGTCATTGGGTAAGATGGGATGTGCCAATCTTTAATTTCTAAGGAAAGACTATCAGTATTGTGTGACCAATTCTAATAAGGTATATGTAAGAGTAAATATTTTCATACAAAATACTGTCCAATAATCTTTATATGACTAAAGATTTCATTTTCACTCCTTCTCAAAGAGAAAACCAAAGTAACTGGCATCATCAAATTAGTATAATTGTGACTTCATACTAATCCATCAATTACCCTATGAATTACTTTACAACACTGAATATTTGAGTTTCTGTTAGAAGACAGAATTGATAAGCATAGTGATTAATGCAAATTGTAATCTTAGGAATTTGAACTGAAGAATTCTATTTTTATTTTTTGTGGTGTTTAACTGCTTTTGACTTAAAATTGTTATTTCTAAATGAAATTGAAGTATTACCACTTTATTAAAGAATGGATAACTTAAGTTTTAACAAGGTTCTTAGGACTCTTGACATTAGTGGCTATTGATACTTCACTTCTGGGGGTTAAGGGCATATTGATAAAAGAGGAATAAAGTGAATTTGAAGTTACTGTTTACTGGAGGTCAAGATTGCTTATTTCTTTTCTTCTTAAAGAGGGCCCAAGCCAATGTTGTGACTATCACAAGTTGTTAATACATTTCTTTGAAAGGCTAAAGTCTAAATGATAGTAATCTGAGACTTGGTTTCAACAAGCTGGCCCTCTGTTATCTTCACTTACTGTATGTCCCAAATGGGCATCATAATACACTCTGCCAGCTCACTGTTTTTTTGAACTCCCAGTGAAACCATATGTAATAATCTCCAGTAACATAATAAGCTAATTGTACTAGAGAAATGGAAGTCTGGTATCCTTTTCATTACATGTCTTTTTAGATAAGAGTCCTAAAAGATTTGACTGAAGAATAAAACCCAAAACCTTTAGTGACTCATACTACCTCATTATCTCTTCTAAAAGATTCAAAGAGAAAAGAGGTGTTTTATTTATTTATTTAATTTATTATTTTTTTAAAAGAACATTGGGACAGTTACTGAATTCTCTGTGGTGTGTGTGTGTGTGTGTTTTCCCTGCAAAAATTCACATTGGATTTATTTGGTTACTTGGTTAATTTCTCTATACATACTGATTATGTATATTCTATATGTATTTGATATGTATACATTTACTCTATGTTTATATATATCATACTTATATATTTTAATATATAAATATATATATATTTACTAACAATGCTTTTGAATTGTCACTTCTCATTTTCTAGTTTAAAATATTCAAAACAAAGCATCAATTAATGCTTGATATAGTGTCAATTAAAGCACCAATTAATGTTGATATAGTGGCTCATTAAGCCAATTCTTGCTTTTTTTTTTTTCTTTTAATCAAGAGAAAATGTACCTCAATCAATATTTTTAGATTAAATCACATACTGGCCTAAGTTATTAAGGCCATGGAAGGGTGGAACAAAGTACTGGTGAATCGGTTCCCTTATACAAATCTTGACAATTTCCTCATGATTTTGATCCCAATCAGTTTGTATACTCCTTTCTATCCTTGAAGCAGATCCAAACTGAAATTCAGACTTTATTAACTAAACCTACTGATTTCATTTTCTGCATGGGGAGGAAGAAAGGAGAGGAAGCAAGACCAAAAATAAAAAGCTTTCTGCCTGTCACCTCTTATGCTATTGGTATCCTCTGTTTGTTTTGTCTTTTGTATCTACTCTGGGAAATTCCTGAAAATTAATTGCTTTCCCTGGTATACTCTGAGGAGTGGAGTGGATGTGAGAAAGTCACTTTGTAGGGAGGAGAGAATAGCCTGGAATTTCTAATTTTTAGGATACGAGGCCTTGGCCAACTGACATCTTTTCCCAACTATAGAAAAGGCCATTGAAGAATTCAGTATAGTCCTAGATTATGAATCAAAACAGGGAAGTTGTTTTATCCTCAACAAATATTAGGAGAGAGAATCAGTTTAGAACAATGGGCAAGTTAAGTAGGGATGTTACATTATTTTTGTAGACCTTGAAAAGCACGTTTATGAAAATGTTGGATATTCCATATTATAATTCTAAATTAACTTTGAATTTGCTTTTCTTATTTTTAAATCTACTTCCTAAATGTTTATATGTTTTTGTTTTTTATTTTGTTTTTGTTTTTTATGTGATAACACATGTTTGCTTCTGGAACACTTAATAATGATATAGATTATTTTATTTTATCAAGTCTTACAAATGATTAAAACTGTTTTGCATAGACTCCTACAAATAAACCCCTGTGACATAGAAAAGATACTGGAAGCTCCCCTAGAAAGGTTAATTACAAAAGTTACTGCTATCACATTCTTCTTACACTATAAGAACCATTTTAAAGTAATTAAATCTAAAACATATTATTTGGAAAGTAAATGTGAGAAAAGATAGGGCATTCATGAATATTGTATTTATAAGTAAAGTTAAAAAATAAACTTTCTAAAGTTTAATTTATAGTTAAATATCATAATTGATGATTTTTATATATTAAATATCACAATTGATAAAAAACTTTCTAGTGAAATCTAGTACAAATAAAATTCCTGTTTTTTCAAAGCATCATGCCAAGAGATAAATCCCCATGATCATTAATACCTTGCCTTATTATATTCTCAGACAAGTGTCTTTTGATTAATCTTAAGTGTGCAACTCCATCCTGGAAGAGCATCAAGTCCTTTTAATCAGGTGCATTGTCTCAGAGATCAAACAGTATTCATTGTTTCTCAGTTATTTGGGAGGATGGTTTGATCCAACAAATATTTTACTAAATACTTACATATGTCAGGCTCAATGTTGGATGCTGAGGAAAAGCAGTGAACAAGAAAGAGAGGATGACCATCTTTGTGGTGCTTACTGGGGTCCCAGTTGTCAGCAAAACTCATGTATGAGATATTTGGAGCCCAGTGGTTAGAGAAGGCAGTCTGTTCTCCATTGCCCAGCTGTCATGATGCCTGGCCAAATATACCCACATTTGCTGTGTATATATAGCTTATGTAATTTGTAGAGTTGATCAACCATACATTTTCAGTAAAGTACACTTTGAACCTGGCTTCTGATTTAGCACCATAATGGTAGACTCAGGATTTGCTAATGGGAGGTCTACCCTTTAAAATCTTTTCCTAGTAGAGCAGAGAGTAAGGTAATTATGTGGGAAACTTACATACAGTTGAATTTGTATTTAATTTGCAGTTGAAATGTGCATTGAATTTTTTATTTAATGTTTTCTAATAGAGAATTATTCTAAATAATAGCTTGTGTTGCTTAATTAACATTCATCTACCTAAATAAAACAAATCTCTAATTGGCTAAAGATCATGATTCACTGAGAAGTAACTGTGATAACTGAAAATAGGCTTTCCATACTAATTACCTGAAAATCTGACAGGACTGTGATCATTGTATGAAGGTGAAAGGTAAATAGTCTATTATATTCTTTTATTTATGAATTTTAATTTTTCAAAACGATTTTATTTATTTGGGAGAGAGAGCAAAAAGAGAAAGAACACAGGAGGTGGGGAAGGGCAGAGACAGAGAGGGAACAGACTGAACAGGGAGCCCGAGGAAGTGGGGCTCAATCCCAGGACTCTGGGATCCGGACCTGAGCTGAGAGTAAATGAGTAACTGACTGAGCCACCCAGGAACCTCTATTTATGAATTTTAAATGTCAAAAGCTACTCCGGGCCTAAAATAAATCAGGATGGAATTGCTATAAATCAGACAAGACATCTAACAAAAAGTTGGTAAGTCCATCAATTTTATTGAATACTTATAAAGATCCCATTGGGGTAGTTTCCCAGTGTCTTGGGAAAATATGACTTTATCTGTAAAAAAGCAGATCCTTGGCCTTACCCAGCCAAACTGAATTAGGAACTCTGATAGTGAAGAATCTGGCATTTTCCTTTTAAAACGCATCTTCTGGGTGATTCTTTCATATTGAAACTTGAGAATTACTATGGGAAACCTGGTTGATAAGTTTTCCCACCTCTGACTTAAAATAAGCTATAATCTCCAAAGACTTTGAACTTGTTCCTACAGCCCATAATGATATGGGAATCTATTTTCCACTAGCCCTGGGCACTGTCCTGTTTGCTGGATTCCTTTAGCCAGTCCACACAAGCCACGGCAGCTCTGGGGCTGCTGCCTCCCACCTTGAAGCTGAAGTTTTTCTCCGTGAGTCTTGCAGTCATCCAGTGTGAACCTGACCCTATGAGCTGGTTGTATGCAGACTCTCAGGTCCCACCTCTGACCTTTTGGGATAAGATGTCTGATGATAACTCTGTTAACTTTGCACAGATTTCAGAGCAAACATGGTTTGCTTGAAGTCTGCATTTTTAAATCTTTCAATGAACTTAATTCTCATGAATTTCAAATTTTTAATGAGATCCACGAGCCTGATATATATCTTTAGGGCCGCGAAGACCCACTGAAGACTAGTCCTGGAATTTAGATAATGACTTCACCGGAATGAACAATCTTCATTTTGCTCATCACCTTTATCCCCTCCACTTCTCCTCATGCCACTGAATCTATTAATGACTGATGACATCCTGACCTTTCAACTTGGTACCTTCACATTTGTTGTCTTTGTCCTTTCTTCTTGGTATGGTGTATTGTATTTGGCCCTGTGTAACATGTTTCAATTCGGAAGATTTTTTCCAGTATCTGTTGGTCTCTCTTTATCTCTTTTTTTTTTTTTAACTATTGTACCTTCCCAATACTATTAAAAGTTCACAATGACACTCACCAAGTTTTACTATAATGGTGATGATAGTTGAAGTTTTTTTTCTCCATAAAATGTTTCCCCAGTACAAAAGCTGGATCTTAATCCTTTTTGTGTGCCTGGTGGTATCTACCCTGATGCCTGGCATGAATGATTCTCATTGTACATGTGTGTCTAAATTCAGTTTCCATGGCTTCCTTCAGAAGATATCCCACAGATGTGATGTATTACTTTGAAATGATTCCTTCATTCTTTCCCTAATGATTTAATTATTTTCTCTGACAAATGAGGAATTCTCCATCAGTGAGCTCTTAGGAGTCTATCTAGGGCATGTGAGAAGGTAAACTTGCTTCTTACATGTTTTCTGTTACCTGTGTTTTTACTTCGGGTCTCTGCTTACAGAAGTTGGAGTCTTATGTTTAAAACCTGTTGTCCTCTGTTTAGGGAAGCCAGGGGAAACACACTGCTCACCCTGCAAGATACTATAAAAGATACCAAGAAATCCCCAAACTTCCAACGAATATTGATTGCTCATAGATAGAAAATAGGTTTGTTGCTATCTATACCTGTGATAAATCAGTTTAATGTGAGAGAAATTAAAAAAAATGGAAGTGAAACCTAGCTGTTTATTGTAAGGCGTGTCTGGCTCTGTGACTCACAAAATGACTCAATAGCATATAATCTATCTATCTTTCTTTCTTTCTTCTTTCTTTTTCTTCTTCTTTCCTCTTTCTTTCTTTTCTTTCTTCTTTCTTCTTTCTTTTTTTACCTGTTTAAGATGAATTCTTTCAGCTTCCTCCTAAGGAGTGATCTCCTAGACCGCCTCCCCAAAGTTGTACCAATTTTAGATTATTTCTGTTAGGGCCTGGAGGGTATGGAGGTAAATTCTAAATAGCATAGTGGAAGGTACTGAAAATTTTCACTTGGAGACCTCTTGCTTATCTATTTTTTCCAGTTTCATGCTTTGTGCACTTTAATTATCAGAGGCTCTATTTCTCAGCTCTAAACCTGGAGCAAATTATAAAGGCCTCCTTAGAGGGATGCGTGTAAATTAAATAACACAATACATGTGAACCTGTTAGGATTCTTCACCTGTTTGGACTTCATGAAGCAACCTGAAGGCTGGTTGCCTGTGGGTTCCTGTGGGAGGAAGTTTTCCTTTCCGACCCATGTTGGGGAAGGACGGGAATCCCATGGCTTGGCATTACCTGAGGAGTTTCACTGCTCTGAGTCTGCTTTTAAAAATGTGGTCATTTAGCATGCCTTTAGTTCTCATGTAGAACAAATTGTTCAACATCTTTAAAATACTGAACAACTTTTAACTGACCATTAGCTGAGAATCACATGCGAGAAAGAGTTGATGTTGAACCAATGTATATTTTCCAGAACCATGAGGCTGGCAATTGGAAGAAATCCAGAATCTGACTGTAGTTAAGGGTTTCTCGGTTTCACAACTGGCTTTCAGTCACAGGAAAATCAAATGTGTGTCTTAACAATAGTTAAATTAAAAAAAGCTAGATTCAAATATCGACTATGTCCTTCAAATAGTTGATGAATAGTTGTACTTCCTAACCATATTTATCCTTCCTTTCCAGTTGCTTAATTTAATAGTCTTGAAAGTTATATATTTAGTATAATATCTAATACCCTTATGAAAATAATACTGAATTAGAGTAAAATACTATTACATGTGTCACTTAAAAATCTGTTACTTAATCCTTCAATTAATGTAATCTTGGAACAATGATGAATGTCATGTATTTGAAACAAAAACATTTCATGGAGACCCTTGTGTTTTTATACTTCTTGAACATTTTACAAGTTCAAAAAGAGTACTAGCTCATAGTAGCAATTGGTTATTGCCTGCTCCTTACCCCTTTTTCCACTGTTAGCACCCCACTTGATGGGTTTAAATCAATATTTCCTTCTAATACTGCCATTGACTTGATGTTTTTCTCAGTCTTTTATATTTCCTTCTAATACTGCCATTGACTTGATGTTTTTCTCAGTCT
Source organism: Vulpes lagopus (assembly GCF_018345385.1). Taxonomy (NCBI): domain Eukaryota; kingdom Metazoa; phylum Chordata; class Mammalia; order Carnivora; family Canidae; genus Vulpes; species Vulpes lagopus. The sequence goes on from NC_054836.1 coordinate 27,415,868, forward strand.
TACGAAGATCAGCATTTCCGCCTTTCTGATCTTTGCAACTCTTGTCCATTTTTGAGTGGTACAATCAATTATATTTCAAATGGTAAAGCAATGTCTATGTAAAGTTAGTTAATAACAAAATGCCAGGGAACCAGGAGTAAGAAAAATTTTAACTTTTAATTCTACCAATGGTCCTGCCAGAAATCCTTTTCTAATCTAAATGACCTTTGGGTATTAGATGAAATTCATTGGGTAGCATCAGAAAAACTTAGAATTGTCTTCCTTTTCCCATTAGTAGAGTCTGCATTTATAAAATCCTTGTGGCTTCTCCCAGAGAGGCTTGAAGGAGGACTATTTTGCATATTTGAAAGACCATAGCACCAATATGTTCAAGATTTCAATGGTGTGCATTCAGTGATAGATAAGAGTTTGGAATGTTAGATCTATAGAAGCATTCTATTCAGCCTGTAAACAATGAGTCAGAATACTGAACAATTACAAATAAGCTAGTTTCCACTATGATACATATAGTCATTTAATTGTAGATTGGCATGAAGTATATAGCCCATGGGGTCCAGAAAGGCTCTGCGGGTGACATACATGTTGTTGACTAAGGAGGAAGAGCTATTGAGGACTGCTTAGCCACATCATTATCTGAATGTAGGACTGTGAGTTAGGACCAGACCACATATGCTGCAATGTATATTAATTTTACATTGATAATGACATCAGTGGAATTAAATTTGTATACATGTTTCAATATGGTTTTCAATATATATTAATGAAAATTGAGTTCTGGCTGAAGAACCTGGCCAGTGGAGCAAAATGATTGTAATTGTGGTGATAAGAAGGACTAGTTTTCCTCAGCAAAATCCAGGGAGCAGAGCCTACTCTCTAGTCCATTTTAGGTGCACAAAGATGACCCTGAAAGTCTTCATTGGGCTAGAGGACAGTGGGTGCAGGGGTTCAGAAACAGACCTATTCCTATTGCACGTAGGTTAGAGATGTGCTCCAGCTGGCAGCTCTCCATGATCCTGTGTGGGCACGTGACAGGAAAGGGATGTCTGTGTGTTTGAACATATTTAGCTGACACAAGAGCAGGAGTGCTGTTGCACTGGGAACAAGAGGCTAGAGAGTTTACTTTCTCAGGAAACTTAATATTGAGTAAAGGGGATGCCTGGGTGGTTCAGTGGTTGAGCATCTGCCTTTGGCTCAGGGCATGATCCCGGGGCCCTGGGATTGAATTCTGCATCAGGGTCCCCGCAGGGAGCCTGCTTCTTCTGCCTATGCCTCCCTCTCTGGTCTCTCATGAATAAATAAATAAAATCTTTAGAAAAAAAATATCCAGTAAAGGAAGGCTACTTTTTCCTTTTTTTGTGTTTTTAAAAAATCTTCCATATCTTCTTATACTTCTCCTTTATAACTTGTTCAATAAAGACAAAACAGAGGGAAAATTAGGCCCCTTGAGGGGGGAATTGGATAAGCTCAGTGCAGGCATAAGCACCTTAGTACATTGGAGGCCATCAATGGTTAGCACCCTCTCAGGTGTGCCTACCACCAAACATTAAGGCAGTAGATTCCTTAAGGAAAAAATACAGTCAGGAAGTAGGGACTAGTATATTTTAAGTTAAACTAGTTCTCAATCTACAAGGTACCATAGTAATATTTAGTTGGCTATAAAATTATAAATAGGATGAGCAAAACTCCTCAGATGTTGTTACTAAAACATGGCTGCATGAGGGTACCCAACTAATATTTGTAGCCTAAATTCAGAGTAGATATCAGCTTGCATGGAAGGTGGTGTACACCATGTCAGAGGTGATGCTCCCATGAAACTGTTTACACAGCATTACTTGTAGACTTCTGGGCTATATAGGAAAAGATGAAAATAGCTTAGTAGTAAGCTGTATGCTGAATTCTCTCAATTAAAATTAAATAAATGACACAATTTACTGAAATATGTTTGAAACTGTTCTTTCTAGAACTGTCCTTTAGAATTTGGGGTCATTAAGAATGATTCCTATAATAGCTTCACATGTTTAGATTAAAAATTCATAGTGCACTGTAATAGCTTCCTGACTTAGACTAGATGTGGTAAGTACATTATGTTTTTCTATCATTGGTCTGAAATAAATTCTTTTTAGAAAAGCACATCCATAGAGGAGCTTTTAAGATACTCTCAGGATAGATTAAAAACAAATTAATTTTTATATTTGAGTAGTTAAAAATGTCAAAACATTATAATGAAAATAGATCTGCATTCAAAAAAAAAGTTCTTTTAATTAAGTTAGAGGTGTTACCAGGACCTAACAATAATATAAAGGCTTTGAATAAAATTTTTCATCTATGGAAGTATACAAAAAGTGTTGTAAATACTAGTCTAGGTACTCTTGAAGCTAGTTGCCCCTTTGGGTTGTTCTGCTGTGTTATTTAGGGTGTCATGTTTAGGATTTAGAGTTGTAAATTAATGTAAAGATACAATCTATTAAATATTTATACATTAGGTACTTTGGAAGTGAACATGAGTAGATTTACAGCAAAGGGTTTTTATATTTTAAAACGTTCTTAAAACATATAATAAAATGAAACTGTACCTGTCTTTGGAGGGTGAAGTTAGTCCTCGTAATTGGAAATAGCAAACAGAACTGAGTTGTATGACAAAGCAAAGGTAAAGGTTTATAATTAAATCTTCAAATGAGAAACTCAACCTTCAGAAGAAAATTTATCCTCATTTTAAATCCTTAAAATAATGTATGACATGGGATCTTAATTTTTTAAATATTTTATTTATTTATTCATGAGAGAAACACAGAGAGAGGCAGAGACACAGGCAGAGGGAGAAGCAGGTTCCATGCAGGGAGCCCCATGAGGGACTCGATTCTGGGTCTCCAGGATCACACCCTGGGCTGAAGGCGGCGCTAAACCGCTAAGCCACCCGGGCTGCCCAGATTTGGGATCTTATGATACATGTAGCATATTAACCAGGTCTCTAAAAGCAATTTAATAGCAAATACACAATTTTGGGGGGCATTATGATTGGTTAAAATCCCATTATCTTGGTGTGATGACTGACTCTCTCTCCCTTTGCCTCCTTAAGGATCACAGCAATGGCTCTGACTGGCCTCCTGAGGCTCATTCTCCCCTTTTCCAATCCATTTTCCACAGGATTATAAGCATCTTAAATTCAAATTGGATCATTTCTCCTCTTTAGGAACCTCTCACCAATTCTCCCTTCCTCATCTGTTGGAAGTTAAGGCTCTATATACTGAAGCCTTTTATACGTTCTAGAGAGATGCATGCCATGGCTTTTGTCTATGCATATATTTCTTCTACCTGGAATTTAGCTCATGGACTTATGGGCTCATGGGCAGAGCTCTCCTTCTCTTTTTTATTTCTTCAAAGATACACATTGTTCTGGAAGATACCTTAGAATGCCTATACTTGTCCCTTATGCAAACCCCCAGTACTTTGTGTCTACTTACATCATAGCACTGTAGGAACCATTGCTTTACTAATCAATGTCCCAAGCTAGAATATAAACTCCAGAGCAAGGATTCTTTATCTTCATTCTTCATAGGCTGTGCATCACCTGCATCTGGTATAGTATGTGCTCCATGTATGTTCATGTATGAACTCATCTTAATGATCTTTGAAGTTTTAATAGTGGTATGAGACTTTCTGTCACAGAATACATGCTCAAAATATGAAATACATGTTGAAGGAATGGAGGTTGTCAATGATTAAATGAAAGGACGTTATAAATGCAGATCATATATTTTGAAATGAAAATGGAAAATTTGAAATTATTTTTCTGTCAGGACAGAGACCTAACTTATAAGCAGACCATGCCACTAAATTTTTTAAATCATCTGGGTGTTTGGTTGAGACTCCAGAGGTCCAGGGTCTGTTAAATGAAAAGATGAATTTTCTGCCCCATGCAGAAAGGATTCTCTTTTTTACTCCTACAGAATGGTTTGCTTTTCAGCAGCACTTGTCTATGTGACACCAGTAAACATGTCTCTGAGCCCAATTTTGGAGGGTAAAAAGATTTATATTTTTAATTTTGGCCCACGGCTTCTAAAATCTTGCTTTGCTGCCTTTGTTGCTATTCAGGAGTGTAAGACTAAAAGGTTTGACTCTAGGAAAAACATATTTTGCCATGAAGATTAGGGTTTTGGGAAGAAAGGAGTTTTTGAGAGGAATTCACAGTATTGGAATATTATTTCCATATTTCATACATGGATATTTTTTGGAGAAGCTAGAACAATTATGAACTTAATACCATACAATGGGACAATGTCAAGTACTTCCAGTTATGGAATGAATAAGTCATGGGACTAAAGGGTACAACATAAGGAACATAGTCAATGATTTTGTAGTAGCAATGTATCTGAAAAGACGGCAGCTTTACTTGTGAGCATAGCATAATATAAGCACTTGCTGAATTACTCTGTTGTACACCTGAAACTAACATGGTCAAACCATATACTAATAAAATGATACCATTTTTTGCAAGCCTGATTTTTTTAAGCAATACATTCAGATTGAATAAGGAATAAAATATTAGAAACAAAAGGCCATATGGCTCAATATCTGTTGCTTAACTAATATAGAAACTAGTGATATGGGTAGAAAATTGAGAAAATATATTGTTTAATGCTAATGTTTATTAGTTTATAAACTTGATAATGTTACATATGTGTAAATACATTAATTTGTAGGTTCTATGAAAATCAGTAAATCAGTAAATATGTCCCAATATAATAAAATGAAATTTTTGAAAAATAATATAAACTAGGAGATAAAACAATTTAATGAGAAAAATTGGGCATTGAATAATAACTCCAAGTTTAACTGAAATCATTGTTTTTTCTTTATAAAGTTATCTCTAATTTGCATTGTTCTATAATTTCACCAAATCAAAGAAATTCAGGACTAAATAATACTTGAAATTGTATTAGTAACTTTCTATATATCGATTATTATGGTGGCAAAACAAGTTCCTGAGATTAAAAAAAGCTTCATTAAGCTTGTTAAAAAGATAAAAGACTATTTTTTTTCTATAGAAGTATGATTTTTTTAAAGATAGCATTTTCTTTTCCAATTTAAGGCATGGATGACCTGATTAACAGCAGGAAGGTAGAGGAAAGAATGTTAAAGGCAATAATATATGGAAAAAAAGCCATCAGAGTTGACCAGAAGAAAGATGAGGTATAAAATTTAAATTCCAAAAGAAGATCATTGTTTCTGAACAATCTCTTAGTTTCTTAGGTTGTCACACAAAATACCCAAACCTAAATAATTCACCAATGTTTCATTTGCATTTAAAAGTTAAAGCAACTTAATCTTAGAGTCTAGACAGATTATATCTCTTACATTACTTCTCCCATCGTTTGTATGAAAATTTTACAAAATTTATTCCTTGTATTAGTCAATTAATACATGGAACAAGAGCTGTAATTCTGAGACACATATTTGAATACATGCATATATTAAAATAGTGTTACGTGATATGACTTTTACCTTTTTTTAACCTGACCAGCTGAGATTTCATGTAAAGCGCTCTTAGTGTTGCCTCATGGGCAGAGAGCAGCTGAGAGCATACCATAAGTGAGAGTGCTTTGGGTGGCTGCCCATGCACTAAGTTATTGCCTCTGAGACAATAAGCAATGCACTTGGTTTTTTGAGTTTCCAGTTTGTAAAATGGGCAGGGTATTCATACTTCCCAATTCATAGGACTGTTAAGTGACTATGTATGTATAATATATATGTTAAGCAGCCAGACTACTCTACTGCTCATAGTAAGTGCTATATTAACTACTTTTGTAATAAACTTAGGATTGACCTCTCTTATGCCAAGAGCATCCTGATAACATCAGACAACTTTGGGTGAGAAGACATACTATAATAGCTCGTGTTTATACTGAAGGACCACCATTGTACAATTTATACTGTTTGTGTAGTTTCTAAGGGATGACATAAAGGAATGTCATTGATGTAGTTTGAATCCTGGACTATAAAAGAGGTATACTTCATAAACCTTAAAAGATGGAGATGATAACATGAAGAGAGAGAGAGTACAACAAAGAAAGTACAGGGGAGAAAATTCATGGGACTCTTGAAGTTAGATTCATGAAGTGAATTTAATGGAGTGATAGAGAGTAAAAAAGGTGGGAAATAAACAATCAGAGCTGACTTTAAAAATTGCCCATCTTTCATGAGAAGGACTTGGCATGGAGAGGGGATCTATAAACATGGAAGGCACTTCCTTTTCTAATTTTTTTAAAGTCAAAGGATCACTTCTGAAAAGGCAGGAGCACATGAAGAAGGGCCTGATAGAATTGGGAGGAATGAAATTAAAGTCTTCCGACTTCTGCTGGGGGATTTTCACAGATAGTTAACAGGGAGGGGAAAGAGAGAAGCATCAAAGACCATTTCCCCCTCCTTCCCCCATAACCTTGTGACTCTGCCCTAACTTGACTTGAAGAAAGCCAAGCCCAAGTATAACCTCCTCTAGGTAATTGAAAATTGGCTACATTCTAGAAGAAAAGTTTGACATTTTAAATGCAGGAAATTAGATAACTTGACCTAATTTTACAAAGTGAATGAATAAGAAACTAGTTGTGCTGTTGGCTTGAAGCTCTGTTGAGAATGATCATTTTTATTTCCCTTGGCTACCAGGAAGCATGGACAGATTTATCACCCTCATTTTCTTATACATCGTGCATAGTTATATACAACCCTTTGAGTGGGCTCAACTCCAACAACCCTTAATCATGATGGAGTATAATACATAATGTTTTACTAGGAACATACTAGGAAAGTAGTTTTCTAAGTAAAGGAATGACTCTCCAGTTCAGATTCAGAGATAAGAAAACAACTTGATTAATAAGTCCAAATAGAAGTCACCAGTTTTCTAAAAGGAAATTAATTTCTATTCCAATTTACTTGATATTTTTTGAAGAAAGTCGCTGTCAAATGATTAGTATATTAACTCAAAAACAATAATGTAGAGGTGGTTTTGGGTTCCAGAGTTACATTTAAAAAATACTGTAGTTCTGACATACACTAAGTTGGACTCATATACCATCTCCCCTTTTTTTCCCTGCCCCTACAATTCATCATGCTTCATTGCAGAAACTAAGTTTCCTTTTGTTAGTTGTAAGCTAGCAGGGAGCCTTCCTGGAAAGATCTTTACTCCCCTGAAGTAAATACTCATGCCTTATGCCATGGTAGCCATTAAGCCTACATGTCCATTTTCACACAGTCGGTAGGTGTTCAGCTAAATAACTTGAGCCAATGGAGTAGGATCTGGAATAGATTATACTTCATGCTATTGCTAATACAGGTCATTTGGAGATTACCATGAAATAACCCAAAGAAATAATTCTAATGATGTGTTTTTCTTTCTGTACCACGCTGGTGGCAGGAAAAGACTGAGGCAGGCAAACACAACATGTTGAGTTAAAGTTCTAACTAGTTTTCAGGTAGTCAAGTTACCTAGGAGAGAGGTGGTGGCCTTGATGAGTTGCAACCCATGATAGAGGTGATAACACAATTTGCTGTATAAAAATGGGACATTTTTAAATATTTTTTTTGCATTATAAATTTACTCTTTAATCCCCATCACCTATTTCCCCCATTCCCCCACTGATAACCATTCTGGTAACCATCAGTTCATTGTCTAGAGTTAAGAGTCTGCTTCCTGGTTTGGCTCTCTTTTATTCTTTTTCTTTTCTCATCTGTTTTGTTTATTAAATTCCATGTATGAGTGAGATAAGGTATTTGTCTTTCTTGACTGGCATATTTTGCTTACATTATACTTGCTAGTTCTATCCATGTTGTTGCAAATAGCAAAATTGTTATTTTTTTAATGGATGACTAATATTCCAGTGTATATATATATGTGTGTGTGTGTGTTTGTGTATATATATATATGTGTGTGTGTGTGTGTGTGTATAATGTATGTATATAATATACAATACCTATTTCTTCTTTATTCATTCATCTATGGATGGACTCTGGGATGCTTTCATAGTTGGCTATTGTAAATAATGCTACAATAAACATTGGGGTGCATGTATCCCTTTGAATTAGTGTTTTTGTATTTTTTGGATAAATATCCAGTAGTGAAAAAAAAATTAAAAAAAAATATCCAGTAGTGCCATTTCTGAAACATAGGGTAATTATATTAATTTTTTGAGAAAACTGTGTACTGTTTTCCACATTGGCTATACCAATTTGCATTTCCTCAAAGTGCAAGAGGCTTCCTTTTTCTCTACATCCTCACAAATATTTGTTTTTGAGTAATTGATTTTAGCCTTTCTGACAGGTGTGAGGGGGATATCTCATGGTGGTTTTTGAGTTGCATTTCCCTGATGATGAGTGATGGTGAGCATTTTTTCATGTATCTGTTGGCCATCTAGATGTCTTCTATGGAAAAATGTCTAGTCATGTCCGCCCATATTTTAATTGGATTGATTTTTTTAAAAAGATTTTATTTATTTGAAACAGAGAGAGACTGCACAAGTGGAGAGGAGGGCCAGAAGGAGGGGGAGAAGAAGACTCCCTGCTAAGTAGGGAGTCTGATGTGGGGCTCAACCCAGGACCCTGAGCAGAATGTGGCATTTTGTGGTGGTTTTGATTATCATTACCCTCATGGACAATGTTAATGCAGATGCTTAAGTGACTGAGCCACTCAGATGCCCTGGATTGTTAGTTCTTTTGGGGTGTTGAGTTATAGTTAGTTCTTCATATATCTTGGATACTAATCCTTTATTGGATAAGTCATTTGCAAATACCTTCTATGATTCAGTAAGTTGTCTTTTAGTTTTGTTATTTTTCATGCACTGTGCAGAAATTTCTATTTTAATGTAATTCTAATAGTTTATTTTTGCTTTTATTGCCCTTGCTTCAGGAGAGATAACTAGAAAAAATTTACCAGATAAAACATTTTTCAAGTTTAACTATAACTTCACTTTGATGGGGCCAGTGTTTTAAAAGACATGAGGAAAGCTTCATTGTTTAAAGACATATAAACCAAATGAGGCTCTCCAACATGCTAAAAATTATAGCAAAGAAAAACAATATTTTCAAGAAAATCCTACATGCTTGACAGATGGCTTTGGCATTGGCCATGTTTAAGTTTAAACAATTAATTTTCAGTCTGGCAGAACTGAAACTAATGGAGCTGGCTTTGGAAAACATCAACCTCATGACATCATCAAAAATCACCCCTTTCATTATTAGCAGACACTTAATTCCCTTAAAGTGTCTTAAATTCCCTATCCCAAAAAGATAGGGTAGAGGACAATGGACTGGATTTTTATACATGTCCAGGCTCTGTTGATGAATGAAAAGTCTTGGAGTAGTCTCACAGGACAATCTGATTAAGGAAAGTATTAAACCTTTCTCTGGATTAGGTAGAGGCAGCTGGAAAGGGAATTCCTAGGTACATAAATACTCGATGCTGGAGAACATATGATAGAATATGGCGGTATAATTTTTTTTGTCTAGCTTTGCAAAAAAAAAAAAAAAACCAAGAATACTCAACCAATACATCAAATTATTTTGATTCACTGCCTGCAAATGGAGAGCTAGAGTATTATACTTACTTGATTTATATGATTTTTAGGGGAGAGTTGATAATTTTCTATAGTAGATAATCCTAGGTACTAGGCTTAGAAAGAGTGCATAGTGATAAGAGAGAACATCTAGCACATGCAGTACAGTGATCCTCAAACCTGAGTGTGTGTTTGAGTTACCAGTAGGGTTTATTGAAACACATATGGTTGAGCAATATTGCTGAGACAAGTGGATATTCTTATGAAAAAGAAGCTAATCTTAGTCAATCATACACAAAAATTAACTCAAAACAAACCAAAGGTCTAAATATAGGAGTTAAAACTATAAAAACAGAAAAAGCCATAGACCTAAATCATTGTGGCCTTGGGGTAAACAACAGTTTTTTAGTTAAGACATCAAAAGTACAAGCAACAAATAAAAAAATAGATGAACTGAGTAACACCAAAATTAAAAAACACTTCTGTCCTGAACGCTAAAAAGTGCAAAGACAACCTATGGGATGGGGAAATTTTTTTAGTATAAGATTATAATTTGGGACTTGTAGCTAGAATTAAAAAAACAAACAAAAATACTATTAAGACAACTGAAATTAGAAGAAAGGGAGGGAGGCAAAGAACTTGCATGGATATTTCTCCAAAGAAGAAATGACCAATAAGTCCATGAAAAAATGTTGATTATCATCGTCCATCAGGGTAATGAGAATCAAAACCACCACAAAATGCCACATTCTATCCAGTAGGATGTCTAGAATCTGTCTGATAACAAATAGTGGCAATGGTGTAGAGAAACTAGGACCCTCATTCACTGCTGGTGGAAATGTAAAATAGTATAGGTGGTTTGGAAAACAGTCTGTAGTTCCTCAAAAGATTCAACAGTTACTATATGATCAAGCAATGCCACTCCTAAATATATTCATATGGAAGTATATGTCTACACAAAAACTTGTACACAAATATTCACAGTAGTGTTACTCAAAATAACCAAAAGTAGAAAAAGCCAATTGTATGTCCATTGACAAATCAACAAATTATGATACATATATCCATACAATGGAGTATTATCTGGCAATAAAAAGAAATGAAGCACTACATGCTCTAACATGGATGAAACTTAAAAATACAATGCTTAATAAAAGAAGTAGTCACTGAAGACCATGCATTATCTGATTACATTTATAATAAATTTCAAGAGGCAAATCTATGGAGCCATAAAACTGATTTGGAGTTACCTAGAGGTGAGAAGGTAAAGGGATTGGTGATAACCTGAATCCTGCAGGATTTTTTTTCAGGTCATGAAGATGTTCTAAAATTGACTGTAGTGTGAATGGTACAATTTTGTGGATATACAAAGAAACCTTGTACACTTGAAATAGGTGAATTATATGGCATATGAATTAGATTTCAAGGCTGGTTTAAGAAAAAAAGATTGCTTGATTTTATCTCCATAGTCCTTGAACTGGTATGTGTGAGAAGTCATCTGAAAATTTAAATTTGTGATGAATTCCTACTTGTTGACAATGATACTGGCCCAGGGACTATACTTGGGCAGCCACTGCAGTTGAGATGTATAACCTTGGCTACCTTTTTATGATCACTGTGGAGCCTGAAAAAATCTGGATGCCGAGGATTAAAGCAGTATCTCTAGGGTGTAGCTCAGGTAATTTCTAAAGCTCCCTAGATGAACCAAACCAACCTACAATAAAGTTTGGAACTCCAAACAAATTAACACCACTAGTTACAGGCATTGGTGGGCAAAGTATGTAAGGAAGAGAGATCCATAGGCCCAGCTCTCAAGTAGGTACCTTATATTTCACAGTATTCTAAATAGAAGAATTAGCTAGAAGTGGAGACTAAGAAAATAATTAATTCAAACACTATGTTGACAAAGAAGTTGAATTGACTTTCCAACTCTCAGAGCATTAAAATATCTCAAATGCAAATAAAATTCACATTTTTAAGGTATACACTTAAAAGTACTCCAGATTATTTGCACTGTAGGTTATCTTACATGCTACAGAGACTTACTTCTTCATATATAAGTGCTCCTATATTAGAATGGGGTCTGACTCGCTCTTTTTCTTCTCATAATATAAATAAACATACTCCTCCTCCACTGTTAAGGAAACAGACCAGAAAAAAAGTTACAAGAGCTAGTTGCTATCATGTATATTATCATAATTTTCCAGATGTTCAACCCAGGTATGTATCATAAACAAAGGTGTAGTTGGGTTGTACAGGCAGGGACTCACTTGGCTTGGCAATGGCAAGCTGGAAAGCCAGCTCGGGCAGTAATGCCTTCCAAAAAACATGGGAATGAGGCATGGTTTCTTATTCAAACCTAGCATGAAGGAACAGTTAGGGTATGACATTCAGACAACCAGACTGAGAGCAGGCAGGCGAGTTAGCATGGTAGCAAAAGTAGTCTATAAAGCCTATCCATGGGAAGTCCTGCCTGCCCTGTATTCAGGTTTAAGAAACCTTTCTCCTGTGGGTTGGCAGAGTCAAGCAAGACTCAGTTCTCCAGGTGTAGAGGAATGCAGTTGGAGGTCAAGTGCTCTGGAGAGTTCCCAGATTTCCCTAGGCTCCTTCAAGCCCCACCTCTGCCATTATTTCCTGGAGTTGGACTTCTGCCAATTGATAATTTGATTGAAAGAACAAGAAAAAACAAACCTGTGGAGCAGGCAAATACACCTACAAAACTTGAGCATTAAGTGTTTTCAAGTATTGAAATTCTTTTGATTCCTGAAACAATTAGATAAATGACATATGTCAATTTCATCATTGTTTCAAGTTTCAGTTACATCAATTGTTGCCTGGATCTAGGGCTTAAACATCAATTGGTAAAAAAAAATATATACCACCCAAATATTTTTCCTTCTCTTCTGCTTCCCAGTGAAATTCAACCATCTGTTGACTTTCCTCATTGTCCTCTGCTCCCTGCTATCTCTGGATTGCCATAAAGCTCTCTAAAATGAGGCAAATACTTGGTGATTCTTGATCGACTTAGTGCATGCATTTCTCTAATTTAACATACTTTGTATACCTGTTTTACCCAGGGTTATTACTATTATTTTTTTACATTCCAAATGCCAAAAGGCAAGTACACTCTTAGGTTTCATTCTAGTATACTCTTTACTGTGGACTCTGAAGAAGACATAACTGTTTGCACCCATAAACCTGTGGGCTCTTCCTTGGTGTGAAGAAGCCATTCTGTTAGCCATCTGCCTAGTCCATACCAGTGGCTTTTTCTCATCTAGGACCCCACCATGTCCTCATTTGGGATGAATCTCCCAACTTCTACTGGTTACTGAGAGGCATTTGGGGGTTATATCAAAAGCCTCTTAGGTCTTACCAGAATCTGTACCACTTTTTATTCCAGGAGTTCTAGTCTGGCTTCAGCCAGTTCTGGGCAGATGGAACCACACAGCATCTTGCTTCAGACTTTGTTGCCTACTTGCCTCTCACTCCATTCCCCAGGGGCTTCACTGACGCAACAGCATGTGACAGCCATTGCAATCTTCTTGGCACCCTGCATGGGCAACTCAGAAATCTGGGGGAATTTATACCCATGCTGCTATCTCTGACTAATAACAAAGGGACCCAATGGATAAATAAATGGTTGTGCTTTGTCCCTTGGCAGACAGTTCTGAGATAACTTCTACAAGGTTCTCAATAATGCTCCCAGATTTAATAACCATTGACCCACAGTGGTGGTTAACTAGGTGACAAATTATTATTATTATTATTTTTTGTGCTTTCCTTCTTCCTCTGTTTGTCTCTTTCCCTCCCTTCTGTTCTCTGGTATGGAATTCCCAGAGAGTGTACCCATAGGAGCATTTATATCAAGTCAGGTTTTTGGGAGAAACTCAGGCTAAGACACTGATAGTTCTTTTTCACTTTGTTTTTTTCTTTTTTTTCCAATTTTTTTCCTGCCTATTCTAATCTCTAGACTCACTTGTTGCCTGAATACTATTTACTTTCAAAATATCTTTCACAGTGCTTCTGCCTTATCTGACTCCTGGGCTAACTCTACAGATGACATTTTGATTATTGTCTAGGCATACTTTGGTCTCATCCTCTGGATGTAAGATATTTCTGTGGAATTTCTATTTATATTAACCAACATCCAGTTATGTTATCTACCATATAGAGTCAGCTTGGCCTAGCATCTGAGTAGTTTATGCTGACTTAATTTTTCTTAGTTGAGTCTTGGACATTTGAGCAGATACCCTTGGGCTCTGAGTAATTTAGTTTGAAACAAACATAGTGAACATGATAAAACTTGGATGAGGGTAGCATGGGTTTTTATAGATGGGGAGAAAATGCCAGTCGCTTCCGGTGATTAACACAGCCCCATATGATCTGCACCCTGTTTATGTCTTCAATATTTTCTCCTGCCCCTACTCCTCTCAGGGTAGTACTCAGGGCAACTGGACTTGTTTGTTCCTATAAACTATCCTGATTGCTCTTGGCTTAGATTTATCTATGCCCCTTTCTTTACCTCCAAGCTGCCCTATATGCCAACCTTCTCATTCTCATCCTAGTTCTCTTTCCCAGTATTTATTCTTCATCTAATTTATTTTTATTTAAATTTGAGGTTCTTTGGTCCTATGTTCCATTTCTAGACTTCTTTTTTTAATAATAAATTTATTTTTTATTGGTGTTCAATTTGCCAACATACAGAATAACACCCAGTGCACATCCCGTCAAGTCATTTCTAGACTTCTTTGTTAGGTGCTCCATAACCTACTATGTCATCTTGGAGTAATGATTTCACTTACCTTTGGAATTCTGTGTATCTCCTGAATTTTTTTCTTTAGATTTTATTTATTTATTTATTTTTAAGAGACTGTGAGAGCATGAGTGGAGGTGGGTGGGAAGGAGAGGGAGAAGCTCAGCAGGGATCCTTATGTGGGGCTGGATCCCAGATCCTGAGATCATGACCTGAGCCAAAAGAAGATGCTTAACTGACTGAGCCACACAGGAGCCCCTCTCTTGAGTTGTTTTTATTGAAGAGTCAGTGTCAAGCGAAGAAATTGCCATACAGCAGGTGGTCAGTAAAATTGGATGGATGGATGGATTTGATATTTAAAAAAAACCCTATATATTATTTTTCCCTTTCCTAACTCCCTTCCAATTGTTTTATTAGAATATCCATCAGATTTACCCTGGAAGAAAAAGTGATAATCTGACTGAGATCTGAGTGTTTACAGATGGAGATTTGGATGGATCTGAAAGCAAGGAATGGGTAATTTTCCCAGTTGCTGAAAGGCTCTTTAAAGCCTTTGTGAATTAGGAGGAGTCAGAATATACCCATTACCCATATGATGGAGAATTTTCAGTAGTTTGTATAGTGGTTAAAAAAATGTTACTTGAGTTACAGTGATTTTTATTTAATTTGTCTCATCAGGTATCTCTTTGAAAACTAGTATATATAGAAAGGAAAAACCCAATTATAAAACACTGGTGACAGGATATTGATCATTACCAACTAGACATTTTTTATTTACAATATAATATTAAGCATTAAAATTACATAATGATTATCTTGACTCAATAATTCTAAAAAAAAACCCCTAAATCCTTTAAAATCTTTGTGTATAAAGTTTCAGTTATTTATTTACTGCCCAGAAAATAACTCCACAGTAAAAACCAAAAACGAACAAAAAAGTGATGGTGTCTGTTTCATTGAATGACACTTTTAGAATCAACACCTGATTGATTTTAAATTTTTGTCAGTATTCCAGTATCCTTGGTGAATATACCAAATAAGCTTTATATAAATTATCTAAAAGGGAGAAGAAAGTACCAGGTCTGAGGATTGAAATAGTGCTTCTAAAAATAGGAAATGGCTATATATGTATCATTAAAATTTGATAGAATTGGAATAAATAAATAACGACTATCTTTCTAAGTTTAAGGTAACCTAGAGGAACATTTATAGACAAGTAGCCTGATAATTTTGTATTTCTAAACTATCAAAAATGAAAGATCAAGTCATTTTCACAAGAACCATCTAGAATTTCATTTACTCTTTCCTAGGAGATAAATGCTACATATATATTAGAAGTCTACCATCTCTTAAACCTGATAGAGTTTTTTTTTCCCCGATAAAAACTTGAATTTATCTTCTAGAATCTTAAAACAGCATTTTAAAAGAGAAACATATGTTTCCTATTGATGAAACTCCAGTCTCATTCAAATACTTTGTCTTTCAAGGAGAACAAGCCGTGTTCCTTGATATACTTGAAATGTCTTTTAAAAAGTGTGACTGGGGTGCTTCTGTGCACACACATGAATATTTTTCAGCTTTAAAAAGTGAGATCCTGCCATTTCCAACAATGTGGATGAACCTGGAAGACCTTATGCTAAGGGAAGTAAGCCAGACACAGAAAGAAAAAACAGCATCTACTCACTAAAGTTGAATCTAGAAAGGTAGGATACAAAGAGAAAGGGAATATGATAGTGGTTAATAGGATCAGGGAGGTGGAGAAGTGGGGAGACATTGGTCAAAGGATATAAGGTTGCGATTATGGAAGATGAATAAATCTAGAAAAAGAAGGTACAGCATGTAAACTATTCTGTAGTTAATAATATTATATTGAAAACTGTAAATTTGCAAGGAGTAGATTTTATGTTGTGTCATTACACACCAGAAAGGTGGCAATGTGAGGGTAAGTTAGGTTAATTAGCTTGACTACAGTAATCCTGTAACATATATATGTATATCAAATTATCATGTTTTATACCTTGAATATATGCAACTAAAGAATTTTTAAAGGTGACCAAGAAATAATGTTGAACAGAGCAAAGTATATATTAGACTCAACAAAAACAAAGTCCCTCTGTGAATTTTCACTGTAATATCATATCAACCAAGTAGACTACATTTTCCAGCAACCGTGAATCTTTACATTTTATTATATCATGGCATCAGATATGTTAGCTGCGGAAAATGTGGCTGTCATTTTCCCCATTATCACCTATGCTTCATTCCAAGTTGGATCTTAGGGAATGGAAAAATTACTAATCCTGCTGGCCTACAGGCAAGCATTAAAAAATGCTTGTTGAAAAGATAATCCTTATAAGGGTTTGTTGGAACAATCAGAGGCAAGCCCTGAGTGAGGATGTAATCTGCTAGAGATGGTTTACCATAAATGGTGGTAATATCACCAGGCCTGGTCATAACGACTTAAAGTTTAATCTAGATTTCACATGAAAACATATATTCTCAGAGGGCAGATGATACATGAGTACTTATTAGGTTTAGTATTCTATTTACTATATATTCTGAGAGCAAAATCCTAACGATTAACACCAATTTACTTATTTATGTTGTATATTTTTTCTGGATTCTTTTACCCATACTTAGACCTTCACTAAAGAATGAAACCAAGAATTATGTTTAAATAGTGGCTTTCTATTCATTACATTTCATCTGAAGGGATCTATCCGTTGTCAGATCTTTAGTACTTACTGTTTATATGCTGCTATTCAATTGCTAATTATACGCTATTTTCTGATGATTTCATACATACTGTCTCTCCTGGAGTCTATCATCTAGTCATTTGCACTGTGACTTCCCCATTCCTCCTCAGGCCATATTTATTGAACAAGAGATACATTTAACTGAAGTAGTCAAAGCAAGTGCTATCTTAAGTATTGGGACTGAGACTGAGACAACCAGAAAGTAAAAATGTTTGTCAGGCATTTTAGCATATAAAGTTGGTATTATGGATAGCTTTGTGCGATATGAAAAGGGAAAAGCAGAAAATCCCAGCTAGAGACAGAGAAGAATGAAAATAGCATCTTGATAAACTTGTAGTTTTGTTTACAGATTTAAGACCTGGTTGACATCTTGATTTGATTCCAAGAGCTACACTTTGACCTTGAAATCGACTGTCCCTGGCCCTTTAAGAAGGATGATGCAGAGCTAAATAGATAGGAAACAGGAATTCTTTCCAAGGGAATTGAGGAAATGGAATTGGAAGATCTCAGGAAGGCATAGTCAATGATAATGTAGATGATAGTACAAGATGTGGCTCTGAGTCACTTCTCAGACATGTAAAATATTTTATCTCCATTCTAAAATGAAGTTAATGGAATTTCTCATAGTGAATAATTTCAAAAGTTGTTTTATAGTATCAACTGTATGTAAGTGGTATACATAATCAGCTCTTTAGGTAAAATAAGCGAATCAGGTCTTGGTCATTATTTGGTAGGCTTCATATCCTCTGCCTTCAAAGAGTTAAAATTTTGCCTTCCATATATTTTCTTCAACTTAAAATGAACAAATTATCTAGGAATCTTGAGAGAAGAGATGAAAATGAACCATCTTTTTTTTTTTTAATATATACTTTGCCTCTGAAGAAGGGACATGGTTGTTTACTTAGGATTTAGGTATGGGATATTAGAAGAGAGATGAGGGACTTGAAGAACGTAGAATATTTTCTGAAGATAATTGAATAGGAATTGACAGTGTGTCATTGTAAATATTTGTGAAGATCATTTAAAGCTTCCTTAAAAATTTCAATGGGTAGGGATCAGACTACCTAGCTATATTTATTTTATCTAAAGGCAACAAATTATTTCCGATTCACTAATTTGTCATGCAGGTTATTGAGCATCTGGTTTTTAATACTGTAAGAAATGTGTATATCTAATAATATGCTGCCTGAATATTCAGTATCTATTTGTACAAGATCAATATAGTAAATTTTTAAAAGGAATGCCTAAGAAATTCTTCCAAAACTCTGCTTCCAGTACTTACTAAATTCACATCTAATGTATTTAACTGATAAATAAGAATGACTTTCATTTTTTCACAGACCTGTAATACATGATATTGAGATGTCAAAAATTATTAAACATACTTTAATGTATTATTTTACATAACTTAATGAAAAATCAAAAGAATTTTGAAAAGGGCTTTTAAAGCTTGAAAAATATAATGTCATCAATGCCAATTAGAACAGCATTTGAAGAAAAGTTCTTTAGAAAATTTGATTTTTAAAAAAAATCCCTAATGAATTACTTTTAAAAATATATATTCATTTCATTAATTATGTCTAAACATGTAAAAAGGCAAAGTCAGTTAATTGAGTCTGAATAATTTATCACAACTTTTTTTCTCTTTGGCATAGCTGCAAGTCACAATTACTGAGAGGGAACATTTTTTCCAATCATGCAGCTTCAAAAAAAAAAAAAAATCAAGGTGATAAAATAAAAGAAGGAATCCACAACTACTTTAGTCTTCTGTTCGATTTTTGTTTTCCTCCCCCCTCTGTCTTCTTTCTTCTTCTTCTTCATTACCTTACTTTATTTAATTTTTAAATACTTCATTATTTTTGAGAGACACTGAGAGAGAGGCAGAGACATAGGCAGAGGGAGAAGCAAGATATGGGGCTGGTCCCAGAACCCCAGGATCACACTCTGAGCTGAAGCAGATGCTCAACCACTGAGCCACCCAGGCATATCCTTTACTTTATTTTATTAAAATTGTTTTTTAATTTGACAAAAATGGAAAAGATTTTTATATGCCTGTGTGTATTATAAAATTCCAGTCAACTGTATGTTCATAATTAGGCTCATGATTATTCATAGAAATGACATTCATAGAAATGACCTAGAAAGTTAACTTGCAGGTCAACGGATTTCAATGTAGTTTTTTCCAACCATTCTTATGGAACTAGCCTTAGAGCTACATATAATATAAGAAAATATGGTCTTTGTGTTCCCACATTTTGTAATCTGGTATAAATCTGTATACTTACTACCCATCTAATACTCCGCTTAAAACTATCACTTTTTAAAAAGTGTACATTGTAGTATTTGGAATAAAAATATAAAAGGCAAATGAATTTTAAAAAACAATTTCACCTTTTTCCATCCTGGAAAGAACAAATGTTTGAAGGACTTAATCACTTTTTTCTCCATTCAAATTTTGTTTATAAATATATTTGTAATTTTTTTTGAAAAAAATTTTAACCTTATAATCACTTGCCAACCATCCAGTTTTTCCAGGGACTTAGGGGATTATCTGATGTGGGACTTTGAGTTTTAACGTCTAGATGGTCTCAGGCAAACTAGACCTAGTTGATCTCCCTAGAATTGGAATGGATCATTATCATCCATTTTAGCTGTTTCATTTTATACAAAAAGTTACTGACTGGTTATACTTCTCAAGGCTCTTGGCTGGCCCCAAGATCCTTGACATGTGGTTCACTGCTTCATGAATTCACTACATAGTAGTTTTTGAGGTTAGATAAAGACGTTTTGGTATCTATTCTTCACAGTTCCTTCCCCCTTTTTTATGCTTGCATAAAAATGATAAAAATGTCTATTACATCTTGTGGGATAAATAAAGGCATCTTTAAATGATTAAGTGTTACAGTATTGGTATATAATTAAAACTTTCATTGCGAAACATAAAGTCTGCATATAGATCTTGTATGTCAATTTGAAGGTTAAAAAAAAAATACATGTCAATGCTAAATCTATCCAGGTTTCCTGAGCCTTGAAATGGAGTCCATGGAAAAAAATTTGGCAAAATTAAAAGATTATATTACTAAATCAAATTCTAGAAGATGAGAAAAACACAGAGTTGTAAGACTCCCATAGGGTAAAGGACATAACATCCTTTTCAAGTTTTTATCCAGCTTACCCTTCAATATTTACTTTGTTAGAAACATCATAAACCCCTAATATAAAATTGATATTTTGGGTAATACATGGGGATATTTCATTCATAAGATGAATTTATTTATCTCCCTATTAGGTTTCATCCATTGGCCCTTGAAACAAATAATAGTATTTCATTTCCCCTTAGTTTGGGCTTTTGAACACCCCAATTCACTATATTGTCATATTATTTTTTAACTTTATTAATCTTCAATCTTAGTTCATAGAATACTTAAATTTCTTTCTCTAGACTCATATTCTTTTTGGAACGCATCCTAACTTGCATATAGTAACTTCTAAAGTATGATCCACATACCTTATTTTGTTTTATTTTTTTTTTAAGATTTTATTTACTTATTAATGAGAGAGAGAGAGAGAGAGAGCGTGGCAGAGACACAGGCAGAGGGAGAAGCAGGCTCCATGCAGGGAGCCCAATGTGGGACTTGATCCTGGGACTCCAGGATCAGGATCAGGCCCTGGGCTGAAGGCGGCGCTAAACCGCTGAGCCACCTGGGCTGCCCCTCCACATACCTTATTTTAGATGTACTCTTATCATTATGGCTATGATGTTTTTTGTAAAACCAAAACCCTAATACCGCCCCCCCCCTTTTCTGATCCACCCCCATTGTCACTTATTGAACTTACTATGTATTGATAAATTGTTTATTTGGGAGGACAACATATTTTAATGCCTTTGTTTTCCTTCAGTACTCTAAAGAAGACACTATCTTTTCCTTTGTTTTCTAATGACTATCTTGCTACATTAATCAGACTCTTGAGTCTTCTGATGGTGAATCAGAGGGCCGGCAGAAACAGGAGGTGTCAGAAGGTGAGAATGGAAGGTGCCCAAGAATACAGAGGAAGAGAAGAATAAGCATAACAGCCTTGGGGGCACACAGCTCTGTGCTTGGGGGAGTGAAGATTTGCTATTTCAGCTTTTGTGGTGGGTGAGGACAAGTGAGTGGAAGTAGAAAAATAAGGATCTTAAAAATTTCTGAGGAATATTATCTACAGTATTAAGGAAATACTATAAGTGACTGAAATTATAATGAAATTAGCATGGACTCTATTTTTGTGACCGTCAGTATACTAGGACTGAACAAAGTGGGTCAACTTAGGAGAATTGCATATATATTCAAGAATGCATATTTTACAATGTTGTAAATAGGTATATGTGTTACATAGAAAGATTCAGTTATTTGCTCAGAGTTAAACTGCCTTATTATAATTGCATAGCAACTTAATGTATGACAGTATGAGGCCTTGATAGTTGAGAAACCATTTCCTTTGAATGATGCCTGAAGTATAAGTCTGGTCTCATACCTGAAAACTGGAGTCAGCTCAGAAGTAAGCTGGGAGATCCACTAATGGGGTCCTCTTCTTCTTGCTAGACTTCCAATCTAAACTTGAGACATTTTCAGGTTCTCCCGCAGGATTTTCAGAATCTTAAATCTATGTTTTAAAAGATGGATAAGGAAGAGAAAATATCTTTGACAATAGGACTATTGTAAGAAATAACTGATGTTATTTCTCTTATCTCTGAAGGCTACCCCCCTTTTCTCCCCTTTCCTGTGTTTTTCAAAGCCATTGAAGTTAAGAACTCTAGGTTGTAGTTTCCATATAGAATAAACATGAAACATGTTATATATGAAATAGGGTTAAAAGCTTAAAATATACCATATGTTGTATAAAGTAGCATAACGGGAAATATTGTAACCTTTATCAATTGCTTAAGGGTACTTCTCTGAAAGGAGGAAGAAAATTGGTAACTTGGTTTTCATCTTAAAAAGCTCTCTATGAAGTAGATGAATAGAGATTTAAAAAGCACAGGCTATGTCTGACTTCACCTTTCATTGCTGGTTAAGTTACTTTACTGACCTTTAGTTGCCCAGAGGTCACAATAGGAGGAAAAATCACTGATGAGAAGATGAGGAGTCCTTGTTCTGAGTTGATACTCAATGACTGCATGGTAAATTAATATTCAAAATGAATTTACCCAAGGAACATTGGGGGACAGCTGGACTCTATTCCTAAATTTGGATTCTACATCACACATTTTGCAAGTGTTTTGCAAATACTGCTAGAGGCTTGCTGAGAGTTCCTGGGCCTCTCTACCTGCAACAAGCACTCACCCACAAGTGCAACATGAGGCTGGGGCCTGGAAAGAAAGGGGTCCTGCCTTCTATAAAGCCCATATCCTGGCTGCTATCATTCATACCTTGGTGGGCACCTCAGTCAGGAGCCCGAGGCATTTAAACTTAGTGCTAGATGGGTTCTGGAGGATTGTGTGGCTTGCCCCAGGCCCAACATATGAGTCAGGGGAATGGGAATCTCAGCAGTCTCTTGGCCCTTCCCTTGTGGCAGCCATTGCTCACCCTTCACCATACCTGGTCTAGGCAGCAACAAGGTGGTGGCAGAGTCCCGGAACTGGGATGCTGGGGGAGACCACTCCCTGAGCTGGGCTTTCTGGCTTCTATTTCCCTTGTTGGTTGGCCCAGCTCACTAGCTCCTGGCTTCAGCTTCTTGACAATTATGGGCAATGAAAAGCCCTGGAGGCACGCTCCACCTTGGCTTCTGAGAAGGCCAGGGACATTCAACACAACAAAATTTGCCTCCTCCTATGTGTCTGTGAGCTTGCACCATATTTAACAAATTGGGAATGGGTTTGGGATATAATGTTTGTTTGCTGTATCCTGGATTTTTTTATGCTGGTTGTTTATCCAGAGAGAAATTAGACTGTTTAATCTACTCTAAGTTATTTTTACATGATATTGGAAAATATGACAGAAATGAAGCAGGGGTGTGTGTAGGGAGTTGACTTTTCAAATGGAGAGAATGAAGAAATAAAAAATGCAGAGGGACTGTATGTATGCTAATTTTTGTTTTATGAAGCAGGCTCATTCTCAGACCAGGAGAAATGTGAGGATTTTAATTTTCTGTGTTTGATGCTGAATCAATTGGAGGGAAAAGAAATAATACTAAGAACAATCAAGGATTTTGAGAGAATCAGGTAAATAGTGACTTCAATGCTGGAGTTTCAAAAGGACTCAAACAGTAAATAGTAGCAAAGTTTTTCTGACAAGGGAACAGAAAATTATACCATATTTGCCTCATTCATTCATGTACTTAGTCACATAGCATCTACTGGGATCCCTTTAAAAGCCAGACCTACTGAAACCTTTGTTACTTTATAGAAGAGAAAACCAAAATACCAAGAAATTAAATATATCAGATTTATTAATATTTTTATAGTTAAAATGGTATCCATTATCAAATACTCAATTAACTGTTATACCATTTTGAATCTGGGTGTTACCTTGGTTTTGAGATGGAGAAACCAAAGTTGAGAAGGCTATCGAGTGGCCTTAATGCAGTTATTCAAAAGTAAAGCCATGATTAAATTTAGGATTTGACTCCATTAACTTAATCATTTATCACCATTTATTAAGTTTAGTAGATTTCAAGGCACACCACATACAGACATGAATAAAATAGATTTCTTGTGTCCAAGGAGTGAATGGCAGATAGGGAATAGTAAATGGATATCACTTAGTCCAATAAATACTACAACAGAGCTACACAGTGCTATAGAGTGCAAGGATGAGCAGCTACCCCTAATCAAGAGGCTAGAGAGGGATTCCAGGAGATGGAAGTCACATTGATACCAAGAACTGAATGTTGAACAAAAGTTGATTAGTAGGCATGTGACTAGACATATGGGCAATGGACCATCTGTGGGTGGTAGTAAGGCAATGTCCAAACAGAAGGAATAGCAACGGAGAACAAAGTTCAATGTGGGAGGAGAGGAGAAACTCAGGACAATACAGTATGGCTGAAACAGAGAGTTGGAAGTTAAATTTTAAAAAGTTGTGCCTTGATAAGAATCCTTGAATTTTATGAGGCCTTAAAGCCATGTTACAAATTTTGGGCTTTATTCTTTCAGTTGGCTAAAAATAAAAATGTTCTGAGTTTACTGTGGGTATGATAAGATCAAGATATGTTACTGAGATCTCTTGTGATAGGGCATTGAAAGTTGAACAGTTAAATGGTTACTACAGGTTCAAAGTTAGACTAGGATTGAGCTATAGGAATCAGAACATTTGATCTAAAAGAAAATTCGATTTTCAAAATCTCATGCTTGTAAGATTGTTTGGTTTAGAAAAGCATAGGCGAAGAACCAAGGATAAAAGTTGTTGGGATGGGAGACCAAATACTTTCTGAAGTGGTCTACCTCTCCCTTCCACTTCCTTCCTATTGCAAGCCACCTCCCCACCTACCTATAGACCACTGTAGGAGTAATTTCCTGTCTGGGCTCCATATTCCCTTATTTCCCCCCCTTAAGTTGCTTATTTTATCCAGAATGACCTTTCAAAAACTTCTGAATATACTAGTCCTTACTCATAATTCAATTTTTGTTCTTAATCTAATGACCAAAATCTTTTAAAGGCTTGCAAGTGTAAGCACCATCCCTTTCTACATGAAGTACTAACTCTCACTTTTCCTCTCTCCCTCTCAATATGCTTTAATATGCTGGAAGAACCTTTTCAAGTTCCTAAAATTAGACACAGTCTACCCAACCTTAATCTTTTATACATGTGGCTTCCTCTGTGTGATGCTTTTCCTCTTCTTTTTTATGTCTCCAGTTAATCCTTTGCCATTTTATAAATGTTTAAATCTCCCTTCCACAGGGAAATGCCTCCCTGATGCTGGTTTTTGTCTTGCACTAGAGTAGGACATTCCTTCTGTCTTTTACCTCTACTAAACTGTGATCTCCACGAGAATAGAGACTGTCCTTATTAATGCATACAAAGCACTGAATAAATGAAATATATTTGTTCAATACGTTGATGGTGCTATTTCCTAAAACAGGGAAAATATGAGAAGAGGCTATGAGGGAAAAGATGATTATAGATTTTCTACTCACTGGGTTTGAAGTGTGTGGAGATCCCAAAGCTAGCTAGGATATAGATCAAGAAAAATGGTTCTCCAACTTTCATGTTTATCAGAATTACCTGTAGGATTTATTAAAGATTAAAGTAATACAGATTACTTGACACCATCCCAGGGTTTCTGATTGAGTTTATCAGGGGTGGGACCTGAGAACATAGATTTCTTCTAGACTGAGGTGATGTTGGTGCTGCTGAAAATATGTACGGTACTTAGAGAACTTATCTAGAAAACAGAAGCGAGTCCATCTGGTGATGGGGAAGTAGGAGCTAACTGTCTAAAGAGAATAATAGAATGCATTTTAAAAGATGAGATTCCTTAGTTTCTTGATGACAATAAGGAAGACAGAATTCGGTGGGGGTGGGGGCAGCATTTGAAGGACAGAGGATCCTGTGTAATAAAGAATTTGGCTAGTCTTTGGGTCTGGTTCCTGGAGGAGGCCTAAATCCTTGCAATTTCCGGAGAGATGAGTGTCTTATTCATGGTGGCCCTGCTAGTTGATGCCAATGAAGTTGACATACAGTGTGTCCCTAAGTGGTTTTCGCTAAGATAACTTGGGATGGGGCTTGGCCATGCTAGAAACGCCAACCATGTGATTGGAGGGTTGGGACTCTGAACTTCATGACGTTAGCCTGACCTGTGGAAATTCAACCTAGCAACCAAAGATTTAATCAATCTTACCTATGTAATAAAGCTCCAATAAAAATTCTGGATCCTGAAGTACAGGTGACTTTGTGTAGTTGGCAATATTTTGTCTTGTCACACATGGATCTGGGAGGAAAGTGACATGTTCTGACTCTTCACTCTATGGTGAAGAGACCTTGGAACATGTGTATTTTAAAAATATCCCTGATCTTGGTTTGTATATCTCTTCTTTTGGCTCATTCTGATTTATGCCCTTTTTGCTATATAAAACTATACTAATCAGTATCACACTTCCCTGAATTCTAGGAGTTGTTCTAGTATTTAAAATCCTGAAGGGGTAGTGGAAACCCCCCTATGTTATAGCCAGCTGGTCAAAAGTAAAGGTGTCCTAGGGACCTGGAACTTGTGGCTGGTATTTAAACTAAGGGCAGTATGGAGGATTGTGCCATTAACTTGAGAAGTTTGGCTCAGCTTTGGGGAGCTCCTGTCAGAAATCCATTGCAGAAGAATAATGGTCAGTAAAGGAAACTGAGCTAGAACAGCCACTGAGGCAGGAGATGGACTGTGAGAAGAAAGATATAGAAAAAGGCAGGAGAACCTACCAGAAAGGTGACTGTGCACCAGGCTTTCTATAACTGCTCTAAGAAGGCTGGTGATGAGCATGGGATGCTGATGATGGCAGAAAGTGGCATGTGATTTGTAAAATTGCATAAAGTGTATGTGTAGGCTACTAACTCTTTAAAAACATGACTGTGATCAACATTATCATTTGCTCCAATGATGTCAGTAAACTCAACCCTCACATTGTTGGTATAAGACTTTCTTTGTAAATGAGTGGAATAACCAAAAGGAGATTTCTATAATATTTTATTCCTAGGAGCCCTACATTTCCTTAACACTGATGATGAAGGACAGCAGAAGATTGTAGGGGAACAAGAAAATGAAATTTGATTCCAACTCTATAATTTGGTAGATGAATATTAAGTCTATAGTTCAGTTTCTTGGCCAAGTTTTTCACTTTTATGTATAGAAAAGCATTGGGATATGTATTACTGAATTTTTTGGTCCAGATGAAACTTGAGAGAAGCGTTCATTATTTGGTTTGTTATTCAGAAACTCAACCAACATTTGGGATTTTGTAGTTTTTTTTTTTAATTCAAAAATTAATACTCAAAACTTCAAAGAAATTTTGTGTGTTATTTCTGTGTATATCAGAAAATCTTGCTCTAACAGTATGTGATCTGGAAAGGAAATACTTTGATGACTCTTGGTCCTTACATCTGTAATTCCTCTTCATCCTCATTGAACTCTGTACCAATTGATATTCATTCAGTTCATGATGTTGTTTGACAGTCCACGAATTTTATATATATATATTTTTTATTTATTTATGATAGCCACACAGAGAGAGAGATAGAGGCAGAGACACAGGCAGAGGGAGAAGCAGGCTCCATGCACCGGGAGCCCGACGTGGGATTCGATCCCGGGTCTCCAGGATCGCGCCCTGGGTCAAAGGCAGGCGCCAAACCGCTGCGCCACCCAGGGATCCCTTTTTCTTTCTTTCTTTCTTTTTTTTTTCCCGAATTTTATATTTTTAAACACTTTTGGCTTTTTGGTAAGAAGTGAGATGTTATCGATACCTGGGTGGCTCAGCAGTTGAGCGTCTGCCTTCGGCTCAGAGCATGATCCTGGAGTCCTGGGATCGAGTCCCATATCGGGCTCTCTGCATGGAGCTGGCTTCTCCCTCTGCCTCTGCCTCTCTCTCTTTCTCTCTCATATGAATAAATAAGTAAAATCTAAAAAAAAAAAAAAAAAAAAAAAAGAAGTGAGATGTTAGGACCTCATATGGTGTC
Organism: Vulpes lagopus; assembly: GCF_018345385.1. Lineage (NCBI taxonomy): Eukaryota > Metazoa > Chordata > Mammalia > Carnivora > Canidae > Vulpes > Vulpes lagopus. The sequence continues at coordinate 27,443,556 of NC_054836.1, forward strand.
ATACCTTTCTACAACAGAAAAACTATTAGATGATACATATGTAACTTAAAGACAGAGATCTGGGCCCTTTAATTTGCTCAACATCTTTGAGTAGAAGTTTCAAGATTATTTATGATAGAGGGAAAGTAGTTGTCACCATCAGTATGATTAAGTGATGAAATCTGAGGGGAAAATTCAGTTTTGATTATCCTCAAAATAGATTTTGAAATAACAAAAAAGAATATATTTTTATACATGGTTCTTCAATCAATCCTCTTTATCTATACTTAGACTTCTTAATCTGAGATGTAGTTTTCTATAAAAAGAATCAATATGCAAAACATTGGATCTTATTAATAAAAATATATATCCATCAGAAACCATATTTTTTAGCATATGCAAGGCAGTATGGCATTACTGAAGAAGTTTCTATTTAGTGAGAGAATACTGACAATACATTATAATTTTTAAATGATACATAAACTTGATTATCAACTCAAGAATTGTTAGAATTAACTACAAAGTATATGTACACATTTGCGTTATTTAGTAATATTGTCTGATTGCCTCTGCTAAATTGTAGCAATTCACACCTCCATCTTTCTTGAAAAAAGAGTATCCTTACTCATTCTAGTATCTGTGTACATAAATATACATAGGCATGGATGTCAACTAATATAACACATTGAAAATGACATCCGGTATTCTAATTATTTGGGTTAAAATGTGTTTCCCTTGTGTTTTTTTATAACTGTTTTTCTATGCTTTGGTTTACCTGTTGGATCAGAGTAACATATAAAGATTGACCTTAAAATATATTCTTCCCATCAAACCCATGAGGAACACAATTTAACTTTTACGTCACAGCATATTTGGTTCTAGAGAAATTGAGAATTAGTTTTCAAAGTTGATCTAGGGTTGTCTGGCTGGCTCAGTTGGTAGGTTGTGCAAGTCTTGATTTCAGGGTTATGAGTTTAAGCCCCATATTGGGTGTATAGATGACTTAAAAAAATAACAGTACTTTTATTTAAAAAAAATATTGGAGTGCCTGGGGACGCAGCCAAGTAAGTGTCTGTCTCTTGGTTTTGGCTCAGATTATGATCTCAGAGTCCTGAGATCAAGCCCTGCCTTAGGCTCTGCACTTAGCACAGAATCTGCTTGTTCCTACCCCTGCAATCTCTTTTGTTCTCTCTTATCCTCTCTTGCTCTCTTGAATAAATAAAATAAAATAAAAATTTAGTAGAGTGCGAGACGGCAAGACATGCCGGCGTCTGTGGCAGGGTTCAAGGAATTTTTCTATAAATAGTTCTAAGAGCAGTACAGCCAGAAATGGTGGCTTTCTCCTCAGTACCAGCATGAAATGGGTACAGTTTTCAAGCCTACATGTTGATATTCCCAAGGATCTGACTAAGCCTACGATAACCATTTCTGATGAACCAGATACATGATATAAGCGCCTGTCAGTTTTAGTAAAAGGCCATGATAAGGCTGTATTGGACAGTTATGAATATTTTGCTGTGCTTGCTGCAAAAGAACTTGGAATCTCTATTAAAGTACACGAACCTCCAAGGAAAACAGAACGATTTACTCTTCTCAAATCAGTGCATATTTTCAAGAAGCACAGAGTTCAGTATGAAATGAGAACACTTTACAGATGTTTAGAGTTAGAACATCTAACTGGAAGTACAGCAGATGTCTATTTGGAATATATTCAGAGAAACTTACCTGAAGGAGTTGCCATGGAAGTGACAAAGACAAAATTAGAACGGTTACCAGAACACATCAAGGAGCCAATCTGGGAAATGGTACCAGAGAAAAAGCAGAAGGCAAGTCCTGACGTCTCAGCGAGTCCACTGGTGCTGGCATTTGACCCGAGGGTGGGTCGGACATGTATGTTGAGATAGAAAGGCTTCCAGTTGGGATGACTGTGAGTCTACCTGACTGCTCTGTTGAGCCCACATGAGCCTACCACATGCCTTGATCAGCTCAAAGCAAGGGTGGAACTTTAATGACACACTGGACTATAGTGAAAAACCACTGTACCTATTCTATACACATCATCATTTCAGGTCTGATTTTAACAAATATGAGCAAAACACTTTGACTACCATCTGTAAAAAGAATCGAGTCTATATTTTGTTATTCTGTTATTGGTCAATTATTAGTTTGCACTGATTTTAATTTGTATCATTTCATTCATCTGAACATGAACGTTTGAAATACTCCTTACGCACATTTTTTCTTTTGAGGTACCTGGAAGGAACCTTCGGTTATTTTGGTTCATTTAACACTGAACAGTTAAAGTTCTTCATATTTACCTCAGTGCAAGCTGGGAAATGCTAGTTGGGGGATGGTAACTTCCAATTTTACCTCATTTAAGCATGACATTCTTGAAAACTAATACACTGTGTAGCAGATCATGCACGTTTGCGGCATGCACTGAACTCTTTGTTGCCCAAACCCTTACTTACCAGGTTGCCTAGAAGGATCACTGTTAAGGAATTTGAGCTCTCGAGAAATTACTGTATCACCTTTTATATCCTGTGATTCATTCATTCCGGAAGCTGTTCTTTTTTTTGTTCTGTAACCAGCACTGCAGAAAATACCAAACATTGAATCGAAATAATGGCTTTTGAAAACTGTGCAGGGCACAGATAAATATTTTTCCTTATTAAGTCCCACATTATAAGGCCTCTTTCTTTTGGTAAATAGCATTCTTTTTGTTTGGAGATGACTACTTTTCCATGAAATTAAATCGGAGTGAAGGCCCCGAAAGAGGCAAGGCTGCAGTGTGCTGAAACTGCCAGTGCATCAGCCGCCAGGGAGCGATTCATTTCCTTTTTACAGCACAATCGTATCCATGTCTTTTGCGGTTTCTTCATCTGTGGGGTAGTTACGCCTTCTCAGTTTTTCACCCCATAAACCGGAGTCGGAGTCCCGGTTCTCTTTCCCCCGACCTACTGTCAGGTATCAGTGTTTTGAATGCATACTGCTTGTGCATCAGACTTACAGTACTGTCATTAACAAGAAACGGGTTACAGCCTTGTGCCCCATGACCTCATTCAGTTCATTCACAAATGCCTAAAGCACATTTATCCCAGGTATAAGCCTCGGGATTAAGAACTAGTCAATAAAACAAGAGCGATATAATGGAACTATATCTAGCAAAGCGGCCATCAGTGACCATTTTTACTTTAAAAGAAACAATTCCTTAAATACAGATCTACATCTAAGCTTTTTTTTTCTTTACAAACAATATTAATCACCATATCATAAGATGATTTATACAAACGTGCCTCCATTGACTCTCCATGTGAGCTCTTTTAAAGGGGCATCTGCTTTGAGCTGTTTTCACATTAAACCAGATTACTTAGCACTACATGTTAAAATCTTGTTTTAAGGTAAATATACAAATAAACTACATTCACAACAACAACAACAAAATTAGTAGAGTTACATGGAATAGTATGTAAAAAACTTGCTAGTTAATAGAATAATTGCTATTAACAATTAAGAACACTTCTGAATTAGAAGAAAAATCTACTGAAATAGCCTTGGGAAACATATTCATTGAACTAATCTCATTTTTTGGCTCCTGAAATATTCCTGTTTTGAGTACATGGCAATATGTGGACAAATTGCAGCCATGGAGAATTAGCCTTATTGTTTATGATAACTTTGAATTAAAAAAAAAAACAAACTAAATCAACAAGGTAAAAGACAAGCATCATTTGTATCTGAAAAAAAAAAGTGCCTTAAAATGATAAACTGAAAGTCCTATATTAAGAATTAAAAAGTCCTTGAAAGAGGGGGAAAAAAATCCTAGGAAACATCTAATTTGCTGCTATTCCCTGGAACATTTATTTGATATTTTGAATTAGTAGTAAGTATCCAGAAATATTTCATTTTCCATTAAATCACATTTTCCTTCTGATCATGGAAAGCACTAAATAGCATCCCTATATTCTGATTACATATTCAGTCTGCTGATTTAAGAACCAGAGTATTTATAAAAATATCTTTCCTTGGCATTTTTTCACTGGAGCTTATTATTCTCTCCTCCATTTCTTTCTTTTTACATATTTTTGTCCTTGGCCTCGCTTTCTGGCAGTCTCCTTTTTCTTGCTTTGCCTTCTTTTGCCTCATACAGAGGGTGAGATCATAATTCTCCTGGAGCAAATTGTTAATGGTATTTAGATGTGGGCTTTGGACAGAAACAGGCTGAAAAGTCTACCACATGGTGATAGTGAAGAGACATACAACATGCTTTATTTTCCATGATGAGTGTTTTGTTGTTCTATTTTTGTCATTTCATTGATCTATGATGATAAATAGGGTAATTGTGCTAAAATTACCACTCTATGCAAGCACCCTATATTCAACTCCCCACCCACCTCTCTCATCAGTGGCTTTTTTCCACCACTCATGAAAGGGTTCAGAGCACTAAGAACACACATTATTTAACTTCAAGGATAGAGACACAGAGTATGTTCGAGTCCCTGACTGCCTTCAAATTAAAAAAAAAAAAAGTCACACCTTCACTACATGATGTGGTCTTGCTTAGTCTCCTATTTTCAATTCGGAAAAAAAAAAAAAAAACATTTAAGAAAATTCAGTGTGAAGCCCTCTGTGCAAACTGCTTGTGGTATCTATCATAGGATTGACATTTCGTGAGGTCAGCCTCCAAAGACCCCACAGTGTAGACAGCACTTATATATGTGAAGATATTCATTGTCTGTGAAATGCACCCTACACAGTACTCGGAATACAGGGAAACTTGAAAAAATGTTAAATCTTTATTTTTCCTTTTTCTTGATTCCTTTGTTAAAAAACTGTTTCAGAATAAAGCAGACATTTATCAGTTTCTGAACTCACGTATATGATGTTCCTTCATTATGGAATGCCCATTCCCTTGCCTTCTGCTTACTGCTCTCCCCCAGAAACTCCCCCTGGGTTTTTACTTGATAATTCTTTGTTCCTCTTCAAGAGCTATATGGAAGGCATCTCCTCAAAGATGCCTACCGTGATCCCCTCTCTCAATCTGAGTTAGGTACCCCTATCAGGTATTTCTGGTGGTTTTTACATACTCCATTGCTGGCCTCATGGCTTTTGTGACTGCCTCCTAGGAGTTAGTTAGTTGTATTGACTAAGCAGGTGGGGTTTGTCCTAAGTGGAGGGCAGGAAGAAGAGAGCCTACTACTCCAGAGCTCTTTCTGAATCCGTACTGTTACTTGACATAAAGTTACCTGTATGCAAGTTCCTTGTATGTATAGATTTGTTCTTTCAGACATTTGAAAATTTAAGGGTGAAATAGATTTAATTTTCTTTTTTGGGGAGAGCATGGAAAAATGATGCAAATGAAGAGAACTGTAAATTGAAACAATAAAAACAAAGGATAAAGATTAGCAATATGCTCCAAGGCAGCATTGTTACAATGTCTTTGGCCTTTGGAACCATCTTTCTAGCTGAATGACTCTTAGATACTTTAAATCTATGATCTCATGATACTGCTTAGCAGGATCCTTTTTTTCAAAAGCGCTTTATAAATTAATTTGACATCTATTCTCAAGGTGCAGTCGAACTGTGATCAGGGATGAATAGTGGGCACAATTGGAATGAGATGGTTTCTAATTTGGTCTGTAGTGCCTGGCCCTGGTGCCTTGTTAGTGGTTGTGGGTATTGTGCATAACTGCTTTAGGAGAGAAACAAGACTGGGGTGTCATTGAATTAATTAGACGAGAATAAAATTAGAAATGAAAGCTCTTTAGTTTCTTAACTGCTAATGGTAGAAAATCAAGTACAATAAATACACTCCAAGCTTTGATGAACCTTACTTACAATTAACAGATTTTAATGGCCTGCCAAAATGTGACAGTTATTCTATTGATCCTCCTAATTAAGGATCATGAAAGGAAAGGGGTGCTTATCTTCACTTTGACTGAATTTCCCCTTGAATCAACCAAACTGCTCAAATGGCTGCTCAGAATGATTTTGGTTGTTTTATATGTGATGTTCAATACATATGCATACATTCATGTGAGGTGTGTCTATTGCGTATTTTTATTTCACTTTGCTGGGGTCACTAGATACAGATGAGGAATATGCAAGGCTAAGGGACACTTATTCCAAAATGTAAATACTTCATCATATACCTGCAAATGGTAGAATTTAATTACTTATAGCTATTGATCTAAAATCTATTTGACTTGTCAAATTCTTTCATTGGGTGTTGAGTTCAGCATGAGGCACTAAGGAAAAAGCCGCACTACTGTATTAAAATTGGCAAGAGCTGGGAGACTGTGCATTAGGGGTGCACAGTATTTCTCAATTCCGTGCTGTAATATGAATTCAGAGAATCATATATGCTAAGACCTCTTTTAGCTTCAATGGAATGACCAAGAGGTGTATTAAGACAGAGTAAATAGAAAGGAAAGCCACAAATAAACTATCTGTGCTGGTCAGGGTCTTTGTTTTTTGCAAAGGGCATCAGGATGGGATCTTGACTAGCCTGGAGAAAAGGGGTGAGAAGCTGGGCATGGAAACACCTGTGGAGCTGTCACCTGCTCAGGGGTGCTGATTATACTTGGGCAGGGATGCTAGAGATTCTGTTGTTCCTACTTTGTGAGGATGGGACTCACCACATGGAGAATAACTGAAAGATTGAAAGGCTCTTTAAGCTTGATGGAACACTCTAAATGTCTGTGTCCACACCACAGTCCTTCTGGATAAGCTTTCATCCTTTCCTCTGTTCTTCATCTCTTTTTCTCTCTTTCATTTTTTCTTTCCTTTTCCTATCTTGTGCTTAGTCCTATACTTGGTGCCATTGTGAAACTGTATCAAAATGCTGTGTTCTAGGGAATGATGAGATATCAAGAGAGCATGAATTCAAGCATTTTAGAAATTGACCCCTATGGATGAGTTTAAACTTTATAAAGAAAATATCAAAGTCAATAAAGTCTTATTACTCTTTCAGAGGCTTAAAGATTACTTCTAAAGTAAGTATTATCTCGGTGAAAGCAATATATCATTCATTGCAGATGTTTCAGATCTTCAGAAAACTGCACAGAGAATTTCAGTTTTGTATAATTGCAAATACCCCATTTGTGAATTTAAAGACCAGAGAAAGTGTTAGCCTAGCAGTTCTAACACAATGCACAGTGGTAGTTCAACTTCTGCCTATACCCTTCAAAAGTACTTCAGTAAATAATAGTGTTCACATGAAAGAAAAGAGAAAGAAAGAAAGAAAGAAAGAAAGAAAGAAAGAAAGAAAGAAAGAAAGAAAGAAAGAAAGAAAGAAGAAAGAAAGAAAAGAAAGAAAGAGAAAGAAAGAAAGAAAAGAAAGAAAGAGAAAAGAAAGAAAGAAAGAAAGAAAAAGAAAGAAAAAGAAAGAAAAAAGAAAGAAAGAAAAGAAAGAAAGAAAAAAGAAAGAAAAAAGAAAGAAAGAAAGAAAAAAGAAAGAGAAAGAAAGAAAGAAAGAAAGAAAGAAAGAAAGAAAGAAAGAAAGAAATGCCAGGGTACTTTGAATCAGTGGCAGAGTTTTTGATAGATTTTTTTAAAGTTCTAACATCTGGTAAGTCAGTTAAAAAATATATACAAGCCCTCTCCTCCCCATTAAAATAGAATATTGCCAATTTGCATGGACAACATAGAATTTAATCCCCTTTAAATATACTGGATCCTTAAATTTTAAAGAGAGCACTTGGTAAACCATGAAAATATGAGAACCAAAATTTTTTGCTCAAAAGCAAAAAGCAGGATCAACATGAATCATCTTAATTATGTATTTCTATTCTGTGGTCAGGCTGTACAATTACACAAAAACTAAATCTCAGGAATAACACATTGTACAATGTGCAGTATAGTACTAGAAATATCCTTTCAGTGTACAAGGTTAGAAATTTCTCAAGCCTCTACATAGCAACATTTGGTGCTATCTAAAACATGAATAACGAGGAAATACTCAACAGTTACATTTAAAATAATTGTTCCTTTTGATAATTACTTTTTTCATTGATTTAAAACTCACTTTCCTTCAACAATTATCTCCATGGCCTCCATTGCAAACATGGTTCTCTTGACTATTGAAAACTATATATCCTAAATAATTCCAAGTGAAATTTTTTCCAGTTTCAGGGACTTTACAAAAATAGCCAAAATCACACAGCATTTTCAAGTTGACTGAGCACCTAAGTAGAACAGCGTTATTTTGTGGTGCCAGTGGTCACTAGGACTGCAGGCGCTGGCTCTGTCAGGGAGTGTAAGGCTTTTTTTATGCTCTAGGATGTTGCTGTATCTTATGACCACCCCACCCTCTAGACCATTATCCAGGGAGGTGGGATATGTTTGAGCTTAGAGCTCAGTCCCTACCTTGACTCTTCTCTTCTCCTTTCTCCCTGGTGCAATTTTGAAAAGAATTATGTTTAAGCCTTGCTCTCTTTCCTCTTCCTTGCTGGATCTTCTGCTCCATCATGGCAAACTGACAGTCTAGGTCTCGGGAAACTGGCATACTGCCTCTGCCCCTCTCTGGATTTCTGGACTTAAGATTTCTGACAGCTATCCCCCACACAAAACCCACATAAATTAGTCAGTTTTGCTTTTTGAAACTTGCTTCTGGGTGGCAAGGAGAGGGTAGCAGCTCTGACTGCACTTAATAGCGATTAGCTGGCAGAGCAAATCTTCCCTTTGTCTTTCTTGTTTTCATTCTTTTTGAGGAGGGGATTTGATAGGGATATGATTTTGGATATGGTTTCTGATCACCACTGCCTTCTCCTAGAGCACATTGGCTAATAAAACACATCATCTGTTTTTACAGGGCCAGTGGTTAGAAATGTGATGGACTCAGATGGCTCTTCCTTTGATCTTTAGTCCATTAAAACAGATGACAGCCAGAATCATGCTTCTCTAGACTTCAAAGCAATGATAAAACAATCCCTTGGAACACAAGTCCTCTTGTCTCATAGGAGATAAATTTTAATATTTCCCTGTTTTGTGAGAATACATGAAGATATCCCTCTTCAGTTGATCCCTAAGGAAGAGCTTAAGAAAGATCCACTGTCTCTCCTTGGAAGTAGAGTCCCAAGACCTAAACAACCACTCCAGGCTTGGTTTTATGGTAATCTGGCTTGTTGATCAGTTTTACTTTAGTGAGCATATTCATTTGTGCTAGCTAGGGCTTTACATACACATAATAGGGAGTGACTTCCATGATATATGCTTAGGCCTGTCCCCTAATATATACATTTTATACAACACAATTTAGGATGTTTTAGAACTATGAATATATGAAGGGTAAACATGAATTTGTCTAAGATTGATCTTCTATATGTTTGTTTCTTTTTTTTTTTCTTTAAAGATTTATTCATTTATTAGAATCACAGAAAGGAAGAGGGTTGGGACAGAGAGAGAGAGAGTAGAGCAAGAGCGAGAGCAAGAGGGAGAGATAGAGAGAGAGAGAGAGAGAATCTTCAGTAGAGTTCTCCCTGCTGAGCACAGAGACCCAGGTAGCCCATGATATAAATATCATGACCCTGAGGTCATGACCTGAGCCAAAACCAAGATCTGACGTTCAACTGACTGAGCCACCAAGTCACCCCTGCAAGCTAGTTTCTTAGAAAAAGAATTGTCTTCTGCAAATACCATAGAAACCAGTTAAGCCTTCCTTCCTGCAAAACACCATAAAAACCAATTAAAGCGCATTAGTCAGCCCCTGGACTTGTACCACAGCTCCTGCATCATACCGGGGGGAGGGGGGGGTGCGGAGGGGGGGCTCGGAGGAGGGTGCTTTAGCATTTTCCCAAGCAGGATTCCAGAGGTGAACCTTGTTGCAAGCTTCCTAAGTCTTGGAGCTGCAATTTGAATGCTTGAATGCCTCATCAGATGAAGGCCTTGTGCTTATCCCCACATATATGGAGTTGCCAATTAGGACTGGAGGCAAAAATTCCATCATGAGATACATTTCTTAAATGCATCCCAGCATAACAGATCTGGGAGGTGTTGTTCATGGAGAGTCAGATGTCTGGCCTCGTGAGGTGGCTCTGAACGTCCGCAGAGTGTGGTAGGGCAAGAGACACTGGTGTCTTTGGTATTTACCCTGACTCCAGGAGCTTTTCCCAATGAACACTGCTCTAGCAAGTTAGAAATATACCCTGCTTAGCTAATCACCTTGTTTGTACCATGTTTATCCAAGGGCTTTATATCACTGGTGTATACAATGTTGCTGAGACAAACATGAATGCTGAATCGTTTCTTGAAAATGAGGCAATTTGTTCAATTCATTCTACAAATGGTTGAGTCTCTGCCCACTCGATGCTACAGAATGTACTGGGATTATTTTATAGTTATAACAAATCCTGCTTTCAGTCTTACAGGGAAAATCAGACCTATTCCCTAATAATGATAATGGAAAATAAATGTGGTAAAAAATATAAAAGGTGTTATGAGAGTTATAGAAGGAAAAAGAAATTACTTTTATTGGCAGTTTCTTGCAAGAGTTTTGGATGGCTTATAAGGATTGGTATAATTTAAGTGTTTAAAAGACCAACTAAATGGCATTCTACCTGGAAGTGGGAAAGCACAGGGGAATAAAGTAGAAAATGAGTTTGGTTGGAGTGGGAATGCTTATGGGAGGCATAATGGTAAATTGACTTTGAAAGACAAGTTGTATCAAGAACATAGAAGGCCTTGGATGCCAGGCTAAATAATTTGAATTTTATTGGAATTACTCCCCAGAAAGATAAATCTGGCATTGATATGTAAAGGTTTTGGCATAAGAAGAAGTGTTTTACAGAGCTGAAAGGATCTAGGTGAAAGGTTCTAACTTCTCATACCCCTTGGTTTGAATAGAGGAAAGTAAAAATACATATATAAAATCCACCCTAGATGGAAGGTATAAGAAGCATTGCTTGACATAATGTGTGAAACATAATATTACTATAGCTGAGCACAACATAGTTAATGGCCATTAGCAGAGTGAATGCAACATGGTGTCCTGACACATGAAACCTGACAGTGTACCATCTTTCTGCAACCAGTGGCTGGCTTCTGGGGGATTTCTTACTGTGAGGAATATCTAGACCTACCAGCTGGGGATGATATAGAAATAAATGAGTTTTTGCCTTACCTCTGATACTTGCAAATCTTTTTAAAAAATATTTTATTTATTTATTCATGAGAGACACACAGAAAGAGGCTGAGACATAAGGAGAAGCAGGCTCCCTGTGGAAGCCTGATGTGGGACTTGATCCCAGAACCCTGGGGATCACGGCCTGAGCCAAGGCAGATGCTCAACCACTGTGCCACCCAGGTGCCTCCTACACTTGCAAATTTTAATTAATAAAGGTATCAAAGTGGAGCATCTGGCTGTTTCAGTCTATAGAGCTTGCAGTTTGTGATCAAAGGGTTGTGAGTTTGAGCCCCACATTGGGTGTAGAGATACCTTTATTAAAGATTTTTTCTCCCTCTACCTATGTCTCTGCCTCTCTCTCTCTCTCTGTGTAACTATCATAAATAAATAAAAAAATTAAAAAAAAAAAAAGGGATCCCTGGGTGGCGCAGCGGTTTGGCGCCTGCCTTTGGCCTAGGGCGCGATCTTGGAGACCTGGGATCGAATCCCACGTCGGGCTCCCGGTGCATGGAGCCTGCTTCTCCCTCTACCTATGTCTCTGCCTCTCTCTCTCTCTGTGTGTAACTATCATAAATAAATAAAAAAATTTAAAAAAATAAAGATTTTTGTAAGTAATCAAAGTGAAGAAAAGAGAAAATGTAACAGATTATTTGAAAAGAAAAAAAGGTTTATATCTGATATACTTAGAAGTAATAGCAGTGGATAAAGTGGGCAACCACATGCACAGATGACCAATCCCTTATAAAAATATGTAGATAAATACAGGATCAGTGAAATTTGCATACAGAAGGGTTTGCCTCTAATCATAGCTTCTCATTAGAGAATACTGCCCTACTTTCCTATCCTGGGTAGCATGGTCCAACCTGGCAGCATTTTTGTATAAAACCAAAGAGTGTGTAGTCTGGGCCAGAGTCCCTGCTGTCTGCACTGAAAACTTACCAGCTTTCCAGAGAGTTGAGGGCAGTAAATCTCCCCTGCCCTGGAAACCACATTATGGTATCTGAGATCAGCTTTAACTTGTTTGTGGCTGAGAAAGGAGAAGATTTCATTATTACCAACCTGGATTTTAGAGACAAGAAATGTATATATGCACAAAAGCTGGTATTTTCTGTTACAACTGGGGGCAATGTTTAGCTTTGCTAATTTTATTTGGGTCAAGTTGATGTCTCCCATGTTCAGACACCATTCATGATCAGTATTTCTTTGGAAAAAAAATGTGCTAAAATTTCTGGTTATCTCTGATTTGATCTGTTTAGTGAATATGGATACAAAGATACTTTACTGTTTCTTAGCAAGAGAATAAAACCAACTGGTCTCAGACCATGATTTTAATGAGCATGGGGGTAAGCAATTTGTATATAATAACTGAATCATCAAAAACTTAAATGTAATACAGCTACATTCTGTTTCCCTATGTGTAACCTAAAAGGGATATTGTAGCAGTTTAAAATAAATGCTGAAGCTACAGTGAACAATTAACCCTTTTGGCATGAGTAGTATCCAGCTCAATAAACATGATGAAAAAGCTTTTTTCTTTCATAGATTATGCTCTTGTTGGATAGCCCATCTCTCTTACCTTTATATGTCACTGGCAATAGCATGGAAATCATTTTTGCATTCTTCTTGGAGTGATGCAGTATTCCTTCCTTTTCCCTGAGCATGATGAGAGCTGTCATTTATTTTTTAAGGTATTAATTCTAGTGCCCTCTCTATTTCTCACATTTTTTTTTCTGTTGAGGAGGGGGTTTAAAATTCATGGACCCTGACTTAAGCTGCACAGTATTTATTTTAAAGTTTAAATTAATGTTGTGATCATTTATCATCTGTTAAGTTTGTATTGTCAAGCACAAAGAAATTAAACCTTGGATGAAACAGACAAGCAGGATGTAAGTAGTAGAATCTGTTAACAATTCAACAAGTCCAATTTATGGGAGAATAGACTGAATTTCAAGCCAGATAGCCTGCAGCGGGCAGCAGGCACTTGGACCAGTGGGGAAATGCTTTAGCTTGTGGCATTTTTCAGTAATCTAAGTGATTTTCCTTATGTTAAACGATTTGACTCTCAAGAGAATTAAAAAAAAAAAAGGACAATAAAATTGACCTTGGAGAACAAAGCCTGGGGTGGTTAAGGGTCCTGGTAGACAAACTTGGAGTGAGGAGCTCAGAGCCTGCAAGTGGACTTGGCCTATAACTTGCTACCTGTCTGATCTCAAGGGAGGTTCTTTGATTATTTATCCTTTCAAAGTTATTCCTTCACTGATGAATTGAAGGTTGTGAGAAGTTAATTAGATGCTCCATGTATATTTGTAAGTGAAGGACTTGGATTCACAGTGAGGGAAAGCATGGAATGGCTGACATTACCAAGTGCAAGAATGAGAATGTAGAGCTGATTTCATGAAGCATTGGAAGTAAGGACCACCTAGATGCCCCAGTGCTGCCAGACTCCATCTCTCCATCTCCTCCTGCCCCTGCTTCTCTTCATGCATGTGTCTCCATGAAGTGAAGGTTACAACAGTTTGAATTTCTAGGGCTCACATTTTTAGTTTTACTGTTAAAGAGCATGAAGCTTCCTTCAGTTTCCAAATTAGAAATTACCAGAATGTTGCAATTCCTAGGGCCCTTGCCAATTTCTGACCCATTTTCTTTTCTCTTTTACATATTTTAGCAGAGTTGATACACAATGTTAAAATGATTCAACATCTCTATATGTTATGCTATACTTACTGCAAGTATAGCTACCATTTGTCACCATTTATTGTATTCCCTACACTATTACCTTTTATTCCTATGAGTTGCTTATTCAATAACTGGAAACCTCCATCTCCCATTCCCCTTCACCCATTTTGTCCACCTCTCCACCGACCTTGCTCCTGGCAACCATCAGTTTGTTCTCTATAGGTCAGGTTCTGCTCTTAGTTTCTTTATTAATTTTTTTTGGATTAGGCACTGAGTGAAATACAGTATTTGTCCTTCTGAGTCTTATTTAATTTAGCATAATATCCTCTTAGTCCATCCATGTTGTCACAAATGGTACTATCTCATCCTTTTTAATGGCTGTATAATATTCTATCATATCTATCTATCTATATATATACATATCTATACACACAAACACACATACACACTATGTCTTCTCTTCTCTATTCATTTCACTATTGATGGGCACTTATGGAAGCAACCTATCTTGGCTATTGAAAATAATACTACAACAAATATAGGGGTGCTTGCATCTTTTCATATAAGTATTTTTGGGGTTTTTTTGGTAAATAACCTAGAAGTGGAATTACTGGATCATATGGTGGTTCAATTTTTTTTTTAATTTTTTTTTAATTTATTCATGATAGTCATACAGAGAGAGAGAGAGGCAGAGACACAGGCAGAGGAGAAGCAGGCTCCATGCACCAGGAGCCCGATGTGGGATTCGATCCCGGGTCTCCAGGATCGCGCCCTGGGCCAAAGGCAGGTGCCAAACCGCTGCGCCACCCAGGGATCCCTGGTGGTTCAATTTTTAATTTTTTGAGGAAAATACTTAAAATATTGTTTTCCGCAGTGTCTATACCAATTTACATTCCTACCAACACTGTGAGAGTTCCTTTTTCTTCACATTTTCACCAACACTTTATTTCTTTGCTTTTGACAGATTCATTTTCTTTTTGTGTGTGGTGAGGTACACTATCAAGCTTTGCCCAGCTTAGCTCAATAACTGCCTTTCTCTAGGATCTCTGAGTTCTGAGACTGGCACACCAACCACAAATACACAATTAGAAAAACTTTTTCCATAAAAATGTAATGGAAGGCTTGACCTAAAGTTTGATGGAAATTAAATGGTAATAACTGGTACAGAGGAAGACGGGCTACTGCCCGGCCTGTGGGAAGTATTCCATGCATGATGGGCTTATTATGTAAATTCATTGTTATTGTTGTTGGTAGTAGATTTGTTTCTCTGTCCTTTCTGTAATGTATCTAGTGTTCTTTCTGCCATAGCCTTCTGATCCAAGGAAAATTGGCCACTAATAGATAAAACTTCCAGGTGGGTAAACCATCTTCAACCTCTCTTCTTTTTGCCAAGGGTCACTCACCTGGGCTTGCCTTCCTTCCCATATCTCAAACTGCAAAATTACTTCTCTTACTGTCACAGTTGATAAACCACTCTTATTTATTTATTTAAAGATTATATTTATTTATTTGAGAGTAAGATAGAACACGAGTAGGGAAGGGCCAGAGGTTGAGAAGCAGAGGGAGAAGCAGACTCTCTGCTGAGCTGGGAGCCCGATGTAGGGCTTGATCTCAGGACCCCGGGATCATGACCTGAGCTGAAAGCAGATGCTTAACCAACTAAGGCACCCAGGCACTTCAAAACCACTCAAATTTAAATACAATTGATCCCACTAGCCCTCAAAAGGATAATTTTCTACTCAAAAGAGTAGTTGATAAAACTTGTTGAATCTTTGACTAAGGGTGTATTTCTGAACTTGAAAGGTCAACAGTGGGCGTGTTGATTATACATGTCTTTGCCTGCATGACAAACTGCCTCCTCTCCACAAAATGGACATTTTCTCGCTCCATATTTTGGTCTTCATTATCCCAAGCCTCCCTCCACCATACCCTCAAAGGATATCAGTAACTTGACTCATTTTATGAAAGATAAGCACTCAATGACACAGGAAATGTATCTTTTCAGGAGACTTACAGGTAAGTCATACAGAAATAATGCATATTATTATTATTATTATTATTATTATTAAAATAAATTTATTTTTATTGGTGTTCAATTTGCCAACATATAGAATAACACTCAGCTCATCCCATCAAGTGCCCCCCTCAGTGTCCGTCACCCAGTCACTCCCTCCCCTCCGCCCACCTCTCTTTCTACCACCCCTAGTTCGTTTCCCAGAGTTAGGAGTCTCTCATGTTCTGTTTCCCTTTCTGTTAAGAAATAATGTATATTAGGGATCCCTGGGTGGCGCAGCGGTTTGGCGCCTGCCTTTGGCCCGGGGCGCGATCCTGGAGACCCGGGATCGAATCCCACGTCGGGCTCCCGGTGCATGGAGCCTGCTTCTCCCTCTGCCTATGTCTCTGCTTCTCTCTCTCTCACTGTGTGCCTATCATAAAAATAAATAAAATTAAAAAAAAAATTTAAAAAAAAAATAAAAAAAAAAAAGAAATAATGTATATTAAATTGAAACTGCTTATGTATAAGGCAGTAATAGAGCTGACTTTTGAAACCTCATACAATGAGAAATGGAAACAAGCAAATTATGCTTTCCCCCACAGATATTTGCATACTCTCTTGTAGGTATTATTGCATTTCAGGAGACAGAATTCGCAACTACAGATTCATCTTCAAGGAGATAGATAATTTTAAGTGAGGCAGATGAAATACTGCATAGATAAATCTATAGAACACTGGAAAAGAGAGAGAATATAGTGAGGGAAGGCTTTATTTAAGAAAATGTCAGCTATGATCCAATTGTGGAGTGTAGGAAATTTATTATAGCTAAGAAAAATCTAAAACAGGCTCTTTTATGTATTGAAAAATCAACAAATTAACATTAGATTTCTGTATGAGGTAACATTTTTTACCTATACAAATTTCCAGGGAGTGTCTTCTTTTCTCAAACTCATCAGTACCTCCCCACTGCTTTTTAAAATTCCCCCATGATACTAAATTGCTAATTTGAAGTTAACTGAGTCACTGATCCCTACTATAATCTAAAAAGGTTACCTGAAGTGAGATACTCATTCAAATGCACTATCTCTTAGACTCCTAGAAGCTTCTGCTACCACTAAAAATATACCTCACAGAACTACCAAAACCTGCTTGTAGGTCAAAAGCTATTCTAAACTTGTATTACTTTGAACTGAAGATTAGATTATTGGACAACCACTAAACTCTAGGCTCCTAGGTGTGGCTGTAGCTAAAATTGAACCCACAAGAAAATCAGCAAGAAAATGGACTCTCTCTCACTTGAACATGAGTATTTATCAAGTGTTCTTTTTTTTTTTTTTTCATTTTTTTTCAAGTGTTCTTTTTAATGAAATCACCACTGTATTAGGTCTAGAGAAGATCAGATCACCACTGTATTAGGTCTAGAGAAGATCAGTCCTGACAAGGGAAAGTTTGAGGCCCCAGAGAACAAAGGCAGCCAAGCCTTCTTTCCATGATATTTTCCATGGCTGATGTCACTGGCCAGGCCTTCTGGATAAAAAATTTGATACAGCTCTCCTGTTTACTTGGTTGTTTTTGAGTTGTGCTCTTCCGGCAATTTTCTTTGAAAGGTGTTAATTTCTCAGCCTAAATAAAGACCATAAGATAACCATTTAGGAATGTAGCAAAGAAATGCCATTCTTGATCTCAGAAAACTTGATCCTTTGAAAAAGATTTAAATGGACTCATTTGTGCATTCATGATGAGAGACAGAGTAGAAAAGAGGGACAGAGTAGAAAGGTTGTCAGGGTTGAAGAATGAATACTGAGTCCTTTTTCTGCAGCATGGTTAGAGTCATCAAGTTTGTAATCCTTGATGTTTATATAGAACTCTGTATTTTCAAATCACTTTCATAAATATTCTTATTTGATCCCATTCCTATTTGATGTCTTTCTCTTTTTTCTTTGTTAGGAAGGAAAGGGAGGAAGTAGTAGAACATAGATTAAATAATAATAATAAAAAAAGTGCTTTGTAGTTTCTTTGACACAAATTCTTCCAGACACAAGGACAGTTGGATTTGCCTCAGAAGACTCTGCTGCAGTCCAGCATCAAAGACTTCAATAGCTTACACCAAAAAAATAATTTGATTCAGCTGCTTGCTGGTATCAAACGAATATATTAGAGGTTGATATGATGGATTCAGTTTATTGGAGACTTCCTGAAAGGCTCTGTAAAGTACATTCATATCCATTTGCAAAATTTCCTGAGTAGAACCATGTTTATGGATAATGTGTTCTAGTTCATGTCCTCTAAGCCAACATGATAACTCTGGAATTGACGTGGCTTTTACAGGGGGGCTCAGGAATTGAACATACAGCTTTGTTTTTTTCTCCTACTGTTTGTGAAAGAATCCTAATGATGATGATGAACTTGGTGTAGGTAATGTGGTCTTTACAGTGAGGAAGTGGAACAGGGATCAATATTCCAATGTTGCCGATCAGAAAATTAGTTGATTTGCTTACAACTGCATGTGATTGTGGGTAAAAGAAAGAAAGGAAAGATTTCTAGGTATATTGGCTTAATGGGCTTTTATTGACTTAATAGTATTTTCTTCAACTTTAGAATGGAGGTGGATTTGGAAAGACATTCTATACTTAAATATAAATAGGGCACAACAGAACAAAGCTTGGATACACAGAGAAGAAAAGTGAGCTCTGGCCATGTCATTTTAGTAGGGTCATTAAACTTTTTACATCTTGCTTTCCTTGTATATAAAATAGGGGCATTTTCATGCTAAAAATTCTTAGCAGATTGATTGATTGATTGATTGATTGATTTTTAGTGCTAACTTCCAAGTACAGAAAGGCCAATCTTAGAATAAGAGGCAGGGCTTCCATGGCAATGAGTGGACTAAATTAAAAAGAAAAGATGTGTGTGGGGGGGGAGGGCATGGGGAGGAGGGCGTGGCCAGCTGGTGCAAAAACCTTTGCAGAAAGGGATCTCAATAGGCTTATGTTCAGGTCCCTGTGTTAATAACTTGCTGGACTATGTGCCATGTTGAATCTGGAGAGAGGACAAAATAAAGATGAATTTGTCTATGTTTGCATTATACTAATTCCAACACAGTTTGTTGAGTATTATTATTATTATTTTTAAGATTTTATTTATTTTTTCATGAGAGACAGAGAGAGAGAGAGAAGAGAGAGAAGCAGGCTGCATGCAGGGAGCCCGACACCTGACTTGATCCTGGGCCTCCAGGATCAGGCCCTGGGCTGCAGGTGGCGCTAAACCGCCGAGCCACCGGGCTGCCCAGTTTGTTGAGTATTAACATCAATAGGACTGTCATCTAATAAGTAGGACTAGATTATAATGATCTGTAAAGCACTCTTTCCCTCCTTCTCTCATTAGATTTGGTTGATTTTGATAATGATATGAAAATATTGGAAGATGGTGGAAGAGTAGGGTCCCCAAGTCACCTGTCCCCACCAAATTACCTAGAAAACCTTCAAATCATCCTGAAAATCTACGAATTCGGCCTGAGATTTAAAGAGAGACAAGCTGGAACGCTACAGTGAGAAGAGTTCGCGCTTCTATCAAGGTAGGAAGACGGAGAAAAAGAAATAAAGAAACAAAAGGCCTCCAAGGGGGAGGGGCCCCGCGAGGAGCCGGGCTGAGGCTGGGGCGAGTGTCCCCAGGACAGGAGAGCCCCGTCCCGGAGGAGCAGGAGCTGCACCGACCTTCCCGGGGGAAAGGGGCCCGCAGGGAGTTGGAGCAGGACCCAGGAGGGCGGGGATGCCCTCGGGCTCCCGGGGACACTAACAGGCACCTGCGCCCCGGGAGAGTGCGCCGAGCTCCCTAAGGGCTGCAGCGCGCACGGCGGGACCCGGAGCAGCTCAGAGGGGCTCGGGCGGCGGCTCCGCGGAGGGGGCTGCGGGGCGGGAGCGAATCCAACAGCGCAGGCCCCGGAGCACAGGGCGCCGGGACACAGCCCAGGATCCGGCCTCCCCCCGGGACAGGCAGAGGCCGGGAGGGCCCAGGACAGCAAGGACGCTCCTGCCCGGGGCTGAGCAGATCAGCGGCCCTGCCCCGGAGCCCCCAGGCCCTGCAGAAGGAGAGCCCCGGAGATACTGCGGGGGCTGACTCCAGGGCTGCAGAGCTGGCCCCGCCACTGGAGTTGTTCCTCCTGGGGCCTCACGGGGTAAACAACCCACACTGAGCCCTGCACCCGGAAGGGGGAGAGCAGCTCCCCCAAGTGCTAACACCTGAAAATCAGCACAGCAGGCCCCTCCCCCAGAAGACCAGCTGGACGGACCAGTTCCAGGGGAAGTCAAAGGACTTAAAGTATACAGAATCAGAAGATACTCCCCCCTGGGTTTTTTTTTTTTTTTTTTGCTTTTTGATTTGTTTGCTTCCCCCACCCCTTTTTTCCCTTTCTTTCTTTTTCTTTCTCTTTTTTCTTCTCTTTTTTTCTTCCTTTTTCTTTTTTCTTTTTCTCTTTTCTTTTCTCTTTTCTCTCTCTCTTTTTCTCCTTTTCCCAATACAACTTGCTTTTGGCCACTCTGCACTGAGCAAAATGACTAGAAGGAAACCTCACCTCAAAAGAAAGAATCAGAAACAGTCCTCTCTCCCAGAGAGTTACAAAATCTGGATTACAATTCAATGTCAGAAAGCCAATTCAGAAGCACTATTATATAGCTACTCGTGGCTCTAGAAAAAAGCATAAAGGACTCAAGAGACTTCATGACTGCAGAATTTAGATCCAATCAGGCAGAAATTAAAAATCAATTGAATGAGATGCAATCCAAACTAGAAGACCTAACGACGAGGGTTAACGAGGTGGAAGAACGAGTGAGTGACATAGAAGACAAGTTGATGGCAAAGAGGGAACCTGAGGAAAAAAGAGACAAACAAAAGACCATGAAGATAGATTAAGGGAAATAAACGACAGCGTGAGGAAGAAAAACCTACTTTTAATTGGGGTTCCCGAGGGCGCCAAAAGGGACAGAGGACCAGAATATGTATTTGAACAAATCCTAGCTGAAAACTTTCCTAATCTGGGAAGGGAAACAGGCATTCAGATCCAGGAAATAGAGAGATCCCCCCCCCCCTAAAATCAATAAAAAACGTTCAACACCTCGACATTTAATAGTTAAGCTTGCAAATTCCAAAGATAAAGAGAAGATCCTTAAAGCAGCAAGAGACAAGAAATCCCTGACTTTTATGGGGAGGAGTATTAGGGTAATAGCAGACTCTCCACAGAGACCTGGCAGGCCAGAAAGGGCTGGCAGGATATATTCAGGGTCCTAAATGAGAAGAACATGCAACCAAGAATACTTATCCAGCAAGGCTCTCATTCAAAATGGAAGGAGAGATAAAGAGCTTCCAAGACAGGCAGGAACTGAAAGAATATGTGATCTCCAAACCACCTCTGCAAGAAATTCTAAGGGGGACTCTTAAAATTCCCCTTTAAGAAGAAGTTCAGTGGAACAATCCACAAAAACAAGGACTGAATAGATATCATGATGACACTAAACTCATATCTGTCAATAGTAACTCTGAACGTGAACGGGCTTAATGACCCCATCAAAAGGCGCAGGGTTTCAGACTGGATAAAAAAGCAGGACCCATCTATTTGCTGTCTACAAGAGACTCATTTTAGACAGAAGGACACCTACAACCTGAAAATAAAAGGTTGGAGAACCATTTACCATTCAAATGGTCCTCAAAAGAAAGCAGGGGTAGCCATCCTTATATCAGATAAACTAAAATTTACTCCGAAGACTGTAGTGAGAGATGAAGAGGGACACTATCTCATACTTAAAGGATCTATCCAACAAGAGGACTTAACAATCCTCAATATATATGCCCCGAATGTGGGACTGCCAAATATATAAATCAATGAATAACCAAAGTGAAGAAATTCTTAGATAATAATACACTTATACTTGGTGACTTCAATCTAGCTCTTTCTATACTCGATAGGTCTTCTAAGCACAACATCTCCAAAGAAACGAGAGCTTTAAATGATACACTGGACCAGATGGATTTCACAGATATCTACAGAACTTTACATCCAAACTCAACTGAATACACATTCTTCTCAAGTGCACATGGAACTTTCTCCAGAATAGACCACATACTGGGTCACAAATTGGGTCTGAACAGATACCAAAAGATTGGGATCGTCCCCTGCATATTCTCAGACCATAATGCCTTGAGATTAGAACTAAATCACAACAAGAAGTTTGGAAGGACCTCAAGCACGTGGAGGTTAAGGACCATCCTGCTAAAAGATGAAAGGGTCAACCAGGAAATTAAAGGAAGAATTAAAAAGATTCATGGAAACTAATGAGAATGAAGATACAACCATTCAAAATCTTTGGGATGCAGCAAAAGCAGTCCTAAGGGGGAAATACATTGCAATACAAGCATCCATTCAAAAACTGGAAAGAACTCAAATACAGAAGCTCACCTTACCCATAAAGTAGCTAGAGAAAAAACAGCAAATAGATCCTACACTCAGCAGAAGAAGAGAGTCAATAAAGATTTGAGCAGAACTCAACGAAATCGAGACCAGAAGAACTGTGGAACAGATCAACAGAACCAGGAGTTGGTTCTTTGAAAGAATTAATGAAATAGATAAACCATTAGCCAGCCTTATTAAAAAGAAGAGAGAGAAGACTCAAATTAATAAAATCATGAATGAGAAAGGAGAGATCACTACCAACACTAAGGAAATACAAACAATTTTAAAAACATATTATGAACAGCTATATGCCAATAAATTAGGCAATCTGGATGAAATGGACGCATTCCTGGAAAGCCACAAACTACCAAAACTGGAACAGGAAGAAATAGAAAACCTGAACAGGCCAATAACCAGGGAGGAAATTGAAGCAGTCATCAAAACCTCCCAAGACACAAGAGTCCAGGGCCAGATGGCTTCCCAGGGGAATTCTATCAAACGTTTAAAGAAGAAACCATACCTATTCTACTAAAGCTGTTTGGAAAGATAGAAAGAGATGGAGTACTTCCAAATTCGTTCTATGAGGCCAGCATCACCTTAATTCCAAAACCAGACAAAGACCCCATCCAAAGGAGAATTACAGACCAATATCCCTGATGAACATGGATGCAAAAATTCTCAACAAGATACTAGCCAATCGGATCCAATAGTACATTAAGAATATTATTCACCATGACCAAGTAGGATTTATCCCTGGGACATAAGGCTGGTTCAACACTCGGAAAACAATTAATGTGATTCATCATATCAGCAAGAGAAAAACCAAGAACCATATGATCCTCTCATTAGATGCAGAGAAAGCATTTGACAAAATACAGCATCCATTCCTGATCAAAACTCTTCAGAGTGTAGGGATAGAGGGAACATTCCTCAACATCTTAAAAGCCATCTACGAAAAGCCCACAGCAAATATTCTCAATGGGGAAGCACTGGGAGCCTTTCCCCTAAGATCAGGAACAAGACAGGGATGTCCACTCTCACCACTGCTATTAAACATAGTATTGGAAGTCCTCGCCTCAGCAATCAGACAACAAAAATAAATAAAAGGCATTCAAATTGGCAAAGAAGTCAAACTCTCCCTCTTCACCGATGACATGATACTCTACATAGAAAACCCAAAAGCCTCCACCCCAAGATTGCTAGAACTCATAGAGCAATTTGGCAGCATGGCAGGATACAAAATCAATGCTCAGAAATCAGTGGCATTTCTATACACTAACAATGAGACTGAAGAAAGAGAAATTAAGGAGTCAACCCCATTTACAATTGCACCCAAAAGCATAAGATACCTAGGAATAAACCTAACCAAAGAGGTAAAGGATCTATACCCTAAAAACTATAGAACACTTCTGAAAGAAAGTGAGGAAGACACAAAGAGATGGAAAAATATTCCATGCTCATGGATTGGCAGAATTAATATTGTGAAAATGTCAATGTTACCCAGGGCAATTTACATGTTTAATGCAATCCCTATCAAAATACCATAGACTTTCTTCAGAGAGTTAGAACAAATTACTTTAAGATTTGTGTAGAATCAGAAAAGACCCCGAATACCCAGAGGAATATTGAAAAAGAAAACCATAACTGGGGGCATCACAATGCCAGATTTCAGGTTGTACTACAAAGCTGTGGTCATCAAGACAGTGTGGTACTGGCACAACAAAGACACATAGATCAATGGAATAGAATAGAGAACCCAGAAGTGGACCCTGAACTTTATGGTCAACTACTATTTGATAAAGGAGGGAGACTATCCATTGGAAGAAAGATAGTCTCTTCAATAAATGGTGCTGGGAAAATTGGACATCCACATGGAGATGAATGAAACTAGGCCACTCTCTTTAACCATACACAAAGATAAACTCAAAATGGATGAAAGATCTAAATGTGAGACAAGATTCCATCAAAATCCTAGAGGAGAACACAGGCAACACCCTTTTTGAACTCGGCCACAGTAACTTCTTGCAAGATACATCCACGAAGGCAAAAGAAACAAAAGCAAAAATGAACTATTGGGACTTCATCAAGATAAGAAGCTTTTGCACAGCAAAGGATACAGTCAACAAACTAAAAGACAACCTACAGAATGGGAGGAGATATTTGCAAATGACATACCAGATAAAGGGCTAGTTTCCAAGATCTATAAAGAACTTATGAAACTCAAGAGCAAAGAAACAAACAATCCAATCATGAAATGGGCAAAAGAGATGAAGAGAAATCTCACAAAGGAAGACATAGATATGGCCAACATGCACATGAGAAAATGCTCCGCATCACTTGCCATCAGGGAAATACAAAGCAAAACCACAATGAGATACCACCTCACACCAGTGAGAATGGGGAAAATCAACAAGGCAGGAAACCACAAATGTTGGAGAGGATGTGGAGAAAAGGGAACCCTCTTACACTGTTGGTGGGAATATGAACTGGCACAGCCACTCTGGAAAACTGTGTGGAGGTTCCTCAAAGAGGTAAAAATAGACCTGCCCTAAGACCTAGCAATTGCACTGCTGGGGATTTACCCCAAAGATACAGATGCAATGAAACGCCGGGACACCTGCTCCCCGATGTTTCTAGCAGCAATGTCCACAATAGCCAAACTGTGGAAGGAGCCTCGGTGTCCATCGAACGATGAATGGATAAAGAAGATGTGGTTTATGTATACAATGGAATATTACTCAGCCATTAGAAACGACAAATACCCACCATTTGCTTCGACGTGGATGGAACTGGTGGGTATTATGATGAGTGAAATAAGGCAATCGGAGAAGGACAAACATTATATGTTCTCATTCATTTGGGGAATATAAATAATAGTGAAAGGGAATATAAGGGAAGGGAGAAGAAATGTGTGGGAAATATCAGAAAGGGAGACAGAACATAAAGACTCCTAACTCTGGGAAACGAAATAGGGATGGTGGAAAGGGACGAGGGTGGGGGTTTGGGGTGACTGGGTGATGGGCACTGAGGTGGGCACTTGATGGGATGAGCACTGGGTGTTATTCTGTATGTTGGTAAACTGAACACCAATAAAAAATAAATTTATTATTATAAAAACAACAAAAAGTAATAAAAAAGAAAGTATTGTATTTATATATAATCATTGTATATATATGTGATATATATATTTGATGCATATACAATCAAAAATTTGAGATATATATATATATATATATTTGATGCATATACAATCAAAAATTTGAGATATATATATATATATATATATACATATATATATATATATATATATATATATATATATATATATATAATCGTATTCAAAAAGAACCAAATTATACTAGGTGGTAAAGCATGTTTTCCTAGATGTCATTTTAGTTTTTATTCTGAAAAAAAAAAAAACAGAAAACCAAAAATAAAACCACAAAACCCTCAGTTTCC
Organism: Vulpes lagopus; assembly: GCF_018345385.1. Lineage (NCBI taxonomy): Eukaryota > Metazoa > Chordata > Mammalia > Carnivora > Canidae > Vulpes > Vulpes lagopus. Next base: position 27,469,230 of record NC_054836.1, read on the forward strand.
AAAAAGAAAAAAAAAGAGCATAAGATATGAAGATTCATGAAATGGACACCACATGCTAATGTCCATAACAAATACAGCTTTAAAATATGTGACAAGTGAATGTTTCTTTTTAAATATCTTACATTGTAGGGAGTATGAAATAATGATTTTCTAAGTGTTTTTCTCCTTAAACAAACGAACGAAACAAAACAAAAACCTCTGGATAGAGATTTCTGAAACATATCTGGGAATCATTCTTGAGGATCAGTTTTATGACTCCTGATTGCATATGTAGGACTCTGGAGCTATGTTGATGTCTACCAGTAGAACTTAAATTTGAAGACCCTCTGTGCATTATGACCAGTGGGCTCATTGCAGATGTATGTGGACTAGGGCTCCAAGTATAAAGATTGTTCCTGCATGTGTCAGGGGTTCCATGATCTGAGCATTGTAAAGGGACCTGAAAATACAGGTGCATGTAAATTGAAATGAAGGTATATGTAATACAAGGTAAAAATGTAAAACACATCAGTTACACATACTTATACATGAATTTAGTTTGAGAACACAGTCTAAAGGCTTTCTCCGAACTTTGAGTTCCTACTGGATTGCTTTGCTTTCAGATTTTCTCAACAAATAGTCCGCAATATATATATAGAATATAGGGATATAGGAGTATTGGAAAATAGGTAGAATATAGAAAAGGGAGGTAATAGAGCCTACATATACATACACTCAGTGGTACGATATTTAATATGTAAACATATAGAGAATATTCTTGTAAAATAGCTATCTATTATGTGAATGTTGGATGCCAGGGGAGATTTCTTAAAAAAAAAAAAAAAAAAAAAAGAAAGAGGGCAGCCCAGGTGGCTCAGCGGGTTAGCGCCGCCGTCCACCCAGGGCGTGATCCCGGAGACCAGGGATCAGGTCCCGCATCGGGCTCCCTGCAGGGAGCCTGCTTCTCCCTCTGCCTGTGTCTCTGCCCAACCCCCTCCCCGCCCCCGTGTTTGTCTCTCATGAGTAAATAAATAAAGTCTTTAGGAAAAAAAAAAGAAAAAATAAATAAAAAAGAGGAAGCAAACTTAGTGAAAAGCTAAGACAGCCATTTGCTGTATTTGCAACTGAGTGTTGGTGCTGCGAGGCATGGTCGGTCAGTCGAGTTATTTCATACATCCTGAAGAGCTTAGATTAAAAGTGGCACCGTGCACACAAATTGGAAAGTGTTATCTTTCAAGATGAATGTTCCACTTGCAAAAGAGAAAGCTTTGTTGTGGTTTTTTTTTTTTAAGCTTTATTTATTTTTTTTTAAGATTTTATTTATTTATTCATGAGAGACACAGAGAGAAAGAGGCAGAGACACAGGCAGAGCAAGAAGAAGCTCTACACAGGCAGCCCCATGCTGGACTCGATCCCAGGACTCCAGGATCACGCCCTGGGCCAACGGCAGGCGATAAACCGCTGAGCCACTCAGGGATCCCAGAAAGAGGTTGCTTTACATGTAAGTCATTAGGGATCCCTGGGTGGCGCAGCGGTTTGGCGCCTGCCTTTGGCCCGGGGCGCGATCCTGGAGACCTGGGATTGAGTCCCACGTCGGGCTCCCGGTGCTTGGAGCCTGCTTCTCCCTCTGCCTGTGTCTCTGCTTCTCTCTCTCTCACTGTGTGCTTATCATAAATAAATAAAAATTAAAAAAAAATTTAAATGTAAGTCATCAAACATCCTCCTTTATCCACCACGGCTATATCCAGACAGAAAAATAGATCATGACTTACAGGACAAACATAATGATTTAAATAAATAAATAAATAAATAAATCGTCAAACAATAGATGAAAAAAATTCCGTGATATTGATTTCCAAATTTTTGTATCACATAGATATCTTGTGCTTTGGCTAATTCTGTCCAGAATTTAATTCACATAATATAGGTGTATAGATAAATAATATTACATTTCGTATTTCTAAACTTTTTTAGTATAGTTCTGGATCACAAAAATTTTAATCAATGAAATGAAGGCAACAATCTCCAAGACTTATTCATATAAAGTATATCAATTCTTGGTCTCTGGCACTGGATATACAACTATCTAAATTCTATGTTAAGCAAAATAGAATCATATTTAATTTATCATCTGTTCCCCTTTGGTGCAAAAGTTATTTATTACTAGATAAGTGCCCCTTGTAGATTTTTATAATAAATTTTAACTTTGAAAGATACCATTTTACCAAAATAATCAGAAAAACCCATATTAAAACCATTATTTCTTATGTAGCAAATCCGTGAAAAAATTAAGTCTAATTTTTCTTTTCTTTTTTTTTTATTTTTTATTTTTTATTTTTATTTTATTTTTTTTTCTTTTCTTTTTTTTTAAGTAAGGGTTTGAACTCACAATCCTGAGATCAGGACCTGAGCTGAGACCAAGAGTCAGAAACTTAACTGACAGAGCCACCCAGTGTGTGGAGCAAAAGGAACTCTCATACACGTTAGTAGAAAGCTAAATAGGTTATCTTTGCAGTGAAACTGGATCATATTTACCAAAGTCAAAGACAAACACACTCAGTAGCCTATAGCCTTGTGGGCTATACCACTTGTGGGCTCTAGAGAAACATTCATACAAAGACGAGAGAAGAAAAATATGAATATTTTTATAGCACTATTTATTTCATTGGTAAATATTGGAACCAACCTAGATATAGGTATGTATGTACACACAAGCACATACACACACATGCAAAATGAAATACCATTTATCAGAGAAAATAAATGAACAACAGTTATCTAGATTAACATAAATGACTCTCAAAACATAATTTTGAAATGAAAAATTGAAAAAGCTGCCAAAGAATACAGGTGATAGGACATTCATATAAGCAACAAGGTGCAAAAGAATGCAGTTTTTCTAGTGTTACATAAGTGTTACAAATCCATGGGAATTATAAATCATAACTTCATAACAGCAGTTAGCAGTAGGATGGGGGCACTGAAAGAATCAGCCTCGTGGGAATGTTTCCACAAGCTCTGAAGCATTTTAGCAGTATTGCATTGTTTAAGCAAAGGTGTGGGTACGGAGTACTTGTTGCTTTTTTTTCTTTCTAAAGATTTTATTTATTTATTTATTCATGAGAGACACACAGAGAGAGGTAGAGACACAGGCAGAGGGAGAAGCAGGCTCCATGCAGGAAGCCTGACGTGGGACTCGATCCCTGGTCTCCAGGATCACACCCTGGGCTGAAGGCGGCGCTAAACCGCTGAGCCACCTGGGCTGCCCTTGTTGCTTTTTTAAATATATATTTTCATATATTCTAAAAACTAATTTTTAAGAAATTGAAATGAGAATGATGTGTAAAAGATTTCAGTCAATACATGTAAATATTTAGAGGTTAGTGACTATATTAAATACATTTCTAACACTAGTTTTATAAATGGGGAGATGAGGAGAAAAGTGGGCACAGGACTGAATAGAGGACCCCTAAATTGCTGGTAGAGGTTTATTTCAGGAGAGTGAGTCAGGTGTTTATGGTAATGTAAATTGATTCTCCTGTACTGTTTGGTAGAACTCTGAATTATGTAGTTATTTTACAATACTATACTCATATATCGTATAAATAGGTGAAAGAGGATAAAGGGAAAATGGAATCTTTGCTGTCTAGAATACATTTCTTCTTCTCAGACATTCCAGACCTATTGAATAAAGAGTGAGATAAAATAATTCTAGAAATGAATTTTCTTTTAAGGAAATGTGCAATTTCATATATGATTTTTTTAATTAAAAGCTTCGTATTTTGGTATGATGAATAAAACATGTTGAAATAAAGGATTAATTTTAAGCCTTTACCATATTTTAAAGAATTTGTAGTCTCTAATTACCTTAAGTTATCATAAAAGAAGCATTTCCCTGTTCTTTGCATTGATGAGATTTGATTCACAACGTATTGCTGTATTTTCCTAAAAAAATGGAAATGTTTATTGACACTCTTAATATTGATTTGTCATATTTAATTTTTAAATACCACACCCCTGTCCAAATCATGTAAATAGAATCAAGAATATAGTTAGAAGTGTTACTTATTGTTAAAACATAAGGTACATTTAAAATTTTTAAAAAGATTTTTTTTTTTTTTTTTTAAATTTTTTTTTTTATTTTTTTATTTATTTATGATAGTCACAGAGAGAGAGAGAGAAAGAGAGGCAGAGACACAGGCAGAGGGAGAAGCAGACTCCATGCACCGGGAGCCCGATGTGGGATTCGATCCTGGGTCTCCAGGATCGCGCCCTGGGCCAAAGGCAGGCGTCAAACCGCTGCGCCACCCAGGGATCCCAAAAAGATTTTATTTATTAGAGGGAGAGAGCACACACGCAAGCAGGGGGAGGAAGGGAGGCAGAGGGAGAAGCAGACTCTGGGCTGAGCAGGGAGTCTCAGGCAGGGCTCCATCCCAGGACTCCAGAGCATGACCTGAGTGGAAGGCAGGACCTTAACCAACTGAACCACCCAGGTCCCTGTTAAGGTGCTTTTTTAAAATTTTAGTTAAGGTGCTTTTAAAAATTTTTAAATTTTAAAGATTCATTTGAAAGAGAGCATGCCTGTGAGCACATGAGAGTGTGCTCTGGGGATGGGGGGGAAGGAGAGGTAAAGGGAAAGAAAGAGAGAGAATCTGGAGTGGACTCCATGCTGGGCACAGAGCTTGTTGTGGGGCTCCATCTCATGACCAAGCCATGGACGTCCCAATCGCCCAAGCACCCGAAGTCGCATTTTAAAAGAATGATTTAATGTAAGTCATGTTTTAAGTAAAAATAATCCCCAAACAGAACATTTTCAAAATTGTACAAATCAGGTAATTTTCAGGTAATCATGTCTTGAATTCAAATACGTATTTTACGACAGGTGAAGTAATAAGATTTGGAATGTTTTTACTACCCACATTTACAGAAAAAAATTATGAAAAACATAGGTCAAAACTATGTGGGCATTATAACCTGACTCTTGAGTTTCAGAATCCTACATGCACCAAAGTCACTGCTGCCTAATGAGCAGTAACAGATCTAGGCCTAAAAGATCAATACAGTTCTTACAGGTTATGGACTGCATAGACATATACAGACTTAGGAAACCAAGCAAAGGTGGGGAGAACTAATCCACAGCTCCTTTCCTTATGTTCTGTTGGGGTCAAGTGGGCACTGTGGGGGAGGGTGACTAGTGCTCCTGAAACCATTCTTGATTGTTGTCTGATTCTTTCTCCAGTCCACATGCCCACTGCAGAGAACATCTCTCCCATCCACGTATGTTTTAAATCCATTTAAGGCCCTGGATACACCCTTTTACAAGTGCTTGGAGTCCCTGCTTTAAAAAATCAATAGTAGAGAAAGATTATAATGTTGCTTAGGCAAAATCTGCTTTCCTGTGTTAGAAGAGAAAGGAGGGCTGATCCTTCTTTTTCTGGAAGTGAAATAGAATTCAGTATTAGTTTTGCCCCCATTAGGCCTATTTTTTTAGTTATTACAGTAGAACATTGGACAACTTCACTTGAATGCCTCAAACACTGGACATTTTATTTGAATGTCTTAAACTATGCACCAATTTAAACTACCCTTCTTTCTCTCCAAACAAGTATTTCAGTTTTGTTTGCTCTTCTGGAATGGTCTAGCCTGTTGGCCTAAGCCATTGTCTTTGACTAGAGTGAACATTGCTTTGAACTTTTGTTCAATCTCTGTCCATATGTTGTCAATTACGTGTTCTCTCTGAATCCATACACTGTCATCTAAATATCTCTTCAGTCTATCCAACCCACTGCCCGGCCCTAGTGCAGGGTCCCACATTCCTCACAGGCACCAACACACCCACCTCCTCATTCATTTCTCTGCTTAGAGTCTTGCTTCTCTGACCCATTCTCTACCTCACAGGTTTTGCTCAAATAAAAATTTGAAGATGTAATGCTTTTAGTCACCCCCCCCCATAAAAAAACAACCCAAAAGTCTTTTGATGAATCCTAGACTCTTTAATGTGGTTTTGAAGGCTCTGGACGTTTTTATCTGACTCCTCATTCCTTACGTCCCAATTATCTGTCCAAATCTGACTCCCTATTCAAGCCTTAAAGTTTGCCAATATTTTGGTGATACATTTGCTCCCCGTTAAACTGAGCTTGGGATTTCCCTGTGTATTCCTGGAATGTTGTTTGCTCTTCTCTGATAATACTCTTCAGATTTCTGATGCCCCAAAGTTCCCCTATGATGATGGGAACCATGCTGGTGGTACCTTGTTCATGAATGTATCCCAGCTGCACAAGGTAGATGGTCAATACACATTGGCTAAAATCATAAAGGAATGATTTGGCACAGTCACTTGTCCCATTCTCTGTTGCTGAAATCTCCTCCGTGAAACTTACTAGAATCTAGTCATGCTTAATTCATTTTTAGTTTTCCAAAATCATGTCTCATCTCAGGCTCTTCACATTGGCTTTCCTCTTATCATAGAGCCTTCATTCTGCCTGTTTCTAGAATGTCTGCTAGTTTGCTTATTCTGGTGCTTATCAAGCTTATGGTAAGTACTAATACCTAAGTATCCACCTTTCACAAGCTGGTCATCTATGTGCAGAGGAATTGTGTTTTCCTCGTTAGGTGTCCACCATCTAGCAGAGTACCACCAGCCTATACTGGGTGTCTCACTGACATTTTTCACTGCAGTAAGTGAAAGAAGGAGGAAATAAATTAATATATATTGAAATATTGGGGGGAATGCCTGTGAGATTTACAAAGTATAATGCAAACCTCTACCATAGAGTAAAAATGAAAGATCTGCTGAGGATAAGTCTGGAAGGAAAAGTTCTAAAATGTCAGCATGACTGAGTGTAAGTGGTAGGGCTGGGCTTTTTTTTTTTTTTCTCTACCTGCATTTCTTTCTTTTTTTTTTAATTTTTATTTATTTATGATAGTCACCGAGAGAGAGAGAGAGAGAGAGAGAGAGAGAGAGAGGCAGAGACACAGGCAGAGGGAGAAGCAGGCTCCATGCACCGGGAGCCCGACGTGGGACTCAATCCCAGGTCTCCAGGATCGCGCCCTGGGCCAAAGGCAGGCGCTAAACCGCTGCGCCACTCAGGGTTCCCTCTACCTGCATTTCTTAAGTGTATTTAATGGATATCATTAGTTTTATAATATTTCAACATATTTTGAAAACTTGAGTTAAAAACACCACATGAATATTATTGGGGAATGCATCTCCATCTTTGGAATGTGTTGATGGTTGCTGTGAATATACACATATCTCTATCAACTTTGTACTCCTGTTGAAAAAGACGACATCCCAGTTACATGGGAACACCTGTTGGGAAATTAAATTCTACATTTGGATACTGGAATTTCATTTTCTTTTTCTTCTAGGTGCATAGGTTTAAGAAGATTATATCTGTTCTTTACCTGTATGAACAGGCCGAGTTAGACAACAAACAGCCCCTTTGTCAAACAGTAATGTATAAACACATGAAATTGCACAAGCAGAACTGACTCTCCTTCAGGCTGATCCAAATGCTTAATGCAGGACACGTGCAAACTCAGCTAGAAGCTCAACAAGTCTGTACAGTTCATTCTATCTGAAACTGACTTCAACTATCTTTGTATAACTTTGATAGTTACTTGCCTGTTCTTTCAGACCAATCTGAAAATAAGACTTATCTACTCATGTACAATCCACCAAAATCTTGACATCACAAGAGCTATTAGATGTCCTCTTTCATCCTTGGGTATGGGTATGCCAGAAGTCAGAGTGACCTTATCTGCTCGGGAACACAGATAATGTCAATGAGATACAAAGATCCAGATAAAAGTTGGCGAGGCTGCTATTATGGTATATCTCCTTCCCAGGGCAGTTAAATATTTTAAAAATATGGTTATAAGCATATAACCATAGTATAGTATGTAAGTTCTTACACACTTTGGATCCAAGATAGACAAAATTAAATGCAGTGCATGGTACCTTGTTCTCTTGGGTTTTTACAATGCAGTACAAATGATTGGCCAAGATCCAGATCTATCTCTCTATAGTGTGTTTTGGACTGGATTGAGTTGGTTAAGTACAAGGCAAATAAAACATTCTTCTCTTTTAAGAGTTAGCGTTTAGAACGACATGCAGTAATCATGGTTTATTTACAAACAAAAAGTGTAATTTGCCAAAAAGGGCAATTTTTAACCACTTGAAATATTTAAAATGAATTACTTATCCAATAAAGGAATGCTGAAGTTCAAGTGAGCTTAGAAAGGACTGTGGCGTTTTAAGCAGGTATACAGCTCCTTTTATGATTTAGTCTTTATTTATTTATTTATTTTATTTATTTATGATAGTCACACAGAGAGAGAGAGAGAGGCAGAGACACAGGCAGAGGGAGAAGCAGGCTCCATGCACCGGGAGCCCGATGTGGGATTCGATCCCGGGTCTCCAGGATCGCGCCCTGGGCCAAAGGCAGGCGCCAAACCGCTGCGCCACCCAGGGATCCCCTGATTTAGTCTTTAGATAGGATGTTGGTTATAATAGAAAAAAAAACACCTTAGGATTTAATTAGAAAAAACAATTGAGTTCTAGTCCTCACCACAAATTGACCTTGGGCAAGTAACTTAAAACAGATTTTGTTGTTTTCACCTTTATAAGGGAAATGAAAACTCTTTCCTCTACCTTAAAGGATGGATGTAAGGTCAAGTGAATTAGTGTAGGAGAAAGTGCTTGGCAAATAGTTAAGCACTACATAAATTTCAAGGCAGACACGATGTTAGTTATATAAACAACAGCTTGTTTTGTCTTCTTCATCTGGATTTGTTTGCTTTGTCAGGTTGATCTGGTCCAAGCAATAATTAACCCAGATCTTGAAAAGAAAATTGGACATAGAATAAGAATCACAAAACATGAGTGCGGATGTATTGCAGGTCTCCCGTGATCAGAATTAGTTGACATCGGGTAGTTCCAAGACACGTATGCCCTCTTTTTGGACATTGCCAGAACTGGGTTGCCTTAGGTCCCTCCTTCACCCCCTATATTTGTGGGGAATAGAATGAAAGGCATATTAAGATATTTTATTTTGGAAATCTATGTGTATCTATAACTAGATACCAAACAGCCTTATAAACAGAGCTTGCATCTTTTAGTGTTGTACATGTTTTTGAAAGACAGATGGATAGGTAGACTTTGAACCTTGAGATATCCTGTATGTGTGCAGATGTTACATCCTTCTCACCAGTAAGAAAACTCAGATACACTTTAACAAAACGACTTATATAAGATCACACGTTAGGTGTTTGTTGGGGAAGGCAAAGGGAGATTAGAATTAAAAGACATTTTTATTTTTTTAAGATTTTATTTATTTATTCATGAGAGACACAGAGAGAGAGGCAGAGGGAGAAGCAGGCTCCAGGCAAGGAACCTGATGTGGGACTCGATCCCAGGACTCCAGAATCATGCCCTGGGCCTAAGGCAGGCGCTAAACCACTGAGCCACCCAGGGATCCCCTAGAATTAAAAGATACAAATAGAAATATTTGTTATTCCACATATTATGATAATAATAATAATAATAATAATAATAATATATATGGTGTATATAATATTGCTTTATTTTCACACACTTTTACTATAGCTGTCATCTCCCTGCATTCTCTAAGGCCTGCTTACCAGCAGCATCAACATTACCTCCTCAGAGAAACATTCTCTCACGTAGTTAGGTGACCCTCTTACATACACTCCTAACAAAGCATTGATCATGTTCCATTATTTGTTGGATTTCTTTTGCCCCACCAACTGGTCTGTTGAAGGTCTTGATGGTTCATAGAACAAAGTGCATAAGGGATAATTGAATGAACTTTTTATTTTATGAGAATTGATGCATATCTAACTGATTCTCAAGACCTACTAGAGTTTTTACTAAATCATACCTTGTTGGCTCTTCTTGGAGCTCAGATTCTGCATATCCTTTTCCCAACCTGGGGGCACTTATCCCCAAATTTCTATGAACTCATTGTCTCCAGTAATAATCTTAACATGGACCGGATATATTTAAAAGGAGTTTTAGCCTGAGTATCTGTATTTTACCTTTACTCTTGTTAGTTAGACTGATTCTCAGTTTATGATTCAGTAGGATTTTTTCCACCAAAACTCAATCTCCAACCTCAATTTTATTTTGCACCCAAATCTTCACTTCTCTATCCATGTGTCAGAATCTTGATCTTGATATGATAGTATTCTCTCATTGTACTCTCTGCAATAAGCTTCTTTTCAAGCTTCTAAACTTTTATTTTGATATTATAAAATCCTTCAAGGTATGTCTCCACTTTGATAGAATAATTTTTTTCACTCAAGCCTGATGGTCATGGGATTTGCCCCCTAAGAAATGATTTTTCTTGATGCTAATTGTTCCCTTCCTGTATGTATTTTAAAATCTAATCTATACATGGATTTTCTGTCACCAACTTCTGCTTGCTTGTTCACATATGCTTTCTAATGTGTATTGAACTTCTAGAATTTTTCCTGTTACATTGCTCATGTTAACTTCTTGCCTGGACTGTCTTTGCTCGGTGTATACAAATAAAGAAACTGATCTTTAACATCAAAACTCAAATTTTATGTTCCCAGGAATATTCTACAACTCATTCACTGACTCTTCACTTAATTAAAAAATTTTTTTATTGGATTTCAATTTGCCAACATATAGCATAACACCCAGTGCTCATCCCATCAAGTGCCCCCCTCAATGCTCATCACCCAGTCACCCCATACCCCTGCCCACCTCCCTTTCCACCACCCCTTGTTCATTTCCCAGAGTTAGGAGTCTCTCATGTTCTGTCTCCCTCTCTGATATTTCCCACTCATTTTCTTTTTTTTTTTTTTTCCCCACTCATTTTCTATCCTTTCCCCTTTAATCCCTTTCACTATTTTTTATATTCCTTGCATGAGTGAAACCATATAATGTTTGTCCTTCTCCAATTGACTTGCTTCATTCAGCAGTTCCATCCACGTTGAAGCAAATGGTGAGTAATCATCATTTCTAATGGCTGAGTAATATTCTATTGTACACATAGACCATATCTTCTTTTTTTTTTTTTTTAATTTATGATAGTCACAGGGAGAGAGAGAGGCAGAGACACAGGCAGAGGGAGAAGCAGGCTCCATGCATCGGGAGCCTGATGTGGGATTCGATCCCGGGTTTCCAGGATCGCGCCCTGGGCCAAAGGCAGGCGCCAAACCGCTGCGCCACCCAGGGATCCCTAGACCATATCTTCTTTATCCATTCATCTTTCGATGGACACCGAGGCTCCTTCCACAGTTTGGCTATTGTGGACATTGCTGCTAGAAACATCGGGGTGCAGCTGTACCGACATTTCACTGCATCTGTATCTTTGGGGTAAATCCCCAGCAGTGCAATTGCTGGGTCGTAGGGCAGGTCTATTTTTAACTCTTTGAGGAACCTCCACACAGTTTTCCAGAGTGGCTGCACCAGTTCACATTCCCACCAACAGTGTAAGAGGGTTCCCTTTTCTCCGCATCCTCTCCAACATTTGAAGTTTCCTGCCTTGTTAATTTTCCCAATTCTCAGTGGTGTGAGGTGATATTTCATTGTGGTTTTTGATTTGTATTTCCCTGATGGCAAGTGATGCGGAGCATTTTCTCATGTGCTTGTTGACCATGTCTATGTCTTCCTCTGTGAGATTTCTATTCATGTCTTTTGCCCATTTCATGATGGGACTGTTTGTTTCTTTGCTGTTGAGTTGAATAAGTTCTTTATAGATCTTGGATACTAGCCTGTGTCATTTGCAAATATCTTCTCCCATTCTGTAGGTTGTCTTTTAGTTTTGACAGTTTCCTTTGCTGTGCAGAAGCTTTTTATCCTGATTAAGTCCCAATAGTTCATTTTTGCTTTTGTTTCCCTTCCCTTCGTAGATGTATCTTGCAAGAAGTTGCTGTGGCCACGTCCAAAAAGGGTGTTGCCTGTGTTGTCCTCTAGGATTTTGATGGATTCTTGTCTTACATTTAGATCTTTCATCCACTTGAGTTTATCTTCGTGTCTGGTGTAAGAGAATGGTCAGTTCCATTCTTCTGCATGTGGCTTTCCAATTTTCCCAGCACCATTTATTGAAAAGTCTGTCCTTTCAATAGTCTTTCCTGCTTTGGTCAAATATTAGTTGACAAAAGAGTTGAGGACCCATTTCTGGATTCTCTATTCGGCTCCATTGATCTATGTGTCTGTTTTTGTGCCAGTACCACACTGTCTTGATGGTCACAGATTTGTAGTACAACCTGAAATCTGGCATTGTGATGCCCCCAGCTATGGTTTTCTTTTTCAATATGCCCCTGGCTATTTGGGGTCTTTTCTGATTCCACACAAATCTTAAGATGATTTGTTCCAATTCTCTGAAGAAAGTCCATGGTATTTTGATAGGCATTGCATTAAATGTGTAATTTGCCCTGGGTAGCAAAGACATTTTCACAATACTAATTCTTCCAATCCATGAGCATAGAATATTTTTCCATCTCTTTCTGTCTTCCTCAATTTCTTTCAGATGTGTTCTGTAGTTTTAAGGGAATAGATCCTTTACCTCTTTGGCTAAGTTCATTCCTAGGTATCTTATGCTTTTGGGTGCAATTGTAAATGGGACTGACTCCTTAATTTCTCTTTCTTCAGTTTTATTGTTAGTCTATAGAAATGCCCCTGATTTCTGGGCATTGCTTTTGTATCCTGCCACACTGACAAATTGCTGTATGAGTTCTAGCAATCTTAGGGTGGATTCTCTTGGATTTTTAATGTACAGTATCATGTCATCTGCAAAGAGGGAGAATTTGACTTCTTCTTTGCCAATTTGAATCCTTTTATTTCTTTTTGTTGCCTGACTGCTGAAGCTAGGACTTGTAGTACTATGTTGAATAGCAGTGGTGAGAGTGAACATCCTTGTCATGTTCCTGATCTTAGGGGAAAGGCTCCCAGTGTTTCCCCATTGAGAATGATATTTGCTGTGGGCTTTTCGTAGATGGCTTTTAAGATGCTGAGGAATGTTCCCTCTATCCCTACACTCTGAAGAGTTTTGATCAGGAATGGATGCAGTATTTTGTCAAATTCTTTCTCTACATCTATTGAGAGGATCATATGGTTCTTGTTTTTTCTCTTGTTGGTATGATCTATCACATTGTTTGCTTTATGAGTGTTGAACCAGCCTTGCATCCCGGGGATAACTCCCACTTGGTCATGGTGAATAAGCTTCTTAATGTATTGTTGTATCCTATTGGCTAGTATCCTGTTGAGAATTTTGGATCTGTGTTCATCAGAGATATTGGTCTATAATCTCCTTTTTGGTGGGGTCTTTGTCTGGTTTTGGAATTAAGGTGAAGCTGGCCTCATAGAACGAGTTTGGAAGTATTCCATCCCTTTCTATTTTTCAGAAAAGCTTTAGTAGAATAGGTATTGTTTCTTCTTTAAATGTTTGATAGAGGGATCCCTGGGTGGCGCAGCGGTTTGGCGCCCGCCTTTGGCCCAGGGCGCGATCCTGGAGACCCGGGATCGAATCCCACATCAGGCTCCCAGTGCATGGAGCCTGCTTCTCCCTCTGCCTGTGTCTCTGCCTCTCTCTCTCTCTCTCTCTGTATGACTATCATAAATAAATAAATAAAAATTAAAAAAAAAATGTTTGATAGAATTCCCCTGGGAAGCCATCTGGCCCTCGACTTTTGTGTCTTGGGAGATTTTTGATGACTGCTTCAATTTCCTCCGTGGTTATCGGCCTGTTCATGTTTTCTATTTCTTCTTGTTCCAGTTTTGGTAGTTTGTGGTTTTCCAGAAATGCATCCATTTCTTCTAGATTGCCTAATTTATTGGCGTATAGCTGCTTATAATATGTTTTTAAAATTGTTTGTATTTCCTTGGTATTGGTTGTGATCTCTCCTTTTTCATTTGTGATATTATTAACTGGAGTCTTTTCTCTTTGGGTTTTAATAATGCTGGCTAGGGGTTCATCTATCTTATTAATTCTTTCAAAGAACCAACTCCTGGTTTTGTTGATCTGTTCTACAGTTCTTCTGGTCTCAATTTCATTGAGTTCTGCTTGAATATTTATTAACTCTCTTCTTCTGCTGGGTGTAGGTTTTATTTGCTGTTATTTCTCCAGTTCCTTTAGGTGCAAGGTCAGCTTTTGTATTTTAGTTCTTTCCAGTTTTTTGAAGGATACTTGTATTGCGATGTATTTTCCTCTCAGGACTGCTTTGGCTGTATCCCAAAGATTTTCAACTGTTGTATCTTCATTCTCATTAGTTTCCATGAATTTTTTAAATTCTTCTCTAATTTCTTGGTTGACCCTTTCATCTTTTAGCAGGATGCTCTTCAACCTCCACGTGTTTGAATTTCTTCCAAATTTCTTCTTGTGATTGAGTTCTAGTTTCAAAGCATTATGGTCTGAAAATATGCAGGGACAATCCCAATCTTTTGGTATCAATTAAGACCTGATTTGTGACCCAGTATGTGGTCTATTCTGGAGAAAGTTCCATGTGCACTTGAGAAGAGTGTGTATTCAGTTGCGTTTCGATGTAAAGTTCTGTAAATATCTGTGAAATCCATGTAGTGCTGCGTATCATTTAAAGCTCTTGTTTCTTTGGAGATGTTGTGCTTAGAAGATCTGTCATTTGTAGAAAGCACCGTGTTAAAGTCTCCCAGTATCAGTGTATTATTATCTAAATATGTCTTAACTTTGGTTATTAATTGATTGGTATACCTGGCAGTTCCCACATTAGGGGCATAGTAATGATTGTTAGGTCCTCTTGTTGGATAGATCCTTTAAGTATGATATAGTGTCCCTCTTCATCTCTTACTACAGTCTTTGGGATAAACTTTAATTTATCTGATATGAGGATTGCTACCTGTGCTTTCTTTTGAGGACCATTTGAATGGTAAATGGTTCTCCAACCTTTCATTTTCAGGCTGGAGGTGTCCTTACGTCTAAAATGCATCTCTTGTAGACAGCAAATAGATGGATCTTGCTTTTTTATCCAGTCTGAAACCCTGCGTCTTTTGGTGGGATCATTTAGCCCATTCACGTTCAGAGTAACTATTGAAAGATATTAATTTAGTGTCATCATGATACCTATTCAGTCCTTGTTTTTGTGGATTATTTCTTTGGGTGTCCTGTTTCTTTTACAGAGTTCCCCTTAATATTTCTTGCAGAGCTGGTTTGGTGGTCACATATTCTTTCAGTTTCTGCCTATCTTGGAAACTCTTGATCTCTCCTTCTATTCTGAATGAGAGCCTTGCTGGATAAAGTATTCTTGGCTGCCTGTTCTTCTCATTTAGGACCCTGAATATATATATATCCTGCCAGCCCTTTCTGGCCTGCCAGGGCTCTGTGGAGACGTCTGCTGTTAATCTAATATTTCTCCCCATATAAGTTAGGGATCTCTTGTCTCTTGCTGCTTTCAGGATTTTCTCTTTATCTTTGGAATTTTCAAGTTTCACTATTAAATGTCAAGGTGTTGAACGGTTTTTACTGATTTTGGGGGAAGGAACTATCTATCTCCTGGATCTGAATGCCTGTTTCCCTCCCCAAATTAGGGAATTTCTTAGATGTCGAGGTGTTGATCATTTTTGTTTTTGTTTTTTTATTTTTTATTATTACTTTTTTTATTTTAGGAGGGGACCTCTGTATCTCCTGGATCTGAATACCTGTTTCCCTCCCCAGGTTAGGGAAGTTCTCATCTATGACTTGTTCAAATACACTTTCTGGACCTCTGTCCCCTTCGGTGCCCTCTAGAACCCCACATAAACATAGATTTTTCCTTCTGAGGGTCTCATTTATTTCCCTTAACCTTTCCTCATGGTCTTTTAATTGTTTTTCTCTTTTTCCCTCAGCTTCCTTCCTTGCCATCAACTTGTCTTCTATGTCACACACTCTTTCTTCTACCTAGTAAACCCTCATCATTAGGACCTCCAATTTAGATTGCATCATTTAATTGATTTTTAATTTCAGCCTGATTGGTTCTAAATTCTGCAGTCATGAAGTCTCTTGAATCTTTTATGCTTTTTTCCAGAGGTTTATAATTGTGCTTCTGAATTGGCTTTCTGACATCGAATTGCAATCCAAATTCTGTAACTGTGGAGAGAGTACTGTTTCTGATTCTTTTGTGGTGAGTTCTTCATTCTAGTCATTTTGCTCAGTGCAGAGTGGCTAAAAATGAGTTATACTGGAAAAAGGGAGAAAAAAAGGAGAAAAAAAAGAAAAAAAACAACTAAAGAAACAACAACAACAACAACAAAAAACAAAACGAAAAACAAAAACAAAAAACAAGGACAGGTATGTTCTGGTTCTATATACCATAAATCCCTCGACTTCCCCTGGAGCTTTCCAGTGCTGCTCCATCAAGAACCTGCTCTTCCCCCTGTCCTTCCAGCTGGTCTTCTGGGGGAGGGGACTGCTGTGCTGATTCTCAGGTGTGTGCACTTGGGGTAGCTGCCCTGCCACCACCCCCCCCCCCCAGGTGCACGGCTCAGTGGGAGCTGTTTATCCTGTGAGGCCTCTGTTCCCTGGTGGTCCTGCTCTGTCCCAGGCACAGGATGACACCAGGAGGAACAACACCACTGGCAGCGGCCAGCTCCCCAGCCCTGGAGTCAGGTCCCCCGTAACCACCACAGTCTCCCAGTCTGCACTGGCCTGGATGCTCTGGGGCGGGGGGCGCTGCTCTGCACATCTCGGGGGTGCCGGACGGCAGGAGCGTCCTCGCTGTCCTGTGCCCTCCCCGCCTCCGCCTGTTCCCGGGGGAGCGCAGGGTCCTGGGCTGTGTCCCCCCGCACCCTGAGCTCTGGGGCCTGCGCTGCTGGGATCACCCTACCCGGGCGCAGCTCCCGAAGGCAGCAGGTGCAGCCCCTCCCCGGAACCCCCTCCCCGGAGCCCCTTCCTCGGAGCCCCCTCCCCGGAGCCCCCGCCTGACCTACCGGCTGCTCCAGCCCTTTACCCGCTCCCCCCGCGGGGTGCGGGGCGCTCTCCCCCGGGGGCATCTCCTCTGTTAGTGACCCCGGGAACCTGGGGCTCCACTGCCCCTCCTGCCATCCTGCCTGGTTTCCCTGTGAGCACCTTTCCCTCCGGGAAGAATCCGGTGCAGATTGTTAAAGTTCCCGCTTCTCTGGGCTGGGCCTTCCTGTCCTGGGGGCTCCCGCCGCCCCCCTTAGCCCGGCTTCTTGGGCCCCTCCCCCACTGGATTGATTATTTATTTATTTATCCATCCATCCATCCATCCATCCATCCATCTTCCTACCTTGTTAGAAGCACAAACTCTTCTCTCTGTAGCATTCCAGCTGTTCTCTCTTTAAATCTTAGACCGAAAAAAAATAAATAAAAATAAAATAAATCTTAGGCCGAATTCGTAGGCTTTCAGGTGATTTGAAGGTTATCTAGGTAAGTTGGTGGGGACAGGTGACTTGGGGACCCTACTCCTCCGCCATCTTGCCCTGCCCCCCACTTTATTCTTTATTCTCTTAAACCTCATTATTCCACCTGGATACTTCAGCCTACTTCCTCCATATTCTTACCACATTTCCCTCCCCCAACAGCCACAATACATTCATATACAGCTGTACATCCAGAATAACAGTAACTTGTGTATGACAACAAGAAACAACATAAAAATGTAGGGTAAGTTTGTCCCCGTAGTCTCCTTCATTTATAGGTAAATGTCAGATCACCTAAGGAGTCTTCCCAAACATCAAAATTGATAATAAGACTTTTCTGGGTGATGTAGGTCAATTGCATTTGAGTACATCTCTTCTAATTACTGAAATAGTGTCACTATTAGATGAAAATATGATCAGAAAATAATATGATAGCTTGGCTTACTAGATTCAAATAAATAATATTGCTGATATGGCATTAAAATAACCTAATAAAATAAGTATTTAGTAGTCAAATACACTCTGTACCTACATTGAAGAAATAAGTGATTTAATATATAATTTATCAATCACAAAATGTTTATGTATATATGTAAATACCTATCTCCAATGACCATAGAAAAGGAAAATGTTAGTGATTAATTTTAATTTACATGTCAATTATTATTATTTTTTTAATTTGGTAAGCATTTCATCATTTCTTTCCTTTTGACCTAAAGCTAAATTTTTTTCCTGGGAAGTTCAGGCATAAAAATTGCAGGTTCATTTTGCAGAATTATCATAATTTAATTTTGCCTCCCAAGGGCCAAGTGATTGTTTTTTGCTAGAATAATTCATGAAATGATGTAGAAAAACACCATTGTGATTTTTGGGGGTGGGGGAGTGTGATCCAATTAAATGACAAAACAATGGAAAGAATTTCTCTTATATATCATGGACTGTAACTGGTCTTTTTTTGTCATCCTCGTTCAGAAGAATATTTTCCTTACTAAGTGAAATGGGATCGAAGTAAACATATGATTATGCAAAATGATAGGTCTGCTTTCTCTCTGGATTAGTGGCAAGAGCCAGTTAGTATTTATTGACTTGTCTCAATGGGCAGATGAAATCAGAAGCTACATGACTAAGATAAAGCAAAAATTAAAAGTCTGTTTGCTCCCAGTGTGGTTCGTTCATTTGGTTTTGAAATTCTGTTAGAAAACCAGTAGCTTTGGGAAAGTTAAAACTTAGTAATAAACCCTAAAAAGAAGCAATTGGTAGGTCTCTTCTAAATAATGTCACATGTTTCTGTAAGGTTCTCTATTCGTTTTAATAGTGTTAACATTATTTCAAATTTGTGATCTCTTAGCATGCCTTTAAGCTTTCTTATTTGTTGAAATATTTTCTTAGTCTTTAGTTTCTTACATAGTACAGATGTTTAAAATATTAACACATTAACCTATGTTAAACTATCAGTGAAGTCTTATATGCAATTTTTTAAATTTTTTTAATTTATTTATGATAGTCACACACAGAGAGAGAGAGAGGCAGAGACACAGGCAGAGGGAGAAGCAGGCTCCATGCACCGGGAGCCCGACGTGGGATTCGACCCCGGGTCTCTGGGATTGGGCCCTGGGCCAAAGGCAGGCGCCAAACCGCTGCGCCACCCAGGGATCCCTTATATGCAATTTCTTGTTGACAAAACAATCATTTGTTCTTAGATACTATTGACATTCTATAAATTTCTATGAATTCCTCCTCTTTAATCCTCTTTTTTGTCAACTTTTGACTTTAACTGAAGTTTATTTGGTTTGTTATTCAATATGTATTTCTAAAGTTTCTTCTAAATTTCTATTTAGATACTCCATGTTCCTAATTAGCTACTTTAAAAATATTTCTTCTTAATCTCCTTGTTTTGCAAATGTAAAAGATCTCATTAGGATTTGTATTAAAAAATTAAACATAACATACATGTAGAATAACAATGTACATGTGAACATGTAGATTTAAAGGGAACCTGTTTAAGGGAGCTTTGAAGTCTCCAGTGTGTCTTTGATCTCTCCACCCTACCACCGTCCTACTGAAGTTAATCATTCTTATATTCTTGGTAATTTTATGTCTGTATTTTTCAGTTTTGTAGTTACTGAAATTTGCATAGATTAGTAACATGTGTGTTCTTTTGCTGGTTTCAAAAACATTCTAAAAATTCTTCCATGTCATATGAAAAGCTTCAGTTGACTCATTTTCTATTATGTGGATGTTACCATTCCCCTATCTAGGGACATTTGCTTTGCAGGATTTGCATTTATATAATGCTGCTATGTAAACATTGGCTCTTGAGTAAAATTTGTAGGTATATATGGAGCTCTATCTTGGCTTTTCATTTGTTCAAATATCTATGTTGTGTTTGTATTGAATATCAGTAGGAATTTTGAAAGCAATTATAATAGTTTAAGTTACTATTGGTTATATAACCATTATTTTAAGTTGCATACAAAATGCTAGCCTAAGAAGCAGGGTATCTGGCTCACAAATATAAAGAACTTTAGTCACTCTGAGAATATATTCTTTAAATAGATTCAAAACTATAAAATATTGAATGAAAAATGTGAAGCAATTTTATATTTTTTAAATGATTTCATTTTTCCTGAATTTATTCAACAATAAGCATAGAGTGCTAATAAAAATTAAGGTCTGATTACCTGTGTCTATTCCTTTTTTTTTAAAAAAGATTTTATTTATTTATTTGACAGGGAGAGAGAGAACACAAGCAGGCAGAGGGAGAGGGAGAAGAAGGCTCCCCACTGAGCAGGGAACCCTATGTGGGGCTCGCTCCCAGTACCCTGGGACCATGACCAGAGCCAAAGGCAGATGCTCAACGAACTGAGCCACCCAGGCACTCTGCTATTCCTTTTTGTTATTGTTCTTAGAGTTTATAAATAGCTTTGGATATTCACCTTCTCAAAATTAAGTCATTAGTAAAGAGAAAGAAGTCTTTAAGAGCTTTTTTTTTCTTTGGAATGCCATGGTACTTTTAATGGTACCTTCCATTAAGGAGACAAGTAGCCCACACCTTATTTATGGTAACACTGGAGCAATGTGATTTTTGCATGATTTTGTTGCAAATCTGGAATATTTGGAAATAATGTCTTCACTCCCTGGAGTAGATTTTATTTTTTACTATTATTTTTTAAAGATTTATTTATTTAAGGGTGAGAGAGAAAGCACTGCAAAGGAGGGGCACGGGGAGAGGGAGAGAGAAAGTCAAGCAGACTGCTCTGAGTGCAGAGCCCAATGCCAGACTCTATCTCTTGACCCTGAGATCATGACCTGAGCTGAAACCAAGAGTCAGTTGCTTAATCATATGTGCTCATGTGCTCCTACTTACTATTTTGTTGTAATTTAAATTCTAGCTGGTTGACATATAGTGCAATATTGGTTTCTTGAGTAGAAGTCAGTGATTGATCACTTATATACAACACCCAGTACTCATCACAAAAAATGCCTTCTTTAATACCCATCTCCTATTTCATCTATCCCCTATCCCCTTCCCTTCATCAGCCCTGTTTGTTCTCTATTATTAAGAGTTTCTCATAGTTTGTTTCCCTCTCTCCCTTTATCCTATTCCCCTTTCCCATATGGTCATCTGTTTTCTTTCTCAAATTCCACAGATGAGTGAGGTCATAGGGTATTTCCTTTTCTCTGACTGACCTATTTCACTTAGCAGAATACATTGTAGTTCCATGGCAAATGGCAAGATTTCATTCTTTTTGATGGCCGAATAATATTCCATTATATATATACTCACCACATCTTCTTTATCCATTCCTCAGTCAATGGACATCTGGATTCTCTCCATAGTTTGGCTGTTATTGATAATGGTGCTATAAACATTGAGGTGCATGAACCCCTCTGAATCTCTATTTTTGTATTCCTTGGAGTAGATTTTAAATAGACCCACTATTGCAATATGAAGGAAAATGCAAGTTGAACATACTAGTTTCATACCCAATGAAAATAAAATGTAGATTAACAATAAAACATACCAAATCTTTGAGCAATTTGTGTGTAAGAGATATATGCATCACGATCTATAGGTTAGGCACATGGATTTTAGTTAATCAGCCCTGAGATGAGTCCTGACTATGCTTAAATACTATGTGAAATTAGACAAGTGACTAAATCTCCCTGGATTGAGTTGTTTCATCTCTGAAATGAGAATAAAGATAGTATCTACTTCATATAGTTCTGGGATTAAGTGAGATTATATACCAAAATGCACTTTGCAGCGTCTGACATAACATGTTAGGCTTTATTGAGAGCAATTCTAGGGAAAATGTCATTCCCTAGTCAAGTGGAATGAAGATACAACACTCTTACTTACATTAATAGATCAATGAAAATCCACTCCATTTAGAAAAACTCTGACAGTAACTTTCAGGAGCCATAAAATTAGGGAGTCTTTTCCTGAATAACAGTACATATAGATGCTTATTTTACAGGGAGAAAAAAATTGGGGAAAAATGCTTGCAAGGAGATAGTATTTGTAAAAAAAAAAGTACCAGAAATAAGTGGGAAGAACCAAAAGTAAATCCATTTAACTGGATAGAATATTTTGTAGCCATCAACAGTAATGATTATGAAATTTATGGTAAGACAAAAATGCTCACAGCAGAAATGAAAAAAAAATCTGATAAGAAACTTGTGTGTATATACATTATGAAGAGAAGGACGTGAAGATGGACTAGAAGAGAACATAGTGTCCTGTTGACACAGTGACTGTGATTAAGAATTGATCGGGATGTATGGGATGTAGCCTACTAACTTAATACCAAGTATTCTTGGCATCTAAGGTAATTGATTTAGGAGTAGCGTGTGAAAATTTCCCAAGGGCTTGCTTTACTCCCCATTAACTCAATTCTGTCTCCTCCCATAGCTAGCTAGCTCAGTCAGCTCTCCTCTCTATGTATTCATCTACATGTCTCATCAAGAATGTGGCAGAAACAAGTTGACTGAATATAAAATACCCAGGAAAAAAAAAAGTTAAGCAAGCGATTTCAGTGTTAAGTGTTCTTTCTGAGCAGCAGAGCTTCATAATTGTGCACTAGCTACAAAGACATTCTGTCTCAACCTTACCTTGTTCAGCCGCCTGACAAACTTGTTTTTATATAACAGGATTAATGGTAGGACTACAAGTACAAACCTCATTTGTTGGCCCAAACAAGTTAGGAGTTTGCAAAGGTGCAAGGACGTGAGAATGATGGGTAGAACCCAGCAGTTAAAGGACAGATGGTATTACTCATGTTGTTAGTCTTCAGCCCCAAAACTCCAATCTTCCTCTTCTCCATATGAGATAAGCCTTTATAAGGAATACAATCTGTAAGAAGCATTTTTCTTCAGCTAGCCTGTATAGACTTGCTTTATTGCACCTTCGATTTCAGACTCTCCTACCTCTCTCCTAACAGAAAAGTTCAAGTTGCAGTTGTGAATCATATGCACTGGATGGCTGTTCAGTTGACAAAGACAATTTTTTTTTTAGTCACAAGATGAAGCTGTATGCTTTAATGACACATTCTGTGATTTTACAAAGGGGAACGGATGCTGGAATGCTATGAAGGCAATAGTTTTTAACATGAATCATAACTCTATCAAGTAGGATATTAACATATATTAAAGGTAGAGATGTGACTGACCAGCCACAATTTGATTTCACTTAAAGAAAACCAAATCAATGTTCATCATTGTAGTCAAACATCTGTTGTTAGTATGAAATAGCTACTATAATTTCTAAGGTGATCTGTTGATTGGTGCAACATACTACAGAAGTTTTTCTTATATTGTAATTCATTAGTTTAATAGTCGAACAGTGAATAAGTGGATTTCTGCAAGATGGTTTTAAGTTGTCTTGTTAAACCAAGACACCCTTTCTTTCAATATTGGCCATATATTAAATAACACAACTTAAGGAGTGCCTGGATAGCTCAATCTGTTAAGTGTCTGCCTTTGGCTCATGATCCCGGGGTCCTGAGATCTAGCCCCACATCGTGCTCACTGGCTCTTGCTCGTGCTCACTTGCTCTCATTCATGCTCACTTGCTCTCTCTTGAATAAAATATTTTAAAAAAAAATAATACCACTTTAGAACTGGAAGGGACTTGGAAAGCATTTAATTGAATAATTTGGACTAGCCATTGTCGCCTATATTCTTGTTGAAAACAAAGATTTCTCTGGACTGGGAGAGGTCTTCCCGTTCTGTACATTATAGTTGCTTGATACAGCAGCCAATCTCCCTGCCACACCCACACCCCCATACAGCACCCTTTGTTTCCCATGCCGAAGAACATTGAGGAATCTGAAATAGATGACAGAGGCAGATGCTACTTGGCAAGAGCAGTGCCACCAAGTGTGTATAGAAAACGCCTGACAGAACTTAAACAATAATTCGAAAGAAACCATTTAAAGACATCCTCAAATCTGCCTTACCAAGCAGGCCCCAGACAGCAGAAAAGTTGTCATCCCCTGCAGCTCCACTATTTGATGCTTGCTTTTAAAAGATTGGTGGAGCAGGAAATAAGTGAAAATAATTGACCAGATAGTCTTTTATTTCATCCTCTTGGCATCAGTACTTATAAAATAATTTGAAATAATCAAATCATTATTTTCATCCAGAAAATTTAATAGAGGAAATTTGTTAAAATACACTGTCAAAATATGTGAGAAGATTGTCAAATTTATTTGCTAGTCTCACATGAATTAAGACTTACCTTGTGCTTGGCACTGGGCTAAGCCCTGAAGGTTCAATAAAAAAAAAAAGACATGTTCTCTGTTTTCAGGAACTTTCAAGGCACTATGGCTTTATCAGTTATAATTCTACATTAAAGGTTATCTCCCCTAAAGAGTTTGGTATTATTTATAGGGTCCCCTCCCCCTGCTTCTATTCTTCTCTTCTCAAACATAACTATTTCTCATGGCACTTATTCATACAGTATTTATGAAAAAGATGACCTAAATTTTTTAAAAAAGTGAGTCATAAGAACATACAAAGCTTCAATTTAGAGTCACAAGTCAGGTATAGGGCTCCTGGGTGGCTCAGTTGTTCAAGTGTCTGCCTTTGGCTCAGGTATGATCTCAGGGTCCTGGGATAGAGCCACATGTTGGGCTGCTCAGCCCTCTGCCTCTGCTGCTCCCCCTGCCCGTGCTCTCTCTTGCTGGCTCTCTTTCTCTCCCTCACAATAAAAATAAAAAAGTCATAAGTGTATAAATCAGGCATGCAATTTGGTCTGAGATCTGAAGGCTAAAATGTTGGTGGAGGATTCGGCTTTCCTGTTTTCAAATTATTTGGGATATGGCCTAACTTAACAGGCCATGAAAATAAACCCTTTAGTTGGCAAGGCAACAATTAAATGCACTTTTTTTTGGTGTAATGTGTAAAATAAGAGTCATGTGTAAGATAAGAATGTGTAAATAATTAAATGTTCTGGGTTACCCTAGTTAGTACGTGGGAATGACCATACATATGCACAGATGTGGCATTCTCTGAATATTATGAGGGCCTGTACCTTAAAAAAATGTTACCCCATTACTAAAATTTGGCTGTTCGCCTCCAGATAACAAATGTCAGCTGTGGTGTCACCAAGCCCACTGAGAGGCAAACTAGACGAAGCATGCTACAAATTCTCAGCTACAATGTACCCATCAGCCTCCTTATCTTTTTAGTGATGTCCTTCTGATAAAATCATAGTATGTACAAATGCCAGAATTTTTAAATTTATATCTAACCATATGTTCTCCCCCTCCAATAGTTCTTTTCCATACCTCTCCCAAAATAACTATCCTCCTGAATCCTATGTTCGTCATTTCTTTGATGTTCTTTATATATTTTTATTGCATTTATAAGTATACCTAAAAAGGATATATTTTTCTTTTGGTAATTTCAAGCTTGTGAAAAAGAGTTTATGCTCTTTGTAATCTTTTGAGCCTTTCTATCTTCATATTTTGTTTGCAAGATTCATCCATATTGTTGTGTCTCACTATAGTTGATTTATTTTGACTGCTGTATGTATTTGTATACAATTGATTGTGTGAATTTACAGTAGTTAATTCACCTAATTCCCTATTGATGGGGGCATTTCTTCAGAATGAGACAGTGTGTAAGTTTTTTCTCCACAGAAAATACTGGAGGATTCTTTCAAAATTAACCTTTTAATTTTTTTTCCATCTGCAAACCCTATCATGATTATTTGGTACCAGTTTTTTGATACTTTAAAAAATGTTGCTATGAATGTTCTCACATGTGTCTCTGGATATGTATGTTTAATAGCCTTCCCTAGATATATATTTAAGCTTAGATTTGTTAGTTCACAATTATTTTATTATTTTCTAGAGTGGTTGTATCATTTTACATTTTCATCAGCAAAATTTAAGACCTATTGTAGATTTACATATTTACTAATACTTGATGGAATCAACCATTTTAATTTTTGCCAATCAAATGTACATAAAATTGTGTACATTTGTGGTCTTTATTTGCATTTACTGGATCAATTTTTAATATCTTTTCATGGGTTCGTCGATATATGTGATTCACTTTCTACAAAATGCCGATTCATATATTTTTTTCTTAATGTGGAAAACACTGTTGGATCCCTGCCCAGTATTTTTTCCTCTTTTCTTTTTTTCTTTTCTTTTCTTTCTTTTCTTTTCTTTTCTTTACTTTTCTTTTCTTTTCTTTCTTTTCTTTTTTTCTTTTCTTTTCTTTCTTTTCTTTTCTTTTTCTTCTTCTTCTTTTTTTTTTTTGTACAATTTTATTTGCTTTAGAGGGAGAGAACACACACACATGAGTGGGGCAAGGGACAGAGGAAGAGAGAATCTAAAGCAGACTCCATGCTGAGTGGGGAGACCCGACCCAGGGCTTGATCTCACAACCATGAGATAATGACCTGAGCTGAAACCAAGAGTTGGAAGCCTAACCATTGGAGCCACCCAGGTGCCCCCCTCTTTCCTTTATTATTATGAGAGCCTAACTTTTCTTTCTCATTTTCTTTTATTTTTCTTTTCAGTGAGGGTAGGGCAATATGACCAGGTAAAAAACAATTTCTCTCCCCTGTAGCTAGGGATTGACACAAGACCAATCTAATTGTTGCTATTGAGATTCTCACAAAAATAAAAATCTGCAGCGATGAAAATTTCATATAGATGTGTTTATTTTCATTTTTGGCTAATGCAATTTGAAGTGGGCAAAATTTTTATTTAGAACTTACAGTATTAGAACAGTTATTATACTTCACAACTCTAAGATATATCAAAAGACAGAAGGAACAATTTTGGGAAGTAGTGAGATCCCTATCACTGGATACATTCAGTGTTGTGGCCCTGTATGCTCTCTGCCTCACTTCCCTCAGAGCCGCTGATTTATCATTAAGGATTCATGTAGTACTTGAAATGCTAAGTTCAATCCTGAATCTTAAAGTGGAACACATGATTAAGGCCAAGCCAGACAGCTGATTCAACCTGTGAGCCAGTTAGTAGTAATTGGCTATTGATTGAGCAGGTGACTTAAGGCAGCCTAGTGAGCCTACAACTTTGCTTTGATTAACAGAACAAAGTTACTCATGGATGTAAAGAAAGTACCCTGATATCCTGAGGACTGTTGGCTCTTTGCTAACCCTGAGAAGAATTACCTTTAGGAGAATTTGACACCATGGAGTACCATGTAGAGTCATGGATAGAAGGTGGAAGAGTGGTGATTTTTTTTTTTTGCCACTGAATTAATACTTCCTTAGAGTCGAATTTACTCCTGAACTTCAGTTATATGAACCAATAAAATATCTTCATTATTTAAGCTTATTAGTTGGGTTTCTGTTACTTGAAACTAGAAAACATTCTAATGGATACATTCAAACATATTCTGGGTAACACTATGGAAGACATATGGGCAAAGGATTTGGAGTATAAACAGGTAGTTGAATTGAACGATCTCTTTTTAAAAGATTTTATTTATTTATTCATGAGAGAGAGAGAGAGAGAGAGAGAGAGAGAGAGAGAGAGAAGCAGAGACACAGGCAGAGGAAGAAGCTGGCTCCCCGCCAGGAGCCCAATGTGGGACTGATCCCAGATCCCAGGATCACGCTCTGAGCCAAAGGCAGACGCCCAACCGCTGAGCCACCCAGGTGTCCCAAACTGAACAGTCTTAAAGAAGCTTTAAATTCTGGAATTCTTTTATTTTTTAATTTTTAAAATAATTCTGGAATTCTTATAGGGGATGAACCCAGGGTTCTGCACTTCACTACCTCCATGAAAGTCTAGAAATGTTTATCAGATTTCCTTTAAGCTGTTTGTATGTCATACACAGTGTAAGTTGTAGTAACCAAATTAGAACTATGTGTTTCTCATTTCAGGTTATTGCCAAATGATTAGTTAAATGTTCCCCTTTATCTAAGATGGCTTTCAAATCTAATTAAGACACTTTTTTTAGGGAGTGGATGGGACAGAGGGAGAGAGAATCCCAAGTACCTCCATGCTGGGCATGTTTGGCAAATGTGGGATGGGGCTTTATCTCACAACCCTGAGATCATGATCTGGGCTTAGATGAAGAGTTGGATGTTTAACTGACTGAGCCACCCAGGTGCCCCTAAGGCACTTATTTCTAATTCTAACTAGAATACTTAATTCTGGGTAGGATTTCTTTTTAATAGGTCAGTATTCAGAATAAAAGAATAAGGTATGAAAGAGGCCTAATGTAATATTTAGGCAACATAGGGTCTAGGCAAGTCATCTTTGCTTTTATTATGCTGTTCCTTCTTATCCATTAAAAAAAGAAAAGAAAAACTGCATTTATTATTGTAGATCTCCTTAGGTACTAAATATCTCTGATACACAGGAACATATTTTTCTGGGACAAAATTTTAGGTTGAAGCTTAATACAATTCTATTATCTTGGAATAATATTCTATATTGAAAGTGACATAAAATTTGGGAAATCTGGATTTTTCTGGGAACCCTACAGAATAGAATGATTTTTTATATATTTATATATATAAAACCTCAAGCATTGAAAGATGTCACATCTCTGTTGTATCATTAACTGAGAGTAAGTACTTTCTTAAAAAAAAAAAAGAGTGAAAGCATGGGGATAAAACCAGGGTAGGCAAGACAATGGTGCTTTATCACTCTGCTCCTTCCAATAAAAGTTTGGATCATCCCTGGCATAGAAAAGGGGAAGGCTAATTCCAAGGAGGTCACCACCTGAGCTTGTTGGGATCCTTTCCAGACCAGGATGCCTTTTGTTACAAAGAACTTCTGTTGTCTTCTTCCTGGAGGATGTGCTTCAGAGCTTCACAGTTTTGGCAAACAAGCCTCCATTCTCTTTGTCATCTGTTACTTTCTTCTCTGAAGAGTAACCTTTTATCCTTCCATTAAATATAAAAGTTTTTTTCAATCTTATAGAAAAATCATACAGAAGGAATCTGCTAAGAGCATATCCACTATTTATGTGTGTTTCAGTAATTGATCCACTCCTTCATAAAGATTTTAAATGTCTCTAAAAAATTGAATCAAATAGAATACAATATCTGGTTTCCATGCTTGACCCAGTGTGAGTCAGGATCACTAAGGGCTGAATATGAGGAGGTGAATTAATAAGCTTCAGAGTGTCATTGATGGGAGGCCTTGATTCTTTCAAGAGGTATTTTAATAAAAAGAACAATATTCTTAAGAGTGCTAATTATTCTATTATTACAACAGCCCAAGAACATATTTTAGATAATTTCTCAACAGTTCTTTTTATTTTACACTGTATTTATATCCTATAAGTTGTTGAAATACTTTAATAGGGTGTGTTGTTTTCATTATTTTGCACATACATCGAAAGAACAAAACGGGACCATCTTTTGAGTTAAAATTGAGTCTTTAGGAAAAGACATGGTTCCTTCTCTATGGAATGCACTGGAAGATTTAATCTGAGGAAATTGCTTGTGTCACCAGCTGTCACAAAACATGTGGCTTGTTTTGGAATCTGGAGCAGCTGCCATGCTGAAATACTATTTCTTTTTCATGGGGAAATAAGAATATCAGTGGCATTTGTTTTCTTTGAAGTGCTTCAGTTTTTTTTTTAATTTCTAATTTCAGATGTTAGCAGCCTGTTTGGAATGACTAAAAGAGGCAGAGAATATTCCACTGAGCTCTTAATATCTGGGGTATTCCCCAGTAGCAAGAAATGTTTAAAGTGTAGCTGGGTGGGGAACATCCATTCATCTTACCAGATGCCATAAAGTTCACAAGGAAAACATGCTCCAGGCTACTGTGAAGGTAGCTTTCCTACAAAAAGACTTATGGATTGTGTCCTACAAGGAACATGGACCCTTAACTCGATCTGTGACACCTTAGACTTTTCCTCAAGCTACACCTTAAGTAACACATGTTCAGCTACCTCAGGTCTCCACATGTGCTGTTCCCCCCTCGCATCACTCCAATAGCTGGGGAATTTCCATTGGCAGAGAGAGGTTTTCCTAAGTAAAAATGGCTAAGGATGCAAGGAATGTTTTCCCACATGAACAGAGGCGCAGACTTCCTAAATGTATTTCTTACTTGGTTTTTATACCATAGATTCACTTCAATATATATGTTTGAAATGTTGACCATGTAAACTTTTTACATCTGGACCTACCCTAGGTATTTTCTGGATTAAAAATAACAGTACAATCAGATCCTGTGGAATAGAGATTAGGGGATAACCTGGCTTTTGATTCACTTAGTGTCCAAGCTCAGAGCGGAGAATGGCCTGCAGTAGGCTGTGTATTAACAGATTGAGGAGTCTGAGAGTGTAATGGTGAAGAATACAGGTTTGCCAATGCCATTGTACCAGAATTTTAGTGACGTTGGCCATGTTCCTAATGCTGCTAACATTTTTACCAAACTATAAAATAGGTATAGTAATGGTGCCTTCCTCAGAGGAATGTTGTGAGAGTAAATGGAAACCGTGCATATGAAGTGCTTAGCATAATGGTTACTATTAAGAAAATTATCATGTAATCTATTCAGTTCAGTGAAAAATCCTCTTCAAATCTTATTATAAATAAGTCAATATCACAAGGTTGCAAGAAAGATAAAAGCGATGACATCAACAAGTCCCTTTAAAAAAAAAAACTTTGGGGAAAAAATGGAGTGAACTCCAATATATACGCATCCATATGGTATCTATAATTCCTATTTGATAAGTACATATTTAAAAAGTAGTGATCCCTGCAAAACATCTTGTGAGCTATGCAATGACATGTAAATATTCAGTGTTGGTTTTAGTATCAAGTAACCATCGCTATTCCTACTGAGTCCATGAAAAGGATAGAAAGTGGACAAGGAGTAAAAAGATGAGGGACAACATAACTGCTAAATCCAAGGGAAGAGGGTCTCAAAAAATGGCAAGTATTTAATATTAACAGATACATGAAGTAATAGGAGAACAATAGTGATTGCATTGTTAGAAATGTATTTGTTCACACAATACTTATGGGATAGCCTTAGTAAAAACAAACTTTCAAATATTAAAATACTATTGAAGTGAGAGAGCAAGAAAAAAGAGGACACAGAATTCTGAGAAAATATTTTTCCAAACTTTATTTATTTATTTATTTATTTATTTATTTATTTATTTATTTTCAAACTTTATTTTAGAAAAATGAAGAACTATATTTTCTTTCAATGAGTATTTCTGATCACCTATTGTATGCTAATACTACATAAGAAGACCAAGATGGGAATGTGAAGACAAGTGATGTACAAGACAAAGTAGCTGCCTTTTGAGGGGCTGTACAGAAAAATGAGGGAAGAATCAGGCAAAACATAAATAGAAAAATGAGGGAAACCTGGGTGGCTCACTGGTAGAGCGCCTGCTTTTGGCCCAGGGCATGATCCAGGAGTCCAGTCCCATATTCGGCTCCCTGCATGGAGCCTGCTTCTTTCTCTGTCTATGTCTCTGCCTCTCTCTGTGTGTCTCTCATGAATAAATAAATAAAATCTTTAAAAAAATAAATAGAAGAATGAAAAGGATGGACAGAAGGACAGCTGTGAGGGCAGGCAAAAAATAAGTCTTGTGTTGAGTAAAGAAATTTGGTAAAGCACAAGTAGCAATTTGGAAGGTAAGAGAGGCGGTTTCTTCTGTATAATGAACTAGGAGGTGGCTGGAGCACTTTTTCATGTAAGCCATCTTTCTGTTCCACTGGCCTCTCAGAATCAAAATTTGTAGTGTCAGGGTCCCTAAAGACATCCTCCTGTCTCCATGGGAGAGCACAAGGTGTTTTCACACGTCAGCTGAATAAGGCACGCATTTCTTACCCTGTCAATTAATCTGTAGTTGGAAACTTTAATGCATTATTGTTTCTTGTAGTCATGATGCACTAAACACTGTTCAAGACAGGCACACTTTGATAAGAAAGAAAACAGAAGATTGACATAGGGGTCTAATCTCGAGGAGTCCGGACGCCTCGTAGGATGACAGAGACTGTAGATAGCCTATGTTGGGGCTGGTCAGAGTGTGATAAGAAAGAGCCTACGCAGCAGCCCTGGCTGGAGACAAGAGGTAGAGAGGAGGACAAGAATAATTCTGTCCATCAATACAGACTTCAGCGAAGTTTCCTTCTTAACATGTACCCAAACTCCTTTCTCTCCAGGACAGAATTTCACAGCTCTGGTTCAGAATGCATATTTTTTTTTCTAAAAAAAAAAAAAAAAAAAAAAAAAGAGGCACTCTGATTCTGAAGACTCTGCTCCATGCAAAAGTTCCCCCATCTCCGATTTTTAGCTTTTCATCACTAAATACCTATAAAGTATTTAAATTTATATTTAAATTTATTATAAATTGAAGGCATAATGAAATCTGAGTATTCAGTCACTCTTCTTGAGGTATTTGCACTTGAATTCATTCACTTTCACTGATAAAGGTGAAAGAGAAAATTAACTCAAGGGCAAAATAAAGGCTGAAAAGGTGGGCGCTTGAAAACACGTGCAAACAGGCCTTGTGCACGTGCACTTGTGTGCTACCATTGCGTTACTTTTGTTTGGTCTATGTAGCCAAAGAAAAAGCATCTGAGGTTCATTCAAACTTGGTCATAATTTATATTTGATATTATCAAATATAAACTTCAGAGAAAAGGAAATTGAGTATATCTGTCTAAAGCCATGTTCTGTAAATAACACTCCAAGTGTACTTATTTGGTATGTTTTGGATGAAAAGTCATATACAGAAAAAAGTCTGAGTCATTATATTAAACAGTATAATTTCTCAACTTGTGAATCTGAGTGGTTGTTGTGTGAGGCAATTCTATTTATATACCTATATATGTACCTATGTTTATGCAAACTTTGACACAGAATTTAGAATGCAAAATCCACATTCACTGGAAAGCCATAAAATAACAAATTTCAAGCTTTTTACAGCCTGTTCTGGAATAGACTATTCAACACCCATAGTACATGTTTTCTCTTCTACAGGCCTTTAGAGTAATCTGCCTTAGTAGAAAATTGCTCCTGCCACCTTAGAGTAGCTCCACCTTTTAGATTTTTCTCAAACTTGTATGACATTTCCTGTGGTTAGAACAGGGAGGAGGGAGGGATGTGGGGGAAAAAATAGGTAGAAGAGTGAAGTCATGTACCAGGCCCTGATATTTTTTATTCTCAATTTATTTACTATTTAGCCTCTTAATTTTTTTAAAATTTTGGTAACAATACTTAATATGATATTTATTCTCTTAACAATTTTTTAAAAGATTTTATTTTTTTAAGTAACCTCTAAACCCAGTGTGGGTCTCAAACTTATAACCCAGAGATCATTAATTGCATATGCTACCAACTGAGCCAGCCAGGGACCCCTTAAGAGACTTTTAAGTCTACGGCATACTATGTCTATTTAAAGCCAGAGTATTGTACAGCAAATCTCTAGGATTTACTCGCCTTGCATAACTGAAATTTTATACAAGTTTGTTAGCAATTCCCCATATCCCCTTCCACTCTATCCCCTGGCAACCACCGTATTCTCTACTTCCATGAACACTCTACTTTGGAGGAAAACTGGAAAAAGAATAGATACAGCTCATTTTCTTATTTGCTTCTGTGATCTATTTTAGGGGCACTTAAATGGCTCAGTTAGTTCAGTGTCCAGCTCTTGGTGTCAGCTCAGATCATGATCTCAGGTCATGAGATTGAGCCCCTGGATCAGGCTCCAGGCTCAACAGGGAGTCTTCTTGAGATTCTTTTTCTTCCTCTCCTTCTGCTCCTCTCTCCCCTGCCCCATGGTCGCTTGGTCTCTTGTTAAATAAATCTTTATGATCTATTTTAGTTACCCCATACAAGTTGAATCACTCAATATTTGTACTTCTGTGACTTAATTCACTTAGTGTAATATTCTCAAAGTTCATGCATGTTGTCTCAGGCAATAGGATTGCCTTCATTTTAAAGGCTGAATAATATTCCATTTATGTATATACCACATGTGCTTAATCCATACATCTGTCAATAGACATTTAATTTGTGTCCATAACTTAGACATAGTGCCACAGTAAACATGAAAGTGATTATTCTTTTGAGATTATGATTTCATTTCTTATGGATACATACCCAGAAGTGGAGTTGTTCTACTTTTAAGTTTTTGAGGAACTTTCATATATTTCCTATAGCAGCTGCGCCATTTAGTATTCCCACTAAGAGTGTGCACATCTTCCAATTTATGCATAACCTCACTAACATTGTTTTGTTTTTATGCTAATGACCATACTAATAGATATGAGATGATAGCTTATTGTCATTTTGACTTGTATTTCCCTGATGATGAGTGATGTTGAGCATCTTTCCTTATACTTGCTGGCTGTATATTGTCTTTGGAGAAATGTCTGTTAAAGTCCGTAGCCCATTTTAAAAATCAGGTTATTTGTGTTTTCTACTATTGTAGGAGTTTATTTTTATTATTGTCTTTGTTTTGCAGAAACTTTTTAGTTTAATGTAATCCCACTTGTCTAATTCTGCTGTTGTTACATGTGGCTGGAGTCCTGTATTATAATTTAAAAATCTTTCACCCGATTGAAACCAAAGAGCATACTTAATCAGCAGACAAAACAAAACCAATAAACATTCAACAATAGTAACCCTTGTTAAACTATTTAGTGAGAAAACAAGTGCTTTTCCAAATGAAAAAAATACCTCCCATTCCCACAGAGTTGGCAAGAAATACTTAGTACATAAGAAAAATGTGAAAAGCTCTAGTATTCCCCATTTCTAGAGCATTTCCTTAGGACCAATATCTTTTGAGGCTACTTGTTAAAGGGCAGAACTTTTCAAATTGAAAAAAAGTGGATTTTCAGTCACATAGACTACAGTGTGCAGGATAGTAGGTAATTATAATCAGGAAACAAAAGAATCACAGCTAAGTGACAGTAAAGTGGAAGTAATTTCTGGAAGAAGCATTTTAAACATTTTTACTTCAGGAAAAAAAATCAAGAGTCTACTGATAACAGATATTACCAACATGTCAAAATTTTAACAGCTAAAGCAAAGATTTCATATAATCGTGTAGTGTTAGTCATTCATTTTTAGAGAAAACTTGATTTCATCACATACCAAATAAAGAAGTTACAAAGACTGTCATTTCCATATTGTTTACTATATTACAACCCACAAAGCCAGAATAGAATAAGTAACTTAACATTTTAAAAAATAACTGTAAACTGTTTGAATGGTTAAACGTATGTAAAAACAGCAGAGTTCTCAAAACTTTCTCAAATTTTGTCTTTTGAAATTGGTCTTTGCTTGACCAAACTCAAAAAACAAAGCTGAATAAAGTAGAAGGAAAACTAATATGTATCATTGTCACAATGAGGTATTATATATCCCAATTTTTATATTCATTCACTGCTAGGCAAAACAAAAAAGGCCAGGACATTTAAACTAATGATGGTGTATTTTAAACCTTAGGAGAAGATATTTTAAGAGTTCAGGTTTTCAGAATGTTTTGAAATTCTATAGGATTACATTCCTTACTTAAAATTTTTGAAACAGTTGTCTGAAAACCAAACATGGGCATTTTAGCTTTTAAAATCAGACTTAGAAAGCATACCATTTATAAAATTTCCTAATAAGTGGGCAAAAGGAAGAGCAAAAAATTTGACTATGGTTTTAGATACAAGTAATAAAAGCCCCTATAGACTTAGCTGAAGTAAATCCCCAGTTGAGCCCAGGGGAGGAAGATTTGTTCATTGTCTCCTCATCTAGAGAACGATGGCCTGTGATCTGCTTGGGACAGCTCATCATTCTCACCCCAGGTAAGCTGGGGGGCAGGCTGGTGGAAGAGGAGCTTGAGCTGAGACGTTCCACTTAAACCAAATTAAAGAAAAGCACATCATTTAATAATGAAGAATCTAGTGAATTGGCCAGCCTGACATTTTTTTTTCTTTTTTTGACAAATACAAGTGGTGTGTGTGTAAGGTATACAACATGATTTGATACATGCATATACACTGTGAAGTGGTCACCTACAGTCAAGTTAATGAAAAAACCCATCACTTCACAGAGTTACTGTGTGGGTTTAGTGAGAACACTTAGGATCTGTTTCTCAGCAAATTGTAAGTATATAATATGGTTTTAGTTACAGCTATCAAGGTGTACATTAGGTGTACAAGGTGTACATCCCCAGAACTGACTTATCTTACAACTAGAAGTTTGTAAACTTTGATGAACACCCCTCTCCCCCACCACTGACCCAAGCAACCACTATTCCACTCTTTGATTCTCTGAGTTCAACTTTTTAAAATTCTATATAGAAATGAGACCACCTGGTATTTTTCTTTCTGTGTCTGACTTATTTCACTCAGAATAATGTTCCAGGTACATCCATGTTGTTGCAAATGGCAGGAATTCCTTCTATTTTATTTATTGATTGTTTATGCTATCTTGACATGTCTAACCTATCACTTGCATTGCTTTCTTAGTTAATTCATTTATACAATGAATAATAAAAACTACAAATGCCAGACGATGTACTGTACATATTGGAAGGGAGGTAAGATGGAGGCAGAAAAGTCTTGTGGAAAGCTATTTTTGTAGCTAATTTCCATTAAGGAGTCTGAATTCCTGTTAATTACCTATTATTTACAGAGTGCTTTACAGATAACTGGCAGATGATGGTAGGATTGTGCAGGCTAAAGCAGAGGCTGTATCAGAGCGATGATGAAAGCTCTGTTCTGGGTTCATTGATTTCAGGCATTGGGTCAATGTTCGGGTAGAAATACTTGGGGACAGAGCTCAGGAGACAAGGCAGAGATGGAGAAGGTGTAAAGTTGAACTCGTGCATCTTATTTGCTTTATATATAAGTAAAATGTTCACATATTAAATATGTAATTTTGAAAATTATTTTGCTACTGATAATTAATGTTAATTATTAATATAGTTGATAATATTATGTTACAGGTCTATGAAAAGTACTTGATATGAATTTTATTAAGTCTTCCAAGAGTTCTGAATTTGTTACTATTCTTAGCCTTCTTTCATAAATATGATCTCCCAGCTAGTTAGGAGATTCACAATCAGACTTGACTCTTGTGCAGTGTTTGTGCTCGAATCTCAACCCTGTCTCATCCCAACGCCTAGATAAATATCTATATATAATTGGCACCCAGCCCATGTTTAATGGATGATTGACTACATCCTACCTGTAACACAGGACAGCCTGAAGTTGCAAACCATGTGTCTGAAGAAGCAAAAAGTAGAGAGCCAAAGGGTATAATCTTTGATTGAAAAAAATGAGATTATAAAGATCAATTAAGAAGTTTTAAAAAAGTAACAAACTACTAAATACAATAAGAAAGAAAAGATTTAGAAGGATAAAGTAATTTTGGGGAGAAAGATCATAACTTTTGGGAGAGTTTTTTGCTATGGCCTAGATGTTTTGCATTAGTAATAGATATGGTAATTGGTCTACAACTCATTTCATGTTTCCAGGGGTAAATTGTTCTCATTTGAGGAACATAAAGATATTTGCAGCAAATTCATTTGTGTACAAATGGCAATTTCTTAGCATGGTTCATGTTATTAAACATCTACTCTGTGTAAGGTCCCATAGCGCATTCCATGGAAGATTTAAAGCTTATGTGTAAGACTGTTGTGTCTTAAAGGAACTTTACCTGGAAGCTGTGGAGGTAGGATGAAAACATCATTAATTCTCCCAAACCTGCCATGATCTCATGCCCCAGTATCTCCTTTTCTATTCTAGGTCCCTTATCCTGCCCATCCACACTGGCATCTTAAAAAGACCTTTGTACTTGGCCTTTTTTTTTTTTTTTCCCTGCATTTGCTCTTCCCCTGCTTGGGTTACTCCTCTCAAGATGTTGCCATGGCTTGCTCTCTCAGAGTTCCACTGAAATAATAGGTAATTAACAGGAATTCAGACTCCTTTATATAAAATACTCTTATTTACCTTGTTCCCTTTTCTCCTTTATTTTTCCGTATGACACTTACTACCAACTAGTACATTATACAGTTTAGACAAATGATGCATTTACATATTATTTACAGCTGTCTCCACCCACTAGGTTGTGAGTTCTTTGAGAGGAGGAACATATTTTGTTCATGGATGTTCACAGGACATGCATGGGTATGTGCCTTTTCCTAAAGTTTTCAGTGTGGAAACTGCTTAAGGAAAGGGATTTTGTCCTAGGAATGTCTGTATCCAGTGACATGCCTCACAGAGTACATAAAATATTGTATTTATTTGATACATACTTGAGGACATCCAAGAGGAGATGTAACTTTATCAGGACTTTCAAAGATAGATGGGATTTAGGTGAGTGACAAGTACAAAAGACAACAGTAGTCTTCTGAATCAGAAGCAGATGGAGATAAGCCTAGTTTCATTTGACATGGAGTCAGGATATACTGGTAAGAAAAGAGACAAAGTTTTTTAAAAAGTAGAGAGTGATAGATTTGGGGATAAATTCTAGAGGGTTTGTGTTGACAAGGATATAGTGTGTTAAATTTTTAAATAAGATATATGCTTTTGAGCATGTGACAAAATATGAGTAGTATATTTGAAAATATGTTTTACTCATAAATTCATGTATATGCACTTCTCTTCAGTATGTACCTAAAATCAGAGTAGCTATGTTTTGTGGTTGCATGGTTGCCCACTTCACTTGACTGATGCAAGGAAAAATTAGGAGAGTGATCAGATAGTAATTTGTAGAAATAGGCTGGGTAGGTGTGACAAGAATAGAAAAATGAATGAGAAACAATAGGAATAGTGAACAGAATTTTCACATGCAGGAGTTTCAAAGGTGGTCATGTATTGAAATGGTAAAATTTGGCTGGGAAAATGGTTTTGTTGGGAAATCGAATTTGGCGACAGTGTATTTTAGATGGCTCCCTCTGCTTGCCCTGTTGATTATAGAAGTGAATCAGCTGGAGTAGAGATGGGCTAATAGCTCTAGTTAAAACCTTTTTTGTGTAGACAATAATTTACCTCGTGACTTTTGAATTCCTCAAAAGATCATCTTTTTAGGTTTTGTTTTTTTTTTATTATTATTTTTTTTAATTTTTTTTAAATTTTATTTATTCATGATAGGCACACAGTGAGAGAGAGAGAAGCAGAGACATAGGCAGAGGGAGAAGCAGGCTCCATGCACCGGGAGCCCGACGTGGGATTCGATCCCGGGTCTCCAGAATCGCGCCCCGGGCCAAAGGCAGGCGCCAAACCGCTGCGCCACCCAGGGATCCCTCTTTTTAGGTTTTGATTGAATTTCCTTCATTTCCATTCAAGCACATTTTCAGCATTTTCTTTAGCATTTCTCCAGACTTCACATAACTGCTGCCATGGAAAATTCACATTAGGAAGCTTCTTAGATTAGGTGGAAGATAAATGGCGATTTAATAATCTCTTCTATTGACTCTGTGTTCTCAAGTACAGACAACATTGATGTTACTGAATCTTACTGAAAGTCTTAAGGTAAATGTATTTGGAGGAGAAGTCGGTCATAGATAGCCTACACTTTCCACTGGTTCCAATTACAGTTAGAATTAGTAATGTCTTCAGGGTAGCATCCATTATATCACAAAATATGTAATATATATATTATATATTAAAATATATGCTATATGTTAAAAATCACACTTTACTGCTGTGTTATTAAAACAGCAAAAACTCTAGAAAATTGCAAGCAGGACTTTAACCTTCTCTGGTGTGTCTGAAACTTTTGAGACACCTTTCCTTTCATTTTGACATTAGTCTTAAAATGTCTAGAGTTCTAACCTAAATTTAGTTCATATATGGCAAGTAATTGGGAAGAAATAGCTACTATAGAATTTAGGTTGTTGGTTTTCCCTGCTTAAAATCTATTTAAACATGAGGAAATAAAATGAGTATGACTAGTACAAGCCTATGTGTCTGCTAGTCACTTTTTAATATGTTCAGTGTTTTTAACAGCACATTGTTATGCCATTTAGGAGAGGCCATGTATTGTCTCAGTGTTGGTAGATCCTGTAAACAAACAAACAAGAATTAAATAATACTCTCCTGAAGATAAATGATTCTACACCTGGAATGAGATATAATTGTCTTTAATCTTTGATAAGCACTTGTTTTAAGAATCAAATAACTGATTCAAATAACTCAATAAACTAAAATAAAACTTGCAGTCTGTTATGTCAGCTCCTTTGCTTAGATATTGTCAAATTATCATATGAAATGATTGTTTAATATATCTAACCAAACTGAAGTGAGACAAACACTTGGTATATTCTTGAAATTATTAGTGAAAATTTTAGTTTGAGTTGTAAAAATCCTCAAGAATATTAAGGCTTTAAGTAATGGAGGAATAATTTTTACTATGAAGTCCTATTGCAGATAAACTCTAAGATCCCTTGAGTATTTGACCTGATGTACTGGTTTATAAGAAAATTCCTTTTTTTTTAGAAGAGAGATGGAAGCAAACCAAGACTCTTGGATGGAAGCAACATACTCTTAACTATAGAGAACAAACTGATGCTTACCAGAGGGGAGGTTGGTGGTGGGATGGAGGAAACAGGGAATGGGGATTAAGGAGTACATTTGGGATGAGCACCAGGTGTTGTATGAAAATGCTGAATCACTATACTGTACACCAGAAACTAATATAACACTGTATGTTAACTAACTGGAATTGAAATAAAAAACTTAAACGTGCACACAAAATTAGAATCAAAAATCTCATTTTTGTCAAACACTGAAGAACAACCTCCTACCTCCAGCAAAGTAAAACAGATTTTATAACTAAGGTTGTGAATTAGGTAGAGTATATTCTCTTCATTGTTGCCCAAAGTAGAGGACACATGAAAATGTTCAGATTCTCACAAAGACATGGATGCATAAAGGGCATACCTATTTGGTTTGGTTAATTCACAATGTCATCATCCATTTGTGCCCATTGTTCAGGACTCCTTGGGATATTTAAAATTCAAAATCCACTGATGTCCCTGCTGCTTTGGGTAGGGGTGTGGGGCTTGTGAAATTTCTAAAATAATAAATAAGACTGTTTAAAAGAATATGGCTTAAAAATCATATTATTTAAGGGATAGGGAAATTTTAAGAAATTTTTAAAGATGGGACGCCTGGGTGGCTCAGCAGTTGAGCATCTGCCTTTGGCTCCGGGTGTGATTCCGGAGTCCTGGGATCGAGTTGCACATCAGACTTCCTGCATAGAGCCTGCTTCTCCCTCTGCCTGTGTCTGCCTCTCTCTCTGTGTCTCTTATGAATAAATAAATTTAAAAAGCCTTTTTTAAAAAAAGAATTTTTAAAGAAATGACTTAAAAATCTGGAGAAAACTAAAATTTTAAGAACAGATGTTTTTCCAGTAGGATTTTCTAAGAAAGCAATGAGGAAATGGTTCATCTTCCTCCCCAGGAAACAATGTGCCAAGTCTATTTCTAACAATTTCTCATGACAATATTTCAGTGACAGGAAGTAGATTGATATTAATTTCTGATCTGTTTCTGTCACTTAAAATTCCATAGTTACTCTGCTTACCTAAGCCAACCTTCCCTAGGTATCGTTTTCAATCTTATTTTTTTTAAGATTTTATTTATTTATTCATGAAAGACACAGAAATAGAGAGTCAGAGACATAGGCAGAGAGAGAAGCAGGCTCCATGCAGGGAGCCTGATGTGAGATTTGATCCCAGGACTCCAGGATCATACTGTGGGCCAAAGGCAGGCGTTCAGCAGCTGAGCCACCCAGGAATCCCTCTTTTCAATCTTAAATGTAAAACTTTCCATACACATGGCTGGGAAAATATTCTTGAATGTTTGTGTATTAAGTGTTTTTTCCCCAATCCTTTGTTTAATAATAATAAAAAAAACTGATAGAAGATGTATTTTGGTGAAGAGTTCATGGATCTGAAAGCTTCGCTTTTGAGGGAATTCACTGAAATTTTCTCTTACAAGAAAAAGGACTTTCAGCCCCACACAGATCATAGGGAAAATGAACCAGATCCCTAACCTCAGCTGTAAAAGTTACAGAGAACGTGAAATGTCTGTGATTTTTATCACAGTGACTCACAACTGCTTAACAGTGGCCTTTGTAGAAAATAGATACACAGGTACTCAAAAAACACCTCTCATCTTGGAGATTCAAAAAGCATTATTATTTTTTATTAGAAATAAACACTGCTGAGGAGTATAACCATAGGAAGTAGGAATGCTTTCATTTACTGCAGCATTGCTAGTGTATTACATAACACCTACTATACAATACACTCTCAATATATAATGGTTGCTTTGTGAGTTGATAAAAGAATGAAAGAATGCCATTTCTTGATTTGTCCTTTTTTTGGCAGCATGAGAAAATTATTTGGGTATTAACTTCTTCTTTATTTAACAATTTAGTGGCTTGTTTATTATTAAATGCGTATTGCCTGTAGTGTACCACTGCTAGGTAGGCCCTAGGGAAAAATAATAAATCAGAGGGGCATTATCCTTCATCTCATGGTGTTTACTATATAATGCATTTTGCTATCAGGATGAAACAAGTAGAATGAGCATGTGGATTCTGAAGTTTCTTAAACTACCATTGTGACAAATTTAGTATTGGATGGATGCTTTCCAGTTGTGCCTTGCTAAGCATGTCATCAGTTCTGAACTTGAGTTATGCTTCAATGGTATCTAGAGAGCTTGCAGGCTCTAAACCACACCCATTAAATCAGAATTTCAAGAGTTGGAATCTAGAAGTCTGCATTTTTAAAGAAACTGTAGATCTGTCTGATGAAGCGCAAAATGGGCAATCAGGAAGCACTATTCAGGGACAGATAAATCTGAAATTATTAATAGTATAGGGTAAAGATTTATGTCCATGCCCCATCTTAAAGTAAACATCAGTTGACTATTTTTCAGTGTCACATAAAGAGATGACCAATCAAAATGGCTTTTGCCACTGGCCCTACCTCCTCGTATTCTATATTGTAATTATTCTCTTGTAATCTTGCCATCATCCTGTAGTGTCATTTGTCTGAGTCTTCCAGTACTGGTTACCATTCTTGGCATAATGTACCTCTTCACATTTCCTCTTCATTGCCTTTTTTTTTTCCCTATAGTCAAAACAGAGGACACACTTTCTCCCTGGATACTTTGAGGGTTTATTTCACTGGCTCCATTAACATTCACTGTCATTAAATGAATGTTTCCTCTTCTGCACATCAGTGCTCTAACTGTGTTATCCTCACCTGCATGACGATGTACTTACTCATGTACATGACAAAAAATTCAATTTTTGACAATCCATATAAGAAACACAAGGTCCTGTGTCCAAAGTTTCTCATAACTCTCGTTTTTAAAAAAGATTTTATTTATTTATTCATGAAAGACAGAGAGAGAGAGAGAGAGAGAGAGAGAGAGAGAGGCAGAGACACAGGCAGAGAGAGAAGCAGGCTTCATGCAGGGAGCCTGATGTGGGACTCAATCCTGGGTCTCCAGGATCACGCCCTGGGCTGAAAGTGGCGCCAAACCGCTGAGCCACTACAGCTGCCCCATAACTCATTTTTGATGATCTTGTTGATTAATCACTAGGCACTTAGCTTCTAAAGAACCATCTCTACAAACTCTCATAACTCTGCCCTATGTGTCCACCTTAAAAGAGGTGCTACTAGACCATGCCAAGCATTTGGGCCAAAGGGTCAGGATTGATGGAGAACTTACTCAGTCTCTACCAGATGCCTGCACTGCTACATGGAAATGAATTACATTTGCACTTATGACCTGCAAGTTGTTTGAATTAGCAGCATTTAGCCATGGCTTTGGTTCTGAAGAGGGCATAAGTGCCAACATGATTGCATTTGAGGATGGAGCAAGTTATGCCTTATCTCATGCTTTCTGCAACCGGAGATAGGCTTCACTGTCACAGAACTGCAGAGAGTATATGTTGCTTGCAGTACATGATGTAGAGAGTTAAAAATTGCAATAAAGAGTAGAAGTAGAGCATATGTCTAAACAACTTCTCCTGAAGAGAGAGAACCTGACTATACATGTTCTCCTCCTTACATAAAGATGAAGTACAATAAGCAAACTTCTATATAAAAAATACCCACAAGATTTTTGTGTTTGAGGAATAAGGAAAATATTAGAATTTCTCTTTACCTTTTTTAAG
The DNA here is from genome assembly GCF_018345385.1 of Vulpes lagopus. Taxonomy (NCBI): domain Eukaryota; kingdom Metazoa; phylum Chordata; class Mammalia; order Carnivora; family Canidae; genus Vulpes; species Vulpes lagopus. Next base: position 27,513,215 of record NC_054836.1, read on the forward strand.
TCAAGTATGATAATTTGTGAGCTTAATAATAATCATGTCTAATTTATTAGCTCCAGCCCCCATCTTATGATAACAGCCTAAGGCCCCACATAAGGGGTCTAGTTGAACTCATAAGACCTGCAAACCATAAAAGATGATAATAATCACTGTTTATAGTTTTAAACCATAAGCTTGGGTGATATATAGCAAAAAAAAAAATAACTGATCTATCTCTATCCTTTTCAGTTTTGTGATGTTTATTGTTGAAGGAAACCAGATTACTTTTCTGGTAGCATTTCCTACTGTCAAGATATTAAGACTTACATCCCTGTTGTTGTTGTTTTAAACATCTTTGTCTGTTATATGGTTCATTATTGAAAATAAAATGCATGTAAAATTGTGTTGAAAATAATAAAAATATATAAAGTTGGAATCACAAATCTTTGATGACTGTGGTTTATTGCTTCCTGGTGGAAGATCAAAGTAAACAAGTTTTGTTTGCTTGTGAGCTTTGTACAGCTGTGGTTTTTTAGTTTCGTAATTAATAACAAAAATAATAGCATTAAGAGTAGCAACATATCTCTAGATTATTTAGATTTTTTTAAAGATTTTACTTATTTATTCATGAGAGACACAGAGAGAAAGAGCGGCAGGGACACAGGCAGAGGGAGAAACAGGCTCCATGCAGGGAGCCCGACATGGGACTCAATCCCGGGTCTCCAGGATCACTCCCCAGGCCAGAGGCAGCACTAAATCACTGAGCCACCCGGGCTGCCCTCTCTAGATTATTTAAAGAACGTTTTAAGGCATTATTTTATGAAAAAGTGTTAGGTGTTTGTGAATATTTACTAATTTGTTTTTTAGTTTTGAAAGCACGATTTAGTGAAAATTTGGAGTGATACATAGTTAGGTCTCTGCCAACCAATGAAAATTTTACCTATCTTCTCTTCTTTCAGGTTAATCTTTAAACTGATAGTAACCTGAAGAATCTCATGATACCATTTATCCCATTGCTGAAAACTGAGTTAATTATGCAGCTTTTTTTCATGCTATGCATGGTGAATTCCATTTTCTTTTACATCTCTGATCTTACACATAATCTGATCTATTTGTAAAGAGAAGAGTATTAGAAAAAAGAACTGGTATAAAAATATCCAAGTAATAAAGGAGTATGCAAGTTTAAGTTAATGTGGAAATTAATTTAACAGAAATTACTGTGGAAATTAATAAGGTCTCTGAGAGAGAATTTTGCTGCATTTGGTTTGTTAGCATAACTTGAAATCAGCCTAAACAACTGCTTCTGTTTTCAGAGGTCTTAATTTTGCAGTCATGTCAGCATTCTCCTGATGCCAGGCAATTAGTTTTTGATCTTTTTAGCTTGAATTGCCATTGCTTTCATTACTGCTGGAACTAAGCAAAAACAGCCTGAATAAGACGTCTGTATAACCCTATTTTATAAACATTTTAAATCACATTTATAGGTGAAACTATCAATGTGTCAAGCTGCAAGTTTATTAACACATAGTAATGTTCACATTGGACCAGCAATGCAGAAAATTGCAGCAGTATTTCTAGACCAAACCTGTGGTTGACACAAATGCTTGCTTTTTCTTTAATTGAGGTGAATATTAAGCTGATTTAAAATGCTTATTCCTGTTATTTGAGTAGCCTACATTCTTAATAATCTAATTTCCATTGTGTGATGGCCTGAAACAAAGCGCTTACTTGGAGAGGAGCAATTTGTACACAGATGCAGTTGAATTGAAATAACCAACCTCCTGTGACCTCCTGAAGGGTTTGTGGTCCATCTGAGACCCCAATTGCAGCTCAGCCCCCCTATATTGTAACCTCTTCTCACTTTCCCAGAGTTCTCTAATAAGTCTAAATGACTTTTAAGAACACGAGTTGTATCTCTATCACAGAAAGGGCATTTAATTATTACTCTAAACAGAGGTCATCACTGAAAAAGTAGCTAGTGTCTAAAACTTACACAGTCCTTAATTTTACAGTCATTACTTGATCTAGGTCAGCTCCCTCATTTCTTCTCCTTTTTTGCCTGTTATTCTTTTTTATGATTAGTAGAGTAATCTACTATTGTTTTAAGTTCCTATTTGTATCAGATTCCATGCTAGGTGCTTTATGTCTAGTTTTCCACAATGCCACATTTTAGGAATTATTCTCCCTGTTTTACAGCTGAGGAGGCTGAAGCCTAAGGCCAAATCCCAAACTAGAGTGGTAGACTCAGAATTCAAATTCATTTCTCCCTTGATTCTTCCTACTTCTCCATGTGGTAGTAGACAAATTCCACTTGCATTACAAAATGAGGAAGGTTGTGCCCCCACTTCCGACTTATCTTTGTTAGACTGGGGGGCCCTCCCCACCACCCCCACCTAGAGCTACTCTTTGTGCTACAATTGATTTGTCAAAGTGAGGTAAAATTGGTAAATAATTAGTTTTAGGTGCACAATGTAAAAAGATTTTTATATGCACTGCAAAGTAATCACCACCATTGTAGTTACCATCTGTTACCATACAATTGACCACCTTCACTCATTTTGCCCACTCCCCCAAGCTCCTTCTCTTTTGATAACCACCAATGTCTTGTCTTGTCTGTATCTAGTGAATTTTGCTTTGTTTTCGTAGGTTTGGTTATCTAAATTTCACATATAAGTGAAATCATATGGTATTTGTCTTTCTCCATCTGACTTACTTAACATAACACCCAGAAGTAGAAGAACTGGTATTTTTAATTTTTTGAAGAATCACCATACTGTTTCCTATAGTGCCTGTACCAATTTAAAATCCTGCCATCAGTGTACAATGGTTCCGTTTTTTCCACATCCTCTCTAATACTTGTTATTTCTCATATTTTTGATAATTGCCCTTCTAACAAGTGTGAAGTGTGAGGTGATAATTCACTGTGGTCTTGACTTACCATTTTTTCTGATAATTATTCTGATAAGTGATAGTGAACATCTTTTCATGTGCCTGTTGGCTTTCTGTATTTTTTTTTTTCAGAAAAATGTCTATTTAGATTCTCTGCCCATTTTTAAAAACAAGATTTGTAGATTAAATAAGAGTTTTATTTTTTAATTTAAATTAAATTTGCCAACATATAGTATAACACCCAATTCTCATCCCATCAAGTGCCCTCCTTAGTGCCTATCACCCAGTCACCCCATCCACCCACCCACTTCCCCTTCCACAACCCTCTGTTTCCTAGAGTTAGGAGCCTCTCATGGTTTGTCTTCCTCTCTAATTTTTCCTCTGCCCATTTTTAAAAATGACATTATTGGATTTTTTTGCTATTGAATAGTTTGAATTCTTTATATATTTTGGATATTAACCCCTTATTGGATATATCACTAAATGGATTTTCTCCCATTTAGGAGATTGCCTTTTCAGTTTGTTGATGGTTTCCACACCATGTAAAACTTTAGTTTTTTATAATCTGACTTGTTTATTTTTATGTTTGTTGCTATTGCTTTTTGTTAGAAGTGAAATTTCAGTGACAAGACCAATGCCAAGTAGTTAAATAACTGTTTTCTCCTAGGAGTTGTATGGTGTCAAGTCTTACATTTAGATCCTTAATGCATTTTGAGTTAATTTTTTGTGTACTGTGTAAGATAATAGTCTAGCTTCATTTTTTTGCATATAACCAGTTTTTCCATTAACATTTATTGAAGAGACTGCCCTTTGCCCATTTGGATAGTTTTGGATCTTCTGTCATAATTTAATAATACATGAATAAATATATTCATGGGCTTACTTTGAGACTCTTTTTCTGTTCCATTGATCCACGTCTGTATTTATGCCAATACTATGCTATTTTGAACTTTGTTTAGTTTGAAATCAGGGAGCATGATACTCCTGGCTTTGTTCTTTTTCAAGATTGTTTTGGCTATTTGGAGTGTTTTGTGGTTCTGTACAAAATTTAGAATTATTTTAGTTCTGTGAAAAATGCCATTGGAATTTTGATAGAAGTTGCACTGAATCTGTAGATTACTTTGGGTATGACAGGCATTTTAAGAATAGTAATTCTTCCAATCCATGAGTATGGAGTTTCTTTATATTTGTTTGTGTTTTCTGTATTTTAAAAATTAATGTCTTGGAGTTTTCAATATTCAGATCTTCCACTTCCTTAGTTAAATTTATTCCTAAGTATTTTATTCTTTTTGATGCAATTGTATTGGGGCTTCTTTTTACATATCTCTCTTTCCTATAGTTTGTTATTAATGTGTAGAAATGCAACAGATTTCTGTGTATTGATTTTGTATCCTTCAACTTTACTGAATTAATTTATTTTAACAATGTTTGGTGGAGTCTTCATGGCTTTCTACATATAATATCAGGTTATATGAAATAGTGAACAGTTTTACTTCTTCCTTTCCAATTTGGATGCCATTTATTTATTTATCTTATTTAATTGCTGTGGCTAGGACTTTGAGTAGTATGTTGAATAAAAGTGGTGAGTAGGAATCCTTGTATTGTTCCTGATCTTAGAGGAAAAGATTTTACCTTTTCTACCATTGGGTATGATGTTAGTAGTGGGCTTGTCCTATTTGGGCTTTATTACATTGAGTTCCACTCTTTCTATACCCACTTTGTTGAGAGTTTTTATCTTAAGTGGATGTTGAATTTTGTCAGGTGCTTTTTCTCTGCATCTTTGATCAGTTCCTTTTATCCTTTATTTCATTAATTTGGCATATCACATTGATTTGTGGATGTTGAATCATCCTTGCATTTCTTAAATAAATCCCACTTGAACATGGTATAGTTTTTTTAATGTATTGTTGAATTCAGTTTACTGATATTTTGTTAATAATTTTTGCACTTATGTTTATCAGGGATATTGGCCTGTGATGATGATGATGATGATGATGATGATGATGATGATGTGGTGTGTGTCCATGCTAGTTAGTGTGTCCATGCTTGCCTGGTTTTGTATCAGGGTGATGAGTTTGAGAGCAGTCTCTTCTCTTCAGTTTTTTTGGAAGAGTTTAAGAAAGGTACGTATTAAATCTTTTAATATTTGGAAGATAGCACCAGTGAGTCTGTCTGGTCCTGGACTTTGGTTTGTTGGGAGGTTTTCAGTTACTGATCCAATCTCCTTAGTAGAAAAATCTGAAGACACCAATTACTATTTCTTCCTAATTCAGTCTTGGAAGAGTGTATATTTCTAGGAACTTAACCATTTCTTTTATGTTGTACAATTTTTTGCTCATGATAGTCTCACAACTCTATTTCTGTGGTATCAGTTGTGACTTACTTTCATTCCTGATTTTATTTATTTGAGCCTTCTCTCTTTTTTTTTCATGGTGGGTCCAGCTATAGGTTTGTTAAAGAACCAGTTCTGAGATTCAGTGATATTTTCTCTTTATTCTCTGTATTTCATTTATTTATGATCTGACATTTATTGTTTTCATTCTTTTACTAGCTTTGGGATTCATTTGTTCTTCTTTTTCTAGCTCTGTTAGGTGTAAAGTTATATTGAGGATTTTTTTTTTCTCTTACATAGGCCTGTATCAGTATTAACTTGCCTTTTAGAATAGTATGCTCCAAAAAAAATTAAAAAAAAAGAATAGTATGCTCCCTCTCATAGATTTTGTATTTTGTATTTCCATTTTCATTTGTTCAAAGTATTTTTTAATTCTTCCTTTGATTTCTTCATCAAACCATTAGTTGTGAGTGGCATGTCATTTAATCTCCACATATTTGTGATTTTTTCCAGTTTCTTTTTGTAATTGATTTCTAGTTTCATACTTTTGTGGTGTGAGAAGATGATTGATATGACTTTAGTCTTCTTAAATTAATTGAAACTCATTTTATGGCTTAACACATGATCTGTCCTGGAGAATGTTCAATATGCACTTTAGAAGAATGTATATCCTCCTGCTTTTGGATCTGTACATACCTGCTTAGTCTATTTGGTCTAATTTGTTGTTTAAAGTTGATTTTTGCCTTATTGGTATTTTGTCTGGATGATCTATCATTGATTAAGTGAGGTATTAATATATCCTACAGTTTTTGTATTGCTATCAAATTTTCTCTTTAGGTCTATTAATATTTGCTTCATATATTTAGGTGCTCCGATGTGGGGGTGCATAAATATTTATAAATGCTATCCTCTTGTTGGATTGACCACTTTCTCATAATATGGTGCTCTTTTTTGGTCTTCTGTTACAGTCTTTGTTTTAAAGTCTACTTTGTCATGGGGCACCTGGATTGCTCAATTGGTTAGGCATCTGGTTCTTGATTTTGGCTCAAGTCATGGTCTTAGGATCATGAGATTGAGCCCTACCTCAGATTCCATGTTCAGTAAGAAGTGTGCTTGAGATTCTCTTCTTCTGGCCCTCTCCCTGCCTCGTGCATGCATGCTCTCTCTCTAAAACAATATATATATATATATATATATATATATATATATATATAAAGATTTTATTTATTTATTCATGAGAGAGAGAGAGAGAGAGAGAGAGAGAGAGGCAGAGACACAGACAGAGGGAAAAGCAGACTCTATGCAGGGAGTCCGACATGGGACTCAATTCCGGGTCTCTGGGATCAGGCGCTGGGCGGGAGGCAGCACCAAACCACTGAGCCACCCGGGCTGCCCTAAAATAAATATTTTTTAAAATATTTTTTTAAAAGTCTATTTTGTTCTGTATGATTCTAGCTACATCATTTTTTTTTTGGCTCCATTCGCATGGAATATCTTTTTCCATGTCCTTACTTTCAATCTATTTGTATACTTAGATCTGAAGTGAGTATCTTGTAGGTAATATATAGATGAGTCTTGATTATTATTCATTAAGACACTCTATGTCTTTGGATTGGAGATTTAGTCAATTTATATTTAAAGTAATTATTGATAGGTATGTACTTATTGCCATTTCTCTAAATGCTTTGTGGTTGTTTTTATAGTTTTTCTCAATTTCTTTATTCTCTTGTTCTCTTCCCTTGTGGTTTGATGCCTTCCTTTAATGTTTGCTTAGAATTTTTTTCTCATTATCTTTTGTGTATCCACTGTATGTTTTTGTTTTGTGACTGTTATGAAATACACATATTCACTTATATCATTCACATAAAACAGCGTGTGGTTATATCTATCTATTTATCTATCTAACTATAATATAATCAGTAGATAATGTGTATAGGTAATATATAGTTAGTATATAATATATATATGATCAGTCTTTTTAAAGTTTATAGCAACTGAAATGCGAATGCATTCTAAAAACCGCATTTTTACTCTTCACTCCATATTTTGGTTTTTTGATAAACTATTTCACATCTTTTTATTTTGTATGTCCCTTAACTGATTATTGTGGTTTAGTTTTACTACTTTTGTCTTTTAACCTTCATACTAGCTTTATAAGTATCCAAGCCTCTACTTTTATTATATATTCACCTTTACCATTGAGATTTTTACTTTAATATATTTTCTTGTTAGTGATTAGTGCCTTTTCAGCTTAAAGAAGATCCGTCAACATTTCTTCTAAGGCTAGTTAGTGGTGATGAACTACTTTAGTTTCTTCTTGTCTGGAAAACTCTTTTTTTTAATAAATTTATTTTTTATTGTTGTTCAATTTGTCAACATACAGAATAATACCCAGTGGTCATCCCGTCAAGTGCCCACCTCAGTGCCTGCCACCCAATCACCCCCACCCCCGCCCACCTCCCCTTCCACCACCCCTAGTTCATTTCCCAGAGTTAGGAGTCTTTCATGTTCTGTCTCCATTTCTGAATATTTCCCACTTATTTTTTCTCCTTTTGCCTTTAATCCCTTTCACTATTTTTTATATTCCCCAAATGAATGAGACCATATAATGTTTGTCCTTCTCCGAATGACTTACTTCACTCAGCATAATACCCTCCAGTTCCATCCACGTCGAAGCAAATGGTGGTTATTTGTCGTTTTTAATGGCTGAGTAATATTCCATTGTATATAGAAACCACATCCTCTTTATCCATTCATTTGTCGATGGACACCGAGGCTCCTTCCACAGTTTGGCTATTGGTGGACATTGCTGCTATAAACATCGGGGTGCAGGTGTCCCGGCGTTTCATTGCATCTGAATCTTAGGGGTAAAACCCCAGCAGTGCAATTGCTGGGTCATAGGGCAGGTCTATTTTTACCTCTTTGAGGAACCTCCACACAGTTTTCCAGAGTGGCTGCACCAGTTCACATTCCCACCAACAGTGTAAGAGGGTTCCCCTTTCTCCACATCCTCTCCAACATTTGTGGTTTCCTGCCTTATTAATTTTCCCCATTCTCAGTGGTGTGAGGTGGTATCTCATTGTGGTTTTGATTTGTATTTCCCTGATGGCAAGTGATGTGGAGCATTTTCTCATGTTCTTGTTGGCCATGTCTATGTCTTTCTCTGTGAGATTTCTGTTCATGTCTTTTGCCGATTTCATGATTGGATTGTTTGTTTCTTTGCTGTTGAGTTGAGAAAAAGAAAATGAAATTCCAGTATCCAAATGTAGAATTTAATTTCCCAACAGGTGTTCCCATGTAACTCTGGGATGTCGTCTTTTTCAACAGGAGTACAAAGTTGATAGAGATATGTGTATATTCACAGCAACCATCAACACATTCCAAAGATGGAGATGCATTCCCCAATAATATTCATGTGGTGTTTTTAACTCAAGTTTTCAAAATATGTTGAAATATTATAAAACTAATGATATCCATTAAATACACTTAAGAAATGCAGGTAGAGGGAACCCTGGGTGGCGCAGCGGTTTAGCACCTGCCTTTGGCCCAGGGCGCGATCCTAGAGACCTGGGATTGAGTCCCACGTTGGGCTCCCTGGTGCATGGAGCCTGCTTCTCCCTCTGCCTGTGTCTCTGCCTCTCTCTCTCTCTCTCTCTCTCTCTCTCTCTCTCTCTCTCTCTGTGACTATCATAAATAAATAAAAATTAAAAAAAAAAAAGAAAGAAATGCAGGTAGAGAAAAAAAAAAAAAAAGCCCAGCCCTACCACTTACACTCAGTCATGCTGACATTTTAGAACTTTTCCTTCCAGACTTATCCTCAGCAGATCTTTCATTTTTACTCTATGGTAGAGGTTTTCATTATACTTTGTAAATCTCACAGGCATTCCCCCCCCCAATATTTCAATATATATTAATTTATTTCCTCCTTCTTTCACTTACTGCAGTGAAAAATGTCAGTGAGACACCCAGTATAGGCTGGTGGTACTCTGCTAGATGGTGGACACCTAACGAGGAAAACACAGTTCCTCTGCACATAGATGACCAGCTTGTGAAAGGTGGATACTTAGGTATTAGTACTTACCATAAGCTTGATAAGCACCAGAATAAGCAAACTAGCAGACATTCTAGAAACAGGCAGAATGAAGGCTCTATGATAAGAGGAAAGCTAATGTGAAGAGCCTGAGATGAGACATGATTTTGGAAAACTAAAAATGAATTAAGCATGACTAGATTCTAGTAAGTTTCACGGAGGAGATTTCAGCAACAGAGAATGGGACAAGTGACTGTGCCAAATCATTCCTTTATGATTTTAGCCAATGTGTATTGACCATCTACCTTGTGCAGCTGGGATACATTCATGAA